>NC_092044.1:75125003-76597041 GCF_003086295.3 Arachis hypogaea
ACGGAAACTTAAAGTGCAAGAAACTTAAATGACATCAAAGATAAATTGCAAGGAATTAAAGTGCTGAATTCTAAAGAGCAAGAGAGTAAGAAATAAAGAAACAGAATGTAAATGACAAGAATAATAAATTGCAAGAATGTAGAAGGGAATTGGGCAATGGGTTTTCAAACACTAAGAACAAGAGAAATGAGAATTAATGATAGAGAGGATCATTAGGGATCAGAGATGCTAGTTTTCATGAATTGATGTTAGTCAAATCTTCCTCAATCATGGGTATAGATCCATGGCAAGTGGGTGATTGAATCCCAATCTCTTGGTGATTCAATCTCTCTCAACATAACCAATTGCCACTCTCGTGATCTAATTGTTCATGAGAAGAGATGAGGCTCAATTCTAATCCAGCCACACAATTCCCAAAGTCTCAACCATGGAAAGTTACATCTCACATACTAACCAAGGTTTATTGATTGAGGGAATCATGAAAGGATGAACTCTAAACTGAATTATGTGGCTCATTCCTCAAATTCACCACACAATTCTCATAGATTAACCCCTCTCTCGATGGTGGTTGAATCTTTGAAGAACAAGAGTTTCCTCTTTGGATCAACCACATGAATTGAGGAGGAAAAGAGGAGTTCATCAATTCATTGTAACAAGCAGAGCTCTTCCCCCTAATGAATGGTGGGGTTTAGTGAATCATAGCTCCAATTGAAAACTAAATTGCATGAAACTAAAGTGCATGAAAATAAAGAGTGAGACTTCAAAACAGAAATTGAGAATTCAAGAATTCATAGATGAAAACTACAAATTAAACTACACTACTACTAAGGAAGAAGAGAAGGGGAAGTGAAGAAGAGTGTATGAAGGGGAGGGGTCCGAAGACCCACTCTCAATGGAGTGTGCCAATTCACAGAATTCCAAATTGGTCTCCTCCGTATCCCCCCCCAATCCAACCTCCTAATGCTATGAGGCTATGGCCTTTATATAGGCTTTCTTAAATTACAAATTGAAATGAAATTAAAAGCAAATTACAAACAAAATGAAAATTAACTATTCTAGATGATTCTTGTGGCCTTGATTGGTTGAGATTTATGGGCTTTGCTTGCTTGATTTGGATTAGCTTCATGAAGGAATTCTTGTCAAACAGAGGAAGAAGAGCTCATTCACATTGCTTCTGGCCCAATGGCCTGGCGTTATTGGCAAACACGCCAGTTCAAAGGACGTTGGCAACGTGCCAATACACTTCCTGGGCTGGTAACTTGGTGCTTGGGCGTTACTAGCCCAAGTTGTTGCTAACAACTTGCTTTTCTTCTTCTTGACTTTACTTTCATGCTTAATGTTGCCCAGAATTTGAGTGTCAATCCTTTGCCTAAATATGAACTATGATATATCATTGGAAAGCTCTTGATGTCTACTTTCCAATGCCACTGAAATCACCTCATTTGGACTTTCCTAGCTCAAGTTATGCTCCATTGAAGAGGGCAAGGTCAGGCTGCCCTGGTTGGGCGTTTTTGTGGATAACGCCACCAATAACGTGCTCAACAACGCCCCTAGCCCAAATTTCTTGGCCTGGGCGTTGTTGCTGGAGTTGCCAAGGAACACGCCAGTTCATTTTGGCCCTGGCAACGTGTTCGACTCCCCCTCCTTGGCCTACTCATGCTTCCTTGAATTTCAACCTCATTTCCTTGTTTTTGGGGCCTAAAGATGACTCTGATTCGAGCTTCCATTTCATGCTCCACTATAGACTATTATATATGGTTGGAAAGCTCTAAATGTCAGCTTTCCAATGCAATTGGAAGCACTCAATTTGGACCTCTATAACTCAAGATATCTTCCATTGAAGGAGGTAAGGTCAGGCTGCCTTGTTGGAGTTGTTGTGGATAACGCCCCTATATTCCAAGTTAGCAACGTGCTACCTCCATTCTTCACCATCCAAAGCTTCCTGGCGTTGTTACCAAACACGCCAACGCTTTCTTGAGTTGGCAACGTGGTTGGCACCAAGACTTGGCGTTGGCAACTTGGTTGGTGCCTTGATTGGCGTTGGCAACTTGGTTGGTGCCTTGATTGGCATTGGCAACTTGGTTGGTGCTCCTCTCTAGCGTTAGCAACGTGAATGGCACTCTTTTCTTCATTTTGGGCGTTGGCAACTTGGTTGGGCGTTGCCAACTTGGTGAGCAAGCCAGAAACAATACTTTCCATGTTTGAGGCTCTAAATGAAGCCAACATTTGAACCTTCAAATGAACTCCAATTTCATATTGTGATATATGGTTGAAAAGCTCTTGATGTCTTCTTTCTAATGCCACTGATTTCACCTCAATTGGAGTTTTCTAGCTCAAGATATACGTTCTTGAAGAGAGCATCCTCAAGCTGCCTGGGCGTTGTTGCCCAAGTTGTTGGCAAACACGCCAGCAACAACGCCAGGCTCTTCTTCAACTTGGCTTGGGCGTTGCCAACTTGGTGTTGGCGTTGGCAACGTGCTACTCTTCCCCTGGTGGCTTCCCCTGATGGCTCCTGGCGTTGCCAACTTGCTGCTCAAGTTGGCAACTTGCAATGCTTCATTTCCTTGCTCTTGGGGCTTGAGTTTCCCTCTGATTTGAGCTTCCATTCCTCGCCACATTATGGACTATTATATGTCGTTGGAAAGCTCTTGATGTCAGCTTCTCAACGCAATTGGAATCATGCCAATTGGATCCTTGTGGTTCAAGATATTCATCCTTGAAGAGGGGGAGGTCAAGCTGCCAACTCTGCTGGACACACACTAGCAAGTTGCCAACTTGATTTCCAAGTTGCCAACTTGCTTGTTCTTCCTTTCTCCAATATTTTCTTGCTCCATTGTCTTCTTGCTTCATCACCTAACATAAACCAAAGAACTTTCCTCAAAGTTTTGCCATCTTATGCAATAATTTTCAAGGGAATCATTCACATCAACTTGTATATAAACTCCTTGATTTATTTGCATGAATTATGCCAAATTTCACTTAATTCTTGGTTCATGGATGCATGGAGGAAAACTCACAAAATTGCTCATTTATTTCAAAGAAAGTGAATGAACCTAAGCTAAAACTAACTAAACTAACTAGTTAAAATGGCAAATATGCGAATGCATCAAGCAACCAATCACAAAAAAAATCAATGGAAGGACAACAAGTGCAAGACGACCCCATCAAGAGGAAAGCACAGGAGTTCCTCCCGAAAATCTCTCAAATTGAATACTAGGAGCGTCTTGAAGCATCTGTTACCAAGTTGCAAGAAGTTATGGACCAACTAAAGGAAGAACAGAAAAAATCAAAATAGCATGCTTTGCAAACTGCTTGGGGAACAAGAAGAGCAAGGGCGTGAACTGTAGGAACTGAAGCGTCAGAAGCTATCTCTTGAAGGGCCAAGCACCCCATAGACTAAAGGAGCATCCACTTCTCAAAATAAAGGTTGTTGAGTCTTAATCTTAGCCTTAACTCTGTGATAATTGTTCTTATTAGGAATTTACCTTAGAAGTTTTATATGAGTAGTAGTAATTAGTATCTTTATTTTGATTTTATCTCTAATTAAGCTATAATTTATTTTTCTCATCATCATCAAACATGAATAAAATAGCAGATTTTTAGAATAAGGAGGCAATATTTTTTCGAGTTTTTAATAAGAAAAATTCAAATTATTTATATGTGGTGGCAATACTTTTTGTCTTCTGAGTGAATGCCTGAACATCTGTTGGCTCATGAAGGAATGATGAACAAGAGAAATATTATTGATGATCTAAAAAATTATGAAATTGATTCTTGAAGCAAGAAAAAGTAGTGAAAAAAAAGAGAGAAGCAGAAAAAGCCAATAGCCCTTTAAACCAAAAGGCAAGGGCAAAAAGGATCCAAGGCTTTGAGCATCAATGGAAATGAGGGCCTAAAAGGAATAAAATCCTGGCCTAAGCGGCCAAATCAAGGTGTCCCTAACCATGTGCTTGTGTCATGAAGGTCCAGGTGAAAGGCTTGAGACTGAGTGGTTAAAGTCGTGATCCAAAGCAAAAGAGTGTGCCTAAGAACTCTGGACACCTCTAACTGGGGACTTTAGCAAAGCTGATTCACAATCTGAAAAGGTTCACCCAGTTAAGTGTCTGTGGCATTTATGTATCTGGTGGTAATACTGGAAAATAAAATGCTTAGAGTCACAGCCAAGACTCATAAGTAACTGTGTTCAAGAATCAACACACTGAAATAGGAGAACCAATAACATTATCGGAATTCTAAATTCCTATGGATGCCAATCATTCTGAATTTCAAAGGATAAAGTGAGATGCCCAAATTGTTCGGAAGCAAAAAGCTACTAGTCCCGCTCATCTAATTAGAATCTGAGCTTCACCTAAAACTCTGAGATATTATTGCTTCTTTATTTCTCTTTATCCTATTTTATTTATCTAGTTGCTTGGGGACAAGCAACAGTTTAAGTTTGGTGTTGTGATGAGCGGAGATTTTATACACTTTTTGGCGGTAATTTCATGTAGTTTTTAGTATGTTTTAGTTAGTTTTTAGTATATTTTTATTAGTTTTTAGGCAAAATTCATATTTATAGACTTTACTATGAGTTCGTGTATTTTTCTATGATTTTAGGTATTTTCTGGCTGAAATTGAGGGATCTAAGCAAAAATCTGATTCAGGCTGAAAAAGGACTGCTGATGTTGTTGGATTCTGACCTCCCTGCACTCGAAATGGATTTCTGGAGTTACAGGTGTCCAATTGGGGTGTCTCAATTTCGTTGGAAAGTAGACATCCAGGGCTTTCCAGCAATATATAATAGTCCATACTTTGCCCGAGGATAAATGACGTAAAGTGGCGTTTAACGCTAGTTCCATGTTCCATTCCGGCTTTAAACGCAGAAACAGGTTACAAGTTGAAGTTAAACGCCCAAAGCAGGTTACAACCTGACGTTTAACTCCAAAAACAGCCCAAGCACGTGACAAGCTCAAATCTCAGCCCCAGCATACACCAAGTGGGCCCCAGAAGTGGATTTCTGCATTATCTATCTCACTTTACTCATTTTCTGTAAACCTAGGTTACTAGTTTAGTATTTAAACAACTTTTAGAGATTTCTTTTGTATCTCATAACATTTTTAGATCTGAACTTTGTACCTTTTGACGGCATGAGTCTCTAAACTCCATTGTTGGGGGTGAGGAGCTCTGCTGTGTCTTGATGGATTAATGCAATTATTTCTATTTTCTATTCATACACGCTTGTTTCTATCTAAGATATTCATTCACATTTCAATATGATGAATGTGATGATCCGTGACACTCATCACCATTCTCAATCTATGAACGCATACCTGAAAACCACCTACGTTCTACCTTAGATTGAATGAGTATCTCTTGGATTCCTTAATCAGAATCTTCGTGGTATAAGCTAGAATCCATTGGCAGCATTCTTGAGAATCCGAAAAGTCTAAACCTTGTCTGTGGTATTCCGAGTAGGATTCAGGGATTGAATGACTATGACGAGCTTCAAACTCACAAGAGTTGGGCGTAGTGACAGACGCAAAAGGATCAATGGATCCTATTCCAGCATGAGTGAGAACCGACAGATGATTAGCCGTGTGGTGACAGCGCACCTGGACCATTTTCACTGAGAGGACAGATGGTAGCCATTGACAACGGTGATCCACCAACACATAGCTTGCCATAGGAGGAACCTTGCATGCGTAAAGAAGAAGACAGGGGGAAAGCAGAGATTCAAAAGACAAACATCTCCAAAACTCCAACATATTCTCCACTACTACATAACAAGTATTATTTAATCCATGCTTTTTATTTACTACCAATCAAAACTCAAAATTGTTATTATCCTGACTAAGAGTTACAAGATAACCATAGCTTGCTTCAAGCGAACAATCTCCGTGGGATTCAACCCTTACTAACGTAAGGTATTACTTGGACGACCCAGTGCACTTGCTGGTTAGTGGTACGACTTGTGAAAAATGTGATTTACAATTTCATGAACCAACATCATTGATTGGATTTCTTCCCTTCTTCGACATAATACTCCATTGAGTCCTTTAGGGGTGAAGTTTCATGTTCCTCTATCACCTCAATTAGCTTCTGTGAATATGGAGCCACAGGTTCAATTATCTCCACAACCTCCTTCTCCATTGAAGTTTCATTTGGTATTGGAGTTTCTTTTTGTTATTCTTCCACTTCTTTCTTTGCACCCACAGATTGGTCTTCATCTTCATTGCTTAGCAATTCTAAGTTTCTCCTTATTTTCTATAAGTGCCCATCCATCTTTTGGAAGAGGATTTCTTGTTCTCTCCAGGATTATTCTTGTCTTTCCAATATTTCTCTGGACTTTTGAAGGTGTTCCTCAACTGCTGCCTCAAGGGATGAAGGTTGAGAATAATTTGGTATTGGAGTTTCTTTTTGTTATTCTAGATCCACTTTTACATTCCACTTTTGAGTACTTTCTAAGTTATGAGTAGCTAATTTCTCTCTCATTGAGAGAGGGAGCTCTGTTGTACTTGATGCATGAAAACTTGTCTCTCAACAAATTTTTCTTCGCCAAGTATACCGAATTTGTCGTCAAGTAAAAACTCACAATAGAGTGAGGTCGAATCCCACAGGGATTGATTGGTCAAGCAACTTTAGTTGGAAGAATATGCTAGTTGAGCTAAACAGAATGTAGTTTGAGAATTTCAGAAAATTAAATGACTGAAAAGTAAATAGCAGAAATTAAAGTGCAGAATCTTAAATGGGGATTTGGGTTAATGAGCATGAAAATAAATGACAGAAAATAAAGAGAATGGGTAGGATCAGAAATGGGGAATTCATTGGGCTCAGGAGATGTTGTATTCTCCAGATCAAGTTCATTTTCATCTCTTCCTCAATCAATGCATCTATTGATCTCCTTGGCAATCTTAGGTGATTAGATTCCAATTCCTTGGTAATCCAATCTATCTAAGCTTGAACAATTGCCCAATTCCTTGATTTAATTGCTCATGGGAAGAGATGAAGTATGGTCACTGATTATACCACATGTATTTCCAAATCAAGGTGTTGGGAGGATTACATGTCACTATATCCGCCCAAACCCCAATTTGGTCCAACATGAGAAAGCAATTCTAGCATGATCTCCTTATCCCTTTTCCAAGGCTCAGAGGAGATCCAATTATGGAGAGTTTCTTTTCCAAGACAACTAACCAATTGAATTAAGATCGAAAGCTTTCTAGTAAATCAAAAGAGAAGAAAGAATAAGAGAATGAAAACTATAATTGATCCATCAAATTACAACAGAGCTCCCTAACCCAATGAAAGGGGTTTAGTTGTTCATAGCTCTAGAAATGGAAAATGGCAGAAAAGAATACATCCCAGCTAAAAGTGCAGAAAAGTAAATGTATATAGAGTAGTTCTCTAAAGTGCCAAGCTTCTCTATAGTTCAAAACTACTCCTATATATACTACTTCTCTTGATCTTCTAGTGAGTTCTACAAGTCTTGGATGTGGGCTTTGGATCTTGAGTTAAAGCAGTTCCAATCTTTTAGTGGGCCCATCTTGCAAAGAAGTATTAATTAGGCATGGGCGTTAGTGAAGTTAACGTTAAGTGACATTGTGGGTTCGAGAACGTTAGTGGCAATCACAATTTTCACTAACGTTCCAACCCCATATAGCCTACGTTAACTCCAATGTTAGTGGTACTAACGTGACCATTAACGTTGCCTTGTAAATCTTCGCTAGCGTTATTTGGACTCACCTTTCCCATTAACGTTGCATTATGCCCTTTGTCCCTACGTTAGAGTTCACATTAGTGTAACTAACGTGGCTCTTAACGTGGCTATGCCTCACCTTCGAGAGCGTTAGTGACACTTACCTTTGTCACTAACGCTCAAAGTGCCCCTACTCTCTACGTTAGAGCTCACGTTAACTAAGTTAACGTGACCACTAACGTGGTAGTAATCCATCTTCCAACGTTAGTGACAAAGGTGAGTGTCACTAACGTTGGCTCATCAATCTCAGCTCTACGTTAACTTTCACGTTAGTGGTCTTAACGTGACCACTAACGTGGGCAATGCTAGTTGATCCAACGTTAGTGACAAAGGTGAGTGTCACTAACGTTGGATCAACTAGCATTGCCCACGTATTGTTCCTCTCTTCCATGTTAGAGTTCACGTTAACTAAGTTAACGTGACTCTTAAGGTGGCTCATTGCCTAATCTTGGAACGTTAGTGGTGTTCACGTTTACCACTAACATTGGAGCTTTCTTTTGTCTCCACGTTAACTACCACGTTAACTTAGTTAACGTGGCAATTAACGCGGGCTTATTATGGCGTCGCGGGTGTTATTGCTAATCACTTTTCTCATTAACGTTGCAAGCTATTTACCATTCCACGTTAGTGGTCACGTTAACTAGATTAACGTGAATACTAACGTGGTTCTTCCTTGCTTCCTTTGTCCTGAAATCAAGCAAATAAAGTGCATCAAAGCTCTAGCCAAAGTCATGAGATTATGCATCATCAATTTATCATTCAATTCTAGCAAAATCCTCATGAAATCATGTGAAATTCACAATAGTTGCTTGAATCAAGGTGTACGTGTATTTTCATCCAAAACTTGCCTTATTCACTAAGAAAATGCATGAAATTACCTAAAAACAGTAAAGAAAAGGTCAGTGAAACTGGCCTAGATGCCCTGGCATCACAACACCAAACTTAAAGCTTGCTTGTCCCTAAGCAAGTACTGAAACATAGGAAGAATGAATGAAAGATCAAGAAGATAATTGGTGGACGAAATTGTGATCACTACAACTTCGCACAACTAACCAGCAAGTGTACTGGGTCGTCCAAGTAATAAACCTTACGCGAGTAAGGGTCGATCCCACAGAGATTGTTGGTATGAAGCAAGCTATGGTCACCTTGTAAATCTTAGTCAGGCAAACTCAAATGGGTATGGTGATAAACGCATAAAACATAAAGATAAAGATAGAGATACTTATGTAATTCATTGGTGGGAATTTTAGATAAGTGCATGAAGATGTTGGTCCCTTCCGTCTCTCTGCTTTCCTACTGTCTTCATCCAATCCTTCCTACTCCTTTCCATGGCAAGCTCAAGCAAGGGTTTCACCGTTGTCAGTGGCTACCTCCCATCCTCTCAGTGGAAATGTTCAACGCACCCTATCACGGCACGGCTATCCATCTGTCGGTTCTCGATCAGGCCGGAATAGAATCCAGTGATTCTTTTGCGTCTGTCACTAACGCCCCGCCCTCAGGAGTTTGAAGCACATCACAGTCATTCAATCATTGAATCCTACTCAGAATACCACAGACAAGGTTAGACCTTCCGGATTCTCTTGAATGCCGCCATCAGTTCTAGCCTATACCACGAAGACTCTGATCTCACGGAATGGATGGCTCGGTTGTCAGGCGAGCGCTCGTTTGTCAGGCGATCAACCATGCATCGTGTATCAGGAATCCAAGAGATATTCACCCAATCGAAGGTAGAACGGAGGTGGTTGTCAGTCACACGTTCATGGGTGAGAATGATGATGAGTGTCACGGATCATCACATTCATCAAGTTGAAGAACAAGTGATATCTTAGAACAAGAACAAGCGGAATTGAATAGAAGAACAATAGTAATTGCATTAATACTCGAGGAACAGCAGAGCTCCACACCTTAATCTATGGTGTGTAGAAACTCCACCGTTGAAAATACATAAGAACACGGTCTAGGCATGGCCGAATGGCCAGCCTCCCAATGATCTAAGATAGCATCATAACAAGGATAACTACCCCGATACCTCAATACAATAGTAAAAGGTCCTACTTATAGAGAACTAGTAGCCTAGGGTTTACAGAGATGAGTAAATGACATAAAAATCCACTTCCGGGCCCACTTGGTGTGTGCTTGGGCTGAGCATTGAAGCATTTTCGTGTAGAGACTCTTCTTGGAGTTAAACGCCAGCTTTTATGCCAGTTTGGGCGTTTAACTCCCACTTTGGTGCCAGTTCCGGCGTTTAACGCTGGGAATTCTGAGGGTGACTTTGAATGCCGGTTTGGGCCATCAAATCTTGGGCAAAGTATGGACTATCATATATTGCTGGAAAGCCCAGGATGTCTACATTCCAACGCCGTTGAGAGCGCGCCAATTGGGCTTCTGTAGCTCCAGAAAATCCACTTCGAGTGCAGGGAGGTCAGAATCCAACAGCATCTGCAGTCCTTTTTGGTCTCTGAATCAGATTTTTGCTCAGGTCCCTCAATTTCAGCCAGAAAATACCTGAAATCACAGAAAAACACACAAACTCATAGTAAAGTCCAGAAAAGTGAATTTTAAGTAAAAACTAATAAAAATATACTAGAAACTAACTAGATCGTACTAAAAACATACTAAAAACAATGCCAAAAAGCGTATAAATTATCCGCTCATCAATAATATAGAAGTAGAATTCCTGGTTTATGGGGTTTCATGCATAGCAACTTAGGTTCTCCTCTTTACTAGGTTTCAGGCCTTTATCAAGTCCTTGGTCACTCTCTTGATTACATCCTTTGAGACTTCTTAATTGTTGATCCTTCCTTCTTTTCCAAGGTTTATTACATTCTTCTTTTGGCTAAGTGCTCTGTAAGAGGGCGACTCTTTATGATAAGCTTTCAGTCAACACTCCCAAACCAGTTGGCTCAAGGTGCTAGGTGTTAAGACACCCCTACGGACTTACTCTCCCAAGTCTCTTTCCCTCATACATACACACCACAGGCACATGGTATGTTATTTTTCTTTCTTGAGACCTTGGTGTCCAGCACCTCTTTGGGTTACTAAGTGTTCTGTAGCAAAGGTCACTCTTGATAGTGGACTTTCACCTGATAATCCCGGATTAGTTAATCCAAGTTACCAAGTGATGAGGCACCCCTAAGAGCTTATTCATCCAAGCATATCCCTTGCACATGAACACCACAGATACATGCCTCAATCTTAAAACACTTGGTGCCTAGCATTGTTTCTTATTGTGTTTCTTTCCTTTTTCACTTTTATTGCTCTTTCTCTTTTCTTATTGGGATCTTATTATTTAGTTAGTCTCATAAGATGTGTTTCAAGCATAGGATTCAGGGTAGATAGTTGCCTTCTTTCCTTGTTTGGTGAACCAACTTAGCTTACTAATCATCCTACCACAAACACTCAGAACCTACTTCACGAAATAACTCCACTATTGTTCTTTTCATAACATTTTCTTTTTGATTAACTTAAAGGACAAGCATACAAGTAAGAAAGGTGGAAGTGAACACTAGAGACATTAAGCTCAATAAACATAAACCTAAGCAATGAAAAACTTAAATACAGAATTAAAAATCCTAAGTTACCATGGAAGCATGTTCTATTTCATACATGATTTTCCTTATTTAAAGCTGTGAATTAGATAAAACTAAGAAGGAACTTCACCACCTTTCACTTATTGGCATGCTTATGTTCTTCTACTTCCTTGCCCTCTTTAAGTTCACTTTGTCCGCTTGTGCTTCCTCTCATCCGATTCATTCTAGCAATTTTCCAATCTTCCAGTGCCTTCCTTACTGACTCATGACTCTGTTCGGCCTTTTCGCGCTCCACTCATGCTAATTCATCTTTTACATCTTCATATTTTGTGATCCCAAGATGCAATATAGGTAGTTGTCTGACTAGGTACCCAAGCCTGACTTGGGTATTCACATGATATCCAGTCTCACTCATGTAGACTCCTTCCGAGAATGCTCTGTATTCATCGAAAAGATCTGCTTGTTCTCTTTATTTCCTATGCATCTCATGAATGTGTGTACCTTGATGTGCTTGGATGTTGATTAGCCTTTGGATGGCTTCTTGTTGTTGATCTTGCTTCTGGTTCAGGTTATGGAAGGATTCACTCCAATGTCTCCCTTGTTCCAATTGCTGGTCCATCAATTATTTTTGCCATTCTCCTTGCTGATTCATCCATCTAGAGAGTGATTATTCTTGGCGGTCCATTAATTGCATTTGAAACTCCTTCTGTGCCCCTTGATTTTCCATGCATTGCCTAGATAAGGTATCGATAGCCTCTTGTAATTGGTGCATGCTTAAGGTGGCTGGGGCTTGCTCCTATGGATGTTGTCCTTCTTCAACTTGATGGGATGGCCTCTTTCTTACCCTTCACTGAGGTAGTGGAGTTGCAGCAGCATGCATCCGACGATAAGTGATTAGAAGGCCAACCTTTATCCACTCGGGGTTTTCATCTTCGAATATCACCCTAGCATGGTTGCAAAGACGAAGAATAGTGCTGGGATAACCTAACCTTCCTCCAGAATCACTCTTCTCAGCAAGCTTCCGAATGCCTTGGGCTATGAGTTCATAAACCTTGATTTCTCCTCCCTTCATTAGGCATTGCACCATTGATGAACCCAAAAACTTGGTGTTCATTACCATGGCATAAACACAACTTCGCATAACTAACCAGCAAGTGTACTGGGTCGTCCAAGTAATAAACCTTACGCGAGTAAGGGTCGATCCCACAGAGATTGTTGGTATGAAGCAAGCTATGGTCACCTTGTAAATCTTAGTCAGGCAAACTCAAATGGTTATGGATGATGAATAAAACATAAAGATAAAGATAGAGATACTTATGTAATTCATTGGTGGGAATTTCAGATAAGCGTATAAAGATGCTTGGTCCCTTCCGTCTCTCTGCTTTCCTACTGTCTTCATCCAATCCTTCTTACTCCTTTCCATGGCAAGCTGTATGCAAGGGTTTCACCGTTGTCAATGGCTACCTCCCATCCTCTCAGTGGAAATGTTCAACGCACCCTGTCACGGCACGGCTATCCAGCTGTTGGTTCTCGATCATGTCGGAATAGAATCCAGTGATTCTTTTGCGTCTGTCACTAACGCCCCACAATCGCGAGTTTGAAGCTCGTCACAGTCATTCAATCATTGAATCCTACTCAGAATACCACAGACAAGGTTTAGACCTTCCGGATTCTCTTGAATGCCGCCATCTAGCTTATACCACGAAGATTCCGATTAAAGAATCCAAGAGATATCCACCCAATCTAAGGTAGAACGGAGGTGGTTGTCAGGCACACGTTCATAGGTGAGAATGATGATGAGTGTCACGGATCATCACATTCATCAATTTGAAGAACAAGTGATATCTTAGAACAAGAACAAGCGGAATTGAATAGAAGAACAATAGTAATTGCATTAATACTCGAGCTACAGCAGAGCTCCACACCTTAATCTATGGTGTGTAGAAACTCCACCATTGAAAATACATAAGAACAAGGTCTAGGCATGGCTGTGAGGCCAGCCTCCCAATGATCTAAGATAGCATAAGAACAAAGGTAGCTACCAAGATGAAAATACAATAGTAAAAGGTCCTATTTATAGAGAACTAGTAGCCTAGGGTTTATACAGATGAGTAAATGACATAAAAATCCACTTCCGGGCCCACTTGGTGTGTGCTTAGGCTGAGCATTGAAGCATTTTCGTGTAGAGACTCTTCTTGGAGTTAAACGCCAGCTTTGGTGCCAGTTTGGGCGTTTAACTCCCATCCCTGTGCCAGTTCCGGCGTTTAACGCTGGGAATTCTGATGATGACTTTGAACGCCGGTTTGGGCCATCAAATCTTGGGCAAAGTATGGACTATCATATATTGCTGGAAAGCCCAGGATGTCTACTTTTCAACGCCGTTGAGAGAGCGCCAATTGGGCTTCTGTAGCTCCAGAAAATCCACTTCGAGTGCAGGGAGGTCAGAATCCAACAGCATCTGCAGTCCTTTTTAGTCTTTGAATCAGATTTTTGCTCAGGTCCCTCAATTTCAGCCAGAAAATACCTGAAATCACAGAAAAACACACAAACTCATAGTAAAGTCTAGAAAAGTGAATTTTAACTAAAAACTAATAAAAATATACTAAAAACTAACTAGATCATACTAAAAACATACTAAAAACAATGCCAAAAAGCGTACAAATTATCCGCTCATCACAACACCAAACTTAAATTGTTGCTTGTCCTCAAGCAACTGAAAATCAAATAAGATAAAAAGAAGAGAATATGCAATGAATTCCAAAAACATCTATGAAGATCAGTATTAATTAGATGAGCGGGGCTTTTAGCTTTTTGCCTCTGAACAGTTTTGGCATCTCACTCTATCCTTTGAAATTCAGAATGATTGGCTTCTTTAGGAACTCAGAATCTAGATAGTGTCATTGATTCTCCTAGTTAAGTATGATGATTCTTGAACACAGCTACTTATTGAGTCTTGGCCGTGGCCCAAAGCACTCTGTCTTCCAGTATTACCACCGGATACATACATGCCACAGACACATAATTGGGTGAACCTTTTCAGATTGTGACTCAGCTTTGCTAGAGTCCCCAACTAGAGGTGTCCAGGGTTCTTAAGCACACTCTTTTTGCCTTGGATCACAACTTTATTTCTTTCTTTTTCTTTCTTTTTCTTCCTTTTTCTCTTTCTTTTTCTTTCTCTTTTTTTTTCGAATTTTTTTTTGTATTCACTGCTTTTTCTTGCTTCAAGAATCATTTTTATGATTTTTCAGATCCTCAGTAACATTTCTCCTTTTTCATCATTCTTTCAAGAGCCAACATTCATGAACCACAAATTCAAAAGACATATGCACTGTTTAAGCATACATTCAGAAAACAAAAAGTATTGCCACCACATCAAAATAATTAAACTGTTATAAAATTCAAAATTCATGCAATTCTTCTCTTTTTCAATTAAGAACATTTTTCATTTAAGAGAGGTGATGGATTCATAGAACATTCATAACTTTAAGGCATAGACACTAATGATCACAAGACACAAATATAGATAAACATAAGCATAATTTTCGAAAAACAGAAAAATAAAGAACAAGGAAATTAAAGAACGGGTCCACCTTAGTGATAGCGGCTTGTTCTTCCTCTTGAAGATCCTATGGAGTGCTTGAGCTCCTCAATGTCTCTTCCTTGCCTTTGTTGCTCCTCTCTCATGATTCTTTGATCTTCTCTTATTTCATGGAGGAGGATGGAATGTTCTTGGTGCTCCACCCTTAGTTGTCCTATGTTGGAACTTAATTCTCCTAGGGAGGTGTTTAGTTGCTCCCAATAGTTTTATGGAGGAAAGTGCATCCCTTGAGGCATCTCAGGGATTTGATGATGAGAGGGGTCTCTTGTTTGCTCTACCCTCTTCTTAGTGATGGGTTTGTCCTCATCAATAGGGATGTCTCCCTCTATGTCAACTCCAACTGAATAACAGAGGTGACAAATCAGATGAGGAAAGGCTAACCTTGCCAAGGTAGAGGACTTGTCTGCCACCTTATAAAGTTCTTGGGATATAACCTCATGAACTTCTATTTCTTCTCCAATCATGATGCTATGAATCATGATAGCCCGGTCTATAGTAACTTCAGACCGGTTGCTAGTCGGAATGATTGAGCGTTGGATGAACTTCAACCATCCTCTAGCCACGGGTTTGAGGTTATGCCTCCTCAGTTGAACCGGCTTCCCTCTTGAATCTCTTTTCCATTGGGCGCCCTCTTCACAAATGACTGTGAGGACTTGGTCCAACCTTTGATCAAAGTTGACCCTTCTAGTGTAAGGATGTTCATCTCCTTGCATCATGGGCAAGTTGAATGCCAACCTTACATTTTCCGGACTAAAATCCAAGTATTTCCCCCGAACCATAGTAAGCCAATTCTTTGGGTCTGGGTTCACACTTTGATCATGGTTCTTGGTGATCCATGCATTGGCATAGATCTCTTGAACCATTAAGATTCCGACTTGTTGAATGGGGTTGGTAAGAACTTCCCAACCTCTCCTTCGGATCTCATGTCGGATCTCCGGATATTCACTCTTTTTGAGTTTGAAAAGGACCTCGGGTATCACCTTTTTCAAGGCCACAACTTCATAGAAGTGGTCTTGATGCACCCTTGAGATGAATCTCTCCATCTCCCATGACTCGGAGGTGAAAGCTTTTGCCTTTCCTTTCCTCTTTCTAGAGGTTTCTTCGGCCTTGGATGCCATAAATGGTTATGGAAAAATAAAAAGCAATGCTTTTACCACACCAAACTTAAAAGGTTTGCTCGTCCTCGAGCAAAAGAAGAAAGAAGAGAGTAGAAGAAGAAGAAATGAAGGAGATGGAAGAGGCTTTGTGGTTCGGCCAAAGGGGGAGAGAAAGAGTGTTTAGGTTGTGTGAAAATGAAGGAGTGAAGATGGGTTTATATAGGGGTGGGGGGAGGGGTAGAGATCGGTTATGGGTGGGTGGGTTTGGGAGGGAAAGTGTTTTTAATTTGAATGGTGAGGTAGGTAGGGTTTTATGAAGGATGGATGTGAGTGGTGAAGAGAAAGATGGGATTTGATAGGTGAAGGGTTTTTGGGGAAGAGGTGTTGAGGTGATTGGTGAATGGGTGAAGAAGAGAGAGAATGGTGGGGTAGGTGGGGATCCTGTGGGATCCACAGACCTTGAGGTGTCAAGGAAAAGTCATCCCTGCACCAAGTGGCGAGCACAATTGCTCTTTGTGCCAATTCTGGCGTTAAACGCCGGGCTGGTGCCCATTTCTGGCGTTTAACGCCAAGTTCTTGCCCTTTACTGGCGTTTAACGCCAGTCTGGTGCCCCTTTCTGGTGTTAAACATCCAGAATGGTGCCAGACAGGGCGTTAAACGCCCATCTGCTAGCTTCACTGGCGTTTAAACGCCAGCAGGATCTTCCTCCAGGGTGTGCTTTTTTCTTTCTATTTTTCATTCTGTTTTTGCTTTTTCAATTGATTTTGTGACTTCTCATGATCATCAACCTACAGAAAACATAAAATAACAAAAGAGAATAGATAATTATAATAAGATTGGGTTGCCTCCCAACAAGTGCTTTTTTAATGTCAGTAGCTTGACAGAGGGCTCTCATGGAGCCTCACAGATGCTCAGAGCAATGTTGGAACCTCCCAACACCAAACTTAGAGTTTGAATGTGGGGGTTCAACACCAAACTTAGAAGTTGGTTGTGGCCTCCCAACACCAAACTTAGAGTTTGACTGTGGGGGCTCTGTTTGACTCTGTTTTGAGAGAAGCTCATCATGCTTCCTCTCCATGGTGACAGAGGGATATCCTTGAGCCTTAAACACAAAGGATTCTTTATTCACTTGAATGATCAATTCTCCTCTATCAACATCAATCACAGCCTTTGCTGTGGCTAGGAAGGGTCTGCCAAGGATGATGGATTCATCCATGCACTTCCCAGTCTCTAGGACTATGAAATCAGCAGGGATGTAATGGTCTTCAACTTTTACCAGAACATTCTCTACAAGTCCATGAGCTTGTTTTCTTGAGTTGTCTGCCATCTCTAGTGAGATTTTTGCAGCTTGCACCTCAAAGATCCCTAGCTTCTCCATTACAGAGAGAGGCATGAGGTTTACACTTGACCCTAGGTCACACAAGGCCTTCTTGAAAGTCATGGTGCCTATGGTAAAAGGTATTGAAAACTTCCCAGGATCCTGTCTCTTTTGAGGCAATTTCTGCCTAGACAAGTCATCCAGTTCTTTGGTGAGCAGAGGGGGTTCATCCTCCCAAGTCTCATTACCAAATAACTTGTCATTTAGCTTCATGATTGCTCCAAGGTATTTAGCAACTTGCTCTTCAGTGACATACTCATCCTCTTCAGAGGAAGAATACTCATCAGAGCTCATGAATGGCAGAAGTAAATTCAATGGAATCTCTATGGTCTCAGTGGGAGCCTCAGATTCCCATGGTTCCTCATTAGGGAACACATTGGAGGTCAGTGGACGTCCATTGAGGTCTTCTTCAGTGGCGTTCACTGCCTCTTCCTCCTCTCCAAATTCGGCCATGTTGATGGCCTTGCATTCTCCTTTTGGATTTTCTTCTTTATTGCTTGGAAGAGTACTAGGAGGAAGTTCAGTAATTTTCTTGCTCAGCTGACCCACTTGTGCCTCCAAATTTCTAATGGAGGACCTTGTTTCAGTCATGAAACTTTGAGTGGTTTTGATTAGATCAGAGACCATGGTTGCTAAGTCAGAGGTGTTCTACTTAGAACTCTCTGTCTGTTGCTGAGAAGATGATGGAAAAGGCTTGCCATTGCTAAACCTGTTTCTTCCACCATTATTGTTGTTGAAACCTTGTTGAGGTCTCTGTTGATCCTTCCATGAGAGATTTGGATGATTTCTCCATGAAGGATTATAGGTGTTTCCATAGGGTTTTCCCATGTAATTCACCTCTTCCATCGAAGGGTTCTCAGGATCATAAGCTTCTTCTTCAGATGAAGCCTCCTTAGTACTACCTGGTGCATTTTGCATTCCAGATAGACTTTGAGAAATCATATTGACTTGCTGAGTCAATATTTTGTTCTGAGCCAATATGGCATTCAGAGAGTCAATCTCAAGAACTCCTTTCTTCTGATTAGTCCCATTGTTCACAGGATTCCTTTCAGAGGTGTACATGAATTGGTTATTTGCAACCATTTCAATTAGTTCTTGAGCTTCTGTAGGCGTCTTCTTCAGATGAAGAGATCCTCCAGCAGAGCTATCCAAAGACATCTTGGACAGTTCAGACAGACCATCATAGAAAATACCTATGATGCTCCATTCAGAAAGCATGTCAGAGGGACACTTTCTGATTAATTGTTTGTATCTTTCCCAAGCTTCATAGAGGGATTATCCTTCCTTCTGTCTGAATGTTTGGACTTCCACTCTAAGCTTACTCAATTTTTGAGGTGGAAAGAACTTTGCCAAGAAGGCATTGACTAGCTTTTCCCAAGAGTTCAGGCTTTCTTTAGGTTGTGAGTCCAACCATATCCTAGCTCTGTCTCTTACAGCAAAAGGGAATAGCATAAGTCTGTAGACCTCAAGGTCAACCCCATTAGTCTTGACGGTGTCACAGATTTGCAAGAATTCATCTAAGAACTGATGAGGATCTTCTAATGGAAGTCCATGGAACTTGCAATTCTGTTGCATTAGAGAAACTAATTGAGGCTTAAGCTCAAAGTTGTTTGCTCCAATGGCAGGGATAGAGATGCTTCTCCCATAGAAGTCGGGAGTAGGTGCAGTAAAGTCACCCAGCACATTCCTTGCATTGTTGTTATTTTCGGCTGCCATGGGTTCTTCTTCCTTGAAGATTTCTGTTAGGTCCTCTACAGAGAGTTGTGCCTTGGCTTCTCTTAGCTTTCGCTTCAAGGTCCTTTCAGGTTCAGGATCAGCCTCAACAAGAATGCTTTTGTCTTTGCTTCTGCTCATATGAAAGAGAAGAAAACAAGGAAAGGTGTGGAATCCTCTATGTCACAGTATAGAGATTCCTTGAGGTGTCAGAGGAAAAGAAAAATGGAAGGCAGAAGTAGAAGAATTCGAACTTATCAAGAGAGATAGAGTTCGAATTATTCATTGAGGAATAGTGTTAGTCCATAAATAGAAGGATGTGAGAAGAGGGGAAGTAATTTTCGAAAATTAAGTAAAAGATTTTGAGAACATATTGAAAAACACTAATTGATTTTCGAAAATAAAAGTGGGAAAGAAATCAAGTGATTTTTGAAAAAGATTTTGAAATTAGAAATCGAAAAGATTTGATTTTGAAAATTAATGACTTGGCTATCAAGAAAAGATATGATTCAAACATTAAACCTTTCTCAACAGAAAAGGCAACATACTTGAAATGTTGAATCAAATCATTAATTGATAGCAAGTATCCTTGAAAATAGAAAGAAATTGATTTTGAAAAAGATTTGATTTGGAAAAGATTTGATTTTGAAAAGATTTGAAAACTTGAAAAAAATTTGATTTGAAAACAAAATCTTCCCTCTTGTGCCATCCTGGCGTTAAACGCCCAGAATGGTGCACATTCTGGCGTTTAACGCCCAAACTACTACCCTTTTGGGCGTTAAATGCCCAGCCAGGTGCCCTGGCTGGCGTTTAAACGCCAGTCTGTCTTCTTCACTGGGCATTTTGAACGCCCAGCTTTTTCTGTGTAGTTCTTCTGCTGTATGTTCTGAATCTTCAATCCTCTGTATTATTGACTTGAATAGACACAAATTAAAAATATTTTTGGATTTTTAATAATGAGGAATAATCAAAATGCAACTAAAATCAAATAACAATGCATGCAAGACACCAAACTTAGCAGTTTGTATACTACTGACACTAACAAAATGAGAATGCATATGAGACACACAAAACACTCAAGTCAAGAGAATTTAAAGATCAGAGCAATGTAATCATCAAGAACATCCTGAAGATCACTTAAGACACATGAATGAATGCAAGAAGAACAGAAACATGCAATTGACACCAAACTTAAAATGAGACTCTAGACTCAAACAAGAAATATTTTTTGATTTTATGATTTTGTAAATTTTTTTGGATTTTTTGAAAATTAAGTGAAGAAGAAAATAAAGGTATCAAAATTCTTAATGAGAATTCCAGGAATCATTGCAATGCTAGTCTAAGACTCCGGTCCAAGAATTAGACATGGCTTTATAGCCAGCCAAGCTTTCAAAGAAAACTCCGGTCCAAAACACTAGACATGGCCAAAGGCCAGCCAAGCCTTAGCAGATCATTGCTCCAACAGCAAGATTGATAGAAATCAACAAGCTATTGTGATGATAAGTTGAAACCTCAATCCAATAAAATTAGACATGGCTTCACAGCCAGCCAGACTTCAACAGATCATCATGAAACTCTAGAATTTGTTCTCAAGAATTCTGAAAAAAATACCTAATCTAAGCAACAAGATGAACCGTCAGTTGTCCAAACTCAACAATCCCCGGCAACGGCGCCAAAAACTTGGTGGGCGAAACTGTGATCAATACTTTTCACAACTCAAATAATCCCCGGTGATGAACCCAAAAACTTGGTGTTCAATACCATGGCATAAACACAACTTCGCACAACTAACCAGCAAGTGTACTGGGTCGTCCAAGTAATAAACCTTACGCGAGTAAGGGTCGATCCCACAAAGATTGTTGGTATGAAGCAAGCTATGGTCACCTTGTAAATCTTAGTCAGGCAAACTCAAATGGTTATGGATGATGAATAAAACATAAAGATAAAGATAGAGATACTTATGTAATTCATTGGTGAGAATTTCAGATAAGCGTATGAAGATGCTTGGTCCCTTCCGTCTCTCTGCTTTCCTACTGTCTTCATCCAATCCTTCTTACTCCTTTCCATGGTAAGCTGTATGCAAGGGTTTCACCGTTGTCAGTGGCTACCTCCCATCCTCTCAGCGGAAATGTTCAACGCACCCTGTCACGGCACGGCTATCCAGCTGTCGGTTCTCGATCATGTCGGAATAGAATCCAATGATTCTTTTGCGTCTGTCACTAACGCCCCACAATCGCGAGTTTGAAGCTCGTCACAGTCATTCAATCATTGAATCCTACTCAGAATATCACAGACAAGGTTTAGACCTTCCGGATTCTCTTGAATACCGCCATCAGTTCTAGCTTATACCACGATGATTCCGATTAAAGAATCCAAGAGATATCCACCCAATCTAAGGTAGAGCGGAGGTGGTTGTCAGGCACACGTTCATAGGTGAGAATGATGATGAGTGTCACGGATCATCACATTCATCAAGTTGAAGAACAAGTGATATCTTAGAACAAGAACAAGCGGAATTGAATAGAAGAACAATAGTAATTGCATTAATACTCGAGGTAGAGCAGAGCTCCACACCTTAATCTATGGTGTGTAGAAACTCCACCGTTGAAAATACATAAGAACAAGGTCTAGGCATGGCCGTGAGGCCAGCCTCCCAATGATCTAAGATTGCATAAGAACAAAGGTAGCTACCAAGATGAAAATACAATAGTAACAGGTCCTATTTATAGAGAACTAGTAGCCTAGGGTTTACACAGATGAGTAAATGACATAAAAATCCACTTCCGGGCCCACTTGGTGTGTGCTTGGGCTGAGCATTGAAGCATTTTCGTGTAGAGACTCTTCTTGGAGTTAAACGCCAGCTTTGGTGCCAGTTTGGGCGTTTAACTCCCATCCTTGTGCCAGTTCCGGCGTTTAACGCTGGGAATTCTGATGGTGACATTGAACGCCGGTTTGGGCCATCAAATCTTGGGCAAAGTATGAACTATCATATATTTCTGGAAAGCCCAGGATGTCTACTTTCCAACGCCATTGAGAACGCGCCAATTGGGCTTCTGTAGCTCCAGAAAATCCACTTCGAGTGCAGGGAGGTCAGAATCCAACAGCATCTGCAGTCCTTTTTAGTCTTTGAATCAGATTTTTGCTCAGGTCCCTCAATTTCAGCCAGAAAATACCTGAAATCACAGAAAAACACACAAACTCATAGTAAAGTCTAGAAAAGTGAATTTTAACTAAAAACTAATAAAAATATACTAAAAACTAACTAGATCATACTAAAAACATACTAAAAACAATGCCAAAAAGCATACAAATTATCCGCTCATCAGGTATAGAGGATGAGGAAGAAGTTAAACAAAATGAAAATAAATGACTGAATGAAGTAAACAAATAAGGGAAAAATGCTCAATCTAGTGAGCTTCCGACTTAATCATTATTGATACAAAATCAATCTCCGGCAACGGCGCCATAAACTTGATGCATGAAAACTTGTCTCTCAACAAATTTCCCTTCGGCAAGTATACCTAATTTGTCGTCAAGTAAAAACTCACAATAGAGTGAGGTCGAATCCCACAGGGATTGATTGGTCAAGCAACTTTAGTTGGAAGAGTATGCTAGTTGAGCTAAACAGAATGTAGTTTGAGAATTTCAGAAAATTAAATGACTGAAAAGTAAATAGCAGAAATTAAAGTGCAGAATCTTACATGGGGATTTGGGGTAATGAGCATGAAAATAAATGACAGAAAATAAAGAGAATGGGTAAGATCAGAAACGGGGAATTCATTGGGCTCAGGAGATGTTGTATTTTCCAGATCAAGTTCATTTTCATCTCTTCCTCAATTAATGCATCTATTGATCTCCTTGGCAATCTTAGGTGATTAGATTCCAATTCCTTGGTAATCCAATCTCTCCAAGCTTGAACAATTGCCCAATTCCTTGATTTAATTGCTCATGGGAAGAGATGAAGTATGGTCACTGATTATACCACATTTATTTCCAAATCAAAGTGTTGGGAGGATTACATGTCACTATATCCACCCAGACCCCAATTTGGTCCAACATGAGAAAGCAATTCTAGCATGATCTCATCATCCCTTTTCCAAGGCTCAGAGGAGATCCAATTATGGAGAGTTTCTTTTCCAAGACAACTAACCAATTGAATTAAGATCGAAAGCTTTCTATTAAATCAAAAGAGAAGAAAGAAGAAGAGAATGAAAACTATAATTGATCCATCAAATTACAATAGAGCTCCCTAACCCAATGAAAGGGGTTTAGTTGTTCATAGCTCTAGAAATGGAAAATGGCAGAAAAGAATACATCACAGCTAAAAGTGCAGAAAAGCAAATGTATATAGAGTAGTTCTCCAAAGTGCCAAGCTTCTCTATAGTTCAAAACTACTCCTATATATACTACTCCTCTTGATCTTCTAGTGAGTTCTTCAAGTCTTGGATGTGGGCTTTGGATCTTGAGTTGAAGCAGTTCCAATCTTTGGTGGGCCCAGCTTACAGAGAAATATGAATTAGGCATGGGCGTTAGTGAAGTTAACGTTAAGTGACATTGTGGGTTCGAGAACGTTAGTGGCAATCACAATTTTCACTAACGTTCCAACCCCATATAGCCTACGTTAACTCCAATGTTAGTGGTACTAATGTGGCCACTAACGTTGCCTTGTAAATCTTCGCTAGCGTTATTTGGACTCACCTTTCCCATTAACGTTGCCTTATGCCCTTTGACCCTATGTTAGATTTCACATTAGTGTAACTAACGTGGCTCTTAACGTGGCTATGTCTCACCTTCGAGAGCATTAGTGACACTTACCTTTGTCACTAACGCTCAAAGTGCCCCTACTCTCTATGTTAGAGCTCACGTTAACTAAGTTAACGTGGCCACTAGCGTGGTAGTAATGTCATCTTCCAACGTTCGTGACAAAGGTGAGTGTCACTAACGTTGGCTCATCAATCTCAGCTCTACGTTAACTTTCACGTTAGTGGTATTAACGTGACCACTAACGTGGGCAATGTTAGTTGATCCAACGTTAGTGACAAAGGTGAGTGTCACTAACGTTGGCATTGTTCCTTTCTTCCACGTTAGAGTTCACGTTAACTCAGTTAACGTGACTCTTAACGTGGCTCATTGCCAAATCTTGGAACGTTAGTGGTGTTCACGTTTACCAATAACGTTGGAGCTTTCTTTTGTCTCCACGTTAACTACCACATTAACTTAGTTAACGTGGCAATTAACGTGGGCTTATGATGGTTTCGCGAGCGTTATTGCTGATCACTTTTCTCATTAACGTTGCAAGCTATTTACCATTCCACGTTAGTGGTCATGTTAACTAGATTAATGTGAGTACTAACGTGGTTCTTCCTTGCTTCCTTTGTCCTGAAATCAAGCAAATAAAGTGCATCAAAGCTCTAGCCAAAGTCATGAGATTATGCATCATCAATTTATCATTCAATTCTAGCAAAATCCTCATGAAATCATGTGAAATTCACAATAGTTGCTTGAATCAAGGTGTATGTGTATTTTCATCCAAAACTTACCTTATTCACTAAGAAAATGCATGAAACTACCTTAAAACAGTAAAGAAAAGGGTCAGTGAAACTGGCCTAGATGCGCTGGCATCAGTACTTAATGGATTGATAATAGTGAAATTCTTCTTCTCTTCATCTTCTCTTGATTTGCTAGGAGGAATTTCGTGCTTAATGTTTAGTATTCAATCATCTTGGGAAAGAGATTGAATGCAATTGGGTTTCATGGGAACCTTAGGTAAGGAAACATGAAACCATGCTAGAAATCCCTTCTCACATTTGAGTAGATTATGAGTTTTGGTGATGGGATACGTGACATATAATCTCCCTCTACCTGAATCTACAGAGGTGTGTGGTATAATCAGGGATCAAGCATATCTCTCTTCATGAGCAATTAGACCAAGGAATTGGCTATTGATCAAGATCTGAGAGATTGAGTCACCAAGGGATTGGGGCTCAATCAATCATGATTGCCAAGAGGTCAGTGAGTTGCATGATTGAAGGAGATCTAAGCTGGATTTGATCCAAAGAGACAACATCTCCCAATCTCAATGAATTAACCATTCTCATCTATCCATTTCTTTATAGCTCAATTTTACTTTCAGCAATTCCCCATTCCCATTTACATTCAAGTCATTTATGATTCAGCAATTTACATTCTGCAATTTCCTTTCCTGCACTTTAATGTTTTTTGGTGCACGAAATTGCAATCACACTTTTGCAATCCCGCACAACTAACCAGTAAGTGTACTGGGTCATCCAAGTAATACCTTACGTGAGTAAGGGTCGATCCCACGGAGATTGTCGGCTTGAAGCAAGCTATGGTTATCTTGTAACTCTTAGTCAGGATATCAATAGTTCTCAGGTTTAATTGTGAAAATTAGAAGAACATGAAATAGATACTTGTTTTGCAGTAATGGAGAACAGGTTGAGGTTTTGGAGATGCTCTATCTTCTGAATCTCTGTTTTCCTACTGTCTTCTTCTTCATGCACGCAAGGCTCCTTCCATGGCAAGCTGTATGTAGGGTTTCACCGTTGTCAATGGCTACCTCCCATCCTCTCAGTGAAGATGTTCAACGCGCTCTGTCACAGCACGACTAATCATCTGTCGATTCTCAATCAGGTTGGAATAGAATCCAGTGATTCTTTTGCGTCTGTCACTAACGCCCAGCTTTCAGGAGTTTGAAGCTCGTCACTGTCATTCAATCCTTGAATCCAACTCAGAATACCACAGACAAGGTTTAGACCTTCCGGATTCTCTTGAATGCCGCCATCATTTCTAGCTTATACCACGAAGATTCTGATTAAGGAATCCATGAGATATTCGCTCAATCTAAAGTAGAACGGAGGTGGTTGTCAGGCACATGTTCATAGGTGAGAATGATGATGAATGTCACGGATCATCACATTCATCAAGTTGAAGAACAAGTGATATCTTAGAATAGAAGCAAGCGTGATTGAATGAAAAACAGTAGTAATTGCATTAATCCATCAAGACACAACAGAGATCCTCACCCCCAACCATGAGGATACAGAAATAATGTCAAAAGGTCCTATGAATAGTGAGCTAGTAACCTAGGGTATACAGAAATGAGTAAATGACGTAGAAATCCACTTCCGGGGTCCACTTGGTGTATGCTTGGACTGAGCATTGAAGCTTTCATGTGTAGAGACTTTTTCTGGAGTTAAACGCCAGCTTTTGTGCCAGTTTGGGCATTTAACTCCAATTTTTGTGCCAGTTCCGGCGTTAAACGCCGGGAATTCTGAGGCTGATTTGCAACCCCGGTTTGGGCCATCAAATCTCGGGCAAAGTATAGACTATTATACATTGCTGGAAAGCCCAGGATGTCTACTTTCCAACGCAATTAAGAGCGCGCCAATTGGGCTTCTGTAGCTCAAGAAAATCTACTTCGAGTGTAGGGAGGTCAGAATCCAACAGCATCTCCAGTCCTTTTCAGCCTCTGAATCAGATTTTTGCTCATGTCCCTCAATTTCAGCCAGAAAATACCTGAAATCACAGAAAAACACACAAACTCAAAGTAAAGCCCAGAAAAGTGAATTTTAACTAAAAACTAATAAAAATATAATAAAAACTAACTAAAACATACTAAAAACAATGCCAAAAAGCGTATAAATTATCCGCTCATCACAACACCAAACTTAAATTGTTGCTTGTCCCCAAGCAACTGAAAATCAAAATAGAATAAAAAGAAGAGAATATAATATAGACTCCAAAATATCAAAGAAACTTAGTTCCAATTAGATGAGCGGGACTAGTAGTTTTTTGCTTCTGAACAGTTTTGGCATCTCACTTTATCCTTTGAAGTTTAGAATGATTGGCATCTATAGGAACTCAGAACTCAGATAGTGTTATTGATTCTCCTAGTTAAGTATGATGATTCTTGAACATAGCTACTTTATGAGTCTTGGCTGTGGCCCAAAGCACTCTGTCTTCCAGTATTACCACCGGATACATACATGCCACAGACACATGACTGGGTGAACCTTTTCAGATTGTGACTCAGCTTTGCTAGAGTCCCCAATCAGAGGTGTCCAGGGTTTTTAAGCACACTCTTTTTGCCTTGGATCACCTTAAACTTGTTTTTTTTACTGCTTTTTCTTGCTTCAAGAATCAATTTGATAATTTTTTAGATCCTCAATAACATTTCTCCTTTTCCATCATTCTTTCAAGAGCCAACAAGTTTAACATTCTTTAATCAACAAATTCAAAAGACATATGCACTGTTCAAGCATTCATTCAGAAAACAAAAATTATTGTCACCACATCAAGCTAATTCAACTAGTTTCAAAGATGAATTCGAAATCCTGCACTTCTTGTTCTTTTGTGATTATATCATTTTTCATTTAAGAGAGGTGATGGATTCATAGGACATTCATAGCTTTAAGGCATAGACATTAAATTTTATTAATCATGAATTAAGAACAAGACTTAAAGATAAACATAAGGTAAGACTAATAGTAATAGAAAACAAAAATTTAAATGACTCTAAAATGGACTCCTAATGATAGAGGTTATCACAAAGTTAGGACTCAACAACCTTGATCTTGAGAAGTGGATGCTCCCTCAACTTGTGGGGTATTTGACCCTTCAAGAGAGAGCTTCTGGTGCTTCAGCTCCTGTAGCTCACGCCCCTGCTTCTCTTGTTCCTTCAACAATTTGCAGAGCATGCAGTTTTGATTCTGCTGTTCTTTCTTAATTTGTTCCATAGCTTCTTGCAGCTTGGCAACAGATGCTTCTAAGCGGGTCCAGTAGTCAATTTCAGGGAGCTCAGGGAGGAACTCCTGCACCCTCCTTTTGATAGAATTATCTTGCATTTGTCCTTCCATTGACTTCTTGGTGATTGGATGTTCAATTGGGATGAATTCATCTACTCCCATCCTCACCTCAGCATCTTTACATAGCAAAGAGATTAAGCTTGGGTAAGCCAGTTTGGCTTCAGTGGAATTCTTGTTTGCAATTGTGTAAATTTCACAAGCAATCAGATGATGAACCTCCACTTCTTTTCCCAGCATAATGCAATGAATCATCACTGCTATCTTGATAGTGACCTCAGAACGGTTGCTAGTGGGCAATATGGAACGCCCAATGAAGTCTAGCCAACCTCTTGCAATTGGTTTGAGATCTCCCCTATTGAGTTGGTTTGGGACACCTTTTGAATTGGTTGTCCACTTAGTTCCAGGGAGGCATATGTCCTCTAGAACTTGATCTAACCCCTTATCTGCTCTCACCATTCTCCTATTAAAGGATTCAGGATCGTCTTGCAGTTGAGACAATTTGAAGACCTCTCTTATTTTATCCAGATGGAAGTAAATAATTCTCCCTCTGACCATGGTTCTATAGGTATGAAAAGCGGTTCCATTCATTCTTTGCTTATCTGTCAGCCACAGATTTGAGTAGAATTCCTGAACCATGTTTCTTCCAACCATTGTCTCAGGGTTGGTTAGAACTTCCCATCCTCTGTTTCGAATTTGCTCTTGGATCTCCGGGTATTCATCTTCTTTCAGATCAAATTTAACTTCCGGGATCACTGACCTTAGACCCATTATTTTGTGGTAATGGTCTGCATGTTCTATGGTTAAGAACCTCTCTTGACTCCAAAGGTCCTTTGGAGTGTTCTCTTTCTTGCCTCTTGAATTGGTTTATTTTCCCTTGGGAGCCATGATCTTGATGAGCCTTAGCTTAGTGATCACGGAAAAACACACACCAAACTTAGAGGTTTGCTTGTCCTCAAGCAAAAAGAAAGAAAGTAAAGAGGAGGGAAAGGGGGAGAGCAAATTCGAATGGTGGGAAAAAGGGAATGGCCGAACGTGTATTTATAAGGAAGGGGGAGAGATTTCAAAAATTTTGAAAGAGATTTGAGAAGATATGGAAAGAATTTGAGAGATGTTTGAGTTTTTGAAGAAGATTTGGAAAGGATTTGAAAGAGATTTGAAGAATGATTTTGATTTTTGAAAATTTGAAGGTGAATGATGAAAGTTTGAAATGTGTTTATGTAGAAAATTATGGATCAAAACAGGAAAGTTTGAAAAAATTTGAAGTGGAAAGCAAAATCTCTGTCCCCCACCTATCTGGCGTTAAACGCCCAGAATGGTATCCATTCTGGCGTTTAACGCCCAAATGTTGGCCAATTTGAGCGTTTAACGCCCAGCCAGGTACCCTGGCTGGCATTAAACGCCAGAAATCCCTTCTTCACTGGGCGTTTTGCTAAACGCCCAGGATGCTGCACACCTGGCGTTAAACACCCAGAATGGTGCCCATTCTGGCGTTTAACGCCCGAAATGGTACCTTTACTGGTGTTAAACGCCCAGAATGGTGCCCATTCTGGCATTTAACGCCCAGAGCACCCCTTACTGGCGTTTTTTCGCCAGCATGCTCCTTTTCTCTGCTTTTTGCATTGAATCCTTCTGTAACTCTGTGAATTTCTTCAATTTTGATGATCACCTTTTGAGAATATGTATCAAACTTTTATTAAATACAACAGATAACTTTCTAATGACTGGGTTGCCTCCCAGCAAGCGCTTCTTTATCGTCTTTAGCTGGACCTTTTACTGAGATTCATTCAAGCCTCAGCTTTGAGCATTCTTGCTCAAAATTGCTTTCAAGATAATGTTTGATCCTCTGTCCATTAACAATGAACTTTTTATCAGAATCAATATCCTGAAGCTCAACATATCCATATGGTGACACTTCTGTAATCACATACGGACCCCTCCATTGGGATTTAAGTTTTCCTGGGAATAGTCTGAGCCTAGAGTTGAAGAGCAAAACTTTTTGCCCTGGTTCAAAGACTCTGGATGACAACTTTTTGTCATGCCACTTCTTTGCCTTTTCCTTATAGATTTTTGCATTTTCGAAGGCACTGAGTCTGAACTCCTCTAGCTCATTTAGCTGGAGCAATCTTTTTTCACCAGCTAACTTAGCATCCATGTTTAGGAATCTGGTTGCCCAGTAGGCTTTATGTTCCAGTTCCACGGGCAGATGACAGGCCTTCCCATACACAAGTTGGTATGGAGAGGTTCCTATAGGAGTCTTGTATGCTGTTCTGTATGCCCACAGAGCATCATCCAAGCTCTTTGCCCAATCCTTTCTACGGGCAATAACAGTCCGTTCCAGGATTCTTTTTAGCTCTCTATTAGAGACTTCAGCTTGCCCATTTGTCTGTGGATGATACGGAGTTGCTACTTTGTGGCTAATTCCATATCGAACCATAACAGAGTACAGCTGTTTATTGCAGAAATGAGTGCCCCCATCACTGATTAGTACTCTGGGAACACCAAACCTGCTGAAGATCTGTTTCTGGAGGAATTTCAGCACGGTCTTGGTATCATTATTGGGTGTGGCAATTGCTTCTACCCATTTAGATACATAGTCTACTGCCACCAGAATATAAGTGTTTGAGTATGATGGTGGGAAGGGACCCATGAAGTCAATTCCCCATACATCAAACAATTCAATCTCTAAGATCCCTTGTTGAGGCATGGCGTAACCATGAGGCAAGTTACCAGTTCTTTGGCAACTGACACAGTTATGCACAAACTCTCGGGCATCCCTATAGAGAGTAGGCCAATAGAATCCACATTGGAGGACCTTGGTGGCTGTTCGCTCACCTCCAAAATGTCCCCCATACTGTGATCCATGGCAAGGCCACAGGATTCTTTGTGCTTCCTCTCTAGGTACACATCTGCAGATTATTCCGTCTGCACATCTCTTAAAGAGATATGGCTGATGCATGTGGAAACTGTATCTCAACAAATTTCCTTCGGCAAGTGTACCAAATTTGTCGTCAAGTAAAAACTCACAATAGAGTGAGGTCGAATCCCACAGGGATTGATTGATCAAGCAACTTTAATTAGAAGAACATTCTAGTTGAGCGAATTCAGAATTTGGGTTGAGATTTGTAGAAAATAAAATGGCAGGAATGTAAATAACAGAAAAAGTAAATGCTAGAATTAAAGGGCTAAAAGTAAATGACTGAAAGTAAATTGCAGAATTGTAAATGGGAATGGGGTGTTTGCTCATGAAAGTAAACGCGGAAATTAAAGAGAATGGGTGAGATCAGAATTTGGGAGTTCATTGGGCGCAGGAGATGTTGCAATTCTCCGGATCAAGTTCATTTTCATCTCTTCCTCAATCAATGCACTCATTGATCTCCTTGGCAATCTTAATTGATTGAATTACAATTTCTTGCAATTCAATATCTCAAATCTTAATCAATAGCCAATTCCTTGGTCAATTGCTCATGAGAAGAGATGAAGTGTTGTCACTGATTATACCACATGCATTTCCCAAATCAAGTATTGAGAGGATTAGAGTCACATATCCATCCAAACCCAATTTGGTCCAGCATGAGAAAGCATTTCTAGCTTGATCTCTTCATTCCTCTTTTAAGGCTCAGAAGAGATCCAAGTTTGAATAGCTTCTTTTCCAAGATAACTACCCAATGGGATGAAGATTGAAAGCTTTCAAGTAAAATCAAGAGAAAAGATAGAAGAAGAATAATGAAAACTAGTATTGATCCATCAACTTACAAGAGAGCTCCCTAACCCAATGAAAGGGGTTTAGTTGTTCATAGCTCTAGAAAATGAAAACAAAGATGGAGAATACATCATGGAACTAGAAGAGTAGAGTAAAATACAGAGAGTAGTGCTATTTTCCCCAACTTTCCAGCACTCCCTAAATAATTCAAAGCTACTCCTATATATACTACTCTTCTCAGATTCTAGTTGGCTCTTCAAGTCTTAGGCCCTTGGATCTTGAGATTGAAGCAGTTCTCTTCTTCATTTGGGCTTGGTTTTTACTTGCAGAGAGAAAGTGTGAAGTGGGCAGAGACTTTAGCTCAGGACGTTAGGGGTGTTAACGTTTTAGTGAAAGTATGAGTTCGAGAATGTTAGTGACACTCAACATTGTCACTAACGTTCCAATGTACCCCTTTGCCTCACGTTAGAGCCCACATTAACTAGGTTAACGTGGCTTCTAACGTGGCCTTGCCAACCTTCGAGAACGTTAATGACATTCAACATTGTCACTAACGTTCTAATGTGCCCCTATGTCTCACATTAGAGTCCACGTTAACTAGGTTAACGTGGCTTCTAACGTGGCCATTCTTAGCCATCCCCAACGTTAGTGACAATGTTGAGTGTCACTAACGTTGGTTCATCTTTCACTCATCAACGTTAGCTTTCCTCGTTAACTAAGTTAACGTGGAAGTTAACGTGGCTCCTTGGGGTTTTGTGGGTGCTTCCAACGTTAGTGACAATGTTGGGTGTCACTAACGTTGTCGACCACCCTTGCCTCTTACGTTAGCTCCCACGTTAACCAAGTTAACGTGGGAGTTAACGTGGTACATTTCACCTTAGGCCAACATTAGTGACAATGTTGAGTGTCACTAACGTTGGCTTCCTTCCCCCTTTTAACGTTAGAGGCCACATTAACTAAGTTAACGTGGACTCTAACGTATCCACTTATGATCATTGGCCAATGTTAGTGATAATGTTAAGTGTCACTAACGTTGGCTCAAAGTCCCTTCTTCACGTTAGAGTTCACGTTAACTTAGTTAACGTGACTCTTAACGTGGGCAATGATGGCTTTGAGAGCGTTATTGGCAATCACTTTTCTCATTAACTTTGCAAATTACCTCTCATTCCACGTTAATGGTAACGTTAATTAGATTAACGTGATTGCTAAGTGGTTCTTCCTTGCTTCCTTTGGTCCTGAAATCAAGCAATAGAGTGCATCAAAGTTCTAGTCCAAGTCATGGGTAATGCAACATACAATTTGTTATTAAACTCATGCAAAAATCCTCATGAAATCATGTAAAATTCATAATGTATGCTTGAATCAAGGTTTAAGTGAATATCTACCCAAAACTAGCTTATTTCATAAGGAAATGCATGAAACTACTTTAAAAACAATAAAGAAAATGTCAGTGAAACTGGCCAAGATGCCCTGGCATCACAACACCAAACTTAAAGCTTGCTTGTCCCTAAGCAAGTACTGGAACAAGAGAATGATGAATGGAATGCCAAGAGAAATGAGTCATCCTTTTGGAAATCATGTCACTGATTTTATGGTGGTTTCATGCATAACAACTTAGGTTCATTCAATTACTGGCTTTCAGACCTTTATCATGTCCTAAAACATTGACTCTGCTTACATCCCATGAGACTTTTATTGATCCTTTTATTGTCATTCCAGGGCTTATTTGTGTTCTTCGAGCTAAGTGCTCTGTAAGGGGGCAAATCTTTAAGATAAGCTTTCAGCCAACACTCCTGAACCAGTTGGTTCAAGGTGCTAGGTGTTGAGACACCCCTAAGGACTTACTCCCTCAAGTCTCTCCCCCATACATACACACCACATGCATCTGGTTCATTTATTTTCCTTCTTGAGACCTTGGTGTCCAGCACCTCGTTGGGTTACTAAATGCTCTGTAGTGAGGGTTACTCTTGATAGTGGACTTTCAGCTGATAATCCCGAGTTAGTTAACCCAAGTTACCAAGTGATAAAGCACCCCTAAGAGCCTATTCATCCAAGTAAATCCCTCACACAGGAACACCACAGACACATGCCTCAAGATTAAAACCATTGGTGCCTAGCCTTATTGCTTACTCTTTTTCTTTTGTTTTTCACTTTAAGTGTTCTTTCCCTTTCTCTTATTAGGATCTTGTTATTTACTTAGTCTCATGGGTATATTCAAAGTATAATATTCAGGCCAGATAGTTGTCATCCCCACCTTATGGTTGAACCAACTTAGCTAACTTATGACTACACCACAAACTCAAAAACTTACTCCATATCATGAACTCCACTCTGGTCTTTTGAAGAAAAATCATTCTCTTTTTCATTTGATTTTACAAGATAAGCATAAAATAAGTAAAGATATGATGTAGTAACATAAAGACTAGCAAGCATAGACTTCTTCATCAGAAAACTTAAAATGCATAGTTGAACTAGGTTCCAATCAACACATGACTATTAATTAACAGTCCATTCGGATTTCTAATTTTTAACACGATGAGTAGATGGAATTAAGTAGCAATACAACCTTTGGGAGATGGTTTGCCACACCAATCCAGTTGCCCTCTTGTTGTCATTGTCATAGTTCTTGATGCTTCACTTTCTTAGTTGAAGGTGCACCATCTCCTCATAAGCTTCCTGTAGGGTTATTGGAAGTTGCTTGTTTCCCAAGCACTTGAGGAATAGTAAGCTTACATGTATGCTTATGATTTCTGAACTTATTTTGGTGTGTGAACACCAAACTTAGTTCCTTGCCTACTACAAAACCTTGCATGCATGCGTAGAACCTCGTATCTTGCTGTCAGCAACCAATTAACTAAAGACTAATCTATATCCAAGTGGTTCCCTTGATTGGTCAGAGCTAGCAATGTGCTTTGAGAGTGTAGTGTGATTCTAACTAGCATCCTTTGGTGGGACACCAAACTTAGAATCGCACTTTCACTCTTGAATTGTTTTGGTGTGGAACACCAAACTTAGCTCCCTGCAATGCAGGGGAAACAACTTGTGATCTTTATTGAAATGCAGCTGAAAAAGTAGTTACCTAAGGTTGGGTTGCCTCCCAACAAAGCGCTCTTTTATCGTCGCTAGCTCGACGGGTCCTTACTTCACTTGAGATGATATTTTACTCTGGGGTTTTCCCCCATGTTGCCCAGATAATGCTTGAGTCTTTGTCCATTCACTGTAAAAGTCCTCTCTGACCTTTCATCCATGATTTCGATGTGTCCATATGGTGAGACTTTTGTGACAATGAAAGGCCCGGACCACCTCGATTTGAGTTTTCCTGGGAACAGTCTCAATTTGGAATTGTAGAGGAGTACTTGCTGCCCCTTTTTGAAATCCCTGGGTGCAAGATGCAGGTCATGTCTCCTCTTTGCCTTCTCTTTATATATCTTAGTATTTTCATAGGCTTGTGACCTGAATTCCTCCATCTCTTGCAGCTGCAAGATCCTCTTTGCACCAGCAGCAATGCTGTCAAAGTTTAGTATCTTGATGGCCCAGAGAGCTTTGTGTTCCAATTCTAGTGGTAAATGGCAAGCTTTCCCATAAACCAGTTGATATGGGGACATTCCCAGTGGTGTTTTGAATGCTGTCCTGTATGCCCCAAGAGCATCATCCAGCTTCTTCGCCCAATCCTTTCTTGATGCACCCACAGTCTTCTCCAAAATCCTCTTTAGCTCTCTGTTGGATATCTCTGTTTGTCCACTTGTTTGGGGATGGTAAGGTGTGGCTACCTTGTGTTTCACCCCATATCGTAGGAGAAGAGCCTCTAATGGTTTGTTACAAAAATGGCTCCCTCCATCACTGATGAGGGCTCTTGGGACTCCAAACCGGCTGAAGATATTCTTACTGAGGAAGTTCATGACCACTTTGTTGTCATTTGTTGGGGTTGCAATGGCCTCTACCCATTTGGACACATAATCCACTGCTACCAAGATGTACTTGTTTGCATATGAGGTTGGGAATGGTCCCATGAAATCTATTCCCCACACATCAAATACTTCCAGTTCCAAAATGAAATTCTGTGGCATGGCATTTCTTTTGGGCAAGTTCCCAGATCTTTGGCATTCATTGCAGCTCCTTACCAGTTCTTTGGCATCCTTAAAAAGGGTGGGCCAAAAGAATCCACTTTGTAACACCTTTGCTGCAGTCCTGTCCCCTCCAAAATGGCCTCCGTAGCATGAGCCGTGGCAATTCCATAGTACCTCTCGTCCTTCTTCTTCTGAGACGCATCTTCTAAGGATTCCATCTGAACACTTCTTGAAGAGATAAGGCTCGTCCCAGACAAAGTATTTTGCATCATTCATGAGCTTCCTTTTTTGATGTTTATTGATCCCTGGAGGTAGAGCCCCAGTTGCCTTGAAGTTGGCAATGTCTACAACCCATGGGGCTTTATGCACTGTCATTAACTGCTCATCAGGGAAGAACTCGTTCACACTCATATCATGTGTTCCTCCTTCCTCATGAGGAATCCTGGATAGGTGATCTGCCACCTTGTTCTCCACTCCCTTATTGTCTTTGATTTCAATATCAAACTCTTCATTGAGTTTCCGATAGCCAATTGGTGGACGAAATTGTGATCACTATTCTTTGAGTTGTATGAAATCATTATTGTGGCACCAGTTGTTATCACAACTCCGTTCAACTAACCAGCAAGTGTACTGGGTCGTCCAAGTAATAAACCTTACGTGAGTAAGGGTCGATCCCACAGAGATTGTTGGTATGAAGCAAGCTATGGTCACCTTGTAAATCTCAGTTAGGCAGATTAAATTGGTTTATGGGATACGAAAATAGAAATAAGAAAATAAATAATAAAAAGGGATAGAAGGCTTATGCAGATTCATTGGTGGGAATTTCAGATAAGCGAATGGAGATACTATATGCTCAAGGACGCCTGCTCTCCTATTGCTTCAACCCAATCCTTCTTACTCCTTTCCATGGCAAGCTTTGTATAGGGGTTCACCATCAGCGGTGGCTACTTTCAATCCTCTCGGGAAAATGATCCTATGCGGCTGTCACTCGCACGGCTAATCGTCTGGAGGCATCACCCATGGTTGATGGCTACATCCCATCCTCGCAGTGAAAACTAATGCTCACGCACTCTGTCACAGTACGGCTAATCACTGGTTGGTTCCCGCGCCTACTGGAATAGAATCCCTTGATTCTTTTGCGTCTGTCACTAACGCCCAGCACTTGCAGGTTTGAAGCACGTCAAAGTCATTCATTACCGGAATCCTACTCGGAATACCACAGACAAGGTGAGACTTTCCGGATTCCCAGGATCCTACTCGGAATACCACAGACAAGGTGAGACTTTCCGGATCCTCATAAATGCCGCCATCTATCTAGCTTATACCACGAAGATTCTGTTGGGGAATCTAAGAGATACGCATTCAAGCTCTGTTGCATGTAGAACGGAAGTGGTTGTCAATCACGTGCGTTCATAAGTGAGAATGATAATGAGGGTTACTTATCATCACATTCATCATGTTCTTGGGTGCGAATGAATATCTTGGAATAAGAATAAAAGAGAATTGGATAAAAGACAATGGAATTGCATTAATACTTGAGGTACAGCAGAGCTCCACACCCTTAATCTATGGTGTGCAGAAACTCCACCGTTGAAAATACATAAGTGAAAAGAGGTTCAGGCATGGCCGAATGGCCAGCCCTCTCCATGATCAAGTGACCGAATGATTAAAGACTTAAAGTGGTCAAAAGATGTCTAATACAATAGATAAATATTCTATTTATAATAAACTAGCTCCTAGGGTTTACATGAGTAAGTAATTTGATGCATAAATTCACTTCCGGGGCCCACTTGGTGTATGTTTGGGCTGAGCTTGATCAATCCACGATCTAAGGCTTCTCTTGGAGTTGAACTTCGAGTTATGACGTGTTTTGGGCGTTCAACTCCGGATCATGACGTTTTTCTGGCGTTTAACTCCAGACAGCAGCATGAACTTGGCGTTCAACGCCAAGTTACGTCGTCATTCTTCGAATAAAGCATAGACTATTATATATTGCTGGAAAGCCCTGGATGTCTACTTTCCAACGCCGTTGAGAGCGCGCCAATTGGAGTTCTGTAGCTCCAGAAAATCCATTTCGAGTGCAGGGAGGTCAGATTCCAACAGCATCAGCAGTCCTTTTGTCAGCCTTCTTCAGAGTTTTGCTCAAATCCCTCAATTTCAGCCAGAATTTACCTGAAATCACAGAAAAACACACAAACTCATAGTAAAGTCCAGAAATGTGAATTTAACATAAAAACTAATGAAAACATCCCTAAAAGTAGCTTAAACTTACTAAAAACTATATAAAAACAATGCCAAAAAGCGTATAAATTATCCGCTCATCACAACACCAAACTTAAATTGTTGCTTGTCCCCAAGCAACTGAAAATCAAATAGGATAAAAGAAGAGAATATACTATAAAGTCCAGAATATCAATGAATATTAATTTAATTAGATGAGCGGGACTTGTAGCTTTTTGCTTCTGAATAGTTTTGGCTTCTCACTTTTTCCTTTGTAGTTCAGAGTGATTGGCGTCTCTTAGGAACTTAGAATTTGGGATAGTGTTATTGACTTTCCTAGTTAAGCATGTTGATTCTTGAACACAGCTACTTATGAGTCTTGGCCGTGGCCCTAAGCACTTTGTTTTCCAGTATTACCACCGGATACACAAATGCCACAGACACATAACTGGGTGAACCTTTTCAGATTGTGACTCAGCTTTGCTAGAGTCCCCAGTTAGTGGTGTCCAGAGCTCTTAAGCACACTCTTTTGCTTTGGATCACGACTTTAATCACTCAGTCTCAAGCTTTTCACTTGGACCTTTATGACACAAGCATATGGTTAGGGACAGCTTGATTTAGCCGCTTAGGCCTGGATTTTATTTCCTTGGGCCCTCCTATCCATTGATGCTCAAAGCCTTGGATCCTTGCTACCCTTGCCTTTTGGTTTTAAGGGCTATTGGATTTTTCTGCTTGCTTTTTCTTTTTCTTTCTATATTTTTTTCGCCAATTTCTTTTTTTTTTTTCGCAAGCTTTCTTTTTCACTGCTTTTTCTTGCTTCAAGAATCAATTCATGAATTTTTCAGTTCATCAATAACATTTCCCTTTGTTCATCATTCTTTCAAGAACCAACAATTTTAACACTCATAAACAACAAGATCAAAAATATGCACTGTTCAAGCATTCATTCAGAAAACAAAAAGTATTGTCACCACATCAATTAAATTAAATTCAAGGATAAATTCGAAATTCATGTACTTCTTGTTCTTTTGAATTAAAACATTTTTCATTTAAGAGAGGTGAAAGACTAATGGATTTTATTCATAGCTTTAAGGCATGGTTACATACTAATGATCATGAAGTAGAGACACAAAACATAGATAAACACAATACTAAAAACCGAAAACAGAAAGAAATAAAGAACAAGGAATGAATCCACCTTTAGTGGCGTCTTCTTCTTGAAGGTCCAACAATGTCCTTAAGCTCTTCTATGTCCCTTCCTTGCCTTTGTTGCTCCTCCCTCATTGCTCTTTGGTCTTCTCTTATTTCTTGGAGAATGATGGAGTGTTCATGATGTTCCACCCTTAATTGTTCAACATTATGGCTCAAATCTTCTAAGGAGGTATTGAGTTGCTCCCAATAGTTGTTGGGAGGAAAGTGCATTCCTTGAGGCATTTGTTGATGATGAACTTCCTCATGTTCTTCTTGAGGGCCGTGAGGAACTTCTCTTGTTTGCTCCATCCTTTTCTTGGTGATGGGCTTGTCTTCTTCAATGGAGACATCTCCATCTATGATAACTCCAGCTGAGTAACATAGATGGCAAATAAGGTGAGGGAAGGCTAGCCGTGCCATGGGTGAGGACTTGTCGGCTATTTTGTAAAGTTCATTGGAGATGACCTCATGAACTTCTACTTCCTCTCCAATCATGATGGCCCGATCCACAGTAACTTCAGATCGGTTGCTAGTAGGAATGATGGATCTTTGGATGAATTCCAACCATCCTCTAGCCACAGGCTTGAGATCCAGTCTTCTTAGTTGAACTGGCTTGCCTTTGGAGTCTATTCTCCATTGAGCTCCTTCCACACATATGTCCATTAGGACTTGGTCCAACCTTTGGTTAAAGTTGACCCTTCTAGTGTAGGGGCGTTCATCTTCTTGCATCATGGGCAAGTGAAACGCCAACCTCACATTTTCCGGACTAAAATCTAAGTATTTCCCCTGAACCATTGTGATATAGTTCTTTGGATTCGGGTTCATACTTTGATCATGGTTCCTAGTGATCCATGCATTGGCATAGAACTCTTGAACCATCAATATTCCGACTTGTTGCATGGGATTGGTTAGGACTTCCCAACCTCTTCTTTGGATTTCATGTCAGATTTTCGGATACTCATTTTTTTTGAGCTTGAAAGGGACCTCGGGGATCACCTTCTTCTTTGCCACAACATCATAGAAGTGGTCTTGATGGCTCTTGGAGATGAATCTTTCCATCTCCCATGACTCGGAGGTGGAAGCTTTTGTCTTCCCTTTCCCTTTTTTAGAGGATACTCCGGCCTTAGGTGCCATTGATGGTAATGGAAAAACAAAAAGGCTTATGCTTTTACCACACCAAACTTAAAATTTTGCTCGCCCTCGAGCAAGAAAGAAAAGAAGAGTAGTAGAAGAAGAAGAGAATAGGGAAGAGAGGGAGAAGAGGTGGTTCGGCTATGTGGGAGAATGTGGGTTTGTGATGTGTGAAAATGAAGAAGAGTGGAAGGGTATTTATAGGGAGAGGGGAGGGTATAGGTTCGGCCAATTTGGGTGGGAATGGGTGGGAAAATGAATTTGAAATTTTATGAAGGTAGGTGGGGTTTATGGGGAAGAGTGGGTTGATGTGGATGGTGAATGGAGTAATTGGGAAGAGGAATTGAGGTGATTGGTGAAGAGTATTGGGTTTTGTGACATGGGGAATACAAATCACAAAAATAGGATTAAGAGGTAAGGTGGGAATATGGCAGGTGGGGATCCTGTGGGGTCCACAGATCCTGAGGTGGGGATCCTGTGGGGTCCACAGATCCTGAGGTGAAAAGAAATACCATTCCTTCACCATATAGGCGTGTAAAATGCCTTCATGCATCATTCTGGCGTTCAAACGCCCATTGATGCACGTTCTGGGCGTTCAACGCCCATGTTATGCATGTTTCTGGCGTTGAACGCCAGTTTCATGCTTGTTTCTGGCGTTCAGCGCCAGTTTGTCCTCTCTGTGCACCTTCCTGGCGTTTAACGCCAGGTTGTTGCTTGTTTCTGGCGTTCAGCGCCAGAATGGTGCTCTGTTCTGGCGTTGAACGCCGGCCAGATGCACCTTACTGGCGTTGAACGCCAGTCTGCGCTGCCTCCAGGGTGAACAATTTTTTCTTCTGTTTTTGACTCTGTTTTTAATTTTTTTGATTTTTTCGTGACTCCTCATGATCATGTACCTAATTAAACACAAAAATAACAAAGAAACAAAATAAAATAAAATTAGATAAATAAAATTGGGTTGCCTCCCAACAAGCGCTTCTTTAATGTCAAGAGCTTGACAGTGGCTCTCATGGAGCCACAAGGTGATCAGGTCAATTTTAGTGTGTAGTCCCCACACCAAACTTAGAGTTTGGATATGGAGTTTGAACACCAAACTTAGAGTTTGGTTGTAGCCTCACAACACCAAACTTAGAGTTTGACTGTGTGGGCTCTTCTTGACTCTGAACTGAGAGAAGCTCTTCATGCTTACTCTCTTTTGTCACAGAGGGATGGCCATGTGCCTTAAACACAAGGTAGTCCCCATTTAATTGAAGGACTAACTCCCCTCTGTTGACATCTATCACAGCTCCTGCTGTGGCTAGGAAAGGTCTTCCTAGGATGATGCATTCATCATCTTCCTTCCTAGTGTCTAGGATTATGAAATCAGCAGGGATGTAAAGGCCTTCAACCTTTACTAGCACGTCCTCTACTATTCCATAAGCTTGTCTTATTGACTTATCTGCCAATTGTAATGAGAACAAGGCAGGTTGTACCTCAATGATCCCCAGCTTCTCCATTACAGAGAGTGGCATAAGATTTATCCCTGACCCTAGATCACATAGAGCTTTTTCAAAGCTCATGGTGCCTATGGTACAAGGTATTAGGAACTTGCCAGGATCTTGTTTCTTTTGAGGTAGAGTTCCCTGAATCCAAGTATCTAGTTCACTAATGAGCAAGGGAGGTTCACTTTCCCAAGTCTCATTACCAAACAGCTTGGCATTCAGCTTCATGATAGCTCCTAAATATTGAGCAACTTGCTCTCCAGTCACATCTTCATCCTCTTCAGAGGATGAATAATCTTCAGAGCTCATGAATGGCAGAAGGAGATTTAATGGAATCTCTATGGTCTCTATATGAGCCTCAGATTCCTCTGGATCCTTAATAGGAAACTCCTTCTTGCTTGAGGGACGTTCCAGGAGGTCTTCCTCACTAGGATTTTCGTCCTCCTCCTCCTTAGTGCATTCGGCCACTTTGGTTAAATCAATGGCCTTGCACTCTCCTTTTGGATTCTCTTCTGTATTGCTTGGGAGAATATTGGGAGGAGTTTCAATGACTTTCTTACTCAGCTGGCCCACTTGTGCCTCCAAATTTCTAATGGAGGATCTTGTTTCATTCATGAAACTGAAAGTGGCCTTTGACAGGTCAGAGACTATATTGGCTAAATTAGAAGTATTTTGTTCAGAATTCTCTGTCTGTTGCTGAGAAGATGATGGATATGGCTTACTATTACTCAGCCTATTGCGTCCACCATTGTTAAAGCCTTGTTGAGGCTTTTGTTGATCCTTCCAGGAGAAATTTGGATGATTTCTCCATGATGGATTATAGGTGTTTCCATATGGTTCACCCATGTAATTAACCTCTGCCATGGCAGGGTTTTCAGGATCATAAGCTTCTTCAGAAGCTGCCTCTCTAGTACTGTTGGATGCATGTTGCAATCCATTCAGATTTTGAGAGATTATGTTGACCTGTTGAGTCAACATTTTGTTCTGAGCCAATATGGCATTCAGAGCATCAATTTCAAGAACTCCTTTCTTCTGAGGTATCCCATTATTCACGGAATTCCTCTCAGAGGTGTACATGAACTGATTGTTTGCAACCATGTCAATGAGTTCTTGAGCCTCTTCAGGCGTTTTCTTCAGGTGAATAGATCCACCTGCAGAATGGTCCAATGACATTTTCGAAAATTCAGAGAGACCATAATAGAATATATCTAATAGGGTCCATTCTGAAAACATGTCAGATGGACATCTTTTGGTCAACTGCTTGTATCTTTCCCAAGCTTCATAGAGGGATTCACCATCTTTTTGCTTGAAGGTTTGAACATCCACTCTCAGCTTGCTCAACTTTTGAGGAGGAAAGAATTTATCTAAGAAAGCAGTGACCAGCTTATCCCAGGAGTCCAGGCTATCCTTAGGTTGTGAATCCAACCATATTCTAGCTCTGTCTCTTACAGCAAAAGGGAAAAGCATGAGTCTGTAGACTTCAGGATCCACTCCATTCGTCTTTACAGTCTCACAGATCTGCAAGAACTCAGTTAAGAACTGATAAGGATCTTCAGATGGAAGTCCATAAAACTTGCAGTTTTGTTGCATTAATGCAACTAGTTGAGGCTTCAGCTCAAAGTTATTGGCTCCAATGGCAGGAATGGAGATGCTTCTTCCATCAAACTTGGATGTTGGCTTTGTGAAGTCACCAAGCATTCTCCTTGCATTATTATTATTATTATTATTTTCGGCTGCCATGTCCTTCTCTTGTTCGAAAATTTCTGAAAGGTTGTTTCTGGATTGTTGTAATTTAGCTTCTCTTAATTTTCTCTTCAGAGTCCTTTCAGGTTCTGGATCAACTTCAACAAGAGTGCCTTTTTCCCTGTTCATGCTCATATGAAAGAGAAGAAAACAAGAAAAGAAAGAGGAATCCTCTATGTCACAGTATAGAGATTCCTTTATGTTAGTAGAAGAAGAAAGGGGTAGAAGAAAGAAGAAGGATGGATTCGGATTTTTGGATGAGGAGAGGTGAAGAGAAGTGTTAGTAATTAAATAATTAAATAGAAGAAGAAAAGAGAAAGAAGATTTCGAAAATATTTTTTTTTTGAAAAAAAGGGGTTAGTAATTTTCGAAAATTAAAGATAAGATAAGTTTAAAATTAAAATTTAAAACAAAAAGAATTTTTGAAAAAGAGAGGGAGAATTTTCGAAAATTAGAGAGAGAAAAGTAGTTAGGTGGTTTTGAAAAAGATAAGAAACAAACAAAAAGTTAGTTAGTTGATTGAAAAAGATTTGAAATCAAAATTTGAAAAAGACAAGAAGATAAGGAGTTAGATAAGATATTTTGAAAAAGGTAAAATTTTTGAAAAAGATAAGATAAAAGATAAAAAGATAAGATAAAAATTTTAATAAAAAGATATTTTGAAAAAGATTTAATTTTAAAATTGACTTAACTAACAAGAAACTACAAGATAAGATTCTAGAACTTAAAGATTGAACCTTTCTTAACAAGAAAGTAACAAACTTCAAATTTTTGAACCAATCACATTACTTGTTAGTTAATTTTCGAAAATTAGATATAAAAGATAAGAAAAAGATTTTGAAAATATTTTGAAAAAGATTTTTGAAATTTTCGAAAATTATAAAAAAATGAAAAAGATATGATTTTTGAAAAAGATTTTGAAAAGATAAGATTTTTAAAATTGAAATTTTGACTTGTCTTGTAAGAAACAACTAATTTTAAAAAATTTTTGACCAAGTCAACCCAAAATTTCGAAAATTTGGAGGAAAATAAGGAAAAGATATTTTTTTGATTTTTTGAATATTTTAATTATGAGAAAGAAAAACAACAAAAATACTCAAAGCATGAAATTTTTAGATCAAAACAATGAATGCATGCAAGAATGCTATGAATGTCAAGATGAACACCAAGAACACTTTGAAGATCATGATGAACATCAAGAACATTATTTTGAAAAAATTTTGATACAAAGAAAACATGCAAGTCACCAAACTTAGAAATCTTTAATGCATTCAAAATATGAATGCAAAAGTGCACAAGAAAAACAAGGAAAGACACAAAATAAGAAAACATCAAGATCAAACAAGAGAACTTATCAAGAACAACTTGAAGATCATGAAGAACACTATGAATGAATGAGATTTTCGAAAAATGCAAGAAAAATGTTTCAAAGCATGCAATTGACACCAAACTTAAAAATTAACACAAGACTCAAACAAGGAACACAAAATATTTTTGGTTTTTATGATTTTCTAAATTTTTTTGTATTTTTATTAAATTTTTTTTCGAAAAACATTTTTGGAAAAACGAAAAATAAAAGAAAAATTTTTGAAAAAGATTTTTGAAAAGAAAATTACCTAATCTGAGCAACAAGATGAACCGTCAGTTGTCCATACTCGAACAATCCCCGGCAACGGCGCCAAAAACTTGGTGGACGAAATTGTGATCACTATTCTTTGAGTTGTATGAAATCATTATTGTGGCACCAGTTGTTATCACAACTCCGTTCAACTAACCAGCAAGTGTACTGGGTCGTCCAAGTAATAAACCTTACGTGAGTAAGGGTCGATCCCACAGAGATTGTTGGTATGAAGCAAGCTATGGTCACCTTGTAAATCTCAGTTAGGCAGATTAAATTGGTTTATGGGATACGAAAATAGAAATAAGAAAATAAATAATAAAAAGGGATAGAAGGCTTATGCAGATTCATTGGTGGGAATTTCAGATAAGCGAATGGAGATACTATATGCTCAAGGACGCCTGCTCTCCTATTGCTTCAACCCAATCCTTCTTACTCCTTTCCATGGCAAGCTTTGTATAGGGGTTCACCATCAGCGGTGGCTACTTTCAATCCTCTCGGGAAAATGATCCTATGCGGCTGTCACTCGCACGGCTAATCGTCTGGAGGCATCACCCATGGTTGATGGCTACATCCCATCCTCGCAGTGAAAACTAATGCTCACGCACTCTGTCACAGTACGGCTAATCACTGGTTGGTTCCCGCGCCTACTGGAATAGAATCCCTTGATTCTTTTGCGTCTGTCACTAACGCCCAGCACTTGCAGGTTTGAAGCACGTCACAGTCATTCATTACCGGAATCCTACTCGGAATACCACAGACAAGGTGAGACTTTCCGGATTCCCAGGATCCTACTCGGAATACCACAGACAAGGTGAGACTTTCCGGATCCTCATAAATGCCGCCATCTATCTAGCTTATACCACGAAGATTCTGTTGGGGAATCTAAGAGATACGCATTCAAGCTCTGTTGCATGTAGAACGGAAGTGGTTGTCAATCACGTGCGTTCATAAGTGAGAATGATAATGAGGGTTACTTATCATCACATTCATCATGTTCTTGGGTGCGAATGAATATCTTGGAATAAGAATAAAAGAGAATTGGATAAAAGACAATGGAATTGCATTAATACTTGAGGTACAGCAGAGCTCCACACCCTTAATCTATGGTGTGCAGAAACTCCACCGTTGAAAATACATAAGTGAAAAGAGGTTCAGGCATGGCCGAATGGCCAGCCCTCTCCATGATCAAGTGACCGAATGATTAAAGACTTAAAGTGGTCAAAAGATGTCTAATACAATAGATAAATATTCTATTTATAATAAACTAGCTCCTAGGGTTTACATGAGTAAGTAATTTGATGCATAAATTCACTTCCGGGGCCCACTTGGTGTATGTTTGGGCTGAGCTTGATCAATCCACGATCTAAGGCTTCTCTTGGAGTTGAACTTCGAGTTATGACGTGTTTTGGGCGTTCAACTCCGGATCATGACGTTTTTCTGGCGTTTAACTCCAGACAGCAGCATGAACTTGGCGTTCAACGCCAAGTTACGTCGTCATTCTTCGAATAAAGCATAGACTATTATATATTGCTGGAAAGCCCTGGATGTCTACTTTCCAACGCCGTTGAGAGCGCGCCAATTGGAGTTCTGTAGCTCCAGAAAATCCATTTCGAGTGCAGGGAGGTCAGATTCCAACAGCATCAGCAGTCCTTTTGTCAGCCTTCTTCAGAGTTTTGCTCAAATCCCTCAATTTCAGCCAGAATTTACCTGAAATCACAGAAAAACACACAAACTCATAGTAAAGTCCAGAAATGTGAATTTAACATAAAAACTAATGAAAACATCCCTAAAAGTAGCTTAAACTTACTAAAAACCATATAAAAACAATGCCAAAAAGCGTATAAATTATCCGCTCATCACCAATGCACATCCGCCATCCCGTGACGGTCCTTGTAGGTATCAGTTCGTTCCTCTCATTGGGAACCACAGTGATTCCTCCCTTCTTGGGCACAACATGCACGGGGCTGACCCAAGGGCTGTCTGAGATCGGGTATATTACTCCTCCTTGCCAAAGCTTCATAACCTCTTTCTGTACCACTTCCTTCATGATTGGGTTCAGCGTTCTTTGGGATTGAATGGATGGTTTTGCATCATCTTCCAACAGTATTTTATGCATGCATATAGCTAAACTGATTCCCTTCAGGTCAGCAAGGGTCCATCCGATGGCGTCCTTATGCTCCCGCAGCACCTTGAGCAGTTCATCCTCTTGATCTTAGCTGAGGCATGAGCTTATGATCACTGGGTAGTTTTCATTTTCTCCTAGGTATGCATATTTGAGAGTGGGTGGCAATGCTTTGAGTTCAACCTTGGGCGCCTTTGACTTTTCAGTCTCTTCCTTTGGTGCATCTTGAACATGACTCTCTGCTGTTGCAACATCCTCACTTGATATATACTCCTCCTCCGTTGATCTCTCGGGCTCTTCATGCTCTTCTTCTTCAAAACACTCCTGCACTTCTTCTTCAAGTGCGTCTAACCTCATGCATTCCCCCAATTGTTCTGGTGGGTAACTCATGGCCTTGAACACATTGAATGTCATCTTTTCATTGTGTAATCTCAAGGTAAGATCACCTTTTTGGACATCAATGATAGCTCCGGCAGTAGCCAAGAATGGCCTTCCCAGAATAATGGAGGTCTTGGCTTCCTCTTGCATGTCCAACACTACAAAATCTGCCGGGAATATGAAGTCTCCTACTTTCACCAACAAATCCTCTACTATGCCATAAGGGAACTTGAACGATCGGTCTGCCAGTTGTAAGGCCATTTTTGTTGGTTTAGCCTCCTCGATCTTCATCTTCCTCATCATTGCTACTGACATCAAATTGATGCTGGCTCCTAAGTCACAAAGGGCCTTCTCTACTGTGATTTCCCCTATAATACAAGGGATCTGAAAGCTCCCAGGATTCTTCAACTTTTGGGGTAGTTTGTGCTGAATGATAGCACTACATTCTTCGGTTAGTATCACAGTCTCATTGTTCTTCCAGCTTCTCTTCTTAGTCATCAACTCCTTCAGGAACTTGGCATAGAGTGGCATTTGTTCTATTGCTTCAGCAAAGGGTATGTTGATTTGTAGTTTCTTGAAGATTTCTAAGAATCTCACGAACTGGTTGTCATCTTCTTTTTTTTTTCAACTGCTGAGGATATGGAGCTCTTGAGATGTTCAGTTTTGGCATCCCTTTTTCTTTTTGTGGACTTGAAGTGGGAGTTTGAACTCCATCTTGCTCTTCTCCGTTTTCATTTGAGCCTTCTTCTTGTGGTTTTTGGGAGAGTTCCTTAAGTTCCTTCCCACTCCTAAGTGTTATAGCTTGACACTCCTCCTCTTTGCTTGAATTGTTATCATTGCAAAGGTTGTGGTTAGAAAGCTGCTTGAATAGATAACCAATTTGTGTCTCCAGTTTCTTGATGGCAGCATTTTGATTCTGCATGTTTGACTGCACTTCCTCTCAAAATACTTTACTGTTTCGAACGTCTTTGCATACTCCCTCAAGTAAGGTTTCAAGCTTAGAGAGTCTGTCATCAATTGATGGTAGATTGGGATTAGAGGTGGAAGGATGAGAGGTGTTGTTGTGGTTTTGATATGGGTGTGGAGAAGTGTTGTTGTGGGGGTGTTGATATGTCCTCCGTGTGAATTGTTGATGAGCTGCATTGTTGTTGGAGTTGTAACGTCTCTGGTCTTGGCTTTGATCTTGCTGATTCCCCCACCCAAAGTTTGGGTGGTTCCTCCATCCAGGGTTGTATGTCTTGGAGTATAGATCATGGTTCTGTCTAGGTGAATTCCCAATGTAGTTGGCTTGCTCAAGGTTACCCTCTGTTTCTTCTTCAACTCCTTCTTGGGTTGTTGAGGAGGTGGTGATTGCTACCACTTGGTTCCTCTCCATATTCTTGTTGAGGTCAGCTAGCTGCTTGGTAATGAGCTTGTTCTGAGTCAGCAGAGCATCTACATTGTTTAGCTCTATCACTTCTCTAGTGTTCTCTCTTTCGGAAGCATATAAGTAGTCATTCTCAGCTACAGTCTCAATTACATCTATGGCTTCTTCAATGGTCTTCTTCTTGTTCAATGATCCTCCAGAGGAATGGTCTACTGCCTTCTTTGATTCATATGACAAGCCTTCATAGAAGATGTGCAACTACACCCATTCATTGAACATATTTGGTGGACACCTCCTTGTTAGGTCTTTGAACCTTTCCCAAGCTTCATAAAGTGTCTCCCCATCTTGCTGTCTGAACGTCTGCACTTCAGTTCTCAGCCTATTGATCCTTTGAGGGGGGTAAAACCTTGCCAAAAACTTATTCACTACCTCCTCCCAATTTGTCAGGCTTTCTTTTGGGAAGGATTCAAGCCATTTGGATGCCTTGTCCCTGAGTAAAAAAGGGAACAAGAGCAGCCTATAGACATCTGGGTGGACTCCATTGGACTTCACTGTGGCACAAATCCTCAAGAAGGTGGTCAAGTGTTGATTCGGGTCTTCTTGAGCACCTCCTCCAAATGAGCAATTATTCTACACAAGAGTGATGAGTTAAGGTTTTAGCTCGAAACTGTTGGCATGTATGGTGGGCTTCTGAATGCTACTTCCACAGTTGCCTGGGTTTGGATTGATGTAAGAGCCTAACACTCTTCTATCCTCCCCAGCATGATTTGCTCTACCTCCTCCCCCATGGTTATTAGCCTCTTCTTCATGTTGGTTTTCCATGTTGCCTTCCATGTTTAGTTTAAAGTGTTCCTCCTCCTCTTCAGCACCGATTGCGCATTTTTCTCTTGCTTCCCTTCTTAATCTAAGGAGGGTCCTCTCTGGTTCAGAATCGAAGGAAGTTGAAGCCCCGCTTCTTCTCTCTGTCATACAACCAACAGGTACAAGCAAGTAACAATATGTGCAGATAGTGTTGCTGTCAGAATTACTGTTAGTTGTGAGTGATGCAATATATCAAACAGTTAGTAGGTTAGCAAACTGAATGGTAAATAACAAACAACACGAAAGAGTTGATGGGGAAGGGGAGAGGTTAACTAAGACAGAAAGTAAATTACTCAAATAGAAAATTAAATCAACAAAACAAAAATGCTCAATCTAGTGATCTCCTAATTTAATCATTGTTGATGCACAATCAATCCCCGGCAACGGCACCATAAACTTGATGCATGTGGAAACTGTCTCTCAACAAATTTTCTTCGGCAAGTGTACCGAATTTGTCGTCAAGTAAAAACTCACAATAGAGTGAGGTTGAATCCCACAGGGATTGATTGATCAAGCAACTTTAATTAGAAGAACGTTCTAGTTGAGTTAATTCAGAATTTGGGTTGAGATTTGCAGAAAATAAAATGGCAAGAATGTAAATAACAGAAAAAGTAAATGCTAGAAATAAAGGGCTGAAAGTAAATGACTGAAAGTAAATTGCAGAATTGTAAATGGGAATGGGGTGTTTGCTCATGAAAGTAAACGCGAAAATTAAAGAGAATGGGTGAGATCAGAATTTGGGAGTTCATTGGGCGTAGGAGATGTTGCAATTCTCCGGATCAAGTTCATTTTCATCTCTTCCTCAATCAATGCACTCATTGATCTCCTTGGCAATCTTAATTGATTGAATTACAATTTCTTGCAATTCAATCTCTCAAATCTTGATCAATAGCCAATTCCTTGGTCAATTGCTCATGAGAAGAGATGAAGTGTGGTCACTGATTATACCACATGCATTTCCCAAATCAAGTATTGAGAGGATTAGAGTCACATATCCATCCAAACCCAATTTGGTCCAGCATGAGAAAGCATTTCTACCTTGATCTCCTCATTCCTCTTTCAAGGCTCAGAAGAGATCCAAGTTTGAATAGCTTCTTTTCCAAGATAACTACCCAATGGGATGAAGATCAAAAGCTTTCAAGTAAAATCAAGAGAAAAGATAGAAGAAGAATAATGAAAACTAGTATTGATCCATCAACTTACAAGAGAGCTCCCTAACCCAATGAAAGGGGTTTAGTTGTTCATAGCTCTAGAAAATGAAAACAAAGATGGAGAATACATCATGGAACTAGAAGAGCAGAGTAAAATATAGAGAGTAGTGCTATTTTCCTCAACTTCTAGCACTCCCTAAATAATTCAAAGCTACTCTTATATATACTACTCTTCTCAGCTCCTAGATGGCTCTTCAAGTCTTGGGCCTTTGGATCTTGAGATTGAAGCAGTTCTCTTTTTCATTTGGGCTTGGTTTTTACTTGCAGAGAGAAAGTGTGAAGTGGGCAGAGACTTTAGCTCAGGACGTTAGGGGTGTTAACGTTTTAGTGAAAGTATGTGTTCGAGAACGTTAGTGACACTCAACATTGTCACTAACGTTCCAATGTACCCCTTTGCCTCACGTTAGAGCCCACATTAACTAGGTTAACGTGGCTTCTAACGTGGCCTTGCCAACCTTCGAGAACGTTAGTGACATTCAACATTGTCACTAACGTTCCAATGTGCCCCTATGTCTCACATTAGAGTCCACGTTAACTAGGTTAACGTGGCTTCTAACGTGGCCTTGCCAACCTTCGAGAACGTTAGTGACACTTAACATTGTCACTAACGTTCCAATGTGCCCCTATGTCTCACGTTAGAGTCCACGTTAACTAGGTTAACGTGGCTTCTAACGTGGCCATTCTTAGCCATCCCCAACGTTAGTGACAATGTTGAGTGTCACTAACGTTGGCTCATCTTTCACTCATCAACGTTAGCTTTCCTCGTTAACTAAGTTAACGTGGAAGTTAACATGGCTCCTTGGGTTTTGTGGGTGCTTCCAACATTAGTGACAATGCTGGGTGTCACTAACGTTGTCGACCACCCTTGCCTCTTACGTTAGCTCCCACATTAACCAAGTTAACGTGGGAGTTAACGTGGTACATTACACCTTAGGCCAACGTTAGTGACAATGTTGAGTGTCACTAACGTTGGCTTCCTTCCCCCTTTTAACATTAGAGGCCACGTTAACTAAGTTAACGTGGACTCTAACGTAGCCACTTATGATCATTGGCCAACGTTAGTGATAATGTTAAGTGTCACTAACGTTGGCTCAAAGTCCCTTTTTCACGTTAACTTAGTTAGCGTGACTCTTAACGTGGGCAATGATGGCTTCGAGAGCGTTATTGGCAATCACTTTTCTCATTAACTTTGCAAGTTACCTCTCATTCCACGTTAGTGGTAACGTTAATTATATTAACGTGACTGCTAAGTGGTTCTTCCTTGCTTCCTTTGGTCCTGAAATCAAGCAATAGAGTGCATCAAAATTCTAGTCCAAGTCATAGGTAATGCAACATACAATTTGTTATTAAACTCATGCAAAAATCCTCATGAAATCATGTAAAATTCACAATGTATGCTTGTATCAAGGTGTAAGTGAATATCTACCCAAAACTAGCTCATTTCCTAAGGAAATGCATGAAACTACCTTAAAAACAGTAAAGAAAAGGTCAGTAAAACTGGCCAAGATGCCCTGGCATCAATGGCTCATCACATAGGTAGTACTTGGCATCTGAAATTAATTTTTTTCTTTGCACTCTGCTGTACTCCTGTGGTATGAACCTCACAGCTTTATAGTTTGCAATGTCTGCAAACCATGGAGCTTTCTGAATGGCAAAGAGTTGCTCATCTGGAAAGGTTTCAGAGATCTCAGTAGAAGGGAGGGACGCCCCGACTACTGGTTCTATTCGGGACAGATGATCAGCTACTTGGTTCTCTGTCCCTTTTCTGTCTCTTATTTCTATATCAAACTCTTGCAGAAGCAGCACCCACCTTATGAGTCTGGGTTTTGAATCCTGCTTTGTGAGTAAGTATTTAAGAACAGCATGGTCAGTGTACACAATCAGTTTTGACCCTACCAAATAGGATCTAAACTTGTCAATGGCATAGACCACTGCAAGTAACTCTTTTTCTCTGGTTGTGTAATTCTTCTGTGCGTCATTTAGAACACGGCTAGCATAATAAATGACGTGCAGAAGTTTGTTATGCCTCTGTCCCAACACTACACCAATGGCATGGTCACTGGCATCACACATTAGTTCGAATGGCAATGTCCAGTTTGGTGCAGAGATAACTGGTGCTGTGACCAGCTTGGCTTTCAGGGTCTCAAATGCCTGCAGACACTGTGTGTCAAACACAAATGGTGTGTCAGCAGCTAGCAGGTTGCTTAATGGTTTTGCAATTTTTGAAAAATCCTTTATAAACCTCCTGTAGAATCTTGCATGTCCCAGAAAGCTTCTAATTGCCTTAACATTGGCAGGTGGTGGTAATTTTTCAATTACCTCCACCTTTGCTTGATCCACCTCTATTCCCTTGCTTGAAATTTTATGCCCAAGGACAATTCCTTCAGTCACCATAAAATGACATTTCTCCAGTTTAAAACTAGGTTGGTCTCTTGGCATCTTTTCAGAACAAGTGCTAGATGGTTAAGGCATGAGCTGAATGAGTCTCCAAATACTGAAAAGTCATCCATGAAGACTTCCAGAAATTTCTCTACCATATCTGAGAAGATAGAGAGCATGCACCTCTGGAAGCTTGCAGGTGCATTGCACAAACCAAAAGGCATCCTTCTGTAGGCAAATACTCCAGAAGGACATGTAAATGCTGTTTTCTCTTGGTCCTGAGGATCTACTGCAATTTGGTTATAGCCTGAATAGCCATCCAAAAAGTAGTAATAATCATGACCCGCTAGTCTTTCTAGCATTTGGTCTATGAATGGTAAAGGGAAATGATCCTTTCTGGTGGCTGTATTGAGCCTTCTGTAGTCAATACACATGCGCCACCCTGTAACTGTTCTTATAGGAACCAGTTCATTCTTTTCATTATGAACCACTGTCATGCCTCCCTTTTTGGGGACAACTTGGACAGGGCTCACCCAGGGGCTATCAGAAATAGGATAAATAATCCCAGCCTCTAGTAATTTAGTGACCTCTTTCTGCACCACCTCCTTCATGGCTGGATTTAGCCGCCTTTGTGGTTGAACCACTGGTTTGGCATTATCCTCCAATAGGATCTTGTGCATGCATCTTGCTGGGCTAATGCCCTTAAGATCACTTATGGACCACCCAAGAGCTGTCTTGTGTTTCCTTAGCACTTGAATCAGTGCTTCCTCTTCCTTTGGATTTAAAGCAGAGCTTATGATCACTGAAAAAGTGTCACCCTCTCCCAGAAATGCATACTTCAGGGATAGTGGTAGTGGTTTGAGCTCAGGTTTGGGAGGTTTATCCTCTTCCTGAGGAATTTTCAAAAATTCTTTTGTTTCCTCTGGTTCTTCCTGATCAGGCTGAACATCCTTAAAGATGTTCTCTAGCTCTGATTCTAGACTTTCAGCCATATTGGTCTCTTCCACCAAAGAGTCAATAATGTCAGCGCTCATGCAGTCATTTGGTATGTCTGGATGCTGCATAGCTTTTACAGCAATCAACTTGAACTCATCCTCATTGACTCTCAGGGTTACTTCCCCTTTTTGTACATCAATAAGAGTTCGTCCAGTTGCTAGGAAAGGTCTTCCTAGGATGAGAGTTGCACTCTTGTGCTCCTCCATTTCCAACACTACAAAGTCGGTTGGAAAGGCGAATGGCCCAACCTTGACAATCATGTCCTCAATTATGCCTGATGGATATTTAATGGAGCCATCAGCAAGTTGGAGACATATCCGGGTTGGTTTGACTTATTCAGTCAACCCAAGCTTTCTAATAGTGGATGCAGGTATTAGATTGATACTTGCTCCAAGGTCACACAGGGCTGTCTTGGTGCAAGCACCCTCTAATGTGCATGGTATCATAAAGCTTCCTGGATAATGGAGCTTTTCTGGTAAGCTCTTCAGAATGACTGCACTGCATTCTTCAGTGAGAAACACTTTTTCAGTTTCTCTCAAATCCTTCTTATGACTTAAGATCTCTTTCATGAACTTAGCATAAGAAGTTATTTGCTCAAGTGCCTCTGCAAACAGAATCTTTATTTCAAGAGTCCTTAGATAGTCTGCAAAGCGGGCAAATTGCTTATCCTGTTCCGCTTGGCAGAGTTTCTGAGGATAAGGCATCTTGGCTTTATATTCTTCAACCTTAGTTGCTGCAGGTTTATTCCTTACAGAGATGGTTGGAGAAGCCTTTTTAGAGGGGTTACTATCAGCACTCTCAGGTGTCTGATTCCTCATTGGCGTTTGAACGCCAGGATTGGGTGAGGAATGGGCGTTTGCCGCCAACTTTTCCCCCTTTTCTGGCGTTTGAACGCCAGAACTGGGCAAGGAATGGGCGTTTAACGCCAGCTTTTCCCCCCTTTCTGGCATTTGAATGCCAAGAGTATTCCTCTCTGGGCTCTTACTGTCCTCAGAGGGATTTTGGACAATGGTTTGGTTATCATCTGTCAATTGTTCCTTTCTTGGCTTTTTGCTACTTTGAGCAGTGTTATTCAATGTCTTCCCACTCCTCATTTGAACTGCTTGGCATTCTTCTGTTATCTGCTTAGAAAACTGCTGTTTTGTCTGATTCAACTGTGATTCTATATTCTTGTTGGCAATTTTAGTTTCTTGGAGCATCTCTTTAAATTCTGCCAACTGTTTTGTCATCAGGAGTAATTGCTGATTAAGCTCAACAATCTGTTCTTGAGGATTATGATCAGTAGCTACTGCCATAGCTTCTTCTTTTATAGAGGGCTCACTGCTAGAGTACAAATGTTGATTTCTAGCAACAGTATCTATCAGTTCTTGAGCCTCTTTAATCGTCTTCCTCATATGAATAGATCCACCAGCTGAGTGGTCCAGAGACATCTGAGCTTTTTCTGTAAGTCCATAGCAGAAGATGTCTAACTGTATCCACTCTGAAAACATCTCAAAGGGGCATTTTCTTAGCATACCTCTATACCTCTCCCAGGCATTATAAAGGGATTCATTATCCTCTTGTTTAAAGCCTTGGATGTCCAGCCTTAGCTGTGTCATCCTTTTTGGAGGGTAAAATTGATTCAGGAATTTGTCTGATAACTGTCTCCATGTTTTTATGCTTGCTGTAGGTTGGTTATTCAACCACCTCTTAGCTTGATCTTTTACAACAAATGGAAACAGTAATAATCTATAGACATCCTGATCCACCTCTTTATCACGTACTGTGTCAGCAATTTGTAAGAACTGTGCCAGAAACTCAATAGGTTCTTCCTGTGGAAGACCGGAATACTGGCAATTTTGCTGCACCATGATAATGAGTTGAGGATTTAGCTCAAAGCTGCTTGCTTTAATGGGAGGTATACAGATGCTACTCCCATATGCAGCTGTAATGGGGTTAGCATATGACCCCAGAGTCCTTCTGGACTGCTCAATTTCACTTAGGTCCATGATGGAGAAAGGGAATATGATAATGATTCACGAGTAAAATATATATATTTTTTGAATGTAACCGAAAATAATAAAATAAAACAAATGGAAAATAAAATCAAATTTCGAAAATTAAAAGAAAATAAAATCAAAGTAAATTGAAAACTAAATTAAATAGTTAATTAAAAAGATTCTGGAATTAGCAATTGAAAAGATACGATTGAAAATTATTTTGAAAAAGATTTGATTTTTGAAAAGAGGAAAGAGAAAAACAACAAAATGACACCAAACTTAACATTTTTTAAAAAATCAACACAAATTTTTGAAAATTTTAAAGGAAAACACAAAGAAGACACCAAACTTAGAATTTTTAAGGATCAAGAAAGGACTAAGAACATGCAAATTCGAAAAATTAAAAGAAAACAAAGGCATGCAATTGACACCAAACTTAAAATATGAAACTAGACTTAAATAAAAGACTCTAAACCAACCAAAAATAAAACAGTCCTAATCTAAGCAACAAGATGAACCGTCAGTTGTCCAAACTCAAACAATCCCCGGCAACGGTGCCAAAAACTTGGTGCACGAAATTGCAATCACACTTTTGCAATCCCGCACAACTAACCAGCAAGTGCACTGGGTCGTCCAAGTAATACCTTACGTGAGTAAGGGTCGATCCCACGGAGATTGTCGGCTTGAAGCAAGCTATGGTTATCTTGTAACTCTTAGTCAGGATATCAATAATTCTCAGGTTTAATTGTAAAAAGTAGAAGAACATGAAATAGATACTTGTTTTGCAGTAATGGAGAACATGTTGAGGTTTTGGAGATGCTCTATCTTCTGAATCTCTGCTTTCCTACTGTCTTCTTCTTCATGCACGCAAGGTTCCTTCCATGGCAAGCTGTATGTAGGGTTTTACCGTTGCCAATGGCTACCTCCCATCCTCTCAGTGAAGATGTTCAACGCGCTCTGTCACAGTACGGCTAATCATCTGTCGGTTCTCAATCAGGTTGGAATAGAATCCAGTGATTCTTTTACGTCTGTCACCAACGCCCAGCCTTCAGGAGTTTGAAGCTCGTCACAGTCATTCAATCCTTGAATCCTACTCAGAATACCGCAGACAAGGTTTAGACCTTTCGGATTCTCTTGAATGCTGCCATCAATTCTAGCTTATACCACGAAGTTTCTGATTAAGAAATCCAAGAGATATTCACTCAATCTAAAGTAGAACGGAGGTGGTTGTCAGGCACACGTTCATAGGTGAGAATGATGATGAGTGTCACGGATCATTACATTCATCAAGTTGAAGAACAAGTCATATCTTAGAATAGAAGCAAGCGTGATTGAATGAAAAATAGTAGTAATTGCATTAATCCATCAAGACACAGCAGAGCTCCTCACCCCCAACCATGGGGTTTAGAGACTCATGCTGTAGAAGGTACAGTATGAAACGTGTAAAAATGTCACGATGTAGAGATACAATGTCAAAAGGTCCTATTAATAGTGAGCTAGTAACCTAGGGTATACAGAAATGAGTAAATGACGTAAAAATCTACTTCCGGGGTCCACTTGGTGTGTGCTTGGGCTGAGAATTAAAGCTTTCATGTGTAGAGACTTTTTCTGGAGTTAAACGCCAGCTTTTGTGCCAGTTTGGGCGTTTAACTCCAATTTTTGTGCCAGTTCCGGCGTTAAACGCCGGGAATTCTGAAGCTGATTTGCAACCCCAGTTTGGGCCATCAAATCTCGGGCAAAGTATGGACTATTATACATTTCTGGAAAGCCCATGATGTCTAATTTCCATCGCAATTGAGAGCCGGCCAATTGGGTTTCTGTAGCTCCAGAAAATCCACTTCAAGTGCAGGGAGGTCAGAATCCAACAGCATCTACAGTCCTTTTCAGCCTCTGAATCAGATTTTTGCTCATGTTCCTCAATTTCAGCCAGAAAATACCTGAAATCACAGAAAAATACACAAACTCATAGTAAAGCCCAGAAAAGTGAATTTTAACTAAAAACTAATAAAAATGTAATAAAAACTAACTAAAACATACTAAAAACATACTAAAAACAATGCCAAAAAGCGTATAAATTATCCGCTCATCACTTTTCTTTATATTTTAGTCATTTACATTTATGCCATTTATAATTCTGCACCTCGCACTATTATTGATCCGCTTGACTATTTCACCAATCAATTAAAACTGCTTGAGTTTGCCAATCTCTGTGGATACGATCCCACTCCTCTGTGGGTTATTACTTGGCGATAATTCTGGTGTGCTTGCCAGAAGAACTCGTTCACTAAATTTTGAAAGGGGGTAGTGAATGAGACTCATTACTGCTCAACCCATGCATGTGCGTTCTTGTTCCCAAAAATCACATCCACGCGTATGCGTCATGCACGCGTACGCGTCGATGGCTAAATTTCAAATCAAATTGTCAAAAGCATCGCAGGCGCTCATTCGAAGTGAACATAGCGTTCACTGCTGGTAAACGCTGATTTTCCTTCCACGCTTGCGCGCCATGCATGCGTACGCGTGGATCTCCAAAAGTATCATCCTGCACATAAGCACCTTGTACGCGTGCACGTCACTTGTGAACGTAGTGTTCATCAAATGAACGTAGCATTCTCCTACACTTCTTCCTTCTTTGTTTCTTCCTCTCATTTTTTCACCTGTCATCAACCAAACAGATACATCAAAGCCTTGGCATAATCATTAATATTATCAACCAAATCTTGCAAAAGTTTCATGAAAATGCATAAAATCAACAATGTTTGATTGAATCAGGACAAGCATGAATTTCTCATCCAAGCACTACTTATTGCCTAGAAATGTATGAAAACCAAGTAAAAACAGATTAAAATTGCTACTAAAACATGTACAAAATGATGTGTCATCAAATTTGCTGGTGGTTGACAATCCTTTCATCTTTTATGACAATTGCAAGCATGCCTTTGAAACCTTGAAAAGAAACTCACTACAGCACCAATCATCACACCCCCTAAATGGGAACTTCATTTTGAACTTATGTGTGATGCAAGTGATGTTACAATTGGTGCTGTATTAGGGCAAAAGAAAGACAAGCTACATCATGTCATATATTACACAAGCAAAGTGTTAAATGAGGCACAAAAGAACTATACCACCACAGAAAAAGAGCTTTTGGCTATTGTGTATGCATTTGACAAATTTAGATAATACTTGATTGGTTCAAAAGTTGTAGTCTATACTGATCATGTTGCTCTCAAGTATCTCATGTCTAAACAGGATTCCAAGCCAAGGCTTATTAGGTGGGTGCTGTTGTTGCAAGAATTTGACATTGAAGTGGAAGATAGAAAAGGGAATGAGAACCAAGTGGCAGACCATCTGTAAAGATTTCCACAAGAGGCCAACCAAGATACACCACAACCAGTGAACGAGAAGTTTCCAGATGAACATCTCCTCCAAATCCAGCAAGCACTTTGGTTTGCTGACATTGCAAACTACAAGGTGGGAAGAAAGATTCCTCCAAAGTTCACCAAGCAACAAGTGAAGAAGCTGTGTAATGAAGCCAAGAGGTTCTTATGGGATGAGCCATTCTTGTTCAAGAGGTGTCCAGATGGGATGATTTGAAGGTGTATCCCTGAAAATGAGATGAGAGACATATTGTGGCACTGTCATGGTTCAGTTTATGGTGGACATTTTGGGACAGAAAGAACAGCAGCTAAAGTGCTTCAAAGTGAATTTTATTGGCCAACTATATTCAAAGATGCCAGAGAGTTTGTGCACCAATGCAATGAATGTCAAAGAACTGGAGGGTTAACAAAAAGGAATGAAATGCCTCAAAACTTTATTTTGGAAGTGGAACTGTTTGATCTCTGGGGTATGGATTTCATGGGGCTCTTCCCTCCATCCTACTTCTTCAAATATATTTTGGTAGCAGTGGAGTATGTCTCCAAATAGGTGGAGGCTATAGCTACAACCACCTATGATGCACCAATTGTTCTTTAATTTCTTAATAAACACATCATTACCAGATATAGGGTGCCCAAAGGCCTTATTAGTGATGGTGGCAGCCACTTTTGCAACAAACAAATGGAAAAACTACTCCACAAATATGGAGTTATTCACAAAGTGGCCACACTATATCACTCTCAAACTAATGGGTTGGCTGAATTGGCAAATAGGGAGCTGAAGAGAATCTTGGAGAAGACAGCTGGGATCACAAGGAAAGACTAGGCCAGAAAGTTGGATGATGCTCTATGGGCATATAGAACAACATTCAAAACTCCAATTAGAAAGTCACCCTTTCAGCTAATCTATGGCAAACCTTGTCACGTTCCTGTGGAACTAGAACATAAAGCTTGTTGGGCCACTAAGCTCCTCAATATAGACTCTTAAGCAGCAGGGGAGAAAAGGCTAATGCAACTCAATGAGCTGGATGAATTCAGATTGGAAGCTTATGAAAATGCAAAGATATACAAGGAGAGAGCTAAAAAGTGGCATGACAAGAAAGTCTTGAAAATGGAGTTCAAACCAGGACAACAAGTGATCTTATATAACTCCAGGCTCAAGGTTTTTCCTGGCAAACTTAAGTCTAAATGGACTGGCCCTTACTTGGTGATAAAGGTTCTCCCTTATGGGAGCTTTGAATTTCTGAACGAAACTACAAAGAACACATTCACAATAAATAGTCACAGAGCCAAGCACTACATAGGAGGATCTTGGATCAAAGAAGAAAGCATTCATGAGATGGGATGAACAATGATGAAGGATGTTAAGCTAATGACAATAAACAAGTGCTTGTTGGGAGGCAACCCAACCAGAGGTAGTTTTCTTTTCCTAGGTATTTCAATAAAAGAGTTAAGTATGTTTATCTGTATTGCAAGGAGCTAAGTTTGGTTTTGCATACCAAATTAATTCAAGGATGGATGTTGAATTATAAGTTTGGTATTCCACCAAAAATTTCAATTAGAACACATTTCAACCCTCTATAAAAAAAGGGGTCAATGGCTCAAAACAATCAGGGAAACTACTTAGCCATAGTATACTTGCTAGTTTATAGTTTACTTTCTTTAATAAAAGCACAAGGTTTCATGTATGTGATTAATCTGCATAAAAGACATTGGCAAGCTAAGGAACTAAGTTTGGTGTTCACACACCAAAGTAAGTTCAAAAGCCTACAAACGTTCATACATGTTGACCATTTTTCAAGTGCTTGGGGGACAAGCAACTTCCACTATCATTGCAGAAAATCGTTCAACTCTTTGGAAGGACTGTACATCATCAGCAAGAAAAACACAAAAGCCAAGGGGAATGATGAAGGACTAAGCAAGAAGATGCCAAAAGGTTGTATTGTTACTCAACTGTTTATGCGTTGAAGTGCTTTAGTTGGCAGTCTAATTGTACCCCCTTTCTGATTAGTTTACCCTTGTCTGCATTCTGTTTGACTACAGTCTTTTTATTTTTTTAAATAAATATTCTAGTATAAGTGTTTGCTTCATTTTCATCTACTTGAATACATGTCTTGTTCCCTTGCTTTGGATTCAATAAGATAAAATGATTGAAACAGAAAGTAATTGTTTAATATGGTAGGAATAAAAATGAGGATCAGTGGTGGTAATTGCTTGATTAGTTGGCAAGCTCAATAATAAAAGCTGCAAGGTAGAATATCTCTTTTAAGTATAAACTTAGTTGCTGTTATGAACCTTCAATTAATAATTATCTTTAGAAGAAAAAGAAAAAAGAGAAAGAAAAGCCAAGAATTAGCAACAAACAAAGGAAAGAAACAAAGAATAAAAGCTAGACACCAATAGCTTGGACCTTAAGACATATGCTTGTGGTATCTTTGTACTAGGATCTGCTTAGATGATTAGGTTCTAAGGAGTGTTTCAACACTTGGTAACTTGGGTTAATTAACCCGGGATTATCAACCAAAAGTCCACTATCAAGAGCAACATAGTTACAAGATATTTAGTAACCCAAAGAGGTGCTGGGCATTAATGTTCTTAAGAAGAATTGTAAGCCAAATGTCTGTAGTGAAGAGGAGTTGATCAAAAATTGAGCCAAAAAGCTGCTGCAATACTTGACACTGACCTACAATTGAAAGAACAAGTTTCTAAAGCAAAAAAAAAATAATTCTAAGAAGGATTAATAAAGAATGAGGTTTTATAGCAGCAACTCTAGTTAACACTTAAAGGGGCATTTCACATTTGGAAGTTGATAATAATTGAGCTGCATTCTTTCTGCATAAAATCCCATGAACCAAATTCAGTCACCTGCTAATAAGGACATATATGCTTATCTGCCTTCATTCTTTTTTTTCTCATGTTTTAGTGCTTGCTTGGGGATAAGCAAGATTTAAGTTTGGTGTTGTGATGACAAGTCATCTTATGCTAGTTCCACAAGCATTTTTCACTTGTTTCAATAGGTTTTATGCAATTTCTTGCACAATAAGTAAGTGATTGGAGTGGAATTTTATGTCTATCTTGATTCAATCAAACATTGTTGATTTTATGCATTATCATGAGATTTATGCAATAATTATGTGATTATTATGAATGATGCAAAACCTTATGATTTTGGGGAGACTTTGATTGCATGTTTGGTTTATTTCAGGTAAAAAAATGAAGAGGAAGAGAGACATTAACGCTGCACTCAAATGAAGAATGCTATGCTCTAAAGTGTCGTGCACGTGTACAGACATCGGGAAAGGATTTTTGAAGTCCCACGCGTACGTGTGCATGACACGTACGCGTGGATGTGATCAACGCTTGTTTGCAAAAAGAGCGCTACGTTTTCTAAATGAGCGTCTGCGATAATTTTTGAAATTTAGGATTAAGGATTTGGTATTGACGCGCACGCGTACATGATGCACACGCGTCGATGGAGCATCTGGGAAGAAACACGCGAACGTGTGGATGGTGCGAAAGCTGGGAGTTGCAATTTTGCTATCTATGCGCACGCGCAGAGGACGCGCACACGTGAGGAGCGCTCATGGCACGAACGTAGCGCTCGTTTAAAGAACACTACCAGGGACGCACACGCGTGCATTATACACGCAAGCATGATGGAGGCTAAAGATGACAAGGATGTGCACGCGTATGTGACGCGTACGCGTCGGTGGTGCAAAAATGCAAGTGACGCACACGCATAGGAGACGCGTACGCATCAGTGAATGAACGCTCCGCTCTCTTTCAGAACGCTATGTTCTGCTGACCCACTTCATCATAGGCCACTCCAAGTACTGGATGACTGAATAGGAAATTGTATAAATAGAGGAGAATTCAATTTCAAGGAGATTGGCTAGCTAGAAGTTTTTCTGGGAGTTCTTCTTTTGAGGAGTTCTTGAGAATTTTAGATCTGATTTTATTGTTCTTTATGTTCCTCTCCTCCTGCAATTTTTCTTTTCTATTTTGGTACTAGAGCAATGATGAACTAAACCATAATTTCATTAGAGGGATGAGCTTTATTGTAATTCCAATGAATCAATGAAATTCTTCTTCTTCTCAATTCATTTTTGTAGCTATTGCATATGTTCTGTTTTGATTTAGAATTCCTCACTCCAGAAGGAGGTTGAATTCAATTAAATGCTTGTGTAAGCCTCGGAAAGGGAATCACTCACATTAGGATTGGAGATCTATCCTTCACTACTCTCTTGATCAACACCATTCGGGAGGAATTGAGATCTTGAGAATTAGTGTGGCTTATGGATGAGAGATTCGCACTTAACCTCTTCTCATAATAGTTAGATCAAGGAATTGGCAAGATTGATTGTGATTAGAAAGATTGAATTGCCAAGGAATTAGGATCCAATCAATTTCAATCCGCCATAGATCTACTCATATGATTGAAAAAGGAGTTGGGACCCAATTGATTCATGATGGATTATGATATCTCCAATCCCTGATGAATCACTTTATTTGAATTTCCTCACCTTAGAGTTCTCTGATTTCACTGCAATTTACTTTGTTCAATTCTATTTTGATTTACTGCACCCAATTTCTTTTATTAATCATGCAATTTTAAGTTTCCTTGCAATTGAGATTCTGTAATTTAAATTCCTTGTTCTTTAAGATTTAGTTTTTTACATTTCTTGCAATTTAAGTTTCAGCTCTTTTAATTTCTTGCACTTTAAGTTTCAGTCAATTAAGCTTTCTGCCGTTTACTTTTCTGTCAATTTACATTCTGCACTTTAGATTTCCTTGCGATTTACATTCTGTCAATCAATTCCCACTCAAAACATCAACTGTTAGCTTAACTAAATTTATCACCTAACTAAAGTTGCTTAATCCATCAATCCCTGTGGGATCAACCTCACTTTTGTGAGTTTTACTACTTGATGCGATCCGTTACACTTGCCGGTTAGTTTGTGTGGAATCTAATTTTCCCTCATCAGTTATTTGCTTTCAATTCTAAAAAGTTGTCTCATTACCACTCACTGAGCTTGAATAAAAAAGAAAAAAAAAGTGATGTATTGCATGAGAAATTGAGTTTATATTAAAGAGTAGTCTTATAGTCTTAAATGTGGTGGTATTATATGTGATTCTGAATGTATGATATGAATAGTGCATATTTGAATTTGAATAAAAGGATGTTGATGCATGAGGAACAAAAATTTAGAGCTTATTGCAGCAATCAACACCTTACCACCAACCCAAGAAGAGCTTATTGCATAGGAAGAAGGTGAATGGGAGTAGGCCAACTACATTAAAAATTCATCAAGACAGTCCCATGATCCATACTAAAAAATATAAAACCCTAGTTGGAAGAACCATCCAAACTTTGGTAGAGAAATCAACAAAACCAGAGCCAAGACCATAAACCTCACAGCCACAATCATTACAACAACTCAATATATCAACAACCCAACCAAAGACCTTACCAAACTCCACAAAACACTTATTCCCAGCATCCATATCAAGTCCAAAATAGTCACTCTCAACCCTCAAATCCTAACTCACCACCACCATTTAAGGATAGGCTGTCCAAGATTGAGGCCATGCTGGAAAATCTTTGTAAAGAGGTTCATGACAACAGAACATTCAAGGAGGAAGTAAGGGCTAGTATGAAAAGTTGAGGAGAGACCGTCAAAAAGCTTGAATCCCAAGTAGGATATTTGTCTCAACAAATCCCTAATCCTACTGACAGCTTTCCAAGTGACACTGAAAAAAAATTCAAGAGGAGAAACAAAAAAGGTGAGATGGGAAGAATGCAAGGCAATCACCCTTGCAAGTGAAGAGGATATAGAGGAAGAAATTAACAGACCATCAGAGCAGACTCGAGAAGTTCCAAAGGAGAAGATGGAAGAGGCAAAACAAATGACTAGCCCTAAACAATGGGAGGAACCAAAAGATAAAGAAGTCCTTAAACCTTATGTGCCACAATCACCATTCCCCCAGAGACTCAGGGGAGGAGAGAAGGAGAGAACATACACTAGATTCCTGGATGTATTTAAGACTCTTCATGTCAATATTCCCCTCCTTGAGACCCTACAACAGATGCCCACAAACATTAAATGTATGAAGGAGTTGCTGACCAAGAAGAGTACCCTGAAAGGAGGACAAATAGTGGTTATGAATAAGGAATGTAGTGCCATCATACAGAAAGACTTGCCTACAAAGAAGAAGGACCTAAGGAGCTTTCACATCCCGTGTACCATAGGAGAGACAATGATTGATAGAGGGTTTTGTGACTTAGGAGCAAGTATAAATGTAATGCCTCTATCTCTTATGAAGAAGCTGAAAATTAATGAGTTGTAACTCACAGATGTGATCCTTTAGTTGGCCAACGAAACACAGAAACGAGCACTAGGAGTGGTTGAAAACATATTGGTGAAGGTTGGGAAGCATTTCCTACTTGCAGACTTTGTTATTCTTTAGATGGAAGAAAGCTACCTTCATCCGATCATTCTGAGAAGACCATTCCTAGCCACTGCCAAGGCACTTATAGATGTGAAGCAAGGTGAGCTGATACTGAGAATACATGATGAGCAACTCACCTTCCATGTCTTTAAACTATCACATGATCTAGATCAAGAGAAGGAATGCATGAAGATTGATTTTGGTGATGCTAATAAGAAAGAAGAACCCAATGAATCAGCCTAGAGAATCTGAAGTCATGTATGTAAGAGAAGAAAGAAGTAAAGGGGATGTTACATACTAAGGAAACTAAGGAGGAGTTAAGGTCATAGCCCTCACTTTAGACAAGAAAGAAGGACCCTCCTAACACAAGTTCAGCTGAAGCATTACTTGAAAGAGAGAAAAGTATGGAGAAGAAGATTCCAAGGAGGTGGAAGAATAAAAAGGTTCCCACAGAAGGTTTTTCCCCAGGGGACAAGGTGATATCAATCCATTTTTCACTAATTCCACTTTATCTTCCTGCGATTCCATCTCAATTACCCCCTGTGTACACAATCAGAAAGATCCTCTCCTTAGAGCATGTGGAAATCATCAAGGAAGCAAGTAGAGATAGCTTGATAGTGCGAGGAGAGGACCTGAGGCACTACAATCCCACCTAACAAAGACTAACCGTCAAGCTAATGATGCTAAAGAAGTGCTCCATGGGAGGCATGATGCACCACTATTTCGTGGTACATTTTGTGCTTAATTTAGGTGGATTTTATCCACTTTTCTTACATTTATTCAAGGAAATAGTATGGTTTCATAATTTTCTCCTAAATTGTGCTTAAGTGTAAAAACATGCTTTTTAGGCCCTTAAATTGTCAATTTTGATTCACCTTTGATTCCACTAGATGCCTTGATGTGTTTATTAGTGATTTCAGGATGAAAAGGCTAGGAATGGATTAAAGGAGCGAAGAGAAAAGCATGCAAAGTGGAGAAATCATGGAAAACTAAGGATTTGAGATGCACTCATCGATGCGCACGCACAACCGACGCGCACGTGGGAATTGAAGTCGCACGGTGACGCGTATGTGTACATGACGCATACGCGTGGATAGCAAAAATCCCAAGTGACGCGTGCGCGTGACCCATGCGTACGCATCGGTGCTCGCACGTGACCCACTTAAAGTGAATCCGCTGGGGGCAATTTCTGGGCTTCCTAAGCCCAAATCCAACTCACTTCTGATGTTATTAAACCCAAGGATTGAAGGAGGAATGGGGAGTTTAGTTACCAAGTAGTCATAGTTTAGTTTGAATCATGTTTTAGTTAGTTTCTAAAGAGAGAAGTTCTCCCTTCTCTCTAGAATTAGGATTAGGATTAGGTTCAAGTCTTCTCTAGATCTAGGTTTAATTCATTCCTTGATTTACTTTTCCTTTACAAATTCTTGTTTTTCTACCTTTTCTTTCTCTAGTTTAGCATTTTATTCTTGTAATTGTTTACTTTGTTGTTGATACACTCTTGTTCCTTTTATTTTCTTTTAATGTAAATTGAGGTAATTCATGTTAATTGTGCCTTCTTTGATTGTTGTTGTTAATTCTTTGCAATTAATAATTGTTAGATTTTATATCTCCTGTCTTTTTACTATGCTTCTCTTTTATGCCTTCCAAGTGTTTGACAAAATGCTTGAAAGGAAGTTAGAGTATAATTTTCTCCTCTTGACTTAGGTTGAGTAATTGGTGACTCTTGAGTTGTCAAAGTCTCTTGTTGATTGATAATTAGAAGTTGCTAGTTGATTTGAATTCCACTAAAGCTAGTCTTTTAGGAATTGACTAGGACTTGAGGAATCAAATTGATTATTTCCAATTGACTTTCCTTCATGGTTAGAGGTTGACTGAGTGGAGCAATGGACAATTCTTGTCACAATTGATGATGAAAATGAGGATAGGACTTCCAATTCTCATTCCTTACCAAGAGCTTTCTTAGCTATTAGTTCACTTCTTGGAATTTACTTTTCTTGTCCCTTATCCAAAACCCCAAAATATACATCTCATGACCAATAACAAGAATACTTCCCTACAATTCCTTTGAGAGATGACCCAAGATTTGAATACTTCGGTTATTATTTTTATTGGGGCACTACAACATTTTTTATCTATTGCAATATATATTGTAAGTAACACTTAAAAAGTGTTGTTTAAAATGATAAAAAACAATGCTTAATATTTGTTGCAATGAAATATTGCTATTGCAACACTTTTTTAACTAACACTACATAAGTGTTCCCTTTGATTAGATAGAGAACACATGAAAGGCGTTGCTTCAGCAAAATACACATGTAACGCTTATCATGTACATAAATTACACTATTCTAAAATTGCTTTAAAATTTTTAATAAGCTTCTCATTATAAGTGTTGTCTAAAATATATGAATGTATTTTTTTCTTTTAAATTTCAATTTTTCCTCTAAATATATCAATAGGAAAGCAACTGATTGAAACACAGAAACATCCATTCATTTATCATCTTCACATTCCTAACAAAATGTTGAAAAAAAATGCTACTGGTAACCTAACCCCTAAATTGATGAAATTCGTGGTTCCTTTTCTACTCGCGAAGAAGCATTCCCTCTCTCTTTGCGTTCCTCCCTACTCGCCTTGTTATGCTCTCTTCATGTTATCTCGTGTTCCTCTCTTTCTCTGTTCTTTGCACTGTGTCGGTTACTTCTTTCTGCATTTTGCCAAAAAATTGCATAGTACAAGATCTGGTTTCGTTCTGCGTTTGATCTATTGCCAAACTTGTTTCTTTTCATTAGGTGTGCACTTCAATTCTTTCCTTTCCTACTCTAATTGCTCAATTGTGTGTGTGTGTGATTTTTTCAAGAAAAAGGAAATTGTGTGTGTCTATTTGCTGTTTTTCTGAGCTATTTGCTATTTCAAGCTTCTCTAGGTTTTGCTTGCCATTCATCTCTGGTCTCTTCCAGTTTGCCAGTGTTCTTCTGCTAGGGTTCATCAGCGCTGATCATTGTTCAGGTACTCACAATTCTGCCTCTGTTTTTCCTTTTTATGTTTGTGTTTTGAATCATAATTTTTTAGATTAGCAATTATTCTGGAAAATTTTAGTTATGAAAAGTTCTTCTCTTTTTAATCTTCTTCGCCAGATTTTGCTTCATTGGCACCTTCGCTTCACTCTTGTGCCACCTCAGCATCGAGCGTGGTGCACTGCCACCACACCGGCTACAAACCCGTACCACCTGTGGAAGGAGAAGGAAGAGGAGATTTTGAGGGACATTGAGCCTGTGGTTACACTAACCAAAGATATTCTTCACTCTCGAAGGTAACTAAGTAACTAACTAAGCTTGTTATTCAGCTTTGCGCTCTTTCTGTTTGTTATATTGTCTCAATCATTGGTTACTCTTTCTTCTATCCTTTGTTTTTCTCCAAGTACAAATAAGTAGTTTTGTTGTGATTAAGTTCCTTTAGAGTGTGTTGCAAGCTACATTTTAAAGGGTAAAATGCATCATTTGGGTGCTGTGTTATATCACTTTCATATTATAAAATATATAATTAACTTCCTGATTAGTAAAGTAATAAGTCTTCTAAAAGAACTGTACAAATTTGTGTTCTCCCGTTTCAAACACTAATCAGACTTATAAATGGATTAAATAAACTGAACCTTTCTAAATGATGATATGATACACAACTCAACTCAACTCAAATGCTTACACTAACTATGAAAAACAGAGATGTCTTCAGCATCATCGGCTGTTTAAGACATTGCTCGTTATTGTTAGTTGGAGAGATGAGAGTGATTAGATAGCTTGCTATTATACTAATAATGTGAAAGAAAGTAAAGGGAGGAGGAACATATTCAGTTGGGTGTGTGTCTGGCCAATTATATTATTAAGTGTGGCTTGTGGGGTATCACATATATAGTTTCTACTTTCTGCACCAACAATTTAAAATAAAAATATCTAGGGACCTAATGTGACTCTATATATTATTCATTTTCACATAACTTTTTTTTAAATCTTCAAATCTGTGCTGAAAGTTTCTACTTTATTGTTAGTTTCATTATAAATGCAATCTAAGAGACATGTACACTATACTCATCTATGAAGCTTTAATTATCCAAAGAAAAAGTAAGATTCAAACTCCCTTTTCCATATTCCTCTTCGTTTCTCTTTCTCTTCCCCAGTTGGATTTTTGTTTTATTTGAAAAACTATGAAATTTCTAAAACCTATCTTGTCTAGCAATCTTGCATAATTAACTTCCTTAATAATTTTTTTCATTCTTTTTTTTCTGGACCAATTCCTTAATAAATTGATGGAGTTGAATGATTGCATTTATGATTTATCAATTAGATTTAATACTATATATATAGAAATTCAAAGATATGCTATTTTGATTAGGTAGTACAGTAGATATATGCTTGTGCCATGCTTGCAAAAGAGTTCATGTTGAAAAATCTTAAAAGGAAAGAGGTTAAATTATTCAATATAATTATTTTGAATGTGAATCATTGGGGTATAGGAGCATGCCTTTATATAATAGTCTATTTCAAATATTCGAGAGAAATTCAAGCACAAATCTAAATGCTAAGTAGACTAAGAAATTCAGATTTTTACATATTGTTCATTCCAGATCCAAATCTGTTTATATCCCTCTGGTTCATACTGATGAATGGTTTCGGATTCCTTTTTAGGCGTATTTCAAATAATAATATAATTGACTCCATTCCTTCTTCCCTCGGTGACTTGGAACATCTTCTAAAGCTGTGAGTACTGTGGCAAGTTTCTTGTTATTTATTTGTTTTTCGAATCTGGCAGTTTCTCTTTTACTTACGGCTATTATTTAATTTTTGTAGGAACCTGAGTAGAAATCATATGACAGGATTTATTCCAGCAGAATTTGCTAATCTTAGAAGTGTTATGGACATGCAAGTCATTTGTCTTTTTTTTTTCCTTATGAAATCTATTTGTTAATTGGTTTTTGTCATTCTATGTTGCAGGGATTTGTCAAATAATCAAATCTCTGGCTTGATTCCTCAAGAACTTAGTCAGCTTCAGAATATGGTGTCATTGTAAGTTCAGATGCTAGAAATTAATAACATGTTATCTGTATTAGAACACAAATTTTCGTTGATGATGTTGGACTCTTGGAGTGTTAAATGGTAAAATTTCAATCTAGAAATCTTCATTCCAGATCCAATTACAAGATATTGTACAGGCTACTAGTAATTTCTATTAAGTTCCTTGTTAATTCTGTTTCTATTTCTACAGAAATTTTCTGCTCTGTTAATTCTTCGGCTTGCATATTAGAGTCTTGGTGTGGTTTATGGAGATTCGGGAACTTCCGCTTTGTATGTTTTCTAAAATACTTTTCCTCATGAATTGCCTCCTTATGAATAATAATCAAGCGGTGCTTTGATGCCATTACCATGAATCTTTGATTGACAGATGTATAAGGTTGAAGTGGGGATTATATTGAAGTGAGTAGCTAAAGTCTCATCTTTGTTAATCCCAAGATGCATAGGCATAAGGCATGTGCCTTTGACATTATTGGACTCATCATCATATAGTCAAGGATTTACAGCGCACCTCCTAAGTTAAAGTGCATTGAATTCATCGTTTAATTAACATACACTAATAATTTTTTATCATCTGGAATTTTCCAATTTCATATGGCTTAGCTGCAGTTTTGTGAAAATATATAGCTGCTGTTTCCAATTTTTTAACCTTTTTATTGAAGTTTTTAATGGAAGTTAGAGACATGTTTTATACTTTTAACTAACTGTGAACTTTTTTATTATAGTTTTTCTTTCCGAAGAGAATCAAGACTAAGAGACAAGCTTTGTTTGTTGAAATACTTGATCAAATTTATTATGTGGTTTCAATTAAATATTTTCCTTTTCTTTTGTCTCATATAGAGTGTGTGTCAACTTTTCAAGTATGGCCCTCAAAGGGAACATAATGTTGTAGCACTTTTCATGTATGGCCTGGGATTAAATTTGCTTTCATGAGAAGTTTTTATTGCATTACATAGTCATAATAAATAGGCTCTGAAAGTCACAAATAATAGAGAAGGTGATGTGAGTGTGACTTCTTACCAGTGAACTTTGTTTTGCAGAAACACAAAACACAGTAGAAGATGGAAGCAAAAGTGAACTTGTGAAGTAAAAGAAAATTTCTTTTTTTATTTTTATTTTTGTTTGGGTATCAAAAGATGGCAGCCTGAATAAACAACGAGGCATGGAGAAACATTATATTAAGGTAACAATCGATGTTATAATGACTTGAATAACCTTCGCATAACATTTTCTTTTTCTTTTGATGACACCTTTGCATCATAATTGTTATACTTTTTTGCATTGATTGTGTCTCTAAATATATCTCTTTTGTTTCAATGGAATCCTATCGTCCTATACCTTAGCCACATTAGAAGGAGTTTTTTAGACCTATTTATTGATTTTGTATCTATAATATTTAATATCATAAAGAAATTTTTATTATTATAATTTTTCAGTTTTAATAATAAGCTGCTTATTTTTTGTTGTATATTATTTGCAGATTTAGCATATAGGACAAGTCAAGCATGGATATAAAATATGCAAGTAGATTGGTATTTTTTTAATAAATATTAATTACTATTTTGTTATGACAATTATTGTTAGACAAGAATTTTAATATTTTGTTGAGAATTATTGATGAACATGTATTTGATATACTAATTGAACTTTTAATATCTATTTTAATTAGAATTTTATTATTAGTTATTTTGTCTCTTTTATATTTTTTTCTTATTGTGCACAAATTTATTTATTAATTAAAATAATTACACATGTATGAACAAAAAATTTTATTATAAATTTTAATTTTGTTGTCTTTTTATTACGAAAGTAATTTTTTTAATCAAAAAGGAAACCTTTTTATTAGTTGCATATTTTGAATATTAGACAACACTTGTATGGTTGCATATCCAAAAGAAAAAGCAACACTTGTATAGGTTGCTTATCCAAAAGAAAAGGCAACATTTGTATAGGTTGCATATTCAAAAGAAAAGACAACGCTTTAAAAGGTTGCATATTCAAAACTAATAGCCAACACTTTAAAGTATTGCAAATTCCAACTTATAAGCAACACGTAAAAGAGTTGCATTTTATTGCAAATAGGCAACACTTTTTAGTAGTGGCCAAAATATGAGAGAAGAGTCAACACTGCAAAAGTGTTGTCTCAAACACAACTTTGAAGTGTTGTTGTTTTTCAACCAAAGGCAACACTTACCAAGTGTTGCTCTCAAAAGTGTTGCTTTTGAAACAAAAAAGTGTTGCCTTGATCTAAGGCAATGGCTGCATATGCAACGCTAACCAAAAACGTTGCCTTAGACCAAAAGTGTTGCTGTTGATCAAAAGCAACTTTTTGTCAGCCTTTAAGCAACACTTTTTAAATGTTGCCTCAACCTGAAAATGTTGTAGTGGGGTTTGTTACTTGTGACAATCAAATTTTTGCATGAGAGGATTATTTGTTGGTTTAGAAACTATACTTGCAACAAGATTTCATTCGTGAAATTCTATACCATCAAAAATTCACTCATCAAGGCAGCCCATGATTTAGTTTTCTTGCTTTTATTGCTTTAATGTGAATAATCAATGGTTGCCTGGCATGAATTAAAGCTCTCTGATGAGCGGATAATTTATACGCTTTTTGGCATTGTTTTTAGGTGGTTTTTAGTAGGAGCTAGCTACTTTTAGGGATGTTTTCATTAGTTTTTATGCTAAATTCACATTTCTGGACTTTACTATGAGTTTGTGTGTTTTATTGTAATTTCAGGTATTTTCTGGCTGAAATTGAGGGACCTGAGCAAAACGCTGATAAGAAGGCTGACAAAGGACTGCTGATGATGTTGGATTCTAACCTCCCTGCACTCGGAATGGATTTTCTGGAGCTACCAAACTCCAAATGGCGCGCTCTCAATGACGTTGGAAAGTAGACATCCAGAGATTTCCAGCAATATATAATAGTTCATACTTTATTCGTGATTAGATGACATAAACGGGCGTTCAACGCCAGTTCCATGCTGCATTCTGGAGTCAAACGCCAGAAACACGTCACGAACCAGAGTTGAATGCCAAAAACACGTTACAACCTGGCGTTCAACTCCAAAAGAAGCCTCTGCACGTGTAAAGCTCAAGCTCAGCCCAAGAACACACCAAGTGGGCCCCTGATGAGCGGATAATTTATACACTTTTTGGCATTGTTTTTAGTATGTTTTTAGTATGTTTTAGTTAGTTTTTAGTATATTTTTATTAGTTTTTAGTTAAAATTCACTTTTCTAGACTTTACTATGAGTTTGTGTGTTTTTCTGTGATTTCAGGTATTTTCTGGCTAAAATTGAGGGACCTGAGCAAAAATCTGATTCAGAGGCTGAAAAGGACTGCAGATGCTGTTGGATTCTGACCTCCCTGCACTCGAAGTGGATTTTCTGGAGCTACAGAAGCCCAATTGGCGTGCTCTCAATGGCGTTGGAAAGTAGACATCCTGGGCTTTCCAGCAATAGATAATAATCCATACTTTGCCCGAGATTTGATGGCCCAAACTGGCATTCCAAATCAGCTCAAAACTGCCAGGCGTTAAACCCCGGAACCGGCACAAGAATGGGAGTTAAACGCCCAAACTGGCACAAAAGCTGGCGTTTAACTCCAAGAGAAGTCTCTACACGAAAATGCTTCAATGCTCAGCCCAAGCACACACCAAGTGGGCCTGGAAGTGGATTTTTATGTCATTTACTCATCTTTGTAAACCTTAGGCTACTAGTTCTTTATAAATAGGACCTTTTGCTATTGTATTTTGATCTTGGTAGCTATCCTTGTTCTTATGCTATCTTAGATCATTGGGAGGCTGGCCTCACGGCCATGCCTAGACCTTGTTCTTATGTATTTTCAACGGTGGAGTTTCTACACACCATAGATTAAGGTGTGGAGCTCTGCTGTACCTCGAGTATTAATGCAATTACTATTGTTCTTCTATTCAATTCAGCCTATTCTTGTTCTAAGATATTCATTTGCACCCAAGAACATGATGAATGTGATGATTATGTGACACTCATCATCATTCTCACTTATGAACGAGTGCCTGACAACCACTTCTGTTCTACAAGCAACAAGGCTTGAATGTTTATCTCTTGGATCCCTTAATCGGAATCTTCGTGGTATAAGCTAGAATTGATGGCGGCATTCAAGAGAATCCGGAAGGTCTAAACCTTGTCTGTGGTATTCTGAGTAGTATTCAATGATTGAATGACTGTGACGAGCTTCAAACTCCTGAAGGCTGGGCGTTAGTGACAGACGCAAAAGAATCACTGGATTCTATTCCAACCTGATTGAGAACCGACAGATGATTAGCCGTGCCGTGACAGGGTGCGTTGAACATTTTCACTGAGAGGATGGGAGGTAGCCACTGACAACGGTGAAACCCTACATACAGCTTGCCATGGAAAGGAGTAAGAAGGATTGGATGAAGATAGTAGGAAAGCAGAGAGACGGAAGGGACAAAGCATCTCCATTCGCTTATCTGAAATTCTTACCAATGAATTACATAAGTATCTCTATCTTTATCTTTATGTTTTAATCATACATCATCCACAACCATTTGAGTTTGCCTGACTAAGATTTACAAGGTGACCATAGCTTGCTTCAGACCAACAATCTCTGTGGGATCGACCCTTACTCGCGTAAGGTTTATTACTTGGACGACCCAGTACACTTACTGGTTAGTTGTGCGAAGTTGTGATAAAGACTTGAGATTACAATTGTGTGTACCATGTTGATAGCGCCATTGATGATCACAATTTCGTGCACCAGCCCCGGAAGTGGATTTCTGCATCAATTACTTACTTCTGTAAACCCTAGTAGCTAGTCTAGTATAAATAGGACATTTTACTATTGTATTAGAGATCTTTGGTCTCAGTTTTATTCTATTATTCATCTTAGGAGACTATTGATCACGTTTATGGGGGATGGCCATTCGGCCTTGCCTGGACCACTATCACTTATGTATTTTCAACGGTGGAGTTTTTACACACCAAAGATTAAGAGTGTGGAGCTCTACTGTACCTCAAGTTTTAATGCAATTACTACTATTTTCTATTCAATTCAGTTTATTCCTGTTCTAAGATATTCGTTGCACTTCACCATGATGAATGTGATGATCCGTGACACTCATCATCATTCTCACCTATGAACGCGTGATTGACAACCACCCCCGTTCTACCTTAGACCGAGCGCATATCTCTTGGATTCCTTAATCAGAGTCTTTGTGGTATAAGCTAGAATTGATGGCGGCATTCATGAGAATCCAGAAAGTCTAAACTTTGTCTGTGGTATCTGAGTAGGATTCAGGGATTGAATGACTGTGACGAGCTTCAAACTCGCGATTGTTGGGCGTGATGACAAACGCAAAAGAATCAATGGATTCTATTACAACACGATCGAGAACCGACAGATGATTAGCCGTGCCGTGACAGAGCAATTGGACCTTTTTCACTGAGAAGATGGGATATAGCCATTGACAACAGTGATGCCCTACATACAGCTTGCCATGGAAAGGAGTAAAAAGGATTGGATGAAGGCAGTAGGAAAGTAGAGATTCATATATCCTAAAGCTGGCTGGCCATTAACCCATGTCCAACCCTTGGATTGGAGCTTTAAGATAACATTGAAAGATTCCTGAAATTCTTATTAAAAATTTTGAATTTCTTATTTTCTTTTTCCCAAAAAAAATTTCGAAAAAAATACAAAATAAAATCCAAAAAAAATTATAAAATCATAAAATCAAAAAATATTTTGTGTTTCTTGTTTGAGTCTAGTGTCATGTTTTAAGTTTGGTGTCAATTGCATATTCATCTTGTTCTTGCATTTTTCAAAAGTTCATGCATTCATAGTGTTCTTCATGATCTTCAAGTTGTTCTTGGTAAGTCTTCTTGTTTGATCTTTAAATTTTCTTGTTTTGTGTTTTTTGTTGTTTTTCATGTGCATTTTTGCATCCATATATAGTGTCTAAGCATAAAAGATCTATAAGTTTGGTGTCTTGCATGTTTTCTTTGCATAAAAAATTTTTCAAAAATATGTTCTTGATGTTCATCATGATCTTCAAAGTGTTCTTGGTGTTCATCTTGACATTCATAGTGTTCTTGCATGCATCATGTGTTTTGATTCATAATTTTCATGTTGTGAGTCATTTTCATGTTTTTATCTCTCATCATTAAAAATTTAATATATATATATATATATATATATATATATATCTTCCTTTTTTCTCTCAAAATTTCAAAAATTTGAGTTGACTTAGTCAAAAAAAATTTTAAAATTAGTTGTTTCTTGTAAGTCAAGTAAAATTTTCAATTTTAAAAATTCTATCTTTTCAAAATCTTTTTCAAAAATCAAATCAAAATCTTTTCAAAAATTCTTAAAATTTATTTCCAAAATCTTTTTCTTATCTTTATTTCAAAATTTCGAAAACTTTACTAACAATTAATGTGATTGATTCAACAATTTGAAGTTTGTTACTTTCTTGTTAAGAAAGGTTCAATCTTTAAATTCTAGAATCATATCTTTTAGTTTCTTGTTAGTCAAGTAATCAAATTTTAATTTTAAAAATCAATTCTTTTTCAAAATATATTTTCTATCATATCTTTTTCAAAATTTTATCATTTTCAAAAATTTAACTTCAAAATATCTTTTCTAACTTCTTATCTTTTCAAAATTTAATTTCAAATCTTTTTCAACTAACTACTTGACTTTTTGTTTGTTTTAACTATATCTTATGTTTTTCAAAACCACCTAACTAATTTCCTCTCCCTAATTTTCAAAAATTACCTCCCTCTTTTTCAAAATTCTTTTAATTAACTAATTGATTTAAATTTAAATTTTAATTTTATTTCTTCTCTTAATTTTCGAAAATCACTAACTCTTTTTCAAAATTTATTTTCGATTTTCTCCTTCTCTCATCCTATTCTATTTATTTATTTATTTACTAACACTTCTCTTCATCTCAAGAATCTGAACCTATCTTCACCCTTGTGTTTGGATTCTTACCTTTTCCTTCTTCTATTCCCTTCTTCTTCTACTAACATAAAGGAATCTCTCTACTGTGGTAAAGATGATCCCTATTATTATTTTCTGTTCCCTTCTTTTTCATATGAGCAGGAGAAAGGACAAGAACATTCTTGTTGAAGCAGATCTTGAACCTGAAAGGACTCTGAAGAGGAAACTAAGAGAAGCTAAATTACAACAATCCAGAGACAACCTTACAGAAACTTTCGAAAAAGAAGAGGAGATGGAAGCTGAAAATAATAAGACAAGGAGGATTCTTGGTGATTATACTACACCTACTTCCAAGTTTGATGGAAGAAGCATCTCAATCCCTGCCATTGGAGCAAACAATTTTGAGGTGAAACCTCAACTAGTTGATCTACTGCAACAGAACTGCAAGTTCCATGGACTTCCATCAGAAGATCCTTACCAGTTTTTAACTGAGTTCTTACAGATCTGTGAGACTGTTAAGACTAATGGAGTGGATCCTGAAGTCTACATGCTCATGCTTTTCCCTTTTGCTGTAAGAGACAGAGCTAGAATATGGTTGGATTCCCAACCTAAAGATAGCCTGGACTCCTGGGATAAGTTGGTCGCGGCCTTCTTGGCTAAGTTCTTTCCTCCTCAAAAGATGAGCAAGCTTAGAGTGGATGTTCAGGCCTTCAAACAAAAAGATGGTGAATCCCTCTATGAAGCTTGGGAAAGATACAAGCAGATGACCAAAAGGTGTCATTCTAACATGCTTTCAGAGTGGACCATTTTGGATATATTCTATTATGTTCTATCTGAATTCTCTAAGATGTCAGTGGACCATTCTGCAGAAGCTCAAAAACTCATTGACATGGTTGCAAATAACCAATTCATGTATACTTCTGAGAGGAATTCCGTGAGTAATGGGACGCCTCAAAGGAAGGGAGTTCTTGAAATTGATGCTCTGATGCCATATGGCGCAGAACAAAATGTTAACTCAGCAAGTCAACATGATTTCTCAAAGTCTAAATAGATGGCAAAATGCATCCAACAGTACTAAAGAGGCATCTTCTGAAGAAGAAGCTTATGATCTTGAGAACCCTGCAATAGCAGAAGTAAATTACATGGGTGAAACTTATGGAAACACCTATAATTCATCATGGAGAAATCATCCAAATTTCTCATGGAAGGATCAACAAAAGCCTTAACAAGGCTTAAATAATGGTGGAAGAAATAGGCTCAGCAATAGCAAGCCTTATCCATCATCTTCTCAGCAACAGACAGAGAATTCTGAGTAGAGCACCTCTAACTTAGCAAACTTAGTCTCTAATTTGTCTAATGCCACTTTAAATTTCATGAGTGAAACAAGGTCCTCCATCAGAAATTCGGAGGAACAAGTAGGCCAGCTGAGTAAGAAAGTCACTGAAACTCCTCCTAGTACTCTAAGTTTGGTGTTGGGAGTCTACAATATTGACCTGATCACCTGTGAGGCTCCATGAGAGCCCGCTGTCAAGCTAGTGACATTAAAGGAGCGCTTATTGGGAGGCAAACCAATTTTTATTTATCTAATTTTATTTTTATTTTATTTCTTCTTTATGTTTTATTGGGTTCATGATCATGTGGAGTCACAAAATAAATACTAAAATTAAAAACAGAATAAAAAAATAGAAAAAGAAAAAGCACACCCTGGAGGAAGAGCTTACTGGCGTTTAAACGCCAGTAAGGAGCATCTGGCTGGCGTTCAACGCCAGAACAGAGCATGGATCTGGCGTTGAACACCAGAAACAAGCAACATTCTAGCTTTTAAATGCCAGGAATACACCCTGAGGAGAGTTGGCGGTGAACGCCAAAAACAAGCACGGGACTGGCATTCAACACCAGAAACAAGCATCAATCTGGCGTTGAATGCCAGGATTGCATGCAAAGGGCATGTTACACGCCTCATTGGTGCAGGGATGTAAATCCTTGACACCTCAGGATCTGTGGACCCCACAGGATCCCCACCTACCTCAACTCACCCTCTCTCTCTTTCACAGAACCCAATAAACACTCATCCCCAAAACCTTTCACCAATCACCTCAATCTCTCTTCCCCATCACCTCTTCACCATTCACATCCATCCACTCTTCCCCAAAAACCCCACCTACCTTCAAAATTCAAAATCTCTTTCCCACCCAAACCCACCCTAAATAGCCGAACCTACTCCCTCTCCCTTCACTATATAAGCCCCACTATCCTTCTTCATTTTCACAAACCACAACCCTCTCTTCTTCACCTTGGCCGAAACTACACACTTCTCCCTTTCCTCCATATTTTCTTCGCCTTCTTCTTCTTCTTCTCTCTTCTCTTGCTCGAGGGCGAGCAATATTCTAAGTTTGGTGTGGTAAAAGCATAGCTTTTTGTTTTCCATAACCATTGATGGCACCTAAGGCCGAAGAAACCTCTAGAAAAGGGAAAGGGAAGATAAAAGCTTCCACCTCTGAGTCATGGAAGATGGAGAGATCCATCTCCAAAACCCATCAAGACCACTTCTATGAAGTTGTGGCCAAGAAGAAGGTGATCCTCGAGGTCCCTTTCAAGCTCAAGAAAAATGAGTATCCGGAGATCTGACATGAGATCTAAAGAAGAGGTCGGGAAGTTCTGACCAACTCCATTCAACAAGTCAAAATCTTAATGGTTCAAGAGTTCTATGCCAATGCATGGATTACTAGGAACCATGATCAAAGTGTAACCCGAATCCAAAGAATTATCTTACAATGGTTCAGGGGAAATACTTAGATTTTAGTCCGAAAAATGTAAGGTTGGCATTCAACTTTCCCATGATGCAAGGAGATGCACGCCCCTACACTAGAAGGGTCAACTTTGATCAAAGGTTGGACCAAGTTCTTATAGACATATGTGTGGAAGGAGCTCAATGGAAAAGAGACTCCAAAGGCAAGCTGGTTCAATTAAGAAGACTGGACCTCAAGCCTGTGGCTAGAGGATGGTTAGAGTTCATCCAACGCTCCATCATCCCTACTAGTAACCGATCCGAAGTTACTGTGGATTGGGCCATCATGATTTATAGGATTATGAATGGAGAGGAAGTAGAAGTTCATGAAGTCATCTCCCTTGAATTCTACAAAATAGTTGAAAAGTCCTCCACCATAGCAAGGCTAGCTTTTCCTCATCTTATTTGCCATCTATGTTACTCAGCTAGAGTTATCATAGAAGGAGATATCCCCATTGAGGAGGATAAGCCCATCACTAAGAAGAGGATGGAACAAACAAGAGAGCCCACTCATGGATCCCAAGAGATGCATGAGGAAGCTCATCACCAAGAAATCCCGGAGATGCCTCAAGGGATGCACTGTCCCACCAACAATTATTGGGAACAACTCAACACTTCTCTAGAAGATTTAAGTTACAATATAGATCAATTAAGGGTGGAATATTAAGAGCACTCCAACATTCTCCATGAAATTAGAGAAGATCAAAGAGCAATGAGGGAGGAGCAACAAAGGCAAGGAAGAGACATAGAAGAGCTAAAGGACGTCATTGGTTCTTCAAGAAGAAAGTGCCACCATCACTGAGGTGGACTCATTCCTTGTTCTTATTTCTCTGTTTTTCGATTTTTATGCTATATGTTTGTTTATGTTTTGTGTCTCTACTTCATGATCATTAGTATGTAGTAACTATGTCTTAAGGTTATGAATAATTCCATGAATCCTTCACCTCTCTTAAATGAAAAATGTTCCTGTAGGTAACTAGGATATTTAGATAGATTTCATCATTTTGGTATGGAGGAATTGTTGAAGTGGAGAGAATGCTATGATTTGAATGGTGCATGAATTTGTGAAGTGTTCTCTTGCCCACTAGCTTGAACACCTGCCAAAATGTGTTAGAATAGCTTCTTCTATATTGCATAAAAAAAACACAAGGAAAAAGTGGCATCCGCACAAGAGCACTGGGCGCGCGCGCCGGTGGCGCATTCTTACTCCTGGGCCAAAAATTCGAGAGCTATGCCCACCTTATGCCCACTTTATGTCCACTTCATACCTGCCCCCACGCGCCAGCGTACATGTCGCCAGCGCACCCCACTTGCAACTTGGCCATCAACGCGCAAGCGCACTGTGCACGTCCCAGTACAAGAAAACCGAGAGTTGTGCCATGCTTGTGCTATTTTTGTGCCTAGCTTGTGCCCGTAATGACGCGTCTGCGCACTGCGCACGTCCCTGCCGGTAGCCAACCCCATCAATCACGCATCCGCGCGCCGATGCTGCATGCCAACTCTGTTATAAAAAACCGAGACTTATGCCAACTTTGTGCTAGTTCTGTGCCAGGGGCACAACTATACTCGCGCGGGTGCGCCAATGACGGACTCGCGTCCCTCGCTCAACTCTCACCGACGTGCCAGCGCACCGTGCGCGCGCGCATCGGTCGCGCGAGCCAACTTTAAAGCTGCGCGCCCTGCTCCTCTCACCAGTATTTCTATCTTTATTTTCTATTTATTTATTATTATTATTCGAAAACTCTATAACCATATATTATCCGCCTAACTGAGAATTTCAAGATGACAATAGCTTGCTTCTTACCAACAATCTCCGTGGGATTGATCCTTACTCACGTAAGGTTTATTACTTGGATGACCCAGTGCACTTGCTGGTTAGTTGTGCGAGGTTGTGAAGAAAGTGTTGAGTTATAAACGCGCATACCAAGTTGAATGCCATTATTAGAGATCACAATTTTGGGCACCATGGCTCATTGCCAATTCTTGGAACTTTAGTGGTGTTCACGTTTACCACTAATGCTCGAGCTTTCTTTTGTCTCCACGTTAACTACCACGTTAACTTAGTTAACGTGGCAATTAACGTGGGCTTATGATGGCTTCTCGGGCGTTATTGGTGATCACTTTTCTCCTTAACGTTGCAAGCTATTTACCATTCCACATTAGTGGTCACGTTAACTAGATTAATGTGAGTACTAACATGGTTTTTCCATGCTTCCTTTATCCTGAAATCAAGCAAATAAAGTGCATCAAAGCTCTAGCCAAAGTCATGAGATTATGCATCATCAATTTATCATTCAATTCTAGCAAAATCTTCAAGAAATCATGTAAAATTCACAATAGTTGCTTGAATCAAGGTGTAACTATATTTTCATCCAAAACTTACCTTATTCAGTAAGAAAGTGCATAAAACTACCTTAAAACAGTAAAGAAAAGGTCAGTGAAACTGGCCTAGATGCCCTGGCATCACATAGAACTCTTGAACCATTAAGATTCCAACTTGTTGAATGGGGTTGGTAGGAACTTCCCAACATCTTCTTCGAATTTCATATCGGATCTCCGGATACTCATTTTTCTTGAGCATGAAAGGAACCTCAGGGATCACTTTCTTCTTGGCCACAACATCATAGAAGTGGTCTTGATGGACCTTTGAAATGAATCTTTCCATCTTCCATGTCTCGGAGGTGGAAGCTTTTGCCTTCCCTTTCCTCTTTCTAGAGGTTTCTCCGGCCTTAGGTGCCAAAAATGGTTATGGAAAAACAAAAAGCAATGCTTTTACCACACCAAACTTAAAAGGTTTGCTCATCCTCGAGCAAAAGAAGAAAGAAAGAAGGGGAAGAAGAAGAAAATGGAGGAGATGGAGGGTTATAAGTGGTTCAGCCAAGAGGGGGGAAAGGTGTTTGTGTTTTGTGAATATGAAGGAGTAGTGAGGGGTTTATATAGGGGTGAAGGGAGGGTTGGGTTTCGGTCATTAGGGTTGGGTTTTTTGGGGAAGAGGTATGAAGGTGATTGGAGAAGAGAATATAGGGAAGAGGATATGATTTGATTGGTGAGTGTGAGAGAGAGAGGTAGGGTAGGTAGGGATCCTGTGGGGTCCACAGATCCTGAGGGGTAAAGGATTTCACATCCCTGCTCCAATTAGGCGTGTAAAATGCCCATATTGTGCAATCCTGGCATTTAACGCCAGACTGTTGCCTATTTCTGGCATTAAACACCAGCTTTTATTCCTTTCCTGGCGTTAAACGCCAAGCTGTAACCTATTTCTGGTGTTTAACGCCAGCTTGTTGCTTCTTTCTGGCGTTTAATGCCCAGAATGGTGCCAGACTGGGCGTTAAACGCCTATTCTGCTACCCTTACTGGCGTTTAAACGCCAGTAAGTTTCTCCTCCAGGGTGTGCTATTTTTAATGCTGTTTTTGTGACTCCACATGATCATCAACCTAAAAAAAAGGAAAATACATGGATAAATAAAATTGGGTTTCCTTCTAATAAGCGCTTCTTTAATGTCAATAGCTTGACAGTGAGCTCTTATGGAGCCTCACAAACGTTCAGAGCATTGTTGGGACCTCCCAACACTAAACTTAGAGTTTGAATATAGGGGTTCAACACCAAACTTAGAGTTTGGTTGTGGCCTCCTAACATCAAACTTAGAGTTTGATTGTGGGGGCTTTGTTTGACTCTGCACTGAGAGAAGCTTTTCTTGCTTCCTCTCCATAGTTACAGAGGGAGATCCTTAAATTTTAAACACAAGGTAGTCCTCATTCAATTGAAGGATCAACTTTCCTCTGTCCACATCAATCACAAATTTTGCTGTGGCTAGGAAGGGTCTTCCAAGGATGATGGATTCATCCTCATCCTTTCCAGTGTCTAGGATTATGAAATCAGCAGGGATGTAAAGGCCTTTGACCTTTACCAGTACGTCCTCTACCTGTTTATAAGCTTCTTTCATGGATTTGTGTGCCATCTCTAATGAGAATTTGGCAGCCTGTACCTCAAAAATTCCAGTTTCTCCATTACAGAGAGTGGCATTAAGTTTACTCCTGACCCCAAGTCACACAGAGCCTTCTCAAAGGTCATGGTGCCTATGGTACAGGGAATTAAGAATTTACCAGGATCCTGTTTCTTTTGAGGTAATGTCTGCTAAACCAAGTTATTCAGTTCATTGGTGAGCAAGGGGGTTCATTCATCCAAAGTCTCATTACCAAATAACTTGGCATTCAGCTTCATGATTGCTCCAAGTTACTTAGCAACTTACTCTTCAGTAATATCTTCATCCTCTTCGGAGGAGGAATAGTCATCAGAGCTCATGAATGGCAGAAGTAGGTTCAGTGGAATCTCTATGGTCTCTAGATGAGCCTCAGATTCCTTGGGTTCCTCAACTGGGAACTCCTTTTTGTCTAGAGGGCGTCCCATGAGGTCTTCCTCTCTGGGATTCACATCCTCCTCCTCCTCCCTAGGTTCGGCCACACCAAGTAAGGTTATAGCCTTGCACTCTCTTTTTGGATTCTCTTCTGTATTGCTTGGGAGAGTACTAGGAGTAGTTTTAGTGACTCTTTTACTCAGCTGGTCCACTTGTGCCTCCAAATTTCTAATGGAGGACCTTGTTTCATTCATGAAACTTAGAGTGGCCTTAGATAGATCAGAGACTGTGTTTGCTAAGCTAGAGGGGCTCTGCTCAGAATTTTCTGTCTGTTACTGAAAGGAAGATGGAAAAAGCTTGCTATTGCTAAACCTATTTCTTCCACCATTATTAAAGCCTTGTTGGGGCTTTTGTTGATCCTTCCATGAGAAATTTGGATGATTTCTCCATGAGGGATTATAGGTGTTTCCATAGGCTTCACCCATGTAATTCACATCTGCCATTGCAGGGTTCTCAGGATCATAAGCTTCTTCTTTAGAAGATGCTTCTTTAGTACTGTTGGATGCATTTTGCAATCCATTCAGACTCTGAGAAATCATATTGACTTGCTGAGTCAACATTTTATTTTGAGCGAATATGGCCTTCAGAGCATCAATTTCAAGAACTCCCTTCCTCTGAGGCATCCTATTACTCACAGGATTCCTTTCAGAGGTGTACATGAACTGGTTATTTGCAACCATTTCAATGAGTTCCTGAGCTTCTGCAGGCATTTACTTCAGGTGAATAGATCCACCTACAGAATGGTCCAATGACATCTTAGACAATTCAGACAGACTATTATAGAACATATCCAGGATGGTCCATTCTGAAAGCATGTCAGAAGGACACTTTTTGGTCAGTTGCTTGTATCTCTCCCAAGCTTCATAGAGGGATTCACCTTCTTTCTGCCTGAAGGTTTGAACATCCACTCTAAGCTTGCTCAGCTTTTGAGGAGGAAAGAACTTGGCTAAGAAAGCCGTGACCAGCTTATCCCAACAGTTCATGCTATCTTTAGGTTGAGAGTCCAACCATATTCTAGCTCTGTCTCTTATAGCAAAAGGGAAAAGCATGAGCCTGTAGACCTCGGGATCAACTCCATTGGTCTTAACAATATCACAGATCGGCAAGAATTCAGTTAAGAACTGAAAAAGGATCTTCTGATGGAAGTCCATGAAACTTGCAATTCTGTTGCATCAAAGAAACTAATTGAGGCTTTAGCTCAAAATTGTTTGCTCCAATGGTAGGGATTGAGATGCTTCTTCCATGGAAGTTGGAATTTGGTGCAGTAAAGTCACCAAGCATCTTCCTTGCACCTCCACCATTGTTATTGTGTTTTAGCTTCTCTTAGCTTCCTCTTCAGAGTCCTTTCAGGTTCCGGATTTGCTTCAACATGAATGTTCTTATCCTTGCTCCTGCTCATGTGAAAAAGAAGAGAATAGAAAAGAAGAGAAATCCTCTATGTCACAGTATAGAGATTCCTTTATGTGACTAGAAGAAGATAAGAATAGGAGAAAGAGAAGAGAAGAATTCGAACACAGAGAGGAAGAGATGGTTCGAATTTTAAGATGAAAAAAAGTGTTAGTAAATGAATAAATAAATAGAAGGAGATGAGAGAGAGAAGAAAATTTGAATTTTAATTAAGAAAAAAAGAAAATATTTTTATTTTTATTTTAATTATTAGTTAAAATTCAAATATTAAGAAAAGAAATAAAATAAAATTAAAATTTAAAATAATTAGTTAATTAAAAAGAATTTTGAAAAAGGATGAGGAATTTTCGAAAATTAGAGAGAGAAAAGTAGTTAGGTGGTTTTGAAAAAGATAAAAAATAGTAAAACAAACAAAAAGATCAATTAGTTAGTTGAAAAAGATTTGAAAATCAATTTTGAAAAGATAAGAAGTTAGAAAAGATTTTTGAAATCAAATTTTTGAAAAGGATATGATTGAAAAAGATTTGATTGAAAAGATATGATTTGAAAAGATATGCTTAAAAAGATATGATTGAAATTTATTTTGAAAAAATATTTGAAAAGGAAATTAAAAGGATTTGATTTTTTAAAATTAAAATTGATTACTTTACTAACAAGAAACTAAAAGATATGATTCTAGAATTTAAAGATTGAACCTTTCTTAAAAAGAAAGTAACAAACTTCAAATTTTTTTGAATTAATCACATTAATTGTTAGCAAAGTTTTCAAAATTATGAAATAAAATTAAGAAAAAAATTTGAAAAGTTTTGAAAAAGATTGTTGAAAAAAATTTTTTTTTTCGAAAAACAAAGAAGAAATGAGAAAGATTTGATTTTGAAAAAGATTTTGAAAATATAAGATTTTTAAAATTGAAATTTTGACTTGACTCATAAGAAACAACTAAATTTTAAAAATTTTTGACTAAGTCAATCCAAAATTTTGAAAATTTATGAGAAAAATAAGGAAAATATATATTTTTTTATTTTTGAATTTAACGAGGAAAGAGAAAAACACAAAAATGACTAAAAACATAAAAATTATGGATTAAAACACATGATGCATGCAAGAACACTTTGAATGTCTAGATGAACACCAAGAACACATTGAAGATCAAGATGAACATCAAGACTTATTTTTGAAAAATTTTCAAGAAAAGAAAAACATGCAAGACACCAAACTTATAGATTTTCCATGTTTAGACACTAACAAACTAAAAATGCATATGAAAAACAAGAAAAAAAAACACAAAACAAGAAAATATGAAGATCAAACAAGAAGACTTGTCAAGAACAACTTAAAGATCATGAACAATGCAATGCATGAATTTTTTCGAAAATTTTTAAAAAATAAAAAATATGCAATTGACACCAAACTTAAAACTTGACTCTACACTCAAACAAGAAGCACAAAATATTTTTTGTTTTGATGATTTTATTAATTTTTTTGGATTTTTTTTTCAAAGAAGAAAATTACCTAATCTGAGCAACAAGATGAACCGTCAGTTGTCCAAACTCAAACAATCCCCAGCAACGGCGCCAAAAACTTGGTGCACGAAATTGTGATCTCAATGGCGCCAACAACTTGGCACGCACAATTGTAATATAACTATTTTTCACAACTTCGGACAACTAACCAGCAAGTGCACTGGGTCGTCCAAGTAATAAACCTTACGTGAGTAAGGGTCGATCCCATGGAGATTGTCGGCTTGAAGCAAGCTATGGTCACCTTGTAAATCTTAGTCAGGCGGATTCAAATGGTTATAGAGTTTTAATAATTAAAAGATAAATAAAACGTAAAATAAAGATAGAGATACTTATGTAATTCATTGGTGGAAATTTCAGATAAGCATATGGAGTTGCTTTATCCCATTTGAATCTCTGCTTTCCTACTGACTTCATCCAATCCTTCATACTCCTTTCTATGGCAAGTTGTATGTAGGGGGATCACCGTTGTTAATGGCTACCGTCCATCCTCTCAGTGAAAATGGTCCAGCTACGGATTACGTAGAGCTAATCATCTGTCGGTTCTTGATCGTGTAGGAATAGAATTTACTATCCTTTTGGGTCTGTCACCATGCCCTATAGTCGCGAGTTTGAAGCTCGTCATAGTCATCCCATCCCAGATCCTACTCGAAATACCACAGACAAGGCTTAGACTTTTCAGATCTCAAGAATGTTGCCAATGGATTCTAGCTTATACCATGAAGACTCTGATCACAAGGAATTGAAGGCTCTGTTGTCAGGAGAGGCAATCAAACGCATGGACCAGAAATCCAAGAGATACACATTCAAGCTTGTTTTCATGTAGAACGAAAGTGGTTGTCAATCACGCGTTCAAGAGTGAGAATGGTGATGAGTGTCACATAATCATCACATTCGTCATGTTCTTAAGTGCGAATGAATATCTTAGAATAAGAATAAGCATGAATTGAATAAAAGAACAATAGTACTTTGCATTAATACTCGAGGAATAGTAGTGCTCCACACCTTAATCTATGGTGTGTAGAAACTCCACCGTTGAAAATACATAAGTGATGAAGGTCCAGGCATGGCCGTGAGGCCAGCCCCCAATGTCTAAGATAGCATAAAACTGATCAAAGATGTCTAATACAATAGTAAAAGGTCTTATTTATAATAGACTAGTTACTAGGGTTTACAGAGATAAGTAAATGATGCAGAAATCCACTTCCGGGCCCACTTGGTGTGTGCTTGGGCTGAGCATTGAAGCTTTCACGTGTAGAGTCCTTCCTTGGAGTTAAACGCCAGTTTGTAACTTGTTTCTGGCGTTTGACTCTAGCTTGCAACTTGTTTCTGGCGTTTAACGCCAGAATAGGGTAGAAAGCTGGCGTTGAACGCCAGCTTGAGTCATTTAAACTCAGGCAAAGTATAGACTATTATATATTTCTGGAAAGCCCTGGATGTCTACTTTCCAACGCAGTTGAGAGCGTATCATTTGGATTTCTGTAGCTCCAAGAAATCCCTTTCGAGTGCAGAGAGGTCAGAATCCATTAGCATCAGCAGTCCTTTGTTAGCCTCTAAATCAGATTTATGCTCAGGTTCCTCAATTTCAGCCAGAAAATACCTGAAATCACAAAAAAACACACAAACTCATAGTAAAGTTCAGAAATGTGAATTTTGCTTAAAAACTAATAAAACTATACTAAAAAGTGACTAAATCATATTAAAAACTATTTAAAAACAATGCTAAAAAGAGTATAAATTATCCGCTCATCAGGGAGCTTTCAAATTCCATGTACCATTGGGAGCATAACCTTTGAGAAAGCGTTATGTGATTTGGGAGCAAACATCAATTTAATACCCTTATCTGTGATGAAGAAGTTGCAAATCCAAGAGGCACAACCCACAAGCATAGCATTACAAATGGCAGACAAATCTCTAAAGCCTGCATGTGGATTAGTGGAGAATATCTTGGTCAAAGTGGGTAAGTTCTTCCTCCCAGCAAATTTTGTAATTCTTGACACGGGGGAGGATGAAAATGCCTCTATAACTCTAGGAAGACCATTCTTAGCCACTAGAAGAGCTCTGATTGATGTGGAAGAAGGTGAATTAGAGCTTAGAGTACATAATGAGCAACTGGTCTTTCATGTCTTCAAAGATATACATTCAATATGTAAAGAAGAGAGGTGCATGTTGACTGAGCTTATTGATCCAAAAATTGAAAAATCCCAATTTTAGGGTTTATCTTGTGTAGAATTTGGGAGGTTTTATCAATATTTTTCACACTTATTCCTATAAAATGCACAGTTTTGTGTTTCCCTCCTAATTTTGCTTCATGGTTTAAAACAGGCTTCTCTAACTCCAAAAATGCCAAATTTTAGTCCTCTCTTGATGCCATTCGATGTCGTAATACATTTGTTAAGTGATTTTAGAGTTTATAGGGTATGAATGGCCTAGAAGATAGAAAGGAAGCATGCACAGGTGGAAGAACATGAAATTTGGAGCTTTGGAGAATTGGTGGCGACGCGCATGTGTGGCCGACATGCACACATGGATGCATGTCGCTGAGACTGGCGTGTAAGAGCTAGCGCATTTGCGTGGTTTGGCAAAATCCCACTGACGCGTGCACATTCCTGACGCGGACGCGTGATGCCCAGCATGTGACATCATTAATGAAATCGTGGCTGGCAATTTCTATGGGGCTCCAAGCCCAATATGAGCTCAATTCTGCATGGAAAAGACTCAAGGAACCAAGGAAGAAGGGGATTCACACCATTATACATTATTATTAGCTAGTTTTTGTTCTTGTGTTTTTGGGTAGAGGGAGAAACTCTCACATCTCTCTCTAGATTTTAGCCTTCTCAATTTTAATTTCACTTGGATCCTTTGCTTAGATCTGTTTTAATTCAATTTTACATTGCTTTAATTTGTAGATCTCATTCTCCTACTCTCATTTAGTGTTCGTGTTATTCTAGTTATTTTGGATCTTGGATTTGGATCTTGTTTACATTGATTTCTGTTTCGAGGGTTACCTGAAACTGTACGTCGATCTCGGATGAGATCTTCTGTGCTGGTCGGAATGGTTGTATCCGATTTATTGGACTTGATGGTGGTGCTGATTCCTTCGTCCCCGGAGGGTGGGGGGTACCTGCAAGGGACTCCGATGCTTAAGTTAGCAAGGGTATTAAGCAGGTATTGAGTAGAATCAGAGTATGAGTTATACTTGGGTGCTCCAGTGTATTTATAATAGTATGGAGTGACCTTTCTGGAGATAAGATAGTTATCTTATCTTATCCTATCTTTGAGTGAAGTCATCTTATCTTCAAGGGAACCGCCCTTATCTTTATAGGCTTGGGCTGCCTTTGGATTTGGGGTCGTGTTCCTCTATTTGGGCCCTTTATTGGGCTTTCCTGTGACTTGGCCAAGCTCTTTGAGAAGAGGTCAGTTTGTCCTGACCTGAAGAGGTCGGTCGCTTTGTCTGTAGAACATCCCGGGTCGGACAGCTCGACCCAGGGTATGAACAGTGCCCCTGCTCGAGCCCGGTCTTCCTTTGGAGGTAGAGTCTTTAGTTTTTAGGACTTCGAACCTTCTCAGGTGGAGCCAAACTCGAGCATTTTGTCGACTTTATCTTTGTAGAGTTCCTTTTTGAATGTGGAACGTTTTGCTTCCTCTGAGAGCGCGCGCTTTTGTATTAGCGTCCTGGCCTTGGGAATATGCGAGGGTTTTAATGCCTTCATTAATTAGTTTTTAATGCCCCATTTTCTCTTGGTTTCCTTTTATTCAAATTTTGTATCCAAGAGACGGTTTTCTTTTTCCTGTAACTTCCCTTCTTTTTCACCGTTTCCTGTCCTGCATTTCTCGTTTTCTCTCTGTGACGTTTTGACATTTGCTTGGTGCTTCCGCTTCGTGGTCGATTCTTTACTGCTTCTTTTCTTTCAAAGCTTTTCTTCTTTCTTCTAGGTTGGTTTTTGCTTTCTCTTCACTGTTTATTTCTGGTGCTTTGTTTTTGATTTTTTTATGAAGCTCTGATTTTGTATGTTGGAAAGCTTGAACCTTTTTCTTGTTTTTGTGCTTGGTTTATTGCTGTGATGTCTGTTTCCTGGTCTTCTTTTGTCCTTATGTATGTTTTGAGTGATTTTCCTGGTTTTGGCTTCTTTTTAGGGTTTCATGTGTCTTTCGTTGGTTTTCGCACTACTGTTTTGAAAAAGGTTGCTCCTTTGATAACTTTGTTTGCTCCATTGATGATTCTATTTTTGTTCATGACTTTTTCTTGACTTTCGCCTTTTTCTCCTCGGGATGTTGTTTGCTTGGGAGAGAGTTTTGTCTTTGTAGTATTTTTCTGAAACCTTACTCTGTCATTGCCTCCAAAGGATGCCCCTGGACTTTGGGTTGTGTCCAGGGGTTTTCCTTTTTATCTGTTATACTGGCACTGGATTGTGCTGTCCGAGTGATTTTGATTTGATCTGGGATATTTTTACCTTTTTCACTAATTCAATCTTTTTCTTGTTTGTAGGACTAGTTGGCCATGTCTTCCCGAAAAAATATTGTCGAGGCATCTCCTGTGGTTCCTGAAGGGATGTTCGATTGGCTAGGCTCTCTTGTCTTGCTCTGTGTTTCTTTAGCCGATTCTGAATTTTGTGTGACGCTTAGAAGGCATCATCGTGTCTGTAACAGTGAGGATCAGGAGAGCAATTACGAGTTAGTAGCACCCGATTCTGGTGATAGAGTTTGCTTCCCGGTCCTGACCCAGGGGGAGCGTCCCTTCTTCTATGCTTATGATTTCCTTTTTGGCCAAATGAACATCACCTTTCCTTTTACCTCTTTTGAAACTGACCTACTATGGTCTTGTAACGTAGCCCCTTCGCAACTCCATCCGAATTCGTGGGGTTTCATCAAGATTTTTCAGCTTGTTTGTCAAGAATTTGGTGTTACACCTTCTCAAACTCTTTTTCTGTATCTTTTTGTGTTGACCAAGCCTGGTACTACCAAGAAGAAAGCTTCTTGGATTTCTTTTAGGTCTGCCCAGGGGCACAAGGTTTTTTCCATGTATGATGAATCTTTCCGGGATTTTAAGAATTACATCTTTAAGGTCCGGGTTGTTGAAGGAGCCCGACCTTTCTTTCTGGATGAGAATAACGAGCCCTGCTTTCCCTTAGAGTGGCAGAGAAATGTAGTGGTATTCTGATATACTTGGGAGATGTTGAGCGAGGTCGAGCAGACCTTTGTGAATGTTTTGGAGGATATTTGAGGGGAACCTCCTCATTTGGATTCTAAAAAATCTTTGGGAGACCCGTCCCTTATTCGAATTGCTTTGGGTACTGCCTTGATATATTTTGTTTTTTGTTTTCTTCCTACTTCTCTCCTGGTTTGATAAATTGTTGTTTTTCATTTTTCAGAGATGGCCAAGTATAATGATGTAATGAAGGCTTTCAAGAAGGCGAGGAAAGCTATTGCAGCACAAAACATCTCGGCCCGGGCTAATGGGGAAGGAACTTCCCAAGCTCCTTTGAAGCCACCCGTGCCGACCTCTCCTGGCTCGAGGAGAATGATCTCTACACCTCGGATCCGTTTAGTGGATCCCCCTCAATCTTCTACTGCTGCTATGGTTTCTTCTTCGACTGCCCCTCCTCCAAATAGACCTCGAACTGTTGAACCTTTCAATCTAGATGCCCCGGATTTTGACCCTATTGGTTTTGTGGACCAGCAGATCGCACCTTATGGTGCTCTTTCCATGGATGATGTATCTCTCCTTCCTCACTTAGACTTTGTAACTTGGAGTAGTGCTAAGATGGCTCATATGGGAGCTGCTTTGTATCGAACTACCCAAAATCTGCCTCTACATGCTACCAAAGCCTTTATGGAGGAAGCTAAGCAAGAGTTTGATCGGATTAAGGGTCTAAAGGAGGAGTTTGAAGCGGAGGTGGCTAAACTGAAGAAGGAGCTGGAGGGGGAGAAGGCCAGCTCTCTTGCCCTGGCGGCCTCTGTGCAATTGGCTGAGGATGTGGCTTTGAAGCATAAAGAAAGCTATGTCACGTCCTACCGAGAAGTGATGCGTCTTCGTTAGGAGCTAGAGTCGGCACGGGTTGATTATTCCGAGCTCCAGGGTCATCTTGTGGGCAGCGTAACTACTGCTTATGAGAACCTAAAGGAGCAGGTTCAGGATATCGCTCCGGAGCTTATCTTGCTTTATTTAGTTTGAATAATATTGTGAAGGATGGCAAGATCGTTCCCGAGGACCCTGATGATGATGATTTTGAACCTCCCTCTGAGCCTATTGCTAAAGCTTCTGTCGTGTCGGCTCCTTCAACTCCTGCTTGTTCTGTGGCCGATCCTGATTGCCAGATATTAAATCGGGATGACGAGACGGTGGACGCAGTGCCTCTCCAGACTCGCCCTCCTTCACCCTGAGTTGATGCTACTGAGAAGTCTTCTAATGTTGACAGAGTTTTCTTCCTGTTTGATGTGGATAGCCCAGTTTGTGGGCTTTTGAACTCTTTATCTTTGTAAATGGTGTTTTGCTGACTGTTGATACTTTTTTGGGTTGCTTGTTTAGCAACTTTTATTTTGCAAAAAACAAAGTAGTTTCCGAGCTTTCGGGGTTGATTTTGGTGGCCTCTGAGGCTTTGCTATTTATCAAAACTTAGTAGTTTTTATATCATGTCTGCTTGCGCTCGTCTTGGGACCTTCGTAGGCTGGGACTTTGTCTGCAATCCTCGTTTTGGACCTTATTTAGGTCTCTTTTGGGGATTACCTTTTGTAGCTTTATATCTTTCTGTGCCGACTTCATCATGTCGGGCCTTGTCGAGTTACTTGGTAATCCTCTTTTCTTGGACCTTATTCAGGTCTCTTTCAGGGATTACTTTTTGTAGCTTTACCTCTTTTTGGGCCGACTTCGTCATGTTGGGCCCTGTCGAGTTACTTGATAATCCTCTTTCTTGGACCTTATTCAGGTCTCTTTCAGGGATTTATCTTTTGTAACTTATCTTTTTGGGCCAACTTCGCCATGTCGGGCCCTGTTGAGTTACTTGATGATCCTCTTTCTTGGACCTTGTTTAGGTCTATTTCAGAGATTATCTTCGTAACTTTTTGTAGGAGTCTGAATTTATCATGACGGGCTCTTCAAAGTTATAGTAATCCTCTTTTATAAGGTTGGCCAAATCTCTTTCCAGGGCTTTACTTAGAACTTGGGTTGTTGTGGCTGGTCCGACTTTTTGTGTCGGTCAGTCTTTAAGTTATTTTATAGCAATCCATTTTATTAGGACCTCATCAGGTCCTTTCTATGGATCACTTTCTATAACTTCTTGCATTATTCTTGGTGCACAAAATTGTGATCATCAACAATGGTGCCAATAGACTTGGGGCTCTCAAATGTGAATCACACTTTGCCACAACTTCGCACAACTAACCAGCAAGTGCACTGGGTCGTCCAAGTAATACCTTACGTGAGTAAGGGTCGATCCCAAGGAGATTGTTGGTATGAAGCAAGCTATGGTCATCTTGTAAATCTCAGATAGGCGGATTCAAATGGTTATAATGGTTTTTCGAAAATAATACTAAAATAAAGCATAAAATAAAGATAGAGTTACTCATGTAATTCAATGGTGGGAATTTCAGATAAGTGTATGGAGATGCTATGTTCCTTCTGAATCTCTGCTTTTCTACTGCTTTCATCCAATCCTTCTTACTCCTTTCCATAGCAAGCTGTATGTAGGGCATCACCGTTGTCAATGGCTACTTCCCATCCTCTCAGTGAAAAAGGTCCAAATGCTCTTGCCACAGCACGGCTAATCATCTGTCGATTCTCGATCATGCCGGAATAGAATCCATTGATTCTTTGGTGTTTGTCATCACGCCCAACAATCGCGAGTTTGAAGTTCGTCACAGTCATTCAATCCCTGAATCCTACTCGGAATACCACAGACAAGGTTTAGACTTTCTAGATTCTCATGAATGCCGCCATCAATTCTAGCTTATACCACGAAGATTCTGATTAAGGAATCCAAGAGATATGCGCTTGGTCTAAGGTAGAACGGAAGTGGTTGTCAATCACGCGTTCATAGGTGAGAATGATGATGAGTGTCACGGATCATCACATTCGTCGTGTTGAAGTGCAACAAAGATCTTAGAATAAGAATAAGCTTGAATTGAATAGAAAATAGTGGTACTTTGCATTAAAACTTGAGGTACAGCAGAGTTCCACACCTTAATCTATGGTGTGTAGAAACTCCACCATTGAAAATACATAAGTGATGGTCCAGGCATGGCCGAATGGCCAGCCCCCATGAATGATCAAAAGACCGAATGGTCAAGAGATTATATTGTCAAAGACGTCTAATACAGTAGTAAAATGTCCTATTTATACTAGACTAGCTACTAGGGTTTACAAAATTAAGTAATTGATGCAAAAATCCACTTCTGGGGCCCACTTGGTGTGTGCTTGGGCTGAGCTTGAGCTTTACACGTGTAGAGGCTTCTCTTGGAGTTAAACGCCAAGTTGTAACGTGTTTTTGGCGTTTAACTATGGTTCGTGACGTGTTTCTGGAGTTTGACTCCAAAATGCAACATGGAACTGGCGTTGAGCGCCAGTTTGCGTCATCTAATCTCGAATAAAGTATAGAGTATTATATATTGTTGGAAAGCTCTGGATGTCTAATTTTCAGCATTGTTGAGAGCACGCCATTTAAATTTCTGTAGCTCCAGAAAATCCATTTCGAGTGCAGGGAGGTCAGAATCCAACAGTATCAGCAGTCCTTTGTCAGCCTTCTTATCAGAGTTTTGCTCAGGTTCCTCAATTTCAGCCAGAAATTACCTGAAATCATAGAAAAACACACAAACTCATAGTAAAGTCCAGAAATGTGAATTTAGCAAAAAAACTAATGAAAACATCCCTAAAAGTAGCTAGATCCTACTAAAAACTATCTAAAAACAATGCCAAAAAGCGTATAAATTATTCGCTCATCACAACACCAAACTTAAATTGTTGCTTATCCCCAAGCAACTGAAAATCAAATAGGATAAAAAGAAGAGAATATACTATAAATCCCAAAATATCAATGAATATTAGTTCTAATTAGATGAGCGGGACTTGTACCTTTTTGCTTCTGAACAGTTTTGGCATCTCACTTTTTCCTTTGAAGTTCAGAATGATTGGCATCTATAGGAACTCAGAATTTTAGATAGTGTTATTGATTCTCCTAGTTAAGTATGTTGATTCTTGAACACAGCTACTTTTATGAGTCTTGGTCGTGGCCCTAAGCACTTTGTTTTCCAATATTACCACTGGATACATAAATGCCACAGACACATGACCGGGTGAACCTTTTAAGATTGTGACTCAGCTTTGCTAAAGTCCCCAGTTAGAGGTGTCCAGGGTTCTTAAGCACACTCTTTTTGCTTTGGATCACGACTTTAACCACTCAGTCTCAAGCTTTTCACTTGGACCTGCATGCCACAAGCACATGGTTAGGGACAGCTTGATTTAGCCGCTTAGGCCTGGATTTTATTTCCTTGGACCTTCCTATCTAATGATGCTCAAAGCCTTGGATCCTTTTTACCCTTGCCTTTTGGTTTTAAGGGCTATTGGCTTTTTCTGCTTGCTTTTTCTTTTTCTTTCTCTCTTTTTTTTTGCTAAAATTTTTTTCGCAAGCTTTTGCTATTCACTGCATTTTCTTGCTTCAAGAATCAAATTTATGATTTTTCAGATCATCAGTAACATTTCTATTTGTTCATCATTCTTTCAAGAGCCAACAATTTTAACATTCATAAACAACAAGATCAAAAAAATGCACTGTTCAATCATTCATTTAGAAAACAAAAAGTATTGTCACCACATCAATATATATAAAGTAATTTTTGGGATAAATTCAAAACTCATGTACTTCTTGTTCTTTTGAATTAGAAACATTTTTCATTTAAGAGAGGTAAAGGATTCATCTATTTTTTCATAGCCTTAAGACATAGACACTAGAGACTAATGATCATGTAATGAAGACACAAACATAGACAAACTTATAACATAAAAATAAAAAAAAAACAGAGAAAGAAGAGCAAGGAATGAGTCCACCTTAGTGATGGTGGTGTCTTCTTCTTGAAGGACCAATGATGTCCTTGAGCTCTTCTATGTCTCTTCCTTGCCTTTGTTGCTCCTCCCTCATTGCTCTTTGATCTTCTCTAATGGAGTGCTCTTGATGTTCCATGCTTAGTTGGTCCATGTTATAACTCAAATCTTCTAGAGAAGTGTTCAGTTGTTCCCAATAGTTATTTAGAGGAAAATGCATCCCTTGAGGCATCTTAGGGATTTCTTGATGATGAGCCTCTTCATGTGTCTCTTGAGATCCATGAATGGGCTCTCTTGTTTGCTCCATCCTCTTCTTAGTGATGGGCTTATCCTCTTTAATGAGGATGTCTCCTTCTATGATAACTCCAGCTGAGTAGCATATATGGCAAATAAGACGAGGAAAAGCTAGCCTTGCCATGGTGGAGGACTTTTCGACTATTTTGTAGAATTCAAGAGAGATGACTTCATGAACTTCTACTTCCTCTCCAATCATGATACTATGGATCATGATGGCCCGATCCACAGTAACTTTGGATTGGTTGCTAATGGGGATGATGGAGCGTTGGATGAACTCCAACCATCCTCTAGCCACAGGCTTGAAGTCCAGTATTCTTAATTGAACCAGCTTGCCTTTTGAGTCTCTTTTCCATTGAGCTCCTTCCACATATATGTCCATAAGGACTTGGTCCAACCTTTGATCAAAGTTGACCCTTCTAGTGTAGGGGCGTGCATTTTCTTGCATCATAGGCAAGTTGAACGCCAACCTTACATTTTTCAGACTGAAATCTAAGTATTTCCCCCGAACCATTATAAGATAATTCTTTGGATTCGGGTTTACACTTTGATCATGGTTCCTAGTGATCCATGCATTGGCATAGAACTCTTGAACCATTAAGATTCCAACTTGTTGAATAGGGTTGGTCAAAACTTCCAAACCTCTTCTTTGGATCTCATGTCGGATCTCCAGATACTCATTTTTCTTGAGCTTGAAAGGGACCTCAGGGATCACCTTCTTCTTGGCCACAACATCATAGAAGTGGTCTTGATGGACCTTTGAGATGAATCTCTCCATCTCCCATGACTCGGAGGTGGAATCTTTTGTCTTCCCTTTTCCTTTTCTAGAGGTTTCTCCGGCCTTAGGTGCCATAAGTGGTTATGGAAAAACAAAAAAGCTATGCTTTTACCACACCAAAATTAGAATATTGCTCACCCTCGAACAAGAGAAGAAAGAAAAGAAAAGAAGAGAGGAAGAAGAAGAAGAAAATGGAAGAGAGGGAGAGATGTGTATTAGGCCAAGGGGGAGAAGAGAGGGTTGTGTTGTGTAAAAATTAAGAGGGATAGAGAGGTTTATTAGTGCACGAAATTGTGATCATCAATAGCGCCATCAACATGGTACGCTCAATTGCAATCTCAACTCTTTATCACAACTTCGCACAACTAACCAGCAAGTGCACTGGGTCGTCCAAGTAATAAACCTTACGCGAGTAAGGGTCGATCCCACTCGTATGAAGCAAGTGCACTGGTATGAAGCAAGCTATGGTCACCTTGTAAATCTTAGTCAGGCAGATTCAAATGGTTATGGATGATATACGAATAAAGCATAAAGTAAAGATAGAGATACTTATGTAATTCATTGGTGAGAACTTCAGATAAGCGAATGGAGATGCTTTGTCCCTTCCGTCTCTCTGCTTTCCTACTGTCTTCATCCAATCCTTCTTACTTCTTTCCATGGGAAGCTGTATGTTGGGCATCATCGTTGTCAGTGGCTACAATCCCGTCCTCTCAGTGAAAATGTTCAACGCACCCTGTCACGGAGCGGCTAATCATCTGTCGGTTCTCAATCAGGTTGGAATAGAATCCATTGATTCTTTTGTGTCTGTCACTAACGCCCAGCCTTCAGGAGTTTGAAGCTCGTCACAGTCATTCAATCATTGAATCCTACTCAGAATACCACAGACAAGGTTTAGATCTTCCGGATTCTCTTGAATGCCGCCATCAATTCAAGCATATACCACGAAGATTCCGATCAAGGGATCCAAGAGATAAACATTCAAGCCTTGTTTGCTTGTAGAACAGAAGTGGTTGTCAGGCACTCGTTCATAAGTGAGAATGATGATGAGTGTCACATAATCATCACATTCATCATGTTCTTGGGTGCAAATGAATATCTTAGAACAAGAATAAGCTGAATTGAATAGAAGAACAATAGTAATTGCATTAATACTTGAGGTACAGCAGAGCTCTACACCTTAATCTATGGTGTGTAGAAACTCCACCATTGAAAATACATAAGAACAAGGTCTAGGCATGGCCGAATGGCCAGCCCCCATGATCTAAGAACTAGACGTCCCAAGATGAAAAATACAATAGCAAAAGGTCCTATTTGTAGAGAACTAGTAGCCTAGGGTTTATAGAAATGAGTAAATGACATAAAAATCCACTTCCGGGCCCACTTGGTGTGTGCTTGGGCTGAGCATTGAAGCATTTTTGTGTAGAGACTTCTCTTGGAGTTAAACGCCAGCTTTTGTGCCAGTTTGGGCGTTTAACTCCCATTCTTGTGCCAGTTCCGGCGTTTAACGCCGGGCAGTTTTGAGCTGATTTGGAATGCCGGTTTGGGCCATCAAATCTCGGGCAAAGTATGAACTATTATACATTGCTGGAAAACCCAGGATGTCTACTTTCCAATGCAGTTGAGAGCGCGCCAATTGGACTTCTGTAGCTCCAGAAATACCACTTCGAGGACAGGGAGGTCAGAATCCAACAGCATCTACAGTCCTTTTCAGCCTCTGAATCAGATTTTTGCTCAGGTCCCTCAATTTCAGCCAGAAAATATCTGAAATCACAGAAAAACACACAAACTCATAGTAAAGTCCAGAAAAGTGAATTTTAACTAAAAACTAATAAAAATATAATAAAAACTAACTAAAACATACTAAAAACATACTAAAAATAATGCCAAAAAGCGTATAAATTATCCGCTCATCACAACACCAAACTTAAATTGTTGCTTGTCCCCAAGCATCTGAAAATCAAATAAGATAAAAAGAAGAGAATATGCAATGAATTCCAAAAACATCTATGAAGATCAGTATTAATTAGATGAGCGGGGCTTTTAGCTTTTTGCCTCTGAACAGTTTTGGCATCTCACGCTATCCTTTGAAATTCAGAATGATTGACTTCTATAGGAACTCAGAATCCAGATAGTGTTATTAATTCTCCTAGTTAAGTATGATGATTCTTGAACACAACTACTTTTTGAGTCTTGGCCGTGGCCCAAAGCACTTTGTCTTCCAGTATTACCACCGGATACATACATGCCACAGACACATAACTGGGTGAACCTTTTCAGATTGTGACTCAGCTTTGCTAGAGTCCCTAATTAGAGGTGTCCAAGGTTCTTAAGCACACTCTTTTTGCCTTGGATCAACCCTTTATTCTTTTTCTCTCTTTTTTTTGTATCCACTGCTTTTTCTTGCTTTAAGAATCATTTTCATGATTTTTCAGATCCTCAGTAACATGTCTCCTTTTCCATCATTCTTTCAAGAGCCAACATTCATGAACAACAAAATCAAAAGACATATGCACTGTTCAAGCATACATTCAAAAAACAAAAGTATTGCCACCACATCAATATAATTAATTTGTTATAAAATTCAGAATTCATGCAATTCTTCTCTTTTTCAATTAAGAACATTTTTTTATTTAAGAAAAGTGATGGATTCATACGACATTCATAACTTTAAGGCACAGACACTAAGACATTAATGATCATAAGACACAAACATAGATAAACATAAGCATTAAAATTCGAAAAACAAGAAAATAAAGAACAAGGAAATTAAAGAACGGGTCCACCTTAGTGATGGCGGCTTGTTCTTCTTCTTGAAGATCTTATGGAGTGCTTGAGCTCCTCAATGTCTCTTCCTTGCCTTTGTTGCTCCTCTCTCATGATTCTTTGATCTTCTCTAATTTCATGGAGGAGGATGGAATGTTCTTGGTGCTCCACCCTTAGTTGTCCCATGTTGGAACTCAATTCTCCTAGGGAGGTGTTGATTTGCTCCCAATAGTTTTGTCGAGGAAAGTGCATCCCTTGAGGCATCTCAGGGATTTCATGATGAGTGGGATCTCTTGTTTGCTCCATCCTTTTCTTAGTGATGGGCTTATCCTCATCAATGAGGGTGTCTCCCTCAATGTCAATTCCAACTGAATAACAGAGGTGACAAATGAGATGAGGAAAGGCTAACCTTGCCAAGGTAGAGGACTTGTCCGCCACCTTATAAAATTCTTGGGCTATAACCTCATGAACTTCTACTTCCTCTCCAATCATGATGCTATGAATTATGATGGCCCGGTCTATAGTAACTTCAGACCGGTTGCTAGTGGGAATGATTGAGCGTTGGATAAACTCCAACCATCCCCTAGCCACGGGCTTGAGGTCATGCCTTCTTAGTTGAACCAGCTTCCCTCATGAATCTCTCTTCCATTGAGCGCCCTCTTCACAAATGTCTATGAGGACTTGGTCCAACCTTTGATCAAAGTTGACCCTTCTAGTGTAAGGGTGTTCATCTCCTTGCATCATGGGCAAGTTGAATGCCAACCTTACATTTTCTGGAGTAAAATCTAAGCATTTCCCCCGAACCATTGTAAGCCAATTCTTTGGGTCCGGGTTCACACTTTGATCAAGGTTCTTGGTGATCCATGCATTGGCATAGAACTCTTGAACCATTAAGATTCCGACTTGTTGAATGGGGTTGGTAAGAACTTCCCAACCACTTCTTCGGATCTCATGTTGGATCTCCGGATATTCACTCTTTTTGAGTTTGAAAGGGACCTCGGGGATCACCTTCTTCAAGGCCACAACTTCATAGAAGTGGTCTTGATGCACCCTTGAGATGAATCTCTCCATCTCCCATGACTCGGAGGTGGAAGCTTTTGCCTTCCCTTTCCTCTTTCTAGAGGTTTCTCCGGCCTTGGATGCCATAAATGGTTCTGAAAAAACAAAAAGCAATGCTTTTACCACACCAAACTTAAAAGGTTTGCTCGTCCTCAAGCAAAAGAAGAAAGAAGAGAGTAGAAGAAAAAGAAATGAAGGAGATGGAGATGTCTTTGTGGTTTGGCCAAAGGGGGAGAAGTATTGTTTAGGTTGTGTGAAAATGAAGGATTGAAGATGGGTTTATATAGGGGTGGAGAGAGTGGTATGGTTCGGTCATGTAAGGGTGGGTTGGAAGGGAAAATGGTTTGAATTTGAATGGTAAGGTAGGTGGGGTTTTATGAAGGATGGATGTGAGTGGTGAAGAGAAAGATGGGATTTGATAGGTGAGGGGTTTTTGGGGAAGTGGTGTTGAGGTGATTGGTGAATGGGTGAAGAAGAGAGAGAGTGGTGGGGTAGGTGGGGATCCTGTGGGGTCCACAGATCCTGAGGTGTCAAGGAAAAGTCATCCCTGCACCAAGTGGCGAGCAAAAATGCTCTTTATGCCAATTCTGGCGTTAAACGCTGGGCTGGTGCCCATTTCTGGCGTTTAACGCCAGCTTCTTGCCCTTTCCTGGCGTTTAACGCTAGTCTGGTGCCCCTTTCTGGCGTTAAATGCCCAGAATGGTGCCAGACTGGGCGTTAAACGCCCATTTGCTGCCCTTACTGGCGTTTAAACGCCAGCAGGGTCTTCCTCCAGGGTGTGTTATTTTTCTTTCTATTTTTCATTCTGTTTTTGCTTTTTCAATTGATTTTGTGACTTCCCATGATCATCAACCTACAGAAAACATAAAATAACAAAGGAAAATTAGATAAATATAACATTGGGTTGCCTCCCAACAAGCACTTCTTTAATGTCAATAGCTTGACAGTGGGCTCTCATGGAGCCTTACAGATACTCAGAGCAATGTTGGAACCTCCCAACACCAAACTTAGAGTTTGAATGTGGGGGTTCAACACCAAACTTAGAAGTTGGTTGTGGCCTCCCAATACCAAACTTAGAGTTTGACTGTTGGGTCTCTGCTTGACTCTGTTTTGAGAGAATCTTTTCATGCTTCCTCTCCATGGTAACAGAAGGATATCCTTGAGCCTTAAACACAAAGGATTCTTCATTCACTTGAATGATCAACTCTCCTCTGTCAACATCAATCACAGCCTTTACTGTGGCTAGGAAGAGTCTGCCAAGGATGATGGATTCATCCATGCACTTCCCAGTCTCTAGGACTATGAAATCAGTAGGGATGTAATGGTCTTCAATCTTTACCAGAACATCTTCTACAAGTCCATAAGCTTATTTTCTTGAATTGTCTGCCATCTCTAGTGAGATTCTTGCAGCTTGTACCTCAAAGATCCCTAACTTCTCCATTATAGAGAGAGGCATGAGGTTTATACTTGACCCTAGGTCACACAAGGCCTTCTTGAAGGTCATAGTGCCTATGGCACAAGGTATTGAGAACTTCCCAGGATCTTGTCTCTTTTGAGGTAATCTCTGCCTAGTCAAGTCATCCAGTTCTTTGGTGAGCAAAGGGGGTTCATCCTCCCAAGTCTCATTACCAAATAACTTGTCATTTAGCTTCATGATTGCTCCAAGGTATTTAGCAACTTGCTCTTTAGTGACATACTCATCCTCTTCAGAGGAAGAATACTCATCAGAGCTCATGAATGGCAGAAGTAAATCCAATGGAATCTCTATGGTCTCTGTGTGAGCCTCAGATTCCCATTGTTCCTCATTAGGGAATTCATTGGAGGCCAGTGGACATCCATTGAGGTCTTCCTCAGTGGCGATCTCTGCCTCTTCCTCCTCTCCAAGTTGGCCATGTGGGTCATGTTAATGGCCTTGCATTCTCCTTTTGGATTCTCTTCTGTATTGCTTGGAAGAGTACTAGGAGGGAGTTCAGTAATTTTCTAGCTCAGCTGTCCCACTTGTGCCTCCAAGTTTCTAATGGAGGACCTTGTTTCAGTCATGAAACTTTGAGTGGTTTTGATTAGATCAGAGACCATGGTTGCTAAGTTAGAATGGCTCTGCTTAGAATTCTCTGTCTGTTGCTGAGAAGATGATGGAAATGGCTTACCATTGCTAAACCTGTTTCTTCCACCATTATTGTTGTTGAAACCTTGTTGAGGTCTCTGTTGATCCTTCCATGAGAGATTTGGATGATTCCTCCATGAAGGATTATAGGTGTTTCCATAGGATTCTCCCATGTAATTCACCTCTTCTATTGAAGGATTCTCAGGATCATAAGCTTCTTCTTCAGATGAAGCGTCCTTAGTACTACCTGGTGCAGCTTGCATTCCAGACAGACTTTGAGAAATCATATTGACTTGTTGAGTCAATATTTTGTTCTGAGCCAATATGGCATTCAGAGTATCAATCTCAAGAACTCCTTTCTTTTGATTGTCCCATTGTTCACAGGATTCCTTTCAGAAGTGTACATGAATTGGTTATGAGTTCTTGAGCTTCTGCAGGCGTCTTCTTCAGATGAAGAGATCCTCCAGCAGAGCTGTCTAATGACATCTTGGACAGCTCAGACAGACCATCATAGAAGATACCTATGATGCTCCATTCAAAAAGCATGTCAGAAGGGCACTTTCTGATCAATTGTTTGTATCTTTCCCAAGCTTCATAGAAGGATTCACCTTCCTTCTGTCTGAAGGTTTGGACTTCCACTCTAAGCTTACTCAATTTTTGAGGTGGAAAGAACTTTGCCAAGAAGGCATTGACTAGCTTTTCCCAAGAGTTCAGGCTTTCTTTAGGTTGTGAGTCCAACCATATCCTAGCTCTGTCTCTTACAACAAAAGGGAATAGCATATGTCTGTAGACCTCAAGGTCAACCCCATCTTGACAATGTCATAGATTTGCAAGAACTCAGCTAAAAACTGATGAGGATCTTCCAATGGAAGTCCATGGAACTTGCAATTCTGTTGCATCAGAGAAACTAATTGAGGCTTAAGCTCAAAGTTATTTGCTCCAATGGTAGGGATAGAGATGCTTCTCCCATAGAAGTCGGGAGTAGGTGCAGTAAAGTCACCCAGTACCTTCCTTGCATTGTTGGCATTGTTGTTGTTTTCGGCTGCCATGTCTTCTTCTTGTTTGAAGATTTCTGTTAGGTCCTCTACAGAGAGTTGTGCCTTAGCTTCTCTTAGCTTTCACTTCAAGGTCCTTTCAGGTTCAAGGTCAGCCTCAACAAGAATGCTTTTGTCTTTGCTCCTGCTCATATGAAAGAGAAGAAAATAAGAAAATATGGAATCCTCTATGTCACAGTATAGAGATTCCTTGAGGTGTCAGAGGAAAAGAAAAATGGAAGGAAGAGGTAGAAAATTTGAACTTATCAAGGAAAGATGGAGTTCGAATTGTGCATTGAGGAGTAGTGTTAGTCCATAAATAGAAGGATGTGAGAAGAAGGGAAGAAATTTTCGAAAATTAAGTAAAATATTTTAAAAACATTTTGAAAAACACTAATTGATTTTTGAAACCAAGAGTGGAAAAGAAATCAAGTGATTTTTGAAAAAGATTTTGAAATTAGAAAGTAAAAAGATATGATTGAAAACTATTTTGAAAAAGATGTGATTAAAAAGATATGATTTAAAAGTTATGGTTTTTTAAAAAGATGTGATTGAGAAGATATGATTTGAAAAACAATTTAAAAAGATTTGATTTTGAAAATTAATGACTTGGCTAACAAGAAAATATATGATTCAAACATTAAACCTTTCTCAACAGAAAAGGCAACATACTTGAAATGTTGAATCAAATCATTAACTGATAGCAAGTATTTTTGAAAATGGAAAGAAATTGATTTTGAAAACATATGATTGAAAATATATGATTTGAAAAAATTTGATTTTGAAAAAAATTTGAAAACCTGAAAAAAAATTTGAATTAAAACCAGAATTTTCCCTCTTATGCCATCCTGGCGTTAAACGCCCAGAATGGTATCCATTCTGGCATTTAACGCCCAAAGCTCTACCCTTTTGGGCGTTAAACGCCCAGCCAGGCACCCTGGTTAGTGTTTAAACGCCAGTTTTCCTTCTTCATTGGGCGTTTTGAATGCCCAGCCTTTTTCTGTGTAATTCCTCTGCTATATGTTCTGAATCTTCAATTCTCTGCATTATTGACTTGAAAAGACACAAATTAAAAATTTTTGGATTTTTAATAATCAAACTGTAACTAAAATCAAATAACAATGCATGCAAGACACCAAACTTAGCAGTTTGTATACCATCGACACTAACAAAATGAGAATGCATATGAGAAACAACAAAACACTCAAGACAAGAGAATTTAAAGATCAGAACAAGGAAATCATCAAGAACAACTTGAAGATTAATGAAGACACATGCATGAATGCAAGAAGAATAGAAACATGCAATTGACACCAAACTTATAATGAGACACTAGACTCAACAAGAAACATAAAATATTTTTTTATTTTTATGATTTTGTAATTTTTTTGGTTTTTTCAAAAATTAAGTGGAAAAGAAAATAAAGATATCAAAATTCTTATTGAGAATTCCAGGAATCATGCAATGTTAGTCTAAAGCTTTAGTCTAAAGGAATTAGACATGGCTAGCCAAGCTTCAGCAGAACATTGCATTCAAGAGCTAAATTGATGAGAATCAATCAGCTTTGGTGATGATAAGAACATCACCTTGAAACACTAGAATTCATTCTTAAGAACTCTGAAGAAAAATACCTAATCTAAGCAACAAGATGAACCGTCAGTTGTCCAAACTCAACAATCCCCGGCAACGGCGCCAAAAACTTGGTGCACGAAATTATGATCATCAATAGCGCCATCAACATGGAACGCTCAATTGCAATCTCAACTCTTTATCACAGCTTCGCACAACTAACCAGCAAGTGCACTGGGTCGTCCAAGTAATAAACCTTACGCGAGTAAGGGTCGATCCCACGGAGATTGTTAGTATGAAGCAAGCTATGGTCACCTTGTAAATCTTAGTCAGGCAGATTCAAATGGTTATGGATGATATACGAATAAAGCATAAAGTAAAGATAGAGATACTTATGTAATTCATTGGTAAGAACTTCAGATAAGCGAATGGAGATGCTTTGTCCCTTCCGTCTCTCTGCTTCCCTACTGTCTTCATCCAATCCTTCTTACTCATTTCCATGGCAAGCTGTATGTTGGGCATCACCGTTGTCAGTGGCTACAATCCTGTCCTCTCAGTGAAAATGTTCAACGCACCCTGTCACGGCACGGCTAATCATCTGTTGGTTCTCAATCAGGTTGGAATAGAATCCATTGATTCTTTTGCGTCTGTCACTAACGCCCAGCCTTCATGAGTTTGAATCTCATCACAGTCATTCAATCATTGAATGCCACCATCAATTCTAGCTTATACCACGAAGATTCCGATCAAGGGATCCAAGAGATAAACATTCAAGCCTTGTTTGCTTGTAGAACAGAAGTGGTTGTCAGGCACTCGTTCATAAGTGAGAATGATGATGAGTGTCACATAATCATCACATTCATCATGTTCTTGGGTGCAAATGAATATCTTAGAACAAGAATAAGCTGAATTGAATAGAAGAATAATAGTAATTGCATTAATACTTGAGGTACAGCAGAGCTCCACACCTTAATCTATGGTGTGTAGAAACTCCACCGTTGAAAATACATAAGAACAAGGTCTAGGCATGGCCGAATGGCCAGCCCCCATGATCTAAGAACTAGACGTCCCAAGATGAAAAATACAATAGCAAAAGGTCCTATTTGTAGAGAACTAGTAGCCTAGGGTTTACAGAAATGAGTAAATGACATAAAAATCCACTTCCGGGCCCACTTGGTGTGTGCTTGGGCTGAGCATTGAAGCATTTTCGTGTAGAGACTTCTCTTGGAGTTAAACACCAGCATTTGTGCCAGATTGGGCGTTTAACTTCCATTCTTGTGCCAGTTCCGGCGTTTAACGCCGGGCAGTTTTGAGCTGATTTGGAAAGCCGGTTTGGGCCATCAAATCTCGGGCAAAGTATGGACTATTAAACATTGCTGGAAAGCCCAGGATGTCTACTTTCCAATGCAATTGAGAGTGCGCCAATTGGGCTTCTGTAGCTCCAGAAAATCTACTTCGAGTGCAGGGAGGTCAGAATCCAACAGCATCTACAGTCCTTTTCAGCCTCTGAATCAGATTTTTGCTCAAGTCCCTCAATTTCAGCCAGAAAATACCTGAAATTACAGAAAAATACACAAACTCATAGTAAAGTCCAGAAAAGTGAATTTTAACTAAAAACTAACAAAAATATAATAAAAACTAACTAAAACATACTAAAAATATACTAAAAACAATGCCAAAAAGTGTATAAATTATCCGCTCATCATTTATATAGTGGGGGAAGAGGGGTTAAGGTTCGGCCATATTGGGTGGGTTTGGGTGGGAAAGTAATTTTGAATTTTGAAGGTTGGTGGGGTGTATGGGGAAGAGTGGATGGATGTGAGTGGTGAAGAGGTAATGGGGAAGAGAGATTGAAGTGATTGGTGAAGGATTTTTAGGGAAGAGTGTTATTGGGTTGTGTGAAGAAGAGAGAAGGTAAGTTATGGTAGGTGGGGATCCTGTGGGGTCCACAGATCGTTAGATGATCCTGTGGGGTCCACAGATCCTGAGGGGTCAAGGATTTACATCCCTGCACCAATGAGGCGTGTAAAACACCCTCTGCATGCAATCCTGGCGTTCAACACCAGATTGAAACTTGTTTCTGGCATTGAACGCCAGCTTCATGCTTGTTTTGGGTGTTCAACGCCCATCTGCAGCATGTTTCTAGCATTAAACACCAGTTCCATGCTTGTTTCTGGCGTTTAACGCCAGCTTTCCTCAGGGTGCAATCATGGCGTTTAAATGCCAGAATGCTACTTGTTTCTGGCATTCAACGCCAGAAAGATGCTCTGTTCTAGCGTTGAACGCCAGCCAGATGCTCCTAATTGGCGTTTAAATGCCAGTAAGCCCTTCCTCTAGGGTGTGCTGTTTCTTCTGCTTTTTTTTTATTCTGTTTTTTTTTATTTTAGTATTTATTTTGTGACTCCATATGATCATGAACCTAATAAAACATAAAAGAATAATAAAAATAAAATTAGATAAATAAAAATTGGGTTGCCTCCCAATAAGCACTTCTTTAATGTCAATAACTTGACAGTGGGCTCTCACGGAGCCTCACAGGTGATCAGGTCAATGTTGTTGACTCCAAACACCAAACATAGAGTTTGAATGTGGGGGTTCAACACCAAACTTAGAGTTTGGTTGTGGCCTCCCAACACCAAACTTAGAGTTTGATTGTGGGGGTTTTGTTTGACTCTGTATTAAGAGAAGCTTTTCATGCTTCCTCTCCACGGTTGCAGAAGAAGATCCTTGAGATTTAAATACAAGGTAGTCCCCATTTAATTGAAGGACTAGCTCTCCTCTGTCAACATCAATCACAGCTCCTGCTGTGGCTAGGAAAGGTCTTCCAAGGATGATGCATTCATCCTCCTCCTTCCTAGTGTCTAAGATTATGAAATCAGCAGGGATGTAAAGGCTTTTAACCTTTATTAACACGTCCTCTACTAATCCATATGCTTGTCTTATTGACTTGTCTGCCATCTCTAATGAGAATATGGCAGGCTGTACCTCAATGATCCCTAGCTTCTCCATTACAGAGAGTGGCATAAGGTTTATGCCTGACCCTAGGTCACAAAGAGCCTTTTCAAAGGTCCTGGTGCCTATAGTACAAGATATTAAGAATTTACCAGGGTCTTGTTTCTTTTGAGGTAGAGCTTGCTGAACCCATGTATCTAGTTCACTAATATGCAAGGGAGGTTCATCTTCCCAAGTCTCATTACCAAATAAATTGGCATTCAGCTTCATGATAGCTCCCAGATATTGAGCAACTTGCTCTCCAGTTACATCTTCAACATCTTTAGAGGAAGAATAGTCTTTAGAGCTCATGAATGGCAGAAGGAGGTTTAATGGGATCTCTATGGTCTCTGTATGAGCCTCAGATTCCTTTAGGTCCTCAATAAGAAACTCCTTCTTGTCTGGGAGACGTCCCATGAGGTATTTCTCATTGGGATTCACGTCCTCCCTTTCCTCCTTGGATTCGGCCATATTGACAATATCAATGGCCTTGCACTCTCTTTTTGGATTTTCTTCAGTATTGTTTGGGAGAGTACTAGGAGGAGTTTCAGTGACTTTCTTACTCAGCTGGCCCACTTGTGCCTCCGAATTTCTGATGGAGGACTTTGTTTCACTCATGAAACTTAAAGTTGCCTTAGACAGATCAGATACTATGTTTGCTAAGTTAGAGGTGCTCTGCTCAAAATTCTCTGTCTGTTGCTGAGAAGATGATGGAAAAGGCTTGTTATTGCTGAGCCTATTTCTTCCACTATTATTAAAGCCTTGTTGGGGCTTTTGTTGATCCTTCCATGAGAAATTTGGATGATTTCTCCATGAAGAATTATAGGTGTTCACATAAGGTTCACCCATGTAATTTACCTCTACCATTGCAGGGTTCTTAGGACCATAATCTTGTTCTTCAGAAGATGCCTCTTTAGTACTGTTGGATGCATTTTGCCATCCATTCAGACTTTGAGAAATCATGTTGACTTGCTGAGCCAACATTTTGTTCTGAGCCAATATGGCATTCAGAGCATCAATCTCAATAACTCCCTTCCTCTGAGGTGTCCCATTATTCACAAAATTCCTCTCAGAAGTGTACATGAACTGGTTATTTGCAACCATGTCAATAAGTTCTTGAGCTTCTGCAGGCATTTTCATTATGTGAATGGATCTACCTGCAGAATGGTCCAATGACATCTTAGAGAATTCAGATAGACCATAATAGAATATATCCAGAATGGTCCATTCTGAAAGCATTTCAGGAGGTCACTTTTTGGTCATCTGCTTGTATCTTTCCCAAGCTTCATAGAGGGATTCACCATCTTTTTGTTTGAAGGTCTGAACATCCACTCTAAGCTTGCTCAGCTTTTGAGGAGGAAAAACTTAGCCAAGAAGGCTGTGACTGATGGTGTTTTTGTGGAAAAATGAATTTCCAACACACATAACTCACCGGCAAGTGTACCGGGTCGCATCAAGTAGTAATAACTCACAAGAGTGAGGTCGATCCCACAGGGATTGATGGATCAAGCAACTTTAGTGGGTGATTAGTTTAGTCAAGCTAACATTGGTGAGTAAGAATTGTTGCAGCAGAATGTAAATAGCGGTGAACTTAAATTGCAGAATGTAAATAGGCAAGAAGCTTAAAGAGTAAGCAATGTAAATTGCAGAAACTTAAATGACAAGAAATGTAAATTGCAGTAAATATAAAGAGGAATGGGAACAAGGAGATTAAAGCAAGCAGCAAGCAGAACTTGGAACAATTGCATAAGAATTAAATTGCATGAAAAGTAAAAGGACTTGGGTGCTGGGAATTAAAATTCAACAAGAGAATGTAAGGAGCAATCAAGCAGAAGAGTAACTTGCAACAAATCTTAAACAGAAAGCAGAATTGCTTGAAGAAGCAAACAGAAATTAAATTCAGTTTAATTGCCAAATGAGATTGAAGATCTCAGGAAATCAAAGAGATTAGAAAACAAGTCTAGATCTCAATTCCTTCCTTGATCCAACCAAGAACAATTGCAAAAGGAAAGAAGATGAAAGCAGTAAAGAGAGTTTTGGTTCAAATCCTTAATTCACTTGAATTATGCAGAAAAATAACAAGAGAAGTTGCAGATGGAGAATGAAAATAGAATTTCTTCCAATCTCCACCCAAGATTCAAAACAGAAAATGAAAACTAAAGGAGAGAGCTATCTATTCCTAATGCTCCCTATTGGAGCCAACCTTCTTAATCGAGCTCTCTTTTTGAAATGAGAGTGATGCCTTTATATAGGCTTTTTACAAAATGAAAATAAAATGAAATTGAAATTAAAAACAAATTCACAAAATGAAATTCCTAATCTAGCTTCTCTGTGTGCATTTGAGTCATGTTCAGTGGGCTTTTTGATTTGGTGGAGAATGGGTCTTGGATGGCCTTGGTTCAATTGGTGAAGATTTGAGTTCAAAGGGAATTTTAATTGAATTTTGGCCCATGGGTGTTCCCAGGAGGCTGCCCTGCCCTTGTGGAGGGCAGAGCAGGGAAATTGTGTGATGAAGTATGTTGCGTGCCAAGTGTGGGATAAGCATCAGGATGCTGTCCTGCCCTTGTGGAGGGCAGGGCAATGTTGCCATGGTGCACCTTGCCTCCCTGCCCGTGCGTGCTTGCTGTTGGCCGTGCCAAGGATGTGCACTATGCATGCCCATGTGCGTGCCAAGGAATGTTGCTCTGCTCTCCTTGTGGGCAGTGCAAAGCTTTCCTTGTTCTTGGGTGAAGTCCCAAGTTCGAACCTTGGTGAAAGCACTCCACTCAAATTTTCTTACATTTTCTTTGGGAGAGAGCACGATACTGCCCTCCAAGAGAGCTGTCTGCTCTCCTTGAGGGCAGCATTTCCTTGGTTTCCTTGTGTCTCCCTCTTCGAGCCTTGGTGGAAGCATTTTGGTTTATTTTCACTTATTTTTAGCCCTTAAAAATGCCTTTCACTCATGCCTCAATTGTACTCCAAATATGGATTACTATAGATCATTGGAAAGCTCTAAATGTCAGCTTTCCAACGCAACTGGAAGCACATCAATCGGACGTCTGTAGCTCAAGTTATAGCCCTTTGAAGTAGGCATGGTCATGTTGTGAACGCTCAGATTTTAACTTAGCGAAAATTTGCTTCCAACTTCACTTTGATTTGGTCATGGGCAGTGTGCGTGCTGGTTGCTTCCTCTTTTGATTTGGTCATGGGCCACACTTTTAAAAGCGTGGCCTAAGGCTCCAAAGTGTGCCCCAACTTCAAAGTGTGCTCCAAAGCTCTTTTTTCCTCTTTTTTTGTGCTTCTTTGCTTCTTTTTCTTCTTATTTCCTACAAGATTTATAAAATTAAAAGATCAAGGAAATCTTCCAATTAAGCACAAAAGAATGCAATATTTAAGCACTAATCATTAATTTCTTGTATGAAAAAGCATAGAAAAATAGGTATATGATGACTTGTCATCAGTGACCAGCTTATCCCAAGAGTCTAGGCTATCTTTAGGTTGAGAGTCCAACCATATTCTAGCCCTGTCTCTTACAGCAAAAGGGAAAAGCATGAGCCTATAGACTTCAGGATCTACTCCATTAGTCTTAACAGTCACACAGATCTGCAAGAATTCAGTTAAAAACTGATAGGGATCTTCTGATGGAAGTCCATGGAACTTGCAGTTCTATTGCATCAGAGGAACTAGTTGAGACTTCAGCTCAAAATTGTTTACTCTAATGGCAGGAATTGAGATGCTTCTTCCATCAAATTTGGAAGTATGTGTAGTATAATCACCAAGCATCCTACTTGCATTATTGTTGTTGGGTTCGGCTGCCATATCCTTTTCTTGTTCAAAAATTTCAGTAAGGTTGTCTCTGACTTGTTATAATTTAGCTTCTCTTAGTTTCTTCTTTAGAGTCCTTTCAGGTTCAGGATCAGCTTCAACAAGAATGCCTTTTTCCTTGTTCCTGCTCATATGAAAGAGAAGAGAACAGAAAAGGAAGAGGAATCCTCTATGTCACTGTATAGAGATTTCTTTATGTTAGTAGAAGAAGAAAGGAATAGAAGAAGGAGAAGAGTTAAGAATCCAAACACAAGGGGGAGGATAGGTTCGAATTCTTGAGATGAGGAGAAGTGTTAGTAAATGAATAAAAAAATAGAATAAGATGAGAGAAGGAGAAATTCAAAAATAATTGTTGAAAAAGAGTTAGTGATTTTCGAAAATTAAAGGGGAAATAAAATTAAAATTAAAATTTGAAACAATTAATTAGTTAAAAGAATTTTGAAAAAGAGGGAGATGTTTTTCGAAAATTTAGAGAGAAAAGTAGTTAGGTGGTTTTGAAAAAGATAAGAAACAAACAAAAAGTCAATTAGTTGGTTGAAAAAGATTTGAAAAAGATATTTTCAAAAGATATTATTGAAAAAGTTATTTTGAAAAAGATTTAATTTCAAAATTTAAAATTGATTACTTGACTAACAAGAAACTAAAAGATATGATTCTAGAACTAAAGATTGAACCTTTCTTAACAAGAAAGTAACAAACTTCAAATTTTTGAATCAATCACATTAATTGTTAGTAAAGTTTTCGAAATTTTGAAATAAAGATAAGAAAAAGATTTTGAAAAATAATTTTAAATTTTGAAAATCATAAAAGAAAAATGAAAAAGATTTGATTTTTATGAAAAAGTTTTGAAAAGATAAGATTTTTAAAATTGAAAATTTGACTTGACTGATAAGAAATAGCTAAGTTTTAAAATTTTTTATCTAAGTCAACTCAAATTTTCGAAATTTATAAGAAAATTAAGGAAAAGATAATTTTTTTATTTTTTTAATTTTTAATGAGGAGAGAGAAAAACAACAAAAATGACTCACAACATGAAAATTATGAATTAAAACACATGATGCATGCAAGAACACTATGAATGTCAAGATGTTCACCAAGAACACTTTGAATGTCAAGATGAACATCAAGAACATATTTTTAAAAAAATTTCAAGAAAAGAAAAACATGCAAGACACTAAAGTTAGAAATTTTTAATGCTTAGACACTATGAATGCAAGAATGCATATGAAAAATAACAAAAGACACAAAACATGAAAATTTAAAGATCAAACAAGAAGACTTATCAAGAACAACTTGAAGATCATGAAGAACACATGCATGAGTTTTCGAAAAATGCAAGAAAAAGATGAACATGCAGTTGATACAAAACTTAAAACATGACACAAGACTCAAACAAGAAACACAAAATATTTTTAGTTTTTATGATTTTATTGATTTTTTTGTATTTTATTTTAAATTTTTTTCGAAAACATATAGGAAAAATAAAATAAGAAATTCAAAATTTTTAATAAGAATTCCAAGAATCTTTCAATGTTAGCCTAAAGCTCTGATCCAGGAATTGGACATGGCTTAATAGCCAGCCAGCTTTAGGATATAAATCAGGCATGCAACAGTTGATACTTCATCCAAGTCCATATACATGCCTTTTATGCTGACAAGTGGAAGCCTCAATCCAAAAGAATTTGGACATGGCTTTACAGCCAGCCAGGCTTCAACATGTTACCATGAAACTCAAGAATTCATTCTTAAAAATTTAGAATAATTTTCGAAAACAAAGGGAAAAATTTTTTTTTGAAAATTTTTTTTAAAAATAAAACAAAAAGAAAATTACCTAATCTGAGCAACAAGATGAACCGTCAGTTGTCCAAACTCGAACAATCCCTGGCAACGGCGCCAAAAACTTGGTGCACGAAATTGTGATCATCAACAATGGCGCCAATAGACTTGGTGCTCTGAAACGTGAATCACACTTTGTCACAACTTCGCACAACTAACCAGCAAGTGCACTGGGTCGTCCAAGTAATACCTTATGTGAGTAAGGGTCGATCCCACGGAGATTGTTGGTATGAAGCAAGCTATGGTCATCTTGTAAATCTCAGTTAGGCGGATTCAAATGATTATAATGGTTTTTCAAAAATAATAATAAAATAAAGCATAAAATAAAGATAGAATTACTCATGTAATTCAATCATGGGAATTTTAGATAAGTGTATGGAGATGCTCTGTTCCTTCTGAATCTCTGCTTTTCTACTGCTTTCATCCAATCTTTCTTACTCCTTTCCATGGCAAGCTGTATGTAGGGCATCACCATTGTCAATGGCTACTTCCCATCCTCTCAGTGAAAAAGGTCCAAATGCTCTTGTCACAGCACGGCTAATCATCTGTCGGTTCTTGATCATGCCGGAATAGAATCCATTGATTCTTTTGCATTTGTCATCACGCCCAATAATCACGAGTTTGAAGCTCGTCACAGTCATTCAATCCCTGAATCATACTCGGAATACCACAGACAAGGTTTAGACTTTCCAGACTCTCATGAATGCCACCATCAATTCTAGCTTATACCACGAAGATTCTGATTAAGGAATCTAAGAGATATGCGCTCGGTCTGAGGTAGAACGGAAGTGGTTGTCAGTTACGCGTTCATAGGTGAGACTGATGATGAGTGTCATGGATCATTACATTCGTCATGGTGAAGTGCAACGAATATCTTAGAGCAGGAATAAACAGAATTGAATAGAAAATAGTAGTAATTGCATTAAAACTCGAGGTACAGCAGAGCTCCACACCCTTAATCTATGGTGTGTAGAAACTCCACCGTTGAAAATACATAAGTGATGGTCTAGGCATGGCCGAATGGCCAGCCCCCAAAATGTGATCAATAGTCTCATAAGATGAATAATATAATAAAACTGAGACCAAAGATGTCTAATACAATAGTAAAATGTCCTATTTATACTAGACTAGCTACTAGGGTTTACAGAAGTAAGTAATTGATACAGAAATCCACTTCCGGGGCCTACTTGGTGTGTGCTTGGGCTGAGTTGAGCTTTACACGTGCAGAGGCTTCTTTTGGAGTTGAACGCCAAGTTGTAACGTGTTTTTGCCATTCAACTCTAGTTCGTGACGTGTTTCTGGCGTTTGACTCCAGAATGCAACATGGAACTGGCGTTGAGCGCCAGTTTACGTCATCTAATATCGAATAAATTATGAACTATTATATATTTCTGGAAAGTTCTGAATGTCTATTTTCCAACGCCATTGAGAGCGCACCATTTGGAGTTCTGTAGCTCCAGAAAATCCATTTCGAGTGCAGGGAGGTCAGGATCCAACAGCATTAGCAGTCCTTTGTTAGCCTTTTATCAGAGTTTTGCTCAGGTCCCTCAATTTCAGCCAAAAAATACCTGAAATCACAGAAAAATGCACAAACTCATAGTAAAGTCCAGGAATGTGAATTTAGCATAAAAACTAATGAAAACATCCCTAAAAGTAGCTAGATCCTACTAAAAACTACCTAAAAATAATGCCAAAAAGCGTGTAAATTATCCGCTCATTAAGTAGGTTCGGGTTATCGCCCTGAAAGCTGACCTTGCTTTATTTAGTTTGGATAATGTTGTGAAGGATGGCAAGACTATTCCCGAGGACCCTGATGATGATGATGTTGAGCCTCCCTCTGAGCCTATCGCCAAAGCTTCTGTCGTGTCGGCTTCTTTAACTCCTGCTTGTTCTGTAGCCGATCCTGATTGCCAGATATTGAATCGTGATGACGGGACAGTGGATGCAGTGCCTCTCCAGACTCGCCCTGCTTTACCACGTGCTGATGCTGCCGAGAAGCCTTCGGGTGCTTGATTGACTTTTGTAACTACTTTGTGTAGACAGCCCGGTTTGTAGGCGTTTGAACTCTTATTTTGTTGACTTTTGACACCTTTTTAGTTGCTGGTTTTAGCAACTTTATTTTGGTAAACAAAATAGTTTCCCGACTTTGTAGGCTGCATTTTTCGGCCTTTGCCACTGGCTATTATTATGACTTTTTGTTTTTATATCATATCTGTTTGCGCTTGTCTTGGTGTCTTCGTAGTCTTTGAGAGTATTAGGATTATCGGCTTGATTCATTTGCCTGACACTGCTTTCAACAGTGTTTTCATTAGGAATTATAATACTGAGTTTGCCGATTTCTTCAACTTGGTTTTTCCCCAAGTTGTTTGTATGTAGCCATCCTTTTTGGACTTTACTTAGGTCTCTTCCAGGGGTAGCTTTATTATGTCAGATCCTGTCAAGTTACTTGGTAATCCTCTTTCTTGGACCTTGTTCAGGTGTTTTTCAGGGATTACCTTTTGTAGTTTTGTATCTTGGGCCAACTTCGTCATGTCGGGCTTTGTCGAGTTACTGGTTAATCCTCTTTCTTGGACCTTGTTCAGGTCTCTTTCAGGGATTACCTTTTGTAACTTTATATCTTGGGCCGACTTCATCATGTCGTGTCCTGTCGAGTTACTTGGTAATCCTCTTTCTTGGACCTTGTTCAAGTCTCTTTTAGGGATTACCTTTTGTAACTTTATATCTTGGGCTGACTTCATCATGTCCGGCCCTGTCGAGTTACTTGGTAATTCTCTTTCTTAGACCTTGTTTAGGTCTCTTTCAGGGATTACCTTCTGTAACTTTATATCTTGGGGCGACTTCATCATGTCGGGCTCTGTCGAGTTACTTGGCAATCCTCTTTCTTAGACCTTGTTCAGGTCTCTTTCAGGGACTACCTTTGTAACTTTTTTGTAGGAGTCTGACTTCATCATGTCAAGTTCTTCTAAGTTATAGTAATCCTCTTTTATAGGGTTGGCCAGACCTCTTTCCAGGGCTTTACTTATAACTTGGGTCATTGTGGCTGGTCCGACTTCTTTATGCCGGCTAGTCTTCAAGTTATTTTATAGCAATCCATTTTATTAGGACCTCATCAGGTCCTTTCTTTGGATCACTTTCTATAACTTCTTGCATTATTCTGCTTTCATTTTTGCCGATTTCGTAGAGTTTGGGTTTTAACCCTCGTTTGGTCGACATTTTAATGAATTTGGTTTTCATTTTTGGTCTTTATCGTGATCGCACAGTGAATTTGGTTCTTACTTTCTTTCGATCTGTAGCTTTATAATCGGGCGATGAATGTTTCGGAATAATGCGGCTTGAGCGTTTGTAGAAAATCTAAACAGATCTTAGTAAAAGAGAATGCAAATATATATATATATATATATATATATATAGAGTAAAGTATCATTTATGTCCCCAACGTTTGGGGTAAGTCTCAAAACTGTCCCTAACGTTTTAAACGTCCTATTTGTGTTCCAAACGTTTCTAAAACGCATCAATGTTGTCCTACCGTCCAAATTACTAACATTTGGTTAACGGCGTTGCATACGTGGAGGTAACTATACACGGTGGCAGGGCTTTTTTTATGTGACCGTTACTGAATTAAAAATAAAAGGAAAAAGAAACGGATAACCATCAAATAATGGTCCTCTTGGAAACCCTAATTCTGCAAATCTTCTCTCCTCTTTGATGATGCACCTTCTGCGAAGGTCGACTTCTCTGGTTGAAAAAAGATGGAGGCTGATGCATGCCAGTCTGAAGCAACACACGGCAGCAAGCAGGCGACAAGAAACAGAAACCAGGCACGCCGAAGGAGGACTACGTGCTACTGTGGGGAACGGCCTGTGCTCGCCACCTCATCGACGGTCGAAAATCCCGGGCGGAGGTTCTGGGGTTGCGTTAACTTTGGGGTGAGTTTTAGCCATGCGTTTGTTGTTGTTGAGTTTTATGTTTTGATAATCTGTGGGTGTGACTCGGTTGTGTCATATTTGGTATAGATTGGAGAAGAATGCGACTATTTTGTATGGGCAGAACCAGAGGAAGAGCCCTCACAAGTTTCAAGGCTAAGGATGAAGGTCAGAAATTTGAAGAGCAAAATTGAGAAGGTTGAGTTCAGGTTCATGGTTGCAGTGGGAATTGCTTTAGTTGGATGGACAGTTGCCCTAATATTGGTTTGTGAGAAAACAAGCAGCACCAAATTTGGGAGACTTTTACTACAATGAGGTGGAGATAGTGAGATTTAGGAGAATATTATTAGATCCCAACTTGTGCTCTGTTTTTTTGCCTAGAACTAGCACTGATGTTGACATGGTTGGTGTTTTGTTGAACTGAATGAGATTGTAATGAAATGATGTTTTGATGATTTAAGTTTGGGCAAATGCTATATTGTGCTTGTGTTAAAAAGTGCAATGATATATTGTGCAGCTGCAATGTTATATTATGCATTCTGTTTATAGTGTTATATTTTGCATTGTTATATTTTGCAGCTGAAATAAAGTGTTACATTTTGCATTCTGCTTAAATGAAGCAAGTCATGAGCATGACAACAATTTGAACTGTAATATATTACTTAATCAATAACCATTAAGAATGTCATTACCAAGAAGCACAAACTGGGTTCACAGCAAAATAACAAAACAGGAGCTACACTATTTGCTCCACAACAATTGTATCAGATAATTAGCAACAAGCACAATGGCTTCACAGCAAAATAACAAAATAGGAGCTAAAATATTTGCTCCACAACAACTGTATGAGATAACAAGATAACAAAATGCAGTATTTAAACTGGTTTTGGCAAATTCTAATGATACTAAAGAGAAAACAAGAAACTGCACACATCATCATCATCACATCTTCTTCCATGCCTTTGGAGGTGTCCTAGCCATAAACTTCAGCTGGGATATGCTGACGTGCTTGGATGGGGTTGGCAGCACTCTGAGATTGTTGTCCTTGGCAGCATCCTTGAGTTGTTGTCCAGAATTATTATTTGTCGGGGTCATCTTAGCCTTCTTTGACATAGCCTGAGATTGCTGGGAACTGATATCATTAGAAGATAATTTTCTCTTCGGCCTTGATGTGGTGGTATTCTTAGCTGCAGCTTGTGATTGCCTAGAAGCCTGGCTGGAGATAGTACTAGACACAGTGCTTGAGATAGTGCTAGAAATGACTCTTGAAGCTCTTCTTGTAGACCCAGCAACTTTGTTTGCCTAGTTAACAGCCACAATCTGACATTACAATCTTTGAATGCAATTAGGCAAAATGAAGGTAAAACCAGTAAAAACAACTATTGTACTCACCGAACTAGTGGCAGCTACTTTCTGCTTCTTTGGACAAGTCCGTTTGTTGTGGCCTCTAGCAAAATAATAGGAGCACTTCTGAGTCTGCCCATCGTGAGACACTCCTCCCCTACTTGAATTTTCATCTGCAGCTTTATTCCGTTTCAGTTTAGGCCTTCCAATGGGTTTTCTGTAGACTGGTGGCAAGACATCATCAAATTGTGTCTTCACCCACAGGTTGGGGCCATTTACTGGATACACCACATGTTGGTAGTAGTTCATGTAAGTTTCCTTCTTGTAACAGTTTGCAACAGAGTTGTCCACATTGAAGCACATCTTCCTAATGCAGGTCATGGCATGGGCACAGGGGATTCCTGACAACTGAAACTTTCTGCACGAGCACTCGTGATTCTTCAAGTCAACCACAAACTTCTCTTTGCCTCCATGGATGCTAGTTACCTCATATTTGTCACGACCAGCATAGGTGCTCACCCACTTACCACTTGCATCAGCTTGTTTTTCAACCTTAGTCCTGATACGGGGCAGCACCTCTCTTTGGTATTCAACTATCCGATCCCTATTATCAGCCCAACGCCTCATTATGTATACTCTGATGTCTTCAAGCATACTGACTATAGGCTTCTCCCGGGCGTCCACAATCACAGAGTTAAATACTTCACACATGTTGTTAACCAAGGTATCACACTTAGACCAAGTCCCAAACTTATGCCAGCACCAATATTTGGTTGGTATCTCCATAAGGTGGTTGTAGGCTCCATTATCAACCTTTTGGATTTCAGCCATGTTTCTCTCCCACTCTTGTAAATAAGTGGCTTTTGCAGCATTCCACATCATCAATTTTAGTTGCAGCCCTGGGAATCTCTTCCTGAAATTGCTATAAAGATGTTTAACACAGAATCTATGATCCACTCCGGGAATGAGCTCATTGAAGGTTGGAACTAACCCCTAAATCCATAGTAAATCAGTTTTACTTGAAGCAGTAATTAAATCAGCATCATATGTGATAATGACAAATAACCAACTACATACAGTTCAATTAATCACAGAATCTATTATGGGCATGATATGTGATAATGACAATTAACCAAGTACATATATTTCAATTAATCACAAATTCTTAAATCAGCATTATATGTGATCATGACAATTAATCAGCTTTTACTTAAAGTAGTATGGACATGCACAATTCATACTACAAGTGATACATTTCAATCACTAGCTTCACTATAGGCAACAACTCTAACATTAAACTAGGATCTATAACGTAGCTATCAGCAAGTCTAACACTCAAACTGATTATATGAATGAAGTGAGGTGAGAAATAAGTACCTTTTGTTGGTCAGACATGAAGGTGCATCTCCTTAGCTTGTCACTACCAAAGTCATCACACAGATTCGTGAGAAACTAAGTCCATGTTTCCTTCGTCTCTGCTTCAACCACAGCGTAAGCTATCGGCAGTATCTGGTCGTTCGGGTCCCAGCCAATAGCCGTGAGAACTTGACCTCCATATGGTGTCTTGATGAAGCACCCATCAAGGCAAATTATTGGTCTGCAAACCATAAAACTCTTCTTGCATGCATCAAGGCACGCATAAAGTCTTTGGAACTTTGGCCTTAAATCCACACCCAATTTTGGTCTCTCAGAAGCAAACTCAAGTGGTCTCTCCACTTGCAACTTAACTGTAGAACCTGGGTTAGACCTCAGCAATTCATGACAATAGTCATAGAGTCTCCGATACTGCTCTATGTACGTTCCTTGTAACTCATCAAGTGCAAACTGCTTAACCCGGGCAGCTTTAGACTTAGTTAGCTCTACATTCCACTTGCTGTATGCTTTCTTTATTAGTGTAGAGAGCTTTATTTTTGGATTCTCAGTGATCTTTTTTAGAAACACCTTGCTCAACCATTTTGCATGCATAATTCCAATTTTCAATTCTCTAGAACAGGTATGCTTGTTATGGCAGCTGGTTAATTGCCATGTTTGCTCATTCTTAATCTTCCCACAGTATGCAAACCAGTTACAACCCTCCACACAAGTCACCTTCACTCTCCGAAGATCAACCTTATCAAACCTCAAACCCCTCCCAGTGTGTACAGCATAGGCAGTGGCACAATCCTTAAACTCTTCTCTTGAGACATAAAGAGTTCCAACCTCCCACTTGTACTCACTCATGTCCTTTAGCTGCTTGTGCAATGGATACTTCTTGGCAACACTATTTCCATTCTCATCATCATCAGTAATAGGCATATCTAGGAACTCTTCAGAATCATATCCTTCTTCCTCATCACCTAAACCTGCAACAACCTTCTCCTTCCCTTTGGCACTCCCACTAGCTTTTGCTGCATCTGTTTGGGTTTCAGTTGATGCAGCCTCGAATCTATCCCCTACCCTAATGTTGACATCTACTAAGCCCTCTGCCCATTCCTTATCATCATCACTGTCACCAAACACAACTTCGTTAGCACTATCTTCTGAACCATCACCATTTCTAGAATCAGAACTCCATGAATCACAACTATCATCTTCACCACCCTTGGGGTCATAGTCCTCGTCCTCACTGCCATCACTACCCTATCCTTCCTCATCTGATTCATCTTTGTTACCCACAATTTCTTCCTCCACATTTGGGCCAGAATTTTTCTCCACCAGTCCAACTGTTTGGGCCTCACTTGTAACCATTGGGCCCGGCCCATCAGATCCACCACCCTTCACTTGCATGCTACTTTCAGTACTCCCTAACAAGTGTACATCTTCAACCACCTCATGGATATCACTTGTTTTGTGAACTACAAACAGCTCTACCATATTCATTGCATCTTTATCAGTTCGGAGCATCCTTAAGGCTTCTTCTGTATTCTGATCCTGTGATTTGTACCATATTGCAGCAATATCTTTCTTCAAATACCCTTGTCTGCTCACTATGTCATAAACCTCAATCAGGCTCCATTCATCTTCATTGCAGTAGTCTATGACAGTTGTCTCCCCACCCAAATACTTCAATTGCCCTCGTTGAAGTCCAAAGCTACCATGGTGGTAAACTTTGACACTAAAATAACTCATCCTAACCAACAGACCCTGTTACAACAAGCAAACAAAACGAAACAACATCAATCGCAGGCACACATTCCATCACCAGAAAACGTCAATTCATGCCCTAACTAACATAAGCAACAAACATTTTGCCGAGAATAAAAAAAATCACCCAAACCCTAAAAATGCACGCAATCTTCGTGGAACTACTCAATAAAACCCCAAAAAAAATTTTTTCATGTACATACCTCGTCGCACGATCACACTCTGTCACCACAACAAATGTGTAAGCTTTCATGCAAAACTCCCCAGACCGAACCGCCAACTACCTTGCAGCCCCTCCCCACGGTCAACCTCGACGAAGATAAAAAAACATGTGTGCTAAGGAGAACTGGAATAAAAAACGTTGGGTAGAGGTGCTGTGATTCTTCGACGTTTCGTATTTGCTGTAGTGAACGGTATATTGGGCGCGAAGAGGCAGACGTGTGTATCTCAACCTTTGGGCTTACTCACCTAATGTCCACGTGTGTAACGCCGTTAACCAAATGTTAGTAATTTGGACGGTAGGACAACATTGATGCGTTTTAGAAACGTTTGGGACACAAATAGGACGTTTAAAACGTTAGGGACAGGTTTGAGACTTACCCCAAACGTTGGGGACATAAATGATACTTTACTCTATATATATATATATATATATATATATATATATATATATATATATGCGGGGGTTAATTTCCTAAGTCGGGTGATTTGTAGGTCTTGGTCTTGGCGCCTTATTAAAAAACCTTTTCAGGAAAAAGAGTGCTCCTTGTCCCAAGGTCCTTTATCATCCCTAACTATAGTACCTTCTTAGGTTGTAGGCGTACCATGACCTAGGAAGTTCTCTCCCGTCGAGTTCGGAAAGCCTGTAGTAGCCTTTTCCCAACACTTCTATGACTCGGTAGGGTCCTTTCCAATTTGCTGTCAGCTTTCCTTCTCCAGGTCAAGTTGTTCCAATGTTGTTTAAGATTAGAATGAGGTCGTCCTTAGCAAAGGCTCGCTGTATTACCTTTTGATTGTATCTGGAAGCCATTTGTCATTTTAATGCCTTTTCCCTTATCCGAGCTCTTTCTCGGACATCCAGAAGTAGGTCGAGCTCTTCCCTTTCAAGTTGGGAGTTGGCTTCTTCGCTATAGTGGATCACTCTAGGCGACCTTTCTTCAATCTCTACTGGGATCATTGCCTCCATTCCATATGCTGATCGGAAGGGTGATTCCTTTGTGGTGGAATGTGGCGTTGTTAGATATGCCCATAAAACCTGTGGGAGCTCCTCGGCCAAGGCTCCCTTTGCATCCTGTAACCTCCGCTTCAGCCCAGCTAGTATGACTTTGTTGGCAGCTTCAGCTTGTCCATTGGCTTGGGGATGTTCAATAGAGGTGAATTGTTGTCTTATATTCAAGTCGGCTGCTAGCTTTCTGAAGCCTGCATCTGTAAACTGAGTATCATTGCCTGTGGTGATGGGGTATGGAACCCCAAACCTTGTAACGATGTTTCTATATAGGAATTTTTTACTTCTTTGAGCAGTGGTGTTAGCTACGGGTTCTGCCTCAATCCACTTTGTGAAGTAGTATATTCCCACTATGAGGAATTTGACTTGTCCCGATCCTTGAGGAAAAGGTCCGAGAAGGTCGAGTCACTATTTTGCGAACGGCCAAGGTAAGGTCACGCTGATGAGTTCCTCTGGTGGGGCGATGTGGAAGTTGGCATGTTTCTGACATGATGAACATGTCTTTACAAATTCTACAGCTTCTTTTTGTAGGGTTGGCCAATAAAATCCTGCCCGAAGTACCTTTTTGGCAAGTGCCTGCACTCCGAGGTGATTGCCACAAATGCCACGGTGTACTTCTTCTAGGACGTCTTTTGTGTTAGAAGTCGGCACGCATTTTAATAGTGGTATTGAAATCCCTCTTTTGTATAGAGTATTATTTATGATGGTATAGTATTGTGCTTCACGTTTTAACCTCTTTGCCTCTTTTTCATCTGTGGGGAGAGCTTCTGTTCTGAGGTAGTTAATTATGGGAGTCATCCATCTCTGATTGTGACCTGTTATGGCTAGGAAGTTTTCTTCTTCTGAGATTGATGGATTCTGTAGAATTTCTTAGATGAGGCTTCTATTGTTGCCCCCTGGTTTGCCAAGAAAACCAAGGAAAAAGGGGGCAGTGTGTGCCTCCACCAGGTTTCAAACCTGGGACCTCACCTTTGGTTGCCTTGCTGCGCTGCCCACAAGGAGAGCAGAGCAGCAATTCTTGGCACAGGCAGCGATTCTTGGTGCACGGCCAGCGCACAAATTGGCACAGGCATGAGCACTTGGCGTGCAGCATGCACGCACGAAAGGCAAGCATGCATGCACACTGCCCTGCTCTCCACAAGGGCAGGGCAGCATCTTGAACGCCCATCACACGCAGCACGAGCACGCAATGAGGCTGCATGCACCATTTCCCTGCTCTGCTCTCCACAAGAGCAGGGCAGCCTCTCCTGGAAGCTAAATTCTTCATAGGCTGAAAATTGGAAAAAAAATCCAATTTAACTCATTTCTTCACCAAATCAAAAGCCCATCCAAATTCCAAAATCCAAGAATAGAAAGTGTATAGATAGGATATAGTTTGATGTAATTAAAACCTTTCTTTTGATTTTTGAATTCTTACATTTGGAGACTTCATTTTCTTTGAGAGCTTTGAACTGAGATCTGAGAGAATTGGGAAGGAGAATTGATCTCTCTTCTTCCTTGTTCTTGCTTGAGCATTTTTACTTTTCTTGTTTGAGTCTTGGGTGTGAAGAATTGAGGAATTTCTGTCTCAATCTCTATTTAAGATCTCTTGGATTTTTCCTACTTTATAATTGAGCTAAATTTCATTTCCTCACTGCTGCAATCTTTAATTTCTTGTTAAATTGCTTTGTGAACTTGGATCTGGGAAGGCAATTGAGGTCTAGACTTTGCTATCTAGTCTTTGGAGTCCTGAGATCCACTTTTCCTTTTGGTTCTTCTGATGAACCACTGCTGCAATTTGAATTTCCATTTGCCGTTTGAGATCTAGTCAATTTCAATTCATCTCTTGTTTAGTTAATTGTTGCAATTTAATTTCCCTTGCTTACATTCTGAATTTCCCGTCCTCAAATCCCTTTTTCTATTCAAGCAATTTATATTTCTTGCACTTTAAGTTACTGCAATTTACATTTCTTGCATTTTAAGTTTCAGTCATTAAATTTCTTGTTCTTTAAGATTCAGCACCTTTACTTTCAGTTCTCTTTAATTTCTGCAATTTATCTCTCTCCCTTTACATTTTCTGCTATTTACTTACTGTTGGATACAAAATCACTCAACCAATACTTGATTCGCTTGACTAAATCAACCACTGAACTAAAATTGCTCAATCCTTCAATCCCTGTGGGATTGACCTCACTCCCATGAGTTTTATTACTTGATGCGACCCGGTACACTTGCCGGTGAGTTTTGTGTTGGATCGTTTTCCACACATCAATGACGTTGCAGCTGCATGCATCCGACGATAAGTGATTGGAAGACCAACCGTTACCCACACGGGGTTCGCATCCTCGAATATCACCCTGGCCAGTCTGCAAAGAAAAAAAATAGTGCTGGGATAACCCAACTTTCCTCCCGAATCACTTTTCTCAGCAAACTTCCGAATGCCTTGGGATATGATTTCATGAACCTTGATCTCTCCTCCTTTCATTATACATTGTAACATCGTTGCTCTCTTGAGATTTACCTCTGAGTTGTTTCCGGTTGGGAGGATGAATCTCCTTACAATTTCGAACCAACCTTTAGCCTCTGGGAGGATATTTCCTCCTTTTATAAATTTGGGTTTTCCCTTGGGACCTCTTTCCCAATCGGCTCCTGGTGATGGTGTTTTTGCGGAAAAACGAATTCCCAACACACAAATCCAACCGGCAAGTGTACCGGGTCGCATCAAGTAGTAATAACTCACTTAGAGTGAGGTCGATCCCACAGGGATTGATGGATCAAGCAACTTTAGTGGGTGATTAGTTTAGTCAAACTAACATTAAAGGGATATTGGATGAAATGTAGCCAACAAAATTGTAAATGACAGGAAATTTAAAGTTGCAGAAAGTAAAACTGCATAAAACTTAAATAACAAGAATGTAAAATAGCTGAAACTTAAATTGCAAGAAAAGTAAATTGCATGAAAAGTAAAGGGGGGTTGGGTGCTGGAAATTAAAGAGAGCAATAGATCAATTGGGATCATGAACAGAAATGTAAAATGAAGAACAAGTGCAGAAGAATTAAATTGCTTGAAAGTAAATTGAAAACCAATGGAACAGTAAAAACAGAAGAGCAACCAAGAACTCAACTCAATTGCAAAATAAAATTGAAGATCTCAGGGAATCAAAGAGACTAGAAAACAAGTCTAGATCTCAATTCCTTCCCTGATCAAAGTAGAAAATAATCAGCAGAAGAGAAGTAAATCAAGCAACAAGTGAAATGTAAATCCAATTCTCAATTATGCAGAAGAACAAAGAAGAGATGTTACAGATGGAGAATGAAAACAGAATTCCTTCCAATCTCCACCCAAGATTCAAAACAGAAATGAAAACTCAAAGAGAGAGCTATCTACTACTACTACTCCCTAATGGAGCAAGCCTCCCTTCTTCCGAGCTCTAACTGATGCCTTTATATAGGCTTTACAAAGTGAAAATGAAAATTGAAATTAAAACAAATTACAAAAATGAAAATCCTAATTTAATTGATCCATGTGCCTTTGAGCGATGATGTGGGCTTTGCTTGCTTTGGATTTGAGGAGAAATGGGTTTGGTTGGCCTTGATTCAATTTGGAGAGGAATTGAATTTAAATGGAATTTTGGTTGAATTTTGGCCCATGAGTGTTTTGCTCCCAGGAGGCTGCCCTGCCCTTGTGGAGGGCAGGGCAAAAAATGGTGCGTGCGTCCTTGGTGCGTGCGTGTTGGTGCTGCAGGATGCTGCCCTGCCCTCGGCAGGGCAGAGTTTTTTGGTGCGCCAGATTCTGCTGCCCGTGCGTGCTGATGCTGCCGAGACCCACTTGATGCGTGCCAATCTGGTGTGCTGGCTGTGCACCACAAAATGCTGCCCTGCCCTCCAAAAGTGAAGTTCCAAGTTCGAAACTTGGTGGATGCACACGCTACTCCTTTTCCTTGGTTTCCTTGGCACCTAATTCACGCATAAGGCTTGGCTTCCTTGGAGGTCTTGTGTTCGAACCTTGGTGAAAGCAATTGGGGGAGCAATTTTCCTTGATTTTCCATGAAGAGCACGACACTGCCCTGCTCTCCAAGAGGGCAGGGCAGAAAATTGAGCGCTACTTTGTTTTGGAGTGAGGCTCCAGCTTCGAGCCTTGGTGGAAGCCCTTTGGTTTATTTTCGCTTATTTTTGGCCCTTAAAGATGTCTTTCGTTCCTACCTCAATTGTACGCCAAATATGAATTGCTATATATCGTTGGAAAGCTCTAGATGTCAGCTTTTCAACGCATCTGGAAGCACATCAATTGGACGTCTGTAGCTCAAGTTATAGCCCTTTGAAGGAGGCATGGTCATGCTGTGAGCGCCCAGATTTTACCTTAGCGAAAATTTGCTTCCAACCTCACTTTGTTTCATCATGATATTGCCCTGCCCTTGGCAAGAGCAGGGCAGTGTGCGCTGATTGCTTATTCACCTTTGATTTGGTCATGGGCCACGCTTTTAAAAGCGTGGCCTAAGGCTCCAAAGTGTGCTCCAACTTCAAAGTGTGTCCCAAAGCTCTTTTTTTCTCCTTTTTTTGTGCTTCTTTGCTTCTTTTTCTTCTTATTTCCTACAAGATTTATAAAATTAAAATATCAAGAAAATATATCATTTAAGTACAAAAGCATTCAATATTTAAGCACAAATCATCAATTTCTTGTATGAAAAAGCATAGAAAAATAGGTATATGATGACTTGTCATCACAACACCAAACTTAAACCTTGCTTGTCCCCAAGCAAGAAAAGAATCATGCAATAAAGATTGACAATCCAAGGTAAGAAGAATAGCAACTCAATGTTCATGGTAAGCTAGTTTTCTATGCATGCTTCAATCAGAAAAGAAATGTAAATGATTGATACTTCTATCTAGCTCATTTTATGAAATCTTTTCCTTGTAATTCTTCCTTGAAACAAGCTTTTGATTTATTTTTTTATTAGCTTCTCCTTTTGGGTGCTTTGCCCCATGAGTTGATAACAAAGCTACGACTTCTAAATGCTTTGTTTTCAAGTATTACCACTTGATACATAAGCACAACAAGCATTTAATTAGAGGACATCACTAAGCTCATTTTTCTTTTCTTTTCTTTTCTTGACTCTCTAATCATTGATGCTCAGAGCCTTGGGCTTTGAGGGAGTGCTTTTGCACTTGAGCCTAGCCTTGACTTCTAAGTGTTTTGTTTTCAAGCATTTGGCTTGATACATAAACACCACAAGCACTTAGCAAATAAATTGCCATTGGTACTCAGAGCCTTCAGCTTTCTCATTCTTTCCCTTTTTCTTTTCTTGCTTTAATTGTATTTGCTTCTTCAAGGTTTTCATGATTTCAAAAGATTTCACAAAATGTACTAGATGAAAAACTTCAATTAAATAAAATCCAATGCAATTGAGCAACAATTAATCATACTAGCTATCCAATACTTGTATGCACATGCTAAATTCTTCTTTAATTCCTTGTTTGTTTATGATCATGACACTTTACTGCTTTTGAACTCACAGACTTAAGTTGGTAGTCATAATGCCACAACAACATGTTACAAATCAAAATTCAAGCTATGCTTATTCATACCACACATGCATACAGAGAAGATAAAGACAATCATGCAAATTATAGTGCTGGAAACAAATGAGAGGAAAAGGAACTTTACAACCTTGTAGTCCATCTTCTCTATTGTTGTCATTTTCCTCCCATTCTTCTCCTTCCCATACCAAATCAGAATGCTTGCTCTTCCTCAAGCAACAATTAGAACAATGGTGGTGGGGTCTAAAATGGATCATGAATGTCTCACACAAAAGGATGTCAGTAGCATATGTGTTTAGGCAAGCAAGATTAAGAGTAACCATCAAGGCACAGAGAAACAGAAACATTGTGATTGCAAACATAGGATGGTGTGCATGATACATTGCATAAAAGAAATAAGTGGCACACCAAACTTAGTGTGACACTCTCACTTGGAATTGATGCAAGTATCTAGTAAACATTGAACCAAATTTTGTTGCATAGCAACACCAAACTTAGAATGCAACCATATGTCAATTTTATTTGAAATAAAACTAAACAAAAAAAACTATTATTTGAATACAATCACCAAGCCAAAAATATGTCATGAATGAGGATCTCTTGATGCTGTATTAACAAAAACAGTTGATAAAAGAAAACTTAAAAATAAAGAGGTGACTAAAACAAAGAGAATGCAAACGAACTGTCAAAACAAAGAAAAATAACAATGTAAAGGCAATATGATTATGCAGACAAGTGATGTTGCTGGATGAGTTGCATAGAAAATAAGTGGCACACCAAACTTAGAATCTTGGTGTGTCACTTTCATTTTTGATTTGATGCAATCATCCAAAAAGATTGAAAATAATTTGTTGCAAGGCAACACCAAACTTAGAATGTAATCATATGCCAATTTATTGAAATTTAAACAAAGCATAGAGAAGAAATGTACCTACTGTCTACCTGTTCTTCACTTTCTTCCTCTTCTTCCAGTTTGTTAAGAGAAATGACCTCAAAGGAGGAGAAGTTCCAGCTATTGTCCCCTTTCTTGGTTTCCTCTCAGCAAGCTTTCTTTTGAAATTGGCTTGATTGAGCTTGCTTGCTTGATCAGTGGGAGGATTGTTTGTAGTTGACCTTCTCATGAATGTTGTCCTTGATATCTTAGTTACAATCCTCTTCTTGGTGTTTTTTTTAATTGCCTTCACTTCTTTGGATTCAAGTTTTGGTTGCTGTGTGATTGTTGGAGTGATTTCTTTATCAAGAGCCTCTTGCATTGGTGGTTCCATGAGCTTTTCCTTCATGTACTTCTCTACTTCAGTTGAGTGTGACTTCTCTTGAATGTCTTCCTCCCTTTCTTCTTCATGATTTTCCATTAATGCCTCTGGGAGGGAATCTTTGTGTTTCATTGTCACCTCAAGTGGCTCTTGTGAATGTAGAATCCTTGGCTCATGTCCAAATACTTCCACCACCTCTTCCTTTTTCACTGAAATTTCACTTGACACAGAGGCTTTCTCATCTTGTTTTTCCACTTCCTCACCCACAAATTGGTCTTTATCCTCTCTGTTTGATGGTTCTAAGTTCCTCCTTGTTTGCTCTAAGGGCTCATTCATCTTCTTGAGGATGATTTCTTTCCAGGATTGGGGTTGTGTGTATCTTTCCACGAGTTTTCTATGTATTTCAATGGCTTGAAGGTAATCCTCATCTGGTGGTTCAAGAGATGAAAGTTGAGAGTAATTTTGGTGACATGGATATGTTGTGGTGAAGTTGTGTTGAGGGGTGTGGAATGAGTTGTGTGATTGATGGGGTGACTTGTATGGATTTTGGTGGAAACTTTGTGTTGAGGCATAATTAAGTGATGAAGAACTTTCAAATGAGAAACTGGGACGTGAGGGTGGATGCTCTTTCATTCCTTGGTGATACTCCCATCCACCATGAGGATAATGGTATGAATCATTTTGTGGTGGTGAGAAATATCCCATATGATTATCTTGTTCATCTTGTGGCTTTGAAGTGCATCTCCATGGATTGGAGTGCTTAGAATCTGTAAATTCTTGGTGATATTCCCAACCACCATTAGAGATTTGTGATGGTGGGTGATATCCCAGAAAATTTGTTTGATCACAAGATGAGTTGAACTCCATTTGAATTTTGTAAAACACAACACAATGAAAATTGGAATTACTCATATCAGAAATGAGTTTTGCTTAGTGAGGCAAAAACACAAACACCTTGGTTTCAACTTAGAACAGAGAACAAAAAAGAAAAAATGCTTGATCTAGACTTCTCACCCACTTAATCATTGTTGATCTAATCAATCCCCGGCAATGGCGCTAAAAACTTGATGGTGTTTTTGCTGAAAAATGAATTTCCAACACACAAATCCAACCAGCAAGTGTACCGGGTCGCATCAAGTAGTAATAACTCACTTAGAGTGAGGTCGATCCCACAGGGATTGATGGATCAAGCAACTTTAGTGGGTGATTAGTTTAGTCAAACTAACATTGAAAGGATATTGGATGAAATGTAGCCAACAGAATTGTAAATGACAGGAAATTTAAAGTTGCAGAAAGTAAAATTGCATAAAACTTAAATAACAAGAATGTAAAATAGCTTAAACTTAAATTGCAAGAAAAGTAAATTGCATGAAAAGTAAAGGGGGGTTGGGTGCTGGAAATTAAAGAGAGCAATAGATCAATTGGGATCATGAACAGAAATGTAAAATGAAGAACAAGTGCAGAAGAATTAAATTGCTTGAAAGTAAATTGAAAACCAATGGAACAGTAAAAACAGAAGAGCAACCAAGAACTCAACTTAATTGCAAAATAAAATTGAAGATCTCAGGGAATCAAAGAGACTAGAAAACAAGTCTAGATCTCAATTCCTTCCCTGATCAAAGTAGAAAATAATCAGCAGAAGAGAAGTAAATCAAGCAGCAAGTGAAATGTAAATCCAATTCTCAATTATGCAGAAGAACAAAGAAGAGATGTTACAGATGGAGAATGAAAACAGAATTCCTTCCAATCTCCACCCAAGATTCAAAACAGAAATGAAAACTCAAAGAGAGAGCTATCTACTACTACTACTCCCTAATGGAGCAAGCCTCCCTTCTTCCGAGCTCTAATTGATGCCTTTATATAGGCTTTACAAAGTGAAAATGAAAATTGAAATTAAAACAAATTACAAAAATGAAAATCCTAATTTAATTGATCCATGTGCCTTTGAGTGATGATGTGGGCTTTGCTTGCTTTGGATTTGAGGAGAAATGGGTTTGGTTGGCCTTGATTCAATTTGGAGAGGAATTGAATTTAAATGGAATTTTGGTTGAATTTTGGCCCATGAGTGTTTTGCTCCCAGGAGGCTGCCCTGCCCTTGTGGAGTGCAGGGCAGAAAATAGTGCGTGCGTCCTTGGTGCGTGCGTGTTGGTGCTGCAGGATGCTGCCCTACCCTTGTGGAGGGCAGGGCAGAGTTTTTTGGTGCGCCAAATTCTGCTGCCCGTGCGTGCTGATGCTGCCGAGACCCCCTTGATGCGTGCCAATCTGGTGCACTGGCTGTGCAGCACAAAATGCTGCCCTTCCCTCGCAGAGGGCAGGGCAGTGTTTCCAAAAGTGAAGTTCCAAGTTCGAAACTTGGTGGATGCACACGCTACTCCTTTTCCTTGGTTTCCTTGGCACCTAATTCACGCATAAGGCTTGGCTTCCTTGGAGGTCTTGTGTTCGAACCTTGGTGAAAGCAATTGGGGGAGTAATTTTCCTTGATTTTCCATGAAGAGCACGATATTGCCCTGCTCTCCAAGAGGGAAGGGCAGAAAATTGAGCGTTACTTTGTTTTGGAGTGAGGCTCCAGCTTCGAGCCTTGGTGGAAGCCCTTTGGCCCTTAAAGATGCCTTTCCTTCCTGCCTCAATTGTACGCCAAATATGGATTGCTATATATCGTTGGAAAGCTCTAAATGTCAGCTTTCCAACGCAACTGGAAGCACATCAATTGGACATCTGTAGCTCAAGTTATAGCCTTTTGAAGGAGGCATGGTCATGCTGTGAGCGCCCAGATTTTACCTTAGCGAAAATTTGCTTCCAACCTCACTTTGTTTCATCATGATATTGCCCTGCCCTTGGCAAGAGCAGGGCAGTGTGCGCTGATTGCTTATTCACCTTTGATTTGGTCATGGGCCACGCTTTTAAAAGCGTGGCCTAAGGCTCCAAAGTGTGCTCCAACTTCAAAGTGTGTCCCAAAGCTCTTTTTTTCTCCTTTTTTTGTGCTTCTTTGCTTCTTTTTCTTCTTATTTCCTACAAGATTTATAAAATTAAAATATCAAGAAAATATATCATTTAAGTACAAAAGCATTCAATATTTAAGCACAAATCATCAATTTCTTGTATGAAAAAGCATAGAAAAATAGGTATATGATGACTTGTCATCACCTGGCACACATATATCTTGTATAATTTGGTCATAATTGGGAGGTTTGTCCATTCTTGAGTGATAGCTCTCCTCTTCAAAAGGGATGCTTCTCAACTTCAGCACTCTCATGATAGTCATAGGACTAAAATCCACCATGACCCCTCTCACAAAACTTGTGTATGAGTCATCTGCCTTGTATTGCCTAACTGCATTTGCATAGAACTCTCTTATTAGAGTTGCATTCACCCTTGTGATCGGATCGGTAAGGAGCTCCCAGCAACGTTGCTCCACCTTCTCTATGATCTCCGGACACTCAGTTTTTGTTACTTGGAAGCCCAGTTCATAAATGATTTCTTTGTCAGCCGTCCACCCATATTGAAGTGCATGATGAAATGTTCTAAACCACACTTCATCAAAAGGAGGATGTTCTATAGGTCCCTTCCCTTTTTGTCTCTTGGAGCTTGATGATGCCATGTAAGATAATTGCTATGTTGGTTATTCTCAAGACGACTATGAGGGTGTATGTGAAGCTTTGGTGAGGAGTGATGTGTGTAGTGTGTGTAGAACCGAAAGGAGAGAGTGGGAATGGTGAGTATACGTGTGCATGGAGAGGTTGTGTGAAGAGGTTTAAATAGGAAAATGGCAATTGATTGAAGGGTGTGGATTGATGATGGTGTTTGATAATGGACGGTTGGGGTTTTAGGATTGAAGGAGCACAAGGATCAACTCTTTTATGGGGGTCTTACTTTGGCTCCCAAGCCATCAATTCCCAATGTTGCATGGCAACACTTCCAAGGACATTCCCTATGAGGACAAGTGTGAGATTCTCTTGGTGTAGTGGCCGAACCTCTTGTCCTATCAGGTACCATCAATGTCCTTTTTGATTCCCTATATATGACAAAGAGAGAATGTGAAAATTAGATGTGAAATTGGTGGGAAAATTCAAAAAGGTGAACTAATGAAGCTAAAATCTCTCTCCTCTCTGCATCTTTTTTTTTTAGAAGCAACTCAACTAATTATTAAGCTTCTCAAGCATGCACGTCAGCACACCAAACTTGTTTGTGATCCTATGGTACAACAAGTTTGGGACATAAATCTTTCTTATAAAGTGTGTTCAAACCTCAATTGATGTGTTTGAACACCAAACTTATCGTGTACTATACGTTGCATGTGGAGGAACTTTATATTCGTTGTCAAAGTTGGAGTGAAATTGTTCTGTTGCTCTTATTAGAAAATTAAGAAAGAAAGAATTATAGAATCATGGGTTGCCTCCCATGAAGCACTTCTTTAGCGTCACTAGCTTGACGTTTGGTTCTTTGTCAAGGTGGTTGATAGTGCTTGAAGTCCTCTCCTCTTGCAGTGAATCTATATCCGTTAGCTTTGTTGACGAGTTCCAGATGCTCTAAGGATAAGATTTTATTGATAATATACACAGGAGGTAGCTGAGACGGAATAGTGAGTAGGTGAGGTGGTATAGATGGAAAGTATGTAGAAATAACTTCATTACCTGGTGAGAAATTGTCTGTAGGAATTTTCTTATTTCTCCATCCCTTTGGAATTCTCTTCCTTGTTTCTATTGATGTTTTCTTGTTTTCTATGGATTCTTTCTTCAGGGGAATCTTGTTATTGATGTTGCATGACTCTGGTGGGTCTGGTTCCTCTTGGATCACCTTCGAACATGGTTCTTCCTGACTATGTGGCTTCTCAACCAATGGGGTTTCCAATTGTGTTGCTTGTGCTTCCTCGTTTGGCTCTTCTAGCATCTTATTGTCTTTGTGATTTGCTCCTCGTGAGAGGTTGTAAACATTGAAAGTGAGCTGCTCATCATGTATTCTCAGCACTAACTCTCCTCGTTCTACATCTATGAGTGCTTTAGCTGTGGCTAGAAAGGGTCTTTCCAGAATGATGGGGTAAATAGGATTCTCATCCATTTCCAAAACAACAAAATCTGTGGGAAGATAGTAGCTCCCAACCTTTACCAGCACATTTTCAACTATTCATACTGCTTGTTTTTGGGTTTTGTCCGCCAATCTGATAATCACATCAGTAGGAGTTAGTTCATTGATTTGGAGCTTTTTCATGAGAGAGAGAGACATTAAGTTGATGCTTGCTCCCAAGTCACAAAGTCCTTTGTCAATCATTGTTTCTCCTATGGCACAAGGAATCTGGAAGCTTCTTGGATCCTCCTTCTTTGTGGGTGGCCCTGGTTGAATGAGAGCACTACATTCTCTGTTCATCTTGATTGTTTGTCCACCCTTCGATGGACTTTTTCTGGCTAGTAGCTCCTTTATATACTTGATGTAGAAGGGCATCTGTTGGAGGGCTTTAATGAAGGGTATATTTACATCTAAAGATGCAAACATATCAAGAAACCTTGAATACATTCTCCTGGCTACACCACCTTTAAGCCTATGGGGGAAAGGTGCATATGGGTTTAATGCCTCCTTTTTCTTTAGCTCTTCCTTGGATGTGAGTGGAGTTGCACAGCTTCCTTCCTCTTGACTTTCCTGTTGGTGATTTTGGAGGTGTTCTACTCCATGCATACTTCCCTCATCACTTGTGGTTATCATTTTGCATTCTTCCCATCTCACTTTCTTTGGTTCTCCTCTTGGATTCTTCTCTGTATCACTGGGGAATCCATCAGTGGGTTTGGGGATTTGTTGAGATAGATAGCCTACTTGGGACTCCAATCTCTTGATGTTTTCTCCTTGATTCTTGATGCTGGCTCGCACTTCTTCCTTAAGCACCTTGTTATCTTGGACTTCTCTGCACATATTTTTAAGTAGAGCCTCAATCTTTGAAAGCCTATCATCTGTGGATGATGGTGGGTTGAGATTAGGTGGTTGAGAAGGTTGGCTAGATAGATGTTGGTAATATCTCTGTGACGTGTTTTGATGAGTGGCATTGTTGTTGGAGTTGAAGTTGGAACGTCTCGAATCTTGTCCTTAGTCTTGTTGGTTTCCCCATCCGAAGTTGGGATGATTTCTCCATCCAGAGTTGTATGTTTTAGAGTATGGATCATGGACTTGTCTAGGTGAATTTCCCACATAGTTGGCTTGCTCCCAGTCACCTTCTTCTCCTATGTTTACTCCTTCATGAGTTGGTGATGAGGTGATGGCTGCTGCAACTTGGTTCTCTTCCACCTTGTTGGTAAGATCTGCTAGCTGCTTGGTGATCATCTTGTTTTTGGCTAACAGTGCATCCATGTGGTTCAGCTCTATTACTCCTCTAATGTTGCTTCTTTCAGAGGCATAGAAGTAGTCATTCTCAGCAACTGTTTCAATGACATCTATGGCTTCTTCAACAATTTTCTTCTTGTTTAAAGAACCTCCTGATGAATGATCTAAAGCCTTCTTTGACTCATATGAAAGACCTTCATAGAAGATGTGAAGTTGAGCCCACTCATTAAACATCTCTGGTGGGCATCTCCTTGTCAAGTCTTTGAATATCTTCCATGCTTCATAAAGTGTCTCACCATCTTGTTGTCTGAAAGTCTGCACCTCAGTTCTTAGCCTGTTAATCTTTTGAGGAGGATAAAATCTTGCTAAAAACTTGTTCACTACCTCCTCCCAATCTGTCAGGCTTTCTTTTGGGAAGGATTCAAGCCACTTTGTTGTCTTGTCCCTGAGTGAAAAGGGGAACAACAGCAACCTATAGACATCCGGGTGGACTCCATTTGTCTTCACTATGTCACAAATCCTTAAGAAGGTGGTCAAGTGTTGGTTAGGGTCTTCTTGAGCACCTCCTCCAAATGAGCAATTATTTTGCACCAAAGTGATGAGCTGAGGTTTTAGCTCGAAATTGTTGGCATGAATGGTGGGTTTCTGAATGCTGCTTCCACAGTTTCCTGGATTACGATATAGGATCCTAAGACCCTCCTTTCCTGCCCAACCCGGTTTGCATGGCCTTCTCTGGCATGGTTATGAGCTTCTTTTTTATGATTGTTCTCCAAATTTTCTTCCATGTTGGGTTCAAAATACTCTTCTTCTTCCTCAGCACCAACAATTTTTTTTCCTCTTGCTTCCCTTTTTCGTCTCCAAAGGGTTCTCTCAGGCTTTGAATCAAAGGATGTTGAGATTCCTTCTCTTCTCCCTGTCATACAACAACCAGAATGTACAACAGGAGATATAGTGACGACAATTTTTGTTAGAATGATTGTTAGTGTGAGTGATGCAATTTATCAAACAGTTAGTGGGTTAGTGAGCTGAATTATGATAAACTAAGAAAGGAGAACAGAAATTAGAGAGGGAATAGGGGATGAGGAAGAAATTAAAAACAAACTAAGGTAAATTACTGAATATAGAAAAGAATAACGGGAAAAATATGCTCAATCTAGTAATCTTCTAGCTTAATCATTGTTGATTCAAAATCAATCCCCGGCAACCGCGCCATAAACTTGATGCATGGAAACTTGTCTCTCAACAAATTTTCCTTTTGCAAGTATACCGAATTATCGTCAAGTAAAAACTCACTATAGAGTGAGGTCGAATCCCACAAGGATTGATTGGTCAAGCAACTTTAGTTAGAAGAATATGCTAGTTGAGCTAAACAGAATTTAGATTGAGATGCAGAAATTTAAATGACTAAAAGTAAATAGCAGAAATTAAAGTGCAGAATCTTAAATGGGGAATTGGGGTAGTGCTCATAAAAGTAAATGGTAGAAATTAAAGAGAATGGGTAAGATCAGAAATGGCGGAATCATTGGGTCTAGGAGATGTTGCAATTCTCCGGATCAAGTTCATTCTCATCTCTTCCTCAATCAACGCATTCATTGATCTCCTTGGCAATCTTAAGTGATTGAATCCCAATTCCTTGGTAATTCAATCTCTCAAATCTTGATCAATAGCCAATTCCTTGGTCAATTGCTCATGAGAAGAAATGAAGTATGGTCACTGATTATACCACATACATTTCCCAATTCAAGTATTGAGGGGATTATAGTCACATATCCATCCCAACCCAAATTGGTCCAGCATGAGAAAGCAATTCTAGCATGATCTCTTCATTCCTCTTCCAAGGTTCCAAACAGATCCAATTATGGAGAGTTTCTTTTCCAAGACAACTAACCAATTGAATTAAGATTGAAAGCTTTCTAGTAAAATCAAGAGAAAAGATAGAAGAAGAAGAATGAAAATTAATATTGATCCATCAAATTACAGCAGAGCTCCCTAACCCAATGAAAGAGGTTTAGTTGTTCATAGCTCTAGGAATCAAAAATGGCAGAAAAGAAAAATCCATGATAGAAGTACAGAAAAGTAAATATGCAGAGAGTAGTTCTCCCCAAATACCCCAAAAGTCCCCAGCTAGTTCAAAACTACTCCTATATATACTACTCTTCATGATCTTCTAGTGAGTTCTTCAAGTCTTGGATGTGGGCTTTGGACCTTGAGTTGAAGCGATTCTCATCTTTAGTGGGCCCAGCTTGCAAAGAAATATGAATTAGGCTCAGGCACTTAGTGAGATTAATCGTGGAATACATTTATGGGTGCGAGAATGTTAGTGGCATTCACCTTTTCCACTAACGTTCCACCCTTTATATGCCCACGTTATTCTCTACGTTAGAAGTCTTAACGTGACTTCTAATGTTCCTTCTCAATTCTTGGCCAACGTTAATAGGACTCACTTTTCCCATTAACATTGGCTTGTGCCCCTTTTCGCAAACGTTAATGGGAATCACTTTTCCCATTAACGTTGCTTGCCCTTTGCCTCCCACGTTAGGTCTTACATTAGCTTAGCTAACATAGCTCTTAACGTGGGCACCTATCACCTTCGAGAGCATTATTGACACTCACCTTTGTCACTAACACTCTATTTGCCTTAATCCCCTACGTTAGAGTCCACGTTAACTAAGTTAACGTGGCTCTTAACGTAGTAATGAAGCCATACTCCAACGTTAGTGACAAAAGTGAGTGTCACTAACGTTGGTTCCTTGAACTCCACTCCACGTTAACTTTGACGTTAACAATCTTAATGTAAGAGTTAACGTAGGCAATGAAAATGATTCAACGTTAGTGACAAAAGTGAGTGTCACTAACGTTGGCATTGTTGATCCTTGTCCACGTTAGAGTTCACGTTAACTTAGTTAACGTGACTCTTAACATGGGGCATTGCTTAGTTTCCCAACATTAGTGGTATTCACTTTTACCACTAACGTTGTGGAAAAACGTTATTGGAGTTCACGTTTCTCATTAACGTGGAGTCCTCTTTTCCTTCTACGTTAAGTACCACGTTAACTTAGTTAACGTGGCTCTTAACGTAAGCTATGAAATGGCTTCGCAGGCGTTATTGGTGATCACTTTTCTCATTAACGTTACAAGTCAATTGCCATCCCACGTTAGTAGTCACGTTAACTAAGTTAACGTGAATGCTAACATGATTCTTCCATGCTTCATTTGTCCTGAAATCAAGCAATTAAAGTGCATCAAAGCTCTAGCCAAAATCATGAGATCATGCATCACTAAAATATCATGTAATTCTAGCAAAAATCTCATGAAATCATGCAAAATTCACAATAGTTGCTTGAATGAAGGTGTAAGTGTATTTTCACCCAAAACTTGCCTTGTTTACTAGGAGAAATGCATGAAACTACCCTAAAACAGTAAAGAAAAGGTCAGTGAAACTGGCCTAGATGTCCTGGCATCACACTGCCCACGAGATGGCCCTGGAGCTCGGCGTAATCTGCTTGAGTAGATTCCAGCCTCTCTCTAAGCTCCACCATCTCACCATAAGTCCAGATATAACGCAGCCCTCCTTGTGCTTCTGCGCCATCTCCTCAGCCTGATTTGTAGAAGCTACCACAGCAGTAGCCCGAGTCTTCTCACCTTCCAACTCATTTTCCAGCTTTGCCACCTTTTTCTCAAGTTCCCCCTTCAAACCCTTGATCCTGTAAAATTTCGACTTGGCCTCCTCTGTAAAAGCCTTTGTTGCATGAATTGGGATATCCTGAGCATTTTAGAACAAAGCTGCACCTATGTGTGCCATCTTAACACTACTCCGAGTGATGAAATCTAGGTGGTGAACAATGGACACGTCATTCATAGGAAGTCAGCCACAAGGGGAAATTTGATTGTCAACAAACCCCATAGCATCAAAGTCAGGGGCGTCGAGGTAAAAAGGTTCAATAGTCCTTTGTCTTTTAGGAAGAGGGCCGGCAGTGGGAGAAGAGAGAGCAGCAGAAGTTTGGGGAGGATCAATCAAATGAACCTTAGGAATAGGGATCACCCTCCTTGGCCCAGAAGTGCCTGAGGTCGGCTTCTTAGGAGGAACCTGAGAGGATCATTCCCTAGCAACCTTGGCCGAGATGTTCTGGGCAGCTGTAGCTTTCCTCGCCTTCTTAAAGGCCTTCATGGAATCATTATTCTTAACCATCTCTGAAAAACATAGCAAAAACCAAGTTACAAAACAGGAAGAAAAGAAACAAAATCAAATAAACAAAGCAAAGCAGAAGAAAGAAGAAAATCGATTACTACCCAGCTCAGCTCGGAGAAGAGAGGAATCCCCTAAAAACTTCCTTGTGTCGAGATGGAGAGGTAGCCACCAATTTTCCTCTAACACATTCACAATGGCCTGTCAACCTCATCAAGCATCTCCCACGAATATCTAGACACTACAACATTCTTTTGCCAGCATAAGGGGAAGGCAGGTTCATTATTTGGCTCTAAGAAAAAAGGCCGAGCTCCCTCAAGAGCTTGGACCTTGAAATAATAGTTCTTAAAGTCCCTAAAGGACTCATCATACATAGAGAACACTTTCTTTCCTTGGGCAGACCGAAAAGAAATCCAAGAAGCTTTCTTTTTGGAAGTCCCAGGTTTGGTCAAAACAAAGAGGTAAAGAAAAAGAGTTTGAGAAAGCTTAACATCCAATTCTTGGCACAACAACTGAAATATCTTAATAAAACCCCAGGAGCTTGGATGAAGCTGGGACGGAGCTACATTACATGACCACAACAAATCGGTCTCGAAAGAGGTAAAAGAAAGGGTAATGTTCATTTGGCTAAAAAAGTAGTCATAAGCAAAATAGAATGGACGTTCCCCCTGGGTCAGAGAAGGAAAGCAAACCCTCTCGTCAGAGTCAGGCGCTACCAACTCGTAGTTCTTCTCCTGATCCCTACTACTACAGATCCGATGATGTTTTCTAAGCTCCACGCAGTATTCAGAGTTAACCACTGAAACGCACATCAGGACGAGGGAGTCCAGCTAGTCTGACATGCCCTTGGGAACTTTGGAGGATGTCTTGACAATATTTTTGCGAGAAGACATGGGCAACTAAATCCTATAGTAAGAAAAATGGAAAAATGGGTTACTAATCAATAGCTCAGACAAATCAAGAGAACAACTTAGACTAAAGCATACAACAGCTAAAGGAGACCCCAGGACTCACACCAAGGTCCATGGGCATCCTTTGGAGGTAGTAACAAAGCAAGATTTTCAGGAAAAATCCACAGCCTACGTCCCGACATCTCTCAAACAAGAAAAAGGAGGCTTCAAATAGTGACACTTCAAAAAAAGAAAGTTAAAACACAAAATGTCATCAAAGTTACCATCTTTCTACAGCCTATTAGCAAAGGGAACTATCAAACATCAAACATGCCAAGTGAAAATCATTAAAGACGCAACCTTTTTCAGAATCAAACAGTTCATTAATCCAAAGCTTCAAATCAGATGACACAATCAGAAACAATAAACAACATTCAAAGCTAGAAGCATCGGCTATCAAGAAACAAGAAAAGGTCCATACAAAATCAAAGAAACCTGAAACAGTGCACATCGCAGAAATGATCAGACACAGCAGACAAAGAAAGATTCAAAACTCTCCAACACGATGACAAGCAATATCAAAATCTCTTAAATCCAAGCATCAAAAATATATAGCATGGAAAGAATAAATACGAAGAAAGAGGCCAACCTGTGAAGAAGATGATGAAAATGTCAAAGCAAAAGGTGAGCACTGACAGTCCCCACCGAAAACAAGGAGAAGCGCGAAGGTGTGAAAACTTGGGAGCAAGAAAACGAAGAATTACAGACAAAACAGAAGAGCAAAGAGAAATGGGGGAAGTTACAGTAAGCACGGAGAAGGGGAACTAAAGGGATGGCACTATGAAATTTCAAAAAAATAAAATGAGAAATAGGGAAATGGCAAAAGAGGAGTAAATAAAATCCTTAAAAGCCTTCGCACGTTCCCTAGGAAAACACAATGCACGATGCAATTAAAGGAGTGTGAAAACGTTCCGCATTTAAAAATCACTAATAGGAGGTTCTACCAGTGAAAACCAACAAAAATTGCTCGAGCTCGGCTTCTCCAAAAAGGATCGAAGTCTATAGAACTCGACCTTAAAAAGACCACGCTCAAGCAGGGACACTGTTCATGCCCTGGGTCGAGATGTACGACCTAGGCTGAGTCGACCGACCTCCTCAGGACAGGACTACCCGATCTCTTCTCAAAGAGATCGGCCAAATCACCAGAAGAGCCCAAAAAGGGCCCAAATAGAGGAACACGACCCAAGTCCAAAGGCGGCCCAAGCCTAGAATGATAAGGGCGGTTCCCTTAAAGATAAAGATAACTCCAATCAAAGATAAGATAAGATAACTATCTTATCTCTAGAAAAGGTCACTCTACAACATTATAAATACACTGGAGCATCCAGGTATAACTCATATTCTGATTCTACTAAAAACCTGCTTAATACCCTTGCCAACTTAAGCATCAGAGTCCCTTGCAGGTACCACCACCTTCCGGTGACGAAGGATCAGCACCACCATCAAGTCCAACAAGTCGGACACGGCGGCTCCGGCCACCATCATCAAGTCAGACACAACAACTCTGACCAGTACAGAAGATCTTGTCCGAGGTCGACCTATAGTTTCAGGTAACCCTCGGAACAGTTCCCTTATTCCAATTGCTAATTGCTCATTGCTTTAGTTTCATGTTCATTTACTTTTCTTGTATTCAACTCCAAAGTACCAAAAGAACTCCTAACCAATGACGTGCATCTTAGGGCAACTCCTAGGGAGAAAGACCTGGGATTCTACTCCCGGTTATTGATTTTGAAGTGTGGTGACACATTTTTTAAATTTGGTGCGGGATAGCTTGTTAGTTTAGACTATAGTCACGACGGAATTTTATTGGTAAATTCTACACCGACAAATATCTCACATCAAATTTTGACGCCGTTGCCGGGGAGTTTGCATATATGTGCCATGTTGTTGGTTAGTGTAAATATGTTGATATGTGAATAGTTAAATTTTCCTTGATTGTTTGCTAGTTCAATTGTTTGTTAGGATTAATCTTTATTTAGTGCATTTTATTGTCATGAGATCTATGCTTCTTTCATTGAATGACGCGTTCATTACCGGATCCGAGCTTAACTACATTTGATCCTAAAATTGAAAGGACTTTACTTCGCATTAGGCAAGCTCAGCGTCGGTTAGCCTTTGGAGGTAGTGAAGGGGTTTCTACCAATTCACCAACCTTGTCCGAGGTTGCATCCAAAGCGTCATTTGAGGAAGGAACTATCTACTCTTCCATTGATACTACTAATACCTCTTCCATTGATTTAGGTATCGATACTATGGCCGCTCCAGGAAGAGTCACTCTTAAGGAGGTGGGTGCTCCAGATATTGTTCTTCAACCGCTTCAAGTGCGTCATCCAGATTTAAATGCTAATTTTAAGCTCAAAACCAATTTGGTTAATCTTCTATCCAAGTTTCATGTTCTTTCCACTCAAGACTCTATTAGACATTGTAGAGACTTTCAAGGTGTATGTTCAACTACTAGGCGGGAGGGTTCCGATGAAGTGGCCATTTGGTTATTTGCCTTTCCATTCTCTCTTGAGAAAAGAGCTAAAGAGTGGTTCTACACTTTGCCTGATGAGATTGTTGTCAATTGGGATTTGCTAAGAAGGGAGTTTTTAGACAAATTCTTTCCTCCGGAGGTGACGGATAGGTTGAGGAAGGAAATTTCATGCATTATCCAAGGTGAATCGGGGACTCTCTATGAGTATTGGGAATGTTTTTGAAAACTTCTTGATTCATGCCCTCACCACATATTGACACTCTAGTGTTGATTAGTTACTTTTGGCAAGGGATGAAACCTCAAGACAAGATTTTTTGGATGCTTCAAGTAATGGTTCCTTGACAAAGTATAGAATGGCGTAGGAAGCATGGCAACTTATCACCGATTTGGCCGAATTTACCCAACATGCTAGACAAAGAAACAATCATGCAAGAGCCATAAATGAAGTTTCTTCTAGTGGTGAAACCGCCGCCTTTATCAAGTTCTTGGGAGAGATGACCAATATTCTCAAGCAACTCCAACTCAATCAACAACAACCTCCACCCGTCTGCAACAACAATGTCAACAGTTGGTCCCTCAATGAGTATGTGGGATTTGCGCCTGCCATTCTCACTATATTGATGAATGCCCATAACTCCAAGAGGATAACACCTTGGCAGCTACCAATGCTTATTACAACTGTCCAAATCAAGGGTACTATCAACAAGGCGGTAACTATAACCAAGGTGGTAACTATAGTCAAGATTGGCAAGACAATCGCAACCAAGGATGGAGAGACAACCAAAGAGGCAGAGACAATGATGGCAATCAAAGGTGGAATAATAACCACCAACAAAACCGGTATCAACAAAACCCTCTATACCAACAACAAAATCAAGGAAAAACCTACCAACCACCTTACCAAAGGCAAGCATCTCAACTCAACCAACCACAAGTACCTCATATTACCAACCCTTCTTCTTTCTCCAACCAAGATAAAACACTCCGCTCTATTCTTCAAGGACAAAAAATGCTTCAAACTTCACTTACTTCTAGCATCACCGGTCTTACCTCTACCATCCAAGCTCTTCTATCCCGTATGAAACCACCCTCTACCTCCAATACTCAACCTTCAAGCTCTAGTGCATTACCTTCTCAACCTTTTCCTAACTCCAAGGGTGGCATCAGCGTCATCACCTTGAAGTCCGACACCAAATTGCAAGAGAGGAGTCCTGAGGAGCCAAACCCAAGAGAAGTCACTCAAGATGAGGATGTTGTTGAGGTAGAAGAAATCGAAGAGGAGGATAAGGTACAAGAGGTAGTTGAGGAAGAAGTTGCTCAACCAACGGAAGGAGTTCCTAAGGATGGAAATGTCTTGGAAGAAGCTACACCAGTTCTATTTCCTACGTTGGCAAGGAAGCAAATGGAGCTAGATCCTAAGATGGTGTAGATATTCAAAAAGGTTGAGGTAACTATTACCCTTTTTGATGCTATTCGCCAAGTCCCTATGTATGCTAAGTTTCTAAAATATTTGTGCATGAACAAGGAAATGATTCATGATTTAGATACTATTCCATTGGGAAGCTCAATTTCTGCTTTGATGGGTGCTATACCGGAGAAATATGGTGATCCATGTCCTTGTCTAGTCACTTGTACTATAGATGGTGTACAATTTGTTGATTGCATGATATAGATGCTTGAGTTAGCATTATGACTTTATCTATTTATGATACATTGAAGCTTCCACCGTTGAAACGGTCGGTGGCCCATTTTATTTTGGCAGATAAAAGTATAATATCTGTGGTTGGCATTGTGGAAGATGTTTTAATGAGAATAAAGGGGTTGGTCTTCCCAATTGATTTCCATATTCATGAGATGCCCCCTAGTGAATGCGGAAGAACATCATTTATCTTGCTTGGGAGGCCATTTTTTAAGACCTCCCGGTTTAAATTGGATGTTTTTTCGGGTGCCTACTCTTTTGAGATTGATGGAAGAGCGGTGAGTTTTAATCTTAATGAAGTCATTAGGCATCCACCGGAGGACCATTCTATCTTCCGATGTGATATGATTGATAATGTTGTGGCCGAAGTCCGCCATGATAGTCTTGAGGAGAAGAATATGATTCAAGGACCAAGTGTGAGGAGCTCCCATGAATGTGAAGAAGACACCTTACCACCTCCGGTGTTGCCAGATGATCAAGTGCCATGTCATGAACTAAGTGTGGATTTGAAACCACTTCCACCCCACCTAAAATATGCCTTTCTTGAAGAGAATCAAAAGCTCCCGGTGATTATTGCAAAAGAGCTTACCTCCCAACAAGAGGAGAAATTACTTAATATCTTGAGCAGAAACAAGAGGGCTATTGGGTGGAGTTTGGCGGTCGTAGTTGGCATAAGCCCTCAAGTCTGTGAATATCGCATTTTTTCTAGAAGAGTAAGCCAAGCCTATTCGGCAACCTCAAAGGTGTTTAAATCCCACTATTCTAGAGGTTGTGAAGAAAGAGGTGACCCGATTGCTAGAGGCCGACATTATCTACCCAAATTCGGATAGTGAGTGGGTGAGCCTCGTGCAAGTAGTTCTGAAAATGTTCGGTGTCACCACAGTCAAGAATGATAGTGGGGAGCTTATGGCCACAAGGGTACAAAACTCATGGAGGGTCTGTATCGACTATAGGCACTTGAATTTGGCTACTAGGAAGGACCATTTTCCATTACCATTCATCAATCAGATGCTTGATCGCTTGTCCAGTAAGTTGCATTACTATTTTTTAGATGGCTATTCTGGTTACTTCCAAATCCATATTGCGCCAGAAGACCAAGAGAAAACCACTTTCACATGCCCCTTTGGAATATATGCCTACAAAAGAATGCCCTTTGGCCTGTATAACACACTGGCTACGTTCCAAAGGTGTATGATGAGTTTATTTGCAGATCTTCTTGAGCATTGTATGGAGGTGTTCATGGACGATTTTAGTGTTTATGGGGACTCCTTTGACCTTTGTTTGGATAACCTTGCAAAAGTATTAGAGAGTTGTACTAAATCAAACCTTGTGTATAACTTTGAAAGATGTCACTTTATGGTGAGACAAGGTATTATTTTAGGTCACATCGTCTCTAATGATGGTATCTCTATTGATCCTGCCAAGGTTGATGTTATTTTTAGTTTAACTTAACCCTCTTCTATGAGGGAAGTTCGTGCTTTTCTTGGTCATGCAGGTTTCTACCGGCGTTTCATCAAGGACTTTAGTAAGGTTGCTGGTGCATGAAATTGTGATCTCTAATAATGGCATTCAACTTGGTATGCGCATCTACTAACTCAGCACTTTCTTCATAACTTTGCACAACTAACCAACAAGTGCACTGGGTCGTCCAAGTAATAAACCTTACGTGAGTAAGGGTCGATCCCATGGAGATTGTTGGTATGAAGCAAGCTATGGTCATCTTGTAAATCTCAGTTAGGCGGATAATAAATGGTTATGGAGTTTTTGAATAATAATAATAAATAAACAGAAAATAAAGATAGAAATACTTATGTAAATCATTGGTGAGAAATTCAGATAAGTATATGGAGATGCTTTGTCCTTGTTGAATCTCTGCTTTCCTATTGCCTTCCTTCAATCCTTCTTACTCCTTTCCATGGCAAGCTGTATGTAGGGCATCACTATTGTCAATGGCTACATCCCATCCTCTCAGTGAAAAAGGTCTAAATGCTCTTGTCACGGCACGGCTAATCATCTGTCGGTTCTCGATCATGCCGGAATAGAATTCATTGATTCTTTTGCGTTTGTCATCACACCCAACAATCGCAAGTTTGAAGCTCGTCACAGTCATTCAATCCCTAAATCCTACTCGAAATACCACAGACAAGGTTTAGACTTTCCGGATTCTCATGAATCCCACCAATAATTCTAGCTTATACCATGAAGATTCTGATCAAGGAATCCACGAGATATGCGCTCGGTCTAAGGTAGAACGGAAGTGGTTGTCAGTCACGCGTTCATAAGTGAGAATGATGATGAGTGTCACGGATCATCACATTCATCATGTTAAAGTGCAACAAATATCTTAGAATAGGAATAAACTGAATTGAATAGTAAATAATAGTAATTGCATTAAAACTCAAGGTACAACAGAGCTCCACACCCTTAATCTATGGTGTGTAGAAACTCCACCGTTGAAAATACATAAGTCATGGTCCAGGCATGGCCGAATGGCCAGCCTCCACAAATGGCATATGAATTCGAAAATAGGGAGAAGGACCTGGTCTAAGGACTAGGCGTCCAAAGATATCTAATACAATAATAAAATGTTCTATTTATACTAGACTAGCTACTAGGGTTTACAGAAGTAAATAATTGATGCAGAAATCTACTTTCGGGGCCCACTTGGTGTGTGCTTGGGCTGAGCTTGAGCTGTACACGTGCAGAGGTTTTTTTTTGGAGTTAAATGCCAAGTTGTAACGTATTTTTGGCGTTTAACTCTGGTTCGTGACGTGTTTCTGGCGTTTGACTCCAGAATGCAGCATGGAACTGGCATTGAACGCTAGTTTACATCGTCTAATCTTGAATAAAGTATGGACTATTAATATTGCTGAAAAGCTCTGGATGTTTACTTTCCAACACCGTTGAGAGTGCGCCATTTGAAGTTCTGTAGCTCCAGAAAATTTATTTCGAGTGCACGGAGGTCAGAATCCAACAGCATCAGCAGTCTTTTGTTAGCCTTCTATCAGACTTTTGCTCAGGTCCCTCAATTTCATCCAGAAAATACCTGAAATCACAGAAAAACAGACAAACTCATAGTAAAGTTCAGAAATATGAATTTTACATAAAAACTAATGAAAACATCCCTAAAAGTAGCTAGATCCTACTAAAAACTACCTAAAAACAATGCCAAAAAGTGTATAAATTATCCGCTCATTACAACACCAAACTTAAATTGTTGCTTGTCCCTAAGCAACTGAAAATCAAATAGGATAAAAGAAGAAAATATAATATAAATCCCAAAATATCAATGAAAATTAGTTTTTAATTAGATGAGCGGGACTTGTAGCTTTTTGCTTCTGAACAGTTTTGGCATCTCACTTTATCCTTTGAAGTTTAGAATGATTGGCATCTATAGGAACTCAAAGTTCAGATAGTGTTATTAATTCTACTAGTTAAGTATGTTGATTCTTGAACACATCTACTTTTATGAGTCTTGGCCGTGGCCCTAAGCACTTTGTTTATACATAAATACCATAGACACATGACTGGGTGAACCTTTTCAGATTGTGACTCAGCTTTGCTAAAGTCCCCAGTTCGAGGTGTCCAGAGCTCTTAAGCACACTCTTTTTGATTTGGATCACGACTTTAACCACTCAGTCTCAAGCTTTTCACTTGGACCTATATGCCACAAGCACATGGTTAGGGACAGCTTGATTTAGCCGCTTAGGCCTGGATTTTATTTCCTTGGGCCCTCCTATCCATTGATGCTCAAAGCCTTGGATCTTTTTTACCCTTGTCTTTTGGTTTTAAGGGCTATTGACTTTTTCTGCTTGCTTTTTCTTTTTCTTTCTATATTTTTTTCGCCACTTGTGTTTTTTCACAAGTTTATTCTTTTTCACTGCTTTTTCTTGCTTCAAGAATCAATTTTATGATTTTTCAGATCATCAATAACATTTCTCTTGTTCATCATTCTTTCAAGAGCCAACAATTTTAACATTCATAAACAATAAGATCAAAAATATGCACTGTTCAAGCATTCATTCAGAAAACAAAAAGTATTGCCACCACATCAATATAATTAAACTAATTTCAAGGATAAATTTGAAACTCATGTACTTCTTGTTCTTTTGAATTAGAAACATTTTTCATTTAGGAGAGGTGAAGGATTCATGGAATTATTCATAGCCTTAAGACATAGCTACTAAATACTAATGATCATGTAGGAAAGACACAAACATAGATAAACATTAAGCATAAAAACCGAAAAACAGAGAAATAAGAACAAGGAATGAGTCTACCTCAGTGATGGTGGCACTTTCTTCTTGAAGAACCAATGATGTCCTTGAGCTCTTCTATGTCTCTTCCTTGCCTTTGTTGCTCCTCCCTCATTGCTCTTTGATCTTCTCTAATTTCATGGAGAATGATAGAGTGCTCTTGATGTTCCACCCTTAATTGATCTATGTTATAACTTAAGTCTTCTAGAGAAGTGTTGAGTTGTTCCCAATAGTTGTTGGGAGGAAAGTGTATCCCTTGAGGCATCTCCGGGATTCCTTCGTGATGAGCTTCCTCATGCGTCTCTTAGGATCCATGAGTGGGCTCTCTTGTTTGCTCCATCTTCTTCCTAGTGATGGGCTTGTCCTCCTCAATGAAGATGTCTCCTTCTATGATAACTCCAGCTGAGTAGCATAGATGGCAAATAAGATGAGGAAAAGCTAGCCTTGCCAAGGTAGAATTCAAGGGAGATGACTTCATGAACTTCTACTTCCTCTCCAATCATGATGCTATGGATCATGATGGCCCGATCCACAGTAACTTCGAATCGATTGCTAGTGGGGATGATGGAGCGTTGGATGAACTCCAACCATCCTCTAGCCACAGGCTTGAGGTCCAGTCTTCTTAATTGAACTGGCTTGCCTTTGGAGTCTCTTTTCCATTGAGCTCCTTCCACACATATGTCCATAAGGACTTGGTCTAACCTTTGATCAAAGTTAACCCTTCTAGTGAAGGGGCATGCATCTCCTTGCATCATAGGCAAGTTGAATGCCAACCTCACATTTTTCGGACTGAAATCTAAATATTTCCCCCGAACCATTGTAAGATAATTCTTTGGATTTGGGTTCACACTTTGGTCATGGTTCCTAGTGCTCCATGCATTGGCATAGAACTCTTGAACCATTAAGATTTCGACTTGTTGAATGGGGTTGGTAAGAACATCCCAACCTCCTCTTTGAATCTCATGTCGGATTTTCGGATACACATTTTTCTTGAGCTTGAAAGGGACCTCAGGGATCACCTTCTTCTTGGTCACAACTTCATAGAAGTGGTCTTGATGGGATTTGGAGATAAATCTCTCCATCTCTCATGACTCAGAGGTGGAAGCTTTTGTCTTCCCTTTCCCTTTTCTAGAGGTTTACTCCGGCCTTAGGTGCCATAGGTGGTTATGGAAAAAACAAAAAAGCTATGCTTTTACCACACCAAACTTAGAATATTGCTCGCCCTCGAGAAAGAGAAGAAAGAATAGATGAAGAAGAAGAAGATATGGAGGAGAGGGAGAGAGGGTTGTGTTTCGACCAAGGAAGAGAAGAGAAGGTTGTGTTGTGTGAAAATGAAGAAGAATGGAGGGGTTTATATAGTGGAGGAAGAGGGAGTAAGTTCGGCCATATTGGGTGGGTTTGGGTGGGAAAGGGATTTTGAATTTGAAGGTAGGTGGGGTTTATGGGGAAGAGTGGATGGATGTGAGTAGTGAAGAGGTGATGGGGAAGAGGGATTGAGGTGATTGGTGAAAGGTTTTTGGGGAAGAGTGTTATTGGATTGTGTGAAGAGGAGAGAAGGTGAGTTGAGGTAGGTAGGGATCCTGTGGGGTCCACAGATCCTGGGGTGATCCTGTGGGGTCCACAGATCCTGAGGTGTCAAGGATTTAACATCCCTACACCAATTAGGCGTGTAAAACACCATCTCTATGCATTCCTAGCGTTTAACGCCACATTGATGCTTGTTTCTGGCATTAAACGCCATCTCTATGCTTGTTTTGGGCATTCAACACCCATTTGCAGCATGTTTCTGGCGTTGAACGCCAGTTCCATGCTTGTTTCTGGTGTTCAGCGCCAGCTCTCCTCAGGGTGTATTCTTGGCGTTTAAATGCCAGGATGCTGCTTGTTTCTGGCATTCAACGCCAGATCCATGCTCTGTTCTGGCGTTGAACACCAGCCAGATGCTCCTTACTAGCATTTAAATGCCAGTAAGCCCTTCCTCCAGGGTGTGCTTTTTTTTTCTGCTATTTTTGATTCTGTTTTTAATTTTAGTATTTATTTTGTGACTGGAGTAGGCTGTTCGAGATTATCTGCGATGCATCTAGCTATGCGGTAGGAGCAGCGCTTGCTTAACGTGAGGGTAACAATCCCTATGTCATAGCTTATGCTTCTAAGACTTTAGATGGTTCCCAGTCTAACTATACTACCACTGAGAAGGAATTGCTAGCAATTGTTTTTGCCTTGGACAAATTCCGGGCCTATTTACTTGGATCCAAAGTGGTAGTATTGATTTGTGGAAAACGATCCAACACAAAACTCACCGGCAAGTGTACCGGGTCGCATCAAGTAATAAAACTCACGGGAGTGAGGTCGATCCCACAGGGATTGAAGGATTGAGCAATTTTAGTTTAGTGGTTGATTTAGTCAAGCAAATCAAGTATTGGTTGAGTGATTTTGTATCCAACAGTAAGTAAATAGCAGGAAATGTAAAGGGAGAGGGATGAATTGCAGAAATTAAAGAGAACTGAAAGTAAAGGTGCTGAATCTTAAAGAACAAGAAATTAAATGACTGAAACTTAAAGTGCAAGAAATGTAAATTGCAGTAACTTAAAGTGCAAGAAATATAAATTGCTTGAATGGAAAAGGGATTTGAGGACTGGGAATTCAGAATTTAAGCAAGGGAAATTAAATTGCAACAATTAACTAAACAAGAGATGAATTGAAATAGACTAGATCTCAAACAGAAATGGAAATTTGAATGCAACAGTGGTTCAGCAGAAGAACCATAAAGAAAATCAGATCTCAGGACTCCAGAGACTAGATAGCAGAGTCTAGATCTCAATTGCCTTCCTAGATCCAAGTTCACAAAGCAGGTAAAGAGAAATTGAAGATTGCAGCAGTAAAAGAAAATGAAATTTAACTCAATTATGCAGTTAGAGAAATCAAAGAGATCTTAAATGGAGATTGAGACAGAAGTTCCTCAATTCTTCATACCAAGACTCAAACAAGAAAAGTAAAAATGCTCAAGCAAGAACAAGGAAGAAGAGAGATCAATTCTCCTTCCCAATTCTCTCAGATCTCAGTTCAAAGCTCTCAAAGAAAATGAAGTCTCCAAAAATAAGAATTCAAAAATCAAAAGAAAGGTTTTTTTTAATTACATCAAACTATCTCCTATTTATACACTTTCTATTCTTGGATTTTGGAATTTGGATGGGCTTTTGATTTGGTGAAGAAATGAATTAAATTGGATTTTTAATCCAATTTTCAGCCCATGAAGAATTTGGCTCCAGGAGGCTGCTCTGATCTTGTGGAGAGTAGAGCAGGAAAATGGTGCATGCAGCCTCATTGCGTGCTCGTGCTGCGTGTGATGGGCGTTCAAGATGCTGCTCTGCCCTTCCGGAGAGCAGGGCAGTGTGCATGCATGCTTGCCTTCCGTGCGTGCTTGATGCGCACCAAGTGCTCATGCCCGTGCCAATTTGTGCGCTGGCCGTGCACCAAGAATTGCTGCCCGTGCCAAGAATTGCTGCTCTGCTCTCCTTGTGGGCAGCGCAGCAAGGCAACCAAAGGTGAGGTCCTAGGTTCCAAACCTGGTGGAAGCACACGCTGCCCCCTTTTTCCTTGGTTTTCTTGGCACCAAAGTAACGCCTAGTTCCTTGCTTTCCCAAGGTCTTGTGTTCGATTCTTGGAGATTGAAAATAAGCCAAATTTTGCTTGTTTCCCTTGTACTTGAACGGTACTCCTTTCCTCCTTGTTCTTGGGTTCAAAACCCATGGGTAACACTAGGAGAGAAATTTCCTTTGAATTTTTCTTGGATGAAGCCCGATATTGCTCTTGAGGAGGGCAGGGCAGAATTTTTGCTTCCTTTGGTCTTTGGCATAGAATTGTGCTCCGCTCTTATTGTGGGCAGGGCAGTGATATTTTGGAGGCTTGGTTTATTATGCTGCTCTCTTGGAGAGCAGTGTTTGCTTCCTCCTTCTATGTTGCACCACACTTCTCCTTCCATGGCCACACTTCTTAAGCCACGTTTTTCTTCTTTTCTTCCTTTCTTCACCTACAAGAAACCAAAGTAACCAATCAAAGTATCTACAAACTCATAAGGTTTATAATTCATTAAAAATCAATTAATTTTAGTTCAAACCTCATGATTTAGCATCAATTTAATGGTGGTTGTTTGATTTAAAGAAGTCATGCATTTTCATTCCAAATTACTTACTTAGGATGCAAGAAAGTGCATAAATACTAGAGAAATAAGTGAAATTAGCTTGAAAAATGGGTATATGATGACTTGTCATCACAACACCAAACTTAAATCTTGCTTGTCCCCAAGCAAGCATCAAAATTAAGAGGAAATGAAATGAAAAAAGAAAAGCATACATATCCTTATTAGGCATATAGCAGAACTTGATTCATGAAGTTTTTATGCAGACAATGATAACTCAGTTATTGGTTGCTGTTACATAATATACATTGTTCCTCAAAGGCTTACTAAATTTGCTGTTATAAGGTTTACTCTTTATTTTCTTTTCTCATTTTGCTTAACAAGCTTATTCTTCTATGAAGGCTTGGTGTCCAATGCTGCAGTAGCCTTTGGCTTTATGTTTACTCAACATCTTTCCACCACAGACACATGGCTCACTATTTCCTCCTAGGATCATTGATGCCCAGCATCTCTTTGGATAACTAAATGTTCTGTATCTAAGTGTGGATTTTCAATTGGCCATCCCAAATCAGTTAATCTAAGTGACCGGGTTTTGAGATACCCCTCAAAATTTACTTGTCCAAGCATATCCTAGTACAAGAACACCACAGGCATGTGTCCTAGGGTCCAAGCTATTGGTGTCCAGCCTTTATTCTTTGTTTTTCTTGCCACATTGGCTTTTTCTTCTTCCTTTTCTTTCTGTTTTATTTTGTTCTCAAGGGATATTATATTTTTTTTTCTTTAATGATAGGAACCTTTATAACGGCAAGCTAGCTCACACTTCAATGAAAATGACATTATGCAGCAATTATTTCATGAGTTATGCATTTAATCAAACACATACACCACCATTAACTTCCATTCTAACTTATGCAACATTGGATATTTACTTTCTAATTCAAATATTTCTCTTTTTTTTTCAAGCAGATGGGAAACAAAACAGAATTCAAGATAAGTGATGAATGACAAGCACTTATGCAAATAAGCATTCTTAACAAACAATTTCACTTGCAACTAGATAAACATTTAGCAGGACATACAATGGTTTCCAAATTCAAGACACTTCACAGCAGCAAGGATTAAGTTTAGATACAACCGTTGAAGTTGAAGCCCTTTGATTCTTCCTTCTGTTGTGTTCTCTTTGAGTTACGATGCACAATATCTTCAATTGTTGACTCATGTCCTGCATAATTCTCAAAGTTGCTTGCTTCTCAAGCCCTTAAGTGCATGGTTAGTATGCATAAATTGAGTGTGGCTCTTGGATTTATTTTGGTGTGAGAACACCAAACTTAATTACTTGCCACTGCCTCTGATGCAACAAGTTAACCATGTGTGAAACCTTCTGTCCTTGCTAAAGATTATGGAATTAAAACTAGAAAGTAGTTGAGTAGTTGAATAATCTGTCTGATTGCTTGGAGCTAGTATTGTGGAGGAAGTGAGAATGTGCTTTTAAATGAGGTTTTGGTGGAACACCAAACTTAGAATCCTTCATTCTCCCTTAAATTGTTTTGGTGTGTAACACCAAACTTAGCTTCTTGCAATACATACTGATTATTCAACATTTTTATTGAAAAAGCTATGAGAAAAAACTACCTCCGGTTGGGTTGCCTCCCAACAAGCGCTTCTTTATTGTCATTAGCTTGACATCCTCCATTCTTTGATCATGGAGGCTAAAAATCATAGTGCCTCAGCTTTTCACCTCTTACTGTGAACTTCCTTCCGGTCTCCTCTTTGATGATCTCTAGGTGTTTAAGTGAAAGGACCTGGTTCACAGTGTAGTATTCAGACACTTGTGGAGACACCTTCATTGGTTGGGTGTTTAACATCACTTTATCCCCTGGTGAGAAGCCTTCAGTGGGGATCTTCTTGTTTCTCCACCCTCTTGGCCTCTTCTTTTTTTCTTTCTCAAAAGATATTCCCTGCCTTGGTGGTTCTTTATCTGGGATATTAAATTTCTCATCTGGGGGCTTTGGATCTAGTTCCTCCTTGATTTCTTTGGTTTGTTACCCCATCTCTACTGCTTTCAAGCATGGATTTAGAAGTCTTGGAGTTAACTCATTGACTGCCTCCTTCAGGCTTTGATCTCTGGCCTTATCCTTCATACAATCTTTTTCTTGGGTAGGCTCATGCATGGTTTTAAAAACATGGAATGCTAGGTGCTCATCATGCACTCTTAGCAACAATTCCCCTTTTTCAGCATCTATCAATGCTCTGCCCGTAGCTAGGAAAGGCCTCCCCAAGATGATGGGAGTGTTAGGATCCTCTTCTATATCTTAGATAACAAAGTCAGCAGGGAGAAAAATTTTTCCCACTTTTACCAACACATTCTCCACAACTCCCAGTGCTTGCTTAATGGATTTGTCAGCCATTTGGAGAACTATTCGTGTGGATTTCAGCTCAGAAATTTGAAGTTTCCTCATTAGAGACAAAGGCATCAAGTTTATGCTTGCACCGAGGTCATAGAATGACTTCTCAATTGTTATGTTTCCTATGGTGCAAGGTATGTAAAAACTCCCAGGATCATCTTTCTTCTCTGGCAACTCTCTTTGGAGGATAGCACTACATTCCTTTGTCATCTCAACAATCTGTACTTCCTTTAGGGATTTTTTCTTTGTGAGTACTTCTTTCATAAATTTGGCATATAGTGGCATATGTTCAAGTACTTCCAAGAAAGGAATATTGATGCTGAGCGTCTTGAATATGTCCAGGAATTTTGAGTATTGCTTATCCTCATTTTCTTTTTTAAACCTCTGAGGGTATAGAAGTTTGGGGACACAAGGATTCACTTCTTCCCTCTTCTCTTGTAGTTGTGATTCAAGGATGTTCTTGTCTCCCTTTGAGATTTGTGCCTTCTTAGTTGTCTGATCCCTTTCACTTTTGTCCTCTATTTCTTCTTGTGGAACTTCTCTGTTGTGTTCTTCTTGATTGATGGCTTCCTTCTCCCTAGTCTCTTCACTTTCCACTATAATTGCTTTGCACTCCTCCCATTTTGTGGCTTTTCCTTTGTCCCTTAGGTGTTCTTCAATGACATTGGGGAAGGTATTTGCTCTCTTCTCACCCATTTCTGAAATTTGCTTAGCCATTTGCCCCATGTGTCTCTCAAGGTTTCTGATTGAGGCCTCTTGGTTTTTGAATGCCAGGGCCTGATCTTTCCTTGCAGTTTCCTGATCTTGTATTGCCATCTCTTGATTTTTCATGAGTTTCTCCATTATTTTTTCTAGATTTGAGATTCTTTGAGAGTCTGGATTTGGTTGTGGTTGTGTGAAATGAAATGGTTGTTGCTGGAAGTTGTTTGAATTAATTGTGAGGGTACTTTGAGGGTGGGATGTGGATGTAGAAAAGTTATTCTGGTGGTTTTGTGAGTTGTTATGGGATTGGTGGTATGTGTTTTGTGGGTTTTTAAATTGGTTAGTATTATTGGATGAATGGTTTTGGTTGTTTATGTTGCTAATGCTGCTATAGTTGAAGTCACTTTGTCCTTGGTTCTGGTGCTCACCCCACCTTGAATTAGAATGAGTCTTTACATCACCATGAAAATTGTGTTGTAATGAATTTGAAGTGTTATTCAATCATTGCATCTGCTCAGAGCTTTGTTGCTCATAATTGAATGTCCCAAAACTTTCTTCAGATTGATTTCACCCATGTGAGGTTTGAGATTGGCGTTGTGTGTTTACTGCAGCACCTTGCAGTCCATCAATTTTCTTGGCCATCATTTCTATTTGTTGCTGAAGCTGTTGATGCATCTGTTTGTTTTGTGCCAAGAGAACATCAACACCTTCAAGTTCCAGCACATCCTTTCTCGGGGCTGGTTGGCATTGCCTTTGATGACCATAGAAGTATTGATTGTTTGCCACCATGTCTATGAGGTTTTGGGCTTCCTCTGCTGTCTTCATTAATTGCAAAGAACCTCCTGCTGAATGATCTAGTGCTTCCTGAGCTTTCAGAGTCAATCCTTCATAGAAGTTTTGAAGTTTATCCCATTCTTTGAACATTTCTGGTGGACACTTCCTGAGTAAAGCCTTGTATCTTTCCCATGCATCATACAATGACTCTCCATCCATCTGAGTGAATGTTTGGACCTCTGTTTTGAGTCTGATAATCCTTTGGGGAGGATAGAACTTGGCTAGGAATTTGCTCACTAAGTCTTCCCAATTATTGATGCTTTCTTTGGGAAATGTCTCTAGCCATTGAGTGGCCTTATCCTTCAGAGAGAATGGAAATAGCAGTAGCTTGTAGATGTCTGGATGCACACCACTTGTTTTGACAGTTTCACAAATCCTGAGGAAGATGGATAAGTGTTGGTTTGGATCTTCAAGTGGACTTCCTCCATAGGAGCAATTGTTCTGCACCAGAGTGATAAGTTGAGGCTTCAACTCAAAATTATTTGCATGAACGTTGGGAGTGAGTATGCTACTCCCACAGTTTCTTGCATTGGGGATAGTGTAAGAAGCCAACACCCTTCTTGTAGGCTGGGTATTGTTGCTCACTCCCTCTTCACGCACCTCAGCCTCCATGACTTGCAAAAATCACAAACAAAGCAAATGAAACATGAACATTCTAGTGCTAGAATGTGGTTAGAGGGTTATATGACACAATGTGTCAAATAGTTAATGTGCTTATAAAAAAAGAAAAACAAAGAAAAAGTGCTTAATCTAGACCACCACCTTACTTAATCATTGTCAATCTATTTCAATCCCCGGCAACGGTGCCAAAAACTTGATGTGTGGAAAACGATCCAACACAAAACTCACCGGCAAGTGTACCGGGTCACATCAAGTAATAAAACTCACGGGAGTGAGGTCGATCCTACAGGGATAGAAGGATTGAGCAATTTTAGTTTAGTGGTTGATTTAGTCAAGCGAATCAAGTATTGGTTGAGTGATTTTGTATCCAACAGTAAGTAAATAGCAGGAAATGTAAAGGGAGTGGGATGAATTGCAGAAATTAAAGAGAACTGAAAGTAAAGGTGCTGAATCTTAAAGAACAAGAAATTAAATGACTGAAACTTAAAGTGCAAGAAATGTAAATTGCAGTAACTTAAAGTGCAAGAAATATAAATTGCTTGAATGGAAAAGGGATTTGAGGACTGGGAATTCAGAATTTAAGCAAGGGAAATTAAATTGCAACAATTAACTAAACAAGAGATGAATTGAAATAGACTAGATCTCAAACAGAAATGGAAATTTGAATGCAACAGTGGTTCAGCAGAAGAACCATAAAGAAAATCAGATCTCAGGACTCCAGAGACTAGATAGCAGAGTCTAGATCTCAATTGCCTTCCTAGATCCAAGTTCACAAAGCAAGTAAAGAGAAATTGAAGATTACAGCAGTAAAAGAAAATGAAATTTAACTCAATTATGCAGTAAGAGAAATCAAAGAGATCTTGAATGGAGATTGAGACAGAAGTTCCTCAATTCTTCACACCAAGACTCAAACAAGAAAAGTAAAAATGCTCAAGCAAGAACAAGGAAGAAGAGAGATCAATTCTCCTTCCCAATTCTCTCAGATCTCAGTTCAAAGCTCTCAAAGAAAATGAAGTCTCCAAAAATAAGAATTCAAAAATCAAAAGAAAGGTTTTTTTTTTAATTACATCAAACTATCTCCTATTTATACACTTCCTATTCTTGGATTTTGGAATTTGGATGGGCTTTTGATTTGGTGAAGAAATGAATTAAATTGGATTTTTAATCCAATTTTCAGCCCATGAAGAATTTGGCTCCAGGAGGCTGCTCTGCTCTTGTGGAGAGCAGAGTAGGGAAATGGTGCATGCGGCCTCATTGCGTGCTCGTGCTGCGTGTGATGAGCGTTCAAGATGCTGCCCTGCCCTTGCGGAGAGCAGGGCTGTGTGCATGCATGCTTGCCTTCCGTGCGTGCTTGATGCGCGCCAAGTGCTCATGCCCGTGCCAATTTGTGCACTGGCCGTGCACCAAGAATTGCTGCCCGTGCCAAGAATTGCTGCTCTGCTCTCCTTGTGGGCAGCGTAGCAAGGCAACCAAAGGTGAGGTCCCAGGTTCGAAACCTGGTGGAAGCACACGCTGCCCCCTTTTTCCTTGGTTTTCTTGGCACCAAAGTAACGCCTAGTTCCTTGCTTTTCCCAAGGTCTTGTATTCGATTCTTGGAGATTGAAAACAAGCCAAATTTTGCTTGTTTCCCTTGTACTTAAACACTACTCCTTTCCTCCTTGTTCTTGGGTTCGAAACCCATGGGTAACACTAGGAGAGCAATTTCCTTTGAATTTTTCTTGGATAAAGCCCGATATTGCTCTTGAGGAGGGTAGGGCAGAATTTTTTCTTCCTTTGGTCTTTGGCATAGAATTGTGCTCCGCTCTTATTGTGGGCAGGGCAGTGATATTTTGGAGGCTTGGTTTATTATGCTGGTCTCTTGGAGAGCAGTGTGCTCTTGTAGAGAGCAGTGTTTGCTTCCTCCTTTTATGTTGCACCACACTTCTCCTTCCATGGCCACACTTCTCAAGCCACATTTTTCTTCTTTTCTTCCTTTCTTCACCTACAAGAAACCAAAGCAACCAATCAAAGTATCTCCAAACTCATAAGGTTTATAATTCATTAAAAATCAATTAATTTTAGTTCAAACCTCATGATTTAGCATCAATTTAATGGTGTTTGTTTGATTTAAAGAAGTCATGCATTTTGATTCCAATTACTTAGGATGCAAGAAAGTGCATAAATACTAGTGAAACAAGTGAAATTAGCTTGAAAAATGGGTATATGATGACTTGTCATCAAGTATATCTAGACCATGCGACGTTGAAGTATTTGTTGGCCAAGAAAGAATCAAAACCAAGGTTGATCCGATGGGTATTGCTTCTGCAAGATTTTGATTTAGAGATCAAGGATAAGAGTGGTTCCCAAAATTTAGTGGTGGACAACTTGAGTACCTAGAGCACACAAAGGGCGACCCCACTCCTATCAATGATGCATTTCCTCTTGAGAGCTCACAAGCAATATCCGAGGTGATCCCTTGGTATGCACCCATTCCTAATTACTTGGTTGGTCGCACCTTTCCTCCCAATTTCTCTAAACATCAAAGGGATAAGCTTAAAAGCGAATCCAAATATTACATATGGGATGACCCATATTTGTGGAAATGTGGTGCCGACCAAATAATTAGAAGATGTATTCCACAATCCGAGTTTCAATCTATCTTAGAGGCTTGCCACTCTTCTGAGGGTGGTGGCCACTTTAGTCCTCAAAGAACTGCTAGAAAGATCTTAGACTACGGATTTTGGTGGCCTACACTCTTCAAGGATGCATCTCTCTTTTGTAATTCTTGCCCAAAATGCCTAAGGTTTGGAAACATTTCCATGAGGGATGAGATACCCCAACAAACTATGTTGTTTTGTGAAATTTTTTATGTTTGGGGTATTGACTTCATAGGTCCTTTTTCAAACTCTAATGGTTTCCTATATGTTCTGCTAACTGTTGATTCTGTCTCTAAATGGGTGGAAGCGATTCCTACCGGTACTGATGATGCTAATGTGGTTCTCTCTTTTGTTCGGAATAACATCATTTGTCACTTTGGATCACCACGAGTAATCGTGAGTGATCAAGGCTCTCATTTTTGTAACAAGAAAATGATAGGTTTGATGAAGAAGTATGGCATCATTCACAAGGTGGCTATGACCTACCAGCCCCAAACAAATGGCCAAGCCGAGGTCTCTAACTGGGAAATTAATCACATACTAGAGAAGATTGTGAAGCCTCATAGGAGGGATTGGAGTTCTAAACTTGGAGATGCGCTATGGGCTTACCGGACGGCTTACAAGACACCAATTGGTATGAGTCCGTTCTGGCTAGTCTATGGAAAGGCTTGCCATCTCCAGGTAGAGGTGGAACACAAGGCTTACTAGGCCATAAAGTAATGTAACTCAGGACTGGGGGGAGCCGGAATCGAAAGGAAGTTACAGTTGGTAGAATTGGAGTGCCTTCGGTTGGAAGCTTATGAAAATTCAAGGCTCTATAAAGAGAGGGTGAAGGCAGTGCATGATAAGAATATCAAGAGAAGAGAGTTTAGTATTAGAGATCTAGTTCTCCTCTACAACTCAATATTGGGGTTAATGCTAGGCAAGTTAAGGTCAATGTGGGAAGGACCTTATAGGGTGGAAAAGGCTGAGTCACATGGGGTTTTCCACTTGAGTCACCCTTCAAGCCTTACAATCTTCAAAGTTAATGGTCACCATTTAAAGCTTTATCATAGAGAGAAGATGAAAAAAAACAAGGAGGTTGAGGTGTTCCTTCTTGAGGATGCACGCGAAAGCAAAGAAATCTAAGCTCATGACCGTCCAACTTAAGGACGTTAAAGAAAAGTGCTAGGTGGGAGACACCCCACCATGGTATGATCTTCCTTGTATATAATTTCTTGCATGTAGTTTTTAGAACTTCTGTTTGATTTTGTGAGTTTGTTTAAGCATGAATGATTTTGTTTTGTCTTATTGAGCTTGTTAGAATGGTCATGAGGATTTCATTAATCTTGTTCTGGTTGAATTGGTTATGTTGAAGAAAATGCTTGATTTTGAGTATTCCATTAAATGTTGAGTGTTTTTAAACTATCTAGCTTGAATGACTACCAAGATTGTGTTATAACTGCCCTTCCTCATGTTTATGAAAAAAAAAAATAAAAAGGCCTCCACGCTTTGCACTTCCACAACTCCTGGTACGAAAACCAGAGAGTTGTGATAGAATTGTGCTGGAGGTGTGCCAGACGCACAACCCCTCCCACACGTGCGCGTCGATTGACGCCTCCGCATCCCTATCTGTTTCGCGCATCCACGCGTATACGTGAGTGATGCACACACGTCGTAGGCGTATTTTCAAACTCCTGGTACAAAATCCAGAGAGTTGCGCCGATTTTGTGCGAGAATTGTGCTTGGAGCACAACTGCTACCCACGCGCAAGCGTGGGCGATGCTTACGCGTCACTACTCTGTTTCCATCATCCACGCGTATGCATAGATGAGGCACACGCATCACATCCCTGACGTAGCTGATATGCAGCGCGCCCTGTTTTCCCTTCTTTCTTTACTTTCTTTCTTCTATTCCTTATTCCTTTCTTCTTCCCTCTTCTTGCCACCTTGTCTTCGCCAACTTCCACTGGCGACTTCAACCACCAGTGACCACCACCTTCAACGGTCCCACAATTTCTCCTCCCTCTCTCTTCTTCCCTTCTCTTTTCTTCTACTACTTTTACTTGCACTCTACCTTACCTTCTTCCTCTTTTCAAGGTTTTATTTCCCCTCATTCTCTTTTGTTTTTGTTTAAATTTTTCTCTTATTAGTTGCATTTAATTACTCTCCTCCATTTCTTCTTAGTTGCATTTTGATTAATTCATTCTTGTTTATTTGCTTTCTTTCTTTTTATATTTCCCATGGGTGTTGAACTTTGATTTCTCTCTTGCATTGGTAGGTTATTTTGATATCCATTGGCTTATTTGTGTATGTGGTGTTGTTTTGTTGATTGGTATTTCATTTTGGGTTCTTTACATTCATGAATTTTTAAAGTTTGCTTGTTTTTTGGAAGATGCACACCAAGTGTTTATTAAAAGGCATCAATGACATCTTAGTTCAAATTTGATATTATGTTTTCAACTTGGTGCTCTTTTTCATTGCGCTTGCTTTTCTTCATGTGCATTGATCGTATTGTCCTTAATCTTTACCATCTGCATGCTCATTACCTATGACTTGCTTCTTTGTAACATATTGCAAGACTAGTAATTCCATCTTCTTTAACTCCACTTTATTCCACTTGATGCTTCATTGTTTTAGGGTTAGACTAGGTAAATGGTTTTCTTATGTTTAGTACCTTTTTTGCATGAGTTACTTATTGTTGTTATTGATGCTTGAACCCATTCTTCTCATGCTTTACACTTGCATGCTTCTTTCACTCTTGCATCTCATGCTTGTGATATGCCCCAGATTATATTGTTGTCTTGCTTACATGTTGTAGCTGTCATGTCTTCAAGATACTTTGCTCCTTTGTTTCATTAATTCTCACTTGCATGTTGTTATTAGGTGTTGTTTCTTTGAGTTTAATGTTTCCTCCTTTCCTCCCTTTTTCAGGATGGCCACCAAAAGGGGCAAGGAAAAGGCTTCGACAAAGCCGCCTCCAAAGAGGGCACCTCTAAGAACAACCACTAAGGCACACCCTGCACCAAGAGTTAAGCCTCCTTCCAAGAGGGTGAAAAGGGTCATTCATATTGAAGAGTTAGAGAAGTGCAACCCTGCGAAGGACTCCGCAAGGTTTACCAATCGCTTTTGCAAACTCATGTTCCCTATTCTGGTTGATAGGAATTACCATTCTGAATATCTCCTCGCCCTTCCGGAGCACCTTGTTCAATTTGTGATGACCCGCGTTGAGCGACGATAATGGGGATTTCTGAATCAGAGACCGCAGGAGGCTAATCTTTCTTGGGTGGTGGAGTTCTACTCCAACTATCACTCACCTTCTCTTCAATCAGTTTTTGTGCGCTAGAAGTAAGTCCCCGTTTTGGAGGAAGCCATTCAGCGGATACTTAATGTTTTGCTAGTGCCGGATGGGACGGATGGTTACCAAAAAGTCCTACTACAGCGCAGCGGATTTGGTTTTGATTGGGGCTCAATCCTTAGGGTCATTTCTTAACATGGAGGGCATTGGACCCAAGGGAGAGCCAAAAACCAGCCTAAGTGCATTGAGGCATAAGCGCTTATGGTGGAGGCTAGAGTGTGGGCCCAAATCATGTCCCACTACGTACTCCCAAGCACTCACGAGTCCTCCATCACAGCGGACTTGGCCCTTCTTGTCTAGTGCATCCTCACTGAGAGACCTATCAACATTCCTTACCTCATCCGGCAAGTAATGAGCTGTGTTCATACAAAGGGCAATCTCTCATTTCCCACCTTGGTAATGGATTTGATTGCTTCCGCCGGAGTTTCCTATGAGGCTAAGGACGTGAAAGCGATAATTCATGCAAAAGACAACATCGTCCCGAGTGGAAAGTATCTTAAGTCTCCTATGGGAACCGCAAGCCTTGACATGGCTATTCCTTCCAATATTCCAACCATCTCATCGGCACCATAGAAATCATCCTACCAATTGCTTGTTGAGTTCACTAACAAGGTAGACCGGTATGAGCGGCGACACAAGTGCCGCTATGCTTATTTGAAGAAGCTTTTGGGTTGCACCACCCGCTCTTTGGAGGAGCTAGACACTTCAGCATCCACTTCAGACCAAAGTGAAGCAAGCACTCAAAATACAGATAGTGGAAGTGCCGACCCCAATCCCACCTTGCGCATTACCATAGCACGGAGGACCGTGCTAATTTCTAAGTGTGGGGAGGTCATTTACCGACTTCCGTAGGTAACAACCCTTATTTTCAACACCCAAATCTTAATTTTCTTTTAACGATTAGGATAATTTGCATTACATGGCTAGTTTTTGCATTTGAACACTCCTTGCATGGTAGTTGTCTTTTTATAGGAATACTTGGTTAGGGTGATGATTTCTTTACCAAAAAACCGTTTTTAAGGCACCCTACCAATTTTTGAAAAACTTTTGTCTTGAACTTGCTTGAAGGAATTAATTTTGGAAAAGGTTTTTGAACTAAGAACACAAGTAGGTGAGTTTTTATCTTAATTGCGTGGTCACATCATATAACCACTTATTTCCATTCATGTGTGCATTGTTCTCTTTCTATGATTGTAATCCTTGATTTGTTTGATTTTATATGTCCATTATTTTGTGTATGAATGCAATCAGTTCATTTAACTTACTTACCCAAATAGCCTTACCTTTCATCAACCATTGTTAGCCAACTTTGAGCCTATTTTAACCCCTTTTGTTCTTAATTTTAGCACATTACAAGCCTTAAAGTGAAAAATAATAAATGTCCTTTATTGGGATCTTTGATTAGTTTAGGCTAGTGAGTGAGTGTATCATTAAGTGTGAGAAAACTTGGGACATTTGTTGAGAAAAGGGTGTGTTTTATAGTTATTATTGAAAATATTGAGTCATGTAATGAATGTTTAAACCATATGCATTGGAACCATTGTATATAGTCATCAAAACAGAAAAGCAAAAGGAAAATTAAAAAAGAAAAAGAATGTGTAGAAAAAGAAATAGAAAAATAAGAGAAACAAAAATATATAGAAGAAGAAAGTAATGAAAATGGGACAAAATGCCCCAAGGCAAAGCCAATAATAACCAATGCATATGGGTTGCGAATTGAAAAAGAATGCATGAGTGTGTGAAAAGTGAATAAATGGGTAGTTAGGTGGTGTATTAGAATTGAATAGGTTGTTGTGTGTGTTAGGTGAGAGCTTAGGTTAATCAAGGATTCAAATCTCAAGCTCACTTGGCCATATATGCATCCTTACCTTACCCTAGCCCCATTACAACCTAAAGATAAGCCATCATGATAAATGCATGCATATACAAAATAACTGTTGATTGTTAGATGAAAAATAAATCTTGGAAAGCATGATTAGAGGAGAATTAAGTGATCAACCTTATACATTTGAGCGACTAGAGCGGATATACTTCCGGTGAGGGTTTGATACTCAACTCCTTATTCCCGGCTTTCACAAGCTTTCTTCTTGCAAGTTATTTACATTCTATGTTGATGTTTGAATTGGTAGAGTTCATGAATTATCTTATTACTTTGGCCCTATGTGCTCATATATGCTCTTGGAAGTTGATTCACTTTTGACCAAGTAGATAGAAGCACTTGCATTAGTTGCATCTATGTGGGTAAATTGCATTTCATAAACCTCATTCTCCTATGTTCTTTGGTCTTTTGATTTTATTTTTTTTTAGCATGAGGACATGCTTAGTTTAAGTGTGGGGAGCATTGATAAACCCCAATTTTAGGGTTTACTTGGGAGGTTTTATCAATATTTTTCATACTTATTCATATAAAATGCATAGTTTTCTATTTCCCTCCAAATTTTGCTTCATGGATTAAAACATGCTTCTTTAACTCCATAAATGCCAAATTTTAATCATCTCTTGATGTCATTCGATGTTGTGATACGTTTGTTAAGTGATTTCAAAGTTTATAAGGTATGAATGGCCTAGAAGATCGAAAGGAAGTACGCACAAGTGGAAGGAAAATGAAGTATGGAGCTTTGGAGAATTGGTGGCAATGCCCACGCGTGGATGCATGTGGCTGAAACTGGCGCGCAAGAGCTGGCACATTCGCGTGGTTTGGCAAAATCCCACCGACGCGTATGCATTCCTAACGCGTACGCGTGCTTACAACTCAGATGAGGCGCGCGCGTGGCCGACGCACACACATGGCCGACGCGCACGCGTGATGCCCAGCACGTGACATCATTAATGAAATCGTAGCTGGCAATTTCTGAGGGGCTCCAGGCCCAATCTGAGCTCAATTTTGTATGGAAAAGACCCAAGGAACCAAGAAGGAAGAGGATTGACACCATTACACATTATTATTAGCTAGTTTTTGTTCTTGTGTTTTTGGGTATAGGGAGAAACTCTCACTTCTCTCTCTAGGTTTTAGCCTTCTCAATTTCAATTTTACTTGGATCCTTTGGTTAGATCTATTTTAATTCAATTTTACATTGCTTTAATTTGTAGATCTCATTCTCCTACTCTCATTTAGTGTTCTTGTTATTCTAGTTATTTTTGATCTTGGATTTGGATCTTGTTTACATTGATTTCTATTAATGCATTGAGGAATTTCATGTTCATTGTTGTTAATTGCTTTATTGTTGTTAGTTGTTCGTAGTAGACAACTTTAATTTGAATTCTTTTCTCAAATTCACAACGTCTTTTATTCTTGCTCACAAGTGTTTGAGGAAATGTCAATTATAGTTATGGAGTATATTTTTACTCTTAGCTTGGGGGTTGAGAAGTTAGGGACAATTGAATTGTCAAAGTCTTTTGTTGATGGATAATTGAAAAGTGCTAGTCGATTTGAATGCCACTAAAGCTAGTCTTTCCTTAGGATTTGACTAGAACTTGTGGACTCAAGTTAATTATCTCCACTTGACTTTCCTTTATAGTTAGAGGTTGACTTTCCTTCACAGTTCCCTTATTCCAATTGCTAATTGCTCATTGCTTTAGTTTCATCTTCATTTACTTTTCTTGTATTCAACTCTAAAGCACTAAAAGAACTCTTAACCAATGACGTGCATCTTAGGGTAACTCCTAGGGAGAATAGCCCGGGATTCTACTCCCAGTTATTGATTTTGAAGTGTGGTGACACAATTTGGTGCGGGATAGCTTGTTGGTTTAGACTATACTCACGACAGAATTTTATTGGTAAATTCTAGACCGACAAATATCTCACATCAAACCTTCAAGAAACCCCTCATGATGCACCACAAAATCTGCAGCTCAAACCTCCATTGGTGACAATCAACAAAACCCCCCCTAAAATCAAACCTATGTTTTGTGTCGAGAATGCATGATCCACCCAGGGGATGGAGAAATAAAAAAATTCCCACTGAAGACTTCTCCCTAGGAATGAAGGTAGTATTCACTACATGCCCAACCTTGCCTCATATAGTGAACAGGATCCTGTCTCTTGAGCATATAGAGTTGATCCATGAGAGCACATGCAAGAAGTTCATAGTGAGGGGTGAAGAGATGAGCCCCTATGATCCTCCTCCTTAGATGAGCTGATCGTCAAGCTAGTGACGGTAAAGAAGCGCATGTCGGGAGGCAACCCGATGTTTTCGTATCCTTAAATTTAATTTCTACTTTATTTTTATTTAGTTAGTTTTGATTAATTTTCTAATATTTTTCCTCTGTTTTACGTGTATTTGGATCATGCAGAGTGACTAGAACAAAAACAGGTGCATTGAGACAGAGTTTCGGACACCTTGTAGGAAGTTGTTGCGGACAGGGTGGCGCCTAACTTCAAAACCTCAAGTTAGGCGCCACATGCAAGGAAAATTAAAGGAAGCTCTCGAGAGGGGTGGCGCCTAACTTCACTCCTTGAAGTTAGTGAAGTTAGGTGCCAATCATGCATACAAAGTGGAGTTGCTTGCTGGAGGGGTGGCACCTAACTTGGCTACATCAAGTTAGGCGCCACATGAAGACACATTATAGGGAGTGTATACGGGAGGCCTGGCGCCTAACTCAACTATTCTCAAGTTAGGTGCCATGTATGAGTTACAAGAGAAGTTAGATGCCACATTCTCTCATGTTAAGCGCCAGGAGGGAGCCTTACACCAAGTTAGGCACCACAGAACTCAAGTTAGGCGTAGAAGGGAGAATGCATTACGGGACACCCCATGCCTAACTTCCCACACATCAAGTTAGGCACCAGCCCTTTATTTTATCCTATTCTCCACAAAGATCATACCATTCCTACACCAAATCACAAGGATTCGGTCCCCACTTCATGCCATCTTCATCCATCAATTCCCTTCCTTCTCTCCTTCCCTATTTATTCCTTTCCCTCATCCCCTACTATATATATAATCCGAACCCAACTTGCTACCACCCCCACCTCCATTAATTATATATCTATATACAAAAAAAAAAGAGAAAAAGAAAATTTTAAAATTTTTCTTTATTATTTTAGATTCCTTTTTCTCCTGTATTACTCTCGGTTATTTTCCGTTTTGCTCGAGGACGAGTAAGGTTTATGTTTGGTGTTGTTGCTTCGCTTGTGGCTTTTCTGTTTATTTTAATGGTACCAAAGGGAAACGAATCATCTTCACAGAGGAGTACAACCTAAAGAATTAGACGGCCACTAGGATAACTGAAGTGGTTGAGTTCCTTTTCTTCTATATTTCCTTCCATTATTATTAGGTTATGTTCATGTTTTCTGCTATTTTACTTGGTTTCTGCATGATCCTTTGTTATTTCAATTCTTAGATTCTAGTTTGATTTGCTATTTTAATTCTGTTATTCGCTTTTAGTTCTAAAAATTTGTCTCATGTATTGCTCACTGTGCTTGAATTCAAAAGAAAAAGAAAAAGAAGTGATGTATTGCATAAGAAATAGAGTTTATATCAAAGAGTAGTCTTATTTACTTAAATGTGATAGTATTATTTGTGATTCTGAATGCATGACATGAAAAGTGCATATTTGAATTTGAATCAAAGGATGTTGATGTATGAGGAACAAGAATTTAGAGAATTATTATAAATTCTCTTAAGTAAACAAAAGCTTAATTCCTGAAGTGAAAGAAACAGCAAAAGAAAAATAAAACTAAGGTCCAAGGCTCTGAGCATCAATGACTAGAGAGGTCAGACATGATTAAAAGCTCAAAGAGTTGTTTCCCTAGTCATATGCTTGTGGTATAAATGTGTCAAGTAATCCTTGAGACAGAGCACTAAGAGTCGAGATCAAGTGCATTTAACAGAGTACACCAAAGGCTTTGAGCACCACTGTCTGGGAGTAACTGAAAGAAAAATCAAAACCAAAAGAAAGTTCCCCAGTTAAGTGCTTGTGCTGTTTCTGTGTCAAGTGAATCTTGAGACAAAGCATTTAAAGTCACAGCTAGACTCAAGGTGCAAAGCACCACAGAAAAGATAATTAAAGAAAATTTGTTGTGTTCAAGGATTAATCCGAAGTAAAAAGATTAGAGAATTCATAATATTATCTATATTCTAATTCCGAATGACAGTGACATCCCTCTGATTCAAAGGATGGTGAGATGCCAAAATTATTCAGGATTGCAGTGCATAAACCCCACTTTAAGAAGAGACAGGAGCTTAATTGAACACTCACTTCTCATGCAAATTCACATCCTAAGCCTATATTAGTTTTGGTTGTTTGAGGACAAGTAACAATTCAAGTTTTGTGTTGTGATGCATGAGCATCTTTCCTATCTTTTCCTAATGAATTTGCATTTGAATTGTTAAGTTTAATCAAGATTTAAATATTTTTTAGCCACTATGAATGCTACTTTGAGTTGTGCGCAATTTTGTTTATTTCAGTTAGCATTCGGATGGATTTGACAGAGTTTTACAGAAGAAGAGGAAGAAAGTGGATGATGCTGTCGACCCTGACCTCCTTGCACTCTAACAAACATATCTTGAGCTACAGAGATCCGATTGACGTGATTCTAGTGGCATTGAAAAGCTAACTTCCAAATATTTCTAATGGTACATAATAGTATACCGGTTTTCTCCATTTTGTACGGACTTGGTGGTGCCTAACTTAGGATTTTCCAAGTTAATCGCCGGATGAAGAAGCTCCTCTCCAAACCATTCGGGTGCAGTCAAGTCTAACGCCATGCTCATCAAGTTAGGCACCAATTCATTAAAAAGGAGTGGTCCCTGTCTCTATAATAATGATGGCAACGAAGATTTTATTAATTTTGATTAAAACTTTATTTTATTTACAAATAAGAAAAGATATTATTTAGTTTTAGAAAATATATTTTACATTAATTAGGATTAGATATAAAAGGGAAAAAAATCAGCCCTTCGCGCTCATCTCTTCTCTTACATCTCATTCCGCAATACACACTTTTACAGAACCCTAGCTTTCTCTCTGAACCATGAGCAACTATACCTCCACTGTTAAGGTTAGGAGCTCTGTTCACTACAAGAAAGTTTCAAAATAGCGACCAATTTTAGCGACCAACAAAATCGGTTGCTATTAGCGACCGATTTTGCAACCAATCAAATTTTTTTAGAAAAAGAAAAAGCTGGTTACTAAATCGGTTGCTAAATTTTAATTAGCGACCGATTTAGTGACTACCCACTCTTGGTTGCTAAAATTAGTCGCTATGTTTTAATTTAGCGACCGAATTAGCAACCAAAATAAAAAAAGGCTTTTGGAGTTCGTTGGTGACTAAATCGGTTGCTATTTTTAATTTAGCGACCGATTTTGTGACTAATACAAATACAAGCTTAATAATTGTTGGTCGTTAAATCGGTCGATAAGAAGTTGGGCAGTAAATTGGTTGCTAAGTGTTAAAATAGCAACTGATTTAGCGACCAACTTTAAAATGCTACTTTTAAAGTAGCTAGTCACTAAATCTGTTGCTATTTTATAATTTAGGGACCGAATTAGTAACCGATATAAAAATAGGCTGAAAAAATAGTTGGTAGTTAATTCAGTCGCTAATGTAGCCGTCACTAAATCGGTTTCTAAGGGATAATATAGCAACCGATTTTAGCGACTAACTATAAAATCATGGGGTTAGAGCAATTGGTCACTAAATCGGTCGCTTTTGTAATTCTTAACGACCGAATTTGCGACCACTAAAAAATTTGTTATAAATTAATTGGTTGCTAAATCAGTCACTATTTTTTTTACTAATCAATATATTAAACAAATTAAATTTTAAAATAAATTAAAAGAAAACATAATTTTTTATCCCTAATTTACGCAGAGCTCTCTCCTCAACCAGTGTCCCTCTCGCTGCTTCCCTCCCTCTCTGGCAAGTCTTGGTCAGTGCAGTTCTTGTCGGCGCCATTCTCGTCGGTGCCATCTCGCCTCCTCAAGTCTTCATCATTGTCTTCCCCCTCGCCGTGTTCTTCCTCTGCTCGTTCATCCATGTCGCAGATCGTCACATCCGTGTCCAGATCTGCTGTTGCTCGCATCGCTGCGTTCTTTTCTTAGTGCCGCCTCCTGTGGTAACTTCTCCTCTGGTAACAACAGCAGTCTTCCGGTTAAGGTACATATTTGGTCAGATTTGTATTATGCATTTTTTAATTTCTAATTTTTGTTTTTAATTCATGTACATATTTCAGATTTTAGGTACGTTTCAAGATTCATGAAATCTGGTGTTTAAGTTATTAGCGCATACCATATTTTGAAACTCTGTTTAAATTTTATCTCAATTGATGAGCTACTTATTTACTAATCATCAATTTGGTTCATGATCAATCAACATAAGGTAAATATGATAAAACCCTATAAGGATCTGAATGCTTATTAGTTTTGTTCTAGTGTTTGATACAATCTAGAAGTATTCACTAATGCAATTTTATCTCTTCAATAATACTCTAGATCACAATTATATTAATTCATTTAGGTGAGATCATGTTTGAGATTTCTTGTGAGATTAAATATTTGGATAAGATTACAATTAAATAATACACGATTTATGGTTAAGAGTTAACACATTTCAAGATTTCGCTAACAAGTTTTGATATAATTAAAGTACTTGAAATGTATATTTTACTGTTAAATTACAGCAAGTTTCTAGATCATAATGCATTATTTTTCCTTAATTTGGTTCCATTCTTTTGCAGACAAGGAATACACAATCAAGAAGCCTAATATGGATGGATACAATTGCTAGCATAGCGTCAAATGTGGCTGTACCTGTTCTAAAACAACTTACTTATGTATTGCTGTACAACAATTTGTTGCCACAAATTAGGATGGAAGTGGAGTGACTCCTCTTCACCTTGCTGCTTTGCAAGGAAGGAGTGAGATGTCATGGTAACTATTCTCTCAAACAAAAGGAATCGTGCAAGAAGAGGATTGGATTTTATTGTTTTTCATTTGTATAAATTCGGGACTCCATGCTAGGTATACCAGATCTCAAACATTTGTTTATGAATAAACTAAGGCACTAAGCTAGTCATTTTACTGATTACTAGCATATTGCTTGGGGGTGCCTTTAGATATAGAATAGAACGGAGGAAAATAAAGGGATGTGCAATAATTAAATGTGAAAGTTGCCAACCTTCTTTTGGGCTTAGTGCAAAACGAAATTCTAAGTTTGAATCAGTTGTAGTTGGTTTTGGTTTGGTAAAACAAAGGGATGACTTGATGTTAATAACCAACATGTTATAGGAGCTGCGGGGCTACTGATACACACAAGGGGATTGTCGGAAGTGAGTTTCTCAATGAAGTTATGTAGCAAATATAGCTCTACCAACAACAATCCTCGAGGATCAAATTTAGAAAGGAATTGGTTCTCACAAGTTCAACCCCAATAAAATAACCAAAGTATTCAAACCTCGGGTCGTCTCACAAGGAATGGGCAAACATGTGCTTCAACATTGGTTAGAAATCCGGGGTCGTAAGTCATGAGCTAGAAAATAAACTAGAAATCTTAGCAAACAAGTAATCTAAAGTGTAAGGAACTAATTCAAATAACCAAGCAAGATGTGAGCAATTTCAAACTGAGAAGACAACATTCAATTTAATTCTACTCTCAACTAGACAATAGCTACAACTAAAGCAAAACAATTAAGAATTTGGGTTTTCAAATATGAATGATAAAAGCAACTCTTGGCTAGGCATGGGAATTGGGGTCACTATCCTTGTCTAATAACTATATCTTGACAATTATGAGGAACCAAACTCATTACGTCTACTTCTGTACTTGAAGTAAGTTAAATGGTTTGGTCAACATCTACCCATAAGGCCTAACCTCACTACTAATTAACCTAGTAGTAGGCTAGTATCAATGGCGATCAAATTGACCACTAAGAGTTCCCAAATCATAAATCCACTAGACCCAATGACTCAAGTTTATCCAATTCCCTTGACCTAGGACAAGAGTAAAAAGAACTACTCCATAATCAAGGCAAATAATTCATCAAACACTTGGTAAGCATTAACAAGAGACATGTTCAAATTGCAAATGGATTGAAATTAACAAATATCCACTAACAAATATCAACTTACAATCGCTCAAACAACACAATTAAGCATAGAAATCATCAATGTAACATCAACAAGTCAAGATTCACAACATTCATGCAATGGGTATAAAATGACAATTGACAAGAATCCATAAACTAACACAAGATCTAAGCAAAAGTATACTAAGGAATTCAAATTAAACAATCAAAACTAGTAATTAACAAACTCCAATTCAGATTCAACAAGGGAAGATCAAATTAAAGCTAGATCTAGAGAAGAACAAGGGTTTCTCTTTCTGGAAGAACAAAGAACCCAAAAAACTAAAAAAATGTGTCTTAGTGTAAAAATGATTGATCCCCTTTTTTCCCTAGCATTCTTGGGTCTTTTTCCATGCAGAAATAGCTTGAAATTGGGCCTAATGAGCCTCAAAAATCGCCAGGCACGATTTCCTTTAATGACGTCATGTGCAGCTTCCCACGCGTGCGCGCCATGCGTGCGTGCGCGCCATGCGTGCGTGCGCGCCGATTGCTTTTGTGATCCACGCGTGCGCGCCAAGTGCGCGTGCGCGTCGGTTGGAATTCTCTGGCCTGCACGGATGCATCCATCCTTGCGCGCTGCTTCCAGCTATCCTCATCCACGCGTGCACGTGATGTGCGCGTGCGCGTCGATGCTGCAGTTCTCAAAATCCAAATCTTCATGTTCCTTCCTTTTGTGCATTCTTTTCTTCTCTCTTCTAGGCCACTCTTACCCTATTAATTCTGAAATCACTCAACAAATATATCACGGCATCGAATGGCGATAAAGAGGATCAAAATATAGCAATTCTAAGGGAAAATAAGCATGTTTTCTATTATGGAGCAATATTAGGAAGTGTACACAAAACCATGTATTTCTTGTGAATAAGTGCGAGAAATATTGACAAAAACCCCAAATTAAGCACAATATAAACCACAAAATTGGGGTTTATCAAATCTCCCCACACTTAAACCAAACAAGTCCTCATGCTTAAAATAAAAAGACCAAAGATCATGGTGAGAAAGGGTTTATGAAATGCAAACTACCTAAGTGGATGCATGCAACTAATGTAAAATTGTCTACCTACTTGGTCAAGGGTAAATCCATCCTCCAAGAACACATATGATCATATAGGGTGAAAATGATGTGTAGTTCTTGAGTCCTACCAAATTGAATATCACTATGAAGTGCGTACAACTTGCTAAATGAATGCTTGTGAAAGCCAGGAACAAGGAGTTGAGCATCGAACCCTCGTCGGATGTGTATCCGCTCTATGCGCTCAAGTGTATAGGGTTCATCACTCAATCCTCCCCTAATCATGCTTTCCAAGATTTGTCTTTCATCTAACAATCAACAATTACTTAATGCATGCTTACAAGTATCATGAGGTCTTATCATGGGTTGTAACGTGGCTAGGGTGAAGGTGAGGATGTATATGGTCAAATGAGCTTAAAATTTGGGTCCTTGATTATGCTAGGATCCCACTAGACACATAAAACAACCTATACAACTATAATACATTATCTAGCTACCCTTGAGTTTCACTTTTTTTTTGCATACTCATGCGTTCTTTTCAATTCATATCACATATGCATTATTTTTTATTACTTTGTCTTGGGGCTTTTTTTTCCAAATTCATTGCCTTTCTTTTTTTCTTTCATATATATATATATATATATATATATATATATATATATATATATATATATATATATATATATATATTATTTTTCATTCATTCTCATATATACACATATGAAATTCTTCTTTCCTTTTTTTGGTCCCCTTTTTCTTGGGGTTCATGTACAAAAGTTTCAATGCATACGGTTCAATCATTCAATACATGAGTATGATCCAAATCCCAAAATTTTCAATTACAATACACCTCTATATCTACCCAAGTTCCCAAGTATACCCTCCCAATTGAATGATACACATCCTTACTCACCTAAGCTAATCAAGGATCCAAAACTAGGGACATTCATGGTTTTCCACTTAGGGTTGTTGATGTGCTCTTTTTAGGAACAAAGAGGGTTTATCATAGGCTCAAAATTGGTTAGCAATGGTAGATAAAAGGGTTAAGGCCATTTGGGAAAAGTGACTATTGAAATGATGGCCTCAATCATGTAAATACATTCATACACAAAGTAATGGACAAATAGAATAAGACAAAGCAAGGATTGCAATCATAGAGAGAGAATAATGCACACAAGAATGGGAATTAATGGTTAGAAAGTATAACCATGCAATAGGCTCAAAACTTACATGCTTGTGTTCTTAGCTCAATCACTATGTTCCAAAATACATTCTTGAAGCAAGTTCAACACAAAAAAAATTCGAATTGGTAGGTAGGGTACCCCAAAACACAGTTTCTTGAGGAAGAAGTTATTATTCGACCAAGCAACTCTATAGAGACTAACTACCACGCAAGGAATATTTACAAGCAAGACTAACTACCATGCAATGTACTAACTACTAAGCAAAAGATAAATCCATGGGTATTGAAAGGAAGAGATTGTTACCCATGGAGATCGGTCGAACGACCTCCCCACACTTAGAATTTAGCACGGTCCTCCATGCTACTAAGAATGCGCAAGGGACGGTCGGGACCGGAACCTTCACTATCCCCTTCATCAGAGCTCCCATCACTTAGGTTGAAGGTGGATCTGAATATTTCGAGTTCCTCCATGCTGGGGGTAACACAACGCATAAGCTTCTTGATGTAAGTGTATCAGCGTTGGTTGCGCCGCTCATATCTATCAATCATCTGGTGTAGATCTTCTATCCTTTGATGGGTGGATCTTTTCTGCGGTGGTGATGATGAGGTGGGAGGAATAATAGATGGCGGGGCTATGTCAAGGCTTGGTTTGTTCATGGGAAGATGTAAGTATTTTCTGCTTGGGACCACATCGCCCTTAGCCAAAATTATAGCTTTCGTATCCATGGCTTCCCAAGGAACACCCGCAGCAGCAACTAAATCAGATACCAATGCTGGAAATGGCAAATAGCACCGGTCATGGATTTGACCCATCGCTTGCTTGACAAGAAGCAAAATGTTCACCGGTCTTCCCGTGAGAACACACCAAACAAGCAAAACGAGATCCGCCGTGAAGGACGACTTATGGGTGCTAGGTAGGACATAGTGAGATAAGATCTGGGCCTAATAAACCCCATTTGTAGGGTTTATCTTGTATTGATTTTTTGGGAATTTTATCACCTTTTACCCACATATATTCAACGAAATAGCATGGTTTTATAACTTCATCCTTAATTGTGCTTAAGAGTGAAAACGTGCTTTTGAGGACTCAAAATAGCTAAATTTAATTCACCTTGATTCTATTAGATGCCTTGATATGTTTGTTAAGTGATTTCATATTTAGGAGGCAAAGATTGGATCAAGGAAATGAAAGAAAAGCATGTAGAAATGGAGAACTCATGAAGAAATGAAGGAATCGCAAAAGCTGTCAAGCCAACCTCTTTGCACTTAATCGACCATAACTTAAGCTACATAGATCCAAATGATACGATTTTAGTTGCATTAGAAAGCTAACATCCAGGGCTTCAAAACGATATAAGATTTACTATAGTTGCATCACGCATAGGGGCACGCACGCGCACGGTACGCGAACGCATTGATGGTGGCACATGATCCACTTAATGCAACTTGTGGCCAGCGATTTTAGAAGCCTTGTGGGCCCAATCCAACCCATTTCTGATGCTATTTAAGCCAAGGATTGAAGGAGAATTAACATACTTTTGACCATTAGTTTAGTTTAGCTTAGTTTTAGTAGTTAGAATTAGTTTTAGAGAGAGAAGCTCTCACTTCTCTCTAGGATTAGGAATTAGGGTTAGATTAGGATCTCATAGTTCTAGGTTTAATTCAAGTCTCCTTCTACTTCTACCTTCAATTGGTGATTGCTACACTTTGGTTCTTCTTTCTATCTCTATTCTCTTGTTGTAATTTCTCTTATTTTGTTTCTAGGTTTTGTAATTGAGATACTCTTATTCTTTTGTTTTCTTTTAATAATGCAATTTGAGGTAATTCATGATAATTGTGATTTCCTTGATTGTTGTTGTTAATTCTTTGCATTCAATTGTTGTTAGAATTCATTCTTTTTGTGATTTATTATACTTTTCTTTTGTGCCTTACAAGTGTTTGATGAAATGCTTGGAAGGATGTTAGAGTAGGATTTTATATTATTGGCTTGGGAAGGTAACTTAGGATTTTTTGAGTTACTAATGTCCAAATGATTGATAGTGATAGCCATTGACTCTAGCCTTCATTAATTCAATTAGTGAAAAGCTAGGATTTATGGACTTGGATTAATATAACTCACTTGACTTTCCTTTGCTATTTGATTAAAGGATGACTAAGTGGGATTAATCCTTGCAACTCTCATAATTGTGGCTAGTAATAATGATGAAGACCCTTGATAACCAAAACCTTGCTAAGACCATTTTGTTAATAGAATTTCATTACCATTTACTATTCATGTTTCTCATTCAAAACCCCAAAATAAATAAATCCATAACCAATAACAAGAACACTACCCTGCAAGTCCTTTGAGAGACGACCCAAGGTTTAAATACTTCGGTTTATATATTTTAGGGGTTTGTACTTGTGACAAACAAATTTTTGTATGAAAGGATTATTGTTGGTTTAGAGACTATACTTTACAACGAGATTTCATTGGTAAAATTCTAAACCATCAAAAATCTAATCATCAGGGCCCAAGCCCTAGCTTCTACAGTGAGAAAATGTGCGTCAATACACTTGGGTTGCATCCGGAGTTGACCATGGGTCCAAAATGCTTCTGGTTCAGCAATGACTTAGAGGATCCAGTCCCAGTCAAATCCAAACTTCTCTTGCTGACGTAAGACCTCTTGGTAGCCATCTCTGTCACTTGGCACTGGTAAGACATTAAGCACTCGGTGAATAGCCTTTTCCGACACTAAGACTTGCTTCTGGCGCACGTATACCGATTGAAGAGAGGAAAGATGGTAGTTAATGTAGAATTCTACCACCCATGAGAGGTTGACCTCTTGTGGTTTTCTCAGAAGAAACTTCCATCCTCACTGTTCAATGCGGGGCAGAATACAAGGAGCAACTTTATCCGGCGGAGCGAGTAGATGCTCAGCATGATAGTTCCTCTCAACCATGAAGGGGAACATAAGTTCACAGAAGCGGTTGAGGAATCTTGAAGAATCTTTTGCCGGTTTGCTCTTTTCATTCTCATCAATAGGAGCGGGTGCCTTCGCCTTCTTAGGTAGAGGTTTGGCTCCTAGTGAAGAGTGCACCTTAGAGCGTGACTTTGGGGGTGCCCTCTTTGTGGCTGGTTTCCTTGAAGCTTTCTCCTTGCCTTTCTTGGTGGCCATCCTGAAAAAGAGGAGAAAGAAGGAAAATATTAAACCCAAAGGATCAACTCAACAAACATGCAAGTGAGAGGTGTGCCCAAAAGAAATAGTGTAACAAAGTAGTCATAGAAGCATGGGTCACAACACTTGGCATGGGATGCAAGAGGAAGTAAGGCATGCAATATGGCATGAGAGGAATGATCTCAAGCATCCAAAACAAAGAGCAAGTCATGTTCAATGAGTATCTAATTAGCAAGTAATAAGCAAAATGTGTTCAATGCACTTAGAAGAGAGCAAGAAATTGAGGAGGAAGCACCAAATTGAAGATATATGACTAGAATAAACCAAGATTGTATATGTGCATTTCTGATGAGCGGATAATTTATACGCTTTTTAGCATTGTCTTTAGGTAGCTTTTAGCATGATCTAGTTACTTTTAGGGATGTTTTCATTAGTTTTTATGCTAAATTCACATTTCTGGACTTTACTATGAGTTTGTGTGTTTTTCTATGATTTCAGGTATTTTCTGGCTGAAATTGAGGGACCTGAGCAAAACTCTGATAAGAGGCTGACAAAGGACTGCTGATGCTATTGGAATCTGACCTCCCTGCACTAAAAATGGATTTTCTGGAGCTGTAGAACTCCAAATGGCACGCTATCAACGGCGTTGGAAAGTAGACATCCAGAGCTTTCCAGCAATATATAATAGTCTATACTTTATTCGGAATGTGACGATGTACACTGGCGCTCAACACCAGTTCCATGCTGCATTCTGGAGTCAAACGCCAGAAACACATCACGAACCAGAGTTGAACGCCCAAAACACGTTACAACTTGGCGTTCAACTCCAAGAGAGGCCTCAGCTCGTGGATAGATCAAGCTCAGCCCAAGCACACACCAAGTGGGCCCCGGAAGTGGATTTATGCATCAATCACTTACCTCTGTAAACCCTTGTAGCTAGTTTAGTATAAATAGAACTTTTTACTAGTCTATTAGAGAGCTGGGTTCCATATTTGTCTTTTGATCATTCGGTCTTGTGACCACATTTGGGGGCTGGCCATTTGGCCATGCCTGGACCTATCACTTATGTATTTTCAACGGTGGAGTTTCTACACACCATAGATTAAGGGTGTGGAGCTCTGTTGTACCTCAAGTTTGATGCAATTACTACTATTTTCCATCCAATTCAATTTATTCCTGTTCTAAGATATTCGTTGCACTTCAACTTGATGAATGTGATGATCCGTGACACTCATCATCATTCTCACCTATGAACGCGCGTGACTGACAACCACTTCCATTCTACCTTAGACCGGGCGCATATCTCTTGGATTCCTTGATCAAAATCTTAGTGGTATAAGCTAGAATTGATGGTGGCATTCATGGGAATCCAGAAAGTCTAACCTTGTCTATGGTATTCCGAGTAGGATTCCGGGATTGAATGACTGCGACGAGCTTCAAACTCCTAAAGGCTGGGCGTTAGTGACAGACGCAAAAGAATCACAGGATTCTATTCCAACCTGATTGAGAACCGACAGATGATTAGCCGTGCTGTGACAGAGCATTTGGACTATTTTCACTGAGAGGATGGGATGTAGCCATTGACAACAGTGATGCCCTACATATAGCTTGCCATGGAAAGGTGTAAGAAGGATTGGATGAAAGAAGTAGGAAAGCAGAGATTCAACAGGGACAAGCATCTCCATACGCTTATCGGAAATTCCCACCATTAATTTACATAAGTATTTCTATCCTATTTTATTTATCTTTTAATTATCTAATCCAATCACATTTGAATCAGCCTGACTGAGATCTACAAGATGACCATAGATTGCTTCATACCAACAATCTCTGTGGGATCGACACTTACTCACGTAAGGTATTACTTGGACGACCCAGTGCACTTGCTGGTTAGTATTGCAGAGTTGTGACTAAGTGTAATTCACGTGTGAGAGCTACCAAACTAATGGAGCCATTGTTGATGATCACAATTTCGTGCACCAAGTTTTTGGCGCCGTTGCCGGGGATTGTTCGAGTATGGATAATTGACGGTTCATCTTGTTGCTCAGATTAGGTAATTTTCTTTTTATTTTCCTTTCAAAAAAAGTTTTCAAAAATCTTTCAAAAATTTTTTCTTTATTTTCGTTTTTCAAAAATATATTTTTCGAAAGAAAAAAAAATAAAAATACAAAAAAATCATAAAATCATAAAAACCAAAAATATTTTGTGTTTCTTGTTTGAATCTTGAGTCAATTTTTAAATTTGGTGTCAATTGCATGCTTTAAAAAATTTTCTTACATTTTTCGAAAAAATTCATGCATTCATGGTGTTCTTCATGATCTTCAAATTGTTCTTGACAAGTCTTCTTGTTTGATCTTGATGTTATCTTGTTTTGTGTTGTATGTTGTTTTTCATATGCATTTTTGCATTCATAGTGTCCATGCATTAAAGAATTCTAAGTTTGGTGTCTTGCATGTTTTCTTTGCATCAAAAATTTTTTAAAAATATGTTCTTGATATTCATCATGATCTTCAAAGTGTTCTTGGTGTTCATCTTAACATTCATAGTGTTCTTGCATGCATCATGAGTTTTGATTCATAATTTTCATGTTGTGAGTCATTTTAGTTGTTTTTCTCTCTCATCATTAAAAATTCAAAAATCAAAAAAATATCTTTTCCTTAATTTTCTCATAATTTTCGAAAATTTGAGTTGACTTACTCAAAAAAATTTTAAAATTAGTTGTTTCTTACAAGTCAAGTTAAATTTTCAATTTTAAAAATCTTATCTTTTCAAAATCTTTTTCAAAAATTAAATCTTTTTTTATTTTTTAATTTTTAAAAATCTTTTTAAATATTTTTCAAAAATATTTTTCTTAATTCTATCTTGATTTTCGAAAATTATACTAACAAGTAATATGATTGATTCAAAAATTTGAAGTTTGTTACATTCTTGTTAAGAAAGGTTCAATCTTTAAATTCTAGAACCATATCTTTTAGTTTCTTGTTAGTTAAGCAATTAATTTTAATTTTAAAAATTAAATCTTTTTCAATCCTATCTTTTTATCATATCTTCTTATCTTATCTTTTTATCATATCTTTTTCAAATTTTATCTTTTTCAAAAATTTGATTTCAAAATATCTTATCTAACTTCTTATCTTCTTATCTTTTCAAATTTGACTTTAATATCTTTTTCAACTAACTATTTGACTTTTTGTTTATTTCTTATCTTTTTCAAAACCACCTAACTACTTTTCCCTCTTTAATTCTCGAAAATATCTCATCTCTTTTTCAAAATTTCTTTTTAATTGTTTTAAATTTTAATTTTAATTATATCTTATCTTTAATTTTTGAAAATCATTAACTACTTTTTCAAAATTATTTTTGAATTCTCCCTCTCTTCTCTTCTTCTATATATATTTATTTATTTACTAACACTTCTCTTCACCTCTCTTCATCTCCAATCACTGCCTCTATCCTCACCCTTGTGATTGGATTCTCCACTCTTATTCCTTTCTTCTTCTACTAATAATAATGATCCTCTTTGTCCAGATATAGAGGATTCCTCTTCCTTTTTCTTTTTCTCTTCTCTTTCATATGAGCAGGAATAAGGAAAAAGGCATCTTTGTTGAAGCTGATCCAGAACCTGAAAGGACTCTGAAAAGAAAACTAAGAAAAGCTAAATTACAACAATCCAGAGGTAACCTTTCTGAAATTTTCGAACAAGAGAAGGAGATGGCAGCCGAACCCAACAACAATAATGCAAGGAGGATGCTTGGTGATTTCACTAAACCAACGTCAAAGTTTGATGGAAGAAGCATCTCAATTCCTGCCATTAGAGCAAACAATTTTGAGCTGAAACCTCAATTAGTTGCTCTAATGCAACAGAACTGCAAGTTTCATGGACTTCCATCTGAAGATCCTTACCAGTTTTTAACTGAGTTCTTGAAAATTTGTGAGTTCTTGCAAATTAGTCTACAGGCTCATGCTTTTCCCTTTTGCTGTAAGAGACAAAGCTAGAACATGGTTGGACTCACAACCTAAAGATAGCCTGGACTCCTGGGATAAGCTGGTCACGGCCTTCTTGGATAAATTCTTTCCTCCTCAAAAGCTGAGCACGCTTAGAGTGGATGTTCAGACCTTCGAGCAAAAAGATGGTGAATCCCTCTATGAAGCTTGGGAAAGATACAAGCAGATGACCAAAAAGTGTCCTTCTGACATGTTTTCAGAATGGACCATATTAGATATATTCTATTATGGTCTATCTGAGTTTTCCAATATGTCATTGGACCACTCTGCAGGTGGATCCATTCACCTAAAGAAAATGCCTACAGAAGCTCAGGAACTTATTGACATGGTTACAAATAACCAATTCATGTACACTTCTGAGAGGAATTCCGTGAATAATGGAATGCCTCAGAGGAAGGGAGTTCATGAAATTGATGCTCTGAATGCCATATTGGCTCAGAACAAAGTGTTGACTCAGCAAGTCAACATGATCTCTCAAAGTTTGAATGGATGGCAAAATGCATCCAACAGTACTAAAGAGGCAGCTTCTGAAGAAGCTTATGATCCTGAGAACCCTACAATAGCAGAGGTAAATTACATGGGTGAACCTTATGGGAACACCTATAATTCATCATGGAGAAATCATCCAAATTTCTCATGGAAGGATCAACAAAAGCCTCAACAAGGCTTTAATAATGGTGGAAGAAACAGGCTAAGCAATAACAAGCCTTTTCCATCATCTTCTCAGCAACAGACAGAGAATTCTGAGCAGAGCCCCTCTAATTTAGCAAACTTAGTCTCTGATCTGTCAAAGGCCACTTTAAGTTTCTTGAGTGAGACAAGATCCTCCATTAAAAATTTGGAGGCACAAGTTGGCCAACTGAGTAAGAAAGTCATTTAAACTCCTCCCAGTATTCTCCCCAGCAATACAGAAGAGAATCCAAAAGGAGAATGCAAGGCCATTGATGTAATCAATATGGCTGAATGCAAAAGGGAGGAGAAGGACGAAAATCCTAGTGAGGAAGACCTCCTGGGATGTCTCTCAAACAAGAAGGAGTTCCCTATTGAGGACCTAAAGGAATTTGAGGCTCATATAGAGACCATAGAGATTCCATTAAATCTCCTTCTGTCATTCATGAGCTCTAAAGACTATTCTACCTCAGAAGAGGATGAAGATGTAACTGGAGAGCAAGTTGCTCAATATCTAGGAGCTATCATGAAGCTGAATGCCAAGTTGTTTTGTAATGAGACTTGGGAAGGTGAACCTCCCTTGCTCATTAGTGAACTAGATACATGGGTTCAGAAAACTTTACCTCAAAAGAGACAAGATCCTGGTAAATTCTTAATACCCTGTACCATAGGCACCATGACCTTTAACAAGGCTCTGTATGATCTGGGGTCAGGGATAAATCTTATGCCACTCTCTGTAATGGAGAAACTAGGGATCATTGAGGTACAGCCTGCCTTATTCTCATTGCAATTGGCAGACAAGTCAGTAAGACAAGCTTATGGATTAGTAGAGGACGTGTTAGTAAAGGTTGAAGGCCTTTACATCCCTGCTGATTTCATAATCTTAGACACTAGGAAGGAAGAAGATGAATGCATCATCCTTGGAAGACCCTTCCTAGCCACAGCAGAAGTTGTGATTGATGTTAACAGAGGAGAATTAGTCCTTCAATTGACTGTGGACTACCTTGTGTTTAAAGCTCAAGGAACTTCCTCTGCAACCATGGAGAGGAAGCATGAAAAGCTTCTCTCAATACAGAGTCAAAAAGAGCCCCCACAGTCAAATTCTAAGTTTGGTGTTGGAAGGCCACAACCAAACTCTAAGTTTGGTGTTGAGAAGCCCCCACATTCAAACTCTAAGTTTGTTGTTGGGAGGCCCTCATCATGCTCTGAATATCTGTGAGGCTCCATGAGAGCCCACTGTCAAGCTAGTGACATTAAAAGAGCGCTTATTGGGAGGCAACCCAATTTTTATTTATCTAATTTTAATTTTATTTTATTTTGTGTTTTATTAGCTTCATGATCATGTGGAGTCATGAAAAAAATTATTAAAATTAAAAACAGAATCAAAAACAGCAGAAGAAAAATCACACCCTGGAGGACAGACTTACTGGCGTTTAAACGCCAGTAAGGTGTATCTGGCTGGCGTTCAACTCCAGAACAGAGCATGGATTTGGCGCTGAACGCCAGAAACAAGCAACATCCTGGCATTTGGACGCCAGGAATATGCCCTGAGGAAAGCTGGCGCTGAACGCCATTAACAAGCATGGAACTGGCGTTCAACGCCAGAAACATGCTACACATGGGCGTTGAACGCCCAGAACGTGCACCGCTTCGGCGTTTAAACGCCAGAATGGTATGATAAGGCATTTTACATGCCTAATTGGTGCAGGGATGTAAATCCTTGACACCTCAGGATCTGTGGACCCCACAGGATCCCCACCTAACATATTCCCACCTTACCTCCTAATTTATCCTATAACACACTTTCCCAAAAACCCTTCACCAATCACCTCAATCTCTCTTCCCCATAAACCCCAACTACCTTCAAAATTCAAAAATCTTTCCCACCCAAACCCACCCTAAATGGCCAAACCTACCCTCTCTCACTTCCCTATATAAACCCCTCCATTCTCCTTAATTTTCACACAACACAAACCTCTCTTCTCCTTCTTGGCCGAATACACCTCTCCCCCTCTCCTCCATATTTTCTTCTTCTTCTTCTTCTTTTCTTTCTTCTCTTGATCGGGGGCGAGCAATATTTTAAGTTAGGTGTGGTAAAAGCATAAGCTTTTTGTTTTTCCATTACCATTGATGGCACCTAAGGCCGGAGAATCCTCTAGAAAAGGGAAAGGGAAGACAAAAGCTTCCACCTCCGAGTCATGGGAGATGGAAAGATTCATCTCCAAAGCCCATCAAGACCACTTCTATGATGTTGTGGCCAAGAAGAAGGTGATCCCTGAGGTCCCTTTCAAGCTCAAGAAAAATGAGTATCCGGAGATATGACATGAGATCCAAAGAAGAGGTTGGGAAGTTCTAACCAACCCCATTCAACAAGTCAGAATCCTAATGGTTCAAGAGTTCTATGCCAATGCATGGATCACTAGGAACCATGATCAAAGTGTGAACCCGAATCCAAAGAATTATCTTACAATGGTTCGGGGGAAATACTTAGATTTTAGTCCGGAAAATGTGAGGTTGGCATTCAACTTACCCATGATGCAAGGAGATGCACGCCCCTACACTAGAAGGGTCAACTTTAATCAAAGGTTGGACCAAGTCCTTATGGACATATGGGTGGAAGGAGCTCAATGGAAAAGAGACTCCAAAGGCAAGCCGGTTCAACTGAGAAGACTGGACCTCAAGCCTGTAGTTAGAGGATAGTTGGAGTTCATTCAACGCTCCATCAACCCCACTAGCAACCGATCTGAAGTTACTGTGGATCGGGCTATCATGATTCATAGCATCATGATTGGAGAGGAAGTAGAAGTTCATGAAGTCATCTCCCATGAATTCTACAAAATAGCCGATAAGTCCTCTATTTTGGCAAGGCTAGCTTTTCTTCATCTTATTTGCCATCTATGTTACTCAGCTGGAGTTATCATAGAAGGAGACATCCTCATTGAGGAGGACAAGCCCATCACTAAGAAAAGGATGGAGCAAACAAGAGAGCCCACTCATGGAACCCAAGAGATGCATGAGGAAGCTCATCACCAAGAAATCCCGGAGATGCCTCAAGGGATGCACTTTCCTCCCAACAACTATTGGGAACAACTCAACACTTCCTTAGAAGATTTGAGTTACAATGTGGAACAATTAAGGGTGAAACATCAAGAGCACTCCATCATTCTCCATGAAATAAGAGAAGATCAAAGAGCAATGAGAGAGGAGCAACAAAGGCAAGGAAGGGACATAGAAGAGCTTAAGGACATTATTGGTCCTTCAAGAAGAAGACGCCACTAAGGTGGACTCATACCTTGCTCTTATTTTCTGTTGTTCGGTTTTTATGTTATATGTTCATCTATGTTTTGTGTCTCTACTTCATGATCAATAGTATGTAGTAACTATGTCTTAAAGCTATGAATAAATTCCATAAATCCTTCACCTTTCTTAAATGAAACATGTTTTTAATACAAAAGAACAAGAAGTACATGAATTTCGAAATTATCCTTGAATTTAGTTTAATTATATTGATGTGGTGGCAATACTTTATGTTTTCTGAATGAATGCTTGAACAGTGCATATTTTTTGATCTTGTTGTTTATGAATGTTAAAATTGTTGGCTCTTGAAGGAATGATGAACAAAGATAAATGTTATTGAAAATCTAAAAAATCATGAAAATTGATTCTTGAAGCAAGAAAAAGCAGTAAAAAAGCAAAAGCTTGCGGAAAAAAATGGCGAAAAACAATTAGAAAGAAAAAGAAAAAGCAAGCAGAAAAAGCCAATAGCCCTTAAAACCAAAAGGCAAGGGTAAAAAGGATCCAAGGCTTTGAGCATCAATGGATAGGAGGGCCCAAGGAAATAAAATCCAGGCCTAAGCAGCTAATTCAAGCTGTCCCTAACCATGTGCTTGTGGCATGCAGGTCCAAGTGAAAAACTTGAGACTGAGTGGTTAAAGTTGTGATCCAAAGCAAAAAGAGTGTGCTTAAGAGCTCTGGACACCTCTAACTAGGGACTCTAGCAAAGCTGAGTCACAATCTGAAAAGGTTCACCCAGTCATGTGTCTGTGGCATTTATGTATCTGGTGGTAATATTGGAAAACAAAATGCTTAGGGCCACGGCTAAGACTCATAAAAGTAGCTGTGTTCAAGAATCAACAAAACTTAACTAGGAGAATCAATAACACTATCTGAAATTCTAAGTTCCTATAGAAGTCAATCATTCTAGACTTCAAAGGAAAAAGTGAGATGCCAAAACTGTTCAGAAGCAAAAAGCTACAAGTCCCGCTCATCTAATTAAAATTTATATTCATTGATATTTTGAGATTTATAGTATATTCTCTTCTTTTTATCCTAATTGATTTTCAGTTTCTTGGGGACAAGCAACAATTTAAGTTTGGTGTTGTGATGAGCGGATAATTTATATGCTTTTTAGCATTGTCTTTAGGTAGTTTTTACCATGATCTAGTTACTTTTAGGGATGTTTTCATTAGTCTTTATGCTAAATTCACATTTCTAGATTTTACTATGAGTTTTTGTGTTTTTTTGTGATTTCAGGTATTTTCTGGCTGAAATTGAGGGACCTGAGCAAAACTCTGATAAGAGGCTGACAAAGGACTGCTGATGCTGTTGGAATCTGACCTCCCTGCACCCAAAATGGATTTTCTGGAGCTACCGACTTCCAAATTGCGCGCTCTCAGTGGCGTTAGAAAGTAGACATCTAGAGCTTTCCAGCAATATATAATAGTCCATACTTTATTCGGAATTTGATGACATATACTGGTGCTCAACGCCAGTTCCATGCTGCATTTTGGAGTCAAACGCCAGAAACACGTCACGAACCAGAGTTGAACGCCCAAAACATGTTACAACTTGGCGTTCAACTCCAATAGAGGCCTCAGCTCGTGGATAGATCAAGCTCAGCCCAGGCACACACCAAGTGGGCCCTGGAAGTGGATTTATACATCAATCACTTACCTCTGTAAACCCTAGTACCTAGTTTAATATAAATAGAACTTTTTACTAGCCTATTAGAGAGCTGGGTTCCATATTTGTCTTTTGATCATTCGGTCTTGTGACCACATTTGGGGGCTGGCCATTCGGCCATGCCTGGACCTATCACTTATGTATTTTCAACGGTGGAGTTTCTACACACCATAGATTAAGGGTGTGGAGCTCTGTTGTACCTCAAGTTTTAATGCAACTACTACTATTTTCCATCCAATTCGATTTATTCCTATTCTAAGATATTCGTTGCACTTCAACTTGATGAATGTGATGATCCGTGACACTCATCATCATTCTCACCTATGAACGCGCGTGACTGACAACCACTTCTATTCTACCTTAGACCGGGCGCATATCTCTTGGATTCGTTGATCAGAATCTTCGTGGTATAAGCTAGAATTGATGGCAGCATTCATGGGAATCCGGAAAGTCTAACCTTGTCTGTGGTATTTCGAGTAGGATTCCGGGATTGAATGACTGCGAGGAGCTTCAAACTCCTGAAGGTTGGGTGTTAGTGATAGACGCAAAAGAATCACGGGATTCTATTCCAACTTGATTGAGAACCGACAGATGATTAGCCGTGCTGTGACAGAGCATTTGGACTATTTTCACTGAGAGGATGGGATGTAGCCATTGACAACGGTGATGCCCTACATACAGCTTGCCATGGAAAGGAGTAAGAAGGATTGGATGAAAGCAGTAGGAAATTAGAGATTCAACAGGGACAAGCATCTCCATACGCTTATCCGAAATTCCCACTATTAATTTACATAAGTATTTCTATTCTATTTTATTTATCTTTTAATTATCTAATCCAATCACATTTGAATCAGCCTGACTGAGATCTACAAGATGACCATAGATTGCTTCATACCAACAATCTCTATGGGATCGACCCTTACTCACGTAAGGTATTACTTGGACGACCCAGTGCACTTGCTGGTTAGTTGTGCGGAGTTGTGACTAAGTGTAATTCACGTGTTAGAGCTACCAAACTAATGGAGCCATTGTTGATGATCATAATTTCGTGCACCAGTTTCCTCAAACACTTGGTGTGCATTTAACAAGCAATGAGCAATTATGTGATACTCAACCAATTAGATGCCCAAAATGAAGTATCAATCATCACACAACATCATCCACTCACAAAAATAGTGAAGAACAATCAAGAAAATCCATCAAAGTAATCAAAGTTCAAGTTCAACATCCATGGGAAAACAAAAAGAAGAAAAAGTAAATAAGCAAAAAGCAAGTGGTATAATCAAGTAACTAGAAGAGAAAATAAGTAAATCGTACAAAAAAAATCTAACTAGAAAAAGAAGTGACGCAAAGAAAGTAATAGATGAGATATGGAGGAAGTAGAACCTTGAGGAGTTTAAAAGAACAAGGTGAATGTTTTTTTTTAAGATGAGAGAGAAAGGGAAGAGATGTAGTGCCACCAGAGGAGGTGGTGGTCACCGGTGAGTAACCGGAGACAATGGTGGTGGAGTATGGAATAGAAGAGGTGAGAAGAGAAGAGAAGGGATAGAAGAGGAAGAAGAAAGAAATAAGAAAGAGGGTGAGAGAAGCAGGGCGCGCAGCTTTAAAGCTGGCTAGTGCGACCGACGCGCGCGCGCACAGTGCGCTGGCACGTCGGCAAGGGTTGAGTGAGGGACGCGAGTGTGTCATTGGCGTGCCCACGCGAGTATAGCTGTGTCCTTGGCACAGAATTGGCACAAAGTTGGCATAAGTCTAGGTTTCTTATACCAGAGTTGGCATGCAGCACAGGCGCGTGGCCGCGCACATTACGCTGACGCGTGCTTGATGGGGTTGGCTACCGGCGCAGACGCGCGCAGTGCGCAGACGCGTCGGTACGGGCGCAAGCTAGGCACAAAAATAGCACAAGCATGGCACAACTCTCGGTTTTTTTGTACTGGGAAGTGCACAATGCACCATCGGCGTGCGCGCGCACAGTGCGCTTGTGCGTCGATGGCCAAGTAGGAAGTGGGGCACACTGGCAGCATGTACACTGGCGCGTGGGGGCAGGCATGAAGTGGACATAAAGTGGGCACAAAGTGGGCATAACTCTCGGATTTTTGGCCCAGGTGTAAGAATGCACTACCGACGCGCGCACGCACAGTGCGCTCGCGCGCGGATGCCCCTTTTTTCCTTGTTTTTTTTTAAGCACATAGAAGAAGCTATTCTAACACATTTTGGCCGGTGTTCAAGCTAGTGGGCAAGAGAACACTTCACAAATTCATGCACCATTCAAAACATAGCATTCTCTCCACTTCAACAATTCCTCCATACCAAAATAATGAAATCTATCTAAACATCCTAGTTACCTAACAAGATCAACAACTAGAATTCCTAAGCAATCAACAACATCAAGAAATCACAAAATTCACAAGAATCTAAACTAAAAGCAACATGGTATACACAAGGAAGATCTTACCACGGTAGGGTGCCTCCCACCAAGCACTTTTCTTTAACGTCCTTAAGTTGGACAGTCAGTCGCTCAAGTTTCTCCTTCTCTAGGTACATCCTCCAATAGGAACACCTCTAGCTCTTTTGGGAGCCTGTAGCCATGGTACTTCTTCACTCTATGTCCATTCATCTTGAAAGTTGCTTCACTTTTAGGATCAAACAACTCCACTACTCCATAGGGCTTTATCTCCTTCACCTTGAAAGGTCCTTCCCATCTAGAGCGGAGCTTGCCAGGCATGAAACGAAGCCTCGAATTGTAGAGGAGAACCTCATCACCTTCTTGAAAGTCTTTTTTCCAGATGTGATGGTCATGGAATGCTTTAGTCTTTTCTTTGTAAATCCGAGCATTCTCATACGCTTCGTTCCTCAAACACTCGAGCTCCTCTAGCTGTAATTTTCTGGCTACTCCGGCTTGGGTCAAATCCATGTTGCACCGCTTTACTGCCCAATAGGCTCTGTGCTCAATTTCCACCGGAAGGTGGCATGCCTTACCATAGACGATCCCGAAGGGACTCATCCCTAACGGAGTCTTGTAGGCCGTTCTATACACCCATAGTGCATCTCCTAACTGGATGCTCCAATCCTTCCTTTGCGGATTAACTACTTTCTCCAAGATTCTCTTAATCTCCCAGTTGGACACTTCTGCTTGTCCGTTGGTTTGCGGATGATAAGTAGTGGCAACGTTATGCACTACCCCATAGTGCTTGAGCAGTGCCTCTACTTTCCTGTTACAAAAGTGGGATCCTTCGTCGCTCACGATTGCTTGTGGCGACCTATAACGGCACACAATGTTATTCCTAATAAAATAAATGACGGTATTGGCGTTGTCAAGGTAGGTAGGTATTACTTCTACCTACTTTGACACGTAGTCTACTGCTAACAAAATATATAGGTACCCACTTGAGTTGGAAAATGGTCCCATAAAGTCAATGCCCCATACATCAAATATCTCACAGAATAACATAGGTTGTTGAGGCATTTCATCCCTTTGGGATGTGTTTCCCGACTTCTGACACTGATGGCAAGACACACATAACCGGTTAGCGTCCTTGAATAAGGTTGGCCACCAGAATCCACAATCCAACACTTTTTTTGCGGTCCTTTGTGGGCCAAAGTGGCCACTGGTGCACGAAATTGTGATCATCAATGGCGCCATCAACATGGTACGCTCAATTGCAATCTCAACTATTTATCACAACTTCGCACAACTAACCAGCAAGTGCACTGGGTCGTCCAAGTAATAAACCTTACGCGAGTAAGGGTCGATCCCACGGAGATTGTTGGTATGAAGCAAGTGATGAGCGGATATTTTATACGCTTTTTGGGGATAATTTCATGTAGATTTTAGTATGTTTTAATTAATTTTTAGTATAATATTATTAGTTTTTAGGAAAAAATCATATTTCTGGACTTTACTATGAGTTTGTGTGTTTTTCTGTGATTTCAGGTATTTTCTGGCTGAAATTGAGGGAGCTGAGCAAAAATCTGAGTTAGGCTGAAAAAGGACTGCTGATGCTATTGGATCCTGACCTCCCTGCACTCGAAATGGACTTTTTGGAGCTACAGGAGTCCAATTGGCGCGCTCTCAACGGCGTTGGAAAGTAGACATCCAGGGCTTTCTAGCAATATATAATAGTCCATACTTTGAGCGAAGATAGACGACGTAACTTGGCGTTGAACGCCAAGTACATGCTGCTGTCTAGAGTTAAACGCCAGAAAAACGTCATGATCCGGAGTTGAACGCCCAAAACACGTTATAACTTGGAGTTCAACTCCAAGAAAGGCCTCAACTCGTGGATAGCTTTAGTCTCAGCCCCAGCACACACCAAGTGGGCCCCAGAAGTGGATTTCTGCACCAGTTATCTTAGTTTACTCATATTCTGTAAACCTAGGTTACTAGTTTACTATTTAAACAACTTTTAGAGACTTATCTTGGACCTCATGACATTTTCAGATCTGAATTACATACTTTTTGACGGCATGAGTCTCTAAACTCCATTGTTGGGGGTGAGGAGCTCTGCAGCGTCTCGATGAATTAATACAATTACTTTTGTTTTCCATTCAAACACGCTTGTTCTTATCTAAGATGTTCATTCGCGCTTAATTATGAAGAAGGTGATGATCCGTGACACTCATCACCTTCCTCAATCCATGAACGTGTGCCTGACAACCACCTCCGTTCTACATCAGATTGAATGAGTATCTCTTAGATTCCTTAATCAGAATCTTCGTGGTATAAGCCGGATTGATGGCGGCATTCATGAGAATCCGGAAAGTCTAAACCTTGTCTGTGGTATTCCGAGTAGGATTCTGGGATTGAATGACTGTGACGAGCTTCAAACTCCTGAAGGCTGGGCGTTAGTGACAGACGCAAAAGAATCAATGGATTCTATTCCAACCTGATTGAGAACCGACAGATGATTAGCCGTGCTGTGACAGAGCATAGGAACGTTTTCACTGAGAGGATGGGAAGTAGCCATTGACAACGGTGACACCCTACATAGAGCTTGCCATGGAAGGGACCTTGCGTGTGGGAAAAAAATTTCAAGGAAACGTTGAGATTCAGAGGACAAAGCATCTCCAAAACCCCAACATGTTCTCCATTAATAAAGTAACAATTTCCTTATTCCAAACACTTTGACTTCTTATCATTAAATCCAATTAATCTTATTGGCATCCTGACTAGGATTAATAAAATAAACATAGATTGCTTCAGACCAATAATCTCCGTGGGATCGACCCTTACTCACGTGGTATTACTTGGACGACCCAGTGCACTTGCTGGTTAGTTGTGCGGATTACAAATTCGTGCACTAGCAAGCTATGGTCACCTTGTAAATCTTAGTAAGGCAGATTCAAATGGTTATGGATGATATACGAACAAGGCATAAAGATAGAGATACTTATGTAATTCATCGGTGAGAACTTCAGATAAGCGAATGGAGATGCTTTGTCCCTTCCGTCTCTCTGCTTTCCTACTGTCTTCATCCAATCCTTCTTACTCCTTTCCATGGCAAACTGTATGTTGGGCATCACCGTTGTCAGTGGCTACAATCCCGTCCTCTCAGTGAAAATGTTCAACGCACCCTGTCACGGCACGGCTAATCATCTGTCGGTTCTCAATCAGGTTGGAATAGAATCCATTGATTCTTTTGCGTCTGTCACTAACGCCCAGCCTTCAGGAGTTTGAAGCTCCTCATAGTCATTCAATCATTGAATCCTACTCAGAATACCACAGACAAGGTTTAGACCTTCCGGATTCTCTTGAATGCCGCCATCAATTCTAGCTTATACCACGAAGATTCCGATCAAGGGATCCAAGAGATAAACATTCAAGCCTTGTTTGCTTGTAGAACAGAAGTGGTTGTCAGGCACTTATTCATAAGTGAGAATGATGATGAGTGTCACATAATCATCACATTCATCATGTTCTTGGGTGCAAATGAATATCTTAGAACAAGAATAAGCTGAATTGAATAGAAGAACAATAGTAATTGCATTAATACTCGAGGTACAGCAGAGCTCCACACCTTAATCTATGGTGTGTAAAAACTCCACCGTTGAAAATACATAAGTGATAATAGTGATCATTGGCTTCGGCCCCAGAGAGGGAACCAGAAGAACCAAGATGAAAATACAATAGTAAAAGGTCCTATTTGTAGAGAACTAGTAGCCTAGGGTTTACAGAAATGAGTAAATTACATAAAAATCCACTTTCGGGGCCCACTTGGTGTGTGCTTGGGCTGAGCATTGAAGCTTTCATGTGTAGAGACTTTTCTTGGAGTTAAACGCCAGCTTTTGTGCCAGTTTTGGCGTTTAACTCCCATTCTTGTGCCAGTTCCTGCGTTTAACGCCGGGCATTCTTGAGCTGATTTGGAACGCCAGTTTGGGCCATCAAATCTCAGGAAAAGTATGGACTATTATACATTGCTGGAAAGCCCAGGATGTCTACTTTCCAATGCCGTTGAGAGCGCGCCAATTGAGCTTCTGTAGCTCCAGAAAATCCACTTCGAGTTTAGGGAGGTCAGAATCCAACAGCATCTGTAGTCCTTTTCAGCCTCTGAATCAGATTTTTGCTCAGGTCCCTCAATTTCAGCCAGAAAATACCTGAAATCACAGAAAAACACACAAACTCATAGTAAAGTCCAGAAAAGTGAATTTTAACTAAAAACTAATAAAAATATATTAAAAACTAACTAAAACATACTGAAAACATACTAAAAACAATGCCAAAAAGCGTATAAATTATCCGCTCATCACAACACCAAACTTAAATTGTTGCTTGTCCCCAAGCAACTGAAAATCAAATAAGATAAAGAAAAGAGAATATGCAATGAATTCCAAAAACATCTATGAAGATCAATATTAATTAGATGAGTGGGGCTTTTAACTTTTTGCCTCTGAACAGTTTTGGCATCTCACTCTATCCTTTGAAATTCAGAATGATTGGCTTCTATAGGAACTCAGAATCCAGATAGTGTTATTGATTCTCCTAGTTAAGTATGATGATTCTTGAACACAGCTACTTTATGAGTCTTGGTCGTGGCCCAAAGTACTCTGTCTTCCAGTATTACCACCGGATACATACATGCCACAGACACATAATTGGGTGAAGCTTTTCAGATTGTGACTCAGCTTTGCTAAAGTCCCCAATTAGAGGTGTCCAGGGTTCTTAAGCACACTCTTTTTGCCTTGGATCACAACTTTATTCTTTTTTTCTTTTTTTTTGTATTCACTACTTTTTCTTGCTTCAAGAATCATTTTTATGATTTTTCAGATCCTCAGTAACATGTCTCCTTTTTCATCATTCTTTCAAGAGCCAACCATTCATGAACAACAAATTCAAAAGACATATGCACTGTTTAAGCATACATTCAAAAAACAAAAGTATTGCCACCACATCAAAATAATTAATCTGTTATAAAATTCAAAATTCATGCAATTCTTCTCTTTTTCAATTAAGAACATTTTTCATTCAAGAAAGGTGATGGATTCATAGGACATTCATAACTTTAAGGCATAGACACTAAGACACTAATGATTACAAGACACAAACATAGGTAAACATAAGCATAATTTTCGAAAAACAGGAAATTAAGGAACAAGGAGATTAAAGAACGGGTCCACCTTAGTGATGGCGGCTTGTTCTTCCTCTTGAAGATCTTATGGAGTGCTTGAGCTCCTCAATGTCTCTTCCTTGCCTTTGTTGCTCCTCTCTCATAATTTCATGGAGGAGGATGGAATGTTCTTGGTGCTCCACCCTTAGTTGTCCCATGTTGGAACTCAATTCTCCTAGGGAGGTGTTGATTTGCTCCCAATAGTTTTGTGGAGGAAAGTGCATCCCTTGAGGCATCTCAGGGATTTCATGATGAGAGGGGTCTCTTGTTTGCTCCATCCTTTTCTTAGTGATGGGCTTGTCCTCATCAATGAGGATGTCTCCCTCTATGTCAACTCCAACTGAATAACAGAGGTGACAAATGAGATGAGGAAAGGCTAACCTTGCCAAGGTAGAGGACTTGTCCGCCACCTTATAAAGTTCTTGGGCTATAACCTCATGAACTTCTATTTCTTCTCCAATTATGATGCTATGAATCATGATGGCCCGGTCTATAGTAACTTCAGACCGGTTGTTAGTGGGAATGATTGAGCGTTGGATAAACTCCAACCATCCCCTAGCCACGGGCTTGAGGTCATGCCTTCTTAGTTGAACCGGCTTCCCTTTTGAATCTCTCTTCCATTGAGCGCCCTCTTCACAAATGTCTATGAGGACTTGGTCCAACCTTTGATCAAAGTTGACCCTTCTAGTGTAAGGATGTTCATCTCCTTGCATCATGGGCAAGTTGAATGCCAGCCTTACATTTTCCGGACTAAAATCTAAGCATTTCCCCCGAACCATTGTAAGCCAATTCTTTGGGTTCGGGTTCACACTTTGATCATGGCTCTTGGTGATCCATGCATTGGCATAGAACTCTTGAACCATTAAGATTCCGACTTGTTGAATGGGGTTGGTAAGAACTTCCCAACCTCTTCTTCGGATCTCATGTCGGATCTCCGGATATTCACTCTTTTTGAGTTTGAAAGGGACATCAGGGATCACCTTCTTCAAGGCCACAACTTCATAGAAGTGGTCTTGATGCACCCTTGAGATGAATCTCTCCATCTTCCATGACTCGGAGGTGAAAGCTTTTGCCTTCCCTTTCCTCTTTCTAGAGGTTTCTCCGGCCTTGGATGCCATAAATGGTTATGAAAAAACAAAAAGCAATGCTTTTACCACACCAAACTTAAAAGGTTTGCTCGTCCTCGAGCAAAAGAAAAAAAAAAGAGAGTAGAAGAAGAAGAAATAGAGGACATGGAGATGGCTTTGTGGTTCGGCCAAAGGGGGAGAAGTAGTGTTTAGGTTGTGTGAAAATGAAGGAGTGAAGATGGGTTTATATAGGGGTGGAGAGAGGGGTAGGGTTCGGTTATGAATGGGTGGGTTTGGGAGGGAAAGTGGTTTGAATTTGAATGGTGAGGTAGGTGAGGTTTTATGAAAGATGGATGTGAGTAGTGAAGAGAATAGTGGGATTTGATAGGTGAGGGGTTTTTGGGGTAGAGGTGTTGAGGTGATTGGGTGAAGAAGAGAGAGAGTGGTGGGGTAGGTGGGGATCCTGTGGGGTCCACAGATCCTGAGGTGTCAAGGAAAAGTCATCCCTGTACCAAGTGGCGAGCAAAATTGCTTTTCATGCCAATTCTGGCGTTAAACGCCGGGCTGGTGCCCCTTTCTGGCATTTAACGCCAGCTTCTTGCCCTTTTCTGGCGTTTAACGCCAGTCTGGTGCCCCTTTCTGGCGTTAAACGCCCTGAATGGTGCCAGACTGGGCGTTAAACGCCCATTTGCTGCCCTTACTGGCGTTTAAACGCCAACAATGTCTTCCTCCAGGGTGTGCTGTTTTTCTTTCTGTTTTTTATTCTGTTTTTGCTTTTTCAATTGATTTTGTGACTTCCCATGATCATCAACCTACAGAAAACATAAAATAACAAAGTAAAATGGATTAAACATAACATTGGGTTGCCTCCCAACAAGCGCTTCTTTAATGTCAGTAGCTTGATAGTGGGCTCTCATGGAGCCTCACAAATGCTTAGGGCAATGTTGGAACCTCCCAACACCAAACTTAAAGTTTGAATGTGGGGGTTCAACACCAAACTTAGAAGTTGGTTGTGGCCTCCCAACACCAAACTTAGAGTTTAACTGTGGAGGCTCTGTTTGACTCTGTTTTGAGAGAAGCTCTTCATGCTTCCTCTCCATGGCAACAGAGGGATATCCTTGAGCCTTAAACACAAGGGATTCTTCATTCACTTGAATGATCAATTCTCCCCTGTCAACATAAATTACAGCCTTTGCTGTGGCTAGGAAGGGTCTGCCAAGGATGATGGATTCATCCATGCACTTCCCAGTCTCTAGGACTATGAAATCAGCAGGGATGTAATGGTCTTCAACTTTTACCGGAACATCCTCTACAAGTCCATAAGCTTGTTTTCTTGAATTGTCTACCATCTCTAGTGAGATTCTTGTAGCTTATACCTCAAAGATCCCTAGCTTCTCCATTACAGAGAGAGGCATGAGGTTTATACTTGACCCTAAGTCACACAGAGCCTTCTTAAAGGTCATGGTGCCTAAGGTACAAGGTATTGAGAACTTCCTAGGGTCCTGTCTCTTTTGAGGTAATTTCTGCATAGACAAGTCATCCAGTTCTTTGGTGAGCAAAGGGGGTTCATCCTCCTAAGTCTCATTACCAAATAACTTGTCATTTAGCTTCATGATTGCTCCAAGGTATTTAGCAACTTGCTCTTCAGTGACATATTCATCCTCTTCAGAGGAAGAATACACATCAGAGCTCATGAATGGCAGAAGTAAATCCAATGGAATCTCTATGGTCTCAGTATGAGCCTCAGATTCCCTGGTTCTTCATCAGGGAACTCATTGGAGGCCAGTGAACGTCCATTGAGGCCTTCCTCAGTGGCGCTCACTGCCTCTTCCTCCTCTCCAAATTTGGACATGTAGGTCATGTTAATGGCCTTGCACTCTCCTTTTGGATTCTCTTCTGTATTGCTTGGAAGAGTGCTAGGAGGGAGTTCAGTAATTTTCTTACTCAGCTGACCCACTTGTGCCTCCAAGTTTCTAATGGAGGACCTTGTTTCAGTCATGAAACTTTGAGTGGTTTTGATTAGATCAGAGACCATGGTTGCTTAGTCAGAGTGGCTCTGCTTAGAATTCTCTGTCTGTTGCTGAGAAGATGATGGAAAAGGCTTGCCATTGCTAAACCTGTTTCTTCCACCATTATTGTTGTTGAAACCTTATTGAGGTCTCTATTGATCCTTCCATGAAAGATTTGGATGATTTCTCTATGAAAGATTATAGGTGTTTCCATAGGATTCTCCCATGTAATTCACCTCTTCCATTGAAGGGTTCTCAGGATCATAAGCTTCTTCTTCAGATGAAGCGTCCTTAGTACTGCCTGGTGCAGCTTGCATTCCAGACAGACTTTGAGAAATCATATTGACTCCTTTCTTCTGATTCGTCCCATTGTTCATAGGATTCCTTTCAGAAGTATACATGAATTGGTTATTTGCAACCATTTCAATGAGTTCTTGAGCTTCTGTAGGCGTCTTCTTCAGATGAAGAGATCCTCCAGCAGAGCTATCCAATGACATCTTGGATAGTTCAGACAGGCCATCATAGAAGATACCTATGATGCTCTATTCAGAAAGCATGTCAGAAGGACACTTTCTGATCAATTGTTTGTATCTTTTCCAAGCTTCATAGAGGGATTCTCCTTCCTTCTGTCTGAAGGTTTGGGCTTCCACTCTAAGCTTACTCAATTTTTGAGGTGGAAAGAATTTTGCCAGGAAGACATTGACTAGCTTTTCCTAAGAGTTCAGGCTTTCTTTAGGTTGTGAGTCCAACCATATCCTAGCTCTGTCTCTTACAGCAAAAGGGAATAGCATAAGTCTGTAGACCTCAGGGTCAACCCCATTAGTCTTGACAGTGTCACAAATTTGCAAGAATTCAGCTAAAAACTGATGAGGATCTTCCAATGGAAGTCCATGGAACTTGCAATTTTGTTGCATCAGAGAAACTAATTGAGGCTTAAGCTCAAAGTTGTTTGCTCCAATGGCAGGGATAGAGATCCTTCTCCCATAGCAGTCGGGAGTAGGTGCAGTAAAGTCACCCAGCACCTTCCTTGCATTGTTGGCATTGTTGTTGTTTTCGGCTGCCATGTCTTCTTCTTGTTTGAAGATTTCTGTTAGGTCCTCTACAGAGAGTTGTGCCTTAGCTTCTCTTAGCTTTCGCTTCAAGGTCCTTTCAGGTTCAGGGTCAGCCTCAACAAGAATGCTTTTGTCTTTGCTCCTGCTCATATGAAAGAGAAGAAAACAAGAAAATATGAAATCCTCTATGTCACAGTATAGAGATTCCTTGAGGTGTCAGAGGAAAAGAAAAATAGAAGGAGGAGGTAGAAGAATTCAAACTTATCACCAAAGACAGAGTTCGAATTGTGCATTGAGGAGGAGTGTTAGTCCATAAATAGAAGGATGTGAGAAGAGGGGAAGAAATTTTCCAAAATTAAGTAAAAGATTTAAAAACATTTTGAAAAAATACTAATTAATTTTCAAAAACTTAAGAGTGGAAAAAGAAATCAAGTGATTTTTGAAAAAGATTTTGAAATTAGAAAGTAAAAAGATATGATTGAAAACTATTTTGAAAAATATGTGATTAAAAAGATATGATTTAAAAGTTATGGTTTTTAAAAAGATGTGATTGAGAAGATATGATTCGAAAAACAATTTAAAAAGATTTGATTTTGAAAATTAATGACTTGGCTAACAAGAAAAGATATGATTCAAACATTAAACCTTTCTCAACAGAAAAGGCAACATAATTGAATTGTTGAATCAAATCATTAATTGTTAGCAAGTATTTTTGAAAATGGAAAGAAATTGATTTTGAAAAAGATTTGATTGAAAAGATTTGATTTGAAAAAGATTTGATTTTTGAAAAATTTTGAAAACCTGAAAAAAAATTTGAATTAAAAACAGAATCTTCCCTCTTGTGCCATCCTGGCGTTAAACGCCCAAAATGGTATCCATTATGGCGTTTAACGCCCAAAACACTACCCTTTTGGGCGTTAAACGCCAAGCCAGGCACCCTGGCTGGCATTTAAATGCCAGTTTTCCTTTTTCACTGGGCGTTTTGAACGCCCAGTCTTTTTCTGTGTAATTCCTCTGCTGTATGTTCTGGATCTTCAATTCTCTGTATTATTGACTTGAAAAGACACAAATTAAATTTTTTTTTTTGGATTTTTAATAATGAGGAATAATCAGAATGTAACTAAAATCAAATAACAATGCATGCAAGACACCAAACTTAGCAGTTTGTATACCATTGACACTAACAAAATGAGAATGCATATGAAAAACAACAAAACACTCAAGACAAGAGAATTTAAAGATCAGAACAAGGAAATCATCAAGAACAACTTGAAGATTAATGAAGACACATGCATGAAATGCAAGAAGAATAGAAACATGCAATTGACACCAAACTTAAAATGAGACTAGTGTCTCAATAAGAAACATAAAATATTTTTGGTTTTTTTTTATGATTTTGTAATTTTTTTTGGTTTTTTCGAAAATTAAGTGGAAAAGAAAATAAAGATATCAAAATTCTTAATGAGAATTCCAGGAATCATGCAATGTTAGTCTAAAGCTTCAGTCTAAAGGAATTAGACATAGCTAGCCAAGCTTCAACAGGACATTGCATTCAAGAGCTAAATTGATGAAAATCAATCAGCTTTGGTGATGATAAAAACATCACCTTGAAACACTAGAATTCATTCTTAAGAACTCTGAAGAAAAATACCTAATCTAAGCAATAATATGAACCGTCAGTTGTCCAAACTCAAACAATCCCCGGTAACGGTGCCAAAAACTTGGTGCACGAAATTGTGATCATCAATGGCGCCATCAACATGGTACGCTCAACTGCAATCTCAACTATTTATCACAACTTTGCACAACTAACCAGCAAGTGCACTGGGTCGTCCAAGTAATAAACCTTACGCGAGTAAGGGTCGATCCCACGGAGATTGTTGGTATGAAGCAAGCTATGGTCACCTTGTAAATCTTAGTCAGGCAGATTCAAATGGTTATGGATGATATACGAATAAGGCATAAAGATAGAGATACTTATGTAATTCATTGGTGAGAACTTCAGATAAGCGAATGGAGATGCTTTGTCCCTTCCGTTTCTCTACTTTCCTACTGTCTTCATCCAATCCTTCTTACTCCTTTCCATGGCAAGCTGTATGTTGGACATCACCGTTGTCAGTGGCTACAATCCCGTCCTCTCAGTGAAAATATTCAACGCACCCTGTCACGGCAAGGCTAATCATCTGTCGGTTCTCAATCAGGTTGGAATAGAATCCATTGATTCTTTTGCGTCTGTCACTAACGCCCAGCCTTCAGGAGTTTGAAGCTCGTCACAGTCATTCAATCATTGAATCCTACTCAGAATACCACAGACAAGGTTTAGACCTTCCGGATTCTCTTGAATGCCGCCATCAATTCTAGCTTATACCACGAAGATTCCAATCAAGGGATCCAAGAGATAAACATTCAAGCCTTGTTTGCTTGTAGAACAGAAGTGGTTGTCAGGCACTCGTTCATAAGTGAGAATGATGATGAGTGTCACATAATCATCACATTCATCATGTTCTTGGGTGCAAATGAATATCTTAGAACAAGAATAAGCTGAATTGAATAGAAGAACAATAGTAATTGCATTAATACTCGAGGTACAGCAGAGCTCCACACCTTAATCTATGGTGTGTAAAAACTCCACCGTTGAAAATACATAAGTGATAATAGTGATCATTGGCTTCGGCCCCAGAGAGGGAACCAGAAGAACCAAGATGAAAATACAATAGTAAAAGGTCCTATTTGTAGAGAACTAGTAGCCTAGGGTTTACAGAAATGAGTAAATTACATAAAATTCCACTTCCGGGCCCATTTGGTGTGTGCTTGGGCTGAGCATTGAAGCTTTCATGTGTAGAGACTTTTCTTGGAGTTAAATGCCAGCTTTTGTACCAGTTTGGGCGTTTAACTCCCATTCTTGTGCCAGTTCTGGCGTTTAACGCCGGGCATTCTTGAGCTGATTTGGAACGCCGGTTTGGGCCATCAAATCTCGGAAAAAGTATGGACTCTTATACATTGCTGGAAAGCCCAGGATGTCTACTTTCCAATGCCGTTGAGAGCGCACCAATTGGGCTTCTGTAGTTCCAGAAAATCCACTTCGAGTGCAGGGAGGTCAGAATCCAACAGCATCTGCAGTCCTTTTCAGCCTCTGAATCAGATTTTTTCTCAGGTCCCTCAATTTCAGCAAGAAAATACCTGAAATCACAGAAAAACACACAAACTCATAGTAAAGTCCAGAAAAGTGAATTTTAACTAAAAACTAATAAAAATATATTAAAAACTAACTAAAACATATTGAAAACATACTAAAAACAATGCCAAAAAGCGTATAAATTATCCGCTCATCAGCCACCACATTCGGACGAATGGCAAGCTTTAAGAATGGGTTGGATTTTGGACTCCGGGACATATCTTCGAATTACTTGGTCTACTCCCCTCTTCCACAAGTGAGGGTCATCCCACATATAATATTTGGAATCACTCCTCAACTTATCCCTTTGGTGTTTAGAAAAGTTGGGAGGGAAGAGTTTCTCAACCAAGTAGTTTGCCATTGGGGCAAACCAAGGAAAGTTATCCGACACAGCATGCAAGCTATCCAATGAGAATGAGTCATTGATCGGAAATGGATCCGATTTTAAATTCTCAAGGCGGCTTAAATGATCTGCAACCAAGTTTTGAGATCCACTCCGGTCCTAATCTCAATGTCGAATTCTTGCAAAAGCAAGATCCAACGTATGAGTCTAGGTTTTGACTCATTCTTTGACAATAAGTATTTCAAAGCCGCATGATCCATGTATACCACTATCTTTGATCCTAGAAAATAAGATCTGAATTTATCTAAAGCATGAAAAATAGCTAAGAGTTCCTTTTTAGTAGTGGTATAGTTGGATTGTGCTGCATCAAGTGTTTTAGAAGAGTATGCAATGACATAAGGGAGTTTACCATCGCGCTATGCAAGCGCGACACCTATAGCTTGGTTTGATGCATCGCACATTATCTCAAATGGCAACGTCCAGTTGGGGCCTCGCACAATCGGTGCCGTGGTAAGAGCTTTCCTTAGCTCTTCAAAAGTTTTCACACATTCACTATCAAACTTAAAGTCCACATCCTTTTGGAGTAGGTGCGACAATGGTAAAGCAATCTTGCTGAAATCTTTGATAAAGCACCTATATAATCCTGCATGTCCTAAAAACGAGCAGACCTCCCTCACAGATGAAGGGTGAGATAAAGTGGTGATAACATCGACCTTGGGCGGGTCTACAGAAATTCCTTCATGAGATACTACATGTCCTAACACTATACCTTGTCTTACCATAAAATTACATTTTTCAAAATTTAAGACAAGGTTGGTGTCAACACATCTAGCTAAGACTTTAGCCAAGTTCTCTAAGCAACAATCAAATGAATTTCCATAAACACTAAAGTCATCCATAAAAACTTCTAGACAATTCTCCATTAGATCAAAAAAGACACTGGTCATGCACCGCTGAAAAGTAGCGGGTGCATTACATAGTCCAAATGGCATCCTTTTATAGGCAAAGGTGCCAAAAGGGCAAGTGAATGTGGTCTTTTCCTGATCTTCAGGAGCAATGTGAATCTGGAAGTAACCAGTGAATCCATCAAGAAAACAGTAATGGGATTTACCCGGTAAACGGTCCAACATCTGGTCGATAAAGGGCAAAGGGTAGTGGTCCTTCCTTGTAGCGGCATTCAACCTTCTATAGTCGATGCACACTCGCCATGCATTTTGTACTCTCTTGGTGACCACTTCACCATCATCCTTTGTAACCGCAGTGATGCCTGATTTCTTGGGAACAACCTGGACCGGGCTCACCCACTCACTATCAGAAATCGGGTATATGATACCTGCATCAAGTAGCCTAGTGACCTCTTTCTTTACCACATCGAAGATGGTTGGATTGAGCCTCTTTTGCCGTTGCCTAACTGGCCTAGCTCCATCTTAGAGAAATATCTGATGCATGCACTTGTGAAGGTCAATCCCCACAATATCGGCTAGGCTCCAACCAATTGCTTTCTTGTACTTTCTGAGAACATCTAGGAGCTTTTATTCTTCTTCACTAGAAAGCTCACTAGCAATAATGACTGGAAATTTTTTCTTGTCCTATAAGAAAGCATACTTCAAATGATATGGAAGAGGCTTCAATTCACTCTTTGCCTCAAGCTGAGGCTCCTTTTCGTCAAGCTCACAGTGTTCACTCTCAACAACTTTCTCTTGTTCACCCTCTTGGTCATCCGTCTCTTCAACAATGTGGTAGCACAACTTGTTACGTTCTTCTTCTTGCACTTCCGCTACCACTTCATCAATTACATCATATCGGAGAATGGAATGCTCTTTAGGAGGATGCTTCATGGCTTCTTCCAAATTGAACTTTTTGATAGTCTTGTCTCCAACCTCAAAGGAATATGTACCGGTGAAGGCATCTAACTTGAATTTAGAGGTCTTAAGGAAGGGTCTACCAAGTAGAACGGAGAATGAGCTTCTATTTCCTGTTGGAGGCATTTCAAGGATGTAAAAGTCAACCGGAAAGATCAAATCCTTGATCGCCACAAGTACATCTTCGGTTATTCCTGTTACCGTGATCACACTTTTATCGGCCAAGGCAAACCTCCCCGCCGACTTCTTTAATGGAGCTAAATTCAACCGCACAAAGGTAGAAAGCGGCATGATGCTTACACAAGCTCCAAGATCACACATACAATCATGAAAAATGTGTCCACCAATACAACAAGACACCAAACAAGGCCCAGGGTCACCACATTTCTTTGGAATAGGTTCCATCAAGGAAGAAATTGAACTACCCAAGGACAATGTCTCCAATTCTCCTATCCTATCTTTGTGTGTGCATAAGTCTTTCAAGAATTTTGCATACTTTGGAATTTGTTTAATAGCATCAAGAAGTGGTATGGTTACCTCAACCTTCTTGAACACTTGAAGCTTGTTCAAATCAAATTCCGGTGTCTTTTTTGCTTTCTTCACCATGGAATGGAATGGAATAGGGATGGACTCATCCACTAGAGCTTTCCTCTTGGGTTCCTTGAGGTTTACTCCTTCTTCCTCATGCCTCTTGTCTACCCCCCCCCCCTTTTCATGTGGAACTTCAACATTCACTTCTTCCTCATGAATGTCCTCCAAGACCCTTGGAGGTATCTCTTCCAATGTAGTTTCCGACCGTAGAGTGATGGCGTTGAGACCGCCCTTTGGGTTTGGTTGGGGTTGGGATGGAAGGTTAGAAGAACTTGAGGGTTGGTTGGTATTGCTGGAGGAGGACATGGACATCTTCGAAATCATGTCGGCAAGATTGGCCAATTGAACACTCATGGCCTCGAATTGAGCCTTATAGCCCTCATCCCATTTATCCATAGCAGCTCTAAGCTCGTCAACTTGATTGGTGGGAGGTGGAGAGGTTTGGTTACATTGTTGTCTATGGTGTGGTGCTTGGTACTTGGTGTAGTTGTTTTGGTTAGGGTTGTGGTGATTTTGGTTGGCTTGGTAGTTGTTGTTGTTGTAGTAGTATTGAGATGAAGATTGGTTGTTGTTGTGATGAGAAGAAGAGTTATTCCATCTTTGGATTTGATTGCTCCCTTGTGCATTATCCCTCCACCCTTGATGTTGATTACCACCATGAGGGTAGTGGTTTTGGCCTTGAGAAGGATAGGGTGGACGATTGTTGTAATTCACATTGGCCACTACAAGGGTATGTTCCTCTTGAATTTGATGGCATTGAACGGTGTAATGTATAGTGCTAGAGCACAAACCACAAATCCTAGGAGGGCCTTCAAGTTGAGCAACTGGTGGTGGGGCTTGGATGGCTTGGATGGAGTAGAATTCCTTTTGATCCTTTTACATTTGCGTGAGGATGGTGGTCATGTCCCCAAGTGCTTTGGTTAGGCTTGATTCGGAAGGAGACGTTTCTACCACACCCTTGAGAGGATTACTTCTCATCCTTGTATGTTGTGTAGCTTCGGCAACATCCTTTATCAAACTCCAAGCTTCTCCCTCCGTCTTGTTTTTCGAAAGGAAACCACCACTAGAAGCGGTGAGCAATCTTCTATCTTCTACACAAAGACCTCCGGTGAAGTAGCTAATGAGCAAGTGAGTGTTCATTCCATGGTGTGGACAAGATTCCAATAGCCTCTTGAACCAAGACCAATACTCGTACAGACTCTCTTGGTCTCTTTGCATTATACCCAAAATCTCCTTTCGGATGTAGTCGGTCTTCTCCGGTAGGAAGAATTTATCTAGAAACTCTCTTCTCAAGAAATCCCAATTGGTAGCAATCTCATCTAGTAGCGAATAAAACCATGTCTTTACTTGCGCTTCAAGAGAGAAAGGGAAGGCAAAAACCATGATAGCCACCTCATCGGCTCTATGCCTTTGAGCCGTAGAACAAGCAACTTGAAAATCCTTTAGATGCCGGATGGGATCTTGACCCGGCAACCCATGATACTTAGGCAGTAAATTTATCAAGCTACTCTTCAATTCAAAGTTTGGATCAAAGTTAGGATACCTTGCTTGCAGTGGTTGAAGCACAATATCCGGAGCTCCTTGCTCACGTAAAGTGATCTGGCGTGGCTCCGCCATGTATGGTTCACCTGTAGGATGTAAAGATGTATTAGTAGTGCCAATAGAAGAGTAGGAAGTAGTAGAATCCAAGTCACTCTCGGTACCGTCTAGTGATTTGGTATGTTCCTCAAGAGAGGCCGAAGTACTAGCCGTATAGTCCAATCGCCATCTAGCTTGCCGAGTGTGTAACAAAGTTCTTTCAATCTCGGGATCAAAATCGGCTAAGCTAGAATTCGGTTGAAACCGAGTCATCAAACTTGAGAGTCATAGCACCAAAAGAAAAGAAGTTAAACTATAGCTAAGTATTGAAAGCAAACAAACTATCTACAATATTCACATATTCACATAACCAATATCAAGGCATATGTTGCAACCATTCCCCGGCAACGGCGCCAAAAATTTGATACACACAAGGGGATTGTCAGAAGAGAGTTTCTCAATGAAGTTGCGTTGCAAGTATAGCTCTACCAACAACAATCATTGAGGATCAAATTTAGAAAAGAATTGGTTGTCACAAGTTCAACCCCAATAAAATAACCGAAGTATTCAAACCTCGGGTCGTCTCACAAGGAATGGGCAAACATGTGCTTCAACATTGGTTAGAAATCCGGGGTTGTAAGTCATGAGCGATAAAATAAACTAGACATCTTAGCAAACACGTAATCTAAAGTGAAAGGAACTAATTCAAATAATCAAGCAAGATGTGAGCAATTTCAAACTAAGAAGACAACATTCAATTTAATTCTACTCTCAACTAGACAATAGCTACAACTAAAGAAAGATAATTAAGAATTTGGGTTTTCAAATATGAATGATAAAAGCAACTCTTGGCTAGGCATGGGAATTGGGGTCACTATCCTTGTCTAATAACCATATCTTGACAATTATGAGGAACCAAACTCATTACGTCTACTTCTATACTTGAAGTAAGTTAAATGGTTTGGTCAACATTTACCCATAAGGCCTAACCTCACTACTAATTAACCTAGTAGTAGGCTAGTATCAATGGCTATCAAATTGACCACTAAGGGTTCCCAAATCACAAATCCACTAGACCCAATGACTCAAGTTTATCCAATTCCCTTGACCTATGCCAAGAGTAAAAAGAACTACTCCATAATCAAGGCAAATAATTCATCAAACACTTGTTAAGCATTAAGAAGAGACATGTTCAAATTGTAAATGAATTGAAATTAACAAATATCCACTAACAGATATCAACTTACAATCACTCAAACAACACAATTAAGCATAGAAATCATCAATGTAATATCAACAAGTCAAGATTCACAACATTCATGCAATGGGTATAAAATGACAATTGACAAGAATCCATAAACTAACATAAGATCTAAGCAAAAGTATACTAAGGAATTCAAATTAAACAATCAAAACTAGTAATTAACAAACTCCAATTTAGATTCAACAAGGAAATATCAAATTAAAGCTAGATCTAGAGAAGAACAAGGATTTCTCTTTCTAGAAGAACAAAGAATCCAAAAAACTAGAAAAATGTGTCTTAGTGTAAAAATGATTGATCCCCTTCTCCCTAGCATTCTTGGGTCTTTTTCCATGCAGAAACAGCTTGAAATTGGGCCTAATGAGCCTCAGAAATTGCCAGACACGATTTCCTTTAATGAGATCACGTGCAGCTTCCCACGCGTGCACGCCATGCGTGCATGCGCGCCGATTGCTTTTGTGATCCACGCGTGTGCGCCAAGTGCGCGTGCGTCGGTTGGAATTCTCTGGCCTGCGCGGATGCGTCCATCCTTGCGCGCCGCTTCCAGCTATCCTCATCCATGCGTGCGCCTGATGTGCTCATGTGCGTCGATGCTGCAGTTCCCAAAATCCAAATCTTCATGTTCCTTCCTCTTGTGCATGCTTTTCTTCTCTCTTCTAGGCCACTCTTACCCTATTAATTCTGAAATCACTCAACAAATACGTCACGGCATCGAATGGCGATAAAGAGGATCAAAATATAGCAATTCTAAGGCAAAATAAGCATGTTTTCTATTATGGAGCAATATTAGGAAGTGAACACAAAACCATGTATTTCTTGTGAATAAGTACGAGAAATATTGATAAAAACCCCCCAAATTAAACACAAAATAAACCACAAAATTGGGGTTTATCAGCTGCATATTAAGGTATGGTGGAAGGTTCGAGAATTATTTCTCAAGACATTGTATCACACATATCATCTGTAGTAATCTTCCTGACAGTAAAGTTGACAATAAAGTTAAGAACATCAGCTTTGATCAAGTCATTTCAATTTTGAGCTTTAATCCTGTTCTTTCTTATCCATGATTTTAATTATTGGCTAGTCCAATGGAGATCCTTCAATGCAGGACTGCCAGTAGTAAAACCCACTTGGATTTTAGATTCAATTGCTACTAACAGACTCTTAAGTTGTATGTTCTTGCATTTTTCATGCACCTATATTGATTTCATTTTCATCAGCAAATAAATCCTGCCATATATTTTTTCGGGAGAGAAAATAAACTGAGAGTGACTAAACCTTCATTTTGCTTTTCTAGGGGTGCCTTATCAACTTGAGTAGGTTGCTAGTAACCAACCAAAACTGTCAGCATTTTTCACATTGAAAAGTAGCAAAGATATCAGAGGACACTTTTACAAATGCCATTTGTCAAGTGGAACCAGACATTGAAGATTTACACCAAAGGTTGGCCAACTGAAGGAGAGGCACCCATCTGAAGTTGGGGAGAGGGTTGAAGTTTGCAAGCAAATCAGTAATGAAAATTTTATTGAGATTATTTTATTTATTTATTTATTTTTTACTTGATAATTATGTCTTTATATTGAACTACAAATTTTCTTCTAATAATATTATTAATACATATTAAACCTGAAACACAACACAATGAATTGATATTTTTTTTTATGACTAAACACAATTGATTTAGGTAGACAGTAAAATATTTATCATCACGTATTTTTAACTTTTTATATAATTTTTTAATATTATTAATGAAAACGATTGGATTGTACATATTTTTGAAATATACATTGTACATATATTTAGTGATTCTTTCTTCCAAATGGTTTTAGGTGGAAATGAGCCCAACATGGCAGCAGGGGAAGCTTAGAGAATTTTGCAAGCAGAAAGGAATCCATGTGAGTGCATGGTCACCATTAGGAGCTTACAGAGAATTCTATGGTATAAATTCCGTTATGGACAATCCAATCCTTAAGGACATAGCCAATTCAAGACACAAGAGTGTGCCTCAGGTCCTTAATATATTTATTTCTTAATTTTTTTATTAAGGTTATAAATTTATAAACTTACTTTATAATGTGAACTCTTAATATTATTTTATTTTTTCAGTAACTATGTTTATTTCTCCTTTTTTTGTTTTCTCAAAGTATTTGTCTATGTTAATGCTTATCTTTTTGTAAAAAAAATTAAGATTATGTATATTTATTTTTTATTAAATATCTCTTCTTAATTTAAAATTAAGAAAATACAACAAAATTAATTAAGATAACTTTAAATTTTTTATTATTTTAGAGAATTTATAGTGAAGAACAGATGAAGTGCACCAACAAAATAGACCTGATATTGAAATTGTTACCTTGTGTGATGAGAAAGAAAAAGATAGGAGGAGGAAGTTGAAGAAGTCATTATGATCAAAGATGGCAACATCACATATATGTAATATACATAAATATAAATTTGTTGTATTTATGTGGATTTGTTTCTACCTTCATTTTTTTTAATACATATATGTAATATACATAAATATAAATTTATTTATATTTAGAATCCATTTTCCATTTCATGTTTATACGATTTTTATTTTGCCTTCATTTTGATTTTCAATAATTGTTGATATTCGATCCTATTAAATAGTTATCTATTTTTTATTATTTATATATTTTTTTGAATTAGAATTATATTTGAAAATTAAATTTTAATAGTGATATATGCGAAATTTAGTTAAAATTTATAAATAGGAAACAGCAATAGCGACTGTTTTAGCGACCGATTTTGAAATTTTGAAGTTAGTTATTAGAGACCGATTTAGCGATCGAAACATTACCGACTAATTTAGCAACTGAAATATTGATCACTATTTAGTGACCGAAAAACTTAGCAACTAATTTAGCGACCGAAATATTAGTCGCTATTTAGTGACCGATCTTGTTAGCGACCGATTTAGCAACCAAAATTATTTCGCATGGGTTAGATGGCCTTGGTTGAAAATCGGTCGCTAAATATTAGCGACCAACATCGGTCGCTATTCTGAATTTAGCGACCAAGGATTTAGCGACTACCAAAATCGACCCTCATTCCCTTAAGGTACTACTTGGTACGACCTGGTGCACTTGTCAGTTAGATTGTGGGTTATAAATCCCGCACCAGTACTAAGCAATCAACTTTCTCATGCATTCACTCCTATCCTAAGGTCATCTAACCTAAGTTTTCACAAGACGTTATATATTAAATACAAGAAATCAAAACCATACCTTAGTCGATTTCCCGTAAAACCTGGAACATCACAATTTGTCACCGTTTCACGACACCCAAGTTTCCAAAGTCTCACCAAAAGAGTCCAATACCAAGTCTCCAACACCACCAATTTGTTTCCAAAGTACACAATCCAATCTAATTTCACAAAATAACACTAAAATTACCATGGGATTCACTAATTAGATAACTTGAAAAGGATTAAACATTTCTCATCTTACCGACGAAAGTTTGGGACAAAATCCAGCAAATCCACAAAGCTAATTTACTCCTAAATACCAAATTTCAACAAATTCTCAACACCAAAGTTCAACAATTTTTGAAACTAAGATGAGAAGATTTAGGTGAGAAAACTCAATTTTTGAAGAGGATTCCGAGACGAATGCGTGGCCGATGACGGCTCGTCAATCGGAACTCCAAATCAAAAGTTATGTGAGATTGAAATCTAGCCAAGGATTTTACATACCCCTTGCTCCCCTTCATCCATTTCCCAGCATGTTTCATTATGAAACAAGGTAGAAGAGCTAAAGCTTTTATTAATTGTGGGCTTGGGTTGGGCCTTGAGCCCATTTTGGACCTGATTTGACTGGTTCGGTCCATTCAGCCCAATTTTAGGCTAAATTTTTTAAAATTAATGTCAAAATTTTTATTTTAATTAGGTCTACCCCACTAAACTATAAAATTTCATTTCCTAATTTCTTAGATTAATAATTAGTTTATTCCCTAATTATTTACTAATTTCTCAAATTTTACAGAGAGAGAAAAAGAGACAAGGGAAGAAGAGGAGAAGCTAAGGGGTTTTGGTTTTGAGTTTTGGCTGTGTTAAGGTTTGATTTTTTTTAGCAAATAGTCATTCTTTATGCTGATTCAAAGATCATGCCACAACGATAAGTGTTGTTCGTGGAAAATAGTTAAATTTTAGCCATGGTGATCATTTTCGTAACAAATATTAAACACACTCATTTAGTTTTACCACGATTTAGTATTTGTTGTTAAAGTTTCACAGCTAATCCTTGTTTTGTAGTAGTAACAATAATGAAATCACTACAAACTTCTAATAGAATGAGAACGAAGGCAATGGTGGTAGCGACAATGCGATGAAGAGGTTAAAGTGAGATTGGCAATAAAAGCAAACAAAGCAAGAGTTGTGTAGACGATGACAAGAGCGAGCAACCCAAAAATGAACAGATCAAAAGAGAAGGAGACAATAATAAATAATGAATATATCTAAAAATAAAAAAGCGATAACATACAACTCAAAAGAGGGAGAGGAGGTAGTAGTGATAAGTTGGATCGGTGACTCCTGAACAAACAAATAAAAAAAGAGCTGACGATGAAGTGATTAGGAGGGAAAGAAGAGATAATAAACACATTGATGAGAGACAACAATTATTCAAAAATTAATCTGTTATGTGTCGAAACTCCATTTAAGAGTTTGCTATTAACTATTATATTCCTATATATATAAAAAGTATGATTTGAATTTTCGACAAATAATTAAATTGGTGAACTAATAATTACTAGACTAACTTAAGTTTGACTATGAAAATTGACTTTCTATGCCTTTATTTGTTAAAATTTTCACTATGAAAAAGAATTAACCTTTGTTTGGTATATTTAGGAGTTGAATTAGATAGTAAATCCCAAATAATATAATTTGTAAACCGCTCATTGTTGACCAATATTCATCGAGGCAACCAAAAAAAAAAAAAGGAAAATGTTAAATTGTTACATCAAAGACAAAAGATCAGAAAATTCTATGCGAGAATATTTCATGACAATCATTCTAGGAAGGGAGAAGTAGTGGCTTACAGCGCAGAATAACGTGAAGGAAAAAATAAATCAAAGTCGTAACAAGATAAGGGAATTGCGGGAGTTTATTTTGGAATCTAGATGGATGGATCAAACTATAGCTACTTATTATAGCTTGCTGGTGGGGACTCATTTTAGCATATATATAACGAGTAATTATTGAGAGTTTCAATTTATTTGTTCAATTATTTAATTTTCAATATTTAATTGAGTAAAAATTAAAATATATTTATTTATTTTAAAAAATATTAAAAAATTTGTAAAATAATTAAAAGAATGTGTTAAAATTTCCCATCTATATATATATATATAATTCTTTTAAATATTTTAAAATATCAATATTTTAATTATTTTAACTGTTAGTTTTAATTAATATATATTATATATTTTTTATAAATCAGATTAACAACTAAATTTAATAAAATATCGTATTTTTAAAATATTTAAAATTTTTTAATATAATATTGTATTATCATTTTTATTCAGCACACATGCCGAGTGGAATGTTTATGGGACCTCTCACAGTCTCACTAGAGGAGATAAAAAAAAAAAAAAACTAAAACAATATAAAAGAAAAGAAGGTGATGGTAGTATGGTACGCTATGTATTTCCTTGAGTCAGATCCTTGTCAATTCATTTATCTTTTAATCTTGTTGAATTAGGCTGTTATTAGAAAAAAAATATTTTGCAATTTACTTTTAATATTGAATATAATTAACAAAAAGTAAACATAAATTCTTTATATCATAAAAAAATATATAAAAATGTAAAAAAAAAGTAATATATATAATATAAATATTATTTGTCTGTTTAACAGAAAAGATGGGACGGAAGCAATGATCATGACTCGCGTTAATTTTGCCAATGTTTGGCAGGGACAAGATAATCAAAATGGCTGAATGAGTGAAACCTTCCCATCCAATAAAATGTTTTGCTTTATTAGGAGTATTATTGGAACCAATAAACAACAATGTACACAAAGTTTTAAGAATTTAATGACGATGTATTACTAATATCATTCATGCTAATTGCTAAAATCTAAAAAAAATTTGATTATTAAATCAATTATTCATATAAAATATATATTAAAATATAAAATAATATTAAAAATAATAATTATACAAATATTTTTAATTATATTAATGTGTACATCATAATTAAATATTTATATAAAATATATATTAAAAATAAATTAAATAATATATTTATTTATACACAAATATATAATAAATAATTTTGATAGCTAATTTTTGTATATACATAAAATTTTTAAATATTTTACATTGTCAATTAGTACATTTAAATTAAGTCTTTATTACATTTTAATGTATCTCACAAAAAGTTTTTAAAAAGTTCTTTTTAATAAAATTCCATGCTTAAATTTGTTTTTTTAGTGCATACATAGGTTTGCAAATCACACTGAATACTTTTAAAATATATATTGATATATAAACCAAAAATATTCATTTAAGAAAAATATTTATATTATTAAAACAGATATTAAATATACTACTCATAAAATACAATATATTTCTCCAAAAACATACTCAATTTCAAAATGAACAAATGTAAGTAGGTTATTATAATATGACTATATTACAGTAATTATAATAATTATAATATTTTAAAAAATATTGTTAAAATTAAAATAATATTTTTTAAAAAATGTTGTTTAAAAGAATATTATTAAAATATAAAAAAATTTAATTTTAATTTTAATCACACTTACATAATTATTAAGGACATCTTATGGAAGAGTACATATAACTCTTATTTTCAAGTGAGCCTAGTTTTAAAAAAATGAAAAATATGTTTAAATATTATTATTTCTCATTATGGAAGGCAGTGGGTGAGCCTTTTTCATGGGGGGCAGCTTTATTATAAAGCTTAACGAACATTTATTCTTCATGAACTTTATAATTCAATGTCACGTGAATGGATCAGAAGTCTCACCTGGCTTTAATATTCTCCTCTAGCTAGCATATAGCAATAGCAATAATAATAACCCGCTTCATCATGGTGACATATTCTTTATTATGGAATATAGATGAATGCCACTGACACCACTCAAAACCTGATGAATGCATATTTACGCAGCAAATGCACGGAAAGAAAGAGAGGATGGAGAAAGGAAAGACAAAACAAGGAAAAATTAAAAGTACCACACATAGATATTCACAGTCCAAAGATTTTTAATCTGATATTCATAGCATATACCAACAATAATCAAGTATATAATAGTACAAAAATTATACAATTTCTTTTTTTGTTTTCCCCGATTGGATTACAAGACAGTCAAACAAATGATGGCACAATGCTTAATAAAAATTAAATAAAAAAGGCATAACATACACTTGATTTATGCTATACTAGCCCCCCGCCACCCCCCCCCCCCCAATAATAACTTTGTTATCCTTGAAAAAATGGAGCTAATTACACATTATCAAGTGTGATAATAATAATATAACCTTGTTTTTTTCATAGCACTTGAAGCCTTCCTAAAATAAGCTTCATCTTTGGAGATCTATCCCACCTTGTTCACGATAGATGAAGAGAACTAAGAGGAGCTACATACATATATAAGAAATTAACATGAGAGAGAGATATGGATCCTATCAGCTGTTAGCCAGTTATGAAGAAACCCAAGGTGATGGAAAAAAAATAAAAAACACAAGAAAAAGACTTCAAACGGGTAAAAAAATATTAATAAATAATTATTCTGCTTCAACTATCTGGAGCAGAATTACCTATAGTTGGAGAATATCTGTGATGTTCAACCAGATCAGAAACCTAGTTGAATAATCAATATTACCATGATCCTCCACCTAACATCCCACTCCAATATCCACTTGAATCCCCTTGTTGATGCACCTTGCTATTACTCTGATGATCAATTGCGTCGGCGTTAGAAACCTGATTCAAATCCTCAAATGGAAACAAAAGTCTCCCATTATTATTCCCACCACCACTTGTCTGATCTTGTTGATGATGATGAAGGCCTGCAAATCCACTCCCTACAATCCCAATCCCAATCCCATCCAAAGAGAAATTCAATCCTGCTGTCTTATTGAAATCCTGAAGAGCAAAAGTACTATTATTGTACAGCACTGTGTTTGGATCAGGTGGATGATGAGGCAAGAAAGAGTTCAAACCCAAACCCCCTCTTGAATTTGCTGAAGTGATCCCAGTAAGAAGCTCCATTGCTGAGAATTGAGTAGTAGAAGAGGGTGGTGTAGTAGTAGTAGTAGTAGTAACAGTACTAGTAATAGTTGAAGAAGAAGAAGAAGAAGAAAGAGTATTATTGTTGTTGTTATTGTTTTGTTGATGAACAACCAAATCAGACGGAAAAGCCAAGTTCAGATCTTGGCCTTCATGGACTACCTTACCAATAAGCTTAATGTTCTTGTTGGGTGAAGGCGGTGACGGTGATGATGATATTGAAGTAGAAGATCTCTTGTTCTTTCTGGATCCACCACCAACAGGGATGTTCCTAAGGGACCCACCTTCAGTCCAGTACCTTCTACAAGTCTTGCAGAAGTACCTTGGTTGTGTAAGGCTGTAGTTGTTGTAGTAACAGAACTTTGTGTTTGTTGAATGGCACCTTGGACAGTTTAGGGCTTGCTCTTTCTGTGGCCTTGGTTTCTTGATGGTATTGTTGTTGTTATTATTCTCTGATGCAAGATTATTAGAAGATGGTGGTTTTGATTGATGACATGATGATGTGTTTGTTCCCACAACTATCTCTTCTATTGGCTTCACCACAATCTCCTAGTTCACAAAAACACTAATTTGTTACTTCAATTGTTTCATGCATAGATAATAATTGAGACTTTCAGTTATGAATACTCATATTCCACTAATTTTAACCGTTAATCTTAATCCTAACATTTATATATACTTGAGATCAACGAGAACAACAGTAGTATAATTCCCTGAGACTTTTCCATTGAGCATAACTATGTTTAGAGTGGAGAAAAAAGATGAGAAACTTCTTGATGAATTTATCTTCTTTATGGAAAAAGGAGATCAGAAAAAGAAAAAGCGAGAAAAAAGTGAAAGTAACATGTGTTAAAGACAAGTGATGGATATGAATAAATCGCAGTAGTTGCACCAGGGAGGCCAGAGTATAGTACCACGCACTACTAATATATGTATATAACTTTAATAATTTTAAGGAATCATCATCAAAATAATATCATGGAGAAATATAATCAAGAAATTAAAAGAGAAGAATTATGATTAAGTAAGCAAGTTGATTAGCTACTACTGATGATAATTAATTTAATTACCTGTGGCCACTGAGCTGTGTCCATGGATAGATGAAGAGATCGATATGAGGGATTCAAAGAAAAAAGGAGAGTACACTCTCTCTGAGAAAGAGAAAGAGAAAGAGAAAGAGAAAGAGAGAGAAATGATGGTAGTGTTGGTATGGCTTTTGTTTTTTTTTCTCGAAAGGCGTTGCAGAAAAACGAAAAGGGGGAATGTTTTTTGGTGGGTCGGTGTGTTGAGCTAATAGCCTGTGAATGAATGAACGAATGGATCACCTTTGACAACTTTATCGATTTAATAGTGCGTATACTTTCATTATCATGATTCAATGGAAGAGCAACAATATGGGGCGGGTTCTATTATTTAACTTATTTTAATCCTTCATCATGTCACACCGCATATACTATATAAAATTTAAAAAAATGATACGTACAATTGACTCTATAATTTAATACTTGTGTCTTACTCATAATAAAATATAAACAACATAAAACAATTCAGTAAGGACCAATGCAGCAGATGTAAAAATTTTAGAATGCTAACAGTTTTTTATACTAAATTTTTAATGTCGTATTTTTGTTTACATACATGCACACGTATATAAATTAATATACTTTGCATATATATATATATATATATATATATATATATATATATATATATATATATATATTATAAAAATTTAAGAACCAACAGAATTTGATATTTTTTATTAATATTTTTAATTATTAATTTAATTATTTTAGTCTAATAATTTAATAACATATTTTTATTTTATATTTTTAAATATTAATAATTAATTATTAATTGAAAATAATAACCTTTTAATATCAACAAAAACAATGATGTTATATGTATAAACATTTCTTTAACTAAATATAATCAAGTTGATTTAAACTTAAGAAAAACTACTCACGTAATATGTGCACATACTTTTTATTCTTTTTCACATTTTTTCTTATTGACATAATACGGTAATTTTGTACATAATATATAAATTATTGTTGCACAGCTCAAACTATTGCTGTTTTTTTTTTTTGTCCTTTTAATTTCTATATTAATTTTTATTTTTTATCTAATAATTTTGTGTTAAATTCTGATGATATTTAATACCTTAAATATATTTTATTAGTTAGGTGAATCAATATTTTAAAATATAATCATTCAAAATTTTTTACAATAGTCACTACAAAATTTTTGTACTGTATATTAAAATTTTTTTGTATTCAATAGTTTTGTTGCATAGTTAAAAAAATATTTTTATTGTTGTTTTTTTTTCTATACTAATTTTTTGTTTTTGATATAATAAATTTCTGTTGAATTTTGATGATATTTGATATTTTAAATATAATTTATTTGTTAGATAAGACAATATTATTCTAGATTCTTAATCTTTTAAAAAAATTGTGTTGTGTATAAAATTTTTTATATTATACACTAAAATTTATGTATTTAGTAGTTTTGCTGAACATATATAAAAAAAAAAAGAGATGATGACGATAATGATAAGAAAGAGAAAGAGAAAGAAAAAAATAAACAAAAAAAAAAAGAAAAAACAAGTATGCATACATAAATCATTCTATTTTGCACCATATTTATTAGTATTAACTATATATTGATTTAAAAGACAAAACTATTAATCACCTAAAAAATCCATCCATATCTATTCGTTTTAAATTCTATATTTTGTCTAACAATAGATGCTAAATAATCTGTTTTAAATGAGATATGATTACTTTTGAATTTGATAACTAATTAAAATATAAAAAAATTAGAGACTAATAATTTTTAATAATTTTTATTATTATTTAATTAATATAAATATTAAATTATTTTTAATAAATAAATTACTAATTTATGTATATAAATTTTAAAATATATTCATACAAATTATATTAATTAATATGTATTAATAAATATAAATATAAATTATATATTTTTTATATAAAAAATATCTATAAATATAAAGATAAATTATTATTAATCAAGTATTAATTAAAAATAGGGTTATGTTACGTGTATATTAAAATTAGTCACTAAAATCAGTCACTAGTATAAAATACATGCCAAAATATAAATATACATTAAAAATAAATTAAAACACATATATTTATACACAAATATATTAGTGACTGATTTTAATAACTAATTTTAATATACAAATAATATTTTTCTTAAAAATAATAATATTTATTGAATGTATAATATTATAAAAATATAAATCAATACATACTTGTAATACAACTTGTATAAAATATGGGAATATTGTATGTTGGCGAATGTGATGAGAATATTTTATTCCAAGAAGCGGGAATATATGTCTCAAAATGCAAATCTAACTGATTCGCTAAGCTACAAAAGACTTCCATTAACTCGTTAAATGTTTAAAATTAAAGTTGGATGTGCGTGATCAATGTATGATCCCATCAACGGTGCAGATAATTATTGCTCCATGCATTCTCCGAGTAATTTCTTTTTCTTTAATTTCTATTTTGGTGTTTTTCGCCTGCACCGCCGGATTAATATTATTCGGTTTTGACTTTTTGGTGGGTATGTTCTTAAGAATTAAGTAAAGTGCTCAAAAGAGAGATTTTATCTTAGTAATGGAATGATGATGTGTTTACCTGCATCGAGAGTAATCAAGAAAAGGTTGAAGTTAATCATAAAAGTGAGGAGTAAATTAAAAATAAAAAATATTTTTTATATATTAAAATCAATTATTAAAATTGTTAATTATTATATATTTATATATAAATAATATATATTATTTAATTTATTTTTAATATATATTTTATATTTTAATATATATTTTATATTAATGACTAATTTTAGTATATAAATATTTTATAAATAATTAAATTAAAATACAAAATCTTATACTACCAATAATCAAGGACAGAGCTCCATGCTAGTAAAAGAAGGAAGTAGTGTCCCCTAACTTAAAAAAATTCAGAATAAAATTTTATTTAATTATACTTTGGATCTCTGTTTCTGAAAAGATAATTTTATAATTTATTTATGTCTAATTAAGAATTCGAAATAAGAATAGGAAATATGTAGTGATAATTTTTATATGTATTTTTACATATTAAATTTAGGATAAATTACTGAAATAAAATAAATACTTTTTAATATTATCCGTTTATAATTTTTTAAAAAACTTATATTTTAATATCAACTAGACGATGTTGCAATGACAAGGTTAGTATAGTAATTTCTACTTGATTTAGGAGCTTTCTTGTTAAATTAGAAATGAATTTAGAATGGTAATGATATTATCGATCATAGAGATGTTAGAATAGAAATGATAGTAATTGACAAAAATGCTAGTGTTATTGTTTATTAGTATTGGTAAATACAATTTAAAGTAGAATAGTTGTAATAATGGTGATTAGAGTTACATAAGAATAAATGAGGATATGTTGGGGACATTGGATTAGGATAAGGTTTAGGATAGTGAAGTTTAATTTTGATAAGTTGTTTGGATACAAAGGATGAGATTTAAATGGCATTAACCTATTTTAATTTATAGAAATTGAAATTTATTAGTTAATTGTTATTCATAATATTTTCATTAAATGTTTATTGAATATTATTTAAAATAGTAATTTTTTTGTGATGCAGTCGACTTGTTGTATTATCAATTTCAGGAGATAATAGAATATGTCTCTACATAATTAGATAATTTCATATTTGGAGATCGCTGATTAACGTGGCGGAAATTGGCGAGTTAAGAATTCACTAATAGGGACACGTTGCAAGTACAGTCCTTAACCAGCCGAAAATCCGCTTATCAATTTAAAAAGGGGTTGCCACAATATTGAAAATTAAAATACTGGGAGTATGAATCTCAGGTCGTCTCCCAACGAGTTGCAAGGAGATATGCTATTTCATCAATCGGGTGTTTTCAAAATTGGTTGAATTGATAAACAGAAATTTAAATTAGAGAGTTTAATTAATTTTAAATAAAAGCCTTGACTGGGGGTAGATTAGTTGGAAGCCCTATTATTGTTAAAATACTCTCAAGATTAATTGATAATTGGAAGTTACTCTGCTTAGTTAACCCTTACTAGGTAAAGGAAAGTCAAGCAAGTTGGAAATCGGTTTCTAGTCATAAGTCCTAATCCTCTCCCTTGGGAAGGACTAGAGTTAATGATTAGAGGGTGATTCAACAATAAATCTAATTATAATTTCTCTCTTGAGTAGTTCAACTCAAGGGTTCCTTTCAATCATCCCCAATCAAGTCATGAAACTACTCACTCATCATAATTATAAAATTCACAGAATTAATGGTGAAAATAAAAGAAGACATGATAAATAATAATAAAAGGATTAATTGAAAATAAAAATAGTTTATATTAATAACTTGTAAAAATAAGCCAAAGTCAACTCTAGAGGGATTAAGAATATGAAAGAGTAAATATAAAAAGTAAATAATAAAATAAGATGACTAGTATCGGAGGTAGACTCTTCTCAAAAGTTAAAGCCAAGATCTTCCAATGATAATTATGAATGTCAAGTGATAAAAACCTAGGGGAGGAGTAAATCCAGATCTAAAACTAAAAATTGTGCAGAATGAATTGTTGTCTTTCGTTTCTGCATGTTTCCTGACTCTAGTCTGTAATTTCGGGCCAAAAACTGGGTTGAAATCTGGCCCAGAAACTCTGTCAGCGACTTTTAAAATTCTGAAGATCGCGCACGTAACGCGGACGCGTCGTTCGGCATTTTTCTTTTCCATGCGGACGCGTCATCCATGCCTCCGCGTCGCTTTTGCTTTTCCAATCCGCGCGTCCCCGTCACTCATGCGGCCGCGTCACTGCGAATTCCTTTCTTCCACGCGGTCGCGTCGCTGATGCGTACGTGTCACTTCTCGCTGGTCATCTCCTCAATTTGTATTCCTTCCATCTTTTGCAAGCTTCCTTCCTAATCTCTCACTCATTCATGCCCTATAAAGCCTGAAACACTTAACATAGATCACGGCATCGAATGGAATAAAGGGGAATTAAAATACCTAATTAAAGGTCTCCAGGAAGTAAGCTTTCAATCATGTAATAATTTAGGAAGGAAATATAAATGCATGCTAATTATATGAATAAGTGGGTAAAGACCATGATAAAACCACACAATTAAACACATTGTAAACCATAAAATAGTGGTTTATCAACCTCCCCACACTTAAACATTAGCATGTCCTCATGCTTAGTTGAAGGAGATAGAATAAATGAGTAGGAACATGTAAAACTCATGCAATGCAATGCAACCTATACATGTGAATGCAACTATATGATTCTTGTCCACTTGATCAAGAATAAATAAGCTCCTCAAACAATGACAAACCAAGTTTCACTAATTCAATTCTCATTTAGTAAGAACAGATAAAAATGCAAGAAGTTAGCTCATGAAAACGGGGAACATAAAATTTCAAGCATTGAACCCTCACTGATGATGTATGTATACTCTAATCTCTCCAGTGTATAGGGTAATCACTCTATCCTTCTCTAATCATGGTCCCTAAATTTTTTTCTTCTCCTAACCAATCAACAACATTTAATATACCAATGAACCATCATGAGGTCTTTTCAGGGTTGTAATGGGGGCAAGGTAAGGGTAAGGATACATATATGGTTAAGTGAGCTTATAAATTGAATCTTTAATTAACTCAAACTCTAACATAACCTATGTATTTTATATAACTATGGAGTTCGTACCTAGCTACCCAGAATCCTCTTTCACATTCCATACTCATGTATCAACTGTTTATTTTAATTTTATCCTACATGCATTGACCTTTTAATTCTTAACTCAACATTGGGGCAAATTGTGTCCCCTTATTATTATTATTATTATTATTATTATTATTATTATTATTATTATTATTATTATTATTATTATTTAAAACATAGCTTATCAATGCACGTAGATTTTCGATTTTCATAGTTTCACATGAGTAGGTGTTCAAATTCCTATTATATTATCATGACATATCCCCTTATTATCTTTTGTTCCCACAATTTCCCATACTTAATTAGCACACACAATTCTATCTTAAGCTAACCAAAGATTCAAATTGGAGTATATAATTATTTTTCCGCTTAAGACTAGTAATGTGGTAAATTATAGAACAAATGGGATTTAAAGGCTCAAAATGGCTAATAAAGGTAATTGAAAGGGTAGGCTTAATTTGGATAAGTGAGCTAAACAATTAATGGCCTCAATCATATGCAACATATAAATATATTAAACATTAGACATATAAGATGGAACAAAATATAGGTTACAATCATAGAGAAGTAAACACACAAGAATAAAACAAATATGGTTAAATAATGTAACCATGCATAAAGGCTCAATTCTCACAGGTTGTGTGTTCTTTAACTTTAAAAATCATGTTTCAAATACAACTTCAGGCAATTTTAACATAAGAGTTTTAATTAAAATTAGTGAAATTTTGTTCCAAAGATAGAGTTTTAGAAGAAACTTATTGTCTTTTAATCAAGTAGAACATGCATGCAACTAATCTATTACTATGTAATTTATCCTATTCTAAAAGAAAGAAAAACTAACTAAATATCCTAATTTATTGGTGTTTAGGGAAGAAAAATTACCTCCAGGAGTCAGGTACTGACCGACCTCTCCACACTTAAGGATTTGCACCGTCCTCGATACCATCTGTCAGGAACAGTGGGGGGCTGGTGGTAGTGTCTCTACAGTCGGGACCGTTGTAGCTCCCTGTGCTGGTGAAAGAAGTGGAGTTCGGAGTGCCTGGATCGTCATCGGGTCAGTGATTGTCTGTAAGTAGCTCCTTGAGGTGTTTGAAACAGCGGTGGTTGCAGTGCTCTCGGAGCTTTGCTTTCTTTTCTTGTTGGTCCAATCGCTTCAGTATTTGGTGCAGCATCCTTTGTGGACTAGCTGGTAGTGACAAGTTGTGGCCTGAGATATCTCCCGTTAGGGATGTACTGATCATCCCGTGGAAGTATGGCTTTGGTGTTTCCAGCTCTGTAGGGGGCTCCGGCTGCTGAGATAAGATCAGAGACCAATGCAGGGAAAGGTAGGTTGCCTGTGATCTGCACATGTTCCATAGCATTTCGGATATGTCTTGGTAAATTAAGAGGCTGGTCTGTGAGGATGCACCATAGTAGAACGGCCATGTTTGCTGTGAAGGAGGACTCATGAGTACTCGGGAAGACGTAATGGGACATAATCTGTGCCCATACGTGAGCCTCTAAGGTGAGTGCGGAAGCCGAGATTCCCTTAGGACGGGAACGATGGTATCCAAAAATCCATTTGCTGCTAGGTCGAGCGATAACTCTGAGAACGGTGTCCCAGTTAAAGGTGTATGCCTGGCGCTTGATTGCGGCTTTCTGAAAGGCGTCCAATCCTTCTGGAGTAGGGGGAGATCTAAGGTTTGCTGTATGGCCTCTTCTGTAATGGGGACTTGCTTCTGGCGTAAATAAACGGACTGCAGAGTCGGCAGGTGGAAGTTGGAGTAGAACTCAACAACCCAAGAAAGATTAACTTGTCGTGGTTGTCTCTGTAAGAATCTCCAATGTCTTTGTGCAATTTGTGGCTCAACAAATTCAGCAATACGAGGTGGAAGGATAAGAAGGTGTTCATTGTTGTAATTTCGAGCTGCCAGAATAGGAAACATCTGCTCACAGTAGCGATTTGGGAATCGTGCAGTGTCCTTTGCTGGGAAGGCTCTTTCCTTTTCATCAACCTTGATAATCCTTTTAATTCTTTTTGTTGAGGGCTTAACTGCAGTTGAAGAAGGCTCTGCCACTAATGATCTCTTCGTTCCTTTCCTTGCGGTGGGTTTAAGGGTAGCTTTCTCTTTGCCTTTCTTAGTGGCCATTCTGAAAAAGGAAAGAGAAAGTAAGTTAAATCCAAAGAGATAAAGCAAGGAAGGGGATTGAGTGAGTGATAATCAGTACACGGTAAAGATGAATGAAATAAACACATGGTCATGACAACATGTGAAAAGATCAAGAAAGAGAATAGAATAAGTGCACGATAGGGAAGTAGATACAAGATGATTATTGGCACGCCAGCAAGGGTATGAGTAGCATAGATCAAGCATTACTTCGTAACAAACTATCACGTTTGTATTGGCAATTGACTTCAATTAATAAAATAGTAAAGGGAATTTGTGAAAAGCATGCAATGAATAGTAGAATAGGATAATGTAGAAAAGTGCATAATACCACATGGGCTTTTTCACAAACACATAGCATGCATGGTAAATAATCCAATGAAAATAATAAATTGAACATGCAAGCAACCCCTTTAAAAAATATAATTGCCAAACAATTATGAAACAATCCACAATGAACAAATAAGTTTCCAACACCAATAAAAAGGAAAAAGAAAGAAAAAGAAAACATATGCAAAGAAAGTAAAAAGAAAGACGAAGGGAGAAGAAAACATAAATAAAGAAGAAGAATAGAAAAGTAAGGAGGGAAGAAGAGAAGAAAAACCTTGATAATGGTGGGAAGAAAGAGAGAAAGTAGAAAGTGAGAAGGAGGGAAGAAGGAAGAAGAGGGAAGAAAGAAATAAGGAGGGAAAAGAAAAAGTAGGATTGGGGGAAGAGAAAGATAAGATATTTGGCAAATTAGGATAAGCTGTGCAGCGCAAGCGACGCGGACGCGTGGGTGACACGTTCGCGCGAAGGCACATTAAGTTAATCGACACGGAAGCGTCGGTCACGCGAACGCGTGACTCAGGTTATGTTACTGGCGTGAGGGCAGCCTCGCGCTCGCACAACTCTCTATTCGAATTTTTATTTTTGCCAAATGTTGGGTGACGCGAACGCGTGGGTCATGTGCTCGCGTGAGTGGCCAGTAGAGGGATATGACGCAGACGCGCAAGCCATGCGTCCGCGTGGAAAGGATTTGTGCGTTCAGCACCGATCCAGCACCACTCTAGCACAACTTTCGGTCGTTCACTCATGTTACGTCAAATTTCAGGGCACGCGGCCGCGTGAGTGACGCGGACGCGTGGGAGGCCAGTTTTCGCACTTGATGCGGACGCGTCAACGACGTGGTCGTGTAGGATGATTTGTGCCAAAGGCACACCTCCAGCCACGCTCTCGCGTGACTCTCTGTTCAATTCCCCTTTCTTCAAAACGCACTAGTGACGCGGACGCGTCAGCGAGGCGTACGCGTCGCGTGCGTAAAATTTTTTTTTTATATGCAAATACAGGATGTAGATGAGGTGCAAGAGATAGGCAGTAGTATGGAGAAGAGTTATAGATAAGGGAAGAGAAGGAGAAGAAAAGGAACAATCATACCGTGGTGAGTTGTCTCCCACCTAGCACTTTGCTTTAACGTCCTTAAGTTGGACGCTTCAGTAGCTCAGTTTTCAGTTGCGAGTGGATCCTCCAGGAGGAAGATCTCTAACTCCTTGTTTTTCGTCGCCTTCTCACCATGGTAGAGCTTCAAACGATGTCCATTAACCTTGATGAGTTCAGAGCTTGAAGGGTGACTTAGATGAAAAACTCCGTACGGTTCAGCTCTCTCGACTCTATATGGACCTTCCCACCTTGATCGCAGTTTGCCTGGCATGAGCCTCAGTCTAGAGTTGTAAAGAAGGACCAAATCCCCAGGTTGGAACTCCTTTCACTTGATGTGTTGATCATGTACAGCCTTCATTTTCTCCTTGTACAGTCTTGAGTTCTCATAAGTTTCTTAGCGAAGGCTCTCCAATTCTTGCAGTTGCAACTTCCTTTTAGCTTCGGCTTTCTCAAATCCCATGTTGCATTCCTTTACTGCCCAAAAAGCTTTGTGCTCCACCTCAACTGGAAGGTGACAAGTCTTTCCATAGACTAAGCGGAAAGGACTCATCCCAATGGGTGTCTTGTATGCTGTTCTGTATGCCCAGAGTGCATCTTGTAGTCTGGTGCTCCAGTCTCTTCTATGAGGTTTGACTATCTTCTGTAAGATGCGCTTTATTTCTCTGTTAGACACCTCGGCTTGTCCATTAGTCTGAGGATGGTAGGCTGTTGCTATTTTATGAATTATCCCATGCTTCTTCAGTAATCCTGTTAGTCTCCTGTTACAGAAATGGGTGCCTTGATTGCTCACGATTGCTCGTGATGATCCAAAGCGACAAATAATGTGGTTTCTAACAAAGGAAACAACAGTGTTAGCATCATCAGTACAGGTAGGAATTGCTTCCACCCATTTAGAAACATAGTCTACAGCTAACAATATATAGAGGTGGCCATTAGAATTTGGAAATGGACCCATGAAGTCAATGCCCCAGACATCAAAAATTTCACAGAAAAGCATAGTTTGTTAAGGTATTTCATCCCTCTGGGATATATTACCAAACCTCTGGCATGGGGGACAAGATTTACAAAATTCAGCAGCGTCTTTAAAAATGGTGGGCCACCAGAATCCACAGTCTAAGATTTTTCTAGCTGTTCTTTGAGGGCCAAAATGTCCTCCACTCTCAGATGAGTGACATGCCTCTAAAATGGACTAGAATTCTGATTAAGGCACACACCTTCTAATTACCTGGTCAGTGCCACATCTCCACAAATATGGGTCATCCCATATATAATATTTAGACTCGTTTTTTAGCTTGTCTCTTTGGTGCTTAGTAAAGTGTGGAGGAAAAGTGCGGCTAACTAGATAATTAGCTACAGGTGCATACCAAGGGATTACCTCAGATACTGCTTGTAGGATATCAAATGGAAAATTATCAGCTATAGGAGTGGAGTCATCCTTAATGTGTTCAAGGCAACTCAAGTGGTCTGCCACTAGATTCTGGTACCACTCCTATCCTTTATTTCTAAATCAAATTATTGTAGTAGCAGTATCCAACGTATAAGCCTTGGTTTGGATTCCTTTTTAGCTAATAAATACTTTAAAGCTGCGTGGTCTGAATACACTACTTCCTTAATACCAAGTAAATAGGCTCGGAATTTATCCAGAGCAAAAACAATAGCAAGAAGCTCTTTTTCAGTAGTAGTGTAGTTAGACTGAGCGGCGTCTAAAGTTTTAGACGCATAAGCAATAACAAAAGGGTCCTTTCCTTCACGCTGAGCCAGTGCTGCTCCAACTGCATGGTTGGAAGCATTGCAGCCATTCTGGTCCTCACACAATTGGAGCTTGAGTTAGGGCGGTTTTCAGCTTGTCAAACGCTTGTTTGCAATTCTCACTGAACTCGAACTCAATATCTTTCTGCAGTAATCTGGATAGGGGAAGTGCTACCTTACTAAAGTCCTTAATGAATCTTCGGTAGAAACATGCATGTCCAAGGAACGAACGGACTTCCCTCACAGAAGAGGGGTAAGGCAAACTAGAAATAACATCCACCTTTGCTGGATCTACAGAAATGCCAGTATTGGATACAACATGTCCCAGTACGATTCCTTGTTTAACCATAAAATGATATTTTTCAAAATTCAATACAAGGTTTGTACTGACACATCTATCTAATACTCTAGATAAACTATCCAAGCAAAGGTTAAAAGAATCACCATAAACGCTAAAATCATCCATAAAAACTTTCATACAGTCCTCAATAAGATCAGAGAAAAGACTCATCATGCACCTTTGGAAAGTAGCTGGTGCATTGCACAAGCCAAAGGGCATTCTCTTGTAAGCATAAGTCCCAAAGGGACAGGTAAAGGTAGTCTTTTCCTGATCCTCAAGAGCTATATGAATCTGGAAATAGCCTGTCTAACCATCTAAAAAGCAATAATGTGATTTACCTGACAGGCGTTCCAGCATTTGATCAATGAATGGAAGAGGGTAGTGATCCTTACGAGTAGCTTGGTTGAGACGCCTGTAATTAATGCAGACCCTCCAGGCATTCTGTACTCTGGTTGCTATGAGCTCTCCATGCTCATTCTCCACTGTACTGACTCCAGACTTCTTGGGCACCACTTGTACTGGGCTCACCCATTCACTGTCTGAGATGGGGTAGATAATACCTGCCTCTAATAGTCTGGTCACTTCCTTCTTGACAACCTCTAAAATAGTGGGGTTCAATCTTCTTTGGGGTTGACGAACATGTCTTACTCCTTCCTCTAAAAATATCCTGTGCTCACAAACTTGAGGGTTGATGCCTACTATGTCTGCTAAACTCCACCCAATTGCTTTCTTGTGCTTCCTCAGCACACTAAGTAACTGCTCTTCCTTCTGAGAAGTGAGGTCCTGTGCAATGATAACTGGAAACTTCTGCTGGTCCTCAAGGTAAGCATATTTGAGGTGTGGAGGGAGGGGTTTCAATTCTAACTTCTGTTCATAGTCTGGCTCTGGATTATCTGGAATTGGTGGCAGTGGTAGAGTACCTGCATTGTCCTCGGAATTTCCCACACTTGGACCTTGTCCTATGTACTTATCTTCAAACTCTTCTTGGTGAACCTTAGCTACGGTTTCATCTATGATGTCACACTAGAAGATAGAACGATCTTCTGGAGGGTGTTTCATAACTCCATTCAGATTGAAGCTTACTACTCGGCCGTCTATTTCAAAAGAGTATGTGCCTGCGAAAGCATCTAATTTGAACTTCGAGATCTTCAAGAAAGGTCTTCCGAGTAGGATTGATGATGGCTTCTTTGAGTCATTTTGGGCATCTCCAGGATGTAAAAATCAATGGGGAAAGTGAGACCTTTGATTCCCAGTAATACATTGATGCGTGAAAACTTGTCTCGCAACAAATTTCCCTTCGGCAATTATACCAAATTTTCGTCAAGTAAAACTCACAATAGAGTGAGGTCGAATCCCACAAGGATTGATTGGTCAAGCAACTTTAGTTAGAAGAGTATGCTAGTTGAGCTAAACAGAATTTAGATTATGATACAGAAATTTAAATGACTAGAAAGTAAATAACAGAAATTAAAGTGCAAAATCTTAAATGGGGAGTTAGGGTAATGAGCAGGAAATTAAATGGCAAAAAGTAAATTGAATGGGTAAGATCAGAAATGGGGATATCATTGGGTTTAGGAGATGTTGCATTCTCCGGATCAAGTTCATTCTCATCTCTTCCTCAATCAATGCATTCATTAATCTCCTTGGCAATCTTAAGTGATTGGATCCCAATTCCTTGGCAATCCAATCTCTCTAAGCTTGAACAATTGCCCAATTCCTTGATTTAATTGCTCATGGGAAGAGATGAAAGTGTGGTCACTGATTATACCACATGTATTTCCAAATCAAAGTGTTGGGAGGATTAAATGTCACAATATCCATCCAAACCCCAATTTGGTCCAACATGAGAAAATATTTCTAGCATGATCTCCTCATCCCTTTTCCAAGGCTCAAAGGAGATCCAATTATGGAGGGTTTCTTTTCCAAGACAACTAACCAATTGAATTAAGATTGAAAGCTTTCTAGTAAGATCAAGAGAAAAGAAAGAAGAAGAAGAATGAGAACTATAATTGATCCATCAAATTACAACAGAGCTCCCTAACCCAATGAAAGGGGTTTAGTTGTTCATAGCTCTAGAAATGAAAAATGGTAGAAAAGAAGAATCCATGCTAGAAGTACAGAAAAGTAAATATGCAGAGAGTAGTTCCCAAAAGTGCTAAGCTCCCTCTTTAGTTCAAAACTACCCCTATATATACGACTCCTCATGATCTTCTAGTGAGTTCTTCAAGTCTTGGATGTGGGCTCTGGACCTTGAGTTGAAGCAATTCTCCTCTTTAGTGGGCCCAGCCTGCAGAGAAATATGAATTAGGCTTGAGCATTTAGCGAGATTAACGTTGGGTAATATTTTGAGTGCGAGAACGTTAGTGGCATTCACTTTTTCCACTAACGTTCCACCCTTATATACCCACGTTGATTCCATCGTTAGAAATATTAACGTGACTTCTAAAATTTCTTACTCAATCCTTGGCCAACGTTAATGGGACTCACTTTTCCCATTAACGTTGGCTTGTGCCCCTTTTCACAAACGTTAATGGGAATCACTTTTCCCATTAACGTTGCTTGCCTCTTGCCCCTACGTTAGATCTCACATTAGCTTGGCTAACGTAGCTCTTAACGTGGGTCTATATTACCTTCGAGAGCGTTAGTGACACTCACCTTTGTCACTAACGCTCCAATTGCCTTAAGTCCCTACATTAGAATCCACGTTAACTAAGTTAACGTGGCTCTTAACGTATTAATGAAGCCATCTCCCAACATTAGTGACAAAAGTGAGTGTCACTAACGTTGGTTCTTTGAATTCAACTCCACGTTAACTTTCACGTTAACAATCTTAACGTCAGAGTTAATGTAGGCAATGCTAATGATCCAACGTTAGTGAAAAAAGTGAGTGTCACTAACGTTGGCATTGTTGATCCTCTTCCACGTTAGAGTTCACGTTAACTAAGTTAACGTGACTCTTAACGTGGGGCATTGCCTAGTTTTCCAACGTTAGTGGTGTTCACTTTTACCACTAACGTTGAGGAGAAACGTTATTGGAGTTCACGTTTATCATTAACGTGGAATCCCCTTTTTCTTCTACGTTAAGTACCACGTTAACTTAGTTAACGTGGCTCTTAACGTAAGCTATGAATGGCTTCGCAGGCGTTATTGGTGATCACTTTTCTCATTAACGTTGCAAGCTCTTTGCCATCCCACGTTAGTAGTCACGTTAACTAAGTTAACGTGAATGCTAACGTGGTTCTTCCATTCTTCATTTGTCCTGAAATCAAGCAATTAAAGTGCATCAAAGCTCTAGCTAAAGTCATGAGATTATGCATCATCAAATTCTCATGCAATTCTGGCAAAAATCTCCTGAAATCATGCAAAATTCACAATAGTTGCTTAAATGAAGGTGTAAGTGTATTTCACCAAAAACTTGCCTTATTCACTAGAAAAATGCATGAAACTACCCTAAAACAGTAAAGAAAAGGTCAATGAAACTGGCCTAGATGCCCTGGCATCACACATCTTTAGCAACTCTAGCCACTGTAATAATACTTTTATTTGCTAATACAAAACGAGCTGTCGACCTTTTTAAGGGAGGGAGCCTCAAAACATCATATACAGATAAAGGCATTATACTAACACATGCTCCTAAATCACACATGCAGTCAGAAAATATCACACCTCCAATGGTACAATTAACCATGCATGGACTTGGATCACTACATTTTTGAGGTATATTTCCCATTAAAGCAGATATAGAACTTCTTAAAGGAATAGTTTCTAATTCATTAATTTTGTCTTTATGTATGCACAAATCTTTTAGAAACTTTGCATATTTAGGTACCTGTTGAATGACATCAAAAAGGGGAACAATTACCTCAACCTTTTTGAAGATTTTTACCATTTTGGGATCAGGTTCCAACTGCTTCCTGGGCTTCCTTGCAAGTTGTGGAAATGGAATAGGGACGGTCTCCTCTATAGTGTCTGTGCCCTTTGGTGCTTCTTCCTATGATTTGGCGTCTTCTTCTTCAGCCATGTCTTGCATGCTCTTTTCTTCTTCAACATGTCTTGCATGCTCTTTTCTTCTTCAGCTGAGGCGTGTTCAGGTGGGTTTGGCTCTTCTTGATTCCTCTCTTGCAATGTGGTTCCGAATCTTAGGGTGATGTCATTAATACCACCCTTTGGGTGGGGTAATGGCTGAGAGGGGAGTCCAGCAGAGCTTGAGGACTAGTTGTTGGAGTTGGTCAATTATCCAATCTGTGAGACAAGGGCTTGCAAAGTAGAATTCAAACCATTCAGAGTTGCATTAAAATTATTTTCCATGGCTTTTTGTCTCCGATCAATAGATTGTAGTAACTCATCATTAGGAGATGAAGAGGGGTAAGTGATCTGAGAGGTCTACTGAGATGCTTGAGGCTGTCTTAAATGAGGTGCTCTATAGGACGACTGATTCTGATTCTGCTGCCTGAAGTTGTTATTGTTATTCCACCTATGATTTCCATTGTTATCTCTGCCTCCTCTGTTATAATTGTCCCTCCAACCCTGGTTAGAATTGTTTCTCCAGCCTTGGTTAGAGTTATCCTGCCATCCTTGGTTATAGTTGCCACCTTGATTGTACCCTTGATTGGGGCGGTCATGAAAGTTATGAGTGGCTGCTACAATGTTATCTTTTGGTTGGAGTTGCAGACACTCATCGGTATAGTGACTGTAATCTGCATAGATTCTGCATACTCTTTGTGGAACCAACTGCTGGCTGTGCTGTGGTGGAGAAGGCTGAACTTGCTGAGGCTGTTGTTGATTCAGTTGCATCTGCTTCAGCAAGTTAGTCATTTCACATAAGCTCTGAGCTATAGTAGCAGTCTCTTTACTAGTGGATACCTCTTCAACAGCTCTTGACCGATTTTGCTTCTGCCTGTGATTCCTAGTAGAGTTAGCTAAGTCGCTGATCAATTGCCATGCTTCATCCATAGTCTTGTACTTTTTCATAGAACCATTGCTAGCACCTTCCAATGTGGTCCTATCTTGAGATTTCGAACCCTGTGTAAAGTAGCCGAGCAACACTATCTTGTCAATCATATGATGGGGGCATGCGTCTCAAAGATTATTGAAGTGTTCTAAGTATTCATAGAGGGTCTCAGATTCATCCTGAACGATCATAGACATGTCCTTCCTCAGCTTATCGGCAACTTCAGCTGGAAAGAATTTATCCCGAAACTCTCTCCTAAGTGTATCCCAGTTGGAAATAGTTGCTCCGGGTTGAATTTAGTACCACTCTCTTGCCTTTCCCTCCAGAGAAAACGGTAAGGCTTTTAACAGAATGGAGATTTCATCAGTGCCATTACGCTTAACAGTAGAACAAGCAGTCTGGAAATCCCTAGGATGCTTGATAGGCTCTTGAGCAGGTAAGCCATGAAACTTGGGCATCAAGTTGAGTAGTGAAGACTTTATTTCAAAATCTACAGCTACTGCTGGGTGGTTGATGAGCGGATAATTTATACGCTTTTTGGCATTGTTTTTAGGTTATTTTTAGTAAGTTTAAGCTACTTTTAGGGATGTTTTCATTAGTTTTTATGTTAAATTCACATTTCTGGACTTTACTATGAGTTTGTGTGTTTTTCTGTGATTTCAGGTAAATTCTGGCTGAAATTGAGGGACTTGAGCAAAACTCTGAAAAAGGCTGACAAAAGGACTGCTGATGCTGTTGGAATCTGACCTCCCTACACTCGAAATGGATTTTCTGGAGCTACAGAACTCCAAATGGCGCGCTCTCAACGGCGTTGGAAAGTAGACATCTAGAGCTTTCCAGAAATATATAATAGTCCATACTTTATTCGGAAATTGATGACGTAACTTGGCGTTGAACGCCAAGTACATGCTGCTGTCTGGAGTTACACGCCAGAAAAAACGTCATGATCCGGAGTTGAACGCCCAAAACACGTCATAACTCGGAGTTCAACTCCAAGAGAAGCCTCAGCTCATGGATAGATCAAGCTCAGCCCAAACATACACCAAGTGGGCCCCGGAAGTGGATTTATGCATCAATTACTTACTCATGTAAACCCTAGGAGCTAGTTTATTATAAATAGAACTTTTTACTATCATATTATCATCCTGGATTGTATTTTGAATCCTGTGATCACGTTTTGGGGGCTGGCCATTCGGCCATGCCTGAACCTTTCACTTATGTATTTTCAACGGTGGAGTTTCTGCACACCATAGATTAAGGGTGTGGAGCTCTGCTGTACCTCAAGTTTCAATACAATTACTATTACTTTCTATTCAATTCTCTTTTATTCTTATTCCAAGATATACGTTGCACTTCAACTTGATGAATGTGATGATCCGTGACACTCATCATCATTCTCACCCATGAACGCACGTGACTGACAACCACTTCCGTTCTACCTTAGGCCGGGCGCATATCTCTTAGATTCCCCAACAGAATCTTCGTGGTATAAGCTAGATAGATGGCGGCATTCATGAGGATCCGGAAAGTCTAAACCTTGTCTGTGGTATTCCGAGTAGGATTCTGGGATTGAATGACTGTGACGAGCTTCAAACTCCTAAAGGCTGGGCATGATGACAAGCGCAAAAGAATCAAGGGATTCTATTCCAACCTGATTAAGAACCGACAGATGATTAGCCGTGCTGTGACAGAGCATAGGAACGTTTTCACTGAGAGGATGGGATGTAGCCATTGACAACGGTGATGCCCTACATACAGCTTGCCATGGAAAGGAGTAAGAAGGATAGGATGAATGTAATAAGAAAGTAGAGATTCAAGAGGAGCACAACATCTCCATACGCCTATCTGAAATTTCCACTATTGATTTACATAAGTATCTCTAACCATTTTATTTTCTGTTTATTTTTATTAATCATATTTGATTTTCTAAATTCCATAATTTTATCCTCCTGACTAGGATTTACAAGATGACCATAGCTTGCTTCATACCAATAATCTCTGTGGGATCGACCCTTACTCACGTAAGGTATTACTTGGACGACCCAGTACACTTGCTGGTTAGTTGAACGGAGTTGTGTCCACACATAAGTGCCATAATAAGGATTCCATACAACAACAAAGAATACTACATTGATGTGATCACAATTTCATACACCAAGTTTTTGGCGCCGTTGCCGGGGAATGAAAAGCAATGAATTTTGCAAAATGGAATAACAATTGAATCACAATTTCGTCCACCAAGTTTTTGGCGCCGTTGCCGGGGATTGTTTGAGTATGGACAACTGACGGTTCATCTTGTTGCTCAGATTAGGTAATTTTTTTTTCAAAAATCTTTTTCAAAATTTTTCTTTTCTTTTTCGTTTTTCTAAACTTTATTTTTGAAAAAAATTAATAAAAATCCAAAAAAATTAAGAAAATCATAAAAATAAAAAATATTTTGTGTTTCTTGTTTGAGTCCATGCATTAAAGATCTCTAAGTTTGGTGTCTTGCATGTTTTCTTTGCATCAAAAATTTTTTAAAATTATGTTCTTGATGTTCATCATGATCTTCAAAGTGTTCTTGGTGTTCATCTTGACATTCATAGCATTCTTGCATGCATTCATTGTTTTGATCTAAAAATTTCATGCATTGAGTATTTTTGTTGTTTTTCTCTCTCATCAATAAAAAATTCAAAAATAAAAAAATATCTTTTCCTTATTTCCCTCCAAATTTTCGAAATTTTGGGTTGACTTGGTCAAAAATTTTTAAAATTAGTTGTTTCTTACAAGTCAAGTCAAAATTTCAATTTTTTAAAATCTTATCTTTTCAAAATCTTTTTCAAAAAAAAATTATATCTTTTTCATTTTTTTAATTTTTCGAAAAATTCAAAAATATTTTTCAAATTATTTTCAAAATCTTTTTCTTATCTTTATATCAAATTTTCGAAAATTAGCTAACAAGTAATGTGATTGATTCAAAAATTTGAAGTTTGTTACTTTCTTGTTAAGAAAGGTTCAATCTTTAAGTTCTAGAATCTTATCTTGTAGTTTCTTGTTAGTTAAGTAATTTTAAAAATTAAATCTTTTTCAAAATATCTTTTTCTTAAAAATCTTATCTTTTTATCTTATCTTTTTCAAAAATTTTATCTTTTTCAAAATTTGATTTCAAAATATCTTATCTAACCCCCTATCTTCTTATCTTTTTAAATTTTAATTTCAAAATCTTTTTCAATCAACTAACTAACTTTTTGTTTGTTTCTTATCTTTTTCAAAACCAACTAACTTCCTATCCCTCTCTAATTTTCGAAAATATCTCATCTCTTTTTCAAAAATTCTTTTTAATTGTTTTAAATTTTAACTTTAATTATATATTATCTTTAATTTTCGAAAATCACTAACCACTTTTTCAAAACTATTTTCAAAATTTCCCTCTCTTTTCTTCTTCTATTTAATTATTTATTTACTAACACTTCTCTTCACCTCTCTTCATCTAAGAATCCGAACTTCTTATATCCCTTGTATTTGGATTCTTCTACCCCTTTCTCCTTCTACTAACATAAAGGAATCTCTATACTGTGACATAGAGGATTCCTCTTTCTTTTCTTGTTTTCTTCTCTTTCATATGAGCAGGAACAGGGAAAAAGGCACTCTTGTTGAAATTGATCCAGAACCTGAAAGGACTCTGAAGAGAAAACTAAGAGAAGCTAAATTACAACAATCCAGAAATAACCTTTCAGAAATTTTCGAACAAGAGAAGGAGATGGAAGCCGAAAATAATAATAATAATGCAAGGAAAATGCTTGGTGACTTCACAAAGCCAACGTCCAAATTTGATGGAAGAAGCATCTCCATTCCTGCCATTGGAGCCAATAACTTTGAGCTGAAACCTCAGCTAGTTGCCTTGATGCAACAAAACTGCAAGTTTTATAGACTTCCATCTGAAGATCCTTATCAGTTTTTAACTGAGTTCTTGCAGATCTGTGAGACTGTAAAGACAAATGGAGTTGATCCTGAAGTCTACAGACTCATGCTTTTCCCTTTTGCTATAAGAGACAGAGCTAGAATATGGTTGGATTCACAACCTAAGGATAGCCTGGACTCCTGGGATAACCTAGTCACTGCTTTCCTGGATAAATTCTTTCCTCCTCAAAAGCTGAGCAAGCTGAGAATGGATGTTCAAACCTTCAAACAAAAAGACGGTGAATCCCTCTATGAAGCTTGGGAAAGATACAAGCAGTTGACCAAAAGATGTCCATCTGACATGTTTTCAGAATTGACCCTATTAGATATATTCTATTATGGTCTCTCTGAATTTTCGAAAATGTCATTGGACCATTCTGCAGGTGGATCTATTCACCTGAAGAAAACGCCTGAAGAGGCTCAAGAACTCATTGACATGGTTGCAAACAACCAGTTCATGTATACATCTGAGAGGAATTCCGTGAATAATGGGATACCTCAGAAGAAAGGAGTTCTTGAAATTGATGCTCTGAATGCCATTTTGGCTCAGAACAAAGTGTTGACTCAACAGGTCAACATGATCTCTCAAAATCTGAATGGATTGCAACATGCATCCAACAGTACTAGAGAGGCAGCTTCTGAAGAAGCTTATGATCCTGAGAACCCTGCCATGGCAGAGGTTAATTACATGGGTGAACCATATGGAAACACCTATAACCCATCATGGAGAAATCATCCAAATTTCTCCTAGAAGGATCAACAAAAGCCTCAACAAGGCTTTAACAATGGTGGACGCAATAGGCTGAGCAATGGCAAGCCATATCCATCATCTTCTCAGCAACAGACAGAGAATTCTGAACAAAACACTTCTAATTTAGCCAATATAGTCTCTGATCTGTCAAAGGCCACTTTCAGTTTCATGAATGAAACAAGATCCTCCATTAGAAATTTGGAGGCACAAGTGGGCCAGCTGAGTAAGAAAGTCATTGAAACTCCTCCTAGTATTCTCCCAAGTAATACAGAAGAGAATCCAAAAGGAGAGTGCAAGGCCATTGATTTAGTCAATGTGGCCGAATGCACAAGGGAGGAGGAGGACGAAAATCCTAGTGAGGAAGACCTCCTGGGACATCCCTCAAGCAAGAAGGAGTACCATATTAAGGATCCAAAGGAATCTGAGGCTCATATAGAGACCATAGAGATTCCATTAAATCTCCTTCTGCCATTCATGAGCTCTGAAGATTATTCATCCTCTGAAGAGGATGAAGATGTGAATGGAGAGCAAATTGCTCAATACTTAGGAGCTATCATGAAGCTGAATGCCAAGTTGTTTGGTAATGAGACTTGGGAAAGTGAACCTCCCTTGCTCATTAGTGAACTAGATACTTGGATTCAGAAAACTCTACCTCAAAAGAAACAAGATCCTGGCAAGTTCCTAATACCTTGTACCATAGGCACCATGAGCTTTGAAAAAGCTCTATGTGATCTAGGGTCAGGGATAAATCTTATGCCACTCTCTGTAATGGAGAAGCTAGGGATCATTGAGGTACAACCTGCCTTGTTCTCATTACAATTGGCAAATAAGTCATTGAGACAAGCTTATGGAATAGTAGAGGACGTGTTAGTAAAGGTTGAAGGCCTTTACATCCCTGCTGATTTCATAATCCTAGACACTAGGAAGGAAGAGGATGATTGCATCATCCTTGGAAGACCTTTCCTAGCCACAGCAGAAGCTGTGATAGACGTCAAAAGAGGTGAATTAGTCCTTCAATTGAATGGGGACTAGCTTGTGTTTAAGGCACATGGCCATCCCTCTATGACAGAAGAGAGTAAGCATGAAGAGCTTCTCTCAGTTCAGAGTCAAGAAGAGCCCACACAGTCAAACTCTAAGTTTGGTGTTGTGAGGCCACAACCAAACTCTAAGTTTGGTGTTAAGACCCCATATCCAAACTCTAAGTTTGGTGTTGGGACTACACTAACATTGACCTGATCACCTTGTGGCTCCATGAGAGCCACTGTCAAGCTATTGACATTAAAGAAGCGCTTGTTGGGAGGCAACCCAATTTTAATTATCTAATTTTTATTTTATTGTTATTTTGTGTTTTATTAGGTACATGATCATGAGGAGTCACGAAAAAATCAAAAAAATTAAAAACAGAGTCAAAAACAGAAGAAAAAAATTTTTTCACCCTGGAGGACGCACAGGCTGGCGTTCAACGCCAGTAAGATGCATCTGGCCGGCGTTCAACGCCAGAACAGAGCACCATTCTGGCGCTGAACGCCAGAAACAAGCAACATCCTGGCGCTGAACGCCAGGAATGTGCCTAGAGGAGAAAAGCTGGCTCTGAACGCCAGTAACAAGCATGAAACTGGCGTTCAACGCCAGAAACATGCTTTACATGGGCGTTGAACGCCCAGAACGTGCACCAACGGGCGTTTAAACGCCAGAATGGTGTGCAAAGGCATTTTACATGCCTATTTGGTGCAGGGATGGAATTCATTGACACCTCAGGATCTGTGGACCCCACAGGATCCCCACCTACCATATTCCCTAATTACACTCTCCTAATCCTAATCACACTCCCCTACTCCCCATGTCACACTTCGCAACACTCCTCACCAATCACCTCAATTCCTCTTCCCAATTGCCCCATTCACCACTCACATCAACCCACTCTTCCCCATAAACCCCACCTACCTTTACAATTCAACTTCTCTTTCCCACCCAATCCCACCCATATAGCCGAATCCATCTCCCCTCACTCACCTCCATTTTCTTCTTCTTCTTCCTCTCTTCTTTCTTCTCTTGCTCGAGGGCGAGCAATATTTTAAGTTTGGTGTGGTAAAAGCATAGCTTTTTTTGCTTTTCCATTACCATTAATGGCACCTAAGGCCAGAGAAACCTCAAAGGGAAGACAAAAGCTTCCACCTCTGAGTCTTGGGAGATGGAAAGACTCATATAAAGCCGTCATAGCTCAGTGGTAGAACATGTGGCTGCAAATCAAGAGATCCCTGAGATACCTCAGGGGATAAGTTATCCTCCACACAAATATTGGAAGCAACTAAGGGTAGAAACACCAAAATTACTAGGAATCATTCAACAGAAGCAAGGAAGAGACATAGAGGAGCTCAAAAAGCACCATTGGACCTTCAAGAAGGCGCCACCCTCACTCAGGTGGATTCATTCCTTGTTCTTATTTCTTTCTGCTTTTCGGTTTTTAATGTTGTGTTTATCTATGCTTTGTGTCTCTACTTCATGATCATTAGTATGTAACCATGCCTCAAAGCTATGAATAAAATCCATTAATCCTTCACCTCTCTTAAATGAAAAATGTTTTAATTCAAAAGAACAAGAAGTACATGAATTTCGAATTCATCCTTGAATTTAATTTAATTATATTGATGTGGTGACAATACTTTTTGTTTTCTGAATGAATGATTGAACAATGCATATGTCTTTTGATATTGTTGTTTATGAGTGTTAAAATTGTTGGCTCTTGAAAGAATGATGAACAAAGAGAAATGTTATTGAGGATCTGAAAAATCATGAAATTGATTCTTGAAGCAAGAAAAAGCAGTGAAAAAGAAAGCTTGCGAAAAAAAAATTTTTGCGAAAAAAAAATAGAAAGAAAAAGAAAAAGCAAGCAGAAAAAGCCAATAGCCCTTAAAACCAAAAGGCAAGGGTAAAAAGGATCCAAGGCTTTGAGCATCAATGGATAGGAGGGCCCAAGGAAATTAAATCCAGGTCTAAGCGGCTAAATCAAGCTGTCCCTAACCATGTGCTTGTGTCATGAAGGTCCAAGTGAAAAGCTTGAGACTGAGTGGTTAAAGTCGTGATCCAAAGCAAAAGAGTGTGCTTAAGAGCTCTGGACACCACTAACTGGGGACTCTAGCAAAGCTAAGTCACAATCTGAAAAGGTTCACCCAGTTATGTGTCTGTGGCATTTATGTATCCGATGGTAATACTGGAAAACAAAGTGCTTAGGGCCACGGCCAAGACTCATAAGTAGCTGTGTTCAAGAATCAACATGCTTAACTAGGAAAGTCAATAACACTATCCAAAATTCTAAGTTCCTAAAGAAGCCAATCATTCAGAACTTCAAAGGAAAAAGTGAGATGCCAAAACTGTTCAGAAGCAAAAAGCTACAAGTCCCGCTCATCTAATTATAATTAATATTCATTGATATTCTGGAATTTATAGTATATTCTCTTCTTTTTATCCTAATTGATTTTCAGTTGCTTGGGGACAAGCAACAATTTAAGTTTGGTGTTGTGATGAGCGGATAATTTATACGCTTTTTGGCATTGTTTTTAGGTTGTTTTTAGTAAGTTTAAGCTACTTTTAGGGATGTTTTCATTAGTTTTTATGTTAAATTCACATTTCTGGACTTTACTATGAGTTTGTGTGTTTTTCTGTGATTTCAGGTAAATTCTGGCTGAAATTGAGGGACTTGAGCAAAACTCTGAAAAAGGCTGACAAAAGGACTGCTGATGCTGTTGGAATCTAACCTCCCTGCACTCGAAATAGATTTTCTGGAGCTACAGAACTCCAAATGGCGCGCTCTCAATGGCGTTGGAAAGTAGACATCTAGAGCTTTCCAGCAATATATAATAATCCATACTTTATTCGGAAATTGATGACGTAACTTGGCGTTGAACACCAAGTACATGCTGCTGTCTGGAGTTAAACGCCAGAAAAACGTCATGATCCGGAGTTGAACGCCCAAAACACGTCATAACTCGGAGTTCAACTCCAAGAGAAGCCTCAGCTCGTGGATAGATCAAGCTCAGCCCAAACATACACCAAGTGGGCCCCGGAAGTGGATTTATGCATCAATTACTTTCTCATGTAAACCCTAGGAGCTAGTTTATTATAAATAGAACTTTTTACTATCATATTATCATCCTGGATTGTATTTTGAATCCTGTGATCACGTTTTGGGGGCTGGCCATTCGACCATGCCTGAACCTTTCACTTATGTATTTTCAACGGTAGAGTTTCTGCACACCATAGATTAAGGGTGTGGAGCTCTGCTGTACCTCAAGTTTCAATACAATTACTATTACTTTCTATTCAATTCTCTTTTATTCTTATTCCAAGATATACGTTGCACTTCAACTTGATGAATGTGATGATCCGTGACACTCATCATCATTCTCACCCATGAACGCAAGTGACTGACAACCACTTCCGTTCTACCTTAGGCCGGGCGCATATCTCTTAGATTCCCCAACAGAATCTTCGTGGTATAAGCTAGATAGATGGCGGCATTCATGAGGATCCGGAAAGTCTAAACCTTGTCTGTGGTATTCTGAGTAGGATTCTGGGATTGAATGACTGTGACGAGCTTCAAACTCCTGAAGGCTAGGCGTGATGACAAGCGCAAAAGAATCAAGGGATTCTATTCCAACCTGATTAAGAACCGACAGATGATTAGCCGTGCTGTGACAGAGCATAGGAACGTTTTCACTGAGAGGATGGGATGTAGCCATTGACAACGGTGATGCCCTACATACAGCTTGCCATGGAAAGGAGTAAGAAGGATAGGATGAATGTAATAAGAAAGTAGAGATTCAAGAGGAGCACAACATCTCCATACGCCTATCTGAAATTTCCACTATTGATTTACATAAGTATCTCTAACCATTTTATTTTCTGTTTATTTTTATTAATCATATTTGATTTTCTAAATTCCATAATTTTATCCTCCTGACTGAGATTTACAAGATGACCATAGCTTGCTTCATACCAACAATCTCTGTGGGATCGACCCTTACTCATGTAAGGTATTACTTGGACGACCCAGTACACTTGTTGGTTAGTTGAACGGAGTTGTGTCCACACATAAGTGCCATAATAAGGATTCCATACAACAACAAAGAATACTACATTGATGTGATCACAATTTCGTACACCAGTGGTGTGCCTGGAATGGTTGGAGCGTAAAATCAGGGGCTCCTTCCTCTTGGATTGTGACTCTTCTGGGCACTGCCATGTCACCTGCACATAAATGAATTGGATCTGTAGAGAGGGAGCTTGTTTCTTCCTTAGATGACAGTTCAGGTTCATCCTCAAAGAGGAGTCGCTGACGCCGAGCTTGCCTTATACGTGAAAGAGTTCTTTCAATCTCAGGGTCAAATACTGGCAAGCTTGGATCAGGAAGTGAACGCGTCATTTAACGAAAGAAACGTACAGCTCATAGTGACAGAATGAAAAGAAAAATTGCAATTAAAATAGATACCAATCAATAAATTAGCACACTGTTGCAAGTCCCCGACAACGGCGCCAAAAATTGACGTGGTGGAAATTGGCGAGTTAAGAATTCACTAATAGGACACGTTGCAAGTACAGTCCTTAGCCAGCCAAAAATCCGCTTATCAATTTAAAAGGGGGTTGTCACAATATTGAAAATTAAAATACTGGGAGTATGAATCCCAGGTCGTCTCCCAACGAGTTGCAAGGAGATGTGCTATTTCATCAATCGGGTGTTTTCAAAATTGGTTGAGTTGATAAACAGAAATTTAAATTAGAGAGTTTAATTAATTTTAAATAAAAGCCTTGACTGGGGGTAGATTAGTTGGAAGCCCTATTCTTGTTAAAATACTCTCAAGATTAATTGATAATTGGAAGTTACTCTGCTTAGTTAACCCTTACTAGGTAAAGGAAAGTCAAGCAAGTTGGAAATCGGTTTCTAGTCATAAGTCCTAATCCTCTCCCTTGGGAAGGACTAAAGTTAATGATTAGAGGGTGATTCAACAATAAACCCAATTATAATTTCTGTCTTGAGTAGTTCAACTCAAGGGTTCCTTTCAATCATCCCCAATCAAGTCATGAAACTACTCACTCATCATAATTATAAAATTCACAGAATTAATGGTGAAAATAAAAGAAGACATGATAAATAATAATAAAAGGATTAATTGAAAATAAAAATAGTCTATATTAATAACTTGTAAAAATAAGCCAAAGTCAACTCTAGAGGGATTAAGAATATGGAAGAGTAAATATAAAAAGTAAATAATAAAATAAGATGACTAGTACCAGAGGTAGACTCTTCTCAAAAGCTAAAGCCAAAATCTTCCAATGCTAATTATGAATGTCAAGTGATAAAAACCTAGGGGAGGAGTAAATCCAGATCTAAAACTAAAAATTGTGCAGAATGAATTGTTGTCTTTCGTTTCTGCATGTTTCCTGACTCTAGTCTGTAATTCCGGGCCGAAAATTGGGTTAAAATCTGGCCCAGAAACTCTGCTGGCGGCTTTTGAAATTCTGCAGATCACGCACGTCACGCGAACGCGTCATTCACGCGGACGCGTTGTTCGGCATTTTTTTCCATGCGGGCGCGTCGTCCATGCCTCCGCGTCGCTTTTGCTTTTCCAATCCGTGCGTCCCCGTCACTCATGCGGCCGCGTCACTGCGAATTCCTTTCTTCTGTGCGGTCGCGTCGCTGACGCGTACGCGTCACTTCTCGCTGGTCATCTCCTCAATTTGTATTCCTTCCATTTTTTGCAAGCTTCCTTCCCAATCTCTCACTCATTCATGCCCTATAAAGCCTGAAACACTTAACACACAGATCACGACATCGAATGGAATAAAGGGGAATTAAAATACCTAATTAAAGGTCTCTAGGAAGTAAGCTTTCAATCATGTAATAATTTTAGGAAGGAAATATAAATGCATGCCAATTATATGAATAAGTGGGTAAAGACCATGATAAAACCACACAATTAAATACATTGTAAACCATAAAATAGTGGTTTATCACTGACTTATACCACATTATTAGACAGAAAAACTATTGGTTTAAGTTAGATGAGCCTTTTATTAATGCATTTATTTAGAGGTAACTTCCAAAAACACACACCTTTCATATATTATTCAGAGTGTGTACCATTATGCTATAGAACATGGTCTATCAATTAGATTTCTCACCGTTCATTCCATATGGAAAGCCAGCATGAAAATGGTTCGAGAAGATATTAAATGAGTTTTTGCCAGTAAAAAATATCAAGCGGATGATAGTGACCTTCATGTGATTCGATGACACATTCAAAGTGCTCCCAGTAGATGCAATGCGAATGAAGAGACAATTTGTAGATACACAATGACTTATCTTATGATGTTGCATTCCACTTAGCTATTTGGTGACAAAACTTGGGCATAGATTCACCTTCAGTAATTGTCATTTGTGGCCAAGTTAGACAAGTTAAAAAAATATAGTAGGAGTTCGGTTGCTTTTTCATGGTTGTATAGATGCATGTATTAAGTGGCTGACAAAAACATGGTTAACATGGATAAGCCACTGCACCTATTATAGTCAGGGATATTTTGGCAGTTCCCCACTTTGAGGCCATATGGCTTCAATAGATTTTAATGTATATTGGCAGTCAAGTATAATTGGGTGTTTTATATTGGTGATATTTATATAATTGTCTTAGTGAATCTATATTATAGTGTGAAACGAATAATGAAATTACAGGTGCATGAGATATCTATCTACCTCGAATGATGAAGAGCCTATACTATTCAAATGAGCCTAGTGTTGGAGAGATTGCAACCTTGATATGTGAGTTGTTTCCCATTTTAAATCTTATTACATGTTATATTTATGGTTCATATAGTTATTATCTCGTCTAATAATGGTTTTCCGTTTCCAGTTTGTATAGGAGTCATACTCAGTACCAAAAGTGCTGGGCGTGGTTCACCCAAACATACTCTCGGAGGAGCATTTGAGGCTATGAAGGGTGGGGAGATCTTTGATCTATTCTACTATGATTGAGTGGCATCAGAACGACCAGGTGATAGCACAGTTAGACAGGATACAACATCAACTAGAGAAGGAACTCAACATATATTTTTTGCACTTGAAAGATAGCAGACATGGAAATCGTTGGTTCGTCCTTGTACTTTCAATCATGACATTTGTAGTGGAATGATGAGCGGATAATTTATACGCTTTTTGGCATTGTTTTTAGGTAGTTTTTAGTAAGTTCAAGCTACTTTTAGGGATGTTTTCATTAGTTTTTATGTTAAATTCACATTTCTGGACTTTGCTATGAGTTTGTGTGTTTTTCTGTGATTTCAGGTAATTTCTGGTTGAAATTGAGGGACTTGAGCAAAACTCTGAAAAGGAGGCTAACAAAGGATTGCTGATGCTGTTGGAATCTGACCTCCCTACACTCAAAATAAATTTTCTGGAGCTACAGCAATATATAATAGTCCATACTTTATTCGGGAATTGACGATGTAAAGTGGCGCTCAACGCCAAGTACATGCTGCTGTCTGGAGTCAAATGCCAGAAACACGTCACAACCCGGAGTTGAACGCCAGAAACATGCTATAACTCGACGTTCAACTCCAATAAAAGCCTCAGCTCGTGGATAGATCAGGCTCAGCCCAAACACACACCAAGTGGGCCCTAGAAGTGGATTTATGCATCAATTACTTACTCATGTAAATCCTAGTAGCTAGTTTAGTATAAATAAGACTTTTTACTAGTGTATTAGTAGTCTTTTTGGGGACCACGTTTCATCTTGGGACGATTAGTTCTCAGATCATGCGGGCTGGCCTCTCGGCCATGCCTGAACCTTTCACTTATGTATTTTCAACGGTGGAGTTTCTACACACCATAGATTATGGGTGTGGAGCTCTGCTGTACCTCAAGTTTTAATACAATTACTATTATTTTCTATTCAATTCTCTTTTATTCTTATTCCAAGATATATGTTGCACAACAACTTGATGAATGTGATGATCCGTGACACTCATCATCATTCTCACCTATGAACGCGCGTGACTGACAACCACTTCCGTTTTACCTTAGGCCGGGCGCATATCTCTTAGATTCCCCAACAGAATCTTCGTGGTATAAGCTAGATAGATGGCGGCATTCATGGGAATCCGGAAAGTCTAACCTTGTCTGTGGTATTCCGAGTAGGATACCGGGAAATTGGAAAGTCTAACCTTGTCTATGGTATTCCGAGTAGGATTCTGGTAGTGAATGACTGTGACGAGCTTCAAACTTCTGAAGGCTGGGCGTTAGTGACAGACGCAAAAGAATCAAGGGATTCTATTCCAACCTGATTGAGAACTGACAGATGATTAGCCGTGCTGTGACAGAGCATAGGACCATTTTCACTGAGAGGATGGGATGTAGCCATTGACAACGGTGATGCCCTACATACAGCTTGCCATGGAAAAGAGTAAGAAGGATTGGATGAATGTAATAAGAAAGTAGAGATTCAAGAGGAGCACAGCATCTCCATAAGCCTATCTGAAATTCCCACCATTAATTTACATAAGTATTTCTATCCCTTTATTTTATTTATCTTTTAAATATCTAATCCAATTACATTTGACTCTACCTGACTGGGATTTACAAGATGACCATTGCTTGCTTCATACCAATAATCTCCGTGGGATCGATCCTTACTCACGTAAGGTATTACTTGGACGACCCAGTGCACTTGCTGGTTAGTTGTCGAAGTTGTGAACCATGGTATTGGAACCAGGTTTTTGGCACCATTTCCAGGGAAAGAAAGAGCACTGAATTTTACAAAATACATAAACATATTGATGACAAGTCATCATATACCCATTTTTCAAGCTAATTTCACTTGTTTTATTAGTCTTTATGCACTTTCTTGCATCCTAAGTAAGAGATTTGGAATGAAAATGCATAACTTCTTTAAATCAAGCAACTACCATTAAATTGATGCTAACTCATGAGGTTTAAGCTAAATTTAATTGATTTTTAATTGATTTATAAGCCTTGTGAATTTAGTGATACTTTGAGTGGTTGTTTTGGTTTATTGTAGGTGAAGAAAAGAAGAAAAGAGGAAGCGTGGCTTAAGAAAGCGTGGCCCAAGAGAGAAGAAGTGTGGCGCATAAAAGGAGAAAGCAAGCATTGCCCTCCACAAGGGCACACTGCCCTCAACGAGGGCAACATAAGGAAGCAAGCTTGAGAAGCAACACTGCCCTGCCCTCCTCAAGGGCGGAGCACAATTTGTTGCCAAGGATCAAGGAGAGCAAAAACTCTGCCCTGCCCTCCTCAAGGGCAATATCGGGCTCATCAAAGGAATAAATTCAAGGAAAAAGCTTACCAATGCTTGCCACAAGGATCGAACACGGCACCATGAGGAAGCAAGGAACTAGGCGTGACTTTGGTGCCACAAAAACCAAGGAAAAGAAGCAGCGTGCGCCTCCACCAAGTTTCGAACTTGGAACTTCACTTTTGGAAACACTGCCCTGCCCTCCGCGAGGGCAGGGCAGCATTTTGTGGTGCACAGCCAGCGCACCAGATTGGCGCACCAAGGGGGTCTCGGCAGCATCAGCACGCACGGGCAGCAGAATCTGGCGCACCAAAAAACTCTGCCCTACCCTCCACAAGGGCAGGGCAGCATCCTGCAGCACCAACACGCACGCACCAAGGCACCAACGGCCGCACGCACAATTTCCTGCCCTGCCCTCCACAAGGGCAGGGCAGCCTCCTGGAAGCAATTGTTCTTGGGCTGAAAATTGGTTTAAAAATCCAATTTAATTCATTTCTTCACCAACTCAAAAGCCCATCCAAATTCCAAAATCCAAGAATAGAAAGTGTATAAATAGGAGATAGTTTGATGTAATTAGGACCTTTTGCTTTACTTTTGAACTTTGAACTTTCTTTTGAGCTTTGAACCTTTTCTTTTATTTTTGATTTTTGAACCTTCTCTTGGAGACTTCACTGAGAGCTAGGAACTGAGATTTGGAAGAATTGGGGAGGAGAATTGATCTCTCTTCTTCCTCGTTCTTGTTTGAGCATTTTTACTTTTCTTGTTTGAGTCTTGGGTGTGAAGAATTGAGAAATTTCTGTCTCAATCTCCATTCAAGATCTCTTTAATTTCCCTTCTGCATAATTGAGCTGAATCCAATTTCTTTTACTGCTTCTTCTTTAATTTCTTGTTAATTGCTTTGTGAACTTGGATCTGGGAAGGCAATTGAGATCTAGACTCTGCTATCTAGTCTCTTGAGTCCTGAGATCCCATTTTTCTTTTTTGGTGCTTCTGTGAACCCCTCCTGCAAGTTAATTTCCATTTCTGTTTGAGATCTAGTTTATTCCAATTCATCTTCTGTTTTATTAATTGTTGCAATTTAATTTCCCTTGCTGAAATTCTGAATTCCCAATCCTCAACTCCCCTTTTTCATTCAAGCAATTTACATTTCTTGCATTTTAAGTTACTGCAATTTACATTTCTTGCACTTTAAGTTTCAGTCATTTAATTTCTTGTTCTTTAAGATTCAGCATCTTTTACTTTCAGTTCTCTTTAATTTCTGCAATTTTCCCCTTTCCCTTTACATTCCAAGCAATTTACTTTCTGTTAATGATAAACCACTCAACCAATACTTGATTCGCTTGACTAAATCAACCACTAAACTAAAATTGCTCAATCCTTCAATCCCTGTGGGATTGACCTCACTCCCGTGAGTTTTATTACTTGATGCGACCCGGTACACTTGCCGGTGAGTTTTGTGTTGGATCGTTTTCCACACATCAAGTTTTTGGCGCCGTTGCCGGGGATTGAAATAGATTGACAATGATTAAGTGAAGTGGAGATCTAGATCAAGCACTTTTTCTTTTCTGTTTCTCTCCTTTTTAATTAACCCACTAACTGTTTGAATTTTTGCTTAAACTAACTAAAACTTCATTCTAGCAATAGATTGAAGTTTCATTGGTTTTCTGGATCTGTGTGTTTATTGTTGTGTGTTTGTATGTTAGGTACAGGAAGATCTTCCCCTATCCTCTCTGAAATTGACCAAAGAACTCTTCGAAGAATAAGAAGAGCTGAAAGAGGGAAGAACGTTATTGGAGAGGAAGAATCTGAGGAGGAATTCCATGAAATGGAAGGAGATCCATCAAATCTCAATCAACCAGGAGGAGGAGCTAAAAATAACCCACAACAAAGAAGAGTACTGGCTTCCTACACATTTGCAAATGCTAGACACTGTGGGAGTAGCATCCTTACCCCTAATGTCAATGCAAACAACTTTGAACTAAAGCCACAACTCATCACTTTGGTCCAAAACAACTGCTCTTTTGGAGGAGGGCCATTGGAGGACCCAAATCAACACTTATCTACTTTCTTGAGGATTTGTGACACTGTCAAAACCAATGGTGTGCCTCCTGACAGCTACAAGTTACTACTCTTTCCATTCTCTCTCAGAGACAAAGCTACTCAATGGCTAGAAACATTTCCAAACGAGAGCATCAACACTTGGGATGACTTGGTGAGCAAGTTTCTTGCCAAATTTTATCCCCCTCAAAGGATCATAAGATTGAAGACTGAGGTGCAGACATTCACTCAAATGGAGGCTGAAAATTTATATGAAGCATGGGAAAGATATAAGGCACTGTTGAGGAAATGTCCACCAAAGATGTTCACTGAGTGGGACAAGCTGCAGAACTTCTATGAGGGACTTACTCTGAAGGCCCAAGAAGCACTTGATCATTCAGCCAGAGGTTCATTACAACTCATGAAAACTACAGAGGAAGCTCAAAATCTCATTGATATGGTGGCTAACAACCAATATTTCTTTGCTCACCAAAGGCAACGCCAACCATCACAAAGGAGAGGAGTAATGGAGTTGGAAGGATTGGATTCAATCTTAGCTCAAAACAAAATGATGCAGCAGCAGATTCAGCAACAATTTGAGCAAATGGCCAAAAGAATTGATGGCCTGCAAGTTGCATCAGTGAGTGCCACAAGCCAACCAGCAACTACTTGGGGGCAAAATGAAGAAATTCAAGAGGAGCAACAGCAAGAGCAAGTCCAATACATGCACAACCAAAATCCTGGAACAAATGAAGTGTATGGTGACACCTACAATCCATCCTGGAAGAACCATCCAAATCTTAGGTGGGGAGACAACCACAACCAAAACCAACAGCCATGGCAAAGGAACTCAATTGAAAACAATTGGAAAAATACAAACCACAACAACCAGCCAAACACTAACCAAAACACATACAGAAAACCACAAAATACTTATCCCAACTCTAACCATTATCCACCCAATAACCACCCAACTAACCAAAACACCTATCATCATCCATCAACACCCCAAAACCAACCAATCTCGCAAGACTCTCAGAGGATCACTAATCTAGAGATGCTCATGGAAAAGATGATGAAGAACCAAGAATTGACAACAAAGAACCAAGAAGCTTCCATGAAGAACCTAGAGAGGAAGATTGGGCAAATCTCCAAGCAAATTTCTGTTGAAAAACCATCAAGCTCACTACCAAGTGACACCATTCCTAATCCAAAAGAGGAATGCAAGGCAATACAGTTGAGGAGTGGAAAAATCCTACTGAAAGATGAAGAAGCCACTAAGAAACACAAGGAAAGTGACAGGAAACAAGTTGAAAAAGAGACAGCTAATGATGAAGATACAACAGCAAGCAATTACTCTCAAAATCAACCTCAAGAAAAAGAAGATATACCACAAAATCTGAAGAAGGGAAAGCAGATCATGGAAGAACCAAATCCAAGACAACATCAAGTGGAGAAAAGCTTGACGTCTCCATTGCCTTATCCCCAAAGATTCCACAAAGAGACTAAGGACAAACACTTTTCTAAATTCCTAGAGACTTTCAAGAAGCTGGAAATCAACATACCTTTGGCTGAGGCATTAGAGCAAATGCCTCTGTATGCCAAGTTCTTAAAGGAGCTCATCAATAAGAAAAGGAGTTGGAATGAGAAGGAGACTATAATGCTCAGTGAAGAATGCAGTGCACTAATCAGAAAAGGACTTCCTCCCAAGCTTGAAGATCCTGGAGGTTTCTTCTTACCTTGCACTATTGGAAGTCTATTAATCAACCACGGAAAAGAAGCAGCGTGCGCCTCCACCAAGTTTCGAACTTGGAACTTCACTTTTGGAAACACTGCCCTGCCCTCCGCGAGGGCAGGGCAGCATTTTGTGGTGCACAGCCAGCGCACCAGATTGGCGCACCAAGGGGGTTTCGGCAGCATCAGCACGCACGGGCAGCAGAATCTGGCGCACCAAAAAACTCTGCCCTGCCCTCCACAAGGGCAGGGCAGCATCCTGCAGCACCAACACGCACGCACCAAGGCACCAACGGCCGCACGCACAATTTCCTGCCCTGCCCTCCACAAGGGCAGGGCAGCCTCCTAGAAGCAATTGTTCTTGGGCTGAAAATTGGTTTAAAAATCCAATTTAATTCATTTCTTCACCAACTCAAAAGCCCATCCAAATTCCAAAATCCAAGAATAGAAAGTGTATAAATAGGAGATAATTTGATGTAATTAGGACCTTTTGCTTTACTTTTGAACTTTGACCTTTCTTTTGAGCTTTGAACCTTTTCTTTTATTTTTGATTTTTGAACCTTTTCTTTTCAAAAACTCTTTTTGTTTTAAATTTTAATTTTAATATTTTCTTATCTTTAATTTTCGAAAATACTAACCTCTTTTTCAAAATTATTTTCGAAATTCTCCCTCTCTTTTCTTATTCTATTTAATTATTTATTTACTAACACTTCTCTTCACCTCTCTTCATCTAAAAATCCGAACCCATTCTTCTTCACTCTTCTCCCCTTTTTTCTTCTACTAACATAAAGGAATCTCTATACTGTGACAGAGAGGATTCCTCTTCTTTTCTTGTTTTCTTCTCTTTCATATGAGTAGGAACAAGGAAAAAGGCACTCTTGTTGAAATTGATCCCGAACCTGAAAGGAGTATGAAGAGGAAACTAAGAGAAGCTAAATTACAACAATCTAAAGGTAACCTTTCAGAAACATTAGAACAAGAGAAGGAGATGGCAGCCGAACCCAACAACAACAATGCAAGGATGATAAGCGGATATTTTATACGCTTTTTGGGGGTAATTTCATGTAGATTTTAGTATGTTTTAATTAGTTTTTAGTAGAATATTATTAGTTTTTAGCCAAAAATCATATTTTTGGCCTTTACTATGAGTTTGTGTATTTTTCTGTGATTTCAGGTATTTTCTGGCTGAAATTGAGGGAGTTGAGCAAAAATCTGAGTTAGGCTGAAAAAGGACTGCTGATGCTGTTGGATCCTAACCTCCTCGCACTCGAAATGAATTTTCTGGAGCTACAGGAGTCCAATTGGCGCGCTCTCAACGGCGTTGGAAAGTAGACATCCAGGACTTTCCAGCAATATATAATAGTCCATACTTTGCGCGAAGATAGACGACGTAAACTGGCGTTCAACGCCAGTATCATGCTGCTGCCTGGCGTCCAGCGCGAGAAACAGGTTACAAGCTGGAGTTCAACGCCAGAAACAGGTTACAACCTGGCGTTGAACGCCCAAAACAGCCCCAGGCACGTGAGAAGCTTAAGTCTCTGCCCCAGCACACACCAAGTGGGCCCCAGAAGTGGATTTCTGCACCATCTATCATAGTTTACTCATTTTTTGTAAACCTAGGTTACTAGTTTACTATTTAAACAACTTTTAGAGATTAACTCTATACCTCATGACATTTTCAGATCTGAATTTTGTACACTTTGACGGCAAGAGTCTCTAAACTCCATTGTTGGGGGTGAGAAGCTCTACAGCGTCTCGATGAATTAATGCAATTGTTTCTATTTCTCCATTCAAACGTGTGCGTTCCTATCTAAGATGTTCATTCGCGCTTAATTATGAAGAAGGTAATGATCCGTGACACTCATCACCTTCCTCAATCCATGAACATGTGCCTGACAACCACCTCCATTCTACATCAGATTGAATGAGCTTCTCTTAGATTCTTTAATCAGAATCTTCGTGGTATAAGCTAGATTGATGGCGGCATTCATGAGAATCCGAAAAGTCTAAACCTTGTCCGTGGTATTCCTAGTAGGATTCCGGAATTGAATGACTGTGACGAGCTTCAAACTCCTGAAGGCTGGGCGTTAGTGACAGACGCAAAAGAATCATTGGATTCTATTCCAACCTGATTGAGGACCGACAGATGATTAGCCGTGCTGTGACAGACCATTTGGACCATTTTCACTGAGAGGATGGGAAGTAGCCATTGACAACGGTGACACCCTACATACAGCTTGCCATGGAGGGAACTTTGCACTTTTCCATGGATGGAATATTACATTACAGGAATAAATCAGACAAAGCATCTCCCAAACTCCGACATATTCTCCATTACTGCATAACAAGTATTTATTTTATGCCCTTTTCCCTTTCTTCACTGAACTAAAAAAAACACTGTTGTTGGCATCCTGACTAAGAATAATAAGATAAACATAGCTTGCTTCAAACCAACAATCTCCGTGGGATTCGACCCTTACTCACATAAGGTATTACTTGGACGACCCAGTGCACTTGCTGGTTAGTTGTGCGGATTGCAAAAAGTGTTATTGCAATTTCGTTCACCAAGTTTTTGGCGCCGTTGCCGAGGATTGTTCGAGTTTGAACAACTAAAGGTTTATTTTATTTCTTAGATTAGGAATAATTTATTTTTATTGTTATAGAGTCATTAAATCCTGATAGGATAGTTTCTTTTCAAAAATTTCTTTTCAAAAATATTATTTTTCTTAATTAATTGTTAATTTTCCTGAGTTTAGTGTCTTGTTCTAAGTTTGGTGTTAATTGCATATTTTATATTTTTCTTTAAATTTTCGAACTTGTGTTCTTTGTTCTTCATTGATCTTCAAGTTGTTCTTGTTTATTTTGCTTGTTTGATCTTGAGTTTTTCTTATTTTGTGTCTTTTCTTGTTTTTCTTGTGCTTTTTCAAAACATTAACTTTCAAAAATTATACTTTTATCCACAAAAATAATACATCTTTAAAATACATTACATTTTTAGCTCAGTTGGTTATAGCGTTGGCTTATATTCTTGGCAATTGGGCATCTTCTTTTAAAAATCTTCTTCAAAAATAATTTTTCTTTGATTGAATCTTGTGCCAAACTCTAAGTTTGGTGTTTCCTTGTTAATTTTTCTTTAATTTTCGAAAATTTGTCTTAGTTTTCTAAAAATTTTAAGTTTGGTGTTCTTGTGAATCTTCAAGGTGTTCTTGAGTCTTTCTTGTGTTTTGATCTTAAAATTTTTAAGTTTGGTGTTCCTTGGTGTTTTCCCTCCAAAATTTTCGAAAATAAGGAGCATTAGATCTAAAAATTCTAAGTCTTGTGTCTTTTGTGTGTTTTTCTCTTTCATCATAAAATTCAAAATTCAAAAAAAAATATCTTTTCTAACTAATTTTGAACTACATTTTTGAAAATTTTATATAAAATTCAGATTTCAATTTCAAAATATTTTCAATTTCTTTTATTTATTTCGGTTTTATTTTATTTTATAAAATAAATTTTTATAAAATAAATAATATCAACATCCATACTATCTCCTTTATTCCATCATGGAACTAAGTGGAAATGAACAGTCCAGGAGGACTCTGGGGTCATATGCTAACCCCACTACTGCTTCATATGGGAGTAGTATCTGTATACCCTCCATTGAAGTTAGTAGCTTTGAGTTGAATCCTCAGCTCATTATCATGGTGCAGCAAAACTGCCAGTATTCCGGTCTTCCACAGGAAGAACCTACAGAGTTTTTGGCACAATTTTTACAAATTGCTGACACAGTACATGATAAGGAAGTAGATCAGGATGTCTACAGATTATTACTGTTTCCATTTGCTGTAAAAGATCAAGCTAAGAGGTGGTTAAATAACCAGCCTAAAAATAGCATAAAAACATGGAAACAGCTGTCAGAAAAATTCCTGAATCACTATTTCCCTCCAAAACGGATGACACAGCTAAGGCTAAGCATCCAAGGCTTCAAACAAGGAGATAATGAATCCCTTTATGATGCCTGGGAGAGATACAGAGAGATGCTAAGAAAATGCCCCTCAGAAATGTTTTCAGAGTGGGTGCAATTAGACATCTTCTACTATGGGCTTACAGAAAAAGCTCAGATTTCTCTAGACCACTCAGCTGGTGGATCTATACATATGAGAAAAAACAATTGAAGAAGCTCAAGAGCTTATTGATACAGTTGCCAGAAATAAGCATATGTACCTAAGCAGTGAATCCTCCATGAAAGAAGAAGCTAAAACAGTAACTGCTAAACTCAGTCCTGTGGATCAGGCTAATGAATTCAATCAGCAATTAGACTTTCTAACCCAGCAGCTAGCCGAATTCAAGGAAATACTATAGGAAACAAGAATGGCTAACAGGAATATGGAAGTACAGTTAAAGCAAACAGAAAGGCAACTGTCAAAACAAATAGCAAAAGAATGCCAAGCAGTTCAATTAAGAAGTGGGAAAACATTAAATACCTCACTTCAAAGTAGCAGGAAGCCAAGAAATGAACAAATGGCTACTCAAAATCCCTCTGAGGACAATCAGAGCCCAGAGAGGAATAAGACTGGCGCTGAACACCCAGACCATGCTCATTTCTGGCGTTCAACGCCAAAAACAAGCATGAATCCGGCGTTGAACGCCCAAGGGAAGCATAGTTCTGGCGTTCAGACGCCAGTAACAGATAAGGAGTTGGCGTCTAGCGCCACTCCAGCTTCCACCCCTGGCATTCAAACGCCAGTGGGAGATCAGTCACATACAAGTGCTGATAACAACCCTTCTAAAAAGGCTTCCCAACCCACTTCTACAGGTAATAAACCTGCAACAACTAAGGTTGAGGAATACAAAGCCAAAATGCCTTATCCTCAAAAACTCCGCGAAGCAGAACAGGATAAGCAATTTGCCCGCTTTGCAGACTATCTCAGGACTCTTGAAATAAAGATTCCGTTTGCAGAAGCACTTGAGCAAATACCCTCTTATGCTAAGTTCATGAAAGAGATCTTAAGTTATAAGAAGGATTGGAGGGAGACTGAAAAAGTTTACCTCACTGAAGAATGCAGTGCAGTCATTCTGAAAAGCTTACCTGAGAAGCTTAAAGATCCTGGGAGCTTCATGATACTATGCACATTAGAGGGTAATTGCACCAAGCAAGCTCTGTGTGACCTTGGGGCAAGTATCAACCTAATACCTGCATCTATTATCACAAAGCTTGGTTTGACAGAAGAAGTCAAACCAACCCGGATATGTCTTCAACTTGCTGATGGCTCCATTAAATACCCATCAGGCGTGATTGAAGAAATGATTGTCAAGGTTGGGCCATTTGCCTTTCTGGTTCACGAAATTGCAATCACACTTTTGCAATTCCGCACAACTAACCAGCAAGTGCACTGGGTCGTCCAAGTAATACCTTACGTGAGTAAGGGTCGATCCCACGGAGATTGTCGGCTTGAAGCAAGCTATGGTTATCTTGTAAATCTTAGTCAGGATATCAGAAATTATCAGGATTGATTGTGAAAAGTAAAAGAACATGAAATAAGTACTTGTTTTGCAGTGATAGAGAATAGGTTGAGGTTTTGGAGATGCTCCATCTTCTGAATCTCTGCTTTCCTACTATCTTCTTCTTCAAACACGCAAGGCTCCTTCCATGGCAAGCTGTATGCAAGGGTTTCACCGTTGTCAGTGGCTACCTCTCATCCTCTCAGTGGAAATGTTCAACGCACCCTGTCACGGCACGGCTATCCATCTGTCGGTTCTCAATCAGGCCGGAATAGAATCCAGTGATTCTTTTGCGTCTGTCACTAACGCCCCGCCTTTAGGAGTTTGAAGCTCGTCACAGTCATTCAATCATTGAATCCTACTCAGAATACCACAGACAAGGTTTAGACCTTCCGGATTCTCTTGAATGCCGCCATCAGTTCTAGCTTATACCACGAAGATTCCGGTTAAAGAATCCAAGAGATATCTACTTAATCTAATGTAGAACGGAGGTGGTTGTCAGGCACACGTTCATAGTTGAGAATGATGATGATTGTCACGGATTATCACATTCATCCGATTTAAGAACAAGTGATATCTTAGAATGGAAGCAAGCATGGTTGAATGAAAAACAGTAGTAATTGCATTAATCCATCAAGACACAGCAGAGCTCCTCAACCCCAACCATGGGGTTTAGAGACTCATGCTGTGGAAGGTACACAAAGAAACGTGTAAAGTGTTATGAGGTACAGATACAATGTCAAAAGATCCTATTAATAGTAAGCTAGTAACCTAATGTATACATAAATGAGTAAATGACATAAAAATCCACTTCTGGGTCCACTTAGTGTGTGCTTGGGCTGAGCATTGAAGCTTTCATGTGTAGAGACTTTTTCTGGAGTTAAACGCCAGCTTTCATGCCAGTTTGGGCGTTTAACTCCAAGTTTTATGCCAGTTCCAGCGTTAAACGCTGGAAATTCTGAGGCTGATTTGCCACGCCGGTTTGGGCCATCAAATCTCGGGCAAAGTATGGACTATTATACATTGCTGGAAAGCCCAGGATGTCTACTTTCCAACGCCGTTAAGAGCGCGCCAATTGGGCTTCTGTAGCTCCAGAAAATCCACTTCGAGTGCAGGGAGGTCAGAATCCAACAACATCTGCAGTCATTTTCAGTCTCTGAATCAGATTTTTGCTCAGGACCCTCAATTTCAGCCAGAAAATACCTGAAATCACAGAAAAACACACAAACTCATAGTAAAGTCCAGAAAAGTGAATTTTAACTAAAAACTAATAAAAATATACTAAAAACTAACTAGATCATATTAAAAACATACTAAAAACAATGCCAAAAAGCGTATAAATTATCCGCTCATCACAACACCAAACTTAAATTGTTGCTTGTCCCCAAGCAACTGAAAATCAAAATAGGATAAAAAGAAGAGAATATACTATAGACTCCAAAATATCAAGGAAACTTAGCTCCAATTAGATGAGCGGGACTAGTAGCTTTTTGCTTCCGAACAGTTTTGGCATCTCACTCTATCCTTTGAAGTTCAGAATGATTGGCATCTATAAGAACTCAGAACTCAGATAGTGTTATTGATTCTCCTAGTTAAGTATAATGATTCTTGAACATAGCTAGTGTATGAGTCTTGGCTGTGGCCCAAAGCACTCTGTCTTCCAGTATTACCACCGGATACATACATGCCACAGACACATAATTGGGTAAACCTTTTCAGATTGTGACTCAGCTTTGCTAGAGTCCCCAATTAGAGGTGTCCAGGGTTCTTAAGCACACTCTTTTTGCCTTGGATCACAACTTTATTTCTTTCTTTTTCTTTTTTTTCTTTCTTTCTCTTTTTTTTCGAATTTTTTTTTGTATTCACTGCTTTTTCTTGCTTCAAGAATCAATTTGATGATTTTTTCAGATCCTCAATAACAGTTCTCCTTTTCCATCATTCTTTCAAGAGCCAACAATTTTAACATTCTCAAAACAACAAATTCAAAAGACATATGCACTGTTCAAGCATTCATTCAGAAAACAAAAAGTATTGTCACCACATCAAACTAATTCAACTAGTTTCAAGGATAAATTCAAAATCCTGTACTTCTTGTTCTTTTGTGATTAAAGCATTTTTCATTTAAGAGAGGTGATGGATTTATAGGACATTCATAGCTTTAAGGCATAGACACTAAGATACTAATGATCATGTAATAAGACACAAACATAGATAAACATAAGCATAAAAATTCGAAAAATAGAAAATAAAGAACAAGGAGATTAAAGAACGGGTCCACCTTAGTGATGGCGGCTTGTTCTTCCTCTTGAAGATCTTATGGAGTGCTTGAGCTTCTCAATGTCTCTTCCTTGCCTTTGTTGCTCCTTTCTCATGATTCTATGATCTTCTTTAATTTCATGGAGGAGGATGGAATGTTCTTGGTGCTTCACCCTTAGTTGTCCCATGTTGGAACTCAATTCTCCTAGGGAGGTATTGATTTGCTCCCAATAGTTTTGTGGAGGAAAGTGCATCCCTTGAGATGAATATCTCCATCTCCCATGGCTGGAGGTGGAAGCTTTTGCCTTCCCTTTCCTCTTTCTAGAGGTTTCTCCGGCCTTAGGTGCCATAAATGATTATAGAGAAACAAAAAGCAACGCTTTTACCACACCAAACTTAGAAGGTTTGCTCGTCCTCGAGCAAAAGAAGAAAGAAGAGAGAGAGTGGTGGGGTAGGTGGGGATCCTGTGGGGTCCACAGATCCTGAGGTGGCAAGGATAATTCATCCCTACACCAAGTGGTGAGCAAAAATGCTCCTTCTGCCAATCCTGGCGTTAAACGCCGGGCTGGTGCCCATTTCTGGCGTTTAACGCCAGCTTGGTGCCCATTCCTGGCGTTTAACGCCAGTCTGGTGCCCCTTTCTGGCGTTAAACGCCCAGAATGGTGCCAGACTGGGCGTTAAACGCCCATCTGCTAACCTTACTGGCGTTTAAACGCCAGCAAGATCTTCCTCCAGGGTGTGCTATTTTTCTTTCTGTTTTTCTTTCTGTTTTTGCTTTTTCAATTGATTTTGTGACTTCTCATGATCATCAACCTACAGAAGACATAAAATAACAAAGGAAAAATAATAAATATAACATTGGGTTGCCTCCCAACAAGCGCTTCTTTAATGTCAGTAGCTTGACAGTGGGCTCTCATGGGGCCTCACAGATACTCAGAGCCATGTTGGAACTTCCCAACACCAAACTTAGAGTTTGACTGTGGGGGCTCTGTTTGACTCTGTTTTGAGAGAAGCTCTTCATGCTTCCTTTCCATGGTTACAGAAGGGGAACCTTGAGTCTTATAGTTTGCACTGTCTGTAAGCCACGGAGCTTCCTGAATAGCAAATAATTGCTCATCCGGAAAGGTTTCAGAGATCTCAGTAGGAGGGAGGGATGCTCCTGCTACTGGTTCTATCCGGGACAGGTGATCAGCTACTTGATTTTCTGTCCCTTTTCTGTCTCTTATTTCTATATCAAACTCTTGCAGAAGCAACACCCATCTTATGAGCCTGGGTTTTGAATCCTGCTTTGTGAGTAGATATTTAAGAGCAGCATGGTCAGTGTACACAATCACTTTTGATCCTACTAAATAAGATCTGAACTTGTCAATGGCATAAACCACTGCAAGTAACTCTTTTTCTGTGGTTGTGTAGTTCTTCTGTGCATCATTTAGAATACGGCTGCCATAATGAATGACGTGCAGAAGCTTACCATGCCTTTGTCCCAATACTGCACCAATGGCATGGTCACTAGCATCACAAATTAGTTCAAATGGTAATGTCCAGTCTGGTGTAGAGATGACTGGTGCTGTGACCAGCTTAGCTTTCAGGGTCTCAAACGCCTGCAGACACTCCTTATCAAAGATAAATGGCGTGTCAGCAGCTAGCAGATTACTCAGAGGTTTGGCAATTTTTGAAAAATCCTTTATAAACCTTCTGTAGAATCCTGCATGCCCCAGAAAGCTTCTGATTGCCTTAACATTGGCAGGTGGTGGTAATTTTTCAATTACCTCTACCTTAGCTTGATCCACCTCTATTCCCTTGTTCGAAATTTTGTGCCCAAGGACAATTCCTTCAGTCACCATAAAGTGACATTTTTCCCAGTTTAAAACTAGGTTGGTCTCTTGGCATCTTTTCAGAACAAGTGCTAGATGGTTAAGGCAGGAGCTGAATGAGTCTCCAAATACTGAAAAGTCATCCATGAAGACTTCCAGAAATTTCTCTACCATATCTGAGAAGATAGAGAGCATGCACCTCTGAAAGGTTGCAGGTGCATTGCATAGACCAAAAGGCATCCTCCTGTAGGCAAATACTCCAGAAGGACATGTAAATGCTGTTTTCTCTTGGTCCTGAGGATCTACTGCAATTTGGTTGTAACCTGAATAGCCATCCAAAAAATAGTAGTATTCATGACCTGCTAGTCTCTCTAGCATCTGGTCTATGAATGGTAAAGGAAAATGATCCTTTCTGGTGACTGTATTGAGCCTTCTGTAGTCAATACACATGCGCCACCCTGTAACTGTTCTTGTAGGAACTAGTTCATTCTTTTCATTATGAACCACTGTCATGCCTCCCTTCTTAGGGACAACGTGGACAGGGCTCACCCAGGGGTCATCAGAAATAGGATAAATAATCCCAGCCTCTAGTAGCTTAGTGACCTCTTTCTGCACCACCTCCTTCATGGCTGGATTTAGCTGCCTTTGTGGTTGAACCACTGGCTTAGCATCATCCTCCAATAGGATCTTGTGCATGCATCTTGCTGGGCTAATACCCTTAAGATCACTTATGGACCACCCAAGAGCTGTCTTGTGTGCCCTTAGCACTTGAATTAGTGCTTCCTCTTCCTGTGGATTTAAAGCAGAGCTTATGATCACTGGAAAAGTGTCACCTTCTCCCAGAAATGCATATTTCAGAGATGGTGGTAGTGGCTTGAGCTCTGGTTTAGGAGGTTTATCTTCTTCTTGAGGAATTTTCAGAATTTCTTTTATTTCCTTTAGTTCCTCCAGATTAGGCTGAACATCTTTAAAGATGTCATCTAGCTCTGATTCAAGACTTTCAGTCATATTGACCTCCTCCACCAAAGAGTCAATAATATCAGTGCTCATGCAGTCATTTGATGTGTCTGGATGCTGCATAGCTTTGACAACATTAAACTTGAACTCATCCTCATTGACTCTCAGGGTTAATTCCCCTTTTTGGACATCATTGAGGGTCCGTCCAGTTGCTAGGAAAGGTCTTCCTAGAATGAGAGTTGCACTCTTGTGCTCCTCCATTTCCAGCACTACAAAGTCAGTGGGAAAGCCAAATGGCCCAACCTTGACAATCATGTCCTCAATTATGCCTGATAGGTATTTAATGGAGCCATCAGCAAGTTGGAGACATATCCTGGTTGGTTTGACTTCTTCAGTCAAGCCAAGCTTTCTGATAGTGGATGCAGGTATTAGGTTGATACTTGCCCCAAGATCACATAGAGCTTTCTTGGTACAAGTACCCTCTAATGTGCATGGTATCATAAAGCTTCCAGGATCTTTAAGCTTCTCTGGTAAGCTCTTTAATATAACTGCACTGCATTCTTCAGTGAGAAAAACTTTTTCAGTTTCTCTCCAATCCTTCTTATGACTTAAGATCTCTTTCATGAACTTAGCATAAGAAGGTATTTGCTCAAGTGCCTCTGCAAATGGAATCTTTATTTCAAGAGTCCTTAGATAGTCTGCAAAGCGGGCAAATTTCTTATCCTGTTCCGCTTGGCGGAGTTTCTGAGGATAAGGCATCTTGGCTTTATATTCTTCAACCTTAGCTGCTGCAGGCTTATTCCTTACAGAAGTGGTTGAAGAAGCCTTTTTAGAGGGATTGCTGTCAGCACTCTCAGGTGTCTGATCCTCCCTTGGCGTCTGAACGCCAGAATTGGGTGAAGATTGGGCGTTTAACGCCAACTTCTCTCCCTTCTCTGGCGTTTGAACGCCAGAACTGGGCAGGGAATGGGCGTTTAACGCCAGCTTTCCCCCCTTTTCTGGCGTTTGAACGCCAAAAGTATTCCTCTCTGGGCTCTTACTGTCCTCAGAGGGATTTCGGACAGTGGTTTGGTTATCCTCTGTCAATTGTTCCTTGTTTGGCTTTTTGCTACTTTGAGCAGTGTTATTCAATGTCTTCCCACTCCTCAGTTGAACTGCTTGGCATTCCTCTGTTATCTGTTTAGATATCTGCTGTTTTGCTTGATTCAGCTGCAGTTCTATGTTCTTGTTAGCAACTTTAGTTTCATGGAGCATCTCTTTAAATTCTGCTAACTGTTCTGTCATCAGGAGCAATTGTTGATTAAGCTCAATCATCTGTTCTTGAGGATTAGGATCAGTGGCTAGTGCCATGACTTCCTCTTTTGGGGAGAACTCATTGCTAGAGTATAAATATTGATTTCTAGCAACAGTGTCTATAAGCTCTTGAGCCTCTTCAATTGTCTTCCTCATGTGTATAGATCCACCAGCTGAGTGGTCTAAAGACATCTGAGCTTTTTCTGTAAGCCCATAGTAGAAGATGTCTAACTGTACCCACTCTGAAAACATTTCAGAGGGGCATTTTCTTAGCATACCTCTATACATCTCCCAGGCATTATAAAGGGATTCATTATCCTCTTGTTTAAAGCCTTGGATGTCCAGCCTTAGCTGTGTCATCCTCTTTGGAGGGTAAAAATGATTCAGGAATTTGTCTGATAACTGTTTCCATGTCTTTATGCTTGCTGTAGGTTGGTTATTCAACCACCTCTTAGCTTGATCTTTTACAGCAAATGGAAACAGTAATAGTCTGTAGACATCCTGATCCACCTCTTTATCATGTACTGTGTCAGCAATTTGTAAGAACTGTGCCAGAAACTCAGTAGGCTCTTCCTGTGGAAGACCGGAATACTGGCAATTTTGCTGCACTATGATAATGAGTTGAGGATTTAGCTCAAAGCTGCTTGCTTTGATGGGAGGTGTACAGATGCTACTCCCATATGCAGCTGTAATGGGGTTAGCATATGACCCCAGAGTCTTTTTGGACTGATCAATTCCACTCAGGTCCATGATGGAGAAAGGGAATATGATATGGATTCACAAGTAAAGTTTTTTTTTTATTTTAATTAAAAGTGACCGAAAATAATAAAAGAAAATAAATGGAAAATAAAATAAAATTTCGAAAAATAAAATCAAAGCAAATTGAAAACTAAATTAATTAATTAATTAAAAAGATATGATTGAGAATTATTTTGAAAAAGATATGATTGAGAAGATATGATTGCAAATAAAAATGATTGAAAAGATATGATTGAAAAGTTTTTATGAAAAAGATTTGATTTTTGAAAAGAGGAAAGAGAAAAACAACAAAATGACACCAAACTTAAAATTTTTAGAAAATCAAACACTAATTTTCGAAAATTTTCAAGGGAAAAACACAAAGAGGACACCAAACTTGGAATTTTTAAAGATAAAAAAGAGACTAAGGACATGCAAATTCGAAAAACTAAAAGAAGACAAAAGCATGCAATTGACACCAAACTTAAAATATGAACCAGACTCAACTAAAAGACTCTAAACCAACAAAAATAAACAGTCCTAATCTAAGCAACAAGATAAGCCGTCAGTTGTCCAAACTCGAACAATCCCCGGCAACGGCGCCAAAAACTTGGTGCACGAAATTGCAATCACACTTTTGCAATTCCGCACAACTAACCAGCAAGTGCACTGGGTCGTCCAAGTAATACCTTACGTGAGTAAGGGTCGATCCCACGGAGATTGTCGGCTTGAAGCAAGCTATGGTTATCTTGTAAATCTTAGTCAGGATATCAGAAATTATCAGGATTGATTGTGAAAAGTAAAAGAACATGAAATAAGTACTTGTTTTGCAGTGATAGAGAATAGGTTGAGGTTTTGGAGATGCTCCATCTTCTGAATCTCTGCTTTCCTACTATCTTCTTCTTCAAACACGCAAGGCTCCTTCCATGGCAAGCTGTATGCAAGGGTTTCACCGTTGTCAGTGGCTACCTCTCATCCTCTCAGTGGAAATGTTCAACGCACCCTGTCACGGCACGGCTATCCATCTGTCGGTTCTCAATCAGGCCGGAATAGAATCCAGTGATTCTTTTGCGTCTGTCACTAACGCCCCGCCTTTAGGAGTTTGAAGCTCGTCACAGTCATTCAATCATTGAATCCTACTCAGAATACCACAGACAAGGTTTAGACCTTCCGGATTCTCTTGAATGCCGCCATCAGTTCTAGCTTATACCACGAAGATTCCGGTTAAAGAATCCAAGAGATATCTACTTAATCTAATGTAGAACGGAGGTGGTTGTCAGGCACATGTTCATAGTTGAGAATGATGATGATTGTCACGGATTATCACATTCATCCGATTTAAGAACAAGTGATATCTTAGAATGGAAGCAAGCATGGTTGAATGAAAAACAGTAGTAATTGCATTAATCCATCAAGACACAGCAAAGCTCCTCACCCCCAACCATGGGGTTTAGAGACTCATGCTGTGGAAGGTACACAAAGAAATGTGTAAAGTGTTATGAGGTACAGATACAATGTCAAAAGATCCTATTAATAGTAAGCTAGTAACCTAAGGTATACAGAAATGAGTAAATGACATAAAAATCCACTTCTGGGTCCACTTAGTGTGTGCTTGGGCTGAGCATTGAAGCTTTTCTGTGTAGAGACTTTTTCTGGAGTTAAACGCCAGCTTTCATGCCAGTTTGGGTGTTTAACTCCAAGTATTATGCCAGTTCCAGCGTTAAACGCTGGAAATTCTGAGGCTGATTTGCCACGCCGGTTTGGGCCATCAAATCTCGGGCAAAGTATGGACTATTATACATTGCTGGAAAGCCCAGGATGTTTACTTTCCAACGCCGTTGAGAGCGCGCCAATTGGGCTTCTTTAGCTCCAGAAAATCCACTTCGAGTGCAGGGAGGTCAGAATCCAACAGCATCTGCAGTCCTTTTCAGTCTCTGAATCAGATTTTTGCTCAGGACCCTCAATTTCAGCCAGAAAATACCTGAAATCACAGAAAAACACACAAACTCATAGTAAAGTCCAGAAAAGTGAATTTTAACTAAAAACTAATAAAAATATACTAAAAACTAACTAGATCATACTAAAAACATACTAAAAACAATGCCAAAAAGCGTATAAATTATCCGCTCATCACTTTCCTACTTACTTTGTGGTGCTGGAAATGGAGGAGCACAAGAGTGCAACTCTCATTCTAGGAAGACCTTTCCTAGCAACTGGCCGAACCCTCATTGACGTCCAAAAAGGGGAAGTAACCCTGAGAGTCAATGAGGAGGAGTTCAAGTTGAATGTTGTCAAAGCTATGCAACATCTAGACACCCCAAATGACTGCATGAGTGTTGATATTATTGACTCTCTGGTAAGAGAGGTCAATATGGCTGAGAGTCTCGAATCAGAGCTTGAGGACATCTTTAAAGATGTTCAGCCTAATTTGGAGGAATCAAAGAGGATAATAGAACCTCTGAAAATCCCTCAAGAAGAGGAGAAACCTCCCAAATCCGAGCTCAAACCATTACCACCATCCCTGAAATATGCATTTCTGGGAGAAGGTGATACCTTTTCTGTAATCATAAGCTCTACCTTAGAGCCACAGGAAGAGGAAGCACTAATCCAAGTGCTAAGGACACACAAGACAGCTCTTGGGTGGTCCATTAGTGATCTTAAGGGCATTAGCCCAGCCAGATGCATGCACAAGATCCTATTGGAGGGTGACGCCAAGCCAGTGCTTCAACCACAAAGGCGGCTGAATCCAGCCATGAAGGAAGTGGTGCAGAAGGAGGTCACTAAATTACTAGAGGCTGGGATTATTTATCCTATTTCTGACAGCCCCTGGGTGAGCCCTGTCCAAGTTGTCCCTAAGAAAGGTGGCATGACAGTTGTTCACAATGAAAAAAATGAACTGGTTCCTACAAGAACAGTTACGGGGTGGCATATGTGTATTGATTATAGAAGGCTCAATACAGCCACCAGAAAGGATCATTTTCCTTTACCATTCATAGACCAGATGCTAGAAAGACTAACAGGTCATGAATACTACTGCTTCCTGGATGGATATTTAAGTTATAATCAAATTGCAGTAGATCCTCAGGATCAAGAGAAAACGGCATTCACATGTCCATCTAGAGTATTTGCATACAAAATGATGCCATTTGGCTTGTGCAATGCACCTGCAACCTTTCAAAGGTGCATGCTCTCTATCTTTTCTGATATGGTAGAGAAGTTTCTGGAAGTCTTCATGGATGACTTTTCAGTATTTGGAGACTCATTCAACTCCTGCCTTAATCATTTAGCACTTGTTCTGAAAAGATGCCAAGAGACTAACCTGGTTTTAAACTGGGAAAAATGTCACTTTATGGTGACTGAAGGAATTGTCCTTGGGCACAAAATTTCGAACAAGGGAATAGAGGTGGATCAAGCTAAGGTAGAGGTAATTGAAAAATTACCACCACTTGCCAATGTTAAGGCAATCAGAAGCTTTCTGGGGCATGCAGGATTCTATAGGAGGTTTATAAAGGATTTTTCAAAAATCGCCAAACCTCTGAGCAACCTGCTAGCTACTGACACGCCATTTATCTTTGATAAAGAGTGTCTGCAGGCATTTGAGACTCTGAAAGCTAAATTGGTCACAGCACCAATCATCTCTGCACCAGACTGGACATTACCATTTGAATTGATGTGTGATGCCAGTGACCATGCCATTGGTGCAGTATTGGGACAGAGGCATGACAAGCTCCTACACGCTATTTACTATGCCAGTCATATTTTAAATGACGCACAGAAGAATTACACAACCACAGAAAAAGAGCTGCTTGCAGTGGTTTACGCCATTGACAAATTCAGATCTTATTTAGTAGGATCAAAAGTGATTGTGTACACTGATCATGCTGCTCTTAAATATCTACTCACAAAGCAGGATTTGAATCCCAGACTTATCAGATGGGTGTTGCTTCTGCAAGAGTTTGATATAGAAATAAGAGACAAAAAAGGGACAGAAAACCAAGTAGCAGATCACCTGTCCCGAATAGAACCAGTAGAAGGGGCGTCCCTCCCTCTCACTGAGATCTCTGAGAACTTTCCGGATGAACAACTCTTTGCCATCCAGGAAGTGCCATGGTTTGCAGACATTGCAAACTACAAGGCAGTAAGATTCATACCCAAAAAGTATAGTAGACAGCAATCAAAGAAGTTGATCACAGATGCAAAGTACTATCTTTGGGATGAACCATATCTCTTCAAGAGATGTGCAGACGGAGTAATCCGTAGATGTGTGCCTAAAGAAGAAGCACAGAGAATCCTATGGCATTGCCATGGATCACAATATGGAGGACATTTTGGAAGTGAGCGAACAGCCACAAGAGTCCTCCAATGTGGTTTCTATTGGCCTACTCTCTATAAAGATTTCTGAGTGTTTGTGATTAATTGTGACAGTTGCCAAAGATCTGGCAATCTGCCTCACAGTTATGCCATGCCTCAACAAGGGATCTTGGAGATTGAGTTGTTTGATGTATGGGGTATTGACTTCATGGGACCTTTCCCACCATCATACTCAAACACTTATATTCTGGTGGCAGTGGATTATGTATCCAAATGGGTGGAGGCTATTGCAATACCCACTAATGACACTAAAACAGTGTTAAAATTCCTCCAGAAACACATCTTCAGCAGATTTGGTACCCCTAGAGTATTAATCAGTGATGGGGGCACTCATTTCTGTAATAAACAGCTTTACTCTGCTTTGGTTCGTTATGGAGTTAGCCACAGGGTAGCTACTCCATATCACCCACAGACTAATGGGCAAGCTGAAGTCTCAAATAGAGAACTCAAAAGAATCCTGGAATAGACTGTAATTAACCGTAGAAGGGATTGGGCAAGAAGCTTGGATGATGCTCTGTGGGCATACAGAACAGCATTCAAGACCGCTATAGGGACCTCTCCATACCAGCTTGTGTATGAAAAGGCATGTCACTTGCCAGTGGAACTGGAACACAAGGTCTACTGGGCAACCAGATTCCTAAACCTTGATGCCAAGTTAGCTGGAGAAAAACGATTGCTCCAGTTAAATGAGCTAGAGGAATTTAGACTCAATGCTTTCGAAAATGCAAAAATTTACAAAGAGAAAGCGAAAAGATGGCATGATAAGAAATTGTCATCCAGAGTCTTTGAGCCGGGGCAGAAAGTTTTACTATTTAATTCTAGGCTCAAATTATTCTCCGGGAAATTAAAATCCCGGTGGAGAGGTCCATATGTGATTACAAGTGTATCACCATATGGATACGTAGAGCTTCAGGATAATGAATCTAACAAAAAGTTCATTGTTAATGGACAGAGAGTTAAACATTATCTTGAAAGCAATTCTGAGCAAGAATGCTCAAAACTGAGACTTAATTAAAAGCTCAGTGATAGTCCAGCTAATGACATTAAAGAAGCACTTGCTGGGAGGCAACCCAGCCATTCACAAAATTTAATTTTATTCGTTTTTAATTGATTTTTACAGGTATATGTCAGAGTATCTTCGAAAGGTAAAATAGCAATTGATTGAATTCACAGAGTTACAGGAAATTTGGAAGCTCACTGGCATGAAAAGCCAGTAAGAAACGTTTTGGGCGTTGAACGCCCAAAAGAAGCACCCACTGGGCGTTCAACGCCAGTAAGGGTAGCCATCTGGGCGTTGAACGCCAGAAAGAAGCACCTTCTGGGCGTTTAACGCCAGATTGATAGCGTCCTGGGCGTTCAGAAAAACGCCCAGTGACAAAGGACTTCCTGGCATTCAACGCCAGAAAGAAGCAACAGCTGGGCGTTGAACGCCCAGGAGAAGCAACAATTGGGCGTTAAACGCCCAAAACATGCAGCAGTTGGGCGTTTAACGCCAGGATGGTGGAGAGGAGGTAAAATTCGTTTTTCTTAACAAATTTTCTAATTTTTTATGTTTCAATTCATGATTTCTTGCATAAACATGTTTCAAAATGTCATCCTTCAAATCAAATTAGTTTTCTAAAAACCCTAATTTCTAAAATCCCTTTTTTTTAAATAATATGGCTTCATACATAAACATAAACCTTTTTTCAATCCAATCCAGCTCTTTTTCCAATTTCTTTTCAAACTTAATTATCTTTTAAAATCTTTTTCAAACTATAAATTTCAAATTTATTTTTAAATATCATTCATATCTTTTTAAATTATATCCTTTTCTTATCATATTTATCTTTTATAAACCATATCTCTTATCTTATATCTTTTTCTTATTTTCGAATACCCACCCCCCTCCCTTTATATTCACTTTCGGCGTCCCTCTCCTCATCCACCATTCCACACTTGCTCGCCTCCTATCCCTCTTCTCTCTCCTCTTTTGCTTGAGGACAAGCAAACCTCTAAGTTTGGTGTGCTTATCCGTGATTACAAAAAACATACTCACTTTAATCATGGCCCCTAAAGGAAAACAACCCAACCCACGAGGCAAGAAAGAGAATATTCCAAAGCCACTTTGGAATCAAAGAAAGTTCTTAACTAAAGAACATTCAAACCATTACTACAAAATAATGAGTCTCAGATCAGTGATCCCGGAAGTCAAGTTCGATCTGAAAGAAGATGAATATCCGGAGATCCAAGAACAAATTCGAAACAGGAACTGGGAAATCCTAGCTAATCCTGAAACGAAAGTGGGAAGGAACATGGTTCAGGAGTTCTATGCTAATCTATGGCAGACAGACAGGCAAAGAATAATTGGAGCTGCCCTCTATGACCATCGAACCTTAGTCAGAGGAAAGATTGTTCATACCCATCCTGACAAAATCAGGGAGATCTTTAAGCTTCCTTAACTGAAAGATGACCCAGACTCCTTTAATAGGAGAATGATGAGGGTAAATAAAGGCTTGGACAAGATTCTAGAGGATATATGCATCCCTGAAGCCAGGTGGACCACCAGCACAACTGGCATCCCAAATCAACTCAAAAGAGAAGATCTCAAACCAGTAGCCAGAGGCTGGTTGGATTTCATTGGGCGTTCTATATTGCCCACAAGCAACCGTTCTGAAGTTATTATTAAAAGAGCAGTGATGATTCACTGCATCATGTTGGGAAAAGAAGTAGAAGTCCATCAACTGATCTCGTGTGAACTATACAAAATAGCAAACAGGAATTCCAAGGATGCCAGATTGGCCTATCCAAGCTTAATTTCTATGCTCTGCAGAGATGCCGGAGTGAAGATGGGAATAACAGAGTATATCTCAGTTGAGAGGCCAATCACTAGAATATCAATGGATAGACAACAGCTACAGGATGATCCAATCAAGAGGAGAGCACAGGAAGTCCTCCCAGAACTTCCTCAATTCGAATATTGGGAACATCTTGAGGCATCTATTTCCAAATTGCAAGCAGCTATGAACCAAATAAAGGAAGAACAGAACAATCAAAGTAGCATGCTTTGCAAACTGCTTAAGGAACAAGAAGAGCAAGGGCGTGATTTAAGGGAGCTGAAGCGCCAGAAATTAATCCTTGAAGGACCAAGCACCCCACAGATCAGAGGAACATCTACTTCTCAAAACACAGGTTGTTGATTTCTAATTTTAGCTTTAACTCCGTGATAGTGTTATTATAGAAATTTACCTTAGGAGATATATATAGTAGTAGTAGAAGTAATTAGTATATCTATTCTGATTTTATTCCCAATTAAGTTATAATTTATTTTTCTCATCATCATCAGACATCAATAAAATAGTAGATAATTAGAATAAAGAAGTAATTTATTTTTTTGAGTTCTTAATAATAAAAATTATAATTAACTATATGTGGTGGCAATACTTTTTGTCCTCTGAATGAATGCTTGAACAGTGCATAATTTTTATCTTGAATTTTATGAATATTGGCTCCTGAAAGAATGAGGAACACGAAAAATATTATTGATGATCTGAAAAATTATGAATTTGATTCTTGAAGCAAGAAAAAGCAGTGAAAAAAAAATTTACAAGGAATCATTGGATCAAGAAAAGGAATAAGAGCCAACAGCCCTTAAAACCAAAAGGCAAGGGTGAAAAGGATCCAAGGCTTTGAGCATCAGTGGATAGGAGGGCCCTAGGAAATAGTTCCAGGCCTAAGCGGCTAAATCAAGCTGTCCCTAACCATATGCTTGTGGCATGCAGGTCCAAGTGAATAACTTGAGACTGAGTGGTTAAAGTCGTGATCCAAAGCAAAAAGAGTGTGCTTAAGAGCTCTGGATACCTCTAACTGGGGACTTTAGCAAAGCTGAGTCACAATCTGAAAAAGGTTCACCCAGTCATGTGTCTGTGGCATTTATGTATCCGGTGGTAATACTGGAAAACAAAGTGCTTAGGGCCACGGCCAAGACTCATAAAGTAACTGTGTTCAAGAATCAACATACTACACTAGGAGAATCAATAATACTATCTGAATTCTGAGTTCCTATGGATGCAAATCATTCTGAATTTCAAAGATAAAGGGAGATGCCAAAACTGTTCAGAAACAAAAAGCTACAAGCCCCGCTCATCTAATAAGAATCTGAGCTCCACTCAAAAACTCTGAAATATTATTACTTCTTAATTTCTTTTCATCCTATTTTTTTTATCTAGTTGCTTGAGGACAAGCAACAGTTTAAGTTTGGTGTTGTGATGAGCGGATATTTTATACGCTTTTTGGGGGTAATTTCATGTAGATTTTAGTATGTTTTAATTAGTTTTTAGTAGAATATTATTAGTTTTTAGGCAAAAATCATATTTTTGGACTTTACTATGAGTTTGTGTGTTTTTCTATGATTTCAGGTATTTTCTGGCTGAAATTGAGGGAGTTGAGCAAAAATCTGAGTTAGGCTGAAAAAGGACTGCTGATGTTGTTGGATCCTAACCTTTCCGCACTCGAAATGGATTTTATGGAGCTACAGAAGTCCAATTGGCGCGCTCTTAACGGCGTTGGAAAGTAGACATCCAGGGCTTTCTAGCAATATATAATAGTTCATGCTGCTGCCTGGTGTCCAGCGCCAGAAACAGGTTACAAGCTGGAGTTCAACGCCAGAAACAGGTTACAACCTGGCGTTGAACACCCAAAACAGCCCCAGGCACGTGAGAAGCTTAAGTCTCAGCCCCAGCACACACCAAGTGGGCCCCAGAAGTGGATTTCTGCACCATCTATCATAGTTTACTCATTTTTTGTAAACCTAGGTTACTAGTTTACTATTTAAACAACTTTTAGAGATTAACTCTGTACCTCATGACATTTTCAGATCTGAATTTTATACACTTTGACGGCAAGAGTCTCTAAACTCCATTGTTGGGGGTGAGGAGCTCTACAGCGTCTCGATGAATTAATGCAATTGTTTCTATTTCTCCATTCAAACGTGTGCGTTCCTATCTAAGATGTTCATTCGCGCTTAATTATGAAGAAGGTGATGATCCGTGACACTCATCACCTTCCTCAATCTATGAACGTGTGCCTGACAACCACCTCCGTTCTACATCAGGTTGAATGAGCTTCTCTTAGATTCTTTAATCAGAATCTTCGTGGTATAAGCTAGATTGAAGGCGGCATTCATGAGAATCCGGAAAGTCTAAACCTTGTCCGTGGTATTCCTAGTAGGATTCCGGGATTGAATGACTGTGACGAGCTTCAAACTCCTGAAGGCTGGGCATTAGTGACAGACGCAAAAGAATCATTGGATTCTATTCCAACCTGATTGAGGACCGACAGATGATTAGCTGTGCTGTGACAGAGCATTTGGACCATTTTCACTGAGAGGATGGGAAGTAGCCATTGACAACGGTGACACCCTACATACAGCTTGCCATGGAGGGAACTTTGCACTTTTCCATGGATGGAATATTACATTACAGGAATAAATCAGACAAAGCATCTCCAAAACTCCAACATATTCTCCATTACTGCATAACAAGTATTTATTTTATGCCATTTTCCCTTTCTTCACTGAACTAAAAAAAAACACTGTTGTTGATCCTGACTAAGAATAATAAGATAAACATAGCTTGCTTCAAACCAACAATCTCCGTGGGATTCGACCCTTACTCACGTAAGGTATTACTTGGACGACCCAGTGCACTTGCTGGTTAGTTGTGCGGATTGCAAAAAGTGTTATTGCAATTTCGTGCACCAAAGGAGAATTCTTGGTGACTTCACAAAGCCGACGTCCAAATTTGATGGAAGAAGCATCTCCATTCCTGCCATTGGAGCCAATAATTTTGAGCTTAAGCCTCAACTAGTTGCTTTAATGCAACAGAACTGCAAGTTTTATGGACTTCCATCTGAAGATCCTTACCAGTTTTTAACTGAGTTCTTGCAGATTTGTGAGACTGTTAAGACGAATGGAGTTGATCCTGAAGTCTACAGGCTCATGCTTTTCCCTTTTGCTCTAAGAGACAGAGCTAGAATATGGTTGGATTCACACCCTAAGGATAGCCTGGACTCCTGGGATAAGCTGGTCACGGCCTTCTTGGATAAATTCTTTCCTCCTCAAAAGCTGAGCAAGCTTAGAGTGGATGTTCAGACCTTCAAACAAAAAGATGGTGAATCCCTCTATGAAGCTTGGGAAAGATACAAGCAGTTGACCAAAAGGTGTCCATTTGACATGTTTTCAGAATGGACCATATTAGATATATTCTATTATGGTCTATCTGAGTTTTCGAAAATGTCATTGGACCATTCTGTAGGTGGATCTATTCACCTAAAGAAAACGCCTGAAGAGGCTCAAGAACTTATTGACATGGTTGCAAATAACCAATTCATGTACACTTCTGAGAGGAATTCCGTAAATAATGGTTCACCTTAGAGGAAGGGAGTTCTTGAAATTGATGCTCTGAATGCCATATTGGCTCAGAACAAAGTGTTGACTCAGCAAGTCAACATGATCTCTCAAAGTCTGAATGGATGGCAAAATGCATCCAACAGTACTAAAGAGGCAGCTTCTGAAGAAGCTTATGATCCTGAGAACCCTGCAATAGCAGAGGTAAATTACATGGGTGAACCTTATGGAAACACCTATAATTCATCATGGAGAAATCATCCAAATTTCTCATGGAAGGATCAACAAAAGCCTCAACAAGGCTTTAACAATGGTGGACGCAATAGGCTGAGCAATAGCAAGCCTTTTCCATCATCTTCTCAGCAACAGACAGAGAATTCTGAACAAAACACTTCTAATTTAGCCAATCTAGTCTCTGATTTGTCAAAGGCCACTTTCAGTTTCATGAGTGAAACAAGATCCTCCATCAGAAATCTGGAGGCACAAGTGGGCCAGCTGAGTAAGAAAGTCATTGAAACTCCTCCTAGTATTCTCCCAAGCAATACAGAAGAGAATCCAAAAGGAGAGTGCAAGGCCATTGATGTAATCAATATGGCCGAATGCACAAGGGAGGAGAAGGACGAAAATCCTAGTGAGGAAGACCTCCTGGGACGTCTCTCAAGCAAGAAGGAGTTTCCTATTAAGGATCCAAAGGAATCTGAGACTCATATAGAGACCATAGAGATTCCATTAAATCTCCTTCTGCCATTCATGAGCTCTGAAGACTATTCTTCCTCTGAGGAGGATGAAGATGTGACTGGAGAGAAAGTTGCTCAATATTTAGGAGCTATCATGAAGCTGAATGCCAAGTTGTTTGGTAATGAGACTTGGGAAAGTGAACCTCCCTTGCTCATTAATGAACTAGATACCTGGATTCAACAAATTTTACCTCAAAAGAGACAAGATCCTGGCAAGTTCTTAATACCTTGTACCATAGGCACATTGACCTTTGAAAAAGCTCTATGTGATCTGGGGTCAGGGATAAATCTTATGCCACTCTCTGTAATGGAGAAGCTGGGGATCATTGAGGTACAACCTGCCCTGTTCTCATTACAATTGGCAGACAAGTCATTGAGACAAGCTTATGGAATAGTAGAGGGCGTGTTAGTAAAGGTTGAAGGCCTTTACATCCCTGCTGATTTCATAATCTTAGATACTTGGAAGGAAGAGAATGAATGCATCATCCTTGGAAGACCTTTCCTAGCTACAGCAGGAGCTGTGATAGATGTCAACAGAGGTGAATTACTCCTTCAATTGAATGGGGACTACCTTGTGTTTAAGGCACATGGCCATCCCTCTGTGACAAAAGAGAGTAAGCATGAAGAGCTTCTCTCAGTTCAGAGTCAAGAAGAGCCCCCACAGTCAAACTCTAAGTTTGGTGTTAGGAGGCTACAGCCAAACTCTAAGTTTGGTGTTAAGACCCCATATCCAAACTCTAAGTTTGGAATTGGGACTATACAACATTGACCTGATCATCTTGTGGCTCCATGAGAGCCCACTGTTAAGCTAATGACATTAAAAGAGCGCTTGTTGGGAGGCAACCCAATTTTATTTATCTAATTTTAATTTTATTTTGTGTTTTATTAGGTACATGATCATGTGGAGTCATGAAAAAAATATAAAAATTAAAAACAGAATAAAAAAAACAGCAGAAGAAAAATCACACCCTGGAGGGAGGACAGACTGGCATTCAACGCCAGTAGGAAGCATCTGGCTGGCGTTCAACGCCAGAACAGAGCATGAATTTGGCGCTGAACGCCAGAAACAAGCAACATTCTGGCGTTTGAACACCAGGAATGTGCCTTGAGGAAAGCTGGCGCTGAACGCCAGTAACAAGCATGGAATTGGCGTTCAACGCCAGAAACATGCTATACATGGGCGTTGAACGCCCAGAACATGTTACACATGGGCGTTGAACACCCAGAATGTGCATCACCTTGGCGTTTAAACGCCAGAATGGTATGCAAAGGCATTTTGTATGTCTATTTGGTGCAGGGATGTGATTCCTTGACACCTCAGGATCTGTGGACCCCACAGGATCACCTCAGGATCTGTGGACCCCACAAGTTCCCCACCTAACATATTCCCACCTTACCTCCTAATCCTATAACACTCTTCCCCATATCACACTTCCCAACAACTTCAATCTCTCTTCCCAATTACCCCCATTCACCACTCACATCCATCCACTCTTCTCCATAAACCCCACCTACCTTCAAAATTCAAAAACACTTTCCCACCCAATGCCACCCTAAATGACGGAAACTACACCCACTACCCTCCCTATATATACCCGTCCATTCTACTTTATTTTCACACCACACAACCTCCTCTTCTATACCTTAGCCGAAACCTACACTCCCCCTTTTCCTCCATATTTTCTTCTTCTTCTTCTTCTCTTCTTTCTTCTATTGCTCGAGGGCGAGCAATATTTTAAGTTTGGTGCGGTAAAAGCATAAGCTTTTTGTTTTTCCATTATCATCAATGGCACCTAAGGCCGGAGAATCCTCTAGAAAAGGAAAAGGGAAGACAAAAGCTTCCACCTCCGAGTCACGGGAGATGGAAAGATTCATCTCCAAAAGCCATCAAGACCACTTCTATGATGTTGTGGCAAAGAAGAAGGTGATCCCGGAGGTCCCTTTCAAACTCAAGAAAAATGAGTATCCAGAGATCCGACATGAAATCCGAAGAAGAGGTTGGAAAGTCCTAACCAACCCCATGCAACAAGTCAGAATCTTAATGGTTCAAGAGTTCTATGCCAATGCATGGATCACTAGGAACCATGATCAAAGTATGAACCCGAGTCCAAAGAATTATCTCACAATGGTTCGGGGGAAATACTTATATTTTAGTCCGGAGAATGTGAGGTTGGCGTTCCACTTGCCCATGATGCAAGGAGATGTACGCCCCTACACTAGAAGGGTCAACTTTAATCAAAGGTTGGACCAAGTCCTAATGGACATATGTGTGGAAGGAGCTCAATGGAAAAGAGACTCAAAAGGCAAGCCAGTTCAACTAAGAAGACTAGACCTCAAGCCTATGGCTAGAGGATGGTTGGAGTTCATTCAACGCTCCATCATTCCCACTAGCAATCGATCTGAAGTTAATGTGGATCGGGCCATCATGATTCATAGCATCATGATTGGAGAGGAAGTAGAAGTTCATGAAGTCATCTCCAATGAAATCTACAAAATAGACGAAAAGCCCTCCACCATGGCAAGGCTAGCTTTTCCTCACCTTATTTGCCATCTATGTTACTCAGCTGGAGTTATCATAGAAGGAGACATCTCCATTGAGGAGGATAAGCCCATCACCAAGAAGAGGATGGAGCAAGCAAGAGAGACCCTCCACGAATCTCAAGAGATGCATGAGGAAGATCATCATCAAGAAATCCCTGAGATGCCTCAAGGGATGCACTTTCCTCCCAACAACTATTGGGAACAACTCAACACTTCCTTAGAAGATTTGAGGTACAATGTGGAACAATTAAGGGTGGAACATCATGAGCACTCCATCATTCTCCATGAAATAAGAGAAGATCAAAGAGCAATGAGGGAGGAGCAACAAAGGCAAGGAAGGGACATAGAAGAACTTAAGGACATTGTTGGTCCTTCAAGAAGAAGACGTCACTAAGGTGGATTCATTCCTTGTTCTTATTTCTTTATGCTTTTCGGTTTTTATGTGTGTTCATTTATGTTTTGTGTCTCTACTTCATGATCATTAGTGTTTAGTAACTATGTCTTAAAGTTATGAATAATTACATTAATCCTTCACCTCTCTTAAATGAAAAAAGTTTTTAATCAAAAGAACAAGAAGTACATGAATTTCAAATTTATCCTTGAATTTAGTTCAATTATATTGATGTGGTGACAATACTTTCTGTTTTCTGAATGAATGCTTGAACAGTGCATATTTTTGATCTTTTTGTTTATGAATGTTAAAACTGTTGGCTCTTGAAAGAATGATGAACAAAGAGAAATATTATTGACAATCTGAAAAATCATGAAAATTGATTCTTGAAGCAAGAAAAAGCAGTGAAAAGTAAAAAGCTTGTGAAAAAAAATAGAAAGAAAAAGAAAAAGCAAGCAGAAAAAGCCAATAGCCCTTAAAACCAAAAGGCAAGGGTAAAAAGGATCCAAGGCTTTGAGCATCAATGGATAGGAGGGCCAAGGAAATAAAATCCAGGCCTAAGCGGCTAAATCAAGCTGTCCCTAACCATGTGCTTGTGTCATGCAGGTCCAAGTGAAAAGCTTGAGACTGAGTGGTTAAAGTCGTGATCCAAAGCAAAAAGAGTGTGCTTAAGAGCTCTGAACACCTCTAACTGGGGACTCTAGCAAAGCTGAGTCACAATCTGAAATGGTTCACCCAGTCATGTGTCTGTGGCATTTATGTATCCGGTGGTAATACTGGAAAATAAAGTGCTTAGGGCCACGGCCAAGACTCATAAAAGTAGCTGTGTTCAAGAATCAACATACTTAACTAGGAAAGTCAATAACACTATCCGAAATTCTAAAGTTCCTAGAGAAGCCAATCATTCTGAACTTCAAAGGAAAAAGTGAGATGCCAAAACTGTTCAGAGGCAAAAAGCTACAAGTCCCGCTCATCTAATCAGAATTAATATTCATTGATATTTTGGAATTTATAGTATATTCTCTTCTTTTTATCCTATTTGATTTTCAGTTGCTTGGGGACAAGCAACAATTTAAGTTTGGTGTTGTGATGAGCGGATAATTTATACGCTTTTTGGCATTGTTTTTAGGTAGTTTTTAGTAAGTTCAAGCTACTTTTAGGGATGTTTTCATTAGTTTTTATGTTAAATTCACATTTCTGGAATTTACTATGAGTTTGTGTGTTTTTCTATGATTTCAGGTAATTTATGGTTGAAATTGAGGGACTTGAGCAAAACTCTGAAAAGGAGGCTGACAAAGGACTGCTGATGCTGTTGGAATCTGACCTCCCTGCACTCAAAATGGATTTTCTCTAGCTACATAAATCCAAATGGCGCGGTCTCAACGGCGTTGGAAAGTAAACATCCAGAGCTTTCCATCAATATATAATAGTCCATACTTTATTTGGGAATTGACGACGTAAAGTGGCGCTCAACGCCAAGTACATGCTGCTGTCTGGAGTCAAACGCCAGAAACACGTCACAACCCGGAGTTGAACGCCAGAAACACGCTATAACTCGGCGTTCAACTCCAATAAAAGCCTCAGCTCGTGGATAGATCAAGCTCAGCCCAAACACACACCAAGTGGGCCCCAGAAGTGGATTTGTGCATCAATTACTTACTCATGTAAACCCTAGTAGCTAGTTCAGTATAAATAAGACTTTTTACTAGTGTATTAGTAGTCTTTTTGGGGACCACATTTCATCTTGGGACGATTAGTTCTTAGATCATGGGGGCTGGCCTCTCGGCCATGCCTGAACCTTTCTCTTATGTATTTTCAACGGTGGAGTTTCTACACACCATAGATTAAGGGTGTGGAGCTCTGCTGTACCTCAAGTTTTAATACAATTACTATTATTTTCTATTCAATTCTCTTTTATTCTTATTCCAAGATATACGTTGCACAACAACTTGATGAATGTGATGATCCGTGACACTCATCATCATTCTCACCTATGAACACGCGTGACTGACAACCACTTCCGTTCTACCTTAGGCCAGGCGCATATCTCTTAGATTCCCCAACAGAATCTTCGTGGTATAAGCTAGATAGATGGCGGAATTCATGGGAATCCGGAAAGTCTAACCTTGTCTGTGGTATTCCGAGTAGGATTCCGGGAATCTGGAAAGTTTAACTTTGTCTGTGGTATTCCGAGTAGGATTCCGGTATTGAATGACTGTGACGAGCTTCAAACTCCTGAAGGCTGGGCGTTAGTGACAGACGCAAAAGAATCAAGGGATTCTATTCCAACCTGATTGAGAACCGATAGATGATTAGCCGTGCTGTGACAGAGCATAGGACCATTTTCACTGAGAGGATGGGATGTAGCCATTGACAACGGTGATGCCCTACATACAGCTTGCCATGGAAATGAGTAAGAAGAATTGGATTAATGTAATAAGAAAGTAGAGATTCAAGAGGAGCACAGCATCTCCATATGCCTATCTGAAATTTCCACCATTAATTTACATAAGTATTTCTATCCCTTTATTTTATTTATCTTTTAAATATCTAAATCCAATTACATTTGACTCTACCTGACTGGGATTTACAAAATGACCATAGCTTGCTTCATACCAACAATCTCCGTGGGATCGATCCTTACTCACGTAAGGTATTACTTGGACGACCCAGTTCACTTGCTGGTTAGTTGTGCGAAGTTGTGAACCATGGTATTGGCACCAGGTTTTTGGCGCCATTTCCAGGGAAAGAAAGAGCAATGAATTTTACAAAATACATAAACATATGAATCACAATTTCGTCCACCATGGAACAAGAGAGTTGATTTTGTCTGAAGGTTGTGGTAGGCATAGAGAAGGGGAGGTTGAATCTATGCCTTCCTTTTCGTAGCTGTTATAACCCCTTTTTAAACAAAATTTTCAAATCTGATTCTGTTTGTACTTAGCAGGGAAAATTTATGAGACAATTTATTTTTGTCTCATGAATATCAGAAAAACAGAACATAGCAGAGAAGAGAAAAGCTAACACCAGCATATATCTTGGTTCGGTTGCCTTGTGCTATGCATCCTACCTCCAGTCTCCTCCACAACAATGGAGGAATTTCCACTATAGTTAAAAGTATTACATACACCAATTTGACACTCAAGTTCTAACCTAACTTGACATTGGCTATGCTAACATCTAACTATTCACTCTTAGTGCTAACCCACCTAAGAAAGGGATACCAAACAGGTACAAGATACAAGACACTTAACCAACCTAAAGAAATTAGAAAATAACTCTAGGCTTTTCTCTCAAGTGTATCACTCAGCCTTTTTTCACTCATGGCTTTTACTTGAGCTTTCTCACAATGCCTTTTCTCACAAGAAATTACAGAAAGATAAACTTAGAAAAGTACATTACAATCAGTAAAATATGAAGGAGATTGACTTCATCAACAACCTTTGTGCTATGTGAAAACCAGATTAGCAAGCCTCTGATTAAGTTCTTTTTACTGGCGGAATGCACCTTTGATTAGGTTACACTGTCCAGTTAGTTGAACTCTCTCAAAGAACACTTCTCAGAACAAAACCTCAATACTCTGGTTATCTCTCCTTGGTTTCTGAATGAACACCAAACTTCTTTTATCTCCTTACATGTTACTTGGTTCTTCTTCCAAGGTCAACACCTTGAGCCTTGAGCTTCACCAACCCACAGATTCACTTTTTCTCATTAAACCTTAGAGTAGAAACTTTTTCTTCTAACTCCTTCATCTTGGCCGGAAGCCATAAAGCAGCAACCATAAAAGCCTTCTAGTGGTCAACTTAATCTGGACCCTTGAAAAACCAACTTGGTCCCCAATACAAGTTTGAGACCGTGGATACACATCAGATTGGAGCTGAAGGCAACTTTCCCTTGTATGCCATTTTCAGATTTGATGCATGGAAGAGGAAATAGTTTACCTTTAATCTTGACCTAATCTTGATTTGACTTCGGCCTCTCAAGCTTGATCTTCCTCTTTCTTTCTTCTTCTGTGAATGGCGTGTGGAAGAAGCTCTTTTTCTTTCTCTTTCTTACTTTTCTGAAACTCTGATTTGACTAAGACAAAAGAGAGAGGAACGTTGCTTTGGTAAGAGCAACATAGAGGGAATTGCTTGCTGAAGTAAAATCGGGCTTAGATTGGGTAGTGATATGCTTGGCCCGTTCTGATTTCTTCATCTTTGTTTCCTTATGGGCTTCGTTTACATTGTTGGCCCATCAGCCTTGTTTTATTTCTCATTCTATTTGGGCTATAATTCACATTTTGGCCTGTAATATTTTATAAATAATTAGTAATATGCAATTATAATTAATCAACACTAATTATTCATTTTGCCCAAAAATAATGTTTGTCATCACTAATTAATTTAGTTAATTTCTTAACTCAACAATCTCCTCCTTGATGACTAACATGATTTAAGCAATAATCAAAAGGAACTGAGTTTGAGTAAGGTTTAGAAACTCCCTTTGATTTTTGTCATTTGATTTTGCGTTACTCCCCCTTTCCTTTTCAAGGTTAGCTCCCCATTGATTTATACTTTCCTCTTTGTTCCTGTTTACATATGCTTATATGGAGCCAAACAGATGCTATATACTAGCCAAAAATGCAGCAAACAATGATAGTTTTTAATTGCCAAAAGAGCTTTAACACATCAGGGTCAGGTTCAAGATAGCAACATATCAAAAAGTAAGTTTCCATCCTCATTCACAACACTTCACAATATTTGCAAGCATTTGCAAATCAAGATTATTAAAATCTGCAGCAGTCAAATTAAATAAAAAAATAATAAAAAACAACTTTAGTCAATTTAGCATTCAGTATTCCAACTATTGCACCTATTACTCCCCTTTTTGTCATCAAGGGTGGAAAATAAGTAAGTTCAACAAAAAAAAACAGCACCTTAATACCTGCAAAAAAGGTTAGATCACAGTCCAAAGTTCTAACTAGTCTAACAAAGCATCAGTATTTAGAGTTATTACAGTAATCCAAGATAAAACAGTTCAATAATAGCAAAGTAAATAGAATTCATGAGACAAAATAAGATAACAGCAGCAACAGTATTCATGAGATAAAACTTAGGCATCAGAACCATTCTCCTCTGAAACAGCTTCTTCCTCATCCTCAGTGGCCTGATCTCCATCCTGGTTCAGGTTATCAATGAACTTCATAAATACAGCCACTCTATCCCTTGATTTTTGGAGGAAATTCTCATGCTTGCTAGCTAGCTTCCTTTGTTCTTTGCTCATGGCAATCATATGATTTGATTGGGAGACAAACTCCTGGACCACATCCTTGATAACAGTCAGCAGAGCGGATTGCTTCCCAGTAGAGATGGAAGTACCCTCGGTGGAAGGAGGAGGAGAGTCATCTGGAATGAACTTTTTATCATCGTCATCATCTAGAACCACTCTCTCATATCGAGTTGGTACTTTTTGTTGTTTCACTGAACCACCCCCTTTTAGGTATGAATGTCTGTTTTCATAATCCTCATTTGACAGGTCAACACCAAAATGTTCAAATATGGAAGTTAAAAACATGCCATAAGGTAGTGCTTTATCTTTCTCACTTCTCACAAAATTAAACATGTATATAGCCATCAAATAGGCAAAAGAGATTTCTGTTTTAGTGATTAGGGCATACAAAACAAGTGTGTCCGTGTAAGAAATCCTTTGATATGAACCACTTTGAGGAAGTAAGATGTGGTTGACTATTCTGTGCAACTGAGCACGTTCATATCCTAGGGCTTTGTGAGTGGGGGTGATGCCGTTAATTAAGGAAACATGTTCACAGATGTGAGCCAAAGCATCATGATAAGAGACACCAACTCCTTCATTCCACTTTACAGACGTATAAGCACACGGCTCAACATCAGTGTACTTCAAAGAATCACTGATGGTTTTATTATTTAAAATAATGTCTCTGCCCTTAACATAAGAGTGCACGCTTCCTTCATGGTAAGTCATGTTTGCATAAAATTCTTTGACTAATAGAGGATACACAGGTTTTTTGATTTTGAAAAGGTGATTCCAGTCTAAAAATTTCAAATTTTTAACAAAAGGAAAACTTTTCTTTTTCAAGCTAGGTAAATCCACAAAAAAAGAGGGTCACAGAGTACGATGCTTAATAACTCCATCATAAAAGTCGTGGTTCATGGCTGATTTGAAATGATGAGGGTTACAGTTTGAGTGAGATGTCATGAAGTGTGATTTGTGAGCAAAAGGATCAATGTCGGGTTCTCTAACAGATTTGAGAGGGAGATGAGGGTTACCTCTTTGGGAACGCATAGGAACAGACCTTGGCTTAGATTTTGCTGTCTCAGGAATAGGGTCTTCAACAGCAGGATGCTTACCTTTGGAAGAACTAGGTTTCGAGGAAGTTGGTTTGGTTTGTGCTGCCTTAGGCGGTGGCGTCGGCTTGGCAGGGGCTGGAAAATGTGGCGTGGTTTTGGTCCGCGCCATGGGAGCAGTGCGAGGAGGAGAAGTAGGAGGAGAAGGTGAGGGAGTGAAAGTGTTGTCTTGAGAGCAAGTTGATGGTCTAGGATATCCTGGAAGTTTATGGATCTTTTCACGCGGTGCTCTTTTAACAATAACTTTCTTCCCCATTTGGTTAGATTTAGGCTTTTGATGAAAGAGAAGCAGTGGAGTGAGAGGGAAGAAACCTAAGGGTTTGAGGAGAAGTTATGGAGGAAAGAGAGGGAGTGTTGGTAACCGTACCCAAAAGTGGATTTCCAAAACCATGCAACTGCATCACCTTTTGTAATGACATGAAAAGACTTGACCTCATAAAAGAAAGATTTTATTTGATTTGAAAAACAAAATAGGAAATTAATTTTAAATATTGTGACCTGAAAATCTTTTTGGATCAAGAACATTAAATGAAAAATCCTTTTCAAAAAAAATTAGGTACCCAGCCAACCAAAAACAACAACAAAAAATGTAACATTCATATATGGACCCAGAGATGGTTGGAATTAAGGAAACACATTAGACCACTCTAGATCTGATTTTAGGGTTGGCCTAGATTAACTTTAACTTGAAACAAGCCTAGAACACGCTGATTTGAAGGAACATTCATCACTTGCCCAGAATTGTCTCATACCTGTTCATGAGACAAAAAGCTCCAGCAAATACTTCAGCATTTTTCAAATAAGGAGTCATAACTCAAAAGTCCTAGACAAGTCCTAAGCATGCAGAATCTATCCTCAGCTAATGGTTTTGTGAAAATATCTGCTAATTGCTACTCTGATTTAACAAATTGAATACTAATATCCCCCTTTTGGACATGTTCTCTTATTGAATGAAATTTCACTTCAATATGCTTAGTACTAGAGTGCAAAACTGGATTTTTAGAAATATTGATGGCACTCATATTATCACACATTAAGGGAATATTTTCAGCATTTAATTTGTAATCAGCAAGCTGTGTTTTTAACCATAAAAGCTGAGAACAACAAGAAGAAGCAGCTATATACTCAGCCTCTGCAGTGGATAAGGCCACTGTTGGTTGCTTCTTACTTGACCAAACATTTAAGGACTTTCCAAGGAAACAACATAGGCTTGAAGTGCTCGCTCTATCAACTCACCAGCAAAATCTGCATCACAATAACCAACTGCAGAAAAATCATCAATTTTAGGATACCAATGACCAAAATTGGATGTGCCATGAACATATCTAATGATCCTTTTAATTGCTGAAAGATGTGACTCTTTAGGTTTGGATTGAAACCTTGAACACAATCCAACACTTTGCACAATGTCGGGTCTAGAGGATGTTAAGTACATGAGAGAACCAATCATGCCTCTATACCTAGTCTCATCTACATCTTTCTCAGTTTCTCCCTTATCTAATTTTGAATTTGGGTGCATGGGAGTTCCCATGGGTTTGGCATTTTCCATACCAAATTTCTTAACTAATTCCTTGGCATACTTCTTTTGATGAATGAAAATACCATTTTTAGTTTGTTTAATTTGCAACCCAAGGAAAAAATTAAGTTCACCCATCATACTCATGTCAAATTCACTTGTCACGAGTTTTCCAAATTCAGAACAAAGGGATTCATTTGCTGATCCAAAAATAATGTCATCAACATATATTTGGACTAGAATAAAAGAATCATTAGAATTCTTGATAAATTGAGTTGTGTCTGTGGTGCCTCTTTGAAAACCATTTTTCAAAAGAAAAGAACTAAGTCTCTCATACCAAGCTCTAGAAGCTTGTCTTAAACCATAAAGAGCTTTAGATAGTTTGAAAACATGATTAGAATGCTCTTTATTTTCAAAACTAGGTGGCTGCTCTACATACACTTCTCTATCTATCACACCATTCAAAAATGCACATTTCACATCCATTTGATATAATTTAAAACTACAAAATGCAGCATAGGCTAAGAGAAGTCTTATGGCTTCCATTCTGGCAACAGGGGCAAAGGATTCATCAAAGTCTATTCCTTCTTCTTGGTCATATCCTTGTGCCACAAGCCTTGCCTTATTTCTTGCAATGCTGCCATCTTCTCCTAACTTGTTCCGAAATATCCTCTTGGTGCCGGTCACTTTCTTTCCACTCGGTCTTGGAACCAAAGTCCAAACTTGGTTCTTCTCAAACTCAAGAAGCTCATCCTTCATTGCTTTAACCCAAGAAGGGTCACTAAGGGCTTCCTTGACATTTTGAGGCCCTATTTGTGAGAGAAGGGAAATGTTTAAACCTTCATTTGCCTTTCTAGTGGATGACCGAGTTCTAACCCCTTGTGAGACGTCCCCAATGACAAATTCCTCTGGATAATTCTTCAAGAATCTCCATTCACGAGGTCTGGTGGACTTGGAGGTAGATTTAGTTACCAAGGGACTTTGGGTGCTGCTGTCTTCAGGATCTCCCTCAGATTTATGAGACAAAATGAAATTGTCTCTCGAATTTTTAGCAATTGCAGTTTCTGGGTCGGGTTGAACAAAATTTCCGTTTTCTTGATTTTTCCCAGTTTCAACTTTCTTTTGAGCTTGATTTTCTGCATCACAATCTTCCAAAATGCTTTGCACCAAGTTAGTATCACAAAATGTAACATGTATGGACTCCTCAATAATCCTAGCATCTTGATGATAAACCCTATATGCTTTACTAGTTGTGGAATATCCTACAAACAAACACTCATAAGCCTTTGGATCAAATTTACCCAAATTATCCTTGTTATTTAAAACAAAACATTTGCATCCAAAGATGTGTAAGTAGTCTAAGTTTGGTGGGTAACCTTTCCAAAGTTCATAAGGGGTTTTCTTCAAAAATTTCCTTATGACTGTTCTATTCAAAATGTGGCAAGCCGTGTTGACTGCTTCAGCTCAAAGGAATTTTGGAACATTGCTCTCACAAAGCATAGCTCTTGTCATCTCTTGTATGCTTCTATTTCTCATTTCCACCACACCATTTTATTGTGGTGTCCTTGGACAAGAGAAGTTGTGAAATATTCTAAATTCCTCACAAAGGGATTCAAATAAATTATTTTCAAATTCAGTTCCATGATCACTTCTTATAGAAGAGATTTTCAAATCCTTTTCATTTTGAATTTTCTTACAAAATGTCCAAAGGCCAAAAAGGCTTCATTTTTGTGGGCAATAAATAAAACCCAACCAAACCTAGTATAGTCATCCACAATTACTAAACCATAATGTTTACCACCTAGGCTTTGAGTTTTTGTTGGACCAAATAAATCAATGTGTAGCAACTCAAGTGGTCTTTTAGTAGAGATGTCTTCCTTTGGTTTAAAAGAACTTTTTGTTTGTTTTCCCATTTGGCAAGCATCACAAGTGATGTCTTTGGCAAACTTTATCAACGGAAGACCTCTTACTAATTCTTTCTTTACAAGTTTGTTTATTTGAAACATACTTGCATGGCCCAATCTCTTGTGCCATAGCCACTTTTCCGATTCTTTAGCGTGAAGACAAGCTACATTTTGATCTTTCAGTTCATCAAGAGTAAGTCCATACATATTATTAAAACGCTTGGTAACAAACATCACTTCATTTGTCTTTTCATTCACAGCACAGCATTCAGATCTTTTGAAAGTCACTAAATATCCTAAATCTCACATCTAACACATACTCAAAAGATTGTGCTTCAAACCACATACTAAAAGTACCTCATCAATGAAAGTTGATTGCTCATTACCTACTTTTCCAACAGCAATGATTTTACCTTTACCATCATCTCCAAAGGTCATAAAACCTCCGTCATACTTGTTTAGTTTGATGAAGTAGGTTGACCTTTCAGTCATGTGCCTTGAACATCCACTATCCATGTACCACATGTCCTTTTTGTTCTTGGATGCTAGGCAAATCTGCATGAAGAGTTTCAAGTAGTCTTAGGTATCCAAATTAATTTGGATCCTTTGAAGTTAATCCATCTTGGTTGCCCAAGTGCATTGAAATCACAAACAACATTGTAAACTTTGTTTCCTACAACTCTCTTTTCAATGAAGCATTGTGCATATGAGTGACCAAATTTCTTGCAATTAACACAATGATTTTTTTGATGTGTGTTGCTAAAATTGAGGTGAGTTATATTGCTTGAAGTAATTAAATGGTTGAAATTTTCTGGTTTTTGGAGGAGATGGATTTCTTTTGACAAACTGATTTTTGTTATAATTATTCCTCTTTGCAAAAATATTTTCACCAAAATTTTTGAAACCTTTGGATTTTTCGAAAATGAGGTTTTGTTGTAGAAAATTGGTTTCTTGAAAGCAGCCTCATTTTTCTAAATGTAACCCAAACCTGGCCGGTTTGAGCTTGGATCAGTTCTTGGTGAAGGCTCAGTTTCACTTGTGTATACTTCATCACATTTTTCTTCAAGAGTTGAAACATATCCAATACCAGATTTGTTAGATGTGTTTTTTGTATTTGATGAGGAAGCCACAAACTTTATAGAGGAAATATTGGAAATTGCATCTTCCTTGGGTATGTAGCCTAAATCAAATTTTTCAAACAATGGTCTTTGACTTTCAAGTAATTTATCCAAGTTACTTGAACCTTGAGCAAATTTTGCTAAGTCACCATTCAGCCTTTTAATCATATCATTTAATCTTTCATTTTCAGCAATTAACTCATGAGAAGGATCCACAATGTGCTTTCCTTTTAATTTTAAAAGTTCAGATTTTAGAAATCTATTTTCTTCAATGATGTCCAAAGCACATTCAGTTTCCTTCACTTTTTCTTTTAAAAAATCATTTTCAGCTCTTAACACATCTCTTTCAGATCTGCACTCATTGTATTTATTTATCAGTTTTGATGTATTTAAGGTGAGATCATCAATAATAGCATGTAAATCATCTATGGTTAAATCATAGTAATTTACCTCATCAAGATTGTTGTTTCCAGCCATGAAACAATCTTTGTCTTCACCTTTAGATTCTTCTTCTTCATTTGAGTCATTCTCAAGATCCTCCCAAGCTGCCATGAGTACTCTCTTTCTTTCCTTCTTTCCTTTGTCCTCCTTCTTGAGCTTTGGACAGTTTAGCTTGAAGTGTCCAGCCTCCTTGCAGTTATGGCACGTCACCTTGCTCAGGTTGAACTTGTGGTCTTTTGAACTTGAACCCTTGTATTTTCCCTTGTTCTTCATCATCCTTCTAAATCTCCTATCAAAAAACAACAGCTCATCATCTGAAATACCATCACTAGACTCACTCTCTTTCGGTTCTATCTGTGACTTGAGGGCTATTCCCTTTTTCTTTGAGTCTGTGTTTGTGTGTGTGGCTTCATAAGCAAGGAGTTTTCCTCTCAGCTCATCATAGGTTATGGGACTTATGTTGTTGCTCTCGGTTAGGACAGTGGCAGTGTTTTCCCATTCTTTTGTGAGGCTTCTAAGGAGTTTTCTCACCAAGGTTTGTTCTGCATAGTTTGTACCCATAGCATCAAGGTTGTTGATTATGATTGAGAATCTCTCAAACGCTTCATCAATGCTTTCTCCATCCTTCATGCTGAACATTTCGTACTCTTTTCGCAGCATATCAATCCTCGTTTCTTTGACTTGTTTAGTGCCTTCGTGTGTAACCTGGAGTTTTTTCCAGATTTCTTTGGCTGTCTTGCATCTAGACACCTTCTGGTACTCTTCAAAGCTGATAGTACAGTGAAGAAAGTTGATTACTTTAGCATTCATCTCTATCTTCTTCTTGTCATATTCGTTCCACTCAACTTCCTCTTTTGGAGTCACCACTCCATCAGCACTTGTTTTTGTTGGAATATTGGGACCGCTCACAACAATCTTCCATATGTTGTAGTCAATGGATTGGATGAAGATCCTTATCCTTTCTTTCCAGTAGGAGTAGTTCTTCCCGTTGAAGAAAGGTGGCCGGTTGTTTGATTGGCCTTCAGTGAGAGTGTAGGCAACATCGGTTGTGCCCAAGTTATTCACCATTGGATCTTTGCTCCAAGCGGTTAAGCTTGATTCTTGAGACCTTAGCTCTTGATACCAATTGAAGGTTGTGGTAGGTTTAGAGAAGGGGGGTTGAATCTATACCTTCCTTTTCGTAGCTGTTATAACCCCTTTTTAAACAAAATTTTCAAATCTGATTCTATTTGTACTGAGCAGCGGAAATTTATGAGACAATTTATTTTTCTCTCATTAATATTAGAAAAACAGAACACAACAGAGAAGAGAAAAGCTAACACCAGCATATATCCTGGTTCGGTTGCCGTTCCGAGGGTTACCTGAAACTGTAGGTCGATCTTGGACGAGATCTTCTGTACTGATCGGAGCTGTTGTGTCCGATTTGATGATGGTGGCTGGAGCCGCCGTGTCTGACTTGTTGGACTTGGTGGTGGTGCTGAACCTTCGCCTCCGGAAGGTGGAGGGTACCTGCAAGGGACTCCGATGCTTAAGTTAGCAAGGGTATTAAGCAGGTATTGAGTAGAATCAGAGTATGAGTTATACCTTGGTGCTCCAGTGCATTTATAATGGTGTGGAGTGACCTTTCTGGAGATAAGATAGTTATCCTATCTTATCTTATCTTTGTGTGAGGTCATCTTATCTTTAAGGGAACCGCCCTTATCTCTATAGGCTTGGGCTGCCTTAGGATTTTGGGTCGTGTTCCTCCATTGGGGCCCTTCTTTGGACTTTCCTGGTGACTTGGCCGAACTCTCTGAGAAGAAGCTGGGTCGTCTTGACCTGAAGAGGTCGGTCGCTTTGACTGTAGAACATCCCGGGTCGGATAACTCGACCCAGGATATGAACAGTGCCCCTGCTCGAGCTCGGTCTTTTCTTGGAGGTCGAGCCTTAGTTTTTAGGTCTTCGAACCTTCTCGGGTGAAGCCGAGCTCGAGCATTTAGTCGACTTTATCCTTGTAGGGTTCCTTTTTGAATGCGGAACGTTTCATTTCCTTTGAGAGTGTGCGCTTTTGTATTTAGCGTCCTAGCCTTGGAAATGCGCGAGGGTTTTAATGCCCTCATTAATGTGTTTTCAATGCCCCATTTCTCTTTCTTTTATTTTGAAATTTACACACAGAAAATGGTTTTTTCTTTTCTTTTGAAAACGGCGTTGGAAAGTAGACATCCAGAGCTTTTCAGCAATATATAATAGTCCATACTTTATTCGGAAATTGACGACGTAACTTGGCGTTGAACGCCAAGTACATGCTGCTGTCTGGAGTTAAACGCCAGAAAAACGTCATGATCCGGAGTTGAACGCCCAAAACACGTCATAACTCAGAGTTCAACTCCAAGAGAAGCCTCAGCTCGTGAATTGATCAAGCTCAGCCCAAACATACACCAAGTGGGCCCCGGAAGTGGATTTATGCATCAATTACCTACTCATGTAAACCCTAGGAGCTAGTTTATTATAAATAGAACATTTTAACTATTGTATTAGATGTCTTTTGACCACGTTACATCTTTGGTCTCAGTTTTGTTTTATTCTTCATCTTAGGAGACTATTGATCACATTCAGGGGGCTGGCCATTCGGCCATGCCTGAACCTTTTACTTATGCATTTTCAACGGTGGAGTTTCTGCACACCAGAGATTAAGGGTGTGGAGCTCTACTGTACCTCAAGTATTAATGCAATTCTATTTTCTTTTATTCAAATCTCTCTTATTCTTATTCCAAGATATTCATTCGTACCCAAGAACATGATGAATGTGATGATTATGTGACGCTCATCATCATTCTCACTTATGAACGCACGTGATTGACAACCACTTCCGTTCTACATGCAACAGAGCTTGAATGTGTATCTCTTAGATTCTCCAACAGAATCTTCGTGGTATAAGCTAGATAGATGGCGGCATTTATGAGGATCCGGAAAGTCTCACCTTGTCTGTGGTATTCCGAGTAGGATCCTGGGAATCCGGAAAGTCTAACCTTGTCTGTGGTATTCCGAGTAGGATTCCGGTAATGAATGACTGTGACGTGCTTCAGACTCGCAAGTGCTGGGCGTTAGTGACTGACGCAAAAGAATCAAGGGATTATATTCCAGTAGGAGCGGGAACCAACCAGTGATTAGCCGTGCTGTGATAGAGCACGTGAGCGTAGTTTTCACTGCGAGGATGGGATGTAGCCTTCGGCCAGTGTGATGCCTCGAGACGATTAGCCATGCGAGTGACAGCCGCAGAGGACCATTTTCCCGAGAGGATTCAAAGTAGCCATCGTCGAATGGTGAACCCCTATACACAGCTTGCCATGGAAAGGAGTAAGAAGGATTGAGTTGAAGCAGTAGGAAAGTAGGCGTCCGTGAGCCATACAATATCTCCATATGCTTATCTGAAATTCCCACCAATGAATCTGCATAAGTATCCCTTTTATTATTTCTTTTTATTATTTGATTTTCTAAATTCCATAATTTTATCTGCCTAACTGAGATTTACAAGGTGACCATAGCTTGCTTCATACCAACAATCTCTGTGGGATCGACCCTTACTCGCGTAAGGTTTATTACTTGGACGACCCAGTACACTTGCTGGTTAGTTGAACGGAGTTATGTCCACTCGTGCCAATTTCAAATTCCATAAAAGTACAACTTAAAGAATAGTGATCACAATTTCGTCCACCAAGTTTTTGGCACCGTTGCCGGGGATTGTTCTAGTATGGACAACTGACGGTTCATCTTGTTGCTCAGATTAGGTAATTTTCTTTTCAAAAACTTTTTCAAAAATTTTTCTCTTCTTTTTTGTTTTTCCAAAAATGTTTTTCGAAAAAAAAATTAGAGTAAAAATACAAAAAAAATTAGAAAATCATAAAAATCAAAAATATTTTGTGTTTCTTGTTTGAGTCTTGTGTTAATTTTTAAGTTTGGTGTTAATTGCATGCTTTTAAAATTTTTCTTGCATTGTTTTCAAAAATTCCATGCATTCATAGTGTTCTTCATGATCTTCAAGTTGTTCTTGCTAAGTCTTCTTGTTCGATCTTGATGATTTCTTGTTTTGTGTTGTTTGTTGTTTTTCATATGCATTTTTTGTTTGTTAGAGTCCATGCATTAAAGATTTCTAAGTTTGGTGTCTTGCATGTTTTCCTTGCATCAAAAATTTTTCAAAATCATGTTCTTGATGTTCATCATGATCTTCAAAGTGTTCTTGGTGTTCATCTTGACATTCATAGTGTTCTTGCATGCATCTTGTGTCTTGATCCAAAATTTTCATGTTTTGGGTCATTTTTGAGTTTTTCTTTAAAAATTCAAAAATAAAAAAAAATAAAAATAAAATATCTTTTCCTTATTTCCCTCCAAATTTTCGAAATTTTGGGTTGACTTGGTCAAAAATTTTTTAAAATTAGTTGTTTCTTACAAGTCAAGTCAAATTTTCAATTTTAAAAATCTTATCTTTTCAAAATCTTTTTCAAAAAAATTATATCTTTTTCATTTTTTTTACTTTTTCGAAAATTTCAAAAATCTTTTTCAAAAATATTTTCAAAATCTTTTTCTTATCTTTATATCAAATTTTCGAAAATTAGCTAACAATTAATGTGATTGGTTCAAAAAATTTGAAGTTTGTTACTTTCTTGTTAAGAAAGGTTCAATCTTTAAGTTCTAGAATCCTATCTTGTAGTTTCTTATTAGTTAAGTCAATTTTAAAATTAAATCTTTTTATCTTTTAACTTATCTTTTTCAAAAATTTTATCTCTTTCAAAATTTGATTTCAAAATATCTTATCTAAATTCTTATCTTCTTATCTTTTTCAAATTTGATTTCAATATCTTTTTCAATCAACTAACTAACTTTTTGTTTGTTTCTTATCTTTTTCAAAACCAACTAACTACCTATCCCTCTCTAATTTTCGAAAATTCTCCATCTCTTTTTCAAAAATTCTTTTTGTTTTAAATTTTAATTTTAATCTCATCTTATCTTTAATTTTCGAAAATTACTAACCCCTTTTTCAAAATTATTTTCGAATTTCTCCCTCTCTTTTCTTATTCTATTTGATTATTTAATTACTAACACTTCTCTTCACCTCTCTTCATCTAAAAATCCGAATCCATCCTTCTTCATTCTTCTACTCCTTTCTTCTTCTACTAATATAAAGGAATCTCTATACTGTGACATAGAGGATTCCTCTTTCTTTTCTTGTTTTCCTCTCTTTCATATGAGCAGGAACAGGGAAAAAGGCACTCTTGTTGAAATTGATCCAGAACCTGAAAGGACTCTGAAGAGAAAACTAAGAGAAGCTAAATTAAATTATTCTAAAGGTAACCTTTCAGAAATTTTCGAACAAGAGAAGGAGATGGCAGCCGAAAATAATAATAATGCAAGGAGAATGCTTGGTGACTTCACAAAGCCAACGTCCAAGTTTGATGGAAGAAGCATCTCCATTCCTGCCATTGGAGCCAATAACTGAGCTTAAGCCTCAACTAGTTGCATTAATGCAACAAAACTGCAAGTTTTATGGACTTCCATCTGAAGATCCTTACCAGTTTTTAACTGAGTTCTTGCAGATCTGTGAGACTGTAAAGACGAATGGAGTTGATCCTGAAGTCTACAGACTCATGCTTTTCCCTTTTGCTGTAAGAGACAGAGCTAGAATATGGTTGGATTCACAACCTAAGGATAGCCTGGACTCCTGGGATAAGCTGGTCACTGCTTTCTTGGATAAATTCTTTCCTCCTCAAAAGCTGAGCAAGCTAAGAGTGGATGTTCAAACCTTCAAACAAAAAGATGGTGAATCCCTCTATGAAGCTTGGAAAAGATACAAGCAGTTGACCAAAAGATGTCCATCTGACATGTTTTCAGAATGGACCATATTAGATATATTCTATTATGGTCTCTCTGAATTTTCGAAAATGTCATTGGACCATTCTGCAGGTGGATCTATTCACCTGAAGAAAACGCCTGAAGAGGCTCAAGAACTCATTGACATGGTTGCAAACAACCAGTTCATGTATACCTCTGAGAGGAATTCCGTGAATAATGGGATACCTCAGAAGAAAGGAGTTCTTGAAATTGATGCTCTGAATGATATATTGGCTCAGAACAAAGTGTTGACTCAACAGGTCAACATGATCTCTCAAAATCTGAATGGATTGCAACATGCATCCAACAGTACTAGAGAGGTAGCTTCTGAAGAAGCTTATGATCCTGAGAACCCTGCCATGGCAGAGGTTAATTACATGGGTGAACCATATGAAAACACCTATAACCCATCATGGAGAAATCATCCAAATTTCTCCTGGAAGGATCAACAAAAGCCTCAACAAGGCTTTAACAATGGTGGATGCAATAGGCTGAGCAATAGCAAGCCATATCCATCATCTTCTCAGCAACAGACAGAGAATTCTGAACAAAACACTTCTAATTTAGCCAATATAGTCTCTGATCTGTCAAAGGCCACTTTCAGTTTCATGAATGAAATAAGATCCTCCATTAGAAATTTGGAGGCACAAGTGGGCCAGCTGAGTAAGAAAGTCATTGAAACTCCTCCTAGTATTCTCCCAAGTAATACAGAAGAGAATCCAAAAGGAGAGTGCAAGGCCATTGATTTAGTCAATTGGGCCGAATGCACAAGGGAGGAGGAGGGCGAAAATCCTAGTGAGGAAGACCTCTTGGGACGTCCCTCAAGCAAGAAGGAGTTCCCTATTAAGGATCCAAAGGAATCTGAGGCTCATATAGAGACCATAGAGATTCCATTAAATCTCCTTCTGCCATTCATGAGCTCTGAAGATTATTCATCCTTTGAAGAGGATGAAGATGTGAATGGAGAGCAAATTGCTCAATACTTAGGAGCTATCATGAAGCTGAATGCCAAGTTGTTTGGTAATGAGACTTGGGAAAGTGAACCTCCCTTGCTCATTAGTGAACTAGATACTTGGATTCAGAAAACTCTACCTCAAAAGAAACAAGATCCTAGCAAGTTCCTAATACCTTGTACCATAGGCACCATGAGCTTTGAAAAAGCTCTATGTGATCTAGGGTCAGGGATAAATCTTATGCCACTCTCTGTAATGGAGAAGCTAGGGATCATTGAGGTACAACCTGCCTTGTTCTCATTACAATTGGCAGATAAGTCATTGAGACAAGCTTATGGAATAGTAGAGGACGTGTTAGTAAAGGTTGAAGGCCTTTACATCCCTGCTGATTTCATAATCCTAGACACTAGGAAGGAAGAGGATGATTGCATCATCCTTGGAAGACCTTTCCTAGCCACAGCAGAAGCTGTGATAGATGTCAACAGAGGTGAGTTAGTCCTTCAATTGAATGGGGACTACCTTGTATTTAAGGCACATGGCCATCCCTCTGTGACAAAAGAGAGTAAGCATGAAGAGCTTCTCTCAGTTCAGAGTCAAGAAGAGCCCACACAGTCAAACTCTAAGTTTGGTGTTGTGAGGCCATAACCAAACTCTAAGTTTGGTGTTAAGACCCTATATCCAAACTCTAAGTTTGGTGTTGGCAACTATACAACATTGACCTGATCACCTTGTGGCTCCATGAGAGCCACTGTCAAGCTATTGACATTAAAGAAGCGCTTGTTGGGAGGCAACCCAATTTTAATTATCTAATTTTTATTTTATTGTTATTTTGTGTTTTATTAGGTACATGATCATGAGGAGTCACGAAAAAATCAAAAAAATTAAAAACAGAGTCAAAAACAGAAGAAAAAAATTTTTTCACCTTGGAGGACGCACAGGCTGGCGTTCAACGCCAGTAAGGTGCATCTGGCCGGCGTTCAACGCCAGAACAGAGTACCATTCTGGCGCTGAACGCCAGAAACAAGCAACATCCTAGCGCTGAACGCCAGGAATGTGCCCAGAGAGGAAAAATTGGCGCTGAACGCCAGTAACAAGCATGAAACTGGCGTTCAACGCCAGAAACATGCTTTACATGGGCGTTGAACGCCCAGAATGTGCACCAATGGGCGTTTAAACGCCAGAATGATGCACGAAGGCATTTTACATGCCTATTTGGTGCAGGGATGGAATTCCTTGACACCTCAGGATCTGTGGACCCCACAGGATCCCCACCTACCATATTCCCACCTTACCTTTTAATCCTAATCACACTCTCCTAATCCTAATCACACTCTTCCCCATATCACACTTCCCAAAAACCCCATTCACCATCCACATTTATCCACTCTTCCCCATACACCCCACCTACCTTTACAATTCAACTTCTCTTTCCCACCCAATCCCACCCATATCGCCGAATCCATCTCCCTTCACTCTCCTCCATTTTCTTCTTCTTCTTCTTCTACTCTTCTTTCTTCTCTTGCTCGAGGGCGAGCAATATTTTAAGTTTGGTGTGGTAAAAGCATAGCTTTTTTTTGCTTTTTCATTACCATTAATGGCACCTAAGGCCAGAGAAACCTCAAAGGGAAGACAAAAGCTTCCACCTCTGAGTCTTGGGAGATGGAAAGACTAATATAAAGCTGTCATAGCTCAGTGGTAGAACATGTGGCTGCAAATCAAGAGATCCCTGAGATACCTCAGGGGATAAGTTATCCTCCACACAAATATTGGAAGCAACTAAGGGTAGAAATACCAAAATTACTAGGAATCATTCAACAGAAGCAAGGAAGAGACATAGAGGAGCTCAAAAAGCACCATTGGACCTTCAAGAAGGCGCCACCCTCACTCAGGTGGATTCATTCCTTGTTCTTATTTCTTTCTGCTTTTCGGTTTTTAATGTTGTGTTTATCTATGTTTTGTGTCTTTACTTCATGATCATTAGTATGTAACCATGCCTCAAAGCTATGAATAAAATCCATTAATCCTTCACCTCTCTTAAATGAAAAATGTTTTAATTCAAAAGAACAAGAAGTACATGAATTTCGAATTCATCCTTGAATTTAATTTAATTATATTGATGTGGTGACAATACTTTTTGTTTTCTTAATGAATGATTGAACAGTGCATATGTCTTTTGATATTGTTGTTTATGAGTGTTAAAATTGTTGGCTCTTGAAAGAATGATGAACAAAGAGAAATGTTATTGAGGATCTGAAAAATCATGAAATTGATTCTTGAAGCAAGAAAAAGCAGTGAAAAAGAAAGCTTGCGAAAAAAAAAAATTTTTTTGCGAAAAAAATAGAAAGAAAAAGAAAAAGCAAGCAGAAAAAGCCAATAGCCCTTAAAACCAAAAGGCAAGGGTAAAAAGGATCCAAGGCTTTGAGCATCAATGGATAGGAGGGCCCAAGGAAATAAAATCCAGGCCTAAGCGGCTAAATCAAGCTGTCCCTAACCATGTGCTTGTGTCATGAAGGTCCAAGTGAAAAGCTTGAGACTGAGTGGTTAAAGTCGTGATCCAAAGCAAAAGAGTGTGCTTAAGAGCTCTGGACACCACTAACTGGGGACTCTAGCAAAGCTAAGTCACAATCTGAAAAGGTTCACCAAGTTATGTGTCTGTGGCATTTATGTATCCGGTGGTAATACTGGAAAACAAAGTGCTTAGGGCCACGGCCAAGAATCATAAGTAGCTGTGTTCAAGAATCAACATGCTTAACTAGGAAAGTCAATAACACTATCCAAAATTCTAAGTTCCTAAAGAAGCCAGTCATTCAAAACTACAAAGGAAAAAATGAGATGCCAAAACTGTTCAGAAGCAAAAAGCTACAAGTCCCGCTCATCTAATTAAATTAATATTCATTGATATTCTGGAATTTATAGTATATTCTCTTCTTTTTATCCTAATTGATTTTCAGTTGCTTGGGGACAAGCAACAATTTAAGTTTGGTGTTGTGATGAGCGGATAATTTATACGCTTTTTGGCATTGTTTTTAGGTTGTTTTTAGTAAGTTTAAGCTACTTTTAGGGATGTTTTCATTAGTTTTTATGTTAAATTCACATTTCTGGACTTTACTATGAGTTTGTGTGTTTTTCTGTGATTTCAGGTAAATTCTGGCTGAAATTGACGGACTTGAGCAAAACTCTGAAAAAGGCTGACAAAAGGACTGCTGATGCTGTTGGAATCTGACCTCCCTGCACTCGAAATGGATTTTCTGGAGCTACAGAACTCCTATTGGCGCGCTCTCAATGGCGTTGGAAAGTAGACATCCAGAGCTTTTCAGCAATATATAATAGTCCATACTTTATTCGGAAATGGACGATGTAACTTGGCGTTGAACGCCAAGTACATGCTGCTGTCTGGAGTTAAACGCCAGAAAAACGTCATGATCCGGAGTTGAACGCCCAAAACACGTCATAACTCAGAGTTCAACTCCAAGAGAAGCCTCAGCTCGTGAATTGATCAAGCTCAGCCTAAACATACACCAAGTGGGCCCCGGAAGTGGATTTATGCATTAATTACCTACTCATGTAAACCCTAGGAGCTAGTTTATTATAAATAGAACATTTTAACTATTGTATTAGATGTCTTTTGACCACGTTACATCTTTGGTCTCAGTTTTGTTTTATTCTTCATCTTAGGAGACTATTGATCACATTCAGGGGGCTGGCCATTCGGCCATGCCTGAACCTTTTACTTATGCATTTTCAACGGTGGAGTTTCTGCACACCATAGATTAAGGGTGTGGAGCTCTACTGTACCTCAAGTATTAATGCAATTCTATTTTCTTTTATTCAAATCTCTCTTATTGTTATTCCAAGATATTCATTCGTACCCAAGAACATGATGAATGTGATGATTATGTGACGCTCATCATCATTCTCACTTATGAACGCACGTGATTGACAACCACTTCCGTTCTACACGCAACAGAGCTTGAATGTGTATCTCTTAGATTCCCCAACAGAATCTTCGTGGTATAAGCTAGATAGATGGCGGCATTTATGAGGATCCGGAAAGTCTCACCTTGTCTGTGGTATTCCGAGTAGGATTCCGGTAATGAATGACTGTGACGTGCTTCAGACTCGCAAGTGCTGGGCGTTAGTGACAGACACAAAAGAATCAAGGGATTATATTCCAGTAGGAGCGGGAACCAACCAGTGATTAGCCGTGCTGTGATAGAGCACGTGAGCGTAGTTTTCACTGCGAGGATGGGATGTAGCCTTCGGCCAGTGTGATGCCTCGAGACGATTAGCCATGCGAGTGACAGCCGCAGAGGACCATTTTCCCGAGAGGATTCAAAGTAGCCATCGTCGAATGGTGAACCCCTATACACAGCTTGCCATGGAAAGGAGTAAGAAGGATTGAGTTGAAGCAGTAGGAAAGTAGGCGTCCGTGAGCCATACAGTATCTCCATATGCTTATCTGAAATTCCCACCAATGAATCTGCATAAGTATCCCTTTTATTATTTCTTTTTATTATTTGATTTTCTAAATTCCATAATTTTATCTGCCTAACTGAGATTTACAAGGTGACCATAGCTTGCTTCATACCAACAATCTCTGTGGGATCGACCCTTACTCGCGTAAGGTTTATTACTTGGACGACCCAGTACACTTGCTGGTTAGTTGAACGGAGTTGTGTCCACTCGTGCCAATTTCAAATTCCATAAAAGTACAACTTAAAGAATAGTGATCATAATTTCGTCCACCATCCGCCCTTTCGCATCTTCTTTTTGCGACGTCGCTTGGTGATCGTAGGTGCCCCCTTTGTTTTCGTCGACAGCTTTGTTTTCGATCTTCCTTCTGTACGCTTCTCCCTTCTTCAGGTTAGTTCCTCTTCTTTTTTGCTTGCATTGTTTTGTTTTCCTGGTACAATAGGGTTTTAACTTGAATAATTTTTTGGAAAGTTTGAACCTTTTTGCATTTCTACACTTTTTGTCACTGTGATTTCTGGTTTCTTCTTTTCTAGCGTTTCCTGAATGGTTGAAGCCTCTAGGGTTTTGCATGTTTGTTGCCTATTTCTGTATAAGTGGTTTGTTTGATTTTGAAGAAAAGATTGTGCCTTTGTCTGTTTTTCCGCTTGGCATGTTCTTGCTGTTGGGTAGACTGAAGTCGTAATTTCTCAGAATGCTTATTTTGATGACTTTATTTGGTTTGTGGCCTTTCCGAATGTCGTTCTTGTTGAAATAGAGGCTTTGTCTTCTTGTTGGGACGTGTAGAGATGTAGGCTTGTAGGCTTCCCTGAGTCCTTATTCTGCCTCCAAAGGATGCCCCTGGGACCTTTTGGACTGGGTCCTGGGGTTTCCTTTTGTTGCTTTGCCTGGTTTCTTGATACCTATATGCTTTAGTTTTTCGAGTTGTCTTTTTTTACACCCGAGTTGTTTGATTAGTGTTCCGAGTTTTTTTTTGAGTAATTTAATCTTCTTTTCTTCTTGTAGGACTAGTTAACCATATCTTCTCGCAAAAATATTGTTGAGACATCTTCCCAGGTCCCTGAGGGCATGGCCGATTGGGTAGATTCTATGGTCCTCTTATGCGTCTCGTTGGTTGACTTCGAGTTTTGTCAGCAACTTAGGCAATTTCATAGGATTTGTGGCAACGGTAGTGATGAGAAGAATTATGAGCTCATATCTTCAACTTCTGACGAAAGGGTTTCCTTTTCTACTCGGATTGCTAGAGAGCGCCCCTTTTTCTATGCCTATGACTTCTTTTTTAGTCAAATGAATATTACCCTTCCTTTTACCCCCTTTGAGATTAACTTGTTATGGTCCTATAATGTAGCTCCATCCCAACTTCACCCCAATTCCTGGGGTTTTATAAAAATATTTCAGCTGCTGTGTCGTGAGTTTGGCATCCCTGCTTCGCAATCTCTCTTCTTTTATCTTTTCGTTTTGACAAAACCTGGTGTAGTGAAGAAGAAAGCCGCTTGGGTTTTTTTCTGAGCTTCCCAGGGGAAAAAGGTTTTTTCCATGTTTGATGAGTCTTTTCGCGATTTCAAAAATTACTTTTTTAGGGTCTGAGCTGTTGAAGGAGCTCGACCCCTTTTTTCTGGATGAGAATGATGAGCCCACCTTTCCTTTAGAATGGAAAAAAATGTAGTGGTATCGAGATACTCGTGGGAGATGTTGGATGAGGCTGAACAAGCTTTTGTGATTGTGCTGGAAGAAAACTGGGGGGAGCCTCCTCATCTCGACACAAAGAAATTTTTAGCTAACCCCTCTCTCCTCCGAGCTGAGCTGGGTAGTGGTCAATTTTTTCTATTGGTTTTGCTTGTCGTGTTTGTCTTTTGTGAGATCTTTTTCTGACTCCTAGTTTGGTTTCCTGCTGTGATGTTTGTTTGCAAAGATGATTAAGAACAATGAATCCATGAAGGCTTTTAAGAGGGCAAGGAAGGCTACTGCAGCTCAGAATGCCTCAGCCAAGGCGGCCGGGGAGGGATCTTCTCAGGTTTCGTCTAAGCCTTTAGTCACAAGTTCTCTTGGGCCGAGGAAGGTTATCCCCACTCCTTGAGTTTGCTTGATTGATCCTTCACAAACTTCTGCTGGTACCTCCTCTCCTTCTGCCGCTCCTCCTCCAAAAAAACCTCAGACTGTCGAGCCTTTTAATCTTGGTGCTCCGGACTTTGATGCTGTTGGGTTTGTAGATCAACAGATTGCTCCCTATGGTGTCATGCCTACTGACGATGTATCCATTCTTTGTCATTTAGACTACATTACTCGGAGTGGTATTACGCTGGCGTACATGGGAGCGGCTTTATACCGGACTGCTCAAGATCTTCCTATCCATGCTTGATCGGGGGAAAACTTGTCTCTCAACAAATCTCCATTCGGCAAGTGTACCGAATTTGTCGTTAAGTAAAAACTCACAATAGAGTGAGGTCGAACCCCACAGGGATTGATTGATCAAGGAACTTTAATTAGAGGAATTCTAGTTGAGCGAATCCATGAATAGAGTTGATACTTGCAGAAAATAAAATGGCGGGAAAGTAAATGACTGAAAGTAAATTGCAGAATTGTAATTGGGAATGGGGGAATTGCTCATAAAAGTAAATTGCAGAAATTAAAGAGAATGGGTAAGATCAGAAATGGGGAGTTCATTGGGCCTAGGAGATTTTGCATTCTCCGGATCAATTTCATTCTCATCTCTTCCTCAATCAATGCACTCATTAATCTCCTTGGCAATCTTAAGTGATTGAACAACAATTTCTTGTGGTTCAATCTCTCAAATCTTGATCAATAGCCAATTCCTTGGTCAATTGCTCATGAGAAGAGATGAAGTATGGTCACTGATTATACCACATGCATTTCCCAAATCAAGTGTTGAGAGGGTTATAGCCACATAACCATCCACACCCAATTTGGTCCAGCATGAGAAAGCATTTCTAGCTGATCTCTTCATTCCTTTTTCAAGGTTCCGAAGAGATCCAAGTTTGAATAGCTTCTTTTCCAAGATAACTATCCAATTGGATGAAGATCGAAAGCTTTCAAGTAAAATCAAGAGGAAAGATAGAAGAAGAATAATGAAAACTAGTATTGATCCATCAAATTACAACAGAGCTCCCTAACCCAATGAAAGGGGTTTAGTTGTTCATAGCTCTAGAAATCAAAATCAAAGATGGAGAATACATGACAAAGCTAGAAGTGCAGAGAAAGTAAAAAGAGTAGTTCTATTTCCTAGCTCTCCGTCCGTCCCCTAAACAATTCAAAGCTACTCCTATATATACTATTCTTCTCAGCTTCTAGTTGGCTCTTCAAGTCTTGGGCCTTTGGGTCTTGAGTTTGAAGCAGTTCCTTTCTTCATTTGGGCTTGGCTTTACTTGCAGAGAGAAAGTGTGAAGTGGGTAGAGACTTTAGCTCAAGACGTCAAGGTGTTTTAACATTTAGTGAAAATATAAGTTTGAGAACGTTAGTGACAATTAACATTGTCACTAACGTTCCAATGCACCCCTTAGCCTCACGTTAAAGTCCACGTTAACTAGGTTAACGTGGCTTCTAACGTGGCTTTTGCCAACCTTCGAGAACGTTAGTGACACTCAACATTGTCACTAACGTTCCAATGTGCCCATAGGTCACACGTTAGAGTCCATGTTAACTAGGTTAACGTGGCTTCTAACGTGGCCACTCTTAGCCATCCCAACGTTAGTGACAATGTTGAGTGTCACTAACGTTGGCCCATCCTTCATTCCTCATCGTTAGCTTCCACGTTAACCAAGTTAACGGGGAAGTTAACGTGGCTCTTGGGGGTTGTGTGGTTACTTCAACGTTAGTGACAATGTTGAGTGTCACTAACGTTGTCGAAAACTCTTCATCTCTTACGTTAGCTCCCACGTTAACCAAGTTAACGTGGGAGTTAACGTGGTACTTTGCACCTTAGGCCAACGTTAATGACAATGTTGAGTGTCACTAACGTTGGCTTCTCTTCCCCCTTTAACGTTAGAGGCCATGTTAATTAGGTTAACATGGCTCCTAACGTGGCCATTTGTGAGCAATTGCCAACGTTAGTGACAATGTTAAGTGTCACTAACGTTGGCTCAACTTCTCTTCTCCACGTTAGAGTTCACATTAACTTAGTTAACGTGACTCCTTAACGTGGCATTGATGGCTTTTGAGAGTGTTATTGGCAATCACTTTTCTCCTTAGCCTTGCAAGTTACTCCCATTCTTTGCTTCCTTTGTCCTGAAATCAAGCAATAAAGTGCATCAAAGTTCTAATCCAAGTCATGGGGGATGCAATATCAATTTTGTCATTAAAATCATGCAAAATCCTCATGAAATCATGTAAAATGCACAATGCATGCTTGAATCAGGATGTAAATGATTTTCTACCCAAAACTAGCTTATTTCCTAAGAAAATGCAATGAAACTACCTAAAAACAGTAACGAAAAGGTCAGTGAAACTGGCCAAAATGCCCTGGCATCACAACATCAAACTTAAAGCTTGCTTGTCCCTAAGTAAGTACTGGAACAAGAGAATGATGAATGTAATCTCCAGAGAAATGAGTCATTCTTGTGGAAGTCATATTACTGATTTTATGGTGGTTTCATGCATAGCAACTTAGGTTCATTCCACTGCTGGCTTTCAGACCTTTATCATCTCCTAACATACTCACTTTGTTATATCCCATGAGACCTTTATTTATTGATCCTTTTATTATTATTTCAAGGGTTGTTTGTGTTCTTTCAGGCTAAGTGCTCTGTAAGGGGGCAACTCTTTAAGATAAGCTTTCAGCCAACACTCCCGAACCAGTTGGTTCAAGGTGCTAGGTGTTGAAACACCCCTGAGGACTTACTCCCTCAAGTCTATCCCCCATACATACACACCAAAGGCATCTGGTTCATTTAGTTTCTTCCTTGAGACCTTGGTGTCCAGCACCTCTTTGGGTTACTAAGTGTTCTGTAGTGAGGGTTACTCTTGATAGTGGATTTTCAGCTGATAATCCCGGGTTAGTTAACCCAAGTTACCAAGTGATAAAGCACCCCTAAGAGCTTATTCATCCAAGTAGATCCCCCACACAGGAGCACCACAGACACATGTCTTAAGGTAAACCATTGGTGCCTAGCCTTATTGCTTATTCTTTGTCTTTTGTTTTTCACTCCCATTGTTCTTTCCCTTTTCTCTTATTAGGATCTTGTTGTTATCTTAGTCTCATGGGTATCTCAAAAGTAAAGTATTCAGGATAGATAGTTGTCATCCTAACCTTGTGGTTGAACCAACTTAGCTAACTTATGATTACCCCCCAAAGATTCATGAATACACTTCCACATAATGGGCTCCACTCTGCTCTTTTAGAAACATAAACACTCATTCTCTTTTCATTTGATTTAAAAGACAAGCATACAAGTAAGTAAATGAAAGATGCAGTGACACTCCAACCAGAATCATAAACCATTTTCAATCAAAAGCTTAAAAGACAAAATTTAAAAAGTGCTTAAGCTAATATGGAAGCATGTTCTATTTCATACAAGATCTTCCTTATTCAAGCATAGAGAAAAGATGGAGTAAAGAAGGAACTCCACCACCTTTTACTTTTGTGGCTGTCCATGCTCTTTTTCTTGTTCTCCTTGCGTGCTCGAACTTCCATTTCCTTTGCTTCTTCCAATCAACTTCTTCCAAAACCCACCATCTTCCATCTTCTTCTTGAGTGTTTCCTTTTGCTGTTTCACCTTCCTTTCTTCTTGATCTATATAATCTTTTTGGACCTCATCATATGTGGGGATGGCATAGTGTAGATGATGCAAATTACTAGACATGTAGTTCAACCTGGCTTGAGTATTTACGTTGAACTCATCCCTATGCAATTGCCTCTCTTCATTAAGCACATGGAACTCATTGAATGCTTTCATCTGAGCCACTGTTCTTTGATTGAGTTCTTGCAAGTGCTTCTCTTGACGTTCTTGCCTCTCAGTGACTTGGTGGATGGCTTGAGTGAGCTGTGAGTATTGCTCCTGTTGTTGCTCCATGTGCTGTTTCTGCCACTGTTCTTGTTGTCTCATCCAGTTAGACTGAATGTTCAGTATTTGCTCTTGTCCCTCCATTTGTCTCATCCCCAGATCTTTAATGGCTCTTAGAAGATGATTCATATTCAAGTTGGTTGGATCATGCTGTTCTTCTTGTTGATCTTCTTCCTGATGAGCTTCTTCTTGAGGAGTTATTTCTCTTGGTCTTCGTCCTCCTATGTGAGGTCTTCTCTGTTGTTGAGCTGCTATGGTATATACCAGTCGCTGAACTGTCATTGGCCTCCCAGGGTTTACCCAATCTGGATTACCATCCTCGAAAACTACCTTGGCCTTTTTGCACAATCGGAGAATGGTGCTAGGATACCACAGTCTGGCCCCTGATTCAAGCTTCTCAGCTGAATCTAAAATCCCCTCAGCTATGAGTTCATGCACATTGATTTGTCCACCTTGCACTAGGCAATGTACCATAGTTGCTCTGTTAATATTTACTTCTGAATTATTCGCAGCTGGGAGGATGGACCTTCTCACAAGTTCAAACTACCCTTTTGCTTCCGGGCTAAGATCTCCCCTCTTGATGAACCGTGGTCTCCCATCTCCATACCTTTCCCAATCAGCTGCTATAACACAGATGTCAGTAACGATCTCAGTGAGCTCATCATTGTCTTGGCTTCTACTTATCCTTGCATGATAGCTGGGCTCATCAAAGTGTGGTGATTTCAGCTTAAGAGCCCTTGTTATGGCTCTGGGGCTGAAGTCCACCTCCTTTCCTCGTACATAGCTCGTGAAGGTGGAGGCCTTAGTTTTATCCTCTCGGACCACATTTGCATAAAATTCTTTGATGAGGTTCGCATTGATCTTTCCCTCTGGATTAGTGAGCCTTTCCCATCCTCTTTGTTCGATCTTTTCCCGAATCTGTGGGCATTCGTCTTCATTGAATTGGAAGGTTAATTCGGGCAGTATCTTTTTGAGTTTTATCCGCTCAAATTCTCGTTCATGAAAGGCAGATTTGAATCTTCTCTCATCGAAGGGAACACTCTCCATTGGTTCCTTCCTTTTTTGCCTTTTAGAACTTGAGGCCGCCATGAGTAAATTTAAATGTGAAGAGGGTGTGGCAAAAAGAAAAATGTAGGATTTAGAGAATGGGAAGTTGGAGACTGATTTTCAGACAGAGAAGTGGAAGGGTAGCAACTTTGAGTGTGGAAGTGGTGTGGACTAAATCTACTTATATAGAGAATTGGTGAGTGGATGGAGGGTGTGGATTGTTGGAGTTGTTGCTTGATGGACGGTTGGGGTAGTGCATGGATAAGGGACAAGGATCACCACTTTATGATGGAGATTGCTCGGTCCTCAAGGGTCTTCTCTCTTCAATGTTGCATGGCAATATTTTCCAATGCAATCCCTCTTGAAACACGTGTGTGGCTCCTCATCATGAATTGGCCGAACCTTCCACATTTGATTGCCCAATCAATCACCTTCAATGCTCCTCTCCTTTTCCCTATAAAATAAAATGAGAAAAGTAAAAAGAAATGTCTAAACCAAATTGAATTCTACGGCTAGCATAATAAAAGCAAGAAAAAAGGTTTTTTGTTTACTCATGAACTCCGACTAACTAACTAACTATGTATCCTTATATGCACATTGGTGGCACCATAAGGTGACTGATGAGCGGATAATTTGTACGCTTTTTGGTATTGTTTTTAGTATGTTTTTAGTATGATCTAGTTAGTTTTTAGTATATTTTTATTAGTTTTTAGTTAAAATTCACTTTTCTGGACTTTACTGAGTTTGTGTGTTTTTCTCTGATTTCAGGTATTTTCTGGCTGAAATTGAGGGACCTGAGCAAAAATCTGATTCAGAGACTAAAAAGGACTGCAGATGCTGTTGGATTCTGACCTCCCTGCACTCGAAGTGGATTTTCTGGAGCTACAGAAGCCCAATTGGCGAAATCTCAACGGCGTTGGAAAGTAGACATCCTGGGCTTTCCAGCAATATATGATAGTCCATACTTTGCCCAAGATTTGATGGCCCAAACCGGCGTTCAAAGTCACCCACAGAATTCCCAACGTTACGCCGGAACTGGCACCAAAGTGGGAGTTAAACGCCCAAACTGGCATAAAAGCTGGCGTTTAACTCCAAGAAGAGTCTCTACACGAAAATGCTTCAATGCTCAGCCCAAGCACACACCAAGTGGGCCCGGAAGTGGATTTTTATGTCATTTACTCATCTCTGTATACCCTAGGCTACTAGTTTTCTATATATATAGGACCTTTTACTATTGTATGGACATCTTGGTAGTTATCTTTGTTCTGATGCTATCTTAGATCATTGGGAGGCTGGCCATTCGGCCATGCCTAGACCTTGTTCTTATGTATTTTCAACGGTGGAGTTTCTACACACCATAGATTAAGGTGTGGAGCTCTGCTGTACCTCGAGTATTAATGCAATTACTATTGTTCTTCTATTCAATTCCGCTTGTTCTTGTTCTAAGATATCACTTGTTCTTCAACTTGATGAATGTGATGATCTGTGACACTCATCATCATTCTCACCTATGAACGTGTGACTGACAACCACCTCCGTTCTACCTTCGATTGGGTGAATATCTCTTGGATTCCTGATACACGATGCATGGTTGATCGCCTGACAATCGAGTGCTCGCCTGACAACCGAGCCAGCCATTCCGTGAGATCAGAGTCTTCGTGGTATAGGCTAGAACTGATGGCGGCATTCAAGAGAATCCGGAAGGTCTAACCTTGTCTGTGGTATTCTGAGTAGGATTCAATGATTGAATGACTGTGACGTGCTTTAAACTCCTGAAGGCGGGGCGTTAGTGACAGACGCAAAAGAATCACTGGATTCTATTCCGGCCTGATCGAGAACCGACAGATGGATTGCCGTGCCGTGACAGGGTGCGTTGAACATTTCCACTGAGAGGATGGAAGGTAGCCACTGACAACGGTGAAACCCTTGCTTAAAGCTTGCCATGGAAAGGAGTAAGAAGGATTGGATGAAGACAGTAGGAAAGCAGAGAGACGGAAGGGACCAGCATCTTCATACTCTTATCTGAAATTCCTACCAATGAATTACATAAGTATCTCTATCTTTATCTTTATGTTTTATGCGTTTATCACTATACCCATTTGAGTCTGCCTGACTAAGATTTACAAGGTAACCATAGCTTGCTTCATACCAACAATCTCTGTGGGATCGACCCTTACTCGCGTAAGGTTTATTACTTGGACGACCCAGTACACTTGCTGGTTAGTTGTGCGAAGTTGTAGTGATCACAATTTCGTCCACCAAGTTTTTGGCGCCGTTGCCGGGGATTGTTCGAGTATGGACAACTGACGGTTCATCTTGTTGCTTAGATTAGGTATTTTTTTTCAGAGTTCTTAAGAATGAATTCTAGTGTTTCAAGGTGATGTTCTTATCATCACCAAAGCTGATTGATTTTCATCAATTTAGCTCTTGAATGCAATGTCCTGCTGAAGCTTGTTTAGCCATGTCTAATTTCTTTAGACTAAAGCTTTAGACTAACATTGCATGATTCCTGGAATTCTCATTAAGAATTTTGATATCTTCATTTTCTTTTTCCACTTAATTTTTGAAAAAAAAAATTTTAGAAAATCATAAAATCCAAAAATTTCTTGTTTAACTCTAGAGTCTCATTTTAAGTTTGGTGTCAATTTCATGCATTCATGTGTCTTAAGGATCCTCAAGTAATTCTTGATGATTTCTTACTCTGATCTTTGAATTCTCTTAACTTGAGTGTTTATGTGTCTCACATGCATTCTCATTCGTGTCAGTAGTTTACAAACTGCTAAGTTTGGTGTCTTGCATGCATTGTTATTTGATTTTAGTGCATTTTGATTATTCCTTATTATTAAAAATCCAAAAATATTTTTAATTTATGTCTTTTCAAGTCAATAATATAGAGAATTGAAGATTCAGAACATACTGCAGAGGAATTATACAGAAAAAGCTGGGCGTTCAAAACGCCCAGTGAAGAAGGACAGACTGGCGTTTAAACGCCAGCCAGGGTACCTGGTTGGGCGTTTAACGCCCAAAGGGTAGCATTTTGGGCGTTAAACGCCAGAATGTGCACCATTCTGGGCGTTTAACGCCAGGATGGCACAAGAGGGAAGATTTTGTTTTCAATGCAAATTTTTTTCAAGTTTTCAAAATCTTTTCAAAATCAAATCTTTTTCAAATCATATCTTTTCAATCAAATCTTTTTTCAAATTCAATTTCTTTCTATTTTCAAAGATACTTGCTATCAATTAATGATTTGATTCAACATTTCAAGTATGTTGCCTTTTCTGTTGAGAAAGGTTTAATGTTTGAATCATATCTTTTCTTGATAGCCAAGTCATTAATTTTCAAAATCAAATTTTTTTTTAAAAATGTTTTTCAAATCATATCTTCTCAATCACATCTTTTTAAAACCAATCATATCTTCTTAACCACATCTTTTTCAAAATAACTTTCAATCAAATCTTTTTGATTTCTAATTTCAAATTCTTTCTCAAAAATCACTTGATTTCTTTCCCACTTCTATTTTCGAAAATCAATTAGTGTTTTTCAAAATGTTTTCAAAATCTTTTACTTGATTTTCGAAAATTACTTCCCCTCTTCTCACATCCTTCTATTTATGGACTAACACTATTCCTTAATGCAAAATTTGAACTCCATCTTCTTTGATAAGTTCGAATTTTTTACTTCTGCCTTCTATTTTTCTTTTCCTCTGACACCTCAAGGAATCTCTATACTGTGACATAGAGGATTCCACATTTTCTTGTTCTCTTCTCTTTCTTATGAGCAGGAGCAAAGACAAAAGCATTCTTGTTGAGGCTGATCCTGAACCTGAAAGGACCTTGAAATGAAAACTAAGAGAAGCTAAGGCACAAATCTCTGTAGAGGACCTAACAGAAATCTTCAAAGAAGAAGAACATATGGCAGCCGAAAACAACAACAATGCCAACAATGCAAGGAAGGTGCTGGGTGACTTTACTGCACCTACTCCTGACTTCTATGGGAGAAGCATCTCTATCCCTGCCATTGGAGCAAACAACTTTGAGCTTAAGCCTCAATTGGTTTCTCTAATGCAACAGAATTGCAAGTTCCATGGACTTCCATTGGAAGATCCTCATCAGTTTTTAGCTGAATTCTTGCAAATCTGTGACACTGTCAAGACTAATGGGGTTGACCCTGAGGTCTACAGGCTTATGCTATTCCCTTTTGCTTTAAGAGGCAGAGCTAGAACATGGTTGGACTCTCAACCTAAAGAAAGCCTGGACTCTTGGGAAAAGCTAGTCAATGCCTTCTTGGCAAAGTTCTTTCCACCTCAAAAATTGAGTAAGCTTAGAGTGGAAGTCCAAACCTTCAGACAGAAGGAAGGAGAATCCCTCTATGAAGCTTGGGAAAGATACAAACAATTAATCAGAAAGTGTCCTTCTGATATGCTTTCTGAATGGAGCATCATAGGTATTTTCTATGATGGTCTGTCTGAACTGTCCAAGATGTCTTTGGATAGCTCTACTAGAGGATCTCTTCATTTGAAGAAGACGCCTACAGAAGCTCAAGAGCTGACTGAAATGGTTGCAAATAACCAATTCATGTACACTTCTGAAAGAAATCCTGTGAACAATGGGACTAGTCAGAAGAAAGGAGTTCTTGAGATTGACACTCTGAATGCCATATTGGCTCAGAACAAAATATTGACTCAACAAGTCAATATGATTTCTCAAAGTCTGTCTGGAATGCAAAATGCACCAAGCAGTACTAAGGAAGCTTCATCTGAGGAAGAAGCTTATGATCCTGAGAACCCTTCAATGGAAGAGGTGAATTACATGGGAGAATCCTATGGAAACACCTATAATCCTTCATGGAGAAATCATCCAAATTTCTCATGGAAGGATCAACAGAGACCTCAACAAGGTTTCAACAATAGTAATGGTGGAAGAAACAGGTTTAGCAATAGCAAGCCTTTTCCATCATCTTCTCAGCAACAGACAGAGAGTTCTAAGCAGAATACCTCTGACTTAGTAACCATGGTCTCTGATCTAATCAAAACCACTCAAAGTTTCATGACTGAAACTAGGTCCTCCATTAGAAATTTGGAGGGACAAGTGGGTCAGCTGAGCAAGAAAATTACTGAACTCCCCCCTAGTACTCTCCCAAGCAATACAGAAGAAAATCCAAAAGGAGAGTGCAAGGCCATCAACATGGCCGAATTTTGGGAGGAAGGAGAGGCAGTGAACGCCACTGAGGAAGACCTCAATGGACGTCCACTGGCCCCCAATGAGTTCCCCAATGAGGAACCATGGGAATCTGAGGCTCAAAATGAGACCATAGAGATTCCATTGGACTTACTTCTGCCATTCATGAGCTCTGATGAGTATTCTTCCTCTGAAGAGGATGAGTATGTCACTGAAGAGCAAGTTGCTAAATACCTTGGAGCAATCATGAAGCTAAATGACAAGTTGTTTGGAAATGAGACTTGGGAGGATGAACCCCCTTTGCTCACCAAAGAACTGGATGACTTGTCTAGGCAGAAACTGCCTCAAAAGAGACAGGATCCTGGGAAGTTTTCAATACCTTGTACCATAGGTACCATGACCTTCAAGAAGGCCTTGTGTGACTTAGGGTCAAGTGTAAACCTCATGCCTCTCTCTGTAATGGAGAAGTTAGGGATCTTTGAGGTGCAAGCTGCAAAAATCTCACTAGAGATGGCAGACAACTCAAGAAAACAAGCCTATGGACTTGTAGAGGATGTTCTGGTAAAAGTTGAAGACCATTACATCCCTGCTGATTTCATAGTCCTAGAGACTGGGAAGTGCATGGATGAATCCATCATCCTTGGCAGACCCTTCCTAGCCACAGCAAGGGCTGTGATTGATGTTGATAGAGAAGAGTTGTTCATTCAAGTGAATGAAGAATCCTTGGTGTTTAAGGCTCAAGGATATCCCTCTGTCACCATGGAGAGGAAGCATGAAGAGCTTCTCTCAAAACAGAGTCAAACAGAGCCCCCACAGTCAAACTCTAAGTTTGGTGTTGGGAGGCCACAACCAACTTCTAAGTTTGGTGTTGAACCCCCACATTCAACCTCTAAGTTTAGTGTTGGGAGGTTCCAACATTGCTCTGAGTATTTCTGAGGCTCCATGAGAGTCCTCTGTCAAGCTACTGACATTAAAGAAGCGCTTGTTGGGAGGCAACCCAATGTTATATTTCATCTATTTTTCTTTGTTATTTTATATTTTTTGTAGGTTGATGATCATGAGAAGTCACAAAATCAATGAAAAAAGCAAAAACAGAATGAAAAGCAAAAAGAAAAACAGCACACCCTGGAGGAGAGCGTGCTGGCGTTTAAACGCCAGTAAGGCTAGCTGTTGGGCGTTTAACGCCAGAAAGGGGCACCAGACTGGCGTTAAACGCCAGAAAAGGGCAAGAAGCTGGCGTTAAATGCCAGAAATGGGCACCAGCCTGGCGTTTAACGCCAGAAATGGCTAAAAACGCATTTTTGCATGCCATTTGGTGCAGGGATGACTTTTCCTTGATACCTCAGGATCTGTGGACCCCACAGGATCCCCACCTACCCTACCACTCTCTCTCTCTTCTTTACCCATTCACCAATGACCTCAACACCTCTTCCCCAAAAACCCTTCACCTATCAAATCCCATCTTTCTCTTCACCACTCACATCCATCCTTCATAAAACCCCACCTACCTCACCATTCAAATTCAAACCACTTTCCCTCCCAAACCCACCCATACATGACCGAACCATAAGCCCCCCTCTCCTATATAAACCCATCTTCACCCCTTCATTTTCACACAACCTAAACACCACTTCTTCCCCTTTTTGGCCGAACACAAAGACATTCCCTTCTTCCTCATTTCTTCTTCTTCTACTCTCTTCTTTCTTATTTTGCTCGAGGACGAGCAAACCCTTTAAGTTTGGTGTGGTAAAAGCATTGCTTTTTGTTTTTTCCATAACCATTTATGGCATCCAAGGCCGGAGAAACCTCTAGAAAGAGGAAAGGGAAGGCAAAAGCTTCCACCTCCGAGTCATGGGAGATGGAGAGATTCATCTCAAGGGTGCATCAAGACCACTTCTATGAAGTTGTGGCCTTGAAGAAGGTGATCCCCGAGGTCCCTTTTTCACTCAAAAAGAGTGAATATCCGGATATCCGACATGAGATCCGAAGAAAAGGTTGGGAAGTTCTTACCAACCCCATTCAACAAGTCAGAATCTTAATGGTTCAAGAGTTCTATGTCAATGCATGGATCACCAAGAACCATGATCAAAGTGTGAACCCAGATCCAAAGAATTATCTTACTATGGTTCGGGGGAAATACTTGGATCTTAGTCCGGAAAGTGTGAGGCTGGCATTCAACTTGCCCATGATGCAAGGAGATGAACATCCTTACACTAGAAGGGTCAACTTTGATCAAAGGTTGGACCAAGTCCTCACAGTCATTTGTGAAGAGGGCGCCCAATGGAAGAGAGATTCAAGAGGGAAGCCGGTTCAATTGAGAAGGCATGACCTCAAACCCGTGGCTAGAGGATGGTTGGAGTTTATCCAACGCTCAATCATTCCCACTAGCAACCGGTCCGAAGTTACCATAGACCGGGCTATCATGATTCATAGCATCATGATTGGAGAAGAAATAGAAGTTCATGAGGTTATATCTCAAGAACTTTATAAGGTGGCGGACAAGTCTTCTACCTTGGGAAGGTTAGCTTTCCCTCATCTCATTTGTCACCTCTGTTATTCGGTTGGAGTTGACATAGAGGGAGACATCCCTATTGATGAGGACAAGCCCATCACTAAGAAGATGATGGAGCACACAAGAGACCCCACTCATCATGAGATCCCTGAGATACCTCAATGGATGCACTTTCCTCCACAAAACTATTGGGAGCAACTAAACACCTCCCTAGGAGAATTGAGTTCCAACATGGGACAACTAAGGGTGGAGCATCAAGAACACTCCATCATCCTCCATGAAATTAGAGAAGATCAAAGAATCATGAGAGAGGAACAACAAAGACAAGGAAGAGACATTGAGGAGCTCAAGCACTCCATAGGATCTTCAAGAGGAAGAAAGAGCCGCCATCACTAAGGTGGACCCGTTCTTTAATTTCCTTGTTCTTTATTCTTCTGTTTTTCGAAAATTAATGCTTATGTTTGTCCATGTTTGTGTCTTGTGATCATTAGTGTCTTAGTGTCTATGCCTTAAAGTTATGAATGTCCTATGAATCCATCACCTTTCTTAAATGAAAAATGTTCTTAATTGAAAAAGAAAAGAATTGCATGAATTTTGAATTTTATAACAGTTTGATTATTTTGATGTGGTGGCAATACTTGTGTTTTCTGAATGTATGCTTAAACAGTGCATATGTCTTTTGAATTTTTTGGTTCATGAATGATTGGCTCTTGAAAGAATGATGAAAAAGGAGACATGTTACTGAGGATCTGAAAAATCATAAAAATGATTCTTGAAGCAAGAAAAAGCAGTGAATACAAAAAAAAAGAGAGAAGAAAGAAAAAGAAAGAAATAAAGTTGTGATCCAAGGCAAAAAGAGTGTGCTTAAGAACCCTGGACACCTCTAATTGGGGACTCTAGCAAAGCTGAGTCACAATCTGAAAAGGTTCACCCAATTATGTGTCTGTGGCATGTATGTATCCGGTGGTAATACTGGAAGACAGAGTGCTTTGGGCCACGGCCAAGACTCAATAAGTAGCTGTGTTCAAGAATCATCATACTTAACTAGGAGAATCAATGACACTATCTGGATTCTGAGTTCCTAAAGAAGCCAATCATTCTGAATTTCAAAGGATAGAGTGAGATGCCAAAACTATTCAGAGGCAAAAAGCTAAAAGCCCCGCTCATCTAATTAATACTGATCTTCATAGATGTTTTTTGAATTCATTGCATATTCTCTTCTTTTTATCTTATTTGATTTTCAGTTGCTTGAGGACAAGCAACAATTTAAGTTTGGTGTTGTGATGAGCGGATAATTTGTACGCTTTTTGGCATTGTTTTTAGTATGTTTTTAGTATGATCTAGTTAGTTTTTAGTATATTTTTATTAGTTTTTAGTTAAAATTCACTTTTCTGGACTTTACTATGAGTTTGTGTATTTTTCTGTGATTTCAGGTATTTTCTGGCTGAAATTGAGGGACCTAGGCAAAAATCTGATTCAGAGACTAAAAAGGACTGCAGATGCTGTTGGATTCTGACCTCCCTGCACTCGAAGTGGATTTTCTGGAGCTACAGAAGCCCAATTGGCGTGCTCTCAACGGCGTTGGAAAGTAGACATCCTGGGCTTTCCAGCAATATATGATAGTCCATACTTTGCCCAATAGTTGATGGCCCAAACCGGCGTTCAAAGTCACCCTCAGAATTCTCAGCGTTAAACGCCGGAACTGGCACCAAAGTGGGAGTTAAACGCCCAAACTGGCATAAAAGCTGGCGTTTAACTCCAAGAAGAGTCTCTACACGAAAATGCTTCAATGCTCAGCCCAAGCACACACCAAGTGGGCCCGAAAGTGGATTTTTATGTCATTTACTCATCTCTGTATACCCTAGGCTACTAGTTTTCTATATATATAGGACCTTTTACTATTGTATGGACATCTTGGTAGTTATCTTTGTTCTGATGCTATCTTAGATCATTGGGAGGCTGGCCATTCGGCCATGCCTAGACCTTGTTTTTATGTATTTTCAACGGTGGAGTTTCTACACACCATAGATTAAGGTGTGGAGCTCTGCTGTACCTCGAGTATTAATGCAATTACTATTGTTCTTCTATTCAATTCCGCTTGTTCTTGTTCTAAGATATCACTTGTTCTTCAACTTGATGAATGTGATGATCCGTGACACTCATCATCATTCTCACCTATGAACGTGTGACTGACAACCACCTCCGTTCTACCTTCGATTGGGTGAATATCTCTTGGATTCCTGATACACGATGCATGGTTGATCGCCCGACAACCGAGTGCTCGCCTGACAACCGAGCCAGCCATCCCGTGAGATCAGAGTCTTCGTGGTATAGGCTAGAACTGATGGCGGCATTCAAGAGAATCCGGAAGGTCTAACCTTGTCTGTGGTATTCTAAGTAGGATTCAATGATTGAATGACTGTGACGTGCTTCAAACTCCTGAAGGCGGGGCGTTAGTGACAGACGCAAAAGAATCACTGGATTCTATTCTGGCCTGATCAAGAACCGACAGATGGATAGCCGTGCCGTGACAGGGTGCGTTGAACATTTCCACTGAGAGGATGGGAGGTAGCCACTGACAACGGTGAAACCCTTGCTTAAAGCTTGCCTTGAAAAGGAGTAAGAAGGATTGGATGAAGACAGTAGGAAAGCAGAGAGACGGAAGGGACCAGCATCTTCATACTCTTATCTGAAATTCCTACCAATGAATTACATAAGTATCTCTATCTTTATCTTTATGTTTTATGCGTTTATCACTATACCCATTTGAGTCTGCCTGACTAAGATTTACAAGGTGACCATAGCTTGCTTCATACCAACAATCTCTGTGGGATCGACCCTTACTCGCGTAAGGTTTATTACTTGGACGACCCAGTACACTTGCTGGTTAGTTGTGCGAAGTTGTAGTGATCACAATTTCGTCCACCAGTGACACCAAACTTAGTTTGGAGCACTGTGATGAAAAGTTGTGTTCAAAGCCTTAAGAATAATGCTTTGAACACAAAACTTGTTCTTCACTATATTGTGCATATCAAGAATTTCACATGTGTTTGTCAAGTTTCGGTTGGAATTCATGAATATTGATTTATTCACTATTTTCTCAAGGCATATAAAACATGGGTTGCCTCCCATGAAGCGCTTCTTTAGCGTCACTAGCTTGACGTTTTGCTTTCATCAAGGAGGTTGGTAGTGCTTGAAGTCTTCTCCTCTGGCAGTGGACTTATATCCATTGGTTAGATCAATTATCTCTACATGCTCCAAGGAGAGAACTCTGTTGATGGTGAAAACCTTAGGTAACTGAGATGGCACAGTAGGGAGATTAGGGGGGATGTTTGTGAAGTAGGCTGAGATTACTTTATCCCCTGGAGAGAAATCTTCCGTAGGGATCTTCTTGTTCTGCCACCCCCTTGGTACCTTCTTCTTTGCCCCTGGTGCTGTTTTCTTATTCTTGGTGGCCTCCTTTTTTGATGAGCTTTTGTTGATGTCCTCACAAGCCTCTGGTGGCTTAGGTTCTTCCAATTTTTCCTTGACCTGTGGCACTTGCTGTTTGCCTTGTCCATCAACCCAGTGAATCTCAGGATGAGCTGGCTGTGCTTCAGTGCTTGCTTCTTCCTTTAACAGCTCATCATGATGTTTGCTTGATTCCTTGTACTCTTGGTCTTCTTCTTTGAAGACATTAAAGCTGAGTTGCTCATCATGGATTCTCAGTATTAGCTCCCCTTTCTCCACATCTATGAGTGCTCTAGCAGTCGCGAGAAATGGTCTTCCCAGTATGATTGGGTGCAGGTGACTCTCTTCCATGTCCAGGATGACAAAGTCTGTTGGGAGAAAGTATTTTCCAACTTTGAGCAACACATTTTCCACCACTCCTATTGCTTGCTTTTGAGTCTTGCCAGCCAACCTTATAACTACATCTGTGGGTAGTATCTTATTGATCTGCATCCTTTTCACCAGGGATAGTGGCATTAAGTTGATGCTTGCTCCTAAATCGCAAAGTGCTCTATCAAAAAGTGTCTCCCCTATGGCACAAGGGATGTGAAAACTCCCTGGGTCTCTTCTTTTTGTAGGTAGCTCAGGTTGAATCAGAGTACTACATTCTTTGTTCATCACTATAGTCTGGCCCCCTTGAGTGAACTCTTCCTGGGAAGAAGTTCCTTCATATATTTGATGAATGCTGGCATTTGCTGAATGGCCTTGATGAATGGTATATTCACATTCAAGGATGCAAACAAGTCCAAGAACCTTGAGTATATTCTCTTTCCCACAGCACCCTTAAGCAGTTGGGGAAATGGTGCATATAGTCTCAGCAGCTCCTGTTGTGAGATTTCTGGTCCTTGACGGTCTTTCTTCTCCTTCTCTACTAAGGTATCTTCAGGTTGTTCTGTCAGATTGCTTGGCTTGTCTTTAGTCTCCTTATCATTTGTAGTGACCATGTTGCAATCCTCCCATCTTACTTTCTTCGTTTCACCTCTCAGATTCTTCTCCGTGTCACGTGGGAAGCTATCAGTGGGTCTGGAAATCTTCTCTGATAAATATCCCACTTGGAATTCCAGCTTCTTGATTGCTTCTCCCCGATTCTTCATACTGGCTCGCACCTCCTCTTTGAACACCTTATTGTCTTGAATGTCTTTGCATATGCTTTCAAGGAGGGTTTCTATCTTTGAGATTCTGTCATCAAATGATGGTAGGTTGGGATTAGGGGTAGATGGATGAGATGTGTTGATGTGGGGGTGTTGATATGTCCTCTGTGTGAATTGTTGATGAGCTGCATTGTTGTTGGAGTTGTAACGTCTCTGGTCTTGGCTTTGCTCTTACTGATTCCCCCACCCAATGTTTGGGTGGTTCCTCCATCCAGAGTTGTATGTCTTGGAGTATGGATCATGGTTCTGTCTAGGTGAATTCCCAATGTAGTTGGCTTGCTCAAGGTCCTTTTCTTCAACTACTTCTTGGGTTGTTGATGAGGTGGTGATTGCTGCTACTTGACTTCTTTCCATCTTCTTGGTGAGGTCAGCTAGCTGCTTGGTGATGAGCTTATTTTGAGCCAGCAGAGCATCTACATTGTTTAGCTCCATTACCCCTCTAGTGTTCCCTCTTTCGGAAGCATAGAAGTAGTCGTTCTCAGCTACAATTTCAATGACATCTATGGCTTCTTCAATGGTCTTATTCTTGTTCAAGGATCCTCCAGAGGAATGATCTACTGCATTCTTTGATTCATATGACAAGCCCTCATAGAAGATATGCAACTGCACCCATTTATTAAACATATTTGGTGGACACCTTCTTGTTAAGTCTTTGAACCTTTCCCAAACTTCATAAAGTGTCTCCCCATCTTGCTGTCTGAACGTCTGTACTTCAGTTCTCAGCCTATTGATCCTTTGCGGGGGGTAAAACCTTGCCAAAAACTTATTCACTACCTCCTCCCAACTTGTCAGGCTTTCTTTTGGGAAGGATTCGAGCCATTTGAATGCCTTGTCCCTGAGTGAGAAAGGGAACAAGAGCAGCCTATAGACATCCTGGTGGACTCTATTGGACTTCACTGTGTCACAAATCCTCAAGAAGATGGTCAAGTGTTGATTCAGATCTTCTTGAGCACCTCCTCCAAATGAGCAATTATTCTGCACAAGAGTGATGAGCTGAGGTTTTAGCTCGAAATTGTTGGCATGGATGGTTGGCTTTTGGATGCTACTCCGGCAGTTCCCTGGATTTGGGTTGATATAAGAGCCCAAGACTCTTCTATCCTTCCCACCAGGATTTGCTCTACCTCCTCCACCATGGTTGTGAACCTCTTCCTCACGATGGTCTTCCATGGTTGTTTAAAAGTATTCTTCAAAGTGTTCCTCCTCTTCTTCAGCACCAACCACACGTTTTTCTTTTGCCTCCCTTCCTAATCTCAAGAAGGTTCTCTCAGGTTCAGAATCAAAGGAAGTTGAAGCCCCGCCTCTTCTCCCTGTCATACAACCAACAGAGTACAAGCAAAGAAAAGAAATGCAGAGAGTACTTCGTTAGGATTACTGTTAGTGTCAGTGATGCATTATATCAAATAGTTAGTGGGGTTAGTGAACTGAATTGTAAATAACAAAGAAAAACTAAGAAACAGGGGAGGGGAGAAATTAACTAAGACAGAAAGCAAATTACTCAAACAGAAAATTAAATCAAACAAAACAAAAATGCTCAATCTAGTGATCCTCTAATGTAATCATTGTCGATGCACAATCAATCCTCGGCAACGGCGCCATAAACTTGATTGGGGGAAAACTTGTCTCTCAACAAATCTCCATTTGGCAAGTGTACCGAATTTGTCGTCAAGTAAAAACTCACAATAGAGTGAGGTCGAATCCCACAGGGATTGATTGATCAAGCAACTTTAATTAGAGGAATTCTAGTTGAGCAAATCCATGAATAGAGTTGATACTTGCAGAAAATAAAATGGCGGGAAAGTAAATGACTGAAAGTAAATTGCAGAATTGTAATTGGGATTGGGGGAATTGCTCATAAAAGTAAATTGCAGAAATTAAAGAGAATGGGTAAGATCAGAAATGGGGAGTTCATTGAGCTCAGGAGATGTTGCATTCTCCGGATCAATTTCATTCTCATCTCTTCCTCAATCAATGCACTCATTGATCTCCTTGGCAATCTTAAGTGATTGAACAACAATTTCTTGTGGTTCAATCTCTCAAATCTCGATCAATAGCCAATTCCTTGGTCAATTGCTCATGAGAAGAGATGAAGTATGGTCACTGATTATACCACATGCATTTCCCAAATCAAGTGTTGAGAGGGTTATAGCCACATACCCATCCACACCCAATTTGGTCCAGCATGAGAAAGCATTTCTAGCTAATCTCTTCATTCCTCTTTCAAGGTTTCGAAGAGATCCAAGTTTGAATAGCTTCTTATCCAAGATAACTATCCAATTGGATGAAGATCGAAAGCTTTCAAGTAAAATCAAGAGGAAAGATAGAAGAAGAATAATGAAAACTAGTATTGATCCATCAAATTACAACAGAGCTCCCTAACCCAATGAAAGGGGTTTAGTTGTTCATAGCTCTAAAAATCAAAATCAAAGATGGAGAATACATGATAAAGCTAGAAGTGCAGAGAAAGTAAAAAGAGTAGTTCTATTTCCTAGCTCTCCGTCCGTCCCCTAAACAATTCAAAGCTACTCCTATATATACTATTCTTCTCAGCTTCTAGTTGGCTCTTCAAGTCTTGGGCCTTTGGGTCTTGAGTTTGAAGCAGTTCCTTTCTTCATTTGGGCTTGGCTTTACTTGCAGAGAGAAAGTGTGAAGTGGGTAGAGACTTTAGCTCAAGACGTCAGGGGTGTTTAACATTTAGTGAAAATATAAGTTTGAGAACGTTAGTGACAATTAACATTGTCACTAACGTTCCAATGCACCCCTTAGCCTCACGTTAAAGTCCACGTTAACTAGGTTAACGTGGCTTCTAACGTGGCTTTTGCCAACATTCGAGAACATTAGTGACACTCAACATTGTCACTAACGTTCCAATGTGCCTATAGGTCACACGTTAGAGTCCACGTTAACTAGGTCAACGTGGCTTCTAACGTGGCCACTCTTAGCCATCCCAACGTTAGTTACAATGTTGAGTGTCACTAACGTTGGCCCATCCTTCATTCCTCATCGTTAGCTTCCACGTTAACCAAGTTAACGGGGAAGTTAACGTGGCTCTTGGGGGTTGTGTGGTTGCTTCAACGTTAGTGACAATGTTGAGTGTCACTAACGTTGTCGACAACTCTTCATCTCTTACTTTAGCTCCCACGTTAACCAAGTTAACGTGGGAGTTAACGTGGTACTTTGCACCTTAGGCCAACGTTAGTGACAATGTTGAGTGTCACTAACGTTAGCTTCTCTTCCCCCTTTAACATTAGAGGCCACGTTAATTAGGTTAACGTGGCTCCTAACGTGGCCATTTGTGAGCAATTGCCAACGTTAGTGACAATGTTAAGTGTCACTAACGTTGGCTCAACTTCTCTTCTCCACGTTAGAGTTCACGTTAACTTAGTTAACGTGACTCCTTAACGTGGCATTGATGGCTTTTGAGAGTGTTATTGGCAATCACTTTTCTCCTTAGCCTTGCAAGTTACTCCCATTCTTTGCTTCCTTTGTCCTGAAATCAAGCAATAAAGTGCATCAAAGTTCTAATCCAAGTCATGGGGGATGCAATATCAATTTTGTCATTAAAATCATGCAAAATCCTCATGAAATCATGTAAAATGCACAATGCATGCTTGAATCAGGATGTAAATGATTTTCTACCCAAAACTAGCTTATTTCCTAAGAAAATGCAATGAAACTACCTAAAAACAGTAACAAAAAGGTCAGTGAAACTGGCTAAAATGCCCTGGCATCAATGCTACCAAAGCCTTTATGGAGGAGGCAAAATCGAAGTTTGACCGAATTAAGGGTTTGAAGGAGGAGCTCGAGGTGAAAGTGGCTGAGCTGGAAAAGGAGCTGAAGGGGGAAAAGGTTCGGGCTGTTGGTCTGGCGGCTGCTGCGCATTTGGCTAAGGATATGGCATTAAAACATAAGGATAACTATGTTACTACTTATAGAGAGATGATGGAGCTCAGGGGTAGCTTGGAATCTGTCTCAGCCGATTATACCGAACTTCAGAGTCATCTTGTAGGCAGTGTTACTACTGCTTATGAGAATTTGAAGGAGCAATTTTGAGTTCTTGTACCAGATCTCGACCTTTCCCTTATTAGCCTGGATAATATTGTTAAGGATGGTAAGATTGTCCCTGACGATCCTGATGATGATGGTGATCGTCTTTCACTGCTGAGATCAATCACCCAGGGGGGATCTGGATTGCCAAATCTTGAATCGGAATGATGGGACGGTGGATGCGGTGCCTCTTCAGACTCGACCTCCCTCACCCCGAGTTGATGCTACTGAGAAGCCTTCGGATGTTTGCTGAATTTCCTTATTGCTTGTTGTAGATTGCCCAGTTTGTGGGCTTTGTTTTTAAAACACTTTATTTTGTGAATGATGTTTTGACGCTCTTCTAGTTGCTTGTTTAGCAACTTTATTTTGATAAACAAAGTAGTTCCCAGGCTTTGCGGGATGAACCTGGTGGCTTCTGAAGCTGGTTATTATTATAACTTTTGTTTTCATATCATACTTGTCTGCGTTTGTCTTGGTACCTTCGTAGTCTTTTGACATGATCGACTTGATTCCTTTGTCTGACACTGCTTTCAACAGTTTGAACTTTGTTCAAGTCTTCGTTTAGGATTCATAATACTGAGAATGCCGATTTCTTCAACTCGGGTTGAGTTGTTTGTTTGTAACCCTCTTTTTTGGACTTTATTTAGGTCTCTTTCAGGGGTTACTTTTGTAACTTTATATTTTTTGGGCCAACTTCGCCATGTCGGTCCCTATCGAGTTACTTGGTAATCCTCTTTCTTGGAACTTGTTCAAGTCTCTTTCAGGGATTACCTTTGTAACTTTATATTTTTGGGCCGACTTTGCCATGTCGGTCCCTGTCGAGTTACTTGGTAATCCTCTTTCTTGGACCTTATTCAAGTCTCTTTCAGGGATTACATTTGTAACTTTATATTTTTTGGGCCGACTTTGCCATGTCGGTCCCTGTCGAGTTACTTGGTAATCCTCTTTCTTGGACCTTGTTCAGGTCCCTTTCAGGGATTACCTTTGTAACTTTATATTTTTTGGGCCGACTTCGCCATGTCAGTCCCTGTCGAGTTACTCGGTAATCCTTTTTCTTGGACTTTGTTCAGGTCTCTTTCAGGGATTACCTTTGTAACTTTATACTTTTTTTTTGGGCCGACTTTGCCCTGTCGGTCCATGTCGAGTTACTCGGTAATCCTCTTTCTTGGACTTTGTTCAGGTCTCTTTCAGGGATTACCTTTGTAACTTTATATTTTTGGGCCGACTTTGCCATGTCGGTCCCTGTCGAGTTACTTGGTAATCATCTTTCTTGTACCTTGTTCAGGTCTCTTTCAGGGATTACCTTTGTAACTTTTTCATAGGAGTCCGACTTCATCGTGTCGGGCTCTTCTAAGTTATAGTAATCCTCTTTTATAGGGTTGGCCAGACCTCTTTCCAGGGCTTTACTTATAACTTGGGTTGTTGTGGCTGGTCCGACCTCTTTGTGTCGGCCAGTCTTCAAGTTATTTTATAGCAATCCATTTTATTAGGACCTCGTCAGGTCCTTTCTATGGATCACTTTCTATAACTTCTTGCATTATTCTATTTTCATCTTTGCCGATTTTGTAGAGTTTGGGTTTTAACCCTCGTTTGGCAAACCTTTTAATGAATTTGGTTTTCATCTTTGGTCTTGATCGCGTAGTGAATTTGATTTTTACTTTCTGTCGATCCGTAGCTTTATAATCGGGTGATGAATGTTTCGAAATAATGCGGTTTGAGCGTTTGTAGAAAATTTGAATAGATTTTATTAAAAGAAAATGCAAATATACATGCGGGGGTTAATTTCCTAAGTCAGGTGATTTATAGGTCTCGGCTTGGCGCCTCGTTAAAAAACCTTTTCAGGAAAAAGAGTGTGCCTTGTCCAAGGTCCTTTATTATCTCTAGCTATAGTACCTTCTTAGGTTGTAGGCGTGTCATGACCTGGGAAGCTCTCGCCGGTCGAGTTTGGAAAGCCTGTAGTAGCCTTTTCCCAGCACTTCTATGACTCGGTAAGGTCCTTTCCAGTTTGCTGCCAGCTTTCCTTCTCTAGGTCGAGTTATTCTGATGTCGTTTCGGATTATAATGAGGTCATCCTCAGCAAAGGCCCGCTGTATTACCTTTTGGTTGTATCTCGAGGCCATCCGTCGTTTCAACGCTTCTTCCCTTATCTGAGCTCTTTCTCAGATTTCCGAAAGTAGGTCGAGCTCTTCCCTTTGGAGTTGGGAGTTGGCTTTTTCGCTATAGTGGATCACTCTGGGTGATCCTTCTTCGACCTCCACTAGGATCATTGCCTCTATTTCGTAAGCTAATCGAAAAGGTGACTCCTTTGTTGTGGAATGTAGAGTCGTCCGATATGCCCATAGGACTTGTGGGAGCTCTTCAGCCCAGGCTCCCTTTGCATCTTGTAATCTCCGTTTTTACCCAGCTAATATGACTTTGTTGGCAGCTTCGGCTTGCCCATTGGCTTGAGGGTGTTCGACAGAGGTGAATTATTGTTTTATATTCAAGTCAGTCGTTAGCTTTTTGAAGCATGCATCTGTGAACTGGGTACCATTGTCTGTAGTGATGGAGTATGGAACTCCAAACCTTGTGATGATGTTTCTATATAGAAATTTTTGACTTATTTGAGCAGTGGCATTAGCTAGGGGTTCTGCCTCAATCCATTTGAAAAGTAGTCTATTCCTACTATGAGGAATTTGACTTGTCCCGATCCTTCAGGAAATGGTCCGAGAAGATCGAGTCCCCATTTTGCAAATGGCCAAGGTGAGGTCACGCTGATGAGTTCCTCTGGCGGGGCGATATGAAAGTTGGCATGTTTCTGACATGATGGACATGTGTTTATGAACTCTGTGACTTTTTTTTGTAGAGTTGGACAATAAAATCCTGCCCGGAGCACTTTTGTGGTAAGTGCTTGCGCTCCGAGGTGATTGCCACAAATGCCACTGTGTACTTCTTCTAGAACTTTCTTTGTGTTGGGAGTCGGTACACATTTTAATAATGGTATTAAAATCCCTCTTTTGTATAGAGTGTTGTTTATGATAGTGTAGTATTGTGCCTCTCCTGTTTTAACCTCTTTGCCTCCTTTTCTTCTATGGGGAGCACTTCTGTTTTGAGGTAGTTTATTATAGGAGTCATCCATCCTTGAGCCTATCTTATTATAGTCATGACTTTTTCTTCTTCTGAGATTGATGGATTTTGTAGGATTTCCTGGATGAGGCTTCTATTGTTGCCCCCTGGTTTGGTGCTGGCTAGTTTTGAGAGTGCGCCAGCTCGAACATTCTGTTCTCGGGGTATGTGACGGATCTCATATTCTCCGAGTTGTCCGAGCTGTTCCTTGGTTTTGTCCAAGTACTTTTTCATAGTGGGGTCTTTGGCTTGGTAGCTTCCTGCTATTTCTGAAGTAACTACACGTGAGTCGCTGAAGATGATAAGTTTTTGAGCTCCGACTTCCCCGGCCAGCTTCAAACCAGCTAGTAGTGCCTCATATTCTGCTTGATTGTTTGAGGCTGGGAACCCAAATTTGAGGGAGAGTTCGATTTGGGTTCCCTAGTCACTTTCAATTATCACACCTGCGCCGCTTCCCGTTTTGTTTGAGGAACCATCCACATAGAGATTCCATTCTGTGGGGATTTCCAGTGGGTCCGTGAATTCTGCAATGAAGTCGGTCAGGTATTGCGATTTGATGGCCATCCGAGCTTCGTATTGAAGGTCAAATTTGGACAATTCAACTGCTCATTGCAAGATTCTGCCCGCCAAGTCTGTTTTCTGTAAGATTCTTTTTATGGGCTGGTTGGTCTGAATTTTAATGGTGTGAGTTTGAAAGTATGGGCAAAGTTGTCGTGATGTTAGTATGAGAGCATAAGCAAATTTTTCTATTTTCTGATAGTTCAGCTCGGATCCTTGTAATGCTTTGCTGATGAAGTATACGGGCTATTGCCCGCTGTCATCTTCTCGGACTAGCACTGAGGCTATCACTCGACTTCCTACTGCGAGGTATAATATGAGTGGTTCTCGTTCCTGTGGCCGAGTTAGGATAGGTGGCTGTCCCAGGAACTTTTTGAAATCTTGGAAGGCCTGCTCGCACTCCGTTGTTCTTTCGAACTTCTTTCCTTTTCTTAGAGTAGCGTAGAAGGGAAGAGATCTTATTGCCGATCCGACTAGAAATCTGGACAAGGCTGCTAACCTCCCATTGAGTTATTGTACCTCTTTGACACAAGTCAGACTTTTCATGTCGAGTATGGCCCTGCATTTGTCCGGGTTTGCCTCGATTCCTCTCTGTGTGATCATAAAACCCAGGAATTTACCAGCTTATACTGCGAAGGTGCATTTTACGAGATTGAGTCGCATGCCATGTCGTCTTATAGTGTCGAATACTTGGGTCAGGTCGGATAATAACGTCTCTTTGTTTTGTGTCTTTACTAGCATGTCGTCCACGTAGGCTTCCATGATTTTTCCGATGTGATCCGAAAAAACCTTATTCATTAATCTTTGGTAAGTGGCTCCCGCGTTTTTAAGACCGAAGGGCATGACAATGTAGCAGTAATTTGCCTTTGGGGTTAAGAATGATGTTTTTTCTTGGTCGGGTGGATACATTGGGATTTGGTTATATCCCGAGTATGCGTCCATAAAGGAGAGGTATTTATATCCGGATGAGGCATCTACCAGTGCGTCGATGCTTGGGAGTGGATAAGGATCTTTTGGCCATGCTTTGTTGAGGTCGGTATAGTCAGTGCACATTCGCCACTTCCCGTTTGACTTTTTCACCAATACGACGTTAGCAAGCCATAGTGGGTATTTGACTTCTCTTATGAAACCTGCCTCCAGTAGAGCTTGTACCTGTTCTTCCGCAGCTTGAGAGCATTCTGGTCCTAGCTTTCTACGTCTCTGTTGTACCGGCCGAGATCCTGGGTAGACTGCTAGCTTGTGGCACATCAGCTTGGGATCTATGCCTGACATGTTTACGGCCTTCCATGCAAAGAGGTCGACGTTGTCTCGTAGAAACTGTATGAGTGATTTTTTTATGTCTCCTTTCAGGAGTGTGCCGATATTAGTCGTTTGGTTCGGGGTGTCCCCGATCTGGATTTTCTCTATTTCGCCTTCAAGTTGGGAGCGGAGTTTTTCCTACCTTTGAACTCCACCGAGCTCAATTGTGTGGAACTCTTCTCCATTGCCTCTGAGGTTTAGACTTTCGTTGTAATAGCGGCACACCATCTTCTGATCTGCTTTTATCGCCGCTATCCCCCTACCATTGGGAACTTCATGCATAGATGTCAGATTGAGACTATTGCACCGAGCTGATTCAACATTGTCCGACCTATTAGGGGATTGTAGGCTGAACTTACGTCGACTACGATGTAGTCTATTTTGAGTGTTCTTGACTGTTTTCCGAAAGTTGTGTGTAGTGGGATGTATCCCATCAGTTGTACCGGGGTATCTCCTAGTCCGAACAGGCTATCCAGATATGCTTTGAGTTCTTTTTCTTCTAGGCCGAGTTTGTTGAAGGCACTTTTGAATAAGATATCGGCGAAGCTCCTCTGGTCTATTAGCATGAGGTAAAGATTTGCGTTTGCCAGTATAATAGTTATGACCATGGGATCGTCATGTCCTGATGCGATGCTGGAAGCGTCTTCCTTGGTGAAAGTAATTGCGGGGATGTCGGGTACTTCCTCCTTTCCTGCGATATGATATACGTCTTTGAGGTGTCTTTTGCGAGATGATTTGGAGATTTCTCCCCCGACAAATCCGCCGTGTATCATGTGGACATGTCTTTCTGGTGTACGAGATGATCGCGCAGTTTGTCCAACATCTTCTGCTCTTCTTCTTCTTCTTTGCTCATCGTCACAGGTGGCCAGATATCGATCTAGCTTTCCTTCTCTTACTAGCTTTTCTATGACGTTTTTTAGATCGAAACACTCATTGGTGGAGTGCCCGTGGATCCGATGGTATTCACAATATTCAGCCCGGTTTCCTCCTCCTTTTTTGCCTTTGAGTGGCCGAGCTGGTGGTATTTTTTCCGTGTTGCAGACCCCTCTGTATACATCCGCAAGAGATACCCGAAGGGGGTGTAAATGTGGTATTTTTTATTTTCTCTCCATGTCGATCTTCTTTTTTTCTGGAATATTTGTCTTTATCCCGGGAAGCGAATTCGGCTTTCGAGGTCTCTCCTAATCGGGAGTTTTCCTCCATGTTGATATACTTTTCCGCTCGTTCCTGCACCTTATTCAGAGATGTGGGGTATTTCTTCGATATGGATTGACTAAAGGGCCCTTCTCGCAAGCCATTAATGAGGCCCATAATAGCGGCCTCCGTTGGTAGGTTCTATATGTCCAGGCATGTATTGTTGAATCTTTGCATGTAGTTTCGAAGGGTTTCCCGCTCTCCTTGTCTGATTCCCAATAGGCTCGAAGCATGTTTAGCCTTGTCTTTTTAGATGGAGAATCTAGCCAGGAATTTCTTGGCCATATCGTCGAAACTTGAGATGGACCTAGGAGGGAGGTTGTCGAACCATCTAATCGCCGTCTTTGTCAAAGTAGTTGGAAAGGCTTTGCAACGAACTGCGTCTGAGGCATCGATGAGGTACATTCTACTTCTGAAATTGCTTAGGTGATGGCCGGGATTTGTAGTACCGTCGTATAAGGTCATATCTAGGAGTTTAAAGTCTTTTGGGATTTTAGTCTTCATGATCTCTTCGGGGGGAATCGGCTGGCTTTGGTTTTGATATCGGCTTCAAGTTTTAGGAGTTTGTTCTCCAATTCCCGGTGTTACCTTATTTCCCTTTGTAGGTCTTTCTCGGTCTCTCGTTGACGTAAGGCTTCTTCTTCAAGTTGTTTTAATTGGTCCTGAAGTGCATTCATGGCTCCCTCGCTTGAGGAGTTCTTCTTGTTGTTAAGTTGGGAAGTATCTTTTAGTGTGGTGTCCGCGTTTTTGTGCAGTGTTCTATCCTCTAGATCTGAAGTGTGGTCATTGTCATGGTTGTCCGCCATGGTGATGGGATGACTTCCAGGGTGCCCAGCAACGGCGCCAATGTTCTGAGGGTTACTTGAAACTGTAGGTCGATCTTGGACGAGATCTTCTGTACTGATCGGAGCTGTTGTGTCCGATTTGATGATGGTGGCTGGAGCCGCCGTGTCTAACTTGTTGGACTTGGTAGTGGTGCTGATCCTTCGCCCCGGGAGGGTGGGGGGTACCTGCAAGGGACTTCGATGCTTTAGTTAGCAAGGGTATTAAGCAGGTATTGAGTAGAATCAGAGTATGAGTTATACCTGGGTACTCCAGTGTATTTATAATGGTGTAGAGTGACCTTTCTGGAGATAAGATAGTTATCCTATCTTATCTTATCTTCGTGTGAGGTCATCTTATCTTTAAGGGAACCGCCCTTATCTCTATAGGCTTGGGCTGCCTTAGGATTTTGGGTCGTGTTCCTCCGTTAGGGCCCTTCTTTAGGCTTTCTTGGTGACTTGGCCGAACTCTCTAAGAAGAAGCCGAGTCATCCTGACCTGAAGAGGTCGGTCGCTTTGACTGTAGAACATCCCGGGTCGGATAACTCGACCCAGGATATGAACATTTTCCTTGTGCTAGGCAACCTACGTCCAGTCTCCTCCACAACAATCGAGAAATTTCCACTATAGTTAAAAGTATTACATACACCAATTTCACACTCAAGTTCTAACCTAACTTGACATTGGCTATGCTAACACCTAACTATTCACTTTTAGTGCTAACCCAACTAAGAAAGGGATACCAAACAGGTACAAGATACAAGACACTTAACCAACCTAAAGAAATCAGAAAATAACTCTAGCATTTTCTCTCAAGTGTATCACTCAGCCTTTTTCCACTCATGGCTTTTACTTGAGCTTTCTCACAATACCTTTTCTCACAAAAAATTACAGAAAGATAAACTTAAAAAAGTACATTACAATCAGTAAAACATGAAGGAGATTGACTTCATCAACAGCCTTTGTGCTATGCGAAAACCAGATTAGCAAGCCTCTGATTAAGTTCTTCTTGCTGGCGGAATGCACCTTTGATTAGGTTACACTGTCCAGTTAGTTGAACTCTCTCAAAGAACACTTCTTATAACAAAACCTCAATACTCTGGTTATCTCTCCTTGGTTTCTGAATGAACACTAAACTTCTTTTATCTCCTTGCATGTTACTTGGTTCTTCTTCCAAGGTCAACATCTTGAGCCTTGAGCTTCACCAACCCACAGATTAACTTTTTCTCATTAAACCTTAGAGTAGAAACTTTTTCTTCTAACTCCTTCATCTTGGCTGAAAGTCATAAAGCAGCAACCACAAAAGCCTTCTAGTGGTCAACCTAATCTGGACCCTTGAAAAACCAACTTGGTCCCCAAGACGAGTTTGAGACCGTGGATACACAGCAGATTGCGGCTGAAGGCAACTTTCCCTTGCATGCCATTTTCGGACTTGTAGAGAGTTGGGAAGAAGAGAAGAAGATTTGATGCATGGAAGAGGAAATAGTTTACCTTTAATCTTGACCTAAGCTTGATTTGGTTTGAACTGGATGATTTGACTTTGGCCTCTCAAGCTTGATCTTTCTCTTTCTTTCTTCTTCTGTGAATGGCGTGTGGAAGAAGCTCTTTCTCTTTCTCTTTCTTACTTTTCTAGAACTCTGATTTGACTAAGACAAAAGATAGAGGAACGTTGCTTTGGTAAGAGCAAGATGGAGGGAATTGCTTGCTGAAGTAAAATCGGGCTTGGATCGGATAGTGATATGCTTGGCCCATTCTGATTTTTTCATCTTTGTTTTCTTATGGGCTTCGTTTACATTGTTGGCCGTCAGCCTTGTTTTATTTCTCATTCTATTTGGGCTGTAATTCACATTTTAGCCTGCAATATTTTATAAATAGTTAGTAATATGCAATTATAATTAATCAACACTAATTATTCATTTTGCCCAAAAATAATGTTTGTCATCACTAATTAATTTAGTTAATTTCTTAACTCAACATTGTCCTTTAAGTTCAGAGGGTGGTCAATCTAGGTCCATCAAAGCAGTACTTGTAGTGGTACCATCATGTGGCACAAAGATTCTTATCCCATGACTCCACCTTTGTTAATCCTAAGCCAAATGAGAACCTTGCTGAGGTGGCTCACATAATTGTAGATAGGATGCCAAGTAAGGAGCGACATAAGCGTATTGGTACTCGAGCCACCAATTATGATTGGCAATAGATCAATGACATCATGATGATGATAGAGGAGGGATGCTGAGCGAGATTATGGTGGCGACATATTCATTGAGCACGAATTAGGTGTAGATGCAGCAGAGGTGATAGTTATAGCGGCAATGGTGGTGGTAGTCATAAGGGAATGGGAGTGGTGTGGTAGTGGAGATGTCGGGAGCGGTGGTGGTTAGGGTGGAGGATGTGTGGGGAGAAGTGGTGAAAGGGGTCTTGGAGAAGTAGGGAGCAGTTTTGGCAGAATCACTTTCACTTTAGATTTTAGTAGTTAGGTGTTTGGTAAGGATAACAATTTGATATATTTCAACCCTTCCTAATTAAGGCCCACTAGACTTATTCAAAAGATGTTCATGGAGTTTGCTAGTCCTAGAACCATGAAAGAGTAGTACAATGGTTCTCAGTTTTATATAGAGATACTTAACATGCTGTGGGAGGATGATGGACAACATTACAAACCTACAGATGTAGGAGTTCCATCCACAGTTTATGGTGGATCTCAATCTATATGATACGAGATTTTCATTGAGTAACACCTCCATCAGCATTTGGCACAACATCTCCTCTGCCTCCATCGTCCACAAATCATGCCTAGAGAGCCAGAGGTTGATACGTTCAACTATGTGTGGCATTGATAGTTAGTTACTCCTAGGTGGACTTGGTCACGACGACGACGACGACGACGCCGCCAATGACTAGCATATCATTAGTTTAGGGTTTATTAGTTACTTTGCATGTTACTTTCATATTGGTTGATTAGGATATATATCTTGTTATTTATGTACTTACAACCATGTGACAAATGGATTATCGGTTAGGTCACAACTTCATATAATTTCTAATATTTTCAAATATTAAACATGAATGAACATAACATAAGCATTTGCAAACTGAAACAACTAATGATATTAAGAAAGTAACTAAAGTACATGTGGATAATGCTAGTACTGGTACAATTACAGACATTGAACTTGAACTCGAGACTCCCCCAACATATTGCTAATTCAAAGTTAGTCTCTCAAAACTGGCGATAAAATCCCCAAACATTTCATACAACTCATGGATTCTCACCTCAAAAAAATTTTTTCCAACAATGAAAGAAAATTTTAAATCTTCATTGCAACCTATTGATGGAATCTAATTGTCAGTTTAAAATTTCTCAAAAAGAATTGTGTTGCAAGTATAGATCCAAACCAACAATTGACCCTAATCAAAGATTAAATGATTGTCACAATACAAATAAAAATAACTGGGAGTAAAATCCCGGGTCGTTCTCCCTAGGAATTGCAATCGAGTGCTCAATTGTTAGCAATGAGATATCGAGTGTTTTAATTAAAATAAACGAAAATATAAATAACAAAAATTTAAGACAATTATGGAAATTAACAAAGAAATATCTTGGCAAGGGTTGATAGTTAAGGATCACTATCTTTGTTACTAACCACAAGATGATAATTACAAAGAGCAATCCCGCTTCGTCATCTCCAACATCAGAAAAAAGTCAAATAGGCTTAATTAATCCTAATTCATAAGTCCTAATCAACTTATTAGTTGAATTAGCAAAAGATTAGTATCAATGAAATCAAGACTAATTAAAATCTCTAAACTATCAATCAACTTGGACATTAGTAACTTAAGGTTACCCAAGTTACCAACCCAAACCAAGAATGACAAAAATCTACTCTATAGCTAAAAAAAATATTTTATTAAACACCTAGAGTGCAATAAAGGCAAACATCATAAAATATAAGAATTAATAAAAACTATAACTAACCAAGACAAGATATCAATAGTAACAACTCAAATAAGTATAAATAAAATATAAAACATCAAATTCATTAAAGAAAATAGAAAGTACACAAGAGAGTTCATAAACTAAAAGTGGCAAAAAATGAGAAATTAACAAGAGTAGGAAAACTAAGACACTGGAAAAAGAAAATATTAAAAACTACACTAGAACAAGATCAAAATCTAAAATTAAAGAGAAAACTAAGCTAAGAACCCTAAATTCTAGAGAGAGAGAGAGCTCTCTCTCTAGAGTTGACCTAAAATATAATGTAAAACTAAAATTAACACTACTTGGTTCAATATCATCATAAATGAGTTGGATTGGACTCAAAAGGCTCCAAAAATTGTCCCTCGCGTGTTTCTTTAATGAAGCACATTTTTGGTATCCGCGTACGCGAGATTTGGCTATGTACACGGACGGCCTAACTCAACGTCCATTAGAAATATATGCATATAATTTTGAAGTACTAGATGTTAGCTTTCTAATGCCACTGGAACTGTCTCATTCGGAGCTCTATAACTCAAGTTATAGTCACTTTAGTACGAATAGGTCAGGATTAACAGCTCTACAAATCCTTCACTTCTTCATGAATTCTCCACTTTTGCATGTTTTTCCTTCATCCTTGCAAGTCATCCTTGCCTTCTAAAACTTAAATCACCTAAACAAACATATCAAGGCATCAAATGGAATAAAGATGGATTAAATTCGACAATTTAAAGGTATAAAAAGCATGTTTTTCACAAAACTATGCTATTTCAATGAATAAATGTAAAATAAGTTGATAAATTCCACTATTTTCTAACCAAAATTCATCGTAAAATATGAGTTTATCACCTATAACAAAAGAATCATACTTCATAGAGGTTGACACTGAAAAATTAGGATCTTGTAGAATAATTTTTTCATCCACTTGATTTATACACTCTAAATTTCTATAATATCCTGATATGAAGATCAACGAAACTACTTGTTCACAGATAAAGACACTTCTAGAATCCTTGTCAGTAAACTTTATACTTTCTATTTTATTTTTCTTAATCTTTTTTCTATGATGTATGGTGCACGAATTTGTAATCCGTACAACTAACCAGCAAGTGCACTGGGTCGTCCAAGTAACACCTTACGTGAGTAAGGGTCGATCCCACGGAGATTATTGGTTTGAAGCAATCTATGTTTATTTTATTATTCTTAGTCAGGATATTAATTAAAGTTATCAGTTGGAATTATTAGATTGGAAAAATAAAAGAGAATAATAGCGTTACTTGTTGTGCAGTAATGAGAAATATGTTGGAGTTTTTGAGATGCTTTGTCCTCTGACTTCAACTCTTCCTTGAAATCCTTCTCCACACGCAAAGTCCCTTCCATGGCAAGCTCTATGTAGGGTGTCACCGTTGTCAATGGCTACTTCCCATCCTCTCAGTGAAAACGTTCCTATGCTCTGTCACAGCACGGCTAATCATCTATCGGTTCTCAATCAGGTTGGAATAGAATCCATTGATTCTTTTGCGTCTGTCACTAACGCCCAGCCTTCAGGAGTTTGAAGCTCGTCACAGCCATTCAATCCCAGAATCCTACTCAGAATACCACAGAAAAGGTTTAGACTTTCCGGATCCTCATGAATGCCGCCATCAATCCGGCTTATACCACGAAGATTCTGATTAAGGAATCTAAGAGATACTCATTCAATCTGATGTAGAACGGAGGTGGTTGTCAGGCACACGTTCATGGATTGAGGAAGGTGATGAGTGTCACGGATCATCACCTTCTCCATAATTAAGCGCGAATGAACATCTTAGATAAGAACAAGCGTGTTTGAATGGAAAACAAAGGAATTGTATTAAATCATCGAGACGCCGCAGAGCTCCTCACCCCCAACAATGGAGTTTAGAGACTCGTGCCATCAAAAAGTATGTAATTCAGATCTGAAAATGTCATGAGGTACAAGATAAGTCTCTAAAAGTTGTTTAAATAGTAAACTAGTAACCTAGGTTTACAAAAAATGAGTAAACTAAGATAATTGGTGCAGAAATCCACTTCTGGGGCCCACTTGGTGTGTGCTGGGGCTGGAACTAAAGCTATCCACGAGTTGAGGCCTTTCTTGGAGTTGAACTCCAAGTTATAACGTGTTTTGGGCGTTCAACTCCGGATTATGACGTTTTTCTGGCGTTTAACTCCAGACAGCAGCATGTACTTGGCGTTCAACGCCAAGTTACGTCATCTTTCTTCGCGCAAAATATGGACTATTATATATTGTTGGAAAGCCCTGGATGTCTACTTTCCAACGCCGTTGAGAGCGCGCCAATTGGACTTCTGTAGCTCCAGAAAATCTATTTCGAGTGCAGGGAGGTCAGGATCCAACAGCATCAGCAGTCCTTTTTCAGCCTAACTCAGATTTTTGCTCAGCTCCCTCAATTTCAGCCAGAAAATACCTGAAATCACAAAAAAACACATAAACTCATAGTAAAGTCCAGAAATATAATTTTTGCCTAAAAACTAATATTATTCTACTAAAAACTAATTAAAACATGCTAAAATCTACATGAAATTACCCCCAAAAAGCGTATAAAATATCCGCTCATCACAACACCAAACTTAAACTGTTGCTTGTCCTCAAGCAGCTAGATAAATAAAATAGGTTTTAACAGAAATTAAGAAGTAATAATATTTTAGAGTTTTAAATGAAGCTCAGATTCTTATTAGATGAGCGGGGCTTGTAGCTTTTTGTTTCTGAACAGTTTTGGCATCTCCCTTTATCCTTTGAATTTCAGAATGATTGGCATCCATAGGAACTCAGAATTCAGATAGTATTATTGATTCTCCTAGTGTAGTATGTTGATTCTTGAACACAGTTATTTTATGAGTCTTGGCCGTGGCCCTAAGCACTTTGTTTTCCAGTATTACCACCAGATACATAAATGCCACAGACACATGACTAGGTGAACCTTTTCAGATTGTGACTTAGCTTTGCTAGAGTCCCCAGTCAGAGGTGTCCAGAGCTCTTGAGCACACTCTTTTTGCCTTGGATCACGACTTTAACCACTCAGTCTCAAGTTTGTAACTTGGACCTGCATGCCACAAGCACATGGTTAGGGATAGCTTGGTTTAGCCGCTTAGGCCTGGAACTATTTCCTTGGGCCCTCCTATCCACTGATGCTCAAAGCCTTGGATCCTTTTTACCCTTGCCTTTTGGTTTTAAGGGCTATTGGCTTTTTCTACTGCTCTTTTTTTTTTTTGAATGGACTGCTTTTTCTTGCTTCAAGAATCAATTTCATGATTTTTCAGATCATCAATAATATTTTTCATGTTCCTCATTCTTTCAGGAGCCAATATTCATCAAATTCAAAGTACAAGTTATGCACTGTTCAAGCATTCATTCAGAGAACAAAAAGTATTGCCACCACACATAATTAATTATAATTTTTATTATTAAGAACTCGAAAAATATAGATTACTTCTTTATTCTAAAAAAAATCTACTACTTTATTCATGTCTGATGATGATGAGAAAAATAAATTATAGCTTAATTGGAAATAAAATCAAAATAGATATACTAATTAATACTACTACTACCACTATATATCTCCTAAGGTAAATTTCCATAATAACACTATCACAAAGTAAAAAAATTTGGAACTCAACAACCTGTTGTTTTGAGAAGTAGATGTTCCTCTAATCTGTGGGGTGTTGTTCAAGGATTAATTTTTGGCGCTTCAGCTCCCTTAGATCACGCCCTTGCTCTTCCTGTTCCTTAAGTAGTTTGCAAAGCATGCTACTTTGATTGTTATGTTCTTCCTTTAATTGATCCATAGCTTCTTGCAATTTGGAAATAGAAGCCTCAAGATGTTCCCAATATTCGAATTGAGGCAGTTCTGGGAGGGCTTCATCTTGTTGCTGTTGTCTGACGATTGATATTCCAGTGATTGGCCTCTCAACTGGGATATATTCTGTTATTCCCATCTTCACTCTAGCATCTTTGTAGAGCATAGAAATTAAGCTTGGATAGGCCAATCTGGCGTCCTTGGAATTCCTGTTTGCTATTTTGTATAGCTCACATGAGATCAGTTGATGGACTTCTACTTCTTTTCCCAACATGATGCAGTGAATCATTACTGCTCTTTTAACAGTAACTTCAGAACGGTTGCTGGTAGGCAATATGGAACGCCCTATGAAGTCTAGCCAGCATCTGGCTACTGGTTTTAGATCTTCTCTTTTGAGTTGATTTGGGATGCCAGTCGTGCTGGTGGTCCACCTGGCTTCAGGGATGCATATATCCTCTAGAATCTTGTCCAGAACTTTATTTACCCTCATCATTCTCCTATTAAAGGAGTCTGGGTCATCTTTCAGTTGGGGAAGCTTAAATATCTCCCTGATCTTGTCAGGATGGGTATGAACGATCTTTCCTCTGATTAAGGTCCGATGGTCATAGAGAGCAGCTCCAATTATTCTTTGCCGGTCTGTCTGCCATAGATTAGCATAGAACTCCTGAACCATGTTCTTTCCCACTTTCGTTTCAGGATTGGCCAGAATTTCCCAAGCTCCTGTTTCGAATTTGCTCTTGGATCTCCGGATATTCATCTTCTTTCAGATCAAATTTGACTTCCGGGATCACTGATCTGTGACTCATTATCTTGTAGTAATGGTCTGAATGTTCTTTAGTTAAGAACTTCCCTTGATTCCAAAGTGGCTTTGGAGTGTTCTCTTTCTTGCCTCTTGGGTTGGGTTGTTTTCCTTTAGGAGCCATGATCTTTAGTGGGTATGTTTTTGTGATCACGGATAAACACACCAAACTTAGAGCTTTGCTTGTCCTCAAGCAAAAGAGGAGAAAGAAGAGGGAGAGGAGGAGAGCAAGTGTTTGATGGGGATGAGGAGAGGGGCGCCGAATTCAATATATAGGGAGGGGGTGGGTAATTTTCGAAAATAGGAAAAAGATAAGATATAAGATATGATTTGTAAAAGATAGATATGATAAGAAAAAGATATAGTTTAAAAAGAGATAGATTTAACTAATAATTAAAAGATAGATCTGAATTTTTAATTTTGAAAAAGATTTTAAAAAGATAATTGAGTTTTGAAAACAAACTTAAAAGAGTTGGATTGGATTGGAAAACAATTTGTCTTTATGGATTAAGATATATTTGAAATTTTTGAAACATGGATTTTTAGAAATCAGGGTTTTTAGAAAACTAATTTGATATGAGGGATGACAATTTGAAGCATGTTTATGTAAGAAATCATGAATTGAAACATAAAAAATTTAGAAAAAATATAAAGAAAAACGACTTTTTACCTCCTCCCACCATCCTGGCGTTAAACGCCCAAACGATGCATGTTTTGGGCGTTTAACGCCCAAATGCTGCTTCTCCTGGGCGTTCAACGCCCAGCTGATGCTTCTTTCTGGCGTTGAACGCCATGAGGTCCTTTGTCACTGGGCGTTTTTCTGAATGCCCAGGACGCTAACAATCTGGCGTTGAACGCCCAGAAGGTGCTTCTTTCTGGCATTCAACGTCCAGAAGATGCTCCTTTCTAGCGTTCAACGCCCAGATGGCTACCCTTACTGGCGTTGAACGCCCAGTAGGTGCTTCTTTTGGGCGTTCAACGCCCAAAACATTTCTTACTGGCTTTTTGATGCCAGTAAGCTTTCCAAATTTCCCTGTAACCCTGTGACTTCAATCAATTGTTACTTCACCTTTTGAAGATACTCTGGCATCTACCTGTAAAACTTGATCAATTAGAAAAAAAAAGGACAAATAAAATTAAATTTTGTGATTTGGCTGGGTTGCCTCCCAGCAAGCGCTTCTTTAATGTCATTAGCTGGACTGTTACTGAGCTTTAATTAAGTCTCAGTTTTGAGCACTCTTGCTCAAAATTACCTTCAAGATAATGCTTAACTCTTTGTCCATTAACAATGAACTTTCTGTTAGATTCATTATCCTGAAGCTCTACGTATCCATATGGTGATACACTTGTAATTACATATGGGCCTCTCCACCAGGATTTTAATTTCCCAGGGAATAATTTGAGCCTAGAATTAAATAGCAGAACTTTCTGCCCTGGCTCAAAGACTCTGGATGACAATTTCTTATCATGCCATCTTTTTGCTTTCTCCTTGTAAATTTTTGCATTCTCGAAAGCATTGAGTCTAAATTCCTCTAGCTCATTTAACTGGAGCAATCGTTTTTCTCCAGCTAACTTGGCATCAAGGTTTAGGAATCTGGTTGCCCAGTAGGCCTTGTGTTCCAGTTCCACTGGCAAGTGACATGCCTTTCCATACACAAGCTGGTATGGAGAGGTCCCTATAGGGGTCTTGAATGCTGTTCTGTATGCCCACAGAGCATCATCCAAGCTTCTTGCCCAATCCCTTCTACGGTTAATTACAGTCCGTTCCAGGATTCTTTTGAGTTCTCTATTTGAGACTTCAGCTTGCCCATTAGTTTGTGGGTGATATGGAGTAGTTATCCTGTGGCTAACTCCATAACGTACTAGAGCAGAGTAAAGCTGTTTATTGCAAAAATGAGTGCCCCCATCACTGATTAATACTCTAAGGATACCAAATCTGATGAAGATGTGTTTCTGGAGGAATTTTAACACTGTTTTAGTGTCATTAGTGGGTGTTGCAATAGCCTCCACCCATTTGGATACATAATCCACTGCCACCAGAATATAAGTGTTTGAGTATGATGGTGGGAAAGGTCCCATGAAGTCAATGCCCCATACATCAAACAACTCAATCTCCAATATCCCTTGTTGAGGCATGGCATAACTGTGAGGTAGGTTGCCTGATCTTTGGCAACTGTCACAATTAAGCACAAACGCTCGGGAATCTTTATAGAGAGTAGGCCAGTAGAAGCCACTTTGGAGGACTCTTGTGGCTGTTCGCTCACTTCCAAAATGTCCTCCATACTGTGATCCATGGCAATGCCATAAAATCTTTTGCGCTTCTTCCTTAGGCACACATCTACGGATTACTCCGTCTGCACATCTCTTGAAGAGATATGGTTCATCCCAAAGATAGTACTTTGCATCTGTGATTAATTTCTTTGATTGCACCCTACTGTACTCTTTGGGTATGAATCTCACTGCCTTGTAGTTTGCAATGTCTGCAAACCATGGCACTTCCTGGATGGCAAAGAGTTGCTCATCCGGAAAAGTTTCAGAGATCTCAGTGAGAGGGAGGGACGCCCCTTCTACTGGTTCTATTCGGGACAGGTGATCTGCTACTTGATTCTCTGTCCCTTTTCTGTCTCTTATTTCTATATCAAACTCTTGCAGAAGCAACACCCATCTGATGAGTCTGGGTTTTGAATCCTGCTTTGTGAGTAGATATTTAAGAGCAGCATGATCAGTGTACACAATCACTTTTGATCCTACTAAATAGGATCTGAATTTGTCAATGGCGTAAACCACTGCAAGTAGCTCTTTTTCTGTGGTTGTGTAATTCTTCTGTGCATCATTTAGAACACGGCTGGCATAGTAAATGACGTGCAGAAGCTTGTCATGCCTTTGTCCCAACACTGCACCAATGGCATGGTCACTGGCATCACACATCAATTCAAATGGTAGTGTCCAGTCTGGTGCAGAGATGATTGGTGCTGTAACCAATTTAGCTTTCAGAGTCTCAAAAGCCTGCAGACACTCTTTATCAAAGATAAATGGCGTGTCAGCAGCTAGCAGGTTGCTCAGAGGTTTGGCGATTTTTGAAAAATCCTTTATAAACCTCCTATAGAATCCTGCATGCCCCAGAAAGCTTCTGATTGCCTTAACATTGGCAGGTGGTGGTAATTTTTCAATTACCTCTAGTTTAGCTTGGTCCACCTCTATTCCCTTGTTCGAGATTTTGTGCCCAATGACAATTCCTTCAGTTACCATAAAGTGACATTTTTCCCAGTTTAAAACCAGGTTAGTCTCTTGGCATCTCTTTAGAACAAGTGCTAGATGGTCAAGACAGGAGCTGAATGAGTCTCCAAATACTAAAAAGTCATCCATGAAGACTTCCAGGAATTTTTCCACCATATCAGAGAAAATTGAGAGCATGCACCTCTGAAAGGTTGCAGGTGCATTGCACAGGCCAAATGGCATTCTTCTGTATGCAAATACTCCAGATGGACATGTGAATGCCGTTTTCTCTTGATCCTGGGGATCTACTGCAATTTGATTATAACCTGAATATCCATCCAGGAAGCAGTAGTATTCATGACCTGCTAGTCTTTCTAGCATTTGGTCTATGAATGGTAAAGGAAAATGATCCTTTCTGGTGGCTGTATTGAGCCTTCTATAATCAATACACATACGCCACCCTGTAATTGTTCTTGTAGGAACCAGTTCATTTTTTTCATTATGAACCACTGTCATGCCACCTTTCTTAGGGACAACTTGGACAGGGCTCACCCAGGGGCTGTCAGAAATAGGATAAATGATCCCAGCCTCTAGTAATTTAGTGACCTCCTTTTGCACCACTTCTTTCATGGCTGGATTCAGCCGCCTTTGTGGTTGGACCACTGGTTTGGCGTCATCCTCCAGTAAGATCTTGTGCATGCATCTGGCTGGGCTAATGCCCTTAAGATCACTGATGGACCACCCAAGAGCTGTCTTGTGTGTCCTTAGCACTTGAATTAGTGCTTCCTCTTCCTGTGGCTCTAAGGTAGAGCTTATAATTACATGAAAGGTATCACCTTCTCCCAGAAATGCATATTTCAGGGATGGTGGTAATGGTTTGAGTTCGGGTTTTGGAGGTTTCTCCTCTTCTTGAGGGATTTTCAGAGGTTCTATTATCTTCTCTGATTCCTCCAAATCAGGCTGAACATCTTTAAAGATGTCCTCTAGCTCTGATTCGAGACTCTCAGCCATATTGACCTCTCTTACCAGAGAGTCAATAATATCAACACTCATGCAGTCATTTGGGGTGTCTGGATGTTGCATGGCTTTGACAACATTCAACTTAAACTCCTCCTCATTGACTCTCAAGGTTACTTCCCCTTTTTGGACATCAATGAGGGTTCGGCCAGTCGCTAGGAAAGGTCTTCCTAGAATGAGAGTTGCACTCTTGTGCTCCTCCATTTCCAGCACCACAAAGTCAGTAGGGAAGGCGAATGGCCCAACCTTGACAATCATGTCTTCAATCACGCCTGATGAGTATTTAATGGAGCCATCAGCAAGTTGAAGACATATCCTGGTTGGTTTGATTTCTTCAGTCAAACCAAGCTTTCTGATAGTAGATGCAGGTATTAGGTTGATACTTGCCCCAAGATCACATAAAGCTTGCTTGGTACAAGTACCCTCTAATGTGCATGGTATCATAAAGCTCCCAGGATCTTTAAGTTTCTCAGGTAAGCTTTTCAGAATGACTGCACTGCATTCTTCAGTGAGGTAAACTTTTTCAGTTTCCCTCCAATCCTTCTTATGACTTAAGATCTCTTTCATGAACTTAGCATAAGAGGGTATTTGCTCAAGTGCTTCTGCAAACGGGATCTTTATTTCAAGAGTCCTGAGATAGTCTGCAAAGCGGGCAAATTGATTATCCTGTTCTGCTTGGCGGAGTTTTTGAGGATAAGGCATTTTGGCTTTGTATTCCTCAACCTTAGTTGCTGCAGGTTTATTACCTACAGAAGTGGGTTGGGAAGCCTTTTTAGAAGGGTTGTCATCAGCACTTGTATGTGACTGATCCCCTACTGGCATTTGGATGCCAGGGGTGGAAGCTGGAGTGGCGTTAGACGCCATTTCCCCATTTGTTACTGGCGTCTGAACGCCAGAACCATGCTCCCTTTGGGCGTTCAACGCCGGATCCATGCTTGTTTCTGGCGTTGAACGCCAGGAATGAGCATAGGCTGGGCGTTCAGCGCCAGTATTATTCCTCTCTGGGCTCTGATTGTCCTCAGAGGGATTTTGAGTAGCCATTTGTTCATTTCTTGGCTTCCTGCTGCTTTGAAGTGAGGTATTTAATGTTTTCCCACTTCTTAGTTGAACTGCTTGGCATTCTTCTGCTATTTGTTTTGACAGTTGCTTTTCTGTTTGCCTTAACTGTACTTTCATATTCCTGTTAGCCATTCTTGTTTCCTGTAGTATTTCCTTGAATTCGGCTAGCTGCTGAGTTAAAAAGTCTAATTGCTGATTGAATTCATTAGCCTGATCTACAGGACTGAGTTCAGCAGTTACTGTTTTAGCTTCTTCTTTCATGGAAGATTCACTGCTTAGGTACAGATGCTGATTTCTGGCAACTGTATCAATGAGCTCTTGAGCTTCTTCAATTGTTTTTCTCATATGTATAGATCCACCAGCTGAGTGGTCTAGAGAGGTCTGAGCTTTTTCTGTAAGCCCATAGTAGAAGATGTCTAATTGCACCCACTCTGAAAACATTTCAGAGGGGCATTTTCTTAGCATCTCTCTGTATCTCTCCCAGGCATCATAAAGGGATTCATTATCTCCTTGTTTGAAGCCTTGGATGCTTAGCCTTAGCTGTGTCATCCGTTTTGGAGGGAAATAGTGATTCAGGAATTTTTCTGACAACTGTTTCCATGTTTTTATGCTGTTCTTAGGCTGGTTATTTAACCACCTCTTAGCTTGATCTTTTACAGCAAATGGAAACAGTAATAATCTGTAGACATCCTGATCCACTTCTTTATCATGTACTGTGTCAGCAAATTGTAAAAATTGTGCCAGAAACTCTGTAGGTTCTTCATGTGGAAGACCAGAATATTGGCAGTTTTGCTGCACCATGATAATGAGCTGAGGATTCAACTCAAAGCTACTAACTCCAAGGAGGGTATACAGATACTACCCCCATATGAAGCAGTAGTGGGGTTAGCATATGACCCCAGAGTCCTCCTGGACTGATCATTCCCACTTAATTTCATAATGGAATAAAAGAGATGATATGTATGTTGCTATTGTTTATTTTATAAAAAAATTAATTTTTATAAAATAAAATAAAAACGAAACAAATAAAAGAAATTGAAAAAAATTTTGAAATTGAAATCTGAAATTTTTTTTTTGAATTTTGAATTTTATGATGAAAGAGAAAAATATGCAAAAGACACAAGATTTAAAATTTTTAGATCCAATGTTCCTTATTTTCGAAAATTTTGGAGGGAAAACACCAAGGAACAGCAAACTTAAAAATTTTAAGATCAAAGCACAAGAAAGACTCAAGAACACTTTGAAAATTCACAAGAACACCAAGAACAAAAGGAAGAACCCCAAACTTAAAATTTTTAGAAAACCAAGACAAATTTTTGAAAATTAAAGAAAACTTAGCAAGAAAACACCAAACTTAAAGTTTGGCACAAGATTCAATAAAAGAAAAATTATTTTTGAAAAAGATTCCAAAGAGGATACCCAATTATGAAGAACAACTACTAAAGCTCCAGCAAAATGGGCAGCAACTTCAGAGTTAATTTTAAAAATGGATATAAGTAAAAAATTTTTGAAAGTTACTGTTTGAAAAAGCACAAGAGAAACAAGAAAAGACACAAAACAAGAAAAACTAAAGATCAATCAAGAAAAATGGACAAGAACAACTTAAAGATCAAGGAAGAACCCAGAACACTAACACGAAAATTTTAAAGAAAATATAAAATATGCAATTAACACCAAACTTAAAATAAGACACTAAACTCACGAAAAATTAACAACTAATTAAGAAAAATAATATTTTTGAAAAGAAATTTTTGAAAAGAGACTATCCTATCAAAATTTAATGACTCTATAACAACAAAAATAAATTATTCCTAATCTAAGAAATAAAATAAGCCTTCAATTGTTCAAACTCAACAATTCCCGGTAACGGCGCCAAAAACTTGGTGCACGAATTTGTAATCCGTACAACTAACCAGCAAGTGCACTGGGTCGTCCAAGTAACACCTTACGTGAGTAAGGGTCGATCCCACGGAGATTATTGGTTTGAAGCAATCTATGTTTATTTTATTATTCTTAGTCAGGATATTAATTAAAGTTATCAGTTGGAATTATTAGATTGGAAAAATAAAAGAGAATAATAGCGTTACTTGTTGTGCAGTAATGAGAAATATGTTGGAGTTTTGGAGATGCTTTGTCCTCTGACTTCAACTCTTCCTTGAAATCCTTCTCCACACGCAAAGTCCCTTCCATGGCAAGCTCTATGTAGGGTGTCACCGTTGTCAATGGCTACTTCCCATCCTCTCAGTGAAAACGTTCCTATGCTCTGTCACAGCACGGCTAATCATCTGTCGGTTCTCAATCAGGTTGGAATAGAATCCATTGATTCTTTTGCGTCTGTCACTAACGCCCAGCCTTCAGGAGTTTGAAGCTCATCACAGCCATTCAATCCCAGAATCCTACTCGGAATACCACAGACAAGGTTTAGACTTTCCGGATCCTCATGAATGCCGCCATCAATCCGGCTTATACCACGAAGATTCTGATTAAGGAATCTAAGAGATACTCATTCAATCTGATGTAGAACGGAGGTGGTTGTCAGGCACACGTTCATGGATTGAGGAAGGTGATGAGTGTCACGGATCATCACCTTCTCCATAATTAAGCGCGAATGAACATCTTAGATAAGAACAAGCGTGTTTGAATGGAAAACAAAGGAATTGTATTAAATCATCGAGACGCCGCAGAGCTCCTCACCCCCAACAATGGAGTTTAGAGACTCATGCCGTCAAAAAGTATGTAATTCAGATCTGAAAATGTCATGAGGTACAAGATAAGTCTCTAAAAGTTGTTTAAATAGTAAACTAGTAACCTAGGTTTACAGAAAATGAGTAAACTAAGATAATTGGTGCAGAAATTCACTTCTGGGGCCCACTTGGTGTGTGTTGGGGCTGGAACTAAAGCTATCCACGAGTTGAGGCCTTTCTTGGAGTTGAACTCCAAGTTATAACGTGTTTTGGGCGTTCAACTCCGGATTATGACGTTTTTCTGGCGTTTAACTCCAGACAGCAGCATGTACTTGGCGTTCAACGCCAAGTTACGTCGTCTTTCTTCGCGCAAAATATGGACTATTATATATTGCTGGAAAGCCCTGGATGTCTACTTTCCAACGCCGTTGAGAGCGCGCCAATTGGACTCCTGTAGCTCCAGAAAATCCATTTCGAGTGCAGGGAGGTCAGGATCCAACAGCATCAGCAGTCCTTTTTCAGCCTAACTCAGATTTTTGCTCAGCTCCCTCAATTTCAGCCAGAAAATACCTGAAATCACAGAAAAACACACAAACTCATAGTAAAGTCCAGAAATATGATTTTTTCCTAAAAACTAATATTATTCTACTAAAAACTAATTAAAACATGCTAAAATCTACATGAAATTACCCCCAAAAAGCGTATAAAATATCCGCTCATCAATGTACAAGAAAAACTTTATCATTAGACATTGTATTTGACCACTCTATATCAGATTCACGTTCATGGCGTATTTATACACTAATATCCACTCATAATCTATTACACCTTGCGACTGATTCCTTTTCTTCATAAACCATACTATTCAGAGCGAATTGCATATTTGTTCTTCATCTTCAAAAATCGCTGGAGGCCACCACGATTTATATTGTTATTTTGTTTTTTTTGTAAATTATGGATAGGTCCTATGAATTATGTATAAATTTTGAATCTACTAAAACTTCTAACGGATTACATAGAATTAAAATGGGACTGAAATGTTAGCTTTAAAAAAGGTTATAAATGAAAAATATTAAAAGAGATTTGCTTTATTTAAATATTCCGCCCTTAAATTTATCTCTAATTTTTTTCTTTAAACAACCTTATACTTATTTTTATTGAACAAATATAAGGGTATAAAGCAATAAGGTGATATGTATAATCATATGCGTGAAGTGCTTAAATTCGGACAATATACTACTTCTTTTTACAAAATATTTCACTAAATTTTTTTTCAACAAAATTGAAGAGATTATTATAATTATTTATGTTATGCTTGAGAACAATTCAAAACGTAGTTAATAATAATATATTAAATAGTTATAACATTATTATAAAAAAATTAAAACATATTTAAAAATACATCATGAAATTATCAATTATTAATTTTTGGCCTATAAAAAATTTTTGGTCCCTTTAGAAAAAGTCTAGTTCTGTCCTACTAATAATACTTTTGAGTAATTTAGTGATTGTTATTAAGTTTTACTCCTAACCATTACTCATTGTAATGCTAGTGTTTGAAAAAAACTTTTGAGAAAGCCAAAAATTTTAGCCAAAAATTACTTAAAGTATTCATATTCAAAAAATTATAAATATAATTTTTTTTAAATTTGTTACTGATGTGATAATAAATAAATAAATAATTATACAGATAAAAATGATAAAAGATCAAATTTTTCAAAAATTAGATAGAAGGATATAATTGTCTGAAATATAATTTGAAAGATTGAAAATTTGAAAATTGTAACTTGCAAATTCTCTATCAATCAACACCAATAAAATAATACGAATATTTATTGAATAATTTTAATTTTTAATATAAAAAATTAAATTAAAAAGCAATAGAATATAAAATATCACTAAATTAAATAAATGAAAATACCTATTCCTTCTTATGAGTTTGCGGCGTTTCACTATAAGAAAAATACTAAGGGTAGATCTATCAACGGATATTGATGAGCGGATATTTTATACGCTTTTTGGGGGTAATTTCATATAGTTTTTAGTATGTTTTAGTTAGTTTTTAGTATATTTTTATTAGTTTTTAGGAAAAATTCATATTTCTGGACTTTACTTTGAGTTTGTGTGTTTTTTTGTGATTTCAGGTATTTTCTGGCTGAAATTGAAGGATCTGAGCAAAAATCTGATTTAGGCTGAAAAAGGACTGCTGATGCTGTTGGATTCTGACCTCCCTACACTCGGAATGGATTTTCTGGAGCTATAGAAGTCCAATTGGTGCGCTCTCAATTGCGTTGGAAAGTAGACATCCAAGACTTTCCAACAATATATAATAGTGCATACTTTGCTCGAAGATAAATGACGTAAACTGGCGTTTGACGCCAATTTCATGTTCCATTCTGGCGTTAAACGCCAGAAACAGGTTGCAAGTTGGAGCTAAACGCCCAAAACAGGTTAAAATTGATGGCCAAATCGACGGCTAAGCCGTTCATAATATTAAAAATCGATGGCAAAATAGACGACGGAGATGGTCACTATTAAATTTGTCGATTTTTCAAAATTTTAATAAAATCGACAGCTTGGGGAGCCGTCGATAATAATTTATTAAAATCGATGGTCTTTCCGTCTATATTATGAGTATAAGAATTTCCCCTTCTTGGTAAAATCGATAACATTGCCGTCGATATTATTATATAAAATCGACGTCATTTTTGTCAATATTTAATTTAATAAAATCGACAATATTTTTGTCTGTAATATGATTTACAAGCTTAATAAAATCGACAACGCTGCCGTCGATATTATTATATAAAATTGACGTCCTTGCTGTCGATATTTGATTTATTAAAATTGATGTCCTTGCTGTCGATATTTGATTCATTAAAATCGACACAGTTGTCGTCGATTTAATTTTTTAAGTACCGACAAATTCTTTGTCTATTTTAAATTTAAAAAGCGACAACACTGTCGTCGATTTTAATAGCCATATTTTTTTAATTATTTTTTCTATTTGAAAAATAGTAAACAATTAATGCAAATAAACTTTTAAATATAGAAATAAAATTTATACAGAATATTAGATAATAAGACAAATAAAATTTAAAATATAAAAATAAAATTTATATTAAATATTAGATAATGAGTTTACAAACTTATCAAAATATAAATAATCCTCTAACATAAAGATTTAAAACAAGATAAATAACTAAACTTAGACTTGTAATAAGTAACAATTGAGCTGAACAAAGTTGTGTTAATAAAAAGTCCTTGCTGCTGCTAGCCTCAATTCCGGTTGATTTATTTGCTTCAGAAGATCAGTAGAAGTAACATGTAACATAAAACTGTAATTAGTACACTCAAGCAGAAAATTTATATTTTTGATACATAATGTTGACAGTGAAAGTGTTAAATATAGCAGAACACCAAAATCTCGAGTAGTGTATAGGAGGAAAACATGATACATGATAAGGTATTGATATGGAAAACCATGAATCAGGATTCATATTGCCGAATCGCTGATAAAATTTCAGCAATGCCTTCAAATTTTCTCCTTTCTTTGAGAATCATCTTAGCTAAATCAAGTGCTCGCTTTTCACATGTTGCACGCTTAGTAGCATCGGCAACGGATTCAAAATCCTCAACATGAGCTACACCAACTATTCTCCTGTGTATTAATGATCAATTGATCATAATGAAAGTGTTAGCCATGCCTCCTAAGAAATTTCATGTTGCTCAAATCATAAATACAGGCCATTGCTTCAGAATCATACTGTTCAACAAATATATATCTTACTGACCTCAACTAAACATCAGTGTAAATGATTATATACACATTAGAAAGTAGAGAGCGATTCCAACATTGTTACTGAATTTTATACCTAATATGTTTCCTCACACGAGCACTCTAGACTAGAGTCATTCAAAAGACACATTCTAATATTACCATTCCATATTTTTTATAGGAAAAATGCAATTAGTAAACTATGTCCACTTAGCAGCACTTAATTTCAACTTCCAATAACCAGGAATTCATGTCCACTTAGCAGCACTTAGTTTCAACTTCCAATAACCATCCCTATGATCTATGGTTTCCAGAAGAATTAAATGCTAAGTAGTGGGGAAAACAGTTCTGATATAACCGAGTGACCAAGAAAGAGAGGGAAATATAGCCAGTCTCACATTGCATCTGAAGAGCAGAAGGGTCTGAACGACTTCCCAATGACAATATCTACAAGCTTGCATCAAAGCCGTCTTCAAATAACAAATCAAAGTGAGTCCAAAACATTAATTAGTAAACTATATCCTCAGTAAGTGCATTATAAACATGCTACAAAATAGAAGTGAGATCTAACAAAAAAATTTTAATGTCTCATATTATCATGCAGATATCTCTAGAATTTTTATCAGATCCATCTGCCAATCTGTCACTTACAACTATGCATACTCTAGTTATAAGTTCTGCAAAAAGGAATAGAATCATATCCTAAAACTGCAAAGCTGGACCAAAATGGACCAAAAAAGTTACAAATTTGCAATTCCAAATACAGAACAGAATCTCCAATTCTCAAAATTGAAACTAGAACAACACTTGCACCAATTGTAATCAACCATACAATTCAACTTCTTCAAATCAAAACCAATTACCACAACAGAGCTTAAATCTAACCCAGAATCAACCTACCATTTAAAATGAAAAGAAAAAAAGAGAACAGCAAAAATGAAAGACTCTACCTGGCTGCAATAGTTCCTTAATTTCACATCAGCTCCATTCTCAAGCAACAAAGCCACAATCTAATGGAAACCCAAATCCAAGAACAAAAGAAGAAACTTTTTGAGGCATGAAAATCAGAAAAAGACAAAAAGGGTATTGAGATGAGATTAAACATTTGGATTCATGAAATGAACCTCGTTATGGCCCTTGGAAGTTACAAAATGAGTTTAATTAGACTTCACAGACGAACCGTCCAATACAGCACTTGGTTGGGGCAAATGCCATTCATACATGCCCTCAGAAGCTGAAGTGGAAACAGCACGAGAATGCACACAAGGCCTAGGCAATCTAGAGAAGTCAGCAGATTGATACACATTCCAACATTTTTAGTTCTATAACAATGACTAAGACTGTAATAGAAACGACAATAGTTATTTCCTTTTCTTTTCTTTTTCTTTCTGTTTTTATGGTGAAGCACTGGATAAAAAAATAGTTGTTTAAGAATTTTATTTTAAGATTGAAAACTTCATCCAGTCTATATATAGAAATTTCAAAAGTTATATGTAGTTATAAAATTACAAAAAACTCAAAGTTATATTTAGAACTTGTCTCTGCAGTATTCCTTCTGCCAAAAGCTACTTGAATAATGCCATCTAGCTGCCTCTCTAGCTTCACAAGTCAAAATAGAACTTATTACTGTGATTGAAGAAAACTAGCATGGACTGACCTTGACAGGGACAACAACCTAATAGAGGAGTATAGCTTCTCTAGCTGCACGATAAAATTCCAATGCAACTCTTGTAGATGACAGACAAACATCCTGAAAATTAATAATTCATTTATTAATGTAAAACTAATTGTAGGTCAACTAACTGAAAATATTTATATGAATGCAATTTAAGTAATCTTACACTAAAAGTCACACTCTAGGAGCAGATTTCTAGCCTTTGACATGATCTTGGTTTTTTTCTTATGTGCAAAGTGAACCTCAACATCATCAGCAAACTTGCTCAGTCTGCTATCATTGTCATCCGATGCGGAGATGAACTTAAGGTCTTTTAAAGCATATTCACATTCTATTGTAAATTTATATGAGATGATAAATTTAATTTATTTAAATAATATGTGCTGAGATACCACAGAGAAATTACCTTAACTTTGGAGTGCCGAACAGGTTCAGACTTGCCAAGACTTGCAAGATGCCCAACACGCAATATAATCTTCGAAAACGGAAAAAAAATAAACATGAAAACCAAGCTAATTAGAATGCAAGGCAAAAATAATATTGAATAATTGAAAGAACAAAAAATGCCGCAGAGATTGGGGATTATAATAATACTTTAAGGAGGGAAGCATGGAGAGATGGATCTGGAAGGGATTGATTGAGAGATTGAAGATCCGCCATCAACTGTTTCAGCTCCACCTCCATTGTTTCTCGTTGTCGTCTTCTTCTTGTTTCTGGATTTCGGATCTGAATTCAAATTGAGATTGAAATGTGAATCCCAAACGCAGAATCGAATAATCTAGAGCTGAACCTGCACCACCGCTCAGTGCCATAGATCCGTTAACTGCAGTGTTGGTGTAACTTGTAAGACCAATGGCGGGCTCGGCAGAGGAGGAGAAGAAGCTCTACTCTCAGGCGGAGGACGGCGGGTTTTCTTAGGAGTCGGAGAAGAAGAAGCTCTGCTCTCTGCCTCTCTCCGTGAGTGACTCCGTTCTGGTCTCTACTGTCGAGCCTTGGAGGAGAAGAAGAAGCGTCCTTTAGACTCTAATTCTCTGAAGATTTAGGGTTAAATTTTGGGAAAATGAGTGAAACGAGAAGGACGCGGGAAGTAAATGCGGGAGTAGTTTTTTGTTGATAAAGATCGACCGCTATTTTGTCGGATTTTAGTTAAAATAAAAATTAACATTCTATCTTTCTATTTTATATAATAAATCTATACCATCCATTCAATTTAAAAAAGAAATCTCTATTGTCTAAATATATCGACGACAAAAACTGTCGATATTTTACTTATTAAAATAGACAACAAGTCCGTCGATTTTATAGAAAAAAAATTCAACTCCTATTCTGTCGGTAATATGACGATAGTAGTAAGGTATTAAAAAAATTGTTAAAATAATAAATGACATTATCGTCGATTTTAATATTTTTTTATTAATAATCTTTTTTCATTTTATCGACGGAAAGCCGTTGAAAAATATCGACGGAAAACTTAACCGTCGATTTTTGGCGTCGATAATTACACTGTTTGTTGTTGTGGTTACAACCTGGCGTTTAACTCCAGAAACAGCCTATGCACGTGTAAAGCTCAAAGCTCAGCCCCAGCACATACCAAGTGGGCCCCAGAAGTAGATTTCTGCACTATCTATCTCAGTTTACTCATTTTCTGTAAACCTAGGTTACTAGTTTAGTATTTAAACAACTTTTAGAGATTTATTTTGTACCTCATGACATTTTTAGATCTGAAATTTTTTACTGTTTGACGGCATGAGTCTCTAAACTCCATTGTTGGGGGGGTGGAGAGCTCTACTGTGTCTCGATAGATTAATGCAATTATTTATATTTTCTATTCAAACACGCTTGTTTCTATCCAAGATATTTATTCGCACTTCAATATGACGAATGTGATGATCCGTGACACTCATCATCATTCTCAACCTATGAACGCGTGCCTGATAAACACCCCGTTCTACCTTAGATTGAATGAGTATCTCTTAGATCCCTTAATCAGAGTCTTCGTGGTATAAGCTAGAATCCATTAGCAGCATTTTTGAGAATCCGGAAAGTCTAAACCTTTTCTGTGGTATTCCGAGTAGGATTCAGGGATTGGATGACTGTGACGAGCTTCAAACTCACAAGGGTTGGGCGTAGTGACAGACGCAAAAGGATTGATGGATCCTATTCCAACATGAGTGAGAACTGACAAATGATTAGCCATGCGGTGACAGCGCACCTGGACCATTTTCACTGAGAGGATGGATGGTAGCCATTGACAATGGTGACCCACCAAACATACAGCTTGCCATGGGAGGGAACTTGCGTGCGTGAAGATGAAGACAGGAAGAAAGCAGAGATTCAGAAGACAAAGCATTTCCAAACCTCCAACATATTCTCCATTACTGCATAACAAGTATTTATTGCATGCTCTTTTGTTCATTTGCAAGTCAATTGATAATTATAATTGATATCCTGACTAAGAGTTACAAGATAACCATAACTTGCTTCAAGCCAACAAACTCCGTGGGATCGACCCTTACTCACGTAAGGTATTACTTGGATGACCCAGTGCACTTGCTGGTTAGTTGCGTGAAGTTGTGAAGAATTGTGATTTCTAATTTTGTGCACCAGATATTACCGGCGAATTTAGTATCGAATTTCTAGCAGTTACGAGTGAAAATTCACCCCTCGAATAAGTTACTGTTGGATTAGAAATTCCGTAACTAAATCGGATAGTAAATAGAGGTGCAAAAAAAAACTTTTTTGGCGCCAAATTTAGCATCAAATTTTCTGTTAGTAAAATCCGACAGTAACAATGTTTAGTGAAATGCGGCGTTTAGGCACAATGATGATCACCTCATAGCGGATGTTTCAACCAGTAAATCCACAGTAAACCCGCACTTTTGTAAACTTTGTCTCTCTCTTCTCTTCTCTTCTCTTCTCTCTCTCTCTCTCTCTCTCTCTCCCTCTTTTCTCTACTGATGTGAAGCTGTTGCCGTCACCACCACCTGGAGCTATCATCGTCGTTACTGTAAAACATCATCGTAACTGCTGCTAGAGCTGTCCCTGCCACTGCCGCTGTTGGTGTCGCTTGCCGTCGGAGGTTATTACCTTCTGATCGTCACTATCGCCTCCTGTCACCACCATCCTTCCACCATCCTGTAGCCACAATCAGAGATAATTCTTGTATAGTTATTTATTTTTTCAGATTTTTATTGTTTGTTTAACATTTTGTTAGTTTTTTATTAAATTATTGATTAAATTTTTTCAATGAAGTGTGTGATTAGGGTTTGTTATATTAATTTAGTATAGTCTGAAATTAAATAATGTTAGCTAGGTTAGGTTAGTAGAAGAATATTAAGAGTGCTTAAGTTGTTAGAAGATTTTATTTTAGTTTAGTGTATGTTCATTTGATTGCATTCAATTTATATGGTTTATTTTTGTTATGACTGTTGATGAATCCATATTTGATGATAAATTTTGCCTTAAATTGAATGGATTTCATCACATAAACTCACATTTATTTACTTAAATAGCATACCTTTGTGATTTCCTTCCAAATTACACTTAATTGAAAAACATGCTTTTTAGGCTCCAAAAATACTAATTTTAATTCTCTTAAATTTCATTCGATGCCTTGATATGTCTATTAAGTGATTCAGGTCATAGAAATCAAGGTTAGATTGGAAGAGGTGGAAAAAGGAGCAAGCAAGGGTAGGAAACAGACAAGTTAAGAAGCTACTGACTGATGCAAAGTACTACTTGTGGGAGAAACCTTATCTTTTTAAAAGTTGCTCAGATGGTATAATCTGGAGGTGTGTCTCAGATGAGGAAACATAGCAGATTCTTTGGTATTGTCATGGTTCTGAGTATGGTGGCCACTTTGGTGGTAAAAGGACAGCTACTAAGGTCCTTCAGAGCGATTTTTATTGGCCGACTCTCTTTTAGGAATCAAGATCATTTGTGAAGAACTGTGACAAATGTCAGAGAGCTAAGAATCTTCCTGCCAATCATGAGATGCTACAATAGGGGATTCTTGAGATTGAGTTGTTTGATGTGTAGGGTATTGACTTCATGGGACCTTTTTCACCATCATACTCCAACACATATATCCTAGTGGCGGTTGATTATGTGTCTAAGTAGGTAGAAGCTGAGGCTTTACCCACCAAAGATGCCAAAGTGGTGATGAGCTTTCTCTAGAGATATATTTTCAATCGGTTTGGTGTCCCAATGACACTTATTAGTGATGGTGGGAGCCAATTTTGCAACAAATAGCTAGACTCACTTCTGCAGAGGTATGGAGTCCATCATAAGGTGGCAACCCCCTATCACTCCCAGACGAGTGGATAGGTCAAAATCTCTAATAGAAAACTCAAGAGGATCTTAGAGAATACCATCAATACTTCAAGAAAGGATTGGTCTAGGAAGCTTGATGATGCTCTTTGAGCATACCAGACTGAATTTAAGAGTCCTATTGGCATGTCTCCTTACCAGTTTGTTTATGGTAAAGTTTGTCACTTGCCCGTTGGGTTGGAGCATAGAGCATACTAGGCTATAAAGTTTCTGAACTTTGATGCCAAGGCTGCAGGAACAAAGCGGATTCTTCAACTGAATAAGCTTGATGAGTTCAGATATTCTGCCTTTGAAAATGCCAAGCTCGATAAAGAAAGGACTAAGATATGTCATGACAAGAAGATTGCCGTAAGAGTTTTTGAGCCAAGTCAGAAGGTGCTTTTATTTAATTCTAGGCTTAAACTCTTTCCCAGGAAGCTGAAGTCCCGGTGGTCAGGACTGTTTGTGGTAACCAGATCATCACCATATGGTCATGTAGAAATTCAAAAAGAGAATTCTGATCAAAGGTTCACAGTAAATGGCCAGAGGTTGGAGCATTATGTTGGGGGTGAGATCAATCGCCAAAGGTCCACTCATCTACTGACTTAGCAATATTGACCGTCAAGCTAGTGGCGGTAAAGAAGCGGTTGCTGGGAGGCAATCCGATGTTTGGTATCCTTAATTTTGAATTATGCCTTAGCTTTATTTAATTATATATGAGTTTCAACAGTTTTTCCTTTTTTTATGTGTATTTTGATCATTCAGAGTGCTTAGAAAAGAAACAGGTGAAATCAAATAGATTTTTGGATACCCTGGAGGAGTTGGAGTCGGATTGGGTGGCGCTTAACTTGACTTTTTGAAGTTAGGCGCCAGACTGTGCGTCGAATTTGGCATTGGCTACTGGGAGGGTGGCGCCTAACTTGGTTTCATGAAGTTGTGCACCACATTAAGGCCACTTTGGAAGAATGCCTCCGGAGGGGTGGCACCTAACTTGGTAATTCTGAAGTTAGGTGTCACTTAAGATAAAAAAGGGGTTCATTCCTAACTTGGATGGCACCAAGTTAGGCGCCAGTGAAGCAATCCAATTCGGGACACACGGCGCCTAACTTCACCTTCGCCAAGTTAGGCGCCAAGAAGGACCAAGCATGCAGCGCCCAAATCCAAGTCCACCAAGTTAGGTACTAACTCTCTCCCTTTGTCTTATTCTCCACAAGAATCTTACAATTTCTGCACCAAATCACAAGGACTCAGTCCCCACTTCATGCCAACTTCACCCATAAATTCCTCTATCAATTCCTTTCCTTTTCTCCTTCCCCATTTATTCCCTTTCCTTACCAACCCATGAACCCCACTAATGCCCCTCCTTCCCATCAACAAATCCCCATGCCCCTTTGACTGAAACCCCTAACCTCTTTCTAATTCCACTTTCTTTCTTTCTTTCCCCCTATAACCCACCCCGTGACTCCCATCTATCTCTATATATATTACCCTCATCCCTCACATAACCCACAACAAATTCCAGATATTAACCCACATCCCCTATACCCACTCCAATGTCCTTGACGTACGGAAAATTACCGATTAAGAATTTAATTTAGAAATCAACATTGCAAGTATAGTTCTTAATCAATAAAAATTCTGTGTATCAATTTAAAAAGGTTGTCACAAAATTTAGAAATAAATACTGGGAGTAGAAATCCCAGGTCGTCTCCCAACGAGTTGCTAAGAGAGTGCGAATTATTGATTAGGGGGTTTCTCAAAAAATTGGAGTTTGGGGAATGGGAAAATAAATATTATAAATTAACAAGAGATTTTATGCAATTGAAATAAAAGCCATGACCTGGAAAAGATTAATAAGAAGTTCTATCCTTGTTGGAAATTCCCAAGAGTAATAGTAAAATGTTGTTATTTTTACTTAGTTAACCCTCAACGAATGAAGGAAAGTCAAGTAATTGAGCTAGTTCTTATTCACAAGTTCTAATCGTCTCTCTTGGGAAGGATTAGCGTTTGTGACTAGAGAGTCAGCCAACAACTTCCGATTATCAATCAACTCTTGAGTGTTCCAACTCAAGGGTCTCCTATTAATCAACTCCCAAGTCAAGTTGGGAGTCTACTCCATTGACATGGATGCCAATTTCACATACATATTCAAGGGGTAGAAAGAAGACATGGTAATTTTAAACTCATTTGAAAATAATCAAGAAATAATAAAATTAAATAGAAAAGTATCCTTGCATTAATTAATTCCGAAATAGAGGATATCCAATTATAACTTTGAATAGGGTAAATGGGAAAATAAAAAGAGTACAGGAATAGGAAACAAACTAGAATAATAAAGACTTCATGAAGGTAGTAACTCCTTGTAATATCCAACTCAAAAGCATAAAGCTGGAATCTATGAATATGAAGAACCATAGAGAAAGTAGTAGTTTTTCTCTCTAAGATTCAAAACTAAAACTAAAAATTATTGAATGAGTGAATGTGGTAATATGTCTTGAGTCTCTGCTGTCCCCTGGCTCTAGTCTATATTTCTGGGCCAAAAACTGGGTCCAAACGCAGCCCAAAATCGCCCCCAGCATTTTCTGTGTTTTCTGCATGTGGCGCATGTCACGCGTACGCGTCAAGTACATGTGCGCATCAATGGTCCTCTACGCGTCTCGCGCGTCCGTGGTAAGTGCGCGTCTGCGTCCATAGGGAAGGCGTCAATTTGCGCTTATGCGTCAAGTACTTTATTTTCTTGCGTTCTTTCCATTTTTACAAGCTTCCTTTCCATCCTCTAAGCCATTCCTGCCCTTTAAAGCCTAAAAATACTTAACACACGGATCACGGCATCGAATGGTAAAAAGAGCAATTAAAAACACACAATTTATGGGTTTGGGTAGCAAGTTCTCAATCATAGAACAACACTGGGAAGGATTTGTAAAACCATGCAAATTGTATGAATAAGTATGTAGAGAATTGATAAATACCACTTAATTTAGCACAAGGTAAACCACAAAATAGTTGTTTATCAATCTCCCCACACTTAAACATTAGCATGTCCTTGTGCAAGGCTCAAGGAGATAAATAATGAATGGGAGAAAGTAAGACTCATGGAATGCAACCTATGTAAATGAATGCAACTACATGCTAAGATGTTTCTACCCACTTGGTTAAAAATAAACAACTACTCCAAGACAAACATAAATTAGATTCCACTAATTCAAATCACACAATAAGAAGCAAGTAAACTTATAAGAAGATAGCTCATAAAAGCCGGGAACATAGAATCAAGCATTGAACTCTCACTGGAAAAGTATATGAACTCTAATCACTCAGATGTTTAGGGTTAATCCACTCTAGTCTCCTCTAGTCATGCTTCTAAAATTTTACTTTTCATCTAACCAATCAACAAATATCTAGTGTACTAATGCAAACATGATGAGGTCTTTCCAAGGTTGTAATGGGGCTAAGGTAAGGGTGAGGATATATGTATGGCTAAGTGAGCTATAAATTGAATCTTTGACTAACATAAGTTTTGCCGATCGAACCTCTGAAGGATCTGAAGGAACATCTGAGTAGTGGATGGTGGAGGAGGTGTGGATGATGGCAGGGCAGAAGTAGGAGGAGTGTCTACAGAAGAGCCTGGATGTCGGCTAGTGGAGGATACTGGAGGTCTGATATACTTCACATTCGGGACATGCTAATTAGCCACTGGAATCATGGCTTTGGTGTCCCCAGCCCTATAGGAATGCCAGCTGCGGAGACAAGATCCAAAACTAGTGTGGGAAAAGGTAGGTTGCCTGCAATTTGTACATGCCCCATGGCCTGCCGAATGTACATTGGTAGATTAAAAGGATACTCTGTGAGAATGCACCAGATGAGGATAGCCATATCTGCAGTGAAGGTGGACTCGTAAGTGCTTGGAAAGACATAGTGGGACATAATCTGTGCCCACACGCGAGCCTCCAAGGTAAGGGCTGGAGCTGCAATGCTCTTAGGTCGAGTCCGATGTTGTCCATAGATCCAAGTGCTGCCTGGTTGTGCGATAACTCCCAGGACACTATCCCAGTCAAATTGGTATGTCTGGAGCTTGAGAGAGGCCTTCTGATTGGTGTCCAACCCCTCTGGTCCAGGTGGAAGATCGAATACTCTCTGAATGGCCCCTTCGGAGACAGGGACTTGCTTTTGACGAACATAGATAGACTGCAGGGTCGGCGAGTGAAAGTTGGAGTAGAATTCAACTACCCACAATAGGTTGACCTGCTGCGGCTGCCGTCTCAAGAATCCCTACTGTCTCCTCTCGATGCAGGACTCCACAAACTCAGCAAGGTGTGTTGGAAGAATGAGTAGGCACTCATTATTGTTGTTCCTGTCAGCCAGGATGGGGAACATCCGCTCACAGTAATGGTTAGTGAACCGTGCAGAGTCCCTAGCAGGAAAAGCCTTATCTGCTTCATCAACCTTGATGATTCTCTTTATTCGCTTTGTGGGTGGCTTAACGCTTGTAGAAGGTGGTGTCTCAGCCAAGGTTCTTTTAGTGCCTTGCCTAGCTGGTGTCTTGTCAGTAGCCTTCTCATTTCCTTTCTCGGTACCTGTTCCAAGGGTTACATGAAACTGTAGGTCGATCTCGATCGAGATCTTCTGTGCCGGTCGGAGATGACGTGTCCGGCGTGTAGGTGGTGGCCGGAGCTGCCGCATCCAACTTGTTGGACTGCCAATGTTGCTGATCCTTTGTCACCGGAGGGTGGTGGTACCTGCAAGGGACTCCGATGCTTAAGTTAGCAAAGGTATTAAACAGGTTTTTAGTAGAATCAGAGTATGAGTTATACCTGGGTGCTCTAGTGTATTTATAGAAGTGTGGAGTGACCTTTTTAGATAAGATAAGTTAGTTATCTTATTTTTATCTTATCTTCAAGTGAGGTTATCTTATCTTTCAAAGGAACCGCCCTTCTCTCTGTAGGCTTTGAGCTGCCTTAGAATTTGGGGCGTGGTCCTCTGTTTGGGCCCTTTTTGGGCTTTCCTGGTGATTTGACCGAGCTCTTTGAGAATAGGTCGGATTGTCCTGACCTGAAGAAGTCGGTCGACTTGTCAATAGAGCATCCTGGGTCGGACAGCTCGACCCAGGGTATGAACAGTGCCCCTGCTCGAGCTCTTCTGTTTTGAGGTCGAGTCTTCAGTTTTAGGACTCGATCCTTTTATGGTGAAGCCGAACTCGAGCATTTTGTCGATTTCTTCTTTGCAAGGGTTCTCCTTTTTGAATATGGAACGTTTTTCTTTTGCTTCTTCTTAAAAGCGCGCATTTTTGCATTTAGCGCTCATAGCCTTGGGAATGTGCGAGGGTTTAATACCCTTATTAATTGGTTTTTAATTGCCCCGTTTCTCTTAGCCTCTCTGTTTTTGAATTTCACGCTTAAAAAATGGTTTTTCTTCTCCGTAACTTTCTTTTTCTTTCTTTCTTTGTATTTTCTGAAGTTTGCTATTTTCGTATTTCTTCCTGCGACGTTGCTTGGCGATTATTAGTGCTTTCCTTATTGTGAAAGGGCGATTCCTAATTCCATCTTCTACCTTCAACTTCGTCAAAGCTTTCTGCTTTTTCCAAGTTGGTTTTTCTTTCCGCTTTTTTACTTTCTTCATTGCTTTGCTTTCGGTTTTTGGTAAAGTTTTGATTTTGCTATGATGCATGTTGTTACTGAGGCTTTTACTTTCCTGGAAAGATTGTTCCTTTGACGTCTTTTCGTCATGTTGGTAACTATGATGACTTTGGGTATGAACAATAACTTTGCTGGCGAACCTTAGAAAGTAACGATTTTTTGATGGCTCGTTTTGATTTTGTGTCATTTGCCTGTTTGGGGGGGGGATTTATTTCTCTGAAAAAAGGTGGCGCCTTTGATGAATACATTTTACTGCTTGGTAGTTCTATTTGCTGATAAGCTGAGACTATGAATTTGGGAGGTAGTTATTTTGATGACTTTATTTGATTTATAGCTTTTTGAGGTAATGTCTTTTCTTTTCTTCTCGGGATGTTGCTTTTTGAGAGAGGGCTTTTCTTTGTCTTTGCTGAGAGTTTTGTTGGGGTGTTAGTCTTGTAGGTTTTCCTGAGTCTTTGTTCTGTTAACTGCCTCCAAAGGATGCCCCTGGATCTTTTTGGTGTGGGTCCTGGGGTTTCCTTTTGTTGCCTGTACTATGCTAGATTATGTTGTCTGAGTTGTTTTGATTTCGTCCGAGATGTTTTTTTAGTAATCCAATCTTCTTTTATTGTTTGTAGGAATAGTTGGCCATGTCTTCTCGCAAAAATATTGTCGAGGCGTCTTCTAAGGTTCCTGAGGGGATGTCCGATTGGCTGGACTCCCTTGTGTTGCTATGTGTTTCTTTAGCCAATTTTGAATTTTGTGTAACGCTTAGAAGACATCGTTGTATTTGTAGCAGTGAGGATGAGGAGAACAATTATGAGTTAGTGGCACCTGATTCTGATGATAGAGTTTGCTTCCCTATCCTGACTCGGGGGGAAGGGGGCGTCCCTTTTTCTATGCCTATGACTTCTTATTCAGCCAAATGAACATCACCTTTCCTTTTACTTCTTTTGAAACTGACCTGTTATGGTCCTGTAACGTAGCCCCCTCTTAGCTTCATCCGAATTCTTGGGGCTTCATCAAGATTTTTCAGCTCGTTTGTCAAGAATTTGCTGTTACACCTTCTCAAACTCTTTTTTTTTGTATCTTTTCGTGTTGACCAAGCCTGGGACTACCAAGAAGAAGGCTTCTTGGATTTGTTTTAGGTCTGCCCAGGGGCATAAGGTTTTTTCTATGTATGACAAGTCTTTTCGTGATTTTAAGAATTACTTCTTTAAGGTCCGGGCTGTTGAAGGAGTCAGGCCTTTCTTTTTGGACAAAAATAACGAACCCCACTTTCCTTTAGAGTGGCAAAGGAACGTAGTTGTATCCCGGTATACTTGGGAGATATTGGACGAGGTTGAGCAGGTCTTTGTGAATGTCTTAGAGGATATTTGGGGGGAACCTCCTCATCTGGATACTGAAAAATCTTTGGGGGACCCATCCCTTGTTCGAACTGCTTTGGGTATTACTTGATATATTTTGTTTCTTGTTTTTACTTTGCTTTCTTCTTCTTTCCTGGTTTGTAAAACTGTAGGTTTTTATTTTTCAGAGATGGCCAAGAATAATGATGCGATGAAGCCTTTCAAAAAGGCGAGAAAGGCTACTGCAGCTCAGAACATCATGACCCGAGCGGATGGGGAAGGGTCCTCTCAAGTCTCATTGAAGCCATCTGTGCCGAGCTCTCTTGGCCCGAGGAGAATGATCCCTACTCCTCGAGTTCGTTTAGTGGATCCTCCACAGTCTTCTAGTGCTGCTGTGGCTTCTTCTACGGCCGTTCCTCCTTTCAAAAGACCTCAGACCGTTGAACCCTTCAATCTGGATGCGCCTGATTTTGACCCTATTGGATTTGTAGACCAGCAGATCGGTCCTTATGGTGCCCTCTCTATGGATGATGTTTCTCTCCTTCATCACTTATGGACTATAAGAAATAGGATAAATAATCCCAGTCTTTAGTAACTTAGTGACCTCTTTTTGCACCACCTCCTTCATGGCTGGATTTAGCCGCCTCTGTGGTTGAACCACTGGCTTAGCATCATCCTCTAATAGGATCTTGTGCATGCATCTGGCTGGGAAATGCCCTTAAGATCACTTATGGACCACCCAAGAGCTGTCTTGTATGTTCTTAGCACCTGAATTAGTGCTTTCTCTTCCTGTGGCTCTAAAGCAGAGCTTATGATCACGAGAAAAGTGTCATCCTCTCCCAGAAATTCATATTTCAAGGATGGTGGTAGTAGTTTGAGTTCGGGTTTAGGAGGCTTTTCCTCTTCTTGAGGAGTTATCAGAGGTTCTTTTGTTTTCTCTGGTTCCTCCAGATCAGGCTGAACATCTTTAAAAATGTCCTCTAGCTCTGATTCGAGACTCTCAGTCATATTGACCTCTTCCACTAGAGAGTCAATAATATCAATGCTCATGTAGTCATTTGGGGGTGTCTGGATGCTACATAGCTTTGATAGCATTCAACTTAAACTCATCCTCATTTACTCTCAGGGTCACCTCCCCTTTTTGGACATCAATGAGGGTTCATCTAGTTGCTAGGGAAGGTCTTCCTAGAATGAGAGTTGCACTCTTGTGCTCCTCTATTTCCAACACCACAAAGTCAGTGGGAAAGGCAAATGGCCTAACCTTGACAATCATGTCTTCAATTACGCCTGATGGAATTTTAGTGGAGCCATCAGCAAATTGGAGGCATATCCGGGTTGGTTTAACATCATTAATCAAACTAAGCTTTTTGATAGTGGATGCAGGTATCAGGTTGATACTTGCCCCAGGATCACATAGAGCTGTCTTGGTACAAGCATCCTCTAATGTGCATGGTATCATAAAGCTTCCGAGATCTTTAAGCTTCTCTGGTAAGCTTTTCAGAATGACTACACTGCATTCTTCAGTGAGAAAAATTTTTTCAGTTTCTCTCCAATCCTTCTTATGACTTAAGATCTCTTTTATGTACTTAGCATAAGAGGGTATTTGCTCAAGTGCCTCTGCAAACGGAATCTTTATTTCAAGAGTCCTGAGATAGTCTACAAAGCGGGCAAATTGTTTATCCTGTTCTGCTTGGTGGGTTTCTGAAGATAAGGCATCTTGGCTTTATAGTCTTCAACCTTAGTTGCTGCAGGTTTACTACCTACAGAAGTGGTTAGAGAAGCCTACTTAAGGGGGTTGTTATCAGCACTTGCAGGTGTCTGATCCTTCATTAGCATTTGAACGCCAGAATTGGAGGATGTATGGGCGTTTAACGCCAGATTGCCACTCTTTTCTGGCGTTTGGACGCCAGAATTAGGCATCCACTAGGCATTTAACGCCACTTTTTCACCCTTTTCTGGTGTTTAAACGCCAGAATCATTCCTCTCTGGGCTCTTACTATCCTCAGAGGGATTTTGGGCAGTGGGTTGGTCATCCTCTGTTAGTTGTTCCTTTTTTGGCTTCCTGCTGCCTTGAGTTGAAACATTCAATGTCTTTCCACTCCTTAAATGAATAGCTTGGCACTCTTCTGTTATCTGTTTAGATAACTGCTGTCTTGTCTGATCAAATTGTGCTTCCATATTCTTGTTAGCATTTATAGTGTCTTGTAGCATCTCCTTAAATTCTGCTAACTATTTTGTTATAAAAAGCAATTGCTGATTGAGTTCAACAACTTGTTCTGGAGGACTAAGTTCAGTGGATATTGCTTTAGCCTCTTCTTTCATGGAGGACTCACTACTTAAGTACAGATGCTGATTTCTAGCAACTGTATCAATAAGCTCTTGAGCCTCTTCAATTGTCTTTCTCATGTGTATAGATCCACCAGCTGAGTGGTCTAGAGATATCTGGGCCTTTCTGTAAGCCCGTAGTAGGAGATGTCTAACTGCACCCATTCTGAAAACATTTCAGAGGGGCATTTCCTTAACATCCCTCTGTACCTCTCCTAGGCGTCATAAAGAGATTCACTATCTTCTTGTTTAAAGTCTTGGATGTCCAGCCTTAGCTGTGTCATCCTTTTTGGAGGTAAATATTAATCTAGGAATTTGTCTGACAATTGTTTCCATGTTCTTATGCTGGCTTTGGGTTGGTTGTTTAACCACCTCTTAGCTTGGTCTTTTACAGCAAATGGAAATAGCAATAATCTGTAGACATCCTAATCCACTTCTTTATCACGTATTGTGTCAGCAATTTGTAAGAACTGTGCCAGAAACTCAGTAGGTTCTTCCTGTGGAAGACCGAAATACTAGCAATTTTGCTGCACCATGATAATGAGCTGAGGATTTAACTCAAAACTACTGGCTCTGATGGAGGGTATACAGATACTACTTCCATATGAAGTAGTAGTGGGGTCAGCATATGACCCCAAAGTCCTTCTGGATTGTTCATTCCCACTTAGGTCCATAATGAAGAAAGAGAAATAAACAATTTTTTCTCCTTTTTTTTTGAAAACCGAAATTAAAAGAAAAAATAAAATAAAATAAAATAAATGAAAAATTGAATATAAGTTGCAAAAATTAAGAAGAGAAAAAGAAATAAAAGAAATTAGAAACTAAATTAATTACTTAATTAAAAAGATTTGAAAATTTTTTTTGTGTGAATTTTCAAAAAAATGAGGAGAGAGAAAGTGGTTAGGAAGTTTTGAAAAAGATATGTCCTAAAATTAAAGATACTTGAAAATTAATACTTGTAAGAAAGTAAATAAAAGAAAAGATTTGAAAAAGATATGATTTAAAATTTTAAAGATTGAAACTTTCTTAACAAGAAAACACCAAACTTAAAATTTTTCAATCAAACTAATAAAATGGGACAAGTAATTCGAAAATTTAAAAAGAAAAAGGATTTTGAAAAATTTTATAAAAGATTTTCGAAAAATATAAAAAGAAATTTGAAAAGATTTAAAAAGATAAATTTTTAAAATTGAAATTTTGACTTGACTAGTAAGAAACTACCAAATTTTAAAAATTTTGACTAAGTCAACCTAAGGATTTCGAAAATGATGAGTAAATAAAGGAAAATATATTTTTTTTTGAATTTAATGAGGAAAGAGAAAAATAGTAAAATGACGCCAAACTTAGAATTTTTAGATCAAAAAAAAGAAACAACAAGAAAACTTTGACTGTTAATATGAACACCAAGAACACTTTTTGAAAATTTTTAAGGAAACAAAAACACAAAGGACACCAAACTTAAAATATGAAACTAGACTCAACAGAAAACTCTAAACCAATAAATTATTCCTAATATAAGCATCAAGATGAACTGTCAGTTGTCCAAACTCAAACAATCACCGGCAACGGTACCAAAAACTTTGTGCACGAAATTGTGATCACACTTTTCACAACTCCGTACAACTAACCAACAAGTGCACTGGGTCGTCTAAGTAATACCTTACGTGAGTAAGGGTCGATCCCACGGAGATTGTCGGCTTGAAGCAAGCTATGGTTATCTTGCAAATCTTAGTCAGGAGATTAATGATAAAAATGATTTTGCTTATGAAAAATAAATAACATGAAATAAATGATACTTGTGATTCAGTAATGAGGAATAGGTTGAGGTTCTGGAGATGCTCTATCATCTGAATCTCTGCTTTCCTACTATCTTCTTCTCCAAACCCGCATGGCTTCCTTCCATGGCAGGCTGTATGATCCTCTCAGTGAAAATGGTCCAAGCTCGATTTCTGCACGGCTAATCAACTGTCGGATTTCTCATCTCGGATGAAAAATACCAGGCACAGCCACCGCATGGCTAATCATCTATCGGTTCTCACTTATGTCGGAATAGGATCTCTCTATCCTTTTGTACACTGTCACTGCACCCAACATTCATGAGTTTGAAGCTTGTCACAGTCATCCCCTTCCAGATCCTACTCAAAATACCACAGACAAGGTTTAGACTTTTTGGATATTAGGAATGCTGCCAATTTGTTCTAGCCTCTACCACGAAGGTTCTAATCTCACGGACTCGGTCTGTGGATCAGAGACCCAAGAGATATGCACTCAAGCTGTCGCCCAATGACTACGGTGAGCTCAGATAGAATGGGAGTGCTTCTCAGGCACACGTTCATAAAGTTGAGAATAATGATGAGTGTCACGGATCATCATATTCTCTATTTTGAAGTACGAGTGAGTATCTTAGAATAGAATCAAGCGTGATTGAATAGTAATTGCATTAATCCATTGAGACACAACAGAGCTCCTCACCCCCACCTATGGGGTTCAGAGACTCATGCCGTAGAATATACAATATGAGATGTAAAAATGTCATAAGTTACTAATGAATCTCTAAAAGTAGTTTTTATACTAAACTAGTAACCTAGGTTTACAGAAAATGAGTAACTAAGTGCAGATAGTGTAAAAATCTACTTCTGGGGTCCACTTGGTGAGTGTTTGGGCTGAGCTTTAAAGCTTTCACGTGCATAGGCCATTCTTGGAGTTAAACACCAGTTTGGGTGCCAGTTTGGGCGTTTAACTCCAATTTTGGTGCCAGTTCTGGCGAATTACACCAGAAAAGAGTTTCTGGCAGGCGTTTATACATTTCTAGAATGTCCAAGATGTCTACTTTCCAACGCAATTGAGAGTGCGCCAATTGGGCTTCTGTAGCTCCAGAAAATCCACTTCGAGTGCAGAAGGGTCAGAATCCAACAGCATCTGCAGTCCTTTCTCAGCCTCTGAATCAGATTTTTGCTCAGGTCCCTCAATTTCATCCAGAAAATACCTAAAATTATAGAAAAACACACAAACTCATAGTAAAGTCCAGAAATGTGATTTTTGCATGAAAACTAATAAAAATATAATAAAAAGTAACTAGAACATACTAAAAACTATGTAAAAACAATGCCAAAAAGCGTATAAATTATCTGCTCATCAGTCGGACACAGTAGTACCGACCAACACAGAAGATCTCATTTAAGATCGACCTTCAGTTTCAGGTAAGCCTCGGAACAAATATGGAAGAGGATAAAAGGTCTTCTATTATTCTTGAAAGACCCTTTCTAGCTACAGGTAGAGCTCTGATTGATGTGCAAAAGGGTGAATTAACCTTGGAGGTCAATGAAGAACAGGTGGTTCTTTATGTGTTTGAAGCTATTAAACACCCTAATAATTTTGAGGGGTGTATGGGAGTTGATGTTATTGAACCACTGGTTCAAGAAGTGTTAGAAGCTGAGGCACTTGATGATGTTCTGGATCCTCTCTTTGAGGATAATTTGCTTGAGATTGATGATTCACCACCTCAAAAAGATATGACATGCATGCCTACAACTGAGGGAGAAGCCCCTAAGCTTGAGCTACAGCCCTTGCCTATTTCTTTGAAATATGTGTTTCTAGTTGAGAATGATTCATATCTAGTGAATTTTAGCTCTTCCTTGAAGCCTAAGGAGGAAGAGGCGCTAATTACAGTTCTCAAGAGTCATAAAACAGCTCTTGGATAGACCATTAGTGATTTAAAAGGGATTAGTCCAACCAAGTATATGCACAAGATTCTTCTTGAAGATGATGATAAACTAGTTGTGCAACCACAAAGGAGGCTAAATCTAACCATGAAAAGGGTGGTCCAAAAAGAGGTAATGAAACTTTGGGAAGCCAGCATTATATACCCTATTTCTGACAGTCCTTGGGTGATTCCTGTGCAGGTAGTTCCCAACAAAGAAGGGATGACAGTGATCAAGAATAAAAAGAATGAGCTAATTCCTACAAGGACCGTCACTGGATGGCGAATGTGCATAGATTACAGAAGGCTTAAAACTTCTACAAGGGAGGATCAATTTCCCTTGCCTTTCATTGATCAGATGCTTGAGAGGTTAGTCGGTTAAGCTTTTAATTGTTTTCTAGATGGATATTTTGGATATAATCAAATTGCAGTGGACCTTCAAGATCAAGAAAAGACAGCATTCACATGTCCTTTTAAAGTATTTGCTTACCGGAGAATGCCATTTGGACTCTGTAATGCGCTAGCAACTTTTAAGAGGTGTATGGTTTCAATTTTTTCTGATATGCTTGAAAAGTTTATCAAGGTATTTATTGATGATTTTTTTGTTTTTGGTAATTCTTTTGAATCCTGTCTTAAGCATTTATCTCTAGTCTTGAAACGGTGCCAAGAATCAAACCTTGTTTTAAATTGGGAGAAATGTCATTTTATGGTTACAGAAGGTATTGTTCTTGGACACCAGATTTCAAGCAAGGAAATTGAGGTTGATAGAGCAAAGGTGGAGGTGATTGAAAAATTACCACCACCAACCATTGTGAAAGTAGTTAGGAGTTTCTTGAGTCATGCAGGATTTTACAGAAGAATTATAAATTTTTTTTCTAAAATTGCTAAACTATTGAGCAACCTGTTGGCTATTGATGTTCCTTTTATCTTTGATGCTGATTGTCGGCATGCCTTTGAAACTCTGAAAGGAAACCTTACCTCTGCTCCCATCATCGCTCCTCCTGACTGGGATTTACCATTTGAGTTAATGTGTGATGCTAGTGAGTATGCTATAGGAGCTGTTTTAGGATAGAGACAAGGCAAGCTTATGCACGTCATTTACTATGCTAATTGTGTATTAAATGATGCTCAAAAGAATTACACAACTACAGAAAAAGAATTATTAGCTGTTGTGTATGCTATTGATAAGTTTAGGTCCTATTTAATTTGTTTTAAGGTTATTGTCTATACTGATCATGCTGCTATGAATTACCTTCTAACCAAATAGGATTCTAAACTAAGATTCATCAGATGAGTGCTGCTCCTTCAGGAGTTTGATATTGAGATCAAGGACAGAAAGGGGCCATAAAATCAAGTGGCTGACCACCTATCCATAATTGAACCTGAAGAAAAAATGCAATTACCCACAGCTGTGACTGAGACATTCTCAGATGAGTAACTTTTTGTCATTCAGCAGGCTCCATGGTTTACAGACATTGCAAATTACAAAGCCATGAGGTTCATTCCCAAGGAGTACAGTAAACAACAAGTTAAGAAGCTACTGACTGATGCAAAGTACTACTTTTGGAAGGAACCTTATCTTTTTAAAAGATGCTCAGATGGTATAATCCGGAGGTGTGTCTCAGATGAGGAGACACAGCAGATTCTTTGGCATTGTCATGGCTCTGATTATGGGGGCCACTTTGGTGGTGAAAGGATAGCTACAAAGGTCCTTTAGAGCAATTTTTACTGGCCGACTCTCTTCCAGGACTCAAGAGCATTTGTGAAGAAATATGGAAAAATGTCAGAAAGCTAAGAATCTTCCTGCCAACCATGAGATGCCACTATAGGGGATTCTTGAGATTGAGTTGTTTGATGTATAGGGTATTGACTTCATGGGTCTTTTTCTACCCTCATATTCCAATACTTATATCTTAGTAGCAGTTGATTATGTGTCCAAATGGGAGGAAGCTGTGGCTTTGCCCACCAATGATACCAAAGTGGTGATGAGCTTTCTTCAGAAATATATTTTCATCCGATTTGGTGTCCCAAGGACACTCATTAGTGATGGAGGAAGCACTTCTGCAACAGACAGCTGGACTCACTTTTACAAAGATATGAAGTCTGTCATAAAGTGGCAACTCCCTATCACCCTCAGACGAGTGGACAGGTTAAGGTATCTAATAGAGAACTTAAGAGGATTCTAGAGAAGACCACCAGTATCTCAAGAAAAGATTATTCTACGAAGCTTGATGACGCTCTCTGGGCATACCAGACAGTATACAAGACTCCTATTGGCATGTCCCCTTATCAGTTGGTCTATGATAAAGTCTGTCACTTGCCAGTTGAGTTGGAGCATTGAGCATACTGGGCGATAAAGTTTCTAAACTTTGATGCCCAGGATGTAGGAATAAAGCGGATGCTTCAGTTAAATGAGCTTGATGAATTCAGATACTCTGCTTATGAGAATGCCAAGCTCTATAAAGAGAGAACTAAGATATGGCATGACAAGAAGATTGCCATAAGATTCTTTGAGCCAGGTTAGAGAGTGATATTATTCAATTCAAGGCTCAAACTCTTTCCTGGGAAGCTGAAATCCCGGTGGTCAGGACCGTTCGTGGTAACTAGAGTATCACCGTATGGTCATGTGGAAATTCAGGAAGAGAATTCTGACAGAAGGTTTAAAATAAATGGCCAAAGGTTGAAGCACTATCTTAGATGCGAGATTAATTGCCAAAGGTCCATTCATCTGCTAGATTAGCAGAAATGATCGTCAAGCTAGTGACGGTAAAGAAGCACTTGTCGGGAGGTAACTCATTTCGTATCCTTAAGCTTGAATTTTACTTTCATTTTTCTATTTCATTACTTTTGTTTGATTTTCTATTGTTTTTCCTTTGTTTTATGTGTATTTTGATCATGCAGAGTGATTAGAATAGAAATAGGTGCATTAAGACAGAGTTTCGGACACCTTGGAGGAGGTTGTTGCGGACAGGGTGGCGCCTCACTTCAGAAAGTGAATTTAGCCACCACATGAAGGCCAATGTTGAAGGTGAGCTACTGGAGGGGTGGTGCCTAATTTCACTCCTTGAAGTTAGGCGCCAGTCCTCTATGTAATTTGGAGTTTTCTACTAGAAGCTTGGTGCCTAACTTCACCTTCTTGAAGTTAGGCGCCACATGAGGCTTTTTGGAGATTTTCTTGCTGCCCTGTCCACGCCTAACTTCAATTTTGTGAAGTTAAGTGCCAAAAAAAAAAATTGAGGGTGGCGCCTAACTTGGTGAAATCCAAGTTAGGCGCAAGGGCATTCTCAACACACAATGGGGGTCGGTGCCTAACTTCGTCCTTCTCAAGTTAGGGGCCAGGTGGGAATCACAAGCGAAGTTAGGCGTTGGAATCACCAAGTTAGGCGCCATACTCCTATCAATTCCAGAACCAAATCCTATCAATTCCTAAAGCATATCTCTCGATTCTCTGCCACATTCCCTTCCATATTTATTCTTCCTAAGCCCCTTGACCATAATTTTTGCCCACCCCCCAACCTGTGACTCCCCTTTCATCGCTTCTTCCCTCCCAATAAATTCCCCATCCTACTCCCTTCCAAAACAAAAATGTTCATACCCTGGGTCAAGCTGTTTGACCCGGGATGTTTAGCGACAAGCCGACCGACCTCTTCAGGTCAGACTATCTGACCTCTTCTCAAAGAGCTTGGCCAATGTCCGACCTCTTCACAAAGAGCTTGGACAAAACGCCACAGAGGCCCAAGTACACCCAAATGAAGAAACACAACCCAATCTAAAGGTAGCTAAAGCCCAGAAAAGATAAAGGCGGTTCCCATAAGATAAGATGACATCACTCAAAGATAAGATAAAATAAGATAAGATAACTAACTTATCTTATCTAAAAAGGTCAATCTACACCATTATAAATACACTGGAGTACCCAGGTATAACTCATGCTCTGATTCTACTCAATACATGCTTAATACCCTTGCTAACTTAAGCATCAGAGTCTCTTGCAGGTACCCCCACCTTCTGGGGACGAATGAATCAGCACCACCACTGAGTCCAACAAGTCAGACTGAACCGTTCTAACCAGCACAGAAGATCTCGTCCGAGATCGACCTAAAGTTTCAGGTAACCCTCGGAACATTGGCGCCGTTGTTGGGGAACTTGGAAGTCATCCCATCACCATGGCGGACGACCATGACAACGACCACGATTCAGATCTAGAGGATAGAATGCCGCACAAAAACACGGACACTACACCAAAGGATACTCCTCAACTTAACAACGAAAAGAATTCTCTTAACGCGGGAGCCATGGAGGCGCTTCAAGACCATTTAAAACAACTGGAAAAAGAAGCCCTACATCAACGAGAGGCTGAGAAAGACCTACAATGGGAGATAAGGCGACGCCAGGAATTGGAGGACAAACTCCTAAAACTCGAAGCCGATCTCAAGGCCAAAGGTAATCGATCCTCTCATGAAGATAGCTCCTGCAAGGACCAAGATCCATTCAAAGAGATCATGAAAGCTAAAGGTCCCAAAGGACTTCAAAGCTCCTGACATGACTCCGTACGACGGCACATCGGATCCAATCCATCATCTTAGCAATTTCAGAAACAGGATGTAGCTCACGGAGGCCTCAGATGCAATTTGTTATTCTCCATCTAGAAGGACAAAGCCAAACACGCACCGAGCCTATTAGGGATCAAGCAAGGAGATCTGAAGAGCCTTCGCAACTGCATGGAAAGATTCAACAAAGCATGTCTGGATATACAAAGTCTACCAACCGAAGCAGCCATTGTGGGACTCATCAACGGCCTAAGAGAAGGACCTTTCAGCCACTCAATATCCAAGAAGTACCCAATATCTCTAATCAAGGTTCAAGAAAGGGCGGAAAAATATATCAATATGGAGGAGAACTCCCGATTGGGAGACAACTCAAAAACCGGATTCTCCTAACCCACCAAGGAACAAGGATAAAGAGTCCAAGCAAAAAGAAGATCAACCTGGGGAGAAGCTTAGAAAATACCACAACTACACCAACCCCTTCGGGTTTCTCTTGTGGATGTCTACCGAGAAATATGCAACACTGAGAAGATCCCGCCACCTCACCCAATCAAAAACAAAAGAGGTCGGATGAGTTGAAGGTCCACCTCACACCGAAGAGGTCGGACGCGTTGAAGGTCCACCTCACACCGAAGAGGTCGGACGAGTTGAAGGTCCACCTCACACCTAAGAGGTCGGACAAAGTTGAAGGTCCATCTCACACTAAAGTGGTCGGACAATTTGAAGGTCCACCTCACACCATAGAGGTCGGACGAGTCGAACGTCTCACACCAAAGAGGTCGGACAAGTTGAATGTCCACCGCACACCCCTGAGAGACATGTTCTTGGAGGATTCGCAGGAGGAGGGATCTCTAAATCATCTCGCAAAGGACACCTCAAAGAGGGATATTAAGGAAGGGAGAGAGGTTTGAATAGGACAATAGGGTGCAAACAAGCCTTCCGAGATTTCAAAAATTCTTGGGGCAACCACCCATTCTTACCCGACCAAGGGAAAGTGAAAAGCTCATATTATACCTCGTAATGGGAAGTTGGGCAATAGCCTCATCAATAGTTAAAAAAGACAAAAGTGGGTAACAACCCGTCTACTTCATCATCAATAGGCTGAACTAAACTATCAAAAGATAGAAAATTTTGCCTACGCCCTCATACTCTCTTCTCGACAACTCCGCCCATATTTTCAGGCTCACACTATTAGAGTTCGGACCAACCAGCCCATAAAAGGCATCCTACAGAAAATAGACTTAGCTAGAAGAATCCTACAGTGGACAATCGAGTTATCCGAATTTGATCTTTGACATGAAGCTCGGACAGCCATCAAATCACAGTATCTGTCCGACTTCATTACAGAGTACACTGACACCCCGGGAACTCCTACAAAATGGAAACTCTACATGGACGACTCTTCAAACAAAACCGTGAGTGGTGCAGGTATAATTATAGAAAGTGATCAGGAAAGCCAAATCAAGCTAAATGACCAAGCTGAATACGAGGCACTACTGGCTGGTTTAAGGCTAGCTAAGAAGATAGGAGCTTACCATGTCCAGTGATTCACAAGTAGTTACCTCACAAATAGAAGGGAGCAACCAAGCTGAGGATCCCACCATGAAAAAATACCTCGGGTAATTCGAGGGACCCTAGACAAAACCAGAAAATAGCTCGAACAATTCGGGGGATCCTGGACAAAAATAGAAAACAGCTCGGACATTTCAAGGAATATGAAGTCCGACACATACCTCGGGAGCAGAATGCTCGAGCTGATGCACTTTCAAAATCAGCCAGCACCAACAGCTCGGACAATTTGGGGAATATAAAGTCCGACACATACCTCGAGAGCAGAATGCCCGAGCTGATGCATTTTCAAAACTAGCTAACACCAAACCAGGGGGCAATAACAGAAGTCTCATCCAAGCTACATTACAAGACCACAACAAGGAAAGAAAACAAACCATCTCCTCAGGGTCTGGTGACACCAGCTCATAATTCTTCTCCTTATCCCTATCCCTATAAATTATGCGAAACCTCCTAAGTCACACACAGTACTTAGGGTCAGCCATAGTAACACGCATTAAAACTATGGAATCCAGTCAATCAGACATGCCGTCTGGGATCTTAGTAGACATATGATAAACCACTATTTTATGGTTTATATTGTGTTTTATTGAGTGGTTTTATCAAGCTTTTCACCCACTTATTCATATGATTTGCATGTATTTACAATTCCTTCCTAAAAATATCCTATGATTAATAACTTGCTTCCTAAGGACCTTTTAGTTGTATATTTTTATCTTCCTTCGTGCCATTCGATGCCGTGATCTGTATGTTAAGTGTTTCAGGCTTCATAGGGCAGGAATGGCGTAAGGAATGAAGAGGAAGCATGCAAAAAATGGAAGGAACACAAGGAATTGAGGAGATGACCAGCGAGAAGTCACGCGATCGCATGGCTCATGTGATCGCGCGAAATAGAAGGAATTACCGTGACGCGCTCGTGTGCCTGACGCGACCGCGCGGATTGGAAGCTGCACGAACGACGCGAAAGCGTGGACAACGCGCACGCGTGATACGAGAAATGCTGAGTGACGCGAACGCGTGGACGACGTGGACGTGTGACGTGCGTGATCTGCAGAATTATAGAAGTTGCTGGCACAGATTCCGGACATATTTCAACCCAGTTTTCGGCTCAGAAACACAGATTAAAGTCAGGGAACATGCAGAGACTCAAAGCAGGAATTCATATCAGATCATAATTCAATTTTAGGTTTTAGATGTAGTTTTTAGAGAGAGAGGTTCTCTCCTCTCTCTTAGGATTTAGGATTAGGATTCCTCTTAAAAGATTCAGTATTTCGACTCTTCATCAGGTTCAATATTCCTTTTACTTTATATTTCTCTTTTACTTCCAAATGTTTTAATGCTTGTATTACTTATGTTGCCTATTTGGCTTATGAACTTTTCATGTTAGGATTTTCTTAATTAATATAATTTGAGGTATTTCAGACTTATGATTATTTTCTCTAATTTATGTTATTGATGCTTGGGCTCTATCCAAATTATTTTCATTCAAGTAGATTTTAATCCCTTTTGGCTTTGGTTGATTAATTGGTAACTCTTGAGTTGTCAAACTCAGCAGTGGTTCAAATTGGCAGATTCTAATTGATCTAGATCGCTCTAAAGCTAGCTTCCCATAGGGATTGATTAGGACTTGAGGATCAAACTAATTAGTCCACTTGACTTTCCTTTGCTTTAGTAAAGGTTAACTAAGTGGGATTAAAACCCAATTCTCATCACACCTGATAAGGATAACTAGGATAGGACTTCTAATTTCTCATATCTTGCCAAGAGTTTATTTTACAGTTATTTATTTATTTTACCTGTCAATTAACATACTTCTTCCTTACTTTCAAAACCCCCAATTTATAAGACTCATAACCAATAATAAGAACATACCTCCCTGCAATTCCTTGAGAAGACGACCTGAGGATTGAATACTTCGGTTTATAAATTTATTGGGTTTTGTTACTTGTGACAACCAAAACGTTTGTACGAAGGGATTTTCTGTTGGTTTAGAATCTATACTCACAACACGACTATATTTTTACAAAATTCTTTACTAGAAAAAAATCCTAACGTCAAATGGCGCCGTTGCCGGGGAATTGCAAACGTGTGCCTTATTATTGGTTATTGTAAATATTTTTCAAAAAAAAAATTTCAGATTTTTATTTTAAAAGTTTTTTTATCTTATCTTATCTTATTTTTCAAAGTTCAAATTTTTTTTTCAAAAATTATATCTTTTTCAAAATATTTTCTTTTTGTTAGTTTTTGTTTTTATTTTCTTCTACTACTATGAACTCTCACCCTTTTGGCTATGAGTCTGGTTACAACTATGTTGCAGGAAGAGGAAGCTATACCAGGAATATGCATCAAGGTCAAAGCAATCAAAGATGGATGGAGCCAAGAGGATCTGATCAACCCTTTAGGCAACAACACCTCCTAGGATATCATGGACAAAGACCATTCTATAATGCATACCAAGATAATGGATATGGTGGACCCCGTTGTAGTTACCAACAAGACCCACCATATGCCCATGAACCCCCTCCTCCTCAATATAATTTTGAACCACCAGACTCACAAGCCCCTTACCACCAAACACCTCCATATGACCCTAACACATATCCACCATACCAACCACCCTATGAACCGTATGAACCATATATAAAACCACCCCAATTCCACCCCAATTACTCCCAAGAACCACCACCTCAATATACACCATCTCCGTATCCATCAATCCAAGAGCACTATGATCCTACTTATGATAGCCGAGCGCAACAAGAATCAACGGATCGTCTCAAGGAAACGGTGGATCAATTTCACGCAACCCTTCATCAATTGAATCAAGCGATAAATCAATTAGCTTCTTGACATTCGGACACTCAAGGAATCTCCATGGCTTCATGTGGACAATCTAATGAAGAACGTAGCATGAAGGAGACATTAGAAACTCCAGTGGATAGTAAGGAGCATGAATTTATACTGGAACAAGTGGAGGAAGCCGGAATTATTGAAGAAGAAGAAGTGGTTGAAGACTTAGGAGATGCTGAACCTCCATTGGAAAGTCCATTCATAAAGCCTCCTTCCAAGATGCTTGAAATTAATGTTGATGAGGGTGTACAACCTCCAAAGCATGTCATGGTTAAAGACTTGGAAGAGGTTGATCAAGAGATGGAGACTAAAGAAGCAGAAGCACAGCCTCCCATGCCCTAGGTGAACAATGAAGAAGAAATTGAATCAGAAGAAAGCTACCAAGAGGAAGAGGTTGAAATTGAAGAAGCTTGCAAAGAGGTGGAAGTTGTCAAGGAAGAACACAAAGGAGTGGAGCTTGCACGTTCATTAGAAACACCTACCCCTAAGTTTCCATCATCCTTCACAACATTCAAGTGGGTAAAATTCATATCCCTTAGCTTTCTAATTCCACTTGAATACGGGCTACTGGAGACGGATTTATGTGATGTGTGACGTGTGACGTGTGCGATCTGCAAAATTACAGAAGTTGCTGGCACAGATTCCGGACATATTTCAACCCAGTTTTCGGCTCAGAAACACAGATTAAAGTCAGGGAACATGCAGAGACTCAAAGCAGGAATTCATATCAGATCATAATTCAATTTTAGGTTTTAGATGTAGTTTTTAGAGAGAGAGGTTCTCTCCTCTCTCTTAGGATTTTGGATTAGGATTCCTCTTAAAAGATTTAGGATTTCGATTCTTCATTAGGTTCAATATTCCTTTTACTTTATATTTCTCTTTTGCTTCCAAATGTTTTAATGCTTGTATTACTTATGTTGCCTATTTGGCGTATGAACTTTTCATGTTAGGATTTTCTTAATTAATATAATTTGAGGTATTTCAGACTTATGATTGTTTTCTCTAATTTATGTTATTGATGCTTGGGCTCTATCCAAATTATTTTCATTCAAGTAGATTTTAATCCCTTTTGGCTTTGGTTGATTAATTGGTAACTCTTGAGTTGTCAAACTCAGCAGTGGTTCAAATTGGCAGATTCTAATTGATCTAGATCGCTCTAAAGCTAGCTTCCCATAGGGATTGACTAGGACTTGAGGATCAAACTAATTAGTCCACTTGACTTTCCTTTGCTTTAGTAAAGGTTAACTAAGTGGGATTAAAATCCAATTCTCATCACACCTGCTAAGGATAACTAGGATAGGACTTCCAATTTCTCATATCTTGCCAAGAGTTTATTTTACAGTTATTTATTTATTTTACCTGTCAATTAACATACTTCTTCCTTACTTTCAAAACTCCCAATTTACAAGACTCATAACCAATAATAAGAACATACCTCCCTGCAATTCCTTGAGAAAATGACCTGAGGTTTGAATACTTCAGTTTATAAATTTATTGGGTTTTGTTACTTGTGACAACCAAAACGTTTGTACAAAGGGATTTTCTGTTGGTTTAGAATCTATACTCACAACGCGACTATATTTTTACAAAATTCTTTACTAGCAAAAAATCCTAACGTCAACATCTCAGCAATATTTTTTCAAGAAGACATAGGTCAACCATGGGGTTATTACCAAACAACTCGGACAAATAAGGAAACAACTCGGACAATAACAGCAAAACATCAGATATTAGATACAGCAGTAAAAGAGAAACCCCATGACTCACAGGAAAGTCGAGGGGCACCCTTTGGAGGCAACAACAGGGCAAGAACACAGAGAAGAGAAAAGTCACAACAAATGATCAAAGACGTAACTTTTTGCAGGAACCAAAGTTCTTCAAATCAAAAGGGAGCTTGGGCTGAAGAGCTCCCACAAGTCCTATGGGTATATCGGACAACTCCACACTTTACCACGGGGGAATCACCCTTTCGATTGACTCGTGGAGTGGAGGTAATGATCACAGTAGAGATCGAAGAAGGATCCCCCAGAATGATCCTTTACAATAAAGAGGTCAACTCCCAAATCCAAAGGGAAGAACTCGACCTACTCGGATTAGGGAGGAAGCGTTAAATCGTCAAATGGCCTCAAGATACAATCAGAAGGTAATCCAGTAAAGTTTCACCAACAACTATCTCATCCTATTCCGAAATAACATCGGAATAGGTCGGTCAGGGAAAGGGAAACTAGCAGCCAACTGGAAAGAACCATACCAAGCGTTCAGAGGTACTGGGGAAAGGCTACGACAGAGCATCTGACCTCAAGGGGCAAGAGCTACCAAGGTCATGGCATGTCTGCAATCTAAAAAGGGCGCCAGGCCGAGATCCAAAAAGATTGCCTGACCTAGAAGGGTAAGTATTAACATGTACACACTCTTATCTTCATTTTATTATTTAAAAGATTGTAGATTTCCAAAAAAGTTTTCTACCAAGATGCCCGATTACGGCAGGTCGGCAAGGTGAAAACCAAATTCACCGCCCGATCACGACAAAGTCGGCAAGATGAAAACCAAATTCATCGTCTGATTTCAAAGCGACAGGTCGACAAGGTGAAAACCAACTTCACTGCCCGACCACGATGAAAACCGAATTCATCGTTTGATTTCAACAAAGGTCGACAAAGTGAAAATCAAATTCACTGCTCAATCAAGCCGCATTAATCTGAAACATTCATCGTTCGATTATAAAGCTACAGATCGGTAGAAAGTGAAAATCAAATTCACTACACGATCACGATAAAGACCAACGGAGATGAAAACCAAATTCATCGAAAGGTCGACCAAACAGGGATTAAACCCAATTTCTACAAAATCGGCAAAGATGAAAATAGAATAATGCAGAAGTTATTGAAAGTGATCTATAGAAAGGACCTAATGAGGTCTTAAATAAAATAGATTACTAAATAATAACTTAAAGACCGGCCGACACCAAGAAGTCAGACCAGTCAATAACCGAAGTTATAAGTAAATCCCTGGAAAGAGGTCTGGCCAGCCCTATAAAAGAGGATTACTATAACTTAGAAGGGCTTGACATGATGAAGTCGGTCTCCCACAAACAAGTTATAAAAAGTAATCCCTGAAAGATACCTGATAAGGATCCAAGAAAGAGGTTTACTAGAAATAACTTAGAAGGGACCGATAGGAAGTAGTCGGCCCACGCCAAAAATGCAAAAGTTTTAAGTAATCTCTAAAAGAGACCTGACAAAGGTCCAAATAAAGTTGACTACTAAAATTAACTTAGAAGGGACCGACAAGAAGAAGTCGGACCAACGAAAGCTATAGCTTGGACCGACAAGAAGAAGTCAGACCAACGAAAGCTACAGCTTGGACCGACAAAGCTACAGCTTGGACCGACAAGAAGAAGTCAAACCAACGAAAGCTACAGCTTGGACCGACAAGCGAAATCGGACCAACAAAAGCTAAAGAAGGATCGACAAGAGAAGTCGGACCAACAAAAAATGTGCGCTAAAACGGACATAGCTCCGCCCAAAAAGCCACGGCTCTACGACAAGGCTATCAAAATTGTTCAGGCTGACTAAAAAAGTGTTATACGAGAACACAAAAAAGTCGTCGGACAAGTTAGCCCTAAGGACCACCTCGACCAAGCAGAAAGTGGACAAAACCAAAAGTGATCAAAAGAGGTCGGACAACAAAGTACCGACACTCTACAAAGATCCACAAAGGGGACAAAGACATCTCGCAACAGCCAGAGAAAGGCCAGGAATGCTTTGCTAAAAGGTACGAAAGTCTTGAAAAAAGACACTACTTAAAAGGCAAAAGCACAAATCAAAATGGCGCTAAAAAGTCATCCAAACAAACTGTAAGAAGGTTCCCCATCGAAACACTACCTAAAAAGATATTGGATTATGACTAAAAAGCCCGAACAGCAAAGACAAACAAATCAGAAGAAGGATGAAAAGTCCCCTCAACAAACTAAAAGGGGCAATACCAGACTCGCATAGAGGAGAAACTACTCAAAGATCGACCAAAGTCAAGATGCTTGAGCACGACTTCCTCAAAGAGATCGAAGCTCAGAAAGCACGATCTCACAGAAAGATCTAAACTCAAGTAGGGGCAAAGTCATACAGGTCGACGTCAGCTAAAGAAGAGGCACAAGTACGACTTCAAAAAAGAACAAGCCAAAAGGTTGGGAAACAATTTAAGGCTCAAAAGTGCTTAGCCAAAAGGGATACAACTCCACTCAAAGAAGGCACAATCTCAAAATAGGGCTACGAACGTCATCCGGGACTAAAAAAGGTTCTATATAAAGAACACTAAAAAGTCATTGGACAAGTCACTGAAAGCCCGGATATCAAGCCGCAAGGATAACTTCGCCAAAGCAGAGGGTTGACAACACAAACTTAAACCAAGGCGTGATCCAGAAGGCAAGGGTAGAAAACCCATACTACCACTCAAAAGAGGTTGGACTGTGAAGTACCAAACCTCTAGAAAATCTGCAAAGATTGCAAAGCAATAAAGAAACAAGCCAGACAGATGCTTGATCTCGACTTCCAAAGAGATCAAAGCTCTGAAAAGCACGATCTCACGGAAAGATCGAACTCAAGAAGGGGCACTGTTCATACACTGGGTCAAGCTGTTCGACCGGGGATGTTTAGCGACAAGTCGATCGACCTCTTCAGGTCAAACTATCCAACCTCTTCTCAAAGAGCTCGGCCAATGACTGACCTCTTCACAAAGAGCTCGGACAAAACGCCATAGAGGCCCAAGTAGGCCCAAACGAAAGAACACAGCCCAATCTAAAGGGAGTTAAAGTCCAGAAAAGATAAAGGCAGTTCCCCAGAAGATAAGATGACCTCACTCAAAGATAAGATAGAATAAGATAAGATAACTAACTTATCTTATCTAAAAAGGTCACTCTACACCATTATAAATACACTGGAGCACCCATGTATAACTCATATTCTGATTCTACTCAATACCTGCTTAATACCCTTGCTAACTTAAGCATTGGAGTCCCTTGCAGGTACCCCCTACCCTGCAGGGACGAAGGAGTCAACACCACCACCAAGTCCAACAGGTCAGACACAACCTTTCTAACCAGCATAGAAGATCTCGTTCGAGATCGACTTACAGTTTCAGGTAACCCTCGGAACAATAAATATACTTCCATCAAACCCCCTCCAACCCATGATCAACCCCCATTCCCAACACACCTTTAACCAAGACCCCTAACCCCCATTCCTGATTCTTTCTTTTCCTTTCTTTCATCCCCCATTTGTCACCTCAAGGACCCCAACCCGTGACCTTTCCTTCATGACTCCACTACCCTTTTTCTCCTTCCCAATATATTCTTCCGCAACCCTTAGCCAACCCGTGAACCCCAACCCTTCCAATGTTCCCCACCTCACCTTCTATATAAAGCCCTCCATTCCCCTTCTATATACACACACAACAACTCCAACCCATCTTCCATACACACAATAAATCCCACCCCCATTTCTATTTTCAACTGCGCCCCCCTTCCCATTACCCCTATTCCTTTCCCTTGATTACATTTCCCCTTCTGTACGCCCTTTCTTAATTTCTTTTCTTTTTATTATTTATTTATTCTTTGTTCAAATTAGAAAAAAAAGAAGAAAATTGTAAATTTAATTTTACTTCATTATTTCGGATTCCTTTCCCCTTTCTTCTTTGTCTCCCTCTTTGTTATTTTCTATTTTGCTCGAGGACGAGCAAAGTTTTAAGTTTGGTGTTGTCACTTCGCTTGTATTTTTTTCTGTTCAATCTAATGGCACCAAAAACCATTGAGTCCTCAAAGAAGAGGAAAGGCAACGAGCCAGCCACTAGTTCTTATATGCACGAAGATTTCGTTTCAAGCTCCATGAGGAACACTTTTATGAGAACACTTACAAGAAGGCTGTAATTCCAGAAGTAGAGTTGGCATTGCAACCGGATGAATATCCAAAAATTCAATTTCAAATTCAGAGTAGAGGGTGACAATTTCTGTGCAACCAGCACACTGAGGTTGGATAATTGATTGTCTAAGAATTTTATGGCAATCTATGGGTCACTTACAAGGATATTGATGGGGTCAATGAAAAGAACTATCAAAGCTATGTGAGAAGAAAGGTCATTGATTTCAATCCAAGAAGCATCCGACAAGCCCTCCATCTACCATCTCTGGATTATACATCTGCTTGTTACAGTAAAAGGATGCACAGAGATCAGGAACTGGACCAAGTAATAGAAGAAATATACATTCTTGGTTCTCAGTGGAGAATAGGTGCAAAGGGGAAGCCAAACCAACTGAAGAGCACTGATCTTCTTCCTATGGCTAAGGAATGGTTAAACTTCATCTGAATGGTCCGAATGCACTATGGACCGGGTTGTCATGACTTACTATATCATGAAAGGAGAAGTGGTGGAGGTAGAGGACATTATTCCACAACAGATATATAACATTGCCTCCAATCCTCTTAAGAAGGCTAGGCTTGGTTTTCCTCATCTAATTTCCTGCCTGTGTGAAGCAGTAAGGGTGAAGGTGGATAACGACTTTCCCATTCCTGTTGAGAGGCCAATTACTAAGAAGACCATGGAGCATCTTAGCGAACATCATAGGGTCCTCAGAGAAGATCAAGTTGAGGAGGAAGCTCAATAGGACCAGCCTCCATTACCTCAGCGATATTACTTCCCACCTCAGGACTACTGGTAGCAACTTACTTCCTCTATTGAGCATATGAAAATCACACAGGATAGCTGTTGGCAACAGTTCAAGGCATCCATGGAGCAGATGAGGGTGACAAAAGACAACCTCTGGAAGTATCTCACCTCCACCCTTGATCAGGTGAGGGTGATGAGGGAAAAATGATTCCACACAAACTCACCGGCAAGTGTATCGGGTCGCATCAAGTAGTAAAACTCACAAAAGTGAGGTCGATCCCATAGGGATTGATGGATCAAGCAATTTTAGTTTGGTGATGAATTTAGTTAAGCAGACAGTTGATGATTTGAGTGAAAATTGGTTGACAGAAGGTAAATTGCAAGAAAACTAGAAGGGAGAATGTAAATTGACAGAAAGATAAATTGCAGAAAGCTTTAAATGGCTGAAACTTAGAGAACGAGAAATGAAAAGAGCTGGAGCTTAAATTGCAAGAAAGGTAAACAACTGAATCTTAATGTGCAAGAAATTTAAATTGCAGAATCTAAATTGCCAGTAAACTTAAATTGCATGAATAATAAAAGGATTTGGGTATTGGAAAGTGAAATAGAATGTAAACTACAATAAATCAAAAGCGCTAAAATGAAGAAATTTAAAGAGAGTGATTCATTAAGGATTGGAGATACTGTAATCCTTCCTGAATCAAATTGGTCTGAACTCCTTTCTCAATCATTTAGTAGATCTATGGTGGATTGAAATTGATTGGATCCCAATTCCTTGGCAATCCAATCTCTCAAATCACAATCAATCTTGCCAATTCCTTGATCTAATTATCATGAGAAGAGGTTAAGTGCAAATCTCTCATTCATGAGCCACACTAACTCTCAAGATCTTAGTTCCTTCCGAATGGTGTTGATAAAGAGAGTAGCGAAGGATAGAGCTCTAATTCTAATGCAAGTGATTCCCCTTCCGAGGCTCACACAAGCATTCAATTGAATTCAACCCCCTTCCAAAGTGAAAAATTCTAAATCAAAACAGAAGATACCCAATAGCTACTAAATTGAATTGAGAAGAAGAAGAATTTCATTGATTCATTGGAATAACAATAGAGCTCCTCCCCATAATGAATTTAGGGTTTAGTTCATCAGAGCTCAAGTAAAACCAAAACAGAAAAGAAAAAAATGCAGCAGAAGAAAACAGAAAGAAAACTAAATTCAGATCTAAAATTCTAAAGAGTTCCTAAAAGAAGAGCTAAAAGAAAAGTCAAAAAGGAAGATCAAAGTAAAAGAAAAAGGTCCTTACTGAATTCAAATTTTCCCCTATTTATACACTTTCTAGTTCAGTCATCAAGTACTTGGAGTGAACTTTTTGGCCTCAGTTGCGGTGGGTCAGGATGGTACTTGGTTGCAGCTTCCAGGAGAACAGAGCATTTTCAAATTGAGCGTAGCATTTATTCACCCATGCATACGCGTCTCCTGCGCATGTGCGTCCTTGCTCGCTGAATGCATCATCATGCGTATGCATGCTTCGTGCCCATGCGTCCTTAATAGCGTTTGTTTAATGAGCGCCACGTTCGCGCCATGAACCCTCCCCACGCGTGCGCGTCTTCTGCACGTGCGGGTGGATAGCAAAATGTTGATTCCAAGCTTCCGCGCCACCCACGCGTGTGCGAGCTTCATCTCAGATGCTCCATCGACGCGTGCGTGTCATGTACACGTGCGCGTTGGTTGCAAAGCTTTCAATTCCAAATTTGAAATTGCTCGAAAACGCTCATTAAGCCGACGTAGAGCTCTCTATGCAAATGAGCACCAATCACATCCATGCGTACGCATCATGCACGCGTACGCGTGGGTCTTCAAAAATTGTTGCTCGATGCGTAAGCGTCCTGTACGCGTGCGGGTCGGTAAAGAGCGTGGCGTTCTTTATTTGAACGCAGTGTTACTCTACACTATCCTTCTTTCTCTCCACTTTTCCACCTGAAATCAACCAAACATGCAATCAAAGTTTCACCAAAATCATAAGGTTTTGCATCATTCATAATAATCACCTAATTCTTGCATAAGTCTCATGATTTTGTATAAAATTAATGATGTTTGATTGAATCAAGATAAACATGAAATTCGACTCCAATCACTTACTTATTATGCAAGAAAGTGCATGAAACCTAATGAAATAAATGAAAATTACTAGTAAAACTAGCATAAGATGACTTGTCATCACAACACCAAACTTAAATCTTGTTTGTCTCGAAGCAAGCAGTAGAACATGAGAAAGATGAAGGAAAACAGCAAAGGATATTTGTCCTTATTTGAAAGCATTCAGCTTCATTTCATGGGGTTTCATGCAGATGTAACCAAAGCTCTGCTTTTATTAGATTTCAGGATTGAAATGTCCCTTTAAGTGATAACCAAAGTTGCTGCTGTGAACCTTATGATTCATCCATCCTTGGTGTTTGATTTTCTTTTGTTTTTCTGCTAAGAAGCTTACACTTTTATTCACAGCTAAGTGTTATGTGTTGCATCAGCTTTTTATCTTTGTTTTTCAGTCAACAAATCATCACCACAGACACTTGGCTCACAATTCATCCTAAGACATTGATGCCTAACACCTCTTTAGGTTACTAAATGCCTTGTAACTTGGTTGTTCTTGATCAAGGACTTTCGGTTGATAATTCTGAATTAATTAACCCAAGTTACCAAGTTTTAAAATACTCCTTAGAACCTAATTGTCCAAGCAGATCCTAGCACAAAAAGCACCACAGGCATATGTCCTAAGGTCAAAGCTATTAGTGTCTAGCCTTATTGTTTGTTTCTTTCATTTGTTTGTTGCCAATTCTTGGCTTTTCTTTCTTTCTTTCTTAATTCTTCTTTTTCCAAGGATAATTATTAATTAAGAGTTCACAAACAGCATCCTAGTTCATACTATAAAGGAACATTCTAACCCTTATCCTTTATTAGTGAGCTTACTCAAGCAATATACCAACTCTGAACTTGATTATCATCTCTATCAAATTGGACAATTTCACTTCTATTTCAACATTTTCTTTTATTCATGCAGAGGAAAACAAGACATGTATTCAAGTAGGATGAGTGATAAAACATGAACACTTATTCAAAGACATAAAAGTGCAGAACATATAAGCTTAATCATAAAGGTGCAAAATATGAAAACTTAGAAGGCATATCATTTTTCAGATGTGCATCTTCCTTATTCACTAAGATTATGAAAAGAACTCAACCACCTCTAATTTTTGTGCTCTTTTCCCTTGCTGGACTCTCCTTTCTTCTTTGGCTCCTGCTTCTTCCTTTTTCTTGTTTCTTGTTGTTCTTCAGCAGGGCATCTCTGATCCCAAGATTGGTCTATATGATCCCAGAGTCTAGCATCTTTCAGCCTTTGTTCCATTCTTTCCACATTTCTCTGAACTCTTGCTCTTTGATTGTTGACTAATTCTTGACACTTGACAAAAGGTTTGATCTCTCGGTTGACCACTGGCATACTGCAAACTACATAGTTTAGTTTTGCCTGTGTCTCTACGTCATACTCTATCCTGTCCAGACACCTATGCTCTCCAATCGTGTGGTATATGTTCTTCCACTAATAAAGATTCTGGAGATACTTCTCTTGCTCGGTTTGTTGTTGGGACAATAAATGACTATTGGAAGTGTGTAGATTGTTCCCTTTGTCGATCCAAAGTTCTTGCTTGGAATTCTCTCTGCTGATCCATTATCTTGAGCAGAAAGTTTTCTTGTTGCTCCATCATCTTCAACTGCCAATTCTCTTGCTGCTCCTGAGCTCTCAAGTATCGTTCTTGTTGTTGTTCCTGTGCCCTCATATATTTCCAAGACATTTCTTCAATTGCACTCTGGATTTGGCTTAAATCCAGTGTTCTTGAAGCTTGTCCCTCTTCCTTTTGTGGTCTCCTACTTTTTCTTTGGGGTCTTCTCTCTTGCTGAGTGTCAGTGTCAGTGACACAGTTCCACCCTTTGTTTAGTGATTCCTCTGCCTCCCTTTACCCGATCTGTATCTGCATCCTCAAAGAGTACCCCTGCTCTATTGCACAGCCGTAAAATGGTACTTGGGTGACCAAGTCTACCTGATTTGCTGCTATCCTCAGCTATCTCTTGGATACTATCTACTATGAGTTGTGGGACATTCATTTCTCCTCCTTTGAGTATGCAGTATGTCAGGATTGCTCTCTTTACTGTAACCTCTGAAGTATTTACAGTAGGGACTATCGATCTTCTCACTATCTCATACCAACCTTTGGCCTCAGGTATGAGATCCATCATCCTCAAGTGGCTTGGATCCTCATCTAAATCTCTTTCTCAGTCTCTGCCTTCCAAACATAAACTATTTACTAGCTCATCAGGATCATTCTCACCCTTCATTCTCTCATCAAAGCTGGGCTCTCCGAAGGGTATTACTCTTGTTTACAGGACCCTCATGATTGCTGACGGGCTGAAGTCCACATCAACCCCCCTAATATAGCTCTTCTAGGGAGGGCTGGTTTGGTTTGGCCTTGCTGCATTTGCATAGAACTCCCGTATCATAGTTGCACTTATGTTTGTAAGAGGCTCACACAGGAGTTCCCATCTTCTCTGTTCAGTTATTCTTCTCATGATGGGGTATTCACCTTCTTTCAATCTAAAATCAATCTCTGGAATGACTTCTTTCACCTCCATCCACCTATGATATCGTGATTCATAAAACTGAGATTTAAATCTCTTGTCATCATAGGTGGGTGGTTCAGCCTCAACTGGTTATTTTTCTTTCCTTCTTCTGGAACTTGATGAAGCCATTTGAATGGAAGAGGAGAAATGATAAGGAAACCTTATTTAGAGCACTGCTTAGGATGAAAGGAAGAAGAATTGGGCACTGTGTGATGTTCTTGGTTGGAAGAAGAATGATGTAAATTGTATGGAAAGGTTATATGAATAAGGCCAAGGTATATGGGCTTAGGAGGTCTTGCTGGCCAATTTATAGCAAGGACATGAATTATTGAAACAAAAAATGGGTTGGTGGTATGGTTAAGTTGCAATGAAGGGTGAGGATTATGCAAGTCTTTGTTAAGATCATGGGAATGAACGGTTTGCATGTAAGGGTGAGTAAGGACAAGGATCACCTCTTCATTAGGCACATGGGTTCGATTTTCGAGGTGATGAGCCTTTTCCACCATTGTGCAGGTTTTTGCTTCCCAAGGATCCATTTCCAAACACATGTGACATGCTATTCACTCCTGTAACAACCGTACATGCATGGTCTTGTTATTTCTCTCAACCTTCTCTTCTTCATGCTTATCCACCTTAAATAATACAAAAAAATTGAGTCTAAGAGGTGGCGGTTTAGAAAATGCAATTTAATAACTAGACATAGGAAATTGAAAATTTAGGCCATATGTTCCCTACACATGAATAACTAACCGTGCCATATGTAAGCATACATAGTTTTTGTGGACACCAAACTTTTTACATCAAATAATTCATGTGAAATTTTGATTTTTTGTCACTGTTAGTTTATTCATCATAGGGAACATTTTATTTTCTATTTAAACAAAATAAATTCACCAAAATGATGCAAGACATAGTTTATCTTTTCATGAATTCGAGTCTTAAAATAAATGTGACTTTCTTGAAATTCATGGCATATGTAGAACACCAAACTTAATGTTTGGCTATATACTTCAAGAGATTAAATGAGTATATATCCTAAGATGGTTATATGATTATTATGGTTGGAAAGCCATTTTAGAGTGCCTTTAGGCACACCAAACTTAGGACTCAGACATATGCTTTAAAAAATGATGTGTGCATCCATCAAATCTACCCATGAGAGCTCAAATTCATACTAGAAGAACCATTAATTATTGACAGTAAAATAAAAGCAAGAATATTAAATCATGGGCTGCCTCCCATAGAGCGCTCTTTTAGTGTCACTAGCTTGACATCAGTTCTTTGTTAGGGTGGCTGATGATTATATTGCCTCAGCTTGTCTCCTCCCACTGTGAGCCTTCTTCCTATACTTTGATGAACCAGCGAGAGTATTTTGTTGACAGTGTAATAATTATCAGATTGTGGGAATGTCTCCAACTGTTGGTAGATTAGTTTCACTTTGTCTCCTTCTGAGAACTTTTCAGTTGGGATTTCTTGTTTCTCCACCCTTTTTGAATCTTTTTCTTGCTCTTCTTTTCTTTCTTTGGTGACCCTTCTTTCTTGGTAGCAGGCTTTATGTTAGGAGACTTCTTAGTGATCAATCTTGTAACCTCTTCTTGCAGTCCTTTCTCATCCTTCTCTTCCTCATGACCCTTTTGTTTTTCTTTAATATTAGTCTTTTGTACCAAAGGTAAGTTGATGAGTGCCTCCTTGGGTTTTTCCTTCCAATTTATATCTTCCTCCTCAATTCTCATGCAACCTTTCTTCTCAGCAAGATGCTGCATTTCCTTAAAGACAATTAGAGTGATCTGCTCATCATGTGCTCTCAAGGTCATCTCTCCTTTCTCCACATCAATGATGGCCCTTACTATGGTTAGGAAAGGCCTTCCTAATATGATAGAATCGCCTCCCTCTTCATCTAGATCCAGGATCACAAAATCCGCTGGAAATATGAACTTGCCCACCTTGACTAAGAGATTCTCAACCACTCCATTGGGGATTACCATTGATCTATAAGCAAGTTGCAAGGTCATCTTTGTAGGCTTTACTTTTTCTATAGACAACCTTCTCATCATAGATAAAGGCATCAGATTGATACTTGATCCTAGATCACTGATGAGCGAATAATTTATACGCTTTTTGGCATTGTTTTTAGGAAGTTTTTAGTATGATCTAGTTACTTTTAGGGATGTTTTCATTAGTTTTTATGCTAAATTCACATTTCTGGACTTTACTATGAGTTTTTGTGTTTTTCTATGATTTCAGGTATTTTTTGGCTGAAATTGAGGGACCTGAGCAAAACTCTGATAAGAGGCTGACAAAGGACTGTTGATGCTGTTGGAATTTGACCTCCCTGCAATATATAATAGTCCATACTTTATTCGAGATTTGACGACATAAACTGGCGCTCAACGCTAGTTCCATGCTGCTTTCTGGAGTCAAATGCCAGAAACACATCACGAACCAGAGTTGAACACCCAAAACACGTTACAACTTGGCGTTCATCTCCAAGAGAAGCCTCAGCTCATGGATAGATCAAGCTCAGCCCAAGCACACACCAAGTGGGCCCCGGAAAGTTTAGTTCTTAGATCTGGGGGCTGGCCATTCGGCCATGCCTGGACCTTTCACTTATGTATTTTCAACGGTGGAGTTTCTACACACCATAGATTAAGGGTGTGGAGCTCAACTGTACCTCAAGTTTTAATGCAATTACTACTATTTTCTATCCAATTTGATTTATTCCTGTTCTAAGATATTTGTTGCACTTCAACTTGATGAATGTGATGATCCGTGACACTCATCATCATTCTCATCATCATCTACCTTAGACCGAGCGCATATCTCTTGGATTCCTTAATTAGAATCTTCGTGGTATAAGCTAGAATTGATGGCGGCATTCATGGGAATCCGGAAAGTCTAACCTTGTCTGTGGTATTTCGAGTAGGATTCCGGGATTGAATGACTGTGACGAGCTTCAAACTCCTGAAGGCTGGGCATTAGTGACAGACGCAAAAGAATCACTGGATTCTATTCCAACCTGATTGAGAACCGACAGATGATTAGCCGTGCTATGACAAAGCATTTGGACCTTTTTCACTGAGAGGATGGAATGTAGCCATTGACAACAGTGATGCCCTACATACAGCTTGCCATAGAAAGGAGTGATGAAAAACTAGAAGGAAGAAGTAGGAAAGCAGAGATTCAAAAGGAACACAGCACCTCTATACACCTATCCGAAATTCCCACCATTGGATTACATGAGTAACTTTATCTTTATTTTTCTGTTTATTTACTATTATTTGATTTTCAAAATTCCATAATCAATTATTATCCGCCTGACTGAGATTTACAAGAGTGTAGCGCATGGAAGGGAGAAAGCCACACTGCCCTCCACAAGAGCACACTGCCCTCCAAGGGAGCACAACAATGAAGCAAGCATTCAAGGCTTCACTGCCCTGCCCTCCTTGAGGGCAGAGCACAATTCTAGGCCAAGAAACAAGGGAAGGAAAAATTCTGCCCTGCCCTCCTCAAGAGCAATTTCGGGCTCCTCATGGAAAAATTCAAGGAAGTTGTTCTCCAAGTGCCACCCATGAGTTTCGAACCCAAGCACATGAAGGGAAGGGAGTGGCGCAACAATAAAGGAAAGTGAGCCACACTTGGCTAAAAGGCTACCACCAAGTTTCGAACACAAGATCTCTAGGAAGCCAAGCCTTAGGCGTGAATCATGTGCCTAGAAGAAAAAGCTCAGCATGCCTTCAGCCAGGTTTCGAACTTGGGACCTCACCCAAGAACAAGGAAAGCTTGCGTTGCCCTGCCCTTGTGGAGGGCAGAGCAACATTCCTTGGTGCATGGTGCATAATTTGGCACGGCCAGCACGCACACATTGACGCCCAACAAGGGAGCTTGGGCGCGCAGCTTCGACGCACCATGACAACACTGCCCTGCTCTCCACAAGGGCAGGGCAGCATCCTGATGCCCCTCCCAAATTTGGCACGCTAGTTGGATCCACATGCAACGCTTCCCTGCTCTGCCCTTCACAAGAGCAAAGCAACCTCCTGGGAGCAACATGGGCTGAATTTCACTAAAAAATCCAACTTAATTCACTTCTTCACCAAATCAAAAAGCCCACTCAAAATTTTGAAATCCAAAATAGAAAGTGTATAAATAGGTGTTAGTTAGGATTAGAAAAGGAGAGCTTACTTTCATTTTAATTTTCATCCTTAGTCAACTTGAGAGCTCACTTCCCATTTTTCTGTTTTCTGCAAAATTGGCTTGAGAATTGGAGGAGAGAATTCACTTCTTCTTCCTCTGATTGTTTTATTTTCTTTACTGGGTTTTGTTTGAGTCTTGAGTGTGAAGAATTGAGGAACTTCTGTCTCAATCTCCATTTAAGATCTCTTTGATTTTCCTACTGCATAATTGAGTTAAATTCCATTTCCTTTACTGCTGCAATCTTCAATTTCTTTTTAATTGCTTTGTGAACTTGGATCTAGGAAGGCAATTGAGATCTAGACTCTGCTATCTAGTCTCTGGAGTCCTGAGATATGATTTTCTCTTTTTGGTTCTTCTGATGAACCACTGCTGCAATTGAATTTCCATTTGCTGTTTGAAGATCTAGTCAATTTCAATTCATCTCTTGCTTGGTTAATTGTTGCAATTTAATTTCTCTTGCTTAAATTCTAAAATCCCAGTCCTTAAATCCCTTCTTCATTCAAGCAATTTATATTTCTTGCACTTTAAGTTACCGCAATTTACATTTCTTGCACTTTAAGTTTCAGTCATTTAATTTCTTGTTCTTTAAGATTCAACATCTTTACTTTCAGTTCTCTTTAATTTCTACAATTCATCCCTCTCCCTTTACATTTCCTGCTATTTACTTACTGTTGAATACAAAATCACTCAACCAATACTTGATTCGCTTGACTAAATCAACCACTAAACTAAAATTGCTCAATCCTTCAATCCCTGTGGGATCGACCTCACTTCCGTGAGTTTTATTACTTGATGCGACCCGGTATACTTGCCAGTGAGTTTTGTGTTGGATTGTTTTCCACACATCAAGTTTTTGGCGCCGTTGCCGGGGATTGAAATAGATTGACAATGATTAAGTGAAGTGGAGGTCTAGATCAAGCACTTTTTCTTTTCTGTTTCTTTAATTTTTTTTAAACCCACTAACTGTTTGAAGATTTGCCTCTATCAACTCACTAACTGTTTGAGATTTTATCTCAACTAACTGCACTCAATTTTCAAGAGTGCTGCTGTTTATTCCTTGTGATTGTGTGCATGTCACAGGAAAGAAGAGAAGTTCCAAATTCTGAAGGTCAAGACAAACAGACTATCAGAAGATTGAGAAGAGAAGTCAGAGGGAAGAATACTATAGGAGAAGAAGTCTCTGCGGAAGAAGAATATCATGACATGAAGCCACCACTCATTACACTAATCAAGAACAATTGTTCCTATGGTGGAAATCCATTGGAGGATCCTAAACAGCACATATCCACTTTTCTAAAGACCTGTGGTGCTATCAAACCCGATGGTATAGATCATGACACCTATAAGATCTTGTTACTCCCCTTTTCACTAAGGGGTGAAGCTGCACAATGGCTTGAAACCTTTCCCCAAGGAAGTATCACTAGTTGGGACAACTTGATTACCAAATTTTTGGCCAAATTCTCCTCATCCCAATAGATCATCAAGCTGAAAGAGGGGGTACATCCATTCACACAAGGAGAAGAAGAACCACTCTTCAAGGCATGGGAAAGATATAAGAAAGCAAATGACAAAGTGGGTTTCCAAGCTTTCTATGAAGGATTAACCCCAGAAACAAGAAGAGCAGTGGACTACTTCTCAGATGGCCTACTCAAAGCGACAACAACTGCCCAAGGAACTGCAAATTTCAATGACAACGGATTGGAGAAACCACAGAATGCAGTTTCAGAAAAAGAAGTGATGAATCTTGAAGGAGTAAATGCATTCATGAACCCGAGCAAACAAATGCACCATCAAACCCAGCAACACATGGAGCTGAGAGCTAGAAAAGTTGAATGCCTATGTTCTGCTCCAGTGAATGCACAATTTCCACCATGGAGGCCCCATTCTTATCTGAGAATGGGGGAGTATCAACATCAAGAACAAAGAAGTTTCAACCAGGGCAAATTCATGACCACAAACAACCAACGTCACTCATCCAATAATGCCAATCAAAACCAATACTCACAAAATATGCACTTCCAGCCTCATAACAACTCACAAAATCACCATAACACCTCTGCAACACCCACATCTTATCCGCATAATACCTATGTAATTCCTTGACAAGGTTTCCCATATCAACCAGTTCATCTCATACATTCACAACTTTTTCAGAGAATCTCGGACTTGGAAGTGATGATAAAGAAACTCATGGAAGTTCAAGTCCATGAGACAAAAAAAACATATGGATGCATATAAGAAGCTTGAAGAACACATACTGCTATTGGCTCAGCATTTTTCAAAAACAACCAAGAAGGAGGAAATCCCTTTCAACATCACTGAGAACAAACCAAATAACAACGAAAATGCTGCAAAAAGGGAAGAATGGAAAAAGATCATAGAGGAAAGTAAGAAAACCTTGGACAAAGAAAGTGCCAACCAATAAAAACACAACAAGAAAGTCCTACAAGGAGAGGCAGAAGATAGAATCAAAGAAGATCAAAAAATCCCTACTAAGAAATTTTCACTAGGGGATAAAGTACTGCTAAACATTCAAACCATGAAGGTGTCCCCACAGCTGTCTGATCACTATATTGTGACTAAGATCCTTCCACGGGAATTTATAGAAGTCATCAAAGAGGAAACTGGAAGGAAGTTCACGGTAAAGAAAGACAAGCTAAAGCACTGTGATCTTCAATCTCCATGATCAACAGAATGAAGGTTGTCAAGCTAGTGACAATAAAAAAGTGCTTGTTGGGAGGCAACCCAACCTGAGGTAGTTTTCTTTTCATAGCTTTTTCAATAAAAATGTTGAATGATTAGTATGCATTGCAAGAAGCTAAGTTTGGTGTTGCACACCAAAATAATTTAAGGGAGATGAAGGATTCTAAGTTTGGTGTTCCACCAAAATCTCATTTAAAAGCACATTCTCACTTCCTGCACAATACTAGCTCCAAGCAATCAAACAGATTATTCAACTACTTAACTGCTTTCTAGTTTTAATTCCATAACCTTTAGCAAGGACACAAGGTTCCACATATGGTTAACTTGTTGCATCAGAGGCAGTGGCAAGCAATTAAGTTTGGTGTTCCTACACCAAAATTAATCCAAAAGCACACTCAATTTATGCATACTAACCATTCATTTAAGGGCTTGAGAAGCAAGCAACTTTTGAGAGTTATGCAGGAAATTAGCCAACAATTGAAGACAATTTGCATTGTGACTCAAAAGGGATACAACAAGAGGAAGAGTGAAAAGCTGCAACCCAAAAGGTTGTATCTACACTTAATCCTTATTGTTGTGAAATGTTTTAATTCAGGAATTCTTGTATGCTAAAGTGTTCATCTAGTTGCAAGTGAAGTTGTTTGATTAAGTATGCTTATCTGCATAATGCTTGTCATTCATCACTTAGCTTTAAATTTTGTTTTGTTTCCCATATGCTTAAATAAAAGAGAAATGTTTGAATTAGAAAGAAAATATCCAATGTTGCATAAGTTGGAATGGAAGTTAATGGTGGTATATATGTTTGATTAAATGCATAAGTCATGAAATAATTGCTGCATAATGTCATTTTCATTAACGTGTGAGCTAGCTTGCTGTCATAAAGGTTCCTATCAGTAAAGAAAAAATTCCCTTGAGAACAAAAATAAAACAGAAAGAAAAGGAAGAAGAAAAAGCCAATGTGGCAAGAAAAACAAAGAATAAGGTTGAGCACCAATAGCTTGGACCCTAGGACACATGCTTGTGGTGTTCTTGTACTAGGATATGCTTGGACAAGTAAATTCTAAGGGGTATTTCAAAACCTGGTCACTTAGATCAACTGATTTGGGATGGCCAATTGAAAGTCCACAATAAAGAGCAACCTAGCTACAGAACATTTAGTTATCCAAAGAGGTGCTGGGCATCAATGATCCTAGGAGGAGATAGTGAGCCATGTGTCTGTGGTGAAGAAATGTTGAGTAAAAAATAAAGCCAAAGGCTGCTGCAACACTTGACACCAAGCCTTCAAAGAATAATAAGCTTGTTAAGCAAAATAAAACAAGAAAAGTTAGCAAGGGAGCAAGTAAAAAGTAAACCTTATAACAGCAAGCTTAGTAAGCCTTTGAGGAAAAGTGTACATTATGTAACAGCAAACAATAATTGAGTTATCATTGCCTGCATAAAAACTCCATGAACCAAGTTCTACTATATGCTTAATAAGGATATGTATGCTTTTCTTTTTTTCACTTCATTTCCTCTTAATTTTGATGCTTACTTGGGGACAAGCAAGATTTAAGTTTGGTGTTGCGATGACAAGTCATCATATACCCATTTCTTAAGCTAATTTCACTTGTTTCACTAGTTTTTATGCACTTTCTTGCACCATAAGTAAGCAATTTAGAGTGGAATTGCATGTTTTATTTGAATCAAACAACCACCATTTAATTGATGCTAAATCATGAGGTTTAAGCTAAATTTAATTGAATTTTAATTGATTTATAAACCTTGTGAATTTAGTGATACTTTGATTGGTTGTTTTGATTAATTGTAGGTGAAGAAAAGAAGAAAAGAATGAAGCGTGGCTTAAGAAAGCGTGGCCCAAGGAAGAAAATAGTGTAGCGCATGGAAGGGAGAAAGCCACTGCCCTCCACAAGAGCACACTGCCCTCCAAGGGAGCACAACAATGAAGCAAGCATTCAAGGCTTCACTGCCCTACCCTCCTTGAGGGCAGAACACAATTCTAGGCCAAGAAACAAGGGAAGGAAAAATTCTGCCCTGCCCTCCTCAAGAGCAATTTTGGGCTCCTCATGGAAAAATTCAAGGAAATTCAAGAGCGATTTCGGGCTCCAAGTGCCACCCATGAGTTTCGAACCCAAGCACATGAAGGGAAGGGAGTGGCGCAACAATAAAGAAAAATGAGCCACACTTGGCTAAAAGGCTACCACCAAGTTTCGAACACAAGATCTCTAGGAAGCCAAGCCTTAAGCGTGAATCATGTGCCAAGAAGAAAAAGCTCAGCATGCCTTCAGCCAGGTTTCGAACTTGGGACCTCATCCAAGAACAAGGAAAGCTTGCGTTGCCCTGCCCTTGTGGAGGGCAAAGCAACATTCCTTGGTGCATGGTGCATAATTTGGCACGGCCAGCACGCACGATGACAACACTGCCCTATTCTCCACAAGGGCAGGGCAGCATCCTGATGCCCCTCCTAAATTTTGCACGCTAGTTGGATCCACATGCAAGGCTTCCCTACTCTGCCCTCCACAAGAGCAGAGCAACCTCCTGGGAGCAACATGGGCTGAATTTCACTCAAAAATCCAACTTAATTCACTTCTCCACCAAATCAAAAAGCCCACTCAAAATTTTGAAATCCAAAATAGAAAGTGTATAAATAGGTGTTAGTTAGGATTAGAAAAGGAGAGCTTACTTTCATTTTAATTTTCATCCTTAGTCAACTTGAGAGCTCACTTCCCATTTTTCTGTTTTCTGAAAAATTGGCTTGATAATTGGAGGAGAGAATTCACTTCTTCTTCCTCTGATTGTTTTATTTTCTTTACTGGGTTTTGTTTGAGTCTTGAGTGTGAAGAATTGAGGAACTTCTGTCTCAATCTCCATTTAAGATCTCTTTGATTTTGCTACTGCATAATTGAGTTAAATTCCATTTCCTTTACTGCTGCAATCTTCAATTTCTTTTTAATTGCTTTGTGAACTTGGATCTAGGAAGGCAATTGAGATCTAGACTCTGCTATCTAGTCTCTGGAGTCCTGAGATCTGATTTTCTCTTTTTGGTTCTTCTGCTGAACCACTACTGCAATTGAATTTCCATTTGCTGTTTGAAGATCTAGTCAATTTCAATTCATCTCTTGCTTGGTTAATTGTTGCAATTTAATTTCCCTTGCTTAAATTCTGAAATCCCAGTCCTCAAATCCCTTCTTCATTCAAGCAATTTATATTTCTTGCACTTTAAGTTACCACAATTTACATTTCTTGCACTTTAAGTTTCAGTCATTTAATTTCTTGTTCTTTAAGATTCAGCATCTTTACTTTCAGTTCTCTTTAATTTCTGCAATTCATCCCTCTCCCTTTACATTTCCTACTATTTACTTACTGTTGAATACAAAATCACTCAACCAATACTTGATTCGCTTGACTAAATCAACCACTAAACTAAAATTGCTCAATCCTTCAATCCCTGTGGCATCGACCTCACTCCCGTGAGTTTTATTACTTGATGCGACCCGGTATACTTGCCGGTGAGTTTTGTGTTGGATCGTTTTCCACACATCAGTGACAAAGTGTGATTTATGTTTGAGAGCACCAAGTCTTTGGAGCCATTATTGACGATCACAATTTTGTCCACCAAGTTTTTGGCGCCGTTGCCGGGGATTGTTTGAATTACAATTACGTGCAACCACAGCGCCAAGTTTTTCTAATCCGGCAACAACACCAAGTTTTTTGCGCCGTTGTTGGGGATTGTTCGAGTATGGACAACTGACGGTTCAACTTGTTGCTCAGATTAGGTAATTTTCTTTTTATTTTCCTTTCAAAAAAAGTTTTCAAAAATCTTTCAAAAATTTTTTCTTTATTTTCATTTTTCAAAAATATAATTTTCGAAAAAAATAATAAAAATATAAAAAAATCATAAAATCATAAAAACTAAAAATATTTTGTGTTTCTTGTTTGAGTCTTGAGTCAATTTTTAACTTTGGTGTCAATTGCATGCTTTAAAAATTTTTCTTGCATTTTTCAAAAATTCATGCATTCATGGTGTTCTTCATGATCTTCAATCTGTTCTTGACAAGTCTTCTTGTTTGATCTTGATGTTTTCTTGTTTTGTGTTGTATGTTGTTTTTCATATGCATTTTTGCATTCATAGTGTCCATGCATTAAAGAATTCTAAGTTTGGTGTCTTGCATGTTTTCTTTGCATAAAAAATTTTTCAAAAATATGTTCTTGATGTTCATCATGATCTTCAAAGTGTTCTTGGCGTTCATCTTAACATTCATAGTGTTCTTGCATGCATAATTGGTTTTGATCCAAAATTTTCATATTTTGGGTCATAATTGTGTTTTTCTCTCTCATCATTAAAAATTTTAAAATCAAAAAATATCTTTTCCTTATTTCTCTCCACATTTTCGAAAATTTGAGTTGACTTGGTCAAAAATTTTTAAAATTAGTGGTTTCTTACAAGTAAAGTAAAAATTTCAATTTTAAAAAAATCTTATCTTTTTAAAACTTTTTCAAAAATTAAATCTTTTTCATTTTTCTTATTAATTTTTGAAAATTCTTTAAAATCTTTTTCTTAATTTTATCTTAATTTTCGAAATTATGCTAACAATTAATATGATTGATTCAAAAATTTGAAGTTTGTTACTTTCTTGTTAAGAAAGGTTCAATCTTTAAATTCTAGAACCATATCTTTTAGTTTCTTGTTAGTTAAGTAATTAATTTTAATTTTAAAAATTAAATATTTTTCCATCCTATCTTTTTATCATATCTTCTTATCTTATCTTTTTTATCTTTTTCAAAATTTTATCTTTTTCAAAAATTTGATTTCAAAATATCTTATCTAACTTCTTATTTTCTTATCTTTTCAAATTTAATTTTAATATCTTTTTCAACTAAATATTTGACTTTTTGTTTGTTTTTATCTTTTTCAAAACTACCTAACTACTTTTCCCTCTTTAATTTTTGAAAATATCTCATCTCTTTTTCAAAAATTCTTTTTAATTGTTTTAAATTTTAATTTTAACTACATCTTATCTTTAATTTTCGAAAATCATTAACTACTTTTTCAAAATTATTTTTGAATTCTCCCTCTCTTCTCTTCTTCTATTTATTTATTTATTTACTAACACTTCTCTTCACCTCTCTTCATCTCCAATCACTGCCTCTATCGTCACCCTTGTGATTGGATTCTCCACTCTTATTCCTTTCTTCTTTTACTAATAATAAGGATCCTCTTTGTCCAGATATAAAGGATTCCTCTTCCTTTTTCTTTTTCTCTTATCTTTCATATGAGCAGGAATAAGAAAAAAGGCATCTTTGTTGAAGCTGATCTAGAACCTGAAATGACTCTAAAAAGAAAACTAAGAGAAGCTAAATTACAACAATCCAGAGGCAACCTTTCTGAAATTTTCAAAAGAAGGAGATGGCAGCCGAACCCAACAACAATAATGCAAGGAGGATGCTTGGTGATTTCACTAAACCAACGTCCAAGTTTGATGGAAGAAGCATCTCAATTCCTACCATTGGAGCAAACAATTTTGAGCTGAAACCTCAATTAGTTGCTTTGATGCAACAGAACTGCAAGTTTCATGGACTTCCCTCTGAAGATCTTTATCAGTTTTTAACTGAGTTCTTGCAGATTTGTGAGACTGTTAAGACAAATGGAGTAGATCCTGAAGTCTACAGGCTCATGCTTTTCCCTTTTGTTGTAAGAGACAGAGCTAGAACATGGTTGGACTCACAACCTAAAGATAGCCTGGACTCCTGGGATAAGCTGGTCACGGCCTTCTTGGATAAATTCTTTCCTCCTCAAAAGTTGAGCAAGCTTAGAGTGGATGTTCAGACATTCAAGCAAAAAGATGGTGAATCCCTCTATGAAGCTTGGGAAAGATACAAGCAGATGACCAAAAAGTGTCCTTCTGGCATGTTTTCAGAATGGACCATATTAGATATATTCTATTATGGTATAGCTGAGTTTTCCAAAATGTTATTGGACCATTCTGCAGGTGGATCCATTCACTTAAAGAAAACGCTTACAGAAGCTCAAGAACTTATTGACATGGTTGCAAATAACCAATTCATGTACACTTCTGAGAGGAATTTTGTGAATAATGGGACGCCTCAGAGGAAGGGAATTCTTGAAATTGATGCTCTGAATGCCATATTGGCTCAGAACAAAGTGTTGACTCAGCAAGTCAACATGATTTCTCAAAGTCTGAATGGATGGCAAAATGCATCCAACAGTACTAAAGAGGTAGCTTCTGAAGAAGCTTATGATCCTGAGAACCCTGCAATAGCAGAGGTAAATTACATGGGTGAACCTTATGGAAACACCTATAATTCATCATGGAGAAATCATCCAAATTTCTCATGGAAGGATCAACAAAAACCTCAACAAGGCTTTAATAATGGTGGAAGAAACAAGCTAAGCAATAACAAGCCTTTTCCATCATCTTCTCAGCAACAGACAGAGAATTCTGAGCAGAGCCCCTCTAATTTAGCAAATTTAGTCTCTGGTCTGTCTAAGACCACTTTAAGTTTCATGAGTGAAAAAAGGTCCTCCATCAGAAATTTGGAGGCACAAGTGGGCCAGCTGAGTAAGAAAGTCACTGAAACTCCTCCCAATATTCTCCCAAGCAATACAGAAGAAAATCCAAAAGGAGTGTGCAAGGCCATTGATGTAATCAATATGGCCGAATGCACAAGGGAGGAAAAGGACAAAAATCCTAGTGAGGAAGACCTCCTGGGACGTCTCTCAAACAAGAAGGAGTTCCCTATTGAGGACGTAAAGGAATCTGAGGCTTATATAGAGACCATAGAGATTCCACTAAATCTCCTTCTGCCATTCATGGGCTCTGAAGACTATTCTTCCTCAGAAGAGGATGAAGATGTGACTGGAGAGCAAGTTGCTCAATATCTAGGAGCCATCATGAAGCTGAATGCCAAGTTATTTGGTAATGAGACTTGGGAAGGTGAACCTCCCTTGCTCATTAGTGAACTAGATACATGGGTTCAGAAAACTTTACCTCAAAAGAGACAAGATCCTGGTAAGTTCTTAATAACCTGTACGATAGGCACCATGACCTTTAACAAGGCTCTGTGTGACCTGGGGTCAGGCATAAATCTTATGCCACTCTCTGTAATGGAGAAACTGGGGATCATTGAGGTACAGCCTGCCTTATTCTCATTACAATTGGCAGACAAGTTAGTAAGACAAGTTTATGGATTAGTAGAGGACGTGTTGGTAAATGTTAAAGGCCTTTACATTCCTACTGATTTCATAATCTTAGACACTAGGAAGGAGGAGGATGAATGCATCATCCTTAGAAGACCTTTTCTAGCCACAGCAGAAGCTGTGATAGATGTTAACAGAGGAGAATTAGTCCTTCAATTGAATGGGGACTACCTTGTGTTTAAGGCACACGGCTATTCTTCTGTAACAAGGGAGAGTAAGCATGCAGTGCTTCTCTCAGTACAGAGTCAAACAGCGCCCCCACAGTCAAACTCTAAGTTTGGTGTTGGGAGGCCACAACCAAATTCTAAATTTGGTGTTGAATCCCCACAACCAAACTCTAAGTTTGGTGTTGGGACTATACAACATTGACCTGATCACCTGTGTGGCTCCATGAGAGCCCACTGTCAAGCTATTGACATTAAAGAAGTGCTTGTTGGGAGGCAACCTAATTTTTATTTATCTAATTTTATTTTTATTTTTATTTAATTGTTATTTTGTGTTTTAGTAGGTTCATGATCATGTGGAGTCATGAAAAAAATATTAAAATTAAAAACAGAAACAAAAACAGCAGAAGAAAAATCACACCCTAGAGGAAGGACTTACTAGCGTTTAAACGCCAGTAAGGAGCATCTGGCTGGCGTTCAACGCCAGAACAGAGCATGGTTCTGGCGCTAAACACCAGAAACAAGCAACATCCCAGCGTTTGAACGCCAGGAATATACCCTGAGGAAAGCTGGCACTGAACGCCAGTAACAAGCATGGAACTGGCATTCAACGCTAGAAACATGCTGCACATGGGCGTTGAACGCCGAGAACATGCATAATTTTATATGCCTAATTGGTGCAGGGATGTAAATCCTTGACACCTCAGGATCTGTGGACCCCACAGGATCATCTCAGGATCTGTGAACCCCACAGGATCCCCACCTAACATCTTCCCACCTTACCTCCTAAAAATCCTATAACACACTTTCCCAAAAACCCTTCACCAATCACCTCAATCTCTCTTCCCAATTACCTCCTTCACCACTCACATCCATCCACTCTTCCCCATAACCCCACCTACCTTCAAAATTCAAATTTCTTTCCCACCCAAACCCACTGATGAGCGGATAATTTGTACGCTTTTTGGCATTGTTTTTAGTATGTTTTTAGTATGATCTAGTTAGTTTTTAGTATATTTTTATTATTTTTTAGTTAAAATTCACTTTTCTGGACTTTACTATGAGTTTGTGTGTTTTTCTGTGATTTTAGGTATTTTCTGGCTGAAATTGAGGGACCTGAGCAAAAATCTGATTCAGAGACCAAAAAGGACTGCAGATGCTGTTGGATTCTGACCTCCCTGCACTCGAAGTGGATTTTCTGGAGCTACAGAAGCCCAATTGGCGCGCTCTCAACGGCGTTGGAAAGTAGACATCCTGGGCTTTCCATCAATATATGATAGTCTATACTTTGCCCAAGATTTGATGGCCCAAACCGGCGTTCAAAGTCACCCTCAGGAATTCCAGCGTTAAACGCCGGAACTGGCACAAGAATGGGAGTTAAACGCCCAAACTGGCACCAAAGCTGGCGTTTAACTCCAAGAAGAGTCTCTACACGAAAATGCTTCAATGCTCAGCCCAAGCACACACCAAGTGGGCCTGGAAGTGGATTTTTATGTCATTTATTCATCTCTGTATACCCTAGGCTACTAGTTCTCTATAAGTAGGACCTTTTACTATTGTATTTTTAATCTTTGGATCATTTTAGATCTTTTGATCATCTTGGGACATCTAGTTCTGAGATCATTGGGAGGCTGGCCTCACGGCCATGCCTAGACCTTGTTCTTATGTATTTTCAACGGTGGAGTTTCTACACACCATAGATTAAGGTGTGGAGCTCTGCTGTACCTCGAGTATTAATGCAATTACTATCGTTCTTCTATTCAATTCCGCTTGTTCTTGTTCTAAGATATCACTTGTTCTTCAACTTGATGAATGTGATGATCCGTGACACTCATCATCATTCTCACCTATGAACGTGTGACTGACAACCACCTCCGTTCTACCTTCGATTGGGTGAATATCTCTTGGATTCCTGATACACGATGCATGGTTGATCGCCTGACAACCGAGTGCTCACCTGACAAACGAGCCAGCCATTCCGTGAGATCAGAGTCTTCGTGGTATAGGCTAGAACTGATGGCGGCATTAAAGAGAATCCGGAAGGTCTAACCTTGTCTGTGGTATTCTGAGTAGGATTCAATGATTGAATGACTGTGACGTGCTTCAAACTCCTGAGGGCGGGGCGTTAGTGACAGACACAAAAGAATCACTGGATTCTATTCCGGCCTGATCGAGAACCGACAGATGGATAGCCGTGCCATGACAGGGTGCGTTGAACATTTCCACTGAGAGGATGGGAGGTAGCCACTGACAACGGTGAAACCCTTGCTTAAGCTTGCCATGGAAAGGAGTAAGAAGGATTGGATGAAGACAGCAAGAAAGCAGAGAGACGGAAGGGAAGGCATCTTCATACGCTTATCTGAAATTCCTACCAATGAATTACATAAGTATCTCTATCTTTATCTTTATGTTTTATTCGCATATCACCATACCCATTTGAGTTTGCCTGACTAAGATTTACAAGGTGACCATAGCTTGCTTCATACCAACAATCTTTGTGGGATCGACCCTTACTCGCGTAAGGTTTATTACTTGGACGACCCAGTACACTTGCTGGTTAGTTGTGCGAAGTTGTGTTTATGCCATGGTGTTGAACACCAAGTTTTTGGATTCATTACCGGGGATTATTTGATTAGTGAAAAGTAGTGATCACAATTTCGTGCACCACCCACCCTAAATGGCCGAACCTACCCCCTCTCCTCTCCCTATATAAACCCCTCCATTCTCCTTAATTTTCACACAACACAAACCTCTCTTCTCCTTCTTGGCCGAATACACCTCTCACTCATTCTCCTCCATTTTTTTCTTCTTCTTCTTTTCTTTCTTCCCTTGCTCGAGGGCGAGCAATATTTTAAGTTTGGTGTGGTAAAAGCATAAGCCTTTTGTTTTTCCATTACCATTAATGGCACCTAAGGCCGGAGAAACCTTTAGAAAAGGGAAAGGGAAGACAAAAGCTTCCACCTCCAAGTCATGGGAGATGGAAAGATTCATCTCCAAAGCCCATCAAGACCACTTCTATGATGTTGTGGCCAAGAAGTAGGTGATCCCTGAGGTCCCTTTCAAGCTCAAGAAAAATGAGTATTCAGAGATCCGACATGAGATCCAAAGAAGAGGTTGGGAAGTTCTTACCAACCCCGTTCAACAAGTTAGAATCTTAATGGTTCAAGAGTTCTATGCCAATGCATGGATCACTAGAAACCATGATCAAAGTGTGAACCCGAATCCAAAGAATTATCTTACAATGGTTCAGGGGAAATACTTAGATTTTAGTCTGGAAAATGTGAGGTTGGCATTCAACTTGCCCATGATGCAAGGAGATGAACGCCCCTACACTAGAAGGGTCAACTTTGATCAAAGGTTGGACCAAGTCCTTATGGACATATGTGTAGAAGGAGCTCAATGGAAAAGAGACTCCAAAGGCAAGCCGGTTCAACTAAGAAGACTGGACCTCAAGCCTGTGGCTAGAGGATGGTTGGAGTTCATCCAACGCTCCATCATCCCCACTAGCAACCGATCCGAAGTTACTGTGGATCGGGCCATCATGATTCATAGCATCATGAATGGAGAGGAAGTAGAAGTTCATGAAGTCATCTCCCATGAATTCTACAAAATAGCCGATAAGTCCTCTACTTTGGCAAGGCTAGCTTTTCCTCATCTTATTTACCATCTATGTTACTTAGCTGGAGTTATCATAGAAGGAGACATCCTCATTGAGGAGGACAAGCCCATCACTAAGAAAATGATGGAGTAAACAAGAGAGCACACTCATGGAACCCAAGAGACGCATGAGGAAGCTCATCACCAAGAAATCCCGGAGATGCCTCAAGGGATGCACTTTCCTCCCAACAACTATTGGGAACAACTCAACACTTCCTTAGAAGATTTGAGTTACAATGTGGATCAATTAAGGGTGGAACATCAAGAGCACTCCATCATTCTCCATGAAATTAGAGAAGAACAAAGGGCAATGAAGGAGGAGCAACAAAGGCAAGGAAGGGACATAGAAGAGCTTAAGGACATCATTGGTCCTTCAAGAAGAAGACGCCACTAAGGTGGATTCATTCCTTGTTCTTATTTTTTCTGTTTTTCCTTTTTATCTATGTTTTGTCTCTCTACTTCATTATCATTAGTATGTAGTAACTATGTCTTAAAGCTATCATTAAATTCCATAAATCCTTCACCTCTCTTAAATGAAAAATGTTTTTAATTCAAAAGAACAAGAAGTACATAAATTTCGAAAATTGTCCTTGAATTTAGTTTAATTATATTGATGTGGTGACAATAATTTTTGTTTTCTGAATGAATGCTTGAACAGTGCATATTTTTGATCTTGTTGTTTATGAATGTTAAAATTGTTGGCTCTTGAAAGAATGATGAACAAAGAGAAATGCTATTGATAATCTGAAAAATCATGAAACTGATTCTTGAAGCAAGAAAAAGCAGTGAATAGCAAAAGCTTGCGAAAAAAAAGAGGCGAAAAAATTTCTAGAAAGAAAAAGAAAAAAAAGCAAACAGAAAAAGCCAATAGCCCTTAAAACCAAAATGCAAGGGTAAAAAGGATCCAAGGCTTTGAGCATCAATGGATAGGAGGGCCCAAGGAAATAAAATCCAGGCCTAAGCGGATAAATCAAGTTGTCCCTAACCATGTGCTTGTGGCATGCAGGTCCAAGTGAAAAGCTTGAGACTGAGTGGTTAAAGTCGTGATCCAAAGCAAAACGAGTGTGCTTAAGAGCTATGGACACCTCTAACTTGGGACTCTAGCAAAGCTGAGTCACAATCTGAAAAGGTTCACCCAGTCATGTGTCTATGGCATTTATGTATCCGGTGGTAATACTGGAAAACAAAGTGCTTAGGGCCACGGCCAAGACTCATAAAAGTAGCTGTGTTCAAGAATCAACATACTTAACTAGGAGAATCAATAACACTATCCGAAATTCTAAGTTCCCACAGATGCCAATCATTCTAAACTTCAAAGGATGAAGTGAGATGCCAAAACTGTTCAGAAGCAAAAAGCTACAAGTCCCGCTCATCTAATTAGAACTAATATTCATTGATATTCTGGGATTTATAGTATATTCTCTTCTTTTTATCCTAATTGATTTTCAATTGCTTAGGGACAAGCAACAATTTAAGTTTGGTGTTGTGATGAGCGGATAATTTATACGCTTTTTGGCATTGTTTTTAGGAAGTTTTTAGCATGATCTAGTTACTTTTAGGGATGTTTTCATTAGGTTTTATGCTAAATTCACATATCAGGTATTTTCTGGCTGAAATTGAGGGACCTGAGCAAAACTCTGATAAGAGGCTGACAAAGGACTGCTGATGCTGTTGGAATCTGACCTCCCTTCACTTGAAATAGATTTTCTGGAGCTACAGAACTCCAAATGGCGCGCTCTCAATGGCGTTGGAAAGTAGACATCCAGAGCTTTCCAGCAATATATAATAGTTCATACTTTATTCGAGATTTGACAATATAAACTGGCGCTCAACGCCAGTTCCATGCTGCATTCTGGAGTCAAACGCCAGAAACACGTCACGAACCAGAGTTGAACGCCCAAAACACGTTACAACTTGGCGTTCAACTCCAAGAGAAGCCTCAGCTCGTGGATAGATCAAGCTCAGCCCAAGCACATACCAAGTGGGCCCCGGAAGTGAATTTATGCATCAATTACTTATCTCTGTAAACCCTAGTAGCTAGTTTAGTATAAATAGAACTTTTTACTGGTTTATTAGATATCTTTGATTGTATTATTAATCTTTGGACGTTTAGTTCTTAGATCTAAGGGCTGGCCATTCGGCCATGCCTGGACCTTTCACTTATGTATTTTCAACGGTAGAGTTTCTACACACCATAGATTAAGGGTGTGGAGCTCTGCTGTACCTCAAGTTTTAATGCAATTACTACTATTTTCTATCCAATTCGATTTATTCCTGTTCTAAGATATTCGTTGCACTTCAACTTGATGAATGTGATGATCCGTGACACTCATCATCATTCTCACCTATGAACGCGCGTGACTGACAACCACTTCTGTTCTACCTTAGACCGGGCGCATATCTCTTGGATTCCTTAATCAGAATCTTCGTGGTATAAGCTAGAATTGATGGCGGCATTCAAGGGAATCCGGAAAGTCTAACCTTGTCTGTGGTATTCCGAGTAGGATTCCGGGATTGAATGACTGTGACGAGCTTCAAACTCCTGAAGGCTGGGCGTTAGTGACAGACGCAAAAGAATCACTGGATTCTATTCCAACCTGATTGAGAACCGACAGATGATTAGCCGTGCTGTGACAGAGCATTTGGACCTTTTTCACTGAGAGGATGGGATGTAGCCATTGACAACGATGATGCCCTACATAGAGCTTGCCATAGAAAGGAGTGATGAAAAACTAGAAGGAAGAAGTAGGAAAGCAGAGATTCAGAAGGAACACAGCACCTCCATACACCTATCCGAAATTCCCACCATTGGATTACATTAGTAACTTTATCTTTATTTTCTATTTATTTACTATTATTTGATTTTCAAAATTCCATAATCAATTATTATCCGCCTGACTGAGATTTACAAGATGACCATAGCTTGCTTCATACCAACAATCTCTGTGGGATCGACCCTTACTCACGTAAGGTATTACTTGGACGACCCAGTACACTTGCTGGTTAGTTATGCGGAGTTGTGACAAAGTGTGATTTATGTTTGAGAGCACCAAGTCTTTAGAGCCATTATTGATGATCACAATTTCGTACACCAATCACACAGTGCCTTATCAATGGACATGTTGCCAATAGTGCAAGGCAACTGTAACGACCCAATTTCTGGTACGTTATGATCATACTAGAAATTGAGCGCTACCAACTTGTCTACCTAATTATTATCTATTATTTATTATATGAGCCCGATTTGTTGTTAAAAGCGTAATTAGTTTGCCAGGTACCTTTTTTTTAAATCTTTGAATTAATAAACAGAATCATTCATAAGCAATTCACAAATAATAATAGATAAAACGGTTATAAACAACCACACATAAATACATCTCAAGCAGTTGATAACATTCCGTGATCCAGCCTTTATTAGAGTATAGCCTTTTAGTTAGAAAACCCCTCTAAACTATTAAAGCGAGGGAAAGTACGTTCTAGGTCTTCAAAACTCAAGTCAGGTGGAATGTCATCAAAAGGTGGAAGGTCGTCTACTACTCCTCTGCACGATCATATGTCATCAAAGAGCGTCTCTCAAGTACTTCATCGAGTGGCCACATAACAGCAACATCGTACGGAGGACTTAGGCTAAAGTTTGTAGATAAGCAGGGTGCAGACATTGGCTGGCCTCACAGTATATACATATAAACAGGTAACAGAGTTCACTCTAGACTAAGAAGACTACCTAGAGTGGAATCCTCTTTCTGAACGGTCGTCAATGAACTATGGAAGGGTACTCATGCCTCCATCTAAATGGGAAGGGAGAGAGAAGGGGTAAGAACTTGGGAGTTCTTAGTAGGGTCGGGGTTATTAGTTAAGTTCATTAATTCTGTGTCGTTTCGCAGACGAATAGTAGAATATAGTGAAGTAGTAAACAGAAGATTCAGATAAATAGAGAAATTAGAGAAAACAGAAAGTAGAACACAAACAAAAGACTACAAGAGAATAAAACACAGACACGGATTATAGAATACAAATAAGAAAGCATACACTCATACAACAACCATAACAGAGGAAATGCACAACCAAGTATGATGCATGTCTAGCCCTAGTGTAGGTAATGAGCTCATCTGTCAGTTTCTACCCGCTTCCGATGTAACCCGAAGCAGCTGAAACGGGTATGGCTTTCCAGTTGGCTATACCCCTGTGTACAGGAAATAACCCCTTTGCCACCACAGGGTCCACTGCACGCAGGAAATAACACATCTGCAACTGCAGGGATGTATGCCGACACACCTTCTGTATACAGGAAATAACCCCTCTGCCACTATAGAAATGGAACAGGTGGTCACGATACTTTTGTAGCAGGAAATAACCCCTCTGCCTTACAGAATTAAAATATGGATCTGTACCGTAGGAGAGCATTCTCAGTGGTCGCACCACTATCTATTTGACTTCCACAATGCAGCAGATGATCATACAAGTCTATCTGGAGTTGCCGTAACACAACAAATGAATAAAAACATCTCTTGGGTTGCCTTAAGCAATAAATAAACAAATATCTCTTGATCTTTTTACTCTACTCTGGTTACTCTTTTCTCTGCTTAACGTATGTATTTAAAGCTTATGTAAATTTTGGTATGAATAGTTAGCCTGTCCCAAGTATTGGTTCATTAAGTCCATACTGAAATAGTTTAACTTTTCATATAATACCTAACCTTAAGCGCAACTCAAGTACTAACTATGTTGCCCTAGTTCGTTCGCTAATCTCTGTTTGTTTCTGTCATTAAAACCTTACAGACTTTTTCTTCGATTTTTATCTTGTCTTCAACCTTTTATCTTTTCTTTATCTTTGCCTCACTAATATGTTCTTACTACTCCCTAAGTGTTTAAGGTAACTATGAGATTCTGCACTTAAAGTTGTCTTTCTAAAGCTTTTACAGAAAACTGCCTTTTTTGCATTATTTTATTATTTTTATTAAAATATTATTCTTGATTAAATATTATTATTTAATAGTTTATTATTATTTATTATTCTAACATTAAATTTTTGAAAATTACCTTGCCTTTACCTTTTAACCTTTAAAATTAACTTTTTACCCCGGTAACTTTTAATATTTCTACTTTAACCACCATAACTTTCAAAAATTACCAAATAACCCCTTAGACACCAAGATAATTACAACCTTGCCCTTTTTAAGATCTAAAATTTGTTCTTCAATGTTCTTCATCACACTCAAAGTGTTCTTCGTGTTCTTTGTAAATTTTTCAGATTTTTCTCTATTTTTACCCGTTTTTCAGTCTTTTCAGCAACTGATTTTTACCAAAATTCAAAATAAATTCCCAGCCACTAAAACCCCATCTTTTCTACATGATGTTAACACAAATTGAACCCCAATTTAAGGCCTAGGTTTTGTTTTTCCAGCAGCCCTCAGGAACAACATTCATAGCTTGAATATCATCAAATTTCATCAAAATTTCAACAAACTTTCACTAAGAATAACTCATATAAGCAATCAATTTCAAGCATAAACAAACCATATCATAATCTCACATCTCAAAAACAATCAATCAAGATTAAATTTGTCACACCCTACCTGGTTTTGCTGCTCTTAATTTAGTTAGACTTTTAGGTGGTCTTTTAGCACTTTTTCCTCCTAAATCACGTCAAGAACAACTTTAAATCCAAAAACTCTAAACTAACCAAATCTCCCTCAGCACATTAGGAAGTGATTTATAACCTTAGGCTTGCTGTAAGGTCACGTTTCTTGGCCCTCAAGTCAAGTTAAGCATGATTCCTAAGGAAGAACATCAAGAAAACACATATTTAAGCATGTTTCCTCGAAACCGAATTAAAAGGGAGATGGTGCAGCCAACTCACCTTGATTCTAGCCTTGATAAGTCATATTATCATGTAGAGAAAGAAGAGAGGATCATTTTGGTCGGATTGGAATTTTGATTTGGGTTTTAGTTCAGCAGAAATCAAGCTTTGAAGATTTGGAACCAAGAACTTTTCACTCTTTTTCTCTCTTGGAAATTTTGGCCACAAAATGAAAATGAACCAGCCTTGGGGGTATTGGGGGTGTAGGGTGAGTTGTGATTGGTTGGCTTGGAGGTAGATTAAAATAATATGAAAATATCTCAAGTGTATAACTACTAAAACTAGATGTATCGGAACACTTGTAAAAACATCTCTAAAAATTATTTTCTGAGCTACTAGCATAAATGACACTAGTAACATATTTATTATGAGAATAAAACATGTATAATGAGGCCTTAGCATTGCTAGAGTCATCAAAGAGTGCTGGTGCTAAGCTGCACCAGTAAACTGTGAACCTGGTTAAACCGATTTTCTATTTTTAAGTAAAACAGACCAGGTAACCTTATAATATCATTTAATCAACTTCTAATACTAATATAATGATAATATTATCCTATTATCTCTCTTCTCTCATGAATCGGGTCCGGTTTATCAAACTGAGACTATTTACAGAAAGCAGAATCAAAACTCCTAACCGATATGGTTAAAAAACTAGGTTCTTTGTGACTGCATTATCGAGCTTGACTCAAAAAGGTTCTAGCTTAAAGATGACATAATGACAATGAGGATTGAGATACTTGATGATATATCAGAGTTTCTCCCCTTACTGATCTTCCGGAGGAATCCATACTTTCAGAAAAGATCTGGCGTACTCGAAAATCAAGGTTGTTACATTCTACCATCCTTAAAGAAAATTTTGCCCTCAAAATTTCAGCCACGTGCAAGAATCCATCTTCAAGCGATCTATTTCCTTCAAGCCATCCTGACGAAGAGATCGATCCGTTCCTGACAGCATCCCAATCTCACACAGCCATAGCCATGAAGATCATAACAACTATGAAGATAGTTGTGGCTCACGTCGATTCATCGTTTAGAGCTCGAACAAACCGTGCCTATTCACAGTCATTGAGGTCTTATCCGTACTAAACAATCAACATTAAAGTGATCAGTCTTAATATCTCAAGTTAAGCACAAACTTTCCCAAAATGAGTGCTGGTGGACAAAATTGTGATCACTACAACTTCGCACAACTAACCAGCAAGTGTACTGAGTTGTCCAAGTAATAAACCTTACGCGAGTAAGGGTCGATCCCACAGAGATTGTTGGTATGAAGCAAGCTATGGTCACCTTGTAAATCTTAGTCAGGCAAACTCAAATGGATATGGGTGATATACGAATAAAACATAAAGATAAAGATAGAGATACTTATGTAATTCATTGGTGGGAATTTCAGATAAGCGCATGAAGATGCTGTGTCCCTTCCGTCTCTCTGCTTTCCTACTGTCTTCATCCAATCCTTCTTACTCCTTTCCATGGCAAGCTTATGCAAGGGTTTCACCGTTGTCAGTGGCTACCTCCCATCCTCTCAGTGGAAATGTTCAACGCACCCTGTCACGGCATGGCAATCCATCTGTCGGTTCTCAATCAGGCCGGAATAGAATCCAGTGATTCTTTTGCGTCTGTCACTAACGCCCCGCCTTCAGGAGTTTGAAGCACGTCACAGTCATTCAATCATTGAATCCTACTCAGAATACCACAGACAAGGTTAGACCTTCCGGATTCTCTTGAATGCCGCCATCAGTTCTAGCCTATACCACGAAGACTCTGATCTCACGGAATGGCTGGCTCGGTTGTCAGGCGAGCGCTCGGTTGTCAGGCGATCAACCATGCATCGTGTATCAGGAATCCAAGAGATATTCACCCAATCTAAGGTAGAACGGAGGTGGTTGTCAGGCACACGTTCATAGGTGAGAATGATGATGAGTGTCACGGATCATCACATTCATCAAGTTGAAGAACAAGTGATATCTTGGAACAAGAACAAGCGGAATTGAATAGAAGAACAATAGTAATTGCATTAATACTCGAGGTACAGCAGAGCTCCACACCTTAATCTATGGTGTGTAGAAACTCCACCGTTGAAAATACATAAGAACAAGGTCTAGGCATGGCCGAATGGCCAGGCTCCCAATGATCTAAGAACTAGATGTTCAAAGATGAAAATACAATAGTAAAAGGTCCTATATATAGAGAACTAGTAGCTTAGGGTTTACAGAGATGAGTAAAAGACATAAAAATCCACTTCCGGGCCCTCTTGGTGTGTGCTTGGGCTGAGCATTGAAGCATTTTCGTGTAGAGACTCTTCTTGGAGTTAAACGCCAGCTTTTATGCCAGTTTGGGCGTTTAACTCCCATCCTTGTGCCAGTTCCGGCGTTTAACGCTGGGAATTCTGAGGGTGACTTTGAACGCCGGTTTGGGCCATCAAATCTTGGGCAAAGTATGGACTATCATATATTGCTGGAAAGCCCAGGATGTCTACTTTCCAACGCCGTTGTGAGCGCGCCAATTAGGCTTCTGTAGCTCCAGAAAATCCACTTCGAGTGCAGGGAGGTCAGAATCCAACAGCATCTGCAGTCCTTTTTAGTCTCTGAATCAGATTTTTGCTCAGGTCCCTCAATTTCAGCCAGAAAATACCTGAAATCACAGAAAAACACACAAACTCATAGTAAAGTCCAGAAAAGTGAATTTTAACTAAAAACTAATAAAAATATACTAAAAACTAACTAGATTATACTAAAAACATACTAAAAACAATGCCAAAAAGCGTATAAATTATCCGCTCATCACAACACCAAACTTAAATTGTTGCTTGTCCTCAAGCAACTGAAAATCAAATAAGATAAAAAGAAGAGAATATACTATAGACTCCAAATTATCAATGAAACTTAGCTCCAATTAGATGAGCGGGACTAGTAGCTTTTTGCCTCTGAACAGTTTTGGCATCTCACTTTATCCTTTGCAATTCAGAATGATTGGCTTCTTTAGGAACTCAGAATCCAAATAGTGTTATTGATTCTCCTAGTTAAGTATGATGATTCTTGAACATAGCTACTTTATGAGTCTTGGCCGTGGCCCAAAGCACTCTGTCTTCCAGTATTACCACCGGATACATACATGCCACAGACACATAACTGGGTGAACCTTTTCAGATTGTGACTCAGCTTTGCTAGAGTCCCCAATTAGAGGTGTCCAGGGTTCTTAAGCACACTCTTTTTGCCTTGGATCACAACTTTATTTCTTTCTTTTTCTTTCTTTTTCTTTTTCTTTTTCTTTTTCTTTCTCTTTTTTTTCGAAATTTTTTTTTGTATTCACTGCTTTTTCTTGCTTCAAGAATCATTTTAATGATTTTTCAGATCCTCGGTAACATGTCTCCTTTTTCCTCATTCTTTCAAGAGCCAACATTCATGAACCACAAATTCAAAAGACATATGCACTGTTTAAGCATACATTCAGAAAACAAAAGTATTGCCACCACATCAAACTAATTAAGCTAGTTTTAAAGATGAATTCAAAATCCTGTACTTCTTGTTCTTTTGTAATAAAAACAGTTTTCATTTAAGAAAGGTGATGGATTCATAGGACATTCATAACTTTAAGGCATAGACACTAAGACACTAATGATCACAAGACACAAACATAGATAAACATAAGCACTAAAATTCGAAAAACAGAAAAATAAAGAACAAGGAAATTAAAGAATGGGTCCACCTTAGTGATGGCGGCTTGTTCTTCTTCTTGAGCTCCTCAATGTCTCTTCCTTGTCTTTGTTGCTCCTCTCTCATGATTCTTTGATCTTCTCTAATTTCATGGAGGATGACAGAGTGTTCTTGGTGCTCCACCCTTAGTTGTCCCATGTTGGAACTCAATTCTCCTAGGGAGGTGTTTAGTTGCTCCCAATAGTTTTGTGGAGGAAAGTGCATCCCTTGAGGCATCTCAGGGATTTGATGATGAGAGGGGTCTCTTGTTTGCTCCATCCTCTTCTTAGTGATGGGCTTGTCCTCATCAATGGGGATGTCTCCCTCTATGTCAACTCCAACTGAATAACAGAGGTGACAAATGAGATGAGGAAAGGCTAACCTTGCCCAGGTAGAGGACTTGTCCGCCACCTTATAAAGTTCTTGGGATATCACCTCATGAACTTCTATTTCTTCTCCAATCATGATGCTATGAATCATGATAGCCCGGTCTATAGTAACTTCGGACCGGTTGCTAGTGGGAATGATTGAGCGTTGGATAAACTCCAACCATCCTCTAGCCACGGGTTTGAGGTCATGCCTTCTCAGTTGAACCGGCTTCCCTCTTGAATCTCTCTTCCATTGGGCGCCCTCTTCACATATGACTGTGAGGACTTGGTCCAACCTTTGATCAAAGTTGACCCTTCTAGTGTATGGATGTTCATCTCCTTGCATCATGGGCAAGTTGAATGCCACCCTTACATTTTCCGGACTAAAATCCAAGTATTTCTCCCGAACCATAGTAAGCCAATTCTTTGGATCCGGGTTCACACTTTGGTCATGGTTCATGGTGATCCATGCATTGGCATAGAACTCTTGAACCATTAAGATTCTGACTTGTTGAATGGGGTTGGTAAGAACTTCCCAACCTCTTCTTTGGATCTCATGTGGGATCTCCGGATATTCACTCTTTTTGAGTGAAAAAGGGACCTCGGGGATCACCTTCTTCAAGGCCACAACTTCATAGAAGTGGTCTTGATGCACCCTTGAGATGAATCTTTCCATCTCCTATGACTCGAAGGTGGAAGCTTTTGCCTTCCCTTTCCTCTTTCTAGAGGTTTCTCCGGCCTTGGATGGCATAAATGGTTATGGAAAAACAAAAAGCAATGCTTTTACCACACCAAACTTATAAGGTTTGCTCGTCCTCGAGCAAAAGAAGAAAGAAGAGAGGAGAAGAAGAAGAAATAAAGAAGAAGGGAATGGCTTTGTGTTCGGCCAAAAAGGGGGAGAAGTGGTGGTTTGGTTGTGTGAAAATGAAGGAGTGAAGATGGGTTTATATAGGAGTGGGGGGGCTCATGGTTCGGTCATGTATGGGTGGGTTTGGGAGGAAAAGTGGTTTGAATTTGAAGGGTGAGGTAGGTGGGGTTTTATGAAGGATGGATGTGAGTGGTGAAGAGAAAGATGGGATGTGATAGGTGAAGGGTTTTTAGGGAAGAGGTGTTGAGGTGATTGGTGAATGGGTGAAGAAGAGAGAGAGTGGTGGGGTAGGTGGGGATCCTGTGGGGTCTACAGATCCTGAGGTGTCAAGGAAAAGTCATCCCTGCACCAAGTGGCAAGCAATAATGCGTTTTGAGCCAATTCTGGCGTTAAACACCGGGCTGGTGCCCATTTCTGGCGTTTAACGCCGAATGCTTGCCCTTTTCTGGCGTTTAACGCCAGTCTGGTGCCCCTTTCTGGCGTTAAACGCCCAGAATGGTGCCAGACTGGGCGTTAAACGCCCAACAGCTAGCCTCACTGGCGTTTAAACGCCAGCACGCTCTCCTCCAGGGTGTGCTGTTTTTCTTTCTACTTTTCATTCTGTTTTTGCTTTTTCAATTGATTTTGTGACTTCTCATGATCATCAACCTACAAAAGAACATAAAATAACAAAGGAAAATAGATAAAATATAACATTGGGTTGCCTCCCAACAAGCGCTTCTTTAATGTCAGTAGCTTGACTGAGGGCTCTCATGGAGCCTCAGAAATACTCAGAGCAATATTGGAACCTCCCAACACCAAACTTAGAGTTTGAGTGTGGGGGGTTCAACACCAAACTTAGAAGTTGGTTGTGGCCTCCCAACACCAAACTTAGAGTTTGACTGTGGGGGCTCTGTGTGGCTCTGTTTTGAGAGAAGCTCTTCATGCTTCCTCTCCATGATGACAGAGGGATATCCTTGAGCCTTAAACACAAAGGATTCTTCATTCACTTGAATGGTCAATTCTCCTCTATCAACATCAATCACAGCCCTTGCTGTGGCTAGGAAGGGTCTGCCAAGGATGATGGATTCATCCATGCACTTCCCAGTCTCTAGGACTATGAAATCAGCAGGGATGTAATGGTCTTCAACTTTTACCAGAACATCCTCTACAAGTCCATAGGCTTGTTTTCTTGAATTGTCTGCCATCTCTAGTGAGATTTTTGCAGCTTGCACCTCAAAGATCCCTAACTTCTCCATTACAGAGAGAGGCATGAGGTTTACACTTGACCCTAAGTCACACAAGGCCTTCTTGAAGGTCATGGTGCCTATGGTACAAGGTATTGAAAACTTTCCAGGATCCTGTCTCTTTTGAGGCAGTTTCTGCCTAGACAAGTCATCCAGTTCCTTGGTGAGCAAAGGGGGTTCATCTTCCCAAGTCTCATTTCCAAATAACTTGTCATTTAGCTTCATGATTGCTCCAAGGTATTTAGCAACTTGCTCTTCAGTGACATACTCATCCTCTTCAGAGGAAGAATACTCATCAGAGCTCATGAATGGCAGAAGTAAGTCCAATGGGACCTCTATGGTCTCATTTTGAGCCTCAGATTTCCATGGTTCCTCATTGGGGAACTTATTGGAGGCCAGTGGACGTCCATTGAGGTCTTCCTCAGTGGCGTTCACTGCCTTTTCCTCCTCTCCAAATTCGGCCATGTTGATGGCTTTGCACTCTCCTTTTGGATTTTCTTCTCTATTGCTTGGAAGAGTACTAGGAGGGAGTTCAGTAATTTTCTTGCTCAGCTGACCCACTTGTGCCTCCAAATTTCTAATGGAGGACCTTGTTTCAGTCATGAAACTTTGAGTGGTTTTTATTAGATTAGAGACCATGGTTGCTAAGTCAGAGGTATTCTGCTTAGAACTCTCTGTCTGTTGCTGAGAAGATGATGGAAAAGGCCTGCTATTGCTAAACCTATTTCTTCCACCATTATTGTTGTTGAAACCTTGTTGAGGTCTCTGTTGATCCTTCCATGAGAGATTTGGATGATTTCTCCATGAAGGATTATAGGTGTTTCCATAGGGTTCTCCCATGTAATTCACCTCTTCTATTGAAGGGTTCTCAGGATCATAAGCTTCTTCTTCAGATGAAGCTTCCTTAGTACTGCTTGGTGCATTTTGCATTCCAGACAGACTTTGAGAAATCATATTGACTTGTTGAGTCAATATTTTATTCTGAGCCAGTATGGCATTCAGAGTGTAAATCTCAAGAACTCCTTTCTTCTGATTGGTCCCATTGTTCACAGGATTCCTTTCAGAAGTGTACATGAATTGGTTATTTGCAACCATTTCAATCAGCTCTTGAGCTTCTGTAGGCATCTTCTTCAGATGAAGAGATCCTCCAGCAGAGCTACCCAAAGACATCTTGGATAGATCAGAGAGACCATCATAGAAAATTCCAATGATGCTCCATTCAGAAAGCATATCAGTGGGACACTTTCTGATTAATTGTTTGTATCTTTCCCAAGCTTCATAGAGGGACTCTCCTTCCTTCTGTCTGAAGGTTTGGACTTCCACTCTAAGCTTACTCAATTTTTGAGGTGGAAAGAACTTTGCCAAGAAGGCATTGACTAGCTTTTCCCAAGAGTTCAGGCTTTCTTTAGGTTGTGAGTCCAACCATGTCCTAGCTCTGTCTCTTACAGCAAAAGGGAATAGCATAAGTCTGTAGACCTCAGGGTCAACCCCATTAGTCTTGACAGTGTCACAGATTTGCAAGAACTCAGCTAAAAACTGATGAGGATCTTCCAATGGAAGTCCATGGAACTTGCAATTCTGTTGCATTAGAGAAACTAATTGAGGCTTAAGCTCAAAGTTGTTTGCTCCAATGGCAGGGATAGAGATGCTTCTCCCATAGAAGTCGGGAGTAGGTGCAGTAAAGTCACCCAGCACCTTCCTTGCATTGTTGGCATTGTTGTTGTTTTCGGCTGCCATGGGTTCTTCTTTTTTGAAGATTTCTGTTAGGTCCTCTACAGAGAGTTGTGCCTTAGCTTCTCTTAGTTTTTGCTTTAAGGTCCTTTCAGGTTCAGGATCAGCCTCAACAAGAATGCTTTTGTCCTTGCTCCTGCTCATAAGAAAGAGAAGAGAACAAGAAAATGTGGAATCCTCTATGTCACAGTATAGAGATTCCTTGAGGTGTCAGAGGAAAAGAAAAATAGAAGGCAGAAGTAGAAAATTCGAACTTATCAAAGAAGATGGAGTTCGAATTTTGCATTAAGGAATAGTGTTAGTCCATAAATAGAAGGATGTGAGAAGAGGGGAAGTAATTTTCGAAAATCAAGTAAAAGATTTTGAAAACATTTTGAAAAACACTAATTGATTTTCGAAAATAAAAGTGGGAAAGAAATCAAGTGATTTTTGAAAAAGAATTTGAAATTAGAAATCAAAAAGATTTGATTGAAAGTTATTTTGAAAAAGATGTGGTTAAGAAGATATGATTGGTTTTAAAAAGATGTGATTGAGAAGATATGATTTGAAAAACATTTTTTAAAAAAATTTGATTTTGAAAATTAATGACTTGGTTATCAAGAAAAGATATGATTCAAACATTAAACCTTTCTCAACAGAAAAGGCAACATACTTGAAATGTTGAATCAAATCATTAATTGATAGCAAGTATCTTTGAAAATAGAAAGAAATTGAATTTGAAAAAGATTTGATTGAAAAGATATGATTTGAAAAAGATTTGATTTTGAAAAGATTTTGAAAACTTGAAAAAAAAATTTGCATTGAAAACAAAATCTTCCCTCTTGTGCCATCCTGGCGTTAAACGCCCAGAATGGTGCACATTCTGGCGTTTAACGCCCAAAACTCTACCCTTTTGGGCGTTAAACGCCCAACCAGGCACCCTGGCTGACGTTTAAACGCCAGTCTGTCCTTCTTCACTGGGCGTTTTGAACGCCCAGCTTTTTCTGTATAATTCCTCTGCTGTATGTTCTGAATCTTCAATTCTCTGTATCATTGACTTGAAAAGACACAAATTAAAAGTATTTTTGGATTTTTAAAAGTGAGGAATAATCAAAATGCAACTAAAATCAAATAATAATGCATGCAAGACACCAAACTCAGCAGTTTGTATACTACTGACACTAATGAGAATGCATATGAGACACATAAACACTCAAGTCAAGAGGAATTAAAGATCAGAGTAATGAAATCATCAAGAACATCTTGAAGATCACTAAGACACATGAATGAATGCAAGAAAAACAAAAACATGCATTTGACACCAAACTTAAAATGAGACTCTAGACTCAAACAAGAAATTTTTTTTTTCAAAAATTAAGTGGAAAAAGAAAATAAAGGTATCAAAATTCTTAATGAGAATTCCAGGAATCATGCAATGTTAGTCTAAAGCTTTAGTCTAAAGAAATTAGACATGGCTAAACAAGCTTCAGCAGGACATTGCATTCAAGAGCTAAATTGATGAAAATCAATCAGCTTTGGTGATGATAAGAACATCACCTTGAAACACTAGAATTCATTCTTAAGAACTCTGAAAAAAAAGTACCTAATCTAAGCAACAAGATGAACCGTCAGTTGTCCATACTCGAACAATCCCCGGCAACGGCGCCAAAAACTTGGTGGACGAAATTGTGATCACTACAACTTCGCACAACTAACCAGCAAGTGTACTGGGTCGTCCAAGTAATAAACCTTACGCGAGTAAGGGTCGATCCCACAGAGATTGTTGGTATGAAGCAAGCAATGGTCACCTTGTAAATCTTAGTCAGGCAAACTCAAATGGATATGGGTGATATACGAATAAAACATAAAGATAAAGATAGAGATACTTATGTAATTCATTGGTGGGAATTTCAGATAAGCGCATGAAGATGCTGTGTCCCTTCCGTCTCTCTGCTTTCCTACTGTCTTCATCCAATCCTTCTTACTCCTTTCCATGGCAAGCTTATGCAAGGGTTTCACCGTTGTCAGTGGCTACCTCCCATCCTCTCAGTGGAAATGTTCAACGCACCCTGTCACGGCACGGCTATCCATCTGTCGGTTCTCAATCAGGCCGGAATAGAATCCAGTGATTCTTTTGCGTCTGTCACTAACGCCCCGCCTTCAGGAGTTTGAAGCACGTCACAGTCATTCAATCATTGAATCCTACTCAGAATACCACAGACAAGGTTAGACCTTCCGGATTCTCTTGAATGCCGCCATCAATTCTAGCCTATACCACGAAGACTCTGATCTCACGGAATGGCTGGCTCGGTTGTCAGGCGAGCGCTCGGTTGTCAGGCGATCAACCATGCATCGTGTATCAGGAATCCAAGAGATATTCACCCAATCTAAGGTAGAACGGAGGTGGTTGTCAGGCACACGTTCATAGGTGAGAATGATGATGAGTGTCACGGATCATCACATTCATCAAGTTGAAGAACAAGTGATATCTTGGAACAAGAACAAGCGGAATTGAATAGAAGAACAATAGTAATTGCATTAATACTCGAGGTACAGCAGAGCTCCACACCTTAATCTATGGTGTGTAGAAACTCCACCGTTGAAAATACATAAGAACAAGGTCTAGGCATGGCCGAATGGCCAGCCTCCCAATGATCTAAGAACTAGATTTCCAAAGATGAAAATACAATAGTAAAAGGTCCTATATATAGAGAACTAGTAGCTTAGGGTTTACAGAGATGAGTAAAAGACATAAAAATCCACTTCCGGGCCCACTTGGTGTGTGCTTGGGCTGAGCATTGAAGCATTTTCGTGTAGAGACTCTTCTTGGAGTTAAACGCCAGCTTTTATGCCAGTTTGGGCGTTTAACTCCCATCCTTGTGCCAGTTTCGGCGTTTAACGCTGGGAATTCTGAGGGTGACTTTGAACGCCGGTTTGGGCCATCAAATCTTGGACAAAGTATGAACTATCATATATTGCTGGAAAGCCCAGGATGTCTACTTTCCAACGCCGTTAAGTGCGCGCCAATTGGGCTTGTGTAGCTCCAGAAAATCCACTTCGAGTGCAGGGAGGTCAGAATCCAATAGCATCTGCAGTCCTTTTTAGTCTCTGAATCAGATTTTTGCTCAGGTCCCTCAATTTCAGCCAGAAAATACCTGAAATCACAGAAAAACACACAAACTCATAGTAAAGTCCAGAAAAGTGAATTTTAACTAAAAACTAATAAAAATATACTAAAAACTAACTAGATTATACTAAAAACATACTAAAAACAATGCCAAAAAGCGTATAAATTATCCGCTCATCAAGTGCTCATAGACATTCATGCCAAATGTATCTTAAAGATACCCTAACGGCATGAGACACACAAGTAGAGTAGGTAGTGAAGCATAGTCAGTCCACTCCCCAGGCTCTACTGGGAATGAACTGCCCTGATACCAAATTGTAACGACCCAATTTCTGGTACGTCATGATCATACTAGAAACTGAGCGCTACCAACTTGTCTACCTAATTATTATCAATTATTTATTATATGAGCCTGATTTGTTGTTAAAAGCGTAATTAGTTTGCCAGGTACCTTTTTCTTTCTCTGTTCAATTATGTTATACAAGCTCTACAGCTTTTACTTTTACAACATCCTAACTCAAACCATTTCTCTTTATCACATTACTCTTTTCTCTGTATCCCTTTATTCTGCTCTGGTTACTCTTTTCTCTGCTTAACGTATGTATTTAAAGCTTATGTAAATTTCGGTATGAATAGTTAGCATGTCCCAAGTATAGGTTCATTAAGTCTATACTGAAACAGTTTAACTTTTCATATAATACCTAACCTTAGGCACAACTCAAGTACTAACTATGTTGCCCTAATTCGTTTGCTAATCTCTGTTTGTTTCTGTCATTAAAATCTTACAAACTTTTTCTTTGATTTTTATCTTGTCTTCAACCTTTTATCTTTCCTTTATCTTTGCCTCACTAATATGTTCTTACCACTCCCTAAGTGTTTTATGAAGGTAACTATGAGATTTTGCACTTAAAGCTATCTTTCTAAAACTTTTACAGAAAACTGCCTTTTTCGCATTATTTTATTATTTTTATTAAAATATATTTTTAATTAGATATTATTATTTAATATTTTATTATTATTTATTATTTTAAAATTAAATTTTCGAAAATTACCTTGCCTTTACCTTTTAACCTTTTAAATTAACTTTTTACCCTGGTAACTTTTAATATTTCTACTTTAACCACCATAACATTCAGAAATTACCAAATAACCCCTTAGACACCAAGATAATTACAAACTTGCCCTATTTAAGATCTAAAAGTTGTTCTTCAATGTTCTTCATCACAATCAAAGTGTTCTTCGTGTTCTTTGTAAATTCTTCAGATTCTTTCTCTGTTTTTACCCGTTTTTCAGTCTTTTCAGCAACTTATTTTTACCAAAATTCAAAATAAATTCCCAGCAACTAAAACCCCATCTTTTCTACATGATTTTAACACAAATTGAACCCCAATTTAAGGCCTAGGGTTTGTTTTTCCAGCAGCCCTCAAGAACAACATTCATAACTTGAATATCATCAAATTTCATCAAAATTTCAACAAACTTTCACCAAGAATAACTCATATAAGCAATCAATTTCAAGCATAACCAAACCATATCATAATCACACATCTCAAACACAATCAATCAAGATTAAATTCGTCACACCCTACCTGGTTTTGCTGCTTTTAATTCAGTTAAACTTTCAGGTGGTCCTTTAGCATTTTTTCCTCCTAAATCACATCAAGAACAACTTTAAATCCAAAAACCCTCAACTAACCAAATCTCCCTCAGCATGTTAGGAAGTGATTTATAACCTTAGGCTTGCTGTAAGGTCACGTTTCTTGGCCCTCAAGTCAAGTTAAGCATGATTCCTAAGGAAGAACATCAAGAAAACACATATTTAAGCATGTTTCCTCGAAACCGAATTAAAAGGGAGATGGTGCAGCCAAATCACCTTGATTCTAGCCTTGATAAGTCATATGATCATGTAGAGAAAGAGGAGAGGATCATTTTGGTCGGATTGGAATTTTGATTTGGATTTTAGTTCAGCAGAAATCAAGCTTTGAAGAGTTGGAACTAAGAACTTTTCACTCTTTTTCTCTCTTGGAAATTTTGGCCACAAAATGAAAATAAACCAGCCTTGGGGGTTTTGGGGGTGTAGGGTGAGTTGTGATTGGTTGGCTTGGAGGTGGATTAAAATAATATTAAAATATCTCAGGTGTATAACTACTAAAACTAGATGTATCAGAACACTTGTAAAAACATCTCTAAAAATTATTTTCTGAGCTACTAGCATAAATGACACTAGTAACATATTTATTATGAGAATAAAACATGTATAATTAGGCCTTATCATTGCTAGAGTCATCAGAGAGTGCTAGTGCTAAGCTGCACCAGTAAACTGTGAACCCGGTTAAACCGATTTTCTATTTTTAACTAAAATAGACCAAGTAACCTTATAATATCATTCAATTAGCTTCTAATACTAATATAATGATAATATTATCCTATTATCACTCTTCTCTCATGAATCGGGTCTGGTTCATCAAATTGAGACTATTTACGAAAAGCAAAATCAAAACTCCTAACCGATACAGTTCAAAAACTAGGTTCTTTGTGACTGCATTATCGAGCTTACGTCAAAAAGGGTCTAGCTTAAAGATGACATAATGACAATGAGGATTGAGATACTTGATGATATATCAGAGGCTCTCCCCTTACTGATCTTCCGGAGGAATCCATACTTTCAGAAAAGATCTGGCGTACTCGAAAATTAGGGTTGTTACAGCAACAAGAAGCTACCAGGGTCTTTGAGTTTTGGTGGGAGACCCTTTTGAATCACTTCACTGCATTCTTGGGTCAAGACCACTGTCTCCTTTTCATTCTAGCTTCTCTTCTTGTTAATTAGCTCCTTGAGGAATTTTGCATTTAGAGGCATATGCTCCAATGCTTCAGCAAGTGGGATATTGATTTCCAGCTTCTTAAAAACCTCCATAAACTTAGGAAATTATTGATTCTTGAGCTCCCTTTGCAACCTTTGAGGGTATGGCAGAGGAGAAATGTAAGGCTTCACCTCCTTCCTCTGTTCATGTGGATGCTCTTCCACTACTTGCTTTCCATTCTTTGAAACATGTGGCTCTTTCTCTTTCTTCCTGGAATTTTCTTGGCCTTTTTCCTCTGCTGTCACTTCTTCCTTACTGTTAGTCTTTTCATTCTCCAATGTCCTTCCACTCTTGAGTTGAATTGCTTTACATTCTTCCTTAGGGTTGGGAATGGTGTCACTTGGTAATGTATTGGTTGGTCTTTCACCAGATGTTTGCTTGGACAATTGTCCAATTTGTCTCTCTAAAATTCTCAATAAGGCTTCATGGTTCTTGTTGGCTAATTCTTGATGCTTTATCATCTTCTCCATTATCATCTCTAGATTGGAGATTCTTTTGGACTCTTAGGGTGGTTGTGGTTGAGCATAGGATGTGGATGGTGAATGAAAATTATTTTGGTTAGTTGATAGGTTTTTTGGTGGATAGAAATTTGATGGGGGTGATTATTTTGTGGTTTTTTGTATGGATTTTGGTTAGTATTTTGATGGTTTTGGTAGTTTATATTTCGAGAATTGTTTTGGTTGGAGTTTCTTTGCCAAGGCTGCTGGTTCTGGTTTTCTCCCCACTTTAAATTGGGGTGGTTCCTCCAAGGTGAATTGTAAGTGTCTATATGGAAATCATTCTATCCAGCACCTTGGTTATGCATATACTACACTTATTCAGGCTGCTGTTCTTCACAGCTTTCCTCCTGCTGTCCCCACACAACTGGTGGTTGAGTAGTTGTGCTTACTGCTGCAAGCCATCCATCCTTTTTGATATCATTTCTATTTATTGTTAGAGTTGCTGATATATAATCTTGTTTTGAGCCAAGATTGTATCAACTCCTTCAAGCTCAAATACGCCTTTCTTTGGAGCTGCTTGCCTTTCAGAGGAGTAGAAATACTCATTATTGGCCACCATATCTATAAGATCATGTGCCTCTTGAGGAGTTTTCATCATTTGCAAGGATCCTCTTGAAGAATAATCCAAGGCTTTCCTTGAACTCATGTTCAAGCCTTCATAGAAATTTTGTAGCTCCAACCATTCACTGAACATCCCCTCTGGACATCTTTTAATCAAAGCTTTATACCTCTCCCAGGCATCATACAATGATTCTCTTTCTAATTGCCTGAAGGTTTGCACATTAGTTTTTAGCTTAATGACTCTCTGAGGGGGGTAGAATTTTGCTAAAAATTTGCTAACTATATCATCCCAATTGGTGATGCTTTCTTTAGGGAAGGTTTCTAGCTAATGTGTGGCTTTATCTCTCAGTGAGAATGTGAATAATAAGAGCTTGTAGATGTCAGGGTGGACTCCATTGGTTTGACAGTATCACAAATTCTCAAAAACACAGAGAGGTGTTGGTTTGGATCTTCAGCAGCACTTCCTCTATACTGACAATTATTCTGGACCAGGGTAATCAATTGAGACTTGTGTTCGAAGTTATTAGCATGGACATTGGAGGTTAAGATACTACTCCCACAATTCCTTGGGTTGGGGATAGTGTAGGAGGCTAAAACTCTTCTCTGATGTTGACCATTGTTGTTAGCCACATCCTCACGTGGATTAGGTATGTTACCCTCCATCTCTTGATCTTCTTCTTCTGATTCGTCTCCAACAACTCCCTTCCCTTTTATTTCTCTTCTCAATCTCAAGAATGTTCTCTCTGGTTCAAAATCAAAAGGGCTGGATTCACCTCTTCTCCCACCTGGCATACAAACACAAACAAACCAAAACACAAAAGAAGGGCATTCTATTGCTAGAGTGAGGTTATGGTTAATAGAAACAAAAACTCAAACAGTTAGTGTGCTAAGCAAAAACAAAATAAAATGCTTAATCTAGATTATCACCTCACATAATCATTGTTAATCTAAATCAATCCCCAGCAACGGTGCCAAAAACTTAATGAGGGAAAAATGATTCCACACAAACTCACCGGCAAGTGTACTGGGTCGCATCAAGTAGTAAAACTCACAAAAGTGAGGTCGATCCCACAAGGATTGATGGATCAAGCAATTTTAGTTAGGTGATGAATTTAGTTAAGCAGACATTTGATGATTTCAGTGGAAATTGGTTGACAGAAGGTAAATTGCAAGAAAGCTAGAAGAGAAAATGTAAATTGACAGAAAGATAAATTGCAGAAAGCTTTAAATGGCTGAAACTTAGAGAACGAGAAATGAAAAGAGCTGAAGCTTAAATTGCAAGAAAGGTAAACAACTGAATCTTAAAATGCAAGAAATTTAAATTACAGAATCTAAATTGCCAGGAAACTTAAATTGCGTGAATAATAAAAGGATTTGGGAACTGGGAAGTGAAACAGAATGTAAATTGCAATAAATCAGAAGCTCTAAAATGAAGAAATTTAAAGAGAGTGATTCATTAGGGATTGGAGATACTGTAATCCTTCCTGAATCAAATTGGTCTCAACTCTTTTTTCAATCATTTGGTAGATCTATGGTGGATTGAAATTGATTGGATCCCAATTCCTTGGCAATCCAATCTCTCAAATCACAATCAATCTTGCCAATTCCTTGATCTACTTGTCATGAGAAGAGGTTAAGTGCAAATCTCTCATCTATGAGCCACACTAACTTTCAAGATCTCAATTCCTCCCAAATGGTGTTGATCAAGAGAGTAGTGAAGAATATAGCTCCAATTCTAATGCAAGTGATTCCCCTTCCGAGGCTCACACAAGCATTCAATTGAATTCAACCCCCTTCCGGATAGAAAAATTCTAAATCAAAACAGAAAATATCCAATAGCTACTAAATTGAATTAAGAAGAAGAAGAATTTCATTGATTTATTGGAATTACAATAGAGCTCCTCCCCCTAATGAATTTGGGATTTAGTTCTTCATAGCTCAAGTAAAATCAAAACAAAAAAGAAGAAAATGCAGCAGAAGAAAATAGAAAGAAAACTAAACTCAAATCTAAAATTCTAAATAGTTGCTAAAAGAAGAGCTAAAAGAAAAGTCAAAAAGGAAGATCAAAGTAAAAGAAAAAGGTCCTTAATGAGATCAAATTTTCCCTATTTATACACTTTCTAGTTCAGTCATCAAGTACTTGGAGTGGGCTTTTTGGCTTCTGTTGCAGTGGGTCGGGATGGTACTTGGTTGCAGCTTCCAGGAGAACGGAGCGTTTTCAAATTGAGCATAGCGTTCATTCACCCACGTTTACGCATCTCCTGCGGGTGTGCGTCCTTGCTCGCTGAATGCATCATCACGCGTAGGCGTGCTTCCCGCCCATGCATCCTTGATAGTGTTCGTTTAATGAGCGCTACGTTTGCGCCATGAACGCTCCCCACGCATGCGCGTCCTCTGCGCGTGCTCATGGATAGCAAAATTTTGATTCCAAGCTTCCGCGCCACCCACGCGTGTGCGAGCTTCATCCCAAATGCTCCACCCTGCGTGTGCTTGAAAACGCTCTAAGCCAACGTAGCACTCTCTATGAAAATGAGCGCCAATCACATCCATGTGTATGCGTCATGCACGCGTACACATGGGTCTTCAAAAAACATTGCCCGACGCGTAAGCGTCCTGTACACGTGCGCGTCGCTAGAGAGCGTTGCATTCTTTATTTGAACGTAGCATTACTCTGCACTGCCCTTCTTTCTCTCCACTTTTCCATCTGAAATCAACCAAACATGCAACCAAAGTCTCACCAAAATCATAAGGTTTTGCATCATTCATAATAATCACATAATTCTTGCACAAGTCTCATGATTTTGTATAAAATTAATGATCTTTGATTGAATCAAGGTAAACATAAAATTCCACTCCAATCACTTACTTATTGTGCAAGAAAATGCATGAAACCTAATGAAATAAATGAAAATTACTAGTAAAACTAGCATAAGATGACTTGTCATCAAAGGGCTGCCCAAAACTCTTAGTGCCAGGAGATTTTCCAGCTGAGACAGGACTTTGGCTGTCTGAGAGGACCATATGGACCACAGCCAGAGGAGAGAGATCCCCACTATGGAGAATGATGCACCACTATTTCGTGGTATGTTTTGTGCTTAATTTAGGTGGATTTTATCCCCTTTTCTCACATTTATTCAATGAAATAGCATGGTTTCATGATTCTCTCCTAATTTATGCTTAAGTATAAAAACATGATTTTTAGGCCCTTAATTTGCTAATTTTAATTCACCTTTGATTCCACTAGATGCCATGATGTGTTTGTTAGTGAATTCAGGTTGAAAAGGCTAGGAATGGATCAAAGAAATGAAGGGAAAAGCATGCAAAGTGGAGAAATCGTGGAAAATCAAGGATATGGGATGCATTCACCGACGCGCACGCGTAGCAGACACGCACGCGTGGAATTGGAGTCGCATGGCGATACGTATGCGTACATGACGCGCACGCGTGGATCAAAAAATGCCAAGCGGCACGTACGTATGACTCACGCGTACGTGTCGATGGTCGCACGTGACTTCATTAAAGTGAATCCGCTAGGGGCAATTTCTGGGCTTTCCAGGCCCAAATCCAACTCTCTTCTGATGCTATTAAACCCTAGGACTGAAGGGGGATCAAAATACATTAGGACATTAGAACATAGTTTAGTTTTATCATGCTTTAGTTAGTTTCTAGAGAGAGAAGCTCTCTCTTCTCTCTAGAATTAGTGTAGATTTAGATTAAAATTTCTTAGATCTAGGTTTAATTCATGCTTTGATTTACTTTTCTTTTACAATTCCTTGTTCTTCTACCTTAGCTTTCTCTAGTTTAGCATTTAATTCTTGTAATTCTTTACTTTTAGGTTGAGGCACTCTTGTTTCTCTTAATTTCTTCAATTGTGAAATACTATACCATCAAAAATTCGTTCATCAAAATGGCACTGATGAGTTCTAATTCACACCCCATTCAAAAAATTAGTGAATTAGTTCTTTTGGCAAGCGCACCAAAATTATCACCAAGTAATAACCCACAGTGGAGTGGGATCGTATCCACAGAGATTGGCAAATTCAAGCAGTTTTAATTGGTTGATGAATTAGTCAAGCGGATCAATAAGATTGTGAAGTGTAGAATTGTAAATGACATAAATGTAAATGACTAAAATATAAAGAAAAGCAATAAAGTGCAGAAACAGAAATTGCAGAATGTAAAGTGCTGAATCATAAATGACTTGAATGTAAATTTGAGTGGGGAATTGCTGAATGTAAGAATTAAGCTGTAAAGAAATGGATAGATAAGAATGGGAAAATTCATTGAGATTGGGAGATGTTGTCTCTTTGGATCAAATCTAGCTTTTATCCTCTTCAATCATGCAACTCATTGACCTCTTGGCAATCATGATTGATTGAGCACCAATCCCTTGGTGACTCAATCTCTCATATCTTGATCAATATCCAATTCTTTGGTCTAATTGCTCATGAAAAGAGATATACTTGGCCCCTGATTATACCACACACCCTTATAGGTCCAGGTAGAGGGAGGATTATATGTCAAGTATCCAAACACCAAAACCCAAATTCTACTTAAGTGTGAGAAGGGATTTCAAGCATGGTTTCATGTTTCCTTTCCCAAGGTTCCCATGAAACCCAATTGCATTCAATCTCTTTCCCAAGATAATTGAACACTAAGCATTAAGAACGAAATTCTTTCTAGCAAATCAAAGAGAAGATGCAGAGAAGAAGAATTCCACTATTATCAATCCATCAAGTACAACAGAGCTCCCTCTCTCAATGAGAGGGAAGTTAGCTACTCATAGCTCAAAAAGTACTCAAAAGTGAAGTGTGAAAGTGGATCTAAAGCTAACTGTTTAACCTCTCTTTAGTACTCCTTAGGGGTATTTATACTACTCCTAGTAAAATAAAAGAATTAAAAAAGTGAAAAGGGAAAATTACATTTTAGAGGGAAAAGAAAACACTCAATAAGCGTGACTTCTCAGCTGGCGTGTTACGTGCCCTTCATTTATAGCTTGGCGTGCCATGCCCGATCCTTCAAGTGGCACGCTAGTCCCTTTGTCAACCTTGGCGTGCGACGCCTTCGAACTCAAGTGGAACGCCATAGTGGAATTCTTGTGTTGGCGTGCCATGCCTTCAAACTCAATCGGCACGCCCTTTCCCTTTTCCACTTTTCTTTGCCTCTGGAAACTTGAACTAGCGTGGCACGCCCAGAGTCTGGCATGCCATGCCCTTGCTGTGTGCTTGGCTAAGCTCCTCTGGAAAGTTGCATTAGCGTGGCATGCCCAGGGTCTGGCGTGCCACGCCCCTTTGTGAGTGAGTGGTTCCTCTATTTGGTGTGCCACGCCACGAACTCAAGTGGCATGTCCCAATGCTTCTTTGCCCTTTGAATGACACTGGCATGCTATGCCTGGTTGCTCAAGTGGCACATCTAAGTGAAGAATGGTGAATGGCGTGCCACGCCTTCGATACCAAGTGGCACACCCCATGTAATTGGCCTCCTTCATCCTGTCTAGAAACTTGTACCAACGTGCCACGCCCATAATTTTGTCTTGATTCCAGTGGTTGGCGTGCCACACCTCAGCTTCAAGTGGCACGCCATAGTGAGATGCTTGGGTTGGCGTGCCACGCCTTCGATACCAAGTGGCACGCCTAAGTGAGATTGAGAAGTTGGCGTGCCACGCTTTCGACTTCAAGTGGCACGCCCAGTCTTTAGTTGCCTTCAGCTCATTCTCTGGATTATTGTACCAGCGTGCCATGCCATGCTACTCAAGTGGCACGCCCATGCATTTGTGCACTCTTCAAGCTTGGCATGCCATGCCTGGGTTCTCAAGTGGCACGCACAAGTGACTTCTTGGAACTGGCGTGCCACGCCTTCGACACCAAGTGGCACGCCATAGTGGAGGTTCTTCTTGAGATGGTGAGTTGGCTTGCCATGCCCCTTTGCTCAAGTGACACACCCATAGTAGTTGATGGGTCAGGCGTGCCACGCCCCTTTTGTGTCCTCCATTTTGCTCTCTGGAATTTTGTACTAGCGTGCCACGCCCATATGTATGCTTGGACTTCTTCTCTGGACTTTAGTACTGGGATGCCATGCCTAGCTCCTGGCGTGCCACGCCAGTGCATTTTTTGACGTTTGCTCCAAGTGGCATGCTAGTTTCACACGCTCAGCTTCTTGTTTGTCTTCTACCCATTTTTGATGCCTTTTTCACCTGAAATTCAGCACAACTCATCTCAAATTAGTGTGCCATAATATTCATTAAATAATGCATGAATTGTACTAATCAAATGAGATATATGCTCTTTTATGGCCTTCTTTATGCAAGAATGAAGGGTAGATGATGCAAGTCATCACAACACCAAACTTAAGCTTTGCTTGTCCCAAGCAAATCAATGTCAGTAAACCTTTATATCTTGAGGCCTTGGCTTCGAATGATTGCAATATCTTGTATGAATGTTTTAATTGTCAAGGAAAGCTCTTGGATTCTTGAGGGTTCCTTCAGGTATAGGCTTCAGGGGTCCTTTCTATTGATTGTCACCTTGAAGTTGTAAGGGTTGTTTTGCTTTCTTGACCCCGACTCTAAGTGTTTTGTCTCAAGACAACCCTTTAATTAGGCTTTCAATTAGCACTCCCAAACTAGTTGGTTTTAGGGTACTGAGTGTTGAGACACCCCTAAGAATTTACTTGCCCAAGTCTCTTCTTGACACATATTCACAACAAGCATCTACTAAGAACTTTAATTCTTTTTGAGCTTTTTAATGTTTCTTTTTCTATCTCAGTAGTTGATGCTCAGAGCCTTGGGCCTTTATTGCTTACTACCTCTTAGTTCTATGGATATTCAAGAAACACTCCTTAGTCTTCCCTTGTTATACCTTCTAGGACTAGTTGCTCTCCATGACTCATTTTCTTTTTAGTTCATCCAAGGTCCTACACTTAGTTTCTTGTTTCTTAGTTTGTTTGATGATCCCTCTTGGCCTTGGACTCTCTTATTGTTTTTGCACAACTCATAATAACTCTTATGGAGACAAGCTCTACTTTTATTTAAGTTGAAATGAATACTTAAAATACATGACATTTTCTTTCTTGTAAAAAAACTCATAAAGACGTCAAACAGGAATTTAAAACTAAGCATAAAACATAAACTATCCTAGCATGATTATTTCAGAAGTAAATAAAGTAAAGGCTTAAACAGAATTTAGAAATTGGAAAGTGTCAACCATTGGACTCAACAACCTTGAACAGCTTCATCTTTAGTTCATTGGCCCCTTCCCTTTGTCCTTCTTCTTGGAAGGGGATGAGCCACCTTCACCTTGCTTGGAGGAACCTTCTTGAGCTTTGGTATCCTTGGGCTTCCAAAATCCTAGCCTCCTTATGTAAGATTTCACATTCTCCTTGTGTTGGTATGCTATTTCTTCTTGCCTTGAGCCGAGTTCCTCCAATTTCTGCATATAGGTGGGGTAATTGGGGTTCATGTTAGTCATTGCATTGCACAGGTACTTTGTCTAGTGCACTTTGCACCTCTCCCCAGTCAAATTGTTCTTGCTGCTCCTTCCTCATATGCTCCCAATTCCCTTGGAGTTGTTGAATGTTCTGGTTGACTTGGCTTCATTGTTGTTGCTGAGTCTTCTTGAGTTAATTGACATCTTCCCTCAATTGGTGTAGGTCTCCCTTCATTTGGTGTACATCTCCTTGCAATTGCTCCCAGTTAAATCCCTCTGGAAATTGCTGATATTGGTAGTGTGGTGGTGGTTGAAGTGCCAGGAAATGAGATTTCTCTTCTGCCTCTTCCTCTTCTTGTTGTTGTTGTGGTTCATGAGCATGAGCTCTTCGTTCTCTAGCCTTGTTGAGTGGGTGGACAGCCACCACTTTGGCCATCTTTTTGGCAGTTATGAACTTGTCTTGCTTCACAAGCACTTCATCAATGATCTTTTCAACTCTAGCCTCATCACATAGCCTCTGTATAATGCTGAGGAATGCCAACCTTGTGTTGTCATTGGTGCTTTTCAGCACTTTGTTGATGTTGTTGGCGATCATCTCCCCCACGTTGATGTTTTCTCCTCTCATGAAGCTGTAGATGAGCACAGCTCTCTCCTTGGTCACCTCTGAAGTGTTGGATGTGGGGATTAGGGACTGTTCATATCCTGGGTCGAGCTGTCCAACCCGGGATGTTCTACAGGCAAAGCGACCGACCTCTTCAGGTCAGGACAACCCGACCTCTTCTCAGAGAGCTCGGCCAAAGTCACAGGGAAGCCCAAACAAAGGGCCCAAATAAAGGAACACGCCCCAAATCCAAAGGGCAGTCCAAGCCCATAGAGATAAAGGCGGTTCCCTTAAAGATGACCTCACTTAAAGATAAGATAAAGATAAGATAAGATAACTAACTTATCTTATCCGCGGGAGGCCACATCTCACCATTATAAATACACTGGAGCACCCAGGTATAACTCATACTCTGATTCTACTAAATACCTGCTTAATGCCCTTGCTAACTTAAGCATCGGAGTCCCTTGCAGGTACCCCCCACCCTCTGGGGATGAAGGATCAGCAGCACCACTAAGTCCAACAAGTCAGACACAACAACTCCGACCAGTATAGAAGATCTCGTCCGAGATCGACTTACAGTTTCAGGTAACCCTCGGAACATTGGCGCCGTTGCCGGGGACCTGGAAGTCATCCCATTAACATGGCGGATGACCATGACAACGATCATGACTCAGGTTTGGAAGACAGAACGCCGCATAAAAACGCGGACACGATACTTAAAAATACTCCAGAAACCAACGGAGACAAAAATTCATCAAATCCAGGAGTAATAGAAGCACTTCAAAATCGATTGGAGCAACTTGAGAAAGAAGCCCAACATCAACGTGAAAAAGAAGAAGATCTACGCCAGGAAATAAGGCGACGCCGAGAATTAGAAGATAAGCTCATCAAACTCGAAGCCAATCTCAAAACTAAAGCCACTCGATCATCCACGGAAGATAGTTCTCAGAAAGATCAAGAACCATTTACCAGAGAAATCATGAAAACCAAAATTCCAAAAGATTTCAAGCTTCCGGATATGACTCCATATGACGGTACCTCCGACCCCAACCATCATCTCAAGAACTTCAGAAGTAGAATGTACCTCACCGATGCTTCAGATGCAGTTCATTGTAAAGCCTTTCCAACAACTCTCACCAAGACAGCCATTAAATGGTTCGACAACCTTCCTCCAAAATCCATCTCGAATTTCGACGACCTGGCCAAGAAGTTCCTGGCCCGATTCTCCATACAAAAGGATAAAGCCAAACACGCACCTAGCCTACTAGGGATCAAGCAAGGAGATCGAGAAAGTCTTCGCAACTACATGGAGAGATTCAACAAAACATGCATGCACATACAAAATCTGCCAACAGAAGCTGCCATCATGGGCCTCATAAATGGCCTGCAAGAAGGACCATTCAGCCAATCTATATCAAAAAGATACCCGACATCCCTAGATGAAGTACAAAAACAAGCGCAGAAGTACATTAACATGGAGGAAAATTCTCGACTTGGCAAAGCCTCAAGGTCCGGTTCTGCCTACCGAGATAAAGAATCCAAGAAAAAGGAGGATCGCCCCGGAGAGAAAATCAAGAAATATCACAACTACACCCCTCTTAGGGTATCCTTGGTAGACGTTTACAAAGAAGTCTGCCATATGGAAAAAATCCCCCCAGCTCGGCCACTTAAAGGCAAAAGAGGAGGGGGAAATCGGAATGAGTACTGTGAATATCACCGACTTCGAGGGCATTCCACCAACGAATGTTTCGACTTGAAAAACGTCATAGAAAAATTAGTTGGAGAAGGAAAGTTAGATTGGTTCTTGGCCAACCAGGACGAAGAACCAAGGAAAAGAAGGAGGGATGAGGACGTCGGACGATCTGAACGATCGCCTCGCACACCAGAAAGGCATGTCCACGTGATACACGGCAGATTTGCTGGGGGAGGAATCTCTAAATCATCCCGTAAATGATACCTCAAAGAGGTATACCATGTCGAAGGACAGAAGGAGACGCCAGACATCCCGGCAATCACGTTTACTAAAGAAGATGCATCCGGAATCATCTCGGGACATGACGACCCCATGGTTATCACGATCATATTGGCAAACGCCAACCTCCACCGCACACTAATCGACCAGGGAAGCTCTGCCGACATCTTATTCAAAACTGCCTTCGACAAACTCGGCCTAGAAGAAAAAGAGCTAAGAGCATACCCAAACAGTCTGTTCGGATTGGGAGATATCCCAGTTCAACCACTGGGATACGTATCGCTGCATACAACCTTCAGAAAGGGGAACCAATCCAGAACACTCAAGATAGACTACATCGTGGTCGACGTAAGCTCAGCCTACAATGCCTTAATAGGTCGGACAACGTTAAATCAACTCGGTGCAATAGTTTCAACTCCACATCTATGTATGAAATTCCCAACTGCGGAAGGGATAGCTACAATAAAGGCAGATCAAAAGATGGCACGTCGTTGTTACAACGAAAGCCTAAACCTCCGAGGTGAAGGAGGAGAGTTCCACACAATCGAGCTCGGTGGAGTTCAGATTCGAGAAGAACTCCGACCACAACCCGAAGGAGAAGTAGAAAGAGTCCAGATCAGAGACACCTCGGATAAAATAACTAATATTGGTACGATCCTAAAAGGAGACATAAAGGAATCACTAATACGGTTCCTACGAGATAATGTTGATCTCTTCGCATGGAAAGCCGCCGACATGCCAGATATTGATCCCGAACTAATGAGCCACAAGTTGGCAGTCTATCCGGGATCCCGGCCGGTACAACAAAGACGAAGAAAACTTGGACCAAAATGAGCTCAGGCTGTAGAGGAGCAAGTACAAGCGCTACTTGAGGCCGGGTTCATAAGGGAAGTCAAGTATCCACTATGGCTAGCAAACGTCGTCTTGGTGAAAAAGTCAAATGGGAAGTGGCGAATGTGTACCGACTATACCGACCTCAACAAAGCCTGCCCAAAAGACCCCTACCCCCTCCCAGGCATCGACGCTCTAGTGGATGCTTCATCAGGATATAAGTATCTCTCATTCATGGACGCATATTCAGGGTACAATCAAATCCCTATGTATCCACCAGATCAAGAAAAAACCTCATTCCTAACACCGAAAGCAAACTACTGTTACATAGTGATGCCTTTTGGTCTCAAGAACGCAGGAGCTACTTATCAAAGACTAATGAATAAAGTCTTCTCAGATCACATCGGAAGAATCATGGAGGTCTACGTGGATGACATGTTGATAAAGACACAAAGCGAAGAGACATTATTAACCGATTTGATCCAAGTATTTGATACCATAATGAAGCACGGCATGCGCCTCAACCCGGCTAAATGCACCTTCGCAGTTGAAGCAGGTAAATTTTTAGGATTTATGCTCACACAAAGGGGAATCGAGGCAAATCCAGATAAATGCCAGGCCATACTCAACATGAAGAGCCCAACCTGTGTCAAAGAGGTACAACAACTCAATGGAAGGTTGGTGGCCTTGTCCAGATTCCTCGCAGGATCAGCGATAAGATCCCTCCCTTTCTACGCTACCTTGAAGAAGGGAAAGAACTTCGAATGGACAGCGGAATGTGAACAAGCCTTCAAAAACTTCAAAGAATTCTTGGGGCAACCACCTATCCTATCTCGACCACAAGAGGGAGAATCGCTCATACTATACCTCGCAGTAGGAAGTCGGGCAATAGCCTCAGCGCTGATTCGAGAAGACGAAAGAGGACAACAACCCGTCTACTTCATTAGTAAAGCACTACAGGGGTCAGAGATGAACTACCAGAAAATAGAAAAATTTGCATACGCTCTGATACTCACATCCCGGCGACTTTGCTCATACTTCCAGGCATATACCATCAAAGTCCGGACCAACCAGCCCATAAAGGGGATATTACAGAAAACAGATCTAGCAGGAAGAATCCTACAATGGGCAATCGAGTTGTCCGAGTTCGACCTCCAATATGAGGCACGGACAGCCATCAAATCACAACACTTGGCCGATTTCATCACAGAATTCACAAACATCCCGGAAATCCCTATAGAGTGGAACATATACGTCGACGGATCCTCAACTAAAACAGGAAGCGGTGCGGGTGTGATAATCGAAAGCACCCAAGGAACTCAACTTGAGCTCTCCCTTAAATTCGGATTCCCGGCCTCGAATAATTGGTGCGCGAAATCGTGATCACTACAACTTCGCACAACTAACCAGCAAGTGTACTGGGTCGTCCAAGTAATAAACCTTACGCGAGTAAGGGTCGATCCCACAGAGATTGTTGGTATGAAGCAAGCTATGGTCACCTTGTAAATCTTAGTCAGGCAAACTCAAATGGATATGGGTGATATACGAATAAAACATAAAGATAAAGATAGAGATACTTATGTAATTCATTGGTAGGAATTTCAGATAAGCGTATGAAGAGGCTGTCCCTTCCGTCTCTCTGCTTTCCTACTGTCTTCATCCAATCCTTCTTACTCCTTTCCATGGCAAGCTTATGCAAGGGTTTCACCATTGTCAGTGGCTACCTCCCATCCTCTCAGTGGAAATGTTCAACGCACCCTGTCACGGCACGGCTATCCATCTGTCGGTTCTCGATCAGGCCGAAATAGAATCCAGTGATTCTTTTGCGTCTGTCACTAACGCCCCGCCTTCAGGAGTTTGAAGCACGTCACAGTCATTCAATCATTGAATCCTACTCAGAATACCACAGACAAGGTTAGACCTTCCGGATTCTCTTGAATGCCGCCATCAGTTCTAGCCTATACCAAGAAGACTCTGATCTCACGGAATGGCTGGCTCGATTGTCAGGCGAGCGCTCGGTTGTCAGGCGATCAACCATGCATCGTGTATCAGGAATCCAAGAGATATTCACCCAATCAAAGGTAGAACGGAGGTGGTTGTCAGTCACACGTTCATAGGTGAGAATGATGATGAGTGTCACGGATCATCACATTCATCAAGTTGAAGAACAAGTGATATCCTAGAACAAGAACAAGCGGAATTGAATAGAAGAACAATAGTAATTGCATTAATACTCGAGGTACAGCAGAGCTCCACACCTTAATCTATGGTGTGTAGAAACTCCACCGTTGAAAATACATAAGAACAAGGTCTAGGCATGGCCGTGAGGCCAGCCTCCCAATGATCTAAGAACTAGATGTCCAAAGATGATCAAAAGATCTAAAATGATCTAAAGATGAAAATACAATAGTAAAAGGTCCTATATATAGAGAACTAGTAGCCTAGGGTTTACAGAGATGAGTAAATGACATAAAAATCCACTTCCGGGCCCACTTGGTGTGTGCTTGGGCTGAGCATTGAAGCATTTTCGTGTAGAGACCCTTCTTGGAGTTAAACGCTAGCTTTGGTGCCAGTTTGGGCGTTTAACTCCCATTCTTGTGCCAGTTCCGGCGTTTAACGCTGGGAATTCTGAAGGTGACTTTGAACGCCGGTTTGGGCCATCAAATCTTGGGCAAAGTATAGACTATCATATATTGCTGGAACGCCCAGGATGTCTACTTTCCAACGCCGTTGAGAGCGCGCCAATTGGGCTTCTGTAGCGCCAGAAAATCCACTTCGAGTGCAGGGAGGTCAGAATCCAACAGCATCTGCAGTCCTTTTTAGTCTCTGAATCAGATTTTTGCTCAGGTCCCTCAATTTCAACCAGAAAATACCTGAAATCACAGAAAAACACACAAACTCATAGTAAAGTCCAGAAAAGTGAATTTTAACTAAAAACTAATAAAAATATACTAAAAACTAACTAGATCATACTGAAAACATACTAAAAACAATGCCAAAAAGCGTACAAATTATCCGCTCATCACAACACCAAACTTAAATTGTTGCTTGTCCTCAAGCAACTAAAAATCAAATAAGATAAAAAGAAGAGAATATGCAATGAATTCCAAAAACATCTATGAAGATCAGTATTAATTAGATGAGCGGGGCTTTTAGCTTTTTGCCTCTGAACAGTTTTGGCATCTCACTCTATCCTTTGAAATTCAGAATGATTGGCTTCTTTAGGAACTCAGAATCCAGATAGTGTTATTGATTCTCCTAGTTAAGTATGATGATTCTTGAACACAGCTACTTATTGAGTCTTGGCCGTGGCCCAAAGCACTCTATCTTCCAGTATTACCACCGGATACATACATGCCACAGACACATAATTGGGTGAACCTTTTCAGATTGTGACTCAGCTTTGCTAGAGTCCCCAATTAGAGGTGTCCAGGGTTCTTAAGCACACTCTTTTTGCCTTGGATCACAACTTTATTTCTTTCTTTTTTTCTTTCTCTTTTTTTTCGAATTTCTCCTTTTTTTTCGTTTTTCTCTCTCTCTTTTTTTTTTGTATTCACTGCTTTTTCTTACTTCAAGAATCATTTTTATGATTTTTTCAGATCCTCAGTAACATTTCTCCTTTTTCATCATTCTTTCAAGAGCCAATATTCATGAACCACAAATTCAAAAGACATATGCACTGTTTAAGCATACATTCAGAAAACAAAAGTATTGCCACCACATCAAAATAATCAAACTGTTATAAAATTCAAAATTCATGCAATTCTTTCTTTTTTAATTAAGAACATTTTTTTTCAAGAAAGGTGATGGATTCATAGGACATTCATAACTTTAAGGCATAGACACTAAGACACTAATGATCACAAGACCCAAACATAGATAAACATAAGCATAATTTTCGAAAAACAGAGAAATAAAGAACAAGGAAATTAAAGAACGGGTCCACCTTAGTGATGGCGGCTCTTTCTTCCTCTTGAAGATCCTATGGAGTGCTTGAGCTCCTCAATGTCTCTTCCTTGTCTTTGTTGCTCCTCTCTCATGATTATTTGATCTTCTCTAATTTCATGGAGGATGATGGAGTGCTCTTGGTGCTCCACCCTTAGTTGTCCCATGTTGGAACTCAATTCTCCTAGGGAGGTGTTTAGTTGCTCCCAATAGTTCTGTGGAGGAAAGTGCATCCCTTGAGGAATCTCAGGGATCTCATGATGAGTGGGATCTCTTGTGTGGTCCATCCTCTTCTTAGTGATGGGCTTGTCCTCATCAATGGGGATGTCTCCCTCTATGTCAACTCCAACTGAATAACAGAGGTGACAAATGAGATGAGGAAAGGCTAACCTTGCCAAGGTAGAGGACTTGTCCGCCACCTTATAAAGTTCTTGAGCTATAACCTCATGAACTTCTATTTCTTCTCCAATCATGATGCTATGAATCATGATAGCCCGGTCTATAGTAACTTCGGACCGGTTGCTAGTGGGAATGATTGAGCGTTGGATGAACTCCAACCATCCCCTAGCCACGGGTTTGAGGTCATGCCTTCTCAATTGAACCGGCTTTCCTCTTGAATCTCTCTTCCATTGGGCGCCCTCTTCACATATGACTGTGAGGACTTGGTCCAACCTTTGATCAAAGTTAACCCTTCTAGTGTAAGGATGTTCATCTCCTTGCATCATGGGTAAATTGAATGCCAACCTTACACTTTCCAGACTAAAATCCAAGTATTTCCCCCGAACCATAGTAAGCCAATTCTTTGGATCCGGGTTCACACTTTGATCATGGTTCTTGGTGATCCATGCATTGGCATAGAACTCGTGAACCATTAAGATTCCGACTTGTTGAATGGGGTTGGTAAGAACTTCCCAACCTCTTCTTCGGATCTCATGTCGGATCTCCGGATATTCACTCTTTTTGAGTGAAAAAGGGACCTCGGGGATCACCTTCTTCAAGGCCACAACTTCATAGAAGTGGTCTTGATGCACCCTTGAGATGAATCTCTCCATCTCCCATGACTCGGAGGTGGAAGCTTTTGCCTTCCCTTTCCTCTTTCTAGAGGTTTCTCCGCCTTGGATGCCATAAATGGTTATGGAAAAACAAAAAGCAATGCTTTTACCACACCAAACTTAAAATGTTTGCTCGTCCTCGAGCAAAAGGAGAAAGAAGAGAGAAGAAGAAATGAAGAAGAAGGGAATGGCTTTGTGTTTGGCCAAAAAGGGGGAGAAGTAGTGTTTATGATGTGTGAAAATGAAGGAGTGAAGGAGGGTTTATATAGGAGTGGGGGGGTGATGATTCGGTCATGTGTTGGGTGGGAAAGTGGTTTGAATTTGAAGGGTGAGGTAGGTGGGGTTTTATGAAGGATGGATGTGAGTGGTGAAGAGAAAGATGGGATTTGATAGGTGAAGGTTTTTTTTTTTTTGGGAAGAGGTGTTGAGGTGATTGGTGAATGGGTGAAGAAGAGAGAGAGTGGTAGGGTAGGTGGGGATCCTGTGGGGTCCACAGATCCTGAGGTGTCAAGGAAAAGTCATCCCTGTACCAAATGGCATGCAAAATTGCGTTTTTAGCCAATTCTGGCGTTAAACGCCGGGCTGGTGCCCATTTCTGGCGTTTAACGCCAGCTTCTTGCCCTTTTCTGGCGTTTAACGCCAGTCTGGTGCCCCTTTCTGGCGTTAAACGCCCAGAATGGTGCCAGACTGGGCGTTAAACGCCCAACAGCTAGCCTTACTGGCGTTTAAACGCCAATACGCTCTCCTCCAGGGTGTGCTATTTTTCTTTCTGCTTTTCATTCTGTTTTTGCTTTTTCAATTGATTTTGTGACTTCTCATGATCATCAACCTACAAAAGAAACATAAAATAACAAAGAAAAATATATATAAAATATAACATTGGGTTGCCTCCCAACAAGCGCTTCTTTAATGTCAGTAGCTTGACAGAGGGCTCTCATGGAGCCTCACAGATACTCAGAGCAATGTTGGAACCTCCCAACACCAAACTTAGAGTTTGAATGTGGGGGTTCAACACCAAACTTAGAGTTTGGTTGTGGCCTCCCAACACCAATCTTAGAGTTTGACTGTGGGGGCTCTGTTTGGCTCTGTTTTGAGAGAAGCTCTTCATGCTTCCTCTCCATGATGACAGAGGGATATCCTTGAGCCTTAAACACAAAGGATTCTTCATTCACTTGAATGATCAATTCTCCTCTATCAACATCAATCACAGCCTTTGCTGTGGCTAGGAAGGGTCTGCCAAGGATGATGGATTCATCCATGCACTTCCCAGTCTCTAGGACTATGAAATCAGCAGGGATGTAATGGTTTTCAATTTTAACCAGAACATCCTCTACAAGTCCATAGGCTTGTTTTCTTGAATTGTCTGCCATCTCTAGTGAGATTTTTGCAGCTTGCACCTCAAAGATCCCTAACTTCTCCATTACAAAGAGAGGCATGAGGTTTACACTTGACCCTAAGTCACACAAGGACTTCTTGAAGGTCATGGTGCCTATCGTACAAGGTATTGAAAACTTCTTAGGATCTTGTCTCTTTTGAGGTAATTTCTGCCTAGACAAGTCATCCAGTTATTTGGTGAGCAAAGGGGGTTCATCCTCCCAAGTCTCATTTCCAAATAACTTGTCATTTAGCTTCATGATTGCTCCAAGGTATTTAGCAACTTGCTCTTCAGTGACATACTCATCCTCTTCAGAGGAAGAATACTCATCAGAGCTCATGAATGGCAGAAGTAAGTCCAATGGAATCTCTATGGTCTCATTTTGAGCCTCAGATTCCCATGGTTCCTCATTGGGGAACTCATTGGAGGCCAGTGGACGTCCATTGAGGTCTTCTTCAGTGGCGTTCACTGCCACTTCCTCCTCTCCAAATTTGGCCATGTTGATGGCCTTGCACTCTCCTTTTGGATTTTCTTCTGTATTGCTTGGAAGAGTACTAGGAGGGAGTTCAGTAATTTTCTTGCTCAGCTGACCCACTTGTCCCTCCAAATTTCTAATGGAGGACCTTGTTTCAGTCATGAAACTTTGAGTGGTTTTGATTAGATCAGAGACCATGGTTGCTAAGTCAGAGGTGTTCTGCTTAGAACTCTCTGTCTGTTGCTGAGAAGATGATGGAAAAGGCTTGCTATTGCTAAACCTGTTTCTTCCACCATTATTGTTGTTGAAACCTTGTTGAGGTCTCTGTTGATCCTTCCATGAGAGATTTGGATGATTTCTCCATGAAGGATTATAGGTGTTTCCATAGGGTTCTCCCATGTAATTCACCTCTTCTATTGAAGGGTTCTCAGGATCATAAGCTTCTTCTTCAGATGAAGCTTCCTTAGTACTGCTTGGTGCATTTTGTATTCCAGACAGACTCTGAGAAATCATATTGACTTGTTGAGTCAATATTTTGTTCTGAGCCAATATGGCATTCAGAGTGTCAATCTCAAGAACTCCTTTCTTCTGACTAGTCCCATTGTTCACAGGATTTCTTTCAGAAGTGTACATGAATTGGTTATTCGCAACCATTTCAATGAGCTCTTGAGCTTCAGTAGGCGTCTTCTTCAGATGAAGAGATCCTCCAGTAGAGCTATCCAAAGACATCTTGGATAGTTCAGAGAGACCATCATAGAAAATACCTATGATGCTCCATTCAGAAAGCATATCAGTGGGACACTTTCTGATTAATTGTTTGTATCTTTCCCAAGCTTCATAGAGGGATTCTCCTTCCTTCTGTCTGAAGGTTTGGACTTCCACTCTAAGCTTACTCAATTTTTGAGGTGGAAAGAACTTTGCCAAGAAGGCATTGACTAGCTTTTCCCAAGAGTTCAGGCTTTCTTTAGGTTGTGAGTCCAACCATATTCTAGCTCTGTCTCTTACAGCAAAAGGGAATAGCATAAGTCTGTAGACCTCAGGGTCAACCCCATTAGTCTTGACAGTGTCACAGATTTGTAAGAACTCAGCTAAAAACTGATGAGGATCTTCCAATGGAAGTCCATGGAACTTGCAATTCTGTTGCATTAGAGAAACTAATTGAGGCTTAAGCTCAAAGTTGTTTGCTCCAATGGCAGGGATAGAAATGCTTCTCCCATAGAAATCGGGAGTAGGTGCAGTAAAGTCACCTAGCACCTTCCTTGCATTGTTGGCATTGTTGTTGTTTTCGGCTGCCATGGATTCTTCTTCTTTGAAGATTTCTATTAGGTCCTCTACAGAGAATTGTGCCTTAGCTTCTCTTAGTTTTCGCTTCAAGGTCCTTTCAGGTTCAGGGTCAGCCTCAACAAGAATGCTTTTGTCCTTGCTCCTGCTCATAAGAAAGAGAAGAGAACAAGAAAATGTGGAATCCTCTATGCCACAGTATAGAGATTCCTTGAGGTGTCAGAGGAAAAGAAAAATAGAAGGCAGAAGTAGAAAATTCGAACTTATCAAAGAAGATGGAGTTCGAACTTTGCATTAAGGAATAGTGTTAGTCCATAAATAGAAGGATGTGGGAAGAAGGGAAGTAATTTCTAAAATTAAGTAAAAAATTTTGAAAACATTTTGAAAAACTTTGATTGATAATTTTCGAAAACAAAAAGTGGAAAAGAAATCAAGTGATTTTTGAAAAAGATTTTGAAATTAGAAATAAAAAAGATATGATTGAAAACTATTTTGAAAAAGATGTGATTAAGAAGATATGATTAGTTTAAAAAAAAATGATTGAGAAGATATGATTTGAAAAACATTTTAAAAAAGATTTGATTTTAAAAATTAATGACTTGGCTATCAAGAAAAGATATGATTCAAACATTAAACCTTTCTCAACAGAAAAGGCAACATACTTGAAATGTTGAACCAAATCATTAATTGATAGCAAGTATCTTTGAAAATGGAAAGAAATCAATTTTGAAAACATATGATTGAAAAGATATGATTTGAAAAAGATTTGATTTTGAAAAAGTTTGAAAACTTGAAAAAAATTTGCATTGAAAACAAAATCTTCCCTCTTGTGCCATCCTGGCGTTAAACGCCCAGAATGGTGCACATTCTGGCGTTTAACGCCCAAAACTCTACCCTTTTGGGCGTTAAACGCCCAACCAGGTACCCTGGCTGGCGTTTGAACGCCAGTCTACCCTTCTTCACTGGCCGTTTTGAACGCCCAGCTTTTTCTGTGCAAATCCTCTGCTGTATGTTCTGAATCTTCAATTCTCTGTATTATTGACTTGAAAAGACAGAAATTAAAAATATTTTTGGATTTTTAATAATAGAGAATAATCAAAATGCAACTAAAATCAAATAACAATGCATGCAAGACACCAAACTTAACAGTTTGTAAACTACTGACACTAATGAGAATGCATACATAAACACTCAAGTCAAGAGGAATTAAAGATCAGAGTAATGAAATCATCAAGAACAACTTGAAGATTAATGAAGACACATGCATGAATGCAAAAAGAATAGAAACATGCAATTGACACCAAACTTAACATGAAACACTAGATTCAAACAAGAAATATTTTTGGATTTTATGATTTTGTAAATTTTTTTGGATTTTTCAAAAATTAAGTGGAAAAAGATATCAAAATTCTTAATGAGAATTCCAGGAATCATGCAGTGTTACTCTAAGACTCCGGTCCAGGGATTAGACATGGCTTCACAGCCAGCCAAGCTTTCAAAGAAAGCTTCGGTCCAAAACACTAGACATGGCCAAAGGCCAGCCAAGCCTTAGCAGATCACTGCTCCAATAGCAAGATTGATAGAAATCAACAAGCTCTTGTGATGATAAGTTGAAACCTCGGTCCAATGAAATTAGACATGGCTTCACAGCCAGCCAGATTTCAACAGATCATCATGAAACTCTAGAATTCATTCTTAAGAACTCTGAAGAAAAAAAATACCTAATCTAAGCAACAAGATGAACCGTCAGTTGTCCATACTCGAACAATCCCCGGCAACGGCGCCAAAAACTTGGTGCGCGAAATCGTGATCACTACAACTTCCACAACTAACCAGCAAGTGTACTGGGTCATCCAAGTAATAAACCTTATGCGAGTAAGGGTCGATCCCACAGAGATTGTTGGTATGAAGCAAGCTATGGTCACCTTGTAAATCTTAGTCAGGCAAAGTCAAATGGATATGGGTGATATACGAATAAAACATAAAGATAAAGATAGAGATACTTATGTAATTCATTGGTAGGAATTTCAGATAAGCGTATGAAGATGCTGTCCCTTCCGTCTCTCTGCTTTCCTACTGTCTTCATCTAATCCTTCTTACTCCTTTCCATGGCAAGCTTATGCAAGGGTTTCACCGTTGTCAGTGGCTACCTCCCATCCTCTCAGTGGAAATGTTCAACGCACCCTGTCACGGCACGGCTATCCATCTGTTGGTTCTCGATCAGGCCGGAATAGAATCCAGTGATTCTTTTGCGTCTGTCACTAACGCCCCGCCTTCAGGAGTTTGAAGCACGTCACAGTCATTCAATCATTGAATCCTACTCAGAATACCACAGACAAGGTTAGACCTTCCGGATTCTCTTGAATGCCGCCATCAGTTCTAGCCTATACCACGAAGACTCTGATCTCATGGAATGGCTGGCTCGGTTGTCAAGCGAGCGCTCGGTTGTCAGGCGATCAACCATGCATCGTGTATCAGGAATCCAAGAGATATTCACCCAATCAAAGGTAGAACGGAGGTGGTTGTCAGTCACACGTTCATAGATGAGAATGATGATGAGTGTCACGGATCATCACATTCATCAAGTTGAAGAACAAGTGATATCTTAGAACAAGAACAAGCGGAATTGAATAGAAGAACAATAGTAATTGCATTAATACTCGAGGTACAGCAGAGCTCCACACCTTAATCTATGGTGTGTAGAAACTCCACCGTTGAAAATACATAAGAACAAGGTCTAGGCATGGCCGTGAGGCCAGCCTCCCAATGATCTAAGAACTAGATGTCCAAAGATGATCAAAAGATCTAAAATGATCTAAAGATGAAAATACAATCGTAAAAGGTCCTATATATAGAGAACTAGTAGCCTAGGGTTTACAGAGATGAGTAAATGACATAAAAATCCACTTCCGGGCCCACTTGGTGTGTGCTTGGGCTGAGCATTGAAGCATTTTCGTGTAGAGACCCTTCTTGGAGTTAAACGCCAGCTTTGGTGCCAGTTTGGGCGTTTAACTCCCATTCTTGTGCCAGTTCCGGCGTTTAACGCTGGGAATTCTGAAGGTGACTTTGAATGCCGGTTTGGGCCATCAAATCTTGGGCAAAGTATGGACTATCATATATTTCTGGAAAGCCCAGGATGTCTACTTTCCAAAGCCGTTGAGAGCGCGCCAATTGGGCTTCTGTAGCTCTAGAAAATCCACTTCGAGTGCAGGGAGGTCAGAATCCAACAGCATCTGCAGTCCTTTTTAGTCTCTGAATCAGATTTTTTCTCAGGTCCCTCAATTTCAGCCAGAAAATACCTGAAATCACAGAAAAACACACAAACTCATAGTAAAGTCCAGAAAAGTGAATTTTAACTAAAAACTAATAAAAATATACTAAAAACTAACTAGATCATACTAAAAACATACTAAAAACAATGCCAAAAAGCGTACAAATTATCTGCTCATCAATAATCAAGCGGAATACGAAGCACTACTAGCCGGTTTGAAGCTGGCTAGGGAGGTTGGAGCTCAGAAACTCAACATCTACAGTGACTCACAAGTCGTTACCTCACAAATAACAGGGAGCTACCAAGCTAAAGACCCGATCATGAAAAAATATTTGGATAGAACCAAAGAACAGCTCGGACAACTCGGAGAATATAGGATCTACCACATTCCCCGAGAGCAAAATGCCCGAGCTGATGCACTTTCCAAATTAGCCAGCACCAAACCAGGGGCAACAACAGAAGTCTCATCCAGGAGATACTACAGAACCCGTCAATATCAGAAGAAAAAGTCCTAGCCATAATAGGTCAGGATCAAGGATGGATGACCCCCATAATAAATTACCTCAAAACAGAAGCACTCCCTACAGATGAAAAGGAGGCAAAAAGGCTAAAAAGGGAGGCACAGTACTACACTATCATAAACAACACACTATACAAAAGAGGGATATCAACACCTTTACTAAAATGCGTACCGACTTCTAACACAAAGGAAGTCTTGGAGGAACTGCACAGCGGCATTTGTGGTAATCATCTCGGAGCACAAGCCCTCACCAAAAAGATACTCCGGGCGGGATTCTATTGGCCAACTCTACAAAAGGATGCTACAGAATTTGTGAGGACATGCCCACCATGCCAGAAGCATGCCAATTTTCACATCGCCCCACCAGAAAAGCTCATCAGCGTGACCTCGCCCTGGCCATTTGCAAAATGGGGACTCGACCTTCTCGGACCCTTCCCACAGGGATCGGGAAAAGTAAAATTCCTCATAGTAGGAGTAGACTATTTCACAAAATGGATCGAGGCAGAACCCCTAGCCAAAGCCACCGCTCAAAGAAGTCAAAAATTCCTATATAGGAACATTATTACGAGGTTCGGGGTACCATACTCCATCACCACGGACAACGGTACCCAATTTACAGAGGCAGGCTTCAGAAAACTGGTGGCAGACTTGAACATAAAACACCAGTTCACCTCCCGTCGAACATCCCCAAGCCAATGGACAAGCCGAAGCGGCCAACAAAGTCATATTGGCCGGACTAAAGCGAAGGCTACAAGAAGCAAAAGGAGCCTGGGCCGAGGAACTCCCACAAGTCCTATGGGCATATCGAACAACCCCCCATTCTACTACAAACGAATCACCATTCCGACTGGCATACGGAGCGGAGGCAATGATTCCAATAGAAATCGAAGAAGGATCTCCCCGAGTAGTCCACTACAATGAACGAGCAAACTCTCAACATCAGAGAGAAGAACTCGACTTGTTACCCGAAATCCAAGAAAAAGCTCGGATCAGGGAAGAAGCTCTAAAATGACGAATGGCTTCCAGATATAATCTAAAGGTAGTGCCGAGAAGCTTCGCAGAGAATGATCTCATCCTAATCAGAAATGACATTGGAACAGCTCGACCCGGAGAAGGAAAGCTGGCAGCAAACTGGAAAGGACCCTACCGAGTCATTGAAGTACTGGGGAAGGGCTACTACAGACTGTCCGAGCTTGATGGACGAGAGCTTCACTGATCATGGCACGCCTGCAACCTACGAAGATACTACAGTTAGAAAAGGTAAAAGGTCTCACTAAATGGATGCACTATTTTTCCTGAAAAGGTTTTTTAATGAGGCACCAGGTCGAGACCTAGACCAGAAAAATCCTACATGTATATATTCGCATTTTCCTTTAAATAAAATATATTTTAGATATTCTACAAGAGTCCAAGATGCATTAATCTGAAGTATTCATCGTCCGATTATAAAGCAACAGGTCGGCAGAAAGTGAAAAACAAATTCACTGCCCAACCACGATAAAGATAATCGTCTGATAAAGGTGAAAACGCGATTCACCCAAAGGACGATCTAAAGATGCCAACCATTTTCTACAAATCGGCAAAGATGAACACGGAATAATGTAAGAAGTTATCGAAAGCAATCTAAAAAAGAACCTGACGAGGTCCTACGGATAGCTAAAATAATAACTTAAAGACTGGCCGACGTGCGGAAGCCGGACCAAGTCAACCCAAGTTATAAGTAAACCCTGGAAAAAAGTCTGGCCAACCCTATTAAAGAGGATTACTTTAACTTAGAAGGGCCCGACATAATAAAAGTCTGCCCAAAACGAAAAGTTATATAAGTAGTCCCTGAAAGAGATCTGACAAAAGATCCAAGAAAGAGGACTACGAAAAATAACTTAAAGGAGACCGATATAACCAAGTCGGACTCCTACCATTAAAAAAGTTATCAAGTAGTCCCTGAAAGAGATCTGACAAAAGATCCAAGAAAGAGGACTACAAAAAATAACTTAAAGGAGACCGATATAATCAAGTCGGACTCCTACTATTATAAAAGTTATCAAGTAGTCCCTGAAAGAGATCTGACAAAAGATCCAACAAAGAGGGCTACGAAAAATAACTTAAAGGAGACCGATATAATCAAGTCGGACTCCTACCATTAAAAAAGTTATCAAGTAGTCCCTGAAAGAGATCTGACAAAAGATCCAAGAAAGAGGACTACGAAAAATAACTTAAAGGAGACCGATATAATCAAGTCGGACTCCTACCATTAAAAAGTTATCAAAGTAATCCCTGGAAGAGACCTGATGGTGCACGAAATTGCAATCACACTTTTGCAATTCCGCACAACTAACCAGCAAGTGCACTGGGTCGTCCAAGTAATACCTTACGTGAGTAAGGGTCGATCTCACGGAGATTGTCGGCTTGAAGCAAGCTATGGTTATCTTGTAAATCTTAGTCAGGATATCAATAATTATCAGGGTTGATTGTGAAAAGTAAAAGAACATGAAATAAGTACTTGTTTTGCAGTAATGGAGAATAGGTTGAGGTTTTGGAGATGCTCCATCTTCTGAATCTCTGCTTTCCTACTGTCTTCTTCTTCAAGCACGCAAGGCTCCTTCCATGGCAAGCTGTATGCAAGGGTTTCACCGTTGTCAGTGGCTACCTCCCATCCTCTCAGTGGAAATGTTCAACGCACCCTGTCACGGCACGGCTATCCATCTGTCGGTTCTCAATCAGGCCGGAATAGAATCCAGTGATTCTTTTGCGTCTGTCACTAACGCCCCGCTCTCAAGAGTTTGAAGCTCATCACAGTCATTCAATCATTGAATCCTACTCAGAATACCACAGACAAGGTTTAGACCTTCCGGATTCTCTTGAATGCCGCCATCAGTTCTAGCTTATACCACGAAGATTCTGATTAAAGAATCCAAGAGATATCTACTTAATCTAAAGTAGAACGGAGGTAGTTGTCAGGCACACATTCATAGTTGAGAATGATGATGAGTGTCACGGATCATCACATACATCCGGTTTAAGAACAAGTGATATCTTAGAATGGAAGCAAGCATGATTGAATAAGAAACAGTAGTAATTGCATTAATCCATCAAGACACAGCAGAGCTCCTCACCCCCAACCATGGGGTTCAGAGACTCATGCCGTGGAAGGTACACAAAGAAACGTGTAAAGTGTCATGAGGTACAGATACAATGTCAAAAGATCCTATTAATAGTGAACTAGTAACCTAGGGTATACAGAAATGAGTAAATGACATAAAAATCCACTTCTGGGTCCACTTAGTGTGTGCTTGGGCTGAGCATTGAAGCTTTCATTTGTAGAGACTTTTTTTGGAGTTAAACGCCAGCTTTCATGCCAGTTTGGGCGTTTAACTCCAAGTTTTATGCCAGTTCCAGCGTTAAACGCTGGAAATTTTGAGGCTGATTTGCCACGCCGGTTTGGGCCATCAAATCTCGGGCAAAGTATGGACTATTATACATTGCTGGAAAGCCCAGGATGTCTACTTTCCAACGCCGTTAAGAGCGCGCCAATTGGGCTTCTGTAGCTCCAGAAAATCCACTTCGAGTGCAGGGAGGTCAGAATCCAACAGCATCTGCAGTCCTTTTCAGTCTCTGAATCAGATTTTTGCTCAGGATCCTCAATTTCAGCCAGAAAATACCTGAAATCACAGAAAAACACACAAACTCATAGTAAAGTCCAGAAAAGTGAATTTTAACTAAAAACTAATAAAAATATACTAAAAACTAACTAAAATATACTAAAAACATACTAAAAACAATGCCAAAAAGCGTATAAATTATCCGCTCATCACAACACCAATCTTAAATTGTTGCTTGTCCCCAAGCAACTGAAAATCAAAGTAGGATAAAAAGAAGAGAATATACTAGAGACTCCAAAATATCAAGGAAACTTAGCTCCAATTAGATGAGCGGGACTAGTAGCTTTTTGCTTCTGAACAGTTTTGGCATCTCACTTTATCCTTTGAAATTCAGAATGATTGGCTTCTTTAGGAACTTAGAATCCAGATAGTGTTATTGATTCTCCTAGTTAAGTATGATGATTCTTGAACACAGCTACTTCATGAGTCTTGGCCGTGGCCCAAAGCACTCTGTCTTCCAGTATTACCACCGGATACATACATGCCAGAGACACATAATTGGGTGAACCTTTTCAGATTGTGACTCAGCTTTGCTAGAGTCCCCAATTAGAGGTGTCCAGGGTTCTTAAGCACACTCTTTTTGCCTTGGATCACAACTTTATTTTTTTTTTCGATTATTTTCTCTTTTTTTTTGTATTCACTGCTTTTTCTTGCTTCAAGAATCATTTTTATGATTTTTCAGATCCTCAGTAACATGTCTCCTTTTTCATCATTCTTTCAAGAGCCAACAATTTTAACATTCATGAATAACAAATTCAAAAGACATATGCACTATTCAAGCATATATTCAGAAAACAAAAAGTATTGTCACCACATCAAAATAATTAAGCTAGTTTTAAAGATGAATTCGAAATCCTGTACTTCTTGTTCTTTTGTAATAAAAACATTTTTCATTTAAGAAAGGTGATGGATTCATAGGACATTCATAGCTTTAGGACATGAATTTTAAATTTTATTAATTATGAATTAAGAACAAGACTCAAAAATAGATATAAGATGATACTAAAATAGAAAACAAAAAAAAAAACAAAAAATTAAATAGGCTCCTAATGATAGAGGTTTTCACAGAGTTAGGACTCAACAACCTTGATTTTGAGAAGTGGATGCTCCCTCAAATTGAGGGGAGAATTTTTGGCGTTTCAGTTCTTGAAGTTCACGCCCCTGCTTCTCTTGTTCCTTCAGCAATTTGCAGAGCATGCAGTTCTGATTCTGCTGTTCTTCCTTAAGTTGCTCCATAGTTTCTTGCAACTTGGTGATAGATGCTTCTAGGCTGGCCCAGTAGCCAATTTCAGGGAATTCAGGGAATGAACTCCTGCGCCCTCCTTTTGATAGAGTTGTCTTGCACTTGTCCTTCCATTGACTTCTTGGTAATTGGATGTTCAATGGGTATGAATTCATCTACTCCCATCTTTACCCCAGCCTCTTTACAGAGCAAGGAGATCAAGCTTGGGTAAGCCAATTTGGCTTCAGTGGAATTCTTATTTGCAATTGTGTAGATCTCACAAGCAATCACATGATGAACCTCCACTTCTTTTCCAAGCATAATGCAATGAATCATCACTGCTCTCTTGATAGTGACCTCAGAACGGTTGCTAGTGGGCAGTATGGAACGCCCAATAAAGTCTAGCCAACCTCTTGCAATTGGTTTGAGGTCTCCCCTCTTGAGTTGGTTTGGGACACCCTTTGAATTGGTTATCCACTTAGTTCCAGGGAGGCATATGTCCTCTAGAACTTGATCCAACCCTTTATCTGCTCTCACCATTCTCCTATTAAAGGAATCAGGATCATCCTGCAGTTGAGGCAATTTGAAGATTTCTCTTATTTTGTGCAGATGGAAGTACATAACTTTCCCTCTGACCATGGTTCTGTAAGTATGGTAAGCAGTTCCAGTCATTCTCTGCTTATCTGTTAGCCACAGATTTGAGTAGAATTCCTGAACCATATTCCTTCCAACCTTTATCTCAGGATTGGTTAGAACTTCCCATCCTCTGTTTCGAATTTGCTCTTGGATCCCCGGATATTCATCTTCTTTCAGATCAAATTTAACTTCCGGGATCACTGACCTCAGACCCATTATTTTGTGATAATGGTCTTCATGTTCTTTGGTTAAGAACTTCTCTTAATTCCAAAAATTCTTTGGATTATTCTCTTTCTTTCCTCTTAAATTGGTTTGTTTTCCCTTAGGAGCCATGATCTTGATGAATCTTGGCTTAGTTGTGATCACGGAAAAGCACACTAAACTTAGAGGTTTGCTTGTCTTCAAGCAAAAGAAAGGAAAGAAGAGGGAGAGGAGAAGAGCAAATTCGAATGGTATGGGGGAATGAGGAGGCCGAATGTGTTTTTAAAGGGGGGAAGGAGATTTCGAAAAAAAAAATTGAAAGGAGATTTGAGAAGATATGGAGAGAATTTGAGAGAAGGGTGAGTTTTTTTGAATAAGATTTGGGATTGATTTGAGAGAGATTTGAAGAATGATTTTGATTTTTGAAGATTTGAAAGTGAAGGATGAAAGGTTGAGATGTGTTTATGTAGAGAAGTATGGGTAAGAAAAGGAAAGTTTGAAAAAAATTTGATCGGAAAGCAAAATCTTGGTCCCCCACCTATCTGGCGTTAAACGCCCAGAATGGCATCCATTCTGGCGTTTAACGCCCATTTGCTGCCTGGCTGGCGTTAAACGCCAGAATTCCCTTTATCACTGGGCGTTTTGCTAAACGCCCAGGATGCTGCACACCTGGCGTTAAACGCCCAGAATGGTGCCCATTCTGGCGTTTAACGCCCAAAATGGCACCTTTACTAGCGTTAAACGCCCAGAATGGTGCCCATTCTGGCGTTTAACGCCCAAAATGCCCCTTACTGGCATTTTTTCGCCAGTAAGCTCTGTTTCTCTGCTTTTTGCACCAAATCCTTCTGTAACTCTGTGAATTCCTTCATTTTTGATACTTGCCTCTGTAGAAACAAAACATATAACCTGCTAATGACTGGGTTGCCTCCCAGCAAGCGCTTCTTTACTGTCTTTAGCTGGACCTTTACTGAGAATCACTCAAGTCTCAGTTTTGAGCATTCCTGCTCAAAATTGCCTTCAAGATAGTGCTTGATTCTCTGTCCATTAACAATGAACTTTTTGTGAGAATCAATATCCTGAAGCTCAACATATCCATATGGTGACACTCCTGTAATCACATACGGACCCCTCCACCGGGATTTAAGTTTTCCTGGAAACAATCTGAGCCTAGAGTTGAAGAGCAGAACTTTTTGTCCTGGCTCAAAGACTCTGGATGACAACTTCTTGTCATGCCACTTCTTTGCCTTTTCCTTATAAATCTTTGCATTTTCAAAGGCACTTGAGTCTAAATTCATCTAGCTCATTTAGCTGGAGTAATCTCTTTTCACCAGCTAACTTAGCATCCAGGTTTAGGAATCTGGTTGCCCAGTAGGCTTTATGTTCCAGTTCCACGGGCAAATGACAGGCCTTGCCATACACAAGTTGGTATGGTGAGGTTCCTATTGGGGTCTTAAATGCTGTTCTGTATGCCCACAGAGCATCATCCAAGCTCCTTGCCCAATCCTTTCTTCGGGCCATCACAGTCCGTTCTAGGATTCTTTTTAGCTTTCTGTTAGAGACTTCAGCTTGCCCATTTGTCTGTGGATGATACGGGGTAGCCACTTTGTGGCTAATTCCATATCGGACCATAGCAGAGTACAGCTGTTTATTGCAGAAATGAGTGCCCCCATCACTGATTATGACTCTGGGAACACCAAATCTGCTGAAGATGTGTTTCTGGAGGAATTTCAGCACGGTCTTAGTATCATTAGTGGGTGTGGCAATTGCTTCTACCCACTTAGATACATAGTCCACTGCTACCAGAATGTAAGTGTTTGAGTATGATGGTGGGAATGGACCCATGAAGTCAATTCCCCATACATCAAACAACTCAATCTCTAAGATCCCTTGTTGAGGCATGGCGTATCCATGAGGTAAGTTACCAGCTCTTTGGCAGCTGTCACAGTTACGCACAAACTCTCGGGCATCTCTATAGAGAGTAGGCCAGTAGAAGCCACATTGGAGGACCTTAGTGGCTGTTCGCTCACTTCCAAAATGTCCCCCATACTGTGATCCATGGCAATGCCATAGGATCCTCTGTGCTTTTTCTCTGGGCACACATCTGCGGATCATTCCGTCTGCACATCTCTTAAAGAGATATGGCTCATCCCATAGGTAGTACTTGGCATCTGAAATTAATTTCTTTCTTTGCACTCTGCTGTACTCCTGGGGTATGAACCTCACAGCTTTATAATTTGCAATATCTGCAAACCATAGAGCTTCCTGAATGGCAAAGAGTTGCTCATCTGGGAAAGTCTCAGAGATCTCAGTAGAAGGGAGGGACGCCCCAGCTACTGGTTCTATTCGGGACAGATGATCAGCTACTTGGTTCTCTGTCCCTTTTCTGTCTCTTATTTCTATATCAAACTCTTGCAGAAGCAACACCCATCTTATAAGCCTGGGTTTTGAATCCTGCTTTGTGAGTAAGTATTTAAGAGCAGCATGGTCAGTGTACACAATCACTTTGGATCCCACTAGATAGGATCTAAACTTGTCAATGGCATAGACCACTGCAAGTAACTCTTTTTCTGTGGTTGTGTAATTCTTCTGTGCATCATTTAGAACACGGCTGGCATAATAAATGACGTGCAGAAGCTTGTTATGCCTCTGTCCCAACACTGCACCAATGGCATGGTCACTGGCATCACACATTAGTTCAAATGGCAATGTCCAGTCTGGTGCAGAGATGACTGGTGCTGTGACCAGCTTGGCTTTCAGGGTCTCAAATGCCTGCAGACACTGTGTGTCAAACACAAATGGTGTGTCAGCAGCTAGCAGGTTGCTCAAAGGTTTTGCAATTTTCGAAAAATCCTTTATAAACCTTCTATAGAATCCTGCATGCCCCAGAAAGCTTCTGATTGCCTTAACATTGGCAGGTGGTGGTAATTTTTCAATTACCTCTACCTTTGCCTTATCCACCTCTATTCCCCTGCTTGAAATTTTGTGCCCAAGGACAATTCCTTCAGTCACCATAAAGTGACATTTCTCCCAGTTTAAAACCAGGTTAGTCTCTTGGCACCTTTTCAGGACAAGTGCTAGGTGATTAAGACAGGAGCTGAATGAGTCTCCATATACTGAGAAGTCATCTATGAAGACTTCTAGGAATTTCTCCACCATATCAGAGAAGATGGATAACATGCATCTCTGAAAGGTTGCAGGAGCATTACATAGACCAAAAGGCATCCTCCTGTAGGCAAACACGCCAGAAGGGCAAGTAAATGCTGTTTTCTCTTGGTCCTGAGGATCTACTGCAATTTAGTTGTAACCTGAATAGCCATCCAAAAAGCAGTAATAATCATGACCAGCTAGTCTTTCTAGCATTTGGTCTATGAATGGTAAAGGAAAATGATCCTTTCTGGTGGCTGTATTGAGCCTTCTGTAGTCAATACACATACGCCACCCTGTGACTGTTCTTGTAGGAACCAGTTTTTTTCATTATGAACCACTGTCATGCCTCCCTTTTTGGGGACAACTTGGACAGGGCTCACCAAGGGCTATCAGAAATAGGATAAATAATCCCAGCCTCCAGTAATTTAGTGACCTCTTTCTGCACCACCTCCTTCATGGCTGGATTTAGCCTCCTCTGTGGTTGGACCACTGGTTTGGCATTATCCTCCAACAGGATCTTGTGCATGCATCTAGCTGGGCTAATGCCCTTAAGATCACTTATGGACCACCCAAGAGCTGTCTTGTGTGTCCTTAGCACTTGAATCAGTGCTTCCTCTTCCTGTGGATTTAAAGTAGAGCTTATAATCACTAGAAAAGTGTCACCCTCTCCCAGAAATGCATACTTCAGGGATGGTGGTAGTGGTTTGAGTTCAAGTTTGGGAGGCTTATCCTCCTCCTGAGGAATTTTCAAAAATTCCTTTGTTTCCTCTGGTTCTTCTTGATTAGGTTGAGCATCCTTGAAGATGTCCTCAAGCTCTGATTCTAGACCTTCAGTCATATTGATCTCTTCCACCAAAGAGTCAATAATGTCAGCGCCCATGCAGTCATTTGGTGTGTCTGGATGCTGCATAGCTTTCACAGCATTCAACTTGAACTCATCCTCATTGACTCTCAGGGTTACTTCCCTTTTTTGTACATCAATGAGAGTTCGTCCAGTTGCTAGGAAAGGTCTTCCTAGAATGAGAGTTGCACTCTTGTGCTCCTCCATTTCCAGCACCACAAAGTCAGTTGGAAAGGCGAATGGCCCAACCTTGACAATCATGTCCTCTATTATGCCTGATGGATGTTTAATGGAGCCATCAGCAAGTTGGAGGCATATCTGGGTTGGTTTGACTTCTTCAGTCAACCCAAGCTTTCTGATAGTGGATGCAGGTATTAGATTGATACTTGCTCCAAGGTCACACAGGGCTGTCTTGGTGCAGGCACCTTCTAATGTGCATGGTATCATAAAGCTTCCTGGATCTTGAAGCTTTTCTGGTAAGCTTTTTAGAATGACTGCACTGCATTCTTCAGTGAGAAATACTTTTTCAGTTTCTCTCCAATCTTTCTTATGACTTAAGATCTCTTTCATGAACTTAGCATAAGAAGGTATTTGCTCAAGTGCCTCTGCAAACGGAATCTTTATTTCAAGAGTCCTTAGATAGTCTGCAAAGCGGGCAAATTGCTTATCCTGTTCCGCTTGGCGGAGTTTCTGAGGATAAGGCATCTTGGCTTTATATTCTTCAACCTTAGATGCTGCAGGTTTATTCCTTACAGAAGTGGTTGAAGAAGCCTTTCTAGAGGGATTACTATCAGCACCTCAGGTGTCTGATCCTTCCTTGGCGTCTGAACGCCAGAATTGGGTGAAGATTGGGCGTTTAACGCCAACTTCTCTCCCTTCTCTGGCATTTGAACGCCAGAACTGGGCAGGGAATGGGCGTTTAACGCCAGCTTTCCCCCCTTTTCTGGCGTTTGAACGCCAAAAGTGTTCCTCTCTGGGCTCTTACTGTCCTCAGAGGGATTTTGAACAGTGGTTTGGTTATCCTCTGTTAATTGTTCCTTATTTGGCTTTTTGCTACTTTGAGCAGTGTTATTCAATGTCTTCCCACTCCTCAGTTGAACTCCTTGACATTCTTCTGTTATCTGTTTAGATATCTGCTGTTTTGCTTGATTCAACTGCAGTTCTATGTTCTTGTTAGCAACTTTAGTTTCATGGAGCATCTCTTTAAATTCTGCTAACTGTTCTGTCATCAGGAGCAATTGTTGATTAAGCTCAATCATCTGTTTTTGAGGATTAGGATTAGTGGCTACTGCCATAACTTCCTCTTTTGGAGAGAGCTCATTGCTAGAGTATAAATATTGATTTCTAGCAAAAGTGTCTATAAGCTCTTGAGCCTCTTCAATTGTCTTCCTCATGTGTATAGATCCACCAGCTGAGTGGTCTAAAGACATCTGAGCTTTTTCTGTAAGCCCATAGTAGAAGATGTCTAACTGTACCCATTCTGAAAACATTTCAGAGGGACATTTTCTTAGCATACCTCTATACCTCTCCCAGGCATTATAAAGGGATTCATTATCCTCTTGTTTACATCCTTGGATGTCCAGCCTTAGCTGTGTCATCCTCTTTGGAGGGTAAAAATGATTCAGGAATTTGTCTGATAACTGTTTCCATGTCTTTATACTTGCTGTAGGTTGGTTATTCAACCACCTCTTAGCTTGATCTTTTACAGCAAATGGAAACAGTAATAGTCTGTAGACATCCTGATCCACCTCTTTATCACGTACTGTGTCAGCAATTTGTAAGAACTGTGCCAGAAACTCAGTAGGCTCTTCCTGTGGAAGACCGGAATACTGGCAATTTTGCTGCACTATGATAATGAGTTGAGGATTTAGCTCAAAGCTGCTTGCTTTGATGGGAGGTGTACAGATGCTACTCCCATATGCAGCTGTAATGGGGTTAGCATATGACCCCAGAGTCCTTCTGGACTGTTCAATTCCACTTAGGTCCATGATGGATAAAGGGAAATGATATGGATTGCAAGTAGATAAAAATATATTTATATTTTTTTTTGAATTAACCGAAAAATAAAATAAAAACAAAAGGAAAATAAAAAATTTGAAAATTAAAAGAGAATAAGATCAAAACAAATTGAAAATTGAATCAATTAGTTAATTAAAAAGATTTTGAGGTTAGCAATTAGAAAGATATGATTGAAAAATTTTTATGAAAAAGATTTGATTTTTGAAATGAGGAAAGAGAAAAACAACAAAATGACACCAAACTTAAAATTTTTAGAAAATCAAACACAAATTTTTGAAAATTTTAAAGGAAAAACACAAAGAGGACACCAAACTTAGAATATGAAACTAGACTCAACTAAAAGACTCTAAACCGACGAAAACAAAACAGTCCTAATCTAAGCAACAAGATAAGCCGTCAGTTGTCCAAACTCGAACAATCCCCGGCAACGGCGCCAAAAACTTGGTGCACGAAATTGCAATCACACTTTTGCAATTCCGCACAACTAACCAGCAAGTGCACTGGGTCGTCCAAGTAATACCTTACGTGAGTAAGGGTCGATCCCACGGAGATTGTCGGCTTGAAGCAAGCTATGTTTATCTTGTAAATCTTAGTCAGGATATCAATAATTATCAGGGTTGATTGTGAAAAGTAAAAGAACATGAAATAAGTACTTGTTTTGCAGTAATGGAGAATAGGTTAAGGTTTTGGAGATGTTCCATCTTCTGAATCTTTGCTTTCCTACTGTCTTCTTCTTCAAGCACGCAAGGCTCCTTCCATGGCAAGCTGTATGCAAGGGTTTCACCGTTGTCAGTGGCTACCTCCCATCCTCTCAGTGGAAATGTTCAACGCACCCTGTCACGGCACGGCTATCCATCTGTCGGTTCTCAATCAGGCCGGAATAGAATCCAGTGATTCTTTTGCGTTTGTCACTAACGCCCCGCCCTCAGGAGTTTGAAGCTCGTCACAGTCATTCAATCATTGAATCCTACTCAGAATACCACAGACAAGGTTTAGACCTTCCGGATTCTCTTGAATGCCGCCATCAGTTCTAGCTTATACCACGAAGATTCTGATTAAAGAATCCAAGAGATATCTACTTAATCTAAAGTAGAACGGAGGTGGTTGTCAGGCACACGTTCATAGTTGAGAATGATGATGAGTGTCACGGATCATCACATTCATCCGGTTTAAGAACAAGTGATATCTTAGAATGGAAGCAAGCATGATTGAATAAGAAACAGTAGTAATTGCATTAATCCATCAAGACACAGCAGAGCTCCTCACCCCCAACCATGGGGTTTAGAGACTCATGCCGTGGAAGGTACACAAAGAAACGTGTAAAGTGTCATGAGGTACAGATACAATGTCAAAAGATCCTATTAATGGTGAACTAGTAACCTAGGGTATACAGAAATGAGTAAATGACATAAAAATCCACTTCTGGGTCCACTTAGTGTGTGCTTGGGCTGAGCATTGAAGCTTTCATTTGTAGAGACTTTTTCTGGAGTTAAACGCCAGCTTTCATGCCAGTTTGGGCGTTTAACTCCAAGTTTTATGCTAGTTCCAGCGTTAAACGCTGGAAATTCTGAGGCTGATTTGCCACGCCAGTTTGGGCCATCAAATCTCGGGAAAAGTATGGACTATTATACATTGCTGGAAAGCCCAGGATGTCTACTTTCCAACGCCGTTGAGAGCGCGCCAATTGGGCTTCTGTAGCTCCAGAAAATCCACTTCGAGTGCAGGGAGGTCAGAATCCAACAGCATCTGCAGTCCTTTTCAGTCTCTGAATCAGATTTTTGCTCAGGACCCTCAATTTCAGCCAGAAAATACCTGAAATCACATAAAAACACACAAACTCATAGTAAAGTCCAGAAAAGTGAATTTTAACTAAAAACTAATAAAAATATACTAAAAACTAACTAAAATATACTAAAAACATACTAAAAACAATGCCAAAAAGCGTATAAATTATCCGCTCATCACCTGACAAAGGTCCAAAAAAGAGGATTATAGAAATAACTTAAAGGAGACCGACATAACAAAACCGGACTCCTACTACTGAAAAAGTAACCCCTGAAAGAGATCTGATAAAGATCCAGGAAAGAGGATTACAGAAATAAAAGGGAACCAACGCAAGAAATTAGTTGGAGAAACATCAAAAATACCTACAAAAACGAGAAAAATCCACACAAATACAGAGCATCCAAGCTACAAATGATAGGCAGAAAGGCAATCCAAAAAGAACAAATTGCAAGGACCAACATTCTCAAGAAAACAGAAGAAAATAACAAAAACCTTGATATGATCTACAAAGTGTTAAAGCCTCGGAGGCCATCAAAAAAGGATAACAAGCTACTTTTTGTTTTTCAAAAGGTTGCCAGACAAAACAACCAGAAAACGTCAGCAAATAAATAAAAAGTTTTAAGAGCCCACAAGCCGGGCCAACTAACATGAGAATCCAGAAAAAAGATCAGCTAAGGATCGGGAGCTTTCCCGGCAGCATCAGTATGAGGAGAAGGAGGACGAGTCTGAAGGGGCACGGCATCTACGGTTCCATCATCTCGGTTCAGAATCTGGCAATCCAGATCAGATGTAACGGGAGGAACAGAGGAGATCGACACTTTAAGAGAAGGCACTGGGGGAGGGTCAATCTCTTCATCATCCTGGTCATCAGGGACAATCTTACCATCTCTCACAACATTATCCAGGCTGATGAGAGTTAAGTCGGCATCAGGAGCAACAACCCGGAACTGCTCCATCAGGTTCTCAGAGGCAACAGTTACGCTACCCACAAGGTGACCCTGAAGCTCACTATAATTAGCCCGAGCTGTCTCCACCTCCTCCCGAAGACGCATCAAATCCCTATAAGCCGAGACATAGCTATCCTTATGTTTCAAAGCCATGTCTTCGGCCAGCTTCAGAGAAGCGGCAAGAGTAATAGAGCTGGCCTTCTCACCCTCCAGTTCCTTCTCCACCTTGGCCAACTTCACCTCCAACTCCTCCTTCAGACCCTTGATTCGATCAAACTCTGACTTGGCCTCCTCCATAAAAGATTTGGTAGCATGAACCGGAATCCCCTGAATTGTTCAAAAAATAGCCGCACCCATGTGGGCCATCTTCACACTATTTTGGGTAATAAAGTACAAATGCTTTAAAAGAGACACATCATCCATGGAAAGCCCACCATAGGGGGCAATTTGCTGGTCAAAAAATTCAATGGCATCAAAGTCCGGAGCATCCAGGTTAAAGGATTCGGATGTTTTTTGCTTTTTCAAAAGGGGGGGCACCAGAAGCAGCAGCAGAAGTTTGAGGAGGATCGACCTGATGAAACTGGGGAGTAGGAATTACTTTCCTCGGCCCAAGGGAACTCGGCACAGGGGGCTTCAGGGGGACCTGTGAAGATCCCTCGCCGGCCACCTTGGCCGAGATGTTCAGAGCAGCAGTTGCCTTCTTCGCCTTCTTGAAGGCCTTCATGGAGTCATTGTTTTTAGACATCTCTGCAAACACAAAAACAACCACGATAAAAAGTTACAAAAGAGGAACAAAAAGGAAATAAATATAGAGGCAAGTCGGGCCAATAGACAAACAAATACCCAAAGCAGGCTGAACCAAGGACAGATCATTTAGAAAACTCTTCGTATCCAGATGGGGAGGCTTCCCCCACAAATCTTCAAGAACAACTACAAAAGCCCGCTCAACCTCACTAAGCATTTCCCATGTGTAACGTGGCACCCTCACATTCTTTTGCCACTCTAGAGGAAAAGCAGGCTCGTCATTTTCATCAAGAAAAAAGGGACGGGCCCCCTCAACAGCTCGAACTTTAAAGTAGTTTTTGAAGTCCTTAAAGGATTTATCATACATTGCAAACACTTTATGGCCCTGGGCGGACCGGAAAGAAACCCAAGAAGCTTTCCTTTTTAATCACAAAAGCATTCAATATTTAAGCACAAATCATCAATTTCTTGTATGAAAAAGTATAGAAAAATAGGTATATGATGACATGTCATCAATGGAAGATGAAGCTTTTATAATGGGTGAATGGTGTGGTTCGAAGGGTGGGAAATAAAAAAGGTTAAATGTTTTTCCACTTTGGGAAGTGGCGCCTAGCGTGGGAAGAGGCGCCAACTCTTTTCTCACAGTGTCTTCTGCGTGTGTCGAGTTCCAAAGTGCAAGTACACTTTGACTTCCTTGCATTGTGAGTTGTTTACCATTTGGGCCCCATCTTCTCTCCTGAAATTAAAACTGAACCCATTAGTAATGACAAAAGAACCCCTTCACATTCCTTTTCATCAAGAATGAATTGGATTGCAACTGATGGGTGTCCCTTGGGACATCAAACGTAATTTTTTGGCATCTTAATAAATTGGTTTCATCATTGTGTATTTAATGTGTTCATAAGAGTGGAATACATTAATCTTTTCATTTTCTTTTAATTCTAATTCCTCTAAACTCATTAAACCACGTTCATGTTTTTACCCCAAAGCATTAAGTGCTTTCAAATTGGGTGACTTAGGCTGTAATGTGATCCTTGGTGGTGGCCACACCAAACTTAATCTCTGGGCTTACTCTTCAAAATCAAACTATTATTTATTTGTAAGCCTAGATTAAGTGGGTGAGAGGCCACACCAAACTTAGCACTTTAGCTAGTTCTCAGCCCATTCACTCATCATTAGTTATGCATTCATCAAGTTGCAATTCCCAAATAGAAAGAAATAAGAGAGTGTAAAGAAAATCTAGCTATCAAAGCTAATATCTAACTTTCTAATCTACAATTGTAAACTAATCCTAATTACTGAAAATTAAACTATCTAAAGCAACATAATTTAAACTACTTCTAAGAAAAGCAATTAAATAAAAAAGGATAAAGTGTTAGGGTGCCTCCCAACTAGTGCTTCTTTATTGTCATTAGCTTGACATTCCTTCATCTTTAGTTGAGCTTGTAGCTCACTCTCTGCTCCTCCAAGGAGCCTCCCAAGTAATGTTTGAGTCTATGGCCATTGACAGAAAAAGTTCTCTGAGTCTTGACCTCCATGAGCTCCACATGACCATAGGGAAACACTTTGAGTATGGTGAAAGGTCCTGATCATCGAGACTTAAGTTTTCCAGGGAAGAACTTGAGTCTTGAGTTGTAGAGTAACACCTTCTGTCCTTCAGTGAACTCCCGTCTTGCTATCTTTTGGTCATGCCACCTTTTTGTGTTCTCTTTGTAGATTTTTGCATTCTCATATGCTTGATTCCTAAATTCTTCCACCTCGTTGAGTTGCATTAATCTCTTTTCTCCAGCAGCTTGCTCATCAAAATTCAGTAGTTTTAGAGTCTAGAAGGCTCTATGCTCCAGTTCAACTGGCAAGTGGCAAGCCTTGCCAAATACTAGTTGGTATGGTGACATCCCAATGGGGGTCTTGAAGGCTGTCCTGTAGGCCCATAGAGCATCGTCTAGCTTCTTAGACCAGTCCTTCCTTGAGCTTCTAACAGTTTTTTCGAGAATACTTTTTAGCTCCCTGTTGGAAATCTCTGCTTGCCCATTGGTCTGCGGATGATAAGGGGTTGCCACCATGTGTTTGACTCCATATATGAGAAGGAGTGCTTCTAGTTGTTTATTGCAGAAATGTGTCCCTCCATCACTAATGAGTGCTTTGGGAACTCTAAATCTGCTGAAGATATTCCTTCTCAAGAAGCTTATCACAACTTTGTTATCATTTGTTGCAGTGGCTATGGCTTCTACCCACCGTGAGACATAATCATCAGCCACCAATATGTAGCTATTTGAGTAGGAGGTTGGGAAGGGTCCCATGAAATCAATCCCCCATACATCAAATAGCTCTAGCTCTAGTATGTATTGCTGTGGCATCTCATTCCTCTTGGTTAGATTACCAGTTCTTTGACATTCATCACACCTTGACACCATTTCCTTGGCATCCTTAAACATTGTTGGCCAGTAAAATCTGGATTAAAGCACTTTTGCTGCTGTTATTTCTCCACTGAAGTGACCTCCATATGTTGACCCATGGCACTGCCATAACACTTCCTGCCCTTCTTCATGGGATATACACCTTCTTAGAATTCCATCAGCACACTTTTTGAACAAATAGAGGTCATCCCATATGTAGTGTTTAGCATCCTTGATTAGCTTCCTCCTCATGTGCTTATTGATGTTAGTTGGTAGCTCCCCAATAGCCTTGAAGTTAGCTATGTCTGCAAACCAAGGGGCTACTCGAATCATTATCAATTGTTCATCAGGAAAGCTTTCATTTACTGCTACTTGCTACATTTCTTCTTCTTATGGGATCCTTGAGAGGTGGTCAGCTACCTTATTCTCTGCTCTGCTCCTATCTTTAATCTCAATATCAAATTTTTGGAGCAGCAGGATCCACCTTATTAGTCTGGGCTTAGATTCTTGTTTGGTAAGCAAGTATTTGAGTGTTGCATGATCAATGAACACAATTACTTTTTTACCAATGAGATATGATCTAAACTTATCAAAAGCAAAAACTATGGCTAAAAGTTCTTTCTCTGTGGTGGTATAGTTCCTTCGATTCTCATTAAAGACCTTGCTAGCATAGTAAATAACATGTACTAGCTTGTCTTTCCTCTGTCTTAGAATAGCACCAACAGCAAAATCAGATGCATCACACATTAGTTCAAAGGGAAGATCCCAGCTTGGTGGTGCTATAATAGGTGCAGAGGAGAGTTTCTTTTTGAGTTCATCAAACGCTACCATGCATTCTCTATCAAAAACAAAGGGAGTATTTGAGACAAGTAGGTTGCTAAGGGGTTTTGCAATCTTTGAGAAATCTTTGATAAACCTCCTATAGAACCCAGCGTGTCCCAAAAAACTTCTGATTGCTTTGACATTGCAAGGTGGAGGTAATTTTTCAATTACTTCCACCTTTGCCTTGTCTACTTCTATGCCATCTTTTGAAATCTTGTAACCAAGAACCACCCCTTCAGTCACCATAAAATGGCACTTCTCCCAGTTTAAAACCAGGTTGGTTTCTTGACACCTTTTTAGCACAAAAGTAAGATGGTATAGGTAATCAGAATATGAGTTCCCAAATACAGAGAAGTCATCCATAAATACTTCTATGAACTTCTCAATCATATCTGAAAAAATGGAGAGCATGCACCTTTGGAATGTTGCAGGTGCATTGCACAATCCAAAGGGCATTCTCCTATAAGCAAAGACACCATATGGACAAGTAAATGAAGTTTTTCCTGATCCTTGGGGTCTACAATAATTTGATTGTAGCCTGAATATCCATCCAGGATGCAATAATACTCATGTCCTGCCAATCTTTCAAGCATATGGTCCATGAAGGGTAGGGGAAAGTGATCCTTCCGGGTGGCTTCATTAAGTTTCCGGTAGTCAATGCACATACGCCATCCGGTTATTGTCCTTATGGGTATCAATTCATTCTTCTCATTTGCCACAACAGTGATCCCTCCCTTCTTGAGGACTACTTGCACCGGGCTTACCCAAGGGCTGTCTGAGATAAGGTAGATCACCCCTGCTTGCCATAATTTCAACACTTCTTTCTGAACTACTTCATTCATAGTTGGGTTCAGCCTCCTTTGTTGTTGTCTTGACGGTTTGGCATACTCTTCAAGTAAGATTTTATGCATACACATTGAAAGACTGATCCCCTTTAAATATACAAGTGTCCAGCCTATGGCATTCTTCTGTTGTTTCAGCACTTGGATAAGTTCCTCTTTTTGTTCCTTACTCAGACTTGGATTTATGATTACTGGGTGAGTGTTGTTAGCACCCAGATATGCATATTTCAAGCTGGGTGGTAAGGCTTTCAGCTCTAGTTTTGGTGACTCTGTATCTTTGTTGTCTGTGGTAGTTGGCATGATTGAGTTCCTCATGGTTGCTTGTGGTAGTTCTCCATCTGGTGCTTGTTCCATCTCAATGCTTTCTCCACATTATTCTTCTTCCATGACTTCTTGAACTATCTATTCTGTGGTGTCTACCAACATGCATTCTCCTATGGATTCTTTAGGGTACAATTTTCTCTTAATGCAATCTCAAGATTAGTTCCCCTTTCTGGATATCAATGATGGCTCCAGCAATAGCTAGAAATAGTCTTCCTAGGATAATTAGCGTGTTGGCCTCTTTTTCCATGTCCAGCACAACGAAATCAGCAGGGAAAATGAATTCTCCTACTTTCACTAGCAAGTCTTCCACCACCCCATGTGGAAACTTAAATGTTCTATCAGCCAATTGGAGTGCCATTCTTGTTGGCTTGGCTTCCTCAATCTTCATCCTTCTCATCATGGTTAGGGACATAAGATTTATGCTAGCTCCCAAATCACACAAAGCTTTCTCAGTAGTGATGTCCCCTATGATGCAAGGGATTTGAAAACTCCCTGGGTCTTTAAGTTTTTGAGGCAGCTTCTTCTGTATGATGGCGCTGCATTCCTCAGTCAATACTATAGTTTCTTTTGCCTCATAGTTTCTCTTTTTGGTTATAAGCTCCTTTAAGAACTTGGCATAGAGTGGCATTTGTTCTAATGCCTCAGCAAATGGTATGTTGATTTGGAGCCTCTTGAAGATCTCTAGGAACTTAGAGAACTGGCCATCCTTCCCATCGTTTCTCAATCTTTGTGGGTATGGTGCCTTTGGCACATAAGGCTTTAAGACTGGTTTTGGTGGAGGTGAGGCTGAGATCTCCCCTTCATCCTCGTTCCCATGCTTTGATGCAACCTCTTCATGATAGTCTTTGCTTGGGTTCCTTCCTCTACAACCTTTCCACTTCTTAGAGTTATGGCTTTGCTTTCCTCTATTAGGTTAGCCATGGTATCACTGGGAAATGTGTGTGTGGGAAGTGGGATTTGCTTGGACAAAATCCCCACTTGTGCTTCCAACTTTGAGATTGCTGTGCCTTGATTTTTCGGATTTGACCTGTATTCCTCTTGATTAGCATCTATCCTTCTATCAGTTTGTGCTTGTCTGTCCATGAGGGTGGAGACTGCTCCTATAATCTGGGATGACAATTGTGCTATTGCAGCCTCCATCCTATCAAAGTTGCTCTTGATTTCGCATGGTTGCATAGTTGAGGATGGTGCATCTTGATTGAGGTTGTTGTGTATGGGTTGGTTGTTATGGTATGATATGTTTTGTGAGTTATGGTAGGGTCTATGGTCCCATGTTTGATGGTTGGGGTTGGGGTTGGGATGCTGATTTGATGATTAAGGCTTGTTCTGGTCCTGGTTGTGGTTTTGTTGATTTCCCCACCCAAAGTATGGGTGGTTCTTCCAACCTGGGTTGTATGTCTTAGAGTGTGGGTCATATGGTATTCTGGATGAATTGTTCACATAATTAGCTTGTTCCCAGTCACCTTCAGATTCTAGTGCATTTCCTTCTTGTTGAGGAGTTTGGTCTTGAATGACTGAGGCTTGGTTGGCCTCCATCCTCTTGATTAAGGCTACTATTTGTGCTGCAGTTGCCTTGTTTTGAGCTAACAAAGCATCTACAGAGTTGAGTTCTAGCACTCCCTTCTTCTGAGTCCTTTCTGAAGCATAGAAATACTCATTTTCAGCTACAGTTTCAATGACATCTATGGCCTCTTCAATGGTTTTCTTTTTGTTGAGTGAGCCTCCTGAAGAATGATCCACTGCCTTCTTTGCTTCATAGGATAGTCCCTCATAAAAGATATGCAGTTGTACCCACTCATTGAACATTTCCGGTGGGTATCTTCTTGTTAGATCTTTGAATATCTCCCAGGCCTCATAGAGTGTTTTTCCATCTTATTGTCTGAAAGTTTGCACCTCAGCTCTCAGCCTGTTGATTCTTTGTGGAAGGTAAAATCTTGCAAAGAATCTGTTCACGACCTCCTCCCATGTAGTTAGGCTATCCTTGGGGAATGATACCAAGCACTTTACTGCCTTATCTCTGAATGAGAAAGGGAACAAGAGTAGTTTGTAGATGTCAGGGTGTACCCCGTTGGACTTTACAGTATCACATATCCTCAAGAATGTGCTGAGATGTTGATTAGGGTCTTCTTGGGCACTTCCTCCATATGAGCAACTATTCTGAATAAGTGTGATGAGCTGAAGCTTTAGCTCAAAATTATTGGCATAAATTGTTGGCTTTAGGATAATGCTGCCACAATTTCTTGGGTTTGGGTTGATGTAGGAGCCTAAGACTCTCATTTCTTGCCCATCATGATTGACTGGCCTTCTCTGGCATGGTTATGAACTTCTTCCTCATGGTGATTCTCCATATTATCCTCCATGTTTGTTTCAAAATACTCTTCCTCTGCCTCAGCACCAACGACTCTCTTCCCTCTTGCTTCCCTCCTTAATCTAAGGAAGGTCCTCTCAGGTTCAAAATCAAAGGAAGTTGAAGCCCCGCTTCTCCTACCTATCATACAACCAATCAAGGCAAAAAAAAGCAAGAAAGAAAATGGATGAAGAAATTACTTTTGTTAGAGTAGTTGTTAGTGTGAGTGGTGTAATTGATCGAATAGTTAGAAGAGTGGAAATATGGATACTGAATAAAATAATAGAGCTCAAAATAAAATAAAAAAATGCTAAATAAAAGAAATTAAAATAACAAGGAATTTAAATTGCTTAATCTAGCTCTCCAATAAATTTAATCACTGTCAAATTTAAGCCAATTCTCTGGCAACGGCGCCATAAAACTTGATGAGTTCTAATTCACACTCCATTCAAAAATTAGTGAATTAGTTCTTTTGGCAAGCACACCAAAATTATCGTCAAGTAATAACCCACAGTTGAGTGGGATCATATCCACAGAGATTGGCAAATTCAAGCAGTTTTAATTGGTTGATGAATTAGTCAAGTGGATCAATAAGATTATGAAGTGCAGAATTGTAAATGACATTAATGTAAATGACTAAAATATAAAGAAAAGTAATAAAATGCAGAAACAGAAATTGCAGAATGTAAAGTGCTGAATCGTAAATGACTCGAATATAAATAGGAGTGGGGAATTGCTGAATGTAAGAATTAAGCTATAAAGAAATGGATGGATAAGAATGGGAAAATTCATTGAGATTGGGAGATGTTGTCTCTTTGGATCAAACCTAGCTTATATCCTCTTTAATCATGCAACTCATTGACCTCTTGGCAATCATGATTGATTGAGCCCCAATCCCTTGGTGACTCAATCTCTTAGATCTTGATCAATAGCCGATTCCTTGGTCTAATTGCTCATGAAGAGAGATACGCTTGGTCCCTGATTATACCACACACCCTTATAGGTCCAAGTAGAGGGAAGATTATATGTCACGTATCCAAACACCAAAACCCATATTCTACTCAAGTGTGAGAAGGGATTTCAAGCATGGTTTCATGTTTCCTTTCCCAAGGTTCCCATGAAACCCAATTGCATTCAATCTCTTTCCCAAGATAATTGAACACTAAGCATTAAGAACGAAATTCCTTCTAGCAAATCAAAGAGAAGATGAAGAGAAGAAGAATTTCACTATTATCAATCCATCAAGTAATAGAGCTCCCTCTCTCAATGAGAGGGAAGTTAGCTACTCAAAGCTCAAAAGTACTCAAAAGTGAAGTGTAAAAGTGGATCTAAAACTAACTGCTTAACCCGTCTTCAGTACTCCTTGGGGGTACTTATAATACTCCTAGTAAAATAAAATAATTACAAAAGTGAAAAGGGAAAATTACATTTTGGAGGGAAAAGAAAACACTCAATAAGCGTGACTTCTCAGCTGGCGTGTCACGTGCCCTTCATTTCTAGCTTGGCATGCCATGCCCGATCCTTCAAGTGGCACGCTCGTCCCTTTGTCAACCTTGGCGTGCCATGCCTTCGAACTTAAGTGGCATGCCATAGTGGAATTCTTGTGTTGGCGTGTCACGCCTTCAAACTCAAGTGGCACGCCCTTTGCCTTTTTCCACTTTTCTTTGCCTCTGGAAACTTGAACTAGCGTGGCACGCCCAGGGTCTGGCATGCCACAACCTTGTTGTGTGCTTGGCTAAGCTCCTCTGGAAAGTTCTACTAGTGTGGCATGCCCAGGGTCTGGCATGCCACACCCCTTTGTGAGTGAGTGGTTCCTCTGTTTGGCGTGCCACACCACGAACTCAAGTGGCACGCCCCAATGCTTCTTTGCCCTCTGAATGACACTGGCGTGCCACGCTTGGTTGCGTAAGTGGCACGCCTAAGTAAAGAGTGGTGAATGGCGTGCCACGCCTTCGATACCAAGTGGCACGCCCGATGTAATTGGCCTCCTTCATCCTCTCGGAAAACTTGTACTAGCGTGCCACGCCTGAAGGCTGGCGTGCCACGGCCATAATCTTGCCTTGATTCTAGTGGTTGGTGTGCCATGCCTCAACTTCAAGTGGCACGCCATAGTGAGATGCTTGGGTTGGCGTGCCACGCCTTCGATACCGAGTGGCACGCCTAAGTGTGATTGAGAAGTTGGCGTGCCACGCCTTCGACTTCAAGTGGCACGCCCAGTCTTTAGTTGCCTTTAGCTCCTTCTCTGGATTATTGTACCAGCGTGCCACGCCATGCTGCTCATGTGGCACGCCCATGCATTTGTGCACTCTTCAAGCTTGGCGTGCCACGCCTAGGTTCTCAAGTGGCACGCCCAAGTGACTTCTTGGAACTGGCATGCCACGCCTTCGACACCAAGTGGCACACCATAGTGGAGGTTCTTCTTTAGATGGTGAGTTGGCGTGCCACGCCCCTTTGCTCAAGTGGCACGCCCATAGGAGTTGATGGGTCAAGCGTGCCACGCCCCTTTTGTGTCCTGCTTTTTGCTCTCTGGAATTTTGTACTAGCATGCCACGCCCAGTCCCTGGCGTGCCACGTCCATATGTATGCTTGGACTTCTTCTCTGGACTTTTAGTGCTGGCGTGCCACGCCTAGCTCCTAGCGTGCCACGCGAGTGCATTTTTGTGACGTTTGCTCCAAGTGGCACACCAGTTTCACACACCCAGCTTCTTGTTTGTCTTCTACCCATTTTTGATGCCTTTTTCACCTAAAATTTAGCACAATTCATCTCAAAGTAGTGTACCATAATATTCATCAAATAATGCATGAATTGTACTGATAAAATGAGATTTATGCTCTTTTATGGTCTTCTTTATGCAAGAAAGAAGGGTAGATGATGCAACTCATCAAGCACCATTGCCGGGGAATTGCAAACGCGTGCCTTGTTATTGGTTATTGTACATATGTGAATATTGTGAATAGCTTGATTTTTGGAGAGCTTGTTAGTTTTTGCTAGTTTTAGAACATTGTTTTATTGTTTCTTCTTAGCTTTTGTTTCTTATTTTCTCTTTTCATCATGAATTCTCACTTTAGCTATGAGTTTGGTTCTCATTATGTTGTAGGAAATGGAAGCTTCAGTGAAGATATGCATCAAGGATGGAACAATCAAAGGTGGGAGGAGCTTCAAGCTTATGGACAACCCTCTTGGCAACAACCTCCTCTGGTTTCTTATAGGTATAATTCCACCCTAATTTATATCAATCTAATAGCTATGATGGACCCCCTTGTAGTTACCAACAAGCCCCACCATATACCTATGAGCCATATCCTCAACATAGCCCTCAACTATACTCACAAGCCCCTTTTCACCAAACACCTCCATATGACCCTAATCCATATCCACCATACCAACCACCTTTTGAGCCATATGAGCCACACATAGAACCACAACCATTCCAACCTCAATACCTCCAAGAGCCACCTTCTCCGTACTATTACCAAGACGAACCACCTCCAATGCATGAAACTTTTCACCCACAAGATGAATTCTACTATCCACCACAACCCTCAATGGGAGAATATCCATATCCAGCAATCCAAGGGCAATATGATCCTACTTATGTTAGTAATTTGGAACAAGAATCAAGGGATCGCCTAGAGGAATCAATAGATCGGCTTCAAGAAACCATCCAGCAAAAGTTGGACTCATGGGATCCATGACACATGTCCAAGGATGATTGTGGAAGAGCGACCGAAGAGGAGAGTATGAAGGGGATTGTAGAATCTCAACTTGAGAACAATAGATTGGAGTGTGTTGTGCAACAAGTTGAACAAATGGAGAACATAGAACCACTGTATCCTTACTATGATGAACCACCTTCCTATTACGAACCCTTTCTCCAAGATAATGAACCCTTCCATCCACCCCAACATCTAATAGATGAAACCCTCGGTCTTATTCTTCAAGGGAAAGAAGAGATGCAAAGGGATGTACAAGAATTCATGGCTGCCTTGGATGAGGTGGTGAACCGACTAGCTTCCTAATGCTTGAACAACCAAAGTACTCCCATGGCTACATGTGGAGAATCAAATGAAGAGCATAGCATGAGGGAGAGATTGGAAATTCCGGTGGATGGTAAGAAATGTTTCTTTGTGTTGGAATAATTGGAGGAAGCTATGATTGTTGAAGAAATGGAAGAAGTGGTTGAAGACTTATGAGATGTGGAACCTCCATGGGAACATAGAGTTGAAGAAAATCCCTCTAAGAAGATTGAATTTGATGTTAAGGAGGAATGTGCACAACCTCCAAGGAATATCCCATATGAAGAATTGGACGGGATAGAGCAAGAATTGAGTTCCCTTCGTGATGAGCGGATAATTTGTACACTTTTTGGCATTGCTTTTAGGTAGCTTTTAGTATGTTTTAGTTACTTTTTATTATATTTTTATTAGTTTTTATGTAAAAATCACATTTTTGGACTTTACTATGAGTGTGTGTATTTTTCTGTAATTTCAAGTATTTTCTGGCTGAAGTTGAGGGACCTAAGCAAAAATCTGATTCAGAGGCTGAGAAAGGACTGCAGATGCTGTTGGATTCTGACCTCCCTACACTCAAACATGTTTTTCTAGAGTTACAGAAGTCCAATTGATGCGTTTTCAATTGGGCTGGAAAACTAACATCTTGAGCTTTCCAGCAATGTATTATAGTTCATACTTTGCCCGAGATTTGATGGCCCAAACTGGCGTTCAACGCCTGGTAGAGACCCTTTTCTAGCGTAAAACGCTGGAACTGGCACCAGAACTGGAGTTAAACGCCCAAACTGGCATCCAAGCTGGTGTTTAAATCTAGAAAAGGCCTATGCATGTGTAAAGCTCAATGCTCAGCTCAAGCACACACCAAGTGGGCCCCGGAAGTGGATTTCTGTACTATCTGCACTTAGTTACTTATTTTCTGTAATCCTTAGTAACTAGTTTAGTATAAATAGCACCTTTTACTATTGTATTGAGGATCTTATGCCATTCTTTACATTTGGGAAGCTGGCCATTCGGCCATGCCTAGACCTTTTTCTCTTATGTATTTTCCAACGGTGGAGTTTCTACACCTCATAGATTAAGGTGTGGAGTTCTGCTGTTCTTTATGAATTATTGCAAGTACTATTGTTTCTCTTTCAATTCACGCTTACTTCTTCTCCAAGATATACTCTCGTACTTAATTCAGCTAAGTCAGAATGAAGGGGTGACCCGTGACAATCACCCACTATCTTCGTTACTCGCTTAGCCAAGATCCGCGTGCCTGACAACCACAAGCGGTCTACATGATGTTAAACATAGTCATTGGATGACAGCCGGAGTATAATCTCTTGGGTCTCTGATCCATGGATTTGACTTGCCACTCCTAACAACAAAGCATTCGAATCCGTGAGATTAGAACCTTCGTGGTAGAGGCTAGAACCAATTGGCAGCAATCCCGAGATCCGGAAAGTCTAAACCTTGTCTGTGGTATTTCTAGTAGGATCTGGGATGGAATGACTGTGACGAGCTTCAAACTCATGAATGTTAGGCGGTGACAGTGTGCAAAAGGATAGAGAGATCCTATTCCGGCACAAGTGAGAACCGACAGATGATTAGCCGTGCGGTAGCTGTGCCTGGTATTTTTCATCCGAGACGAGAGATACGACAATTGATTAGCAGTACAGAAACTGTACCTGGACCATTTTTGCTGAGAGGACAGATGGTAGCCATTGACAATGGTGATCCACTAACATACAGCTTGCCATGGAAGGGTGCACACATGATTAGATGAAGACAATAGGAAAGCAGAGGTTCAGAAGCAACAAAGCATCTCCGAATGCTTATCTGAAATTCCCACCAATGAATTACATAAGTATCATTATTTTAATTTACGTTTTATTTATCTTTCAATTATCAAAACTCATAACCAATTGAATTTGCCTGGCTAAGATTTACAAGATGACCATATCTTGCTTCAAGCCGGCAATCTCCGTGGGATCGATCCTTACTCGCGTAAGGTTTTATTACTTGGATGACCCAGTGCACTTGCTGGTTAGTTGTACCAGAGTTGTGAAAAGTGTGATCACAATTCCGTGCACCAAGTTTTTGGCACCGTTGCCGGGGATTGTTCGAGTTTGGACAACTGATGGTTCATCTTGTTGCTTAGATTAGGTAACATCCTTTCTTGTTTTAACCTTTATTTTCAAAAAGTTTTTCTAAAAGAAAAAAAATTTAATAAAATCATAAAAACAAAAAATTTTGTGTTTCTTGTTTGAGTCTTTGTCAAATTTTTAGTTTGGTGTCAACCTAAAATTTTCGAAAATTCATGCATTATGTTCTTCATGATCTTCAAGTTTTTCTTGATGATTTTCCTTATTTGATCTTTAATTTTTCTTGTTTGGTGTCTTTTCTTGTTTTTCTGATGCATTTTCAAATTGTTAGTGTCCCTAGTACGAAAATTCTTAAGTTTGGTGTCTTACATATCTTTCTTTTCTTAAAAATTTTCAAAAATATATTCTTGATGTTCATCATGATCTTTAAAGTGTTCTTGGTGTTCATCTTGATCTTCAAAGTGTTCTTGCATGCATTATTTGTTTTGATCTTAAATTTTTATGATTTTTTTCATTTTGTTATTTTTCTCTCTCCTCATTAAAAATTAAAAAGTAAAACAAAACATCTTTTCCTTATTCTTCTCATAATTTTCGAAATTTTGAGTTGACTTGGTCAAAAAATTTTAAAATTTAGTTATTTCTTGTTAGTCAAGTCAAAATTTCAATTTAAAAACTTTATCTTTTCAAATCTTTTTCAAAATAAATTCTTTTTCTTTTTTTTTAAGATTTTTGAATTTCATTCTTAAAATTTTTCAAAATCATTTTCATTTTTTCTTTTAATGTTTTTGAAAATTTTAAAACTAATTTTTCAAAAATATTTTTCTTAATTTTATTTCATATTTTCGAAAATCCTTGCTAACAATTAATGTTTTGATTCAAAAATTTCAAGTTTGTTACTTTCTTGTTAAGAAAGGTTCAATCTTTAAATTCTAGAATCATATCTTTAAATTTCAAGTCATCAACTTTAATTTTAAAAATCCAGTCTTTTTAATTTATTTTTCAATTATTTTTCAAAATAAATTTCAATCATATCTTTTTAAAATTTTAATTTTAAAATCTTTTTCTAACTTCTGATCTTTTCAAAATTTATTTTCAAATCATTTTCAACTAACTACTTGAATTGTTTGTTTTAATTTTAAAAAGTTTACTATTTCTTATCTTTTTCAAAACCACCTAACTACTTTTCCACTTCTAATTTTCAAAAATCACTAACCACTTTTTCAAAAATCTTTTTAATTAACTAATTGTTTTAGTTTTTAATTTTCTTGTATTTCTTTTTCAAATTTTTGAAACTAACTTAATTAATTAAATAAAAGTAAAAATATTTTTCTTTTCCCTCTTCTTAAAATTCAAATATTCTCTCTCTCGCCTCTTTCTATTTATTTTATTTATTTACTAACATTTTTCTTCTACTTATCTAATAATTCAAACCCTCTCCCTCTCTCTGTGTTCGAATTCTTCTTATTGTCTCTCTACCTCATTCTTCTATTCTTCTTTTCCTCTGACACATAAAAGAATCTCTATAATGTGACATAGAGGATTCCACTACTCTCTTTGTTCTATTTTTTTTTTCATATGAGCAGAAACAGGGATAAAGACATTCTTGTTGAAGCTGATCCTGAACCTGAAAAGATTCTGAAGAGGAAGCTAAGAGAAGCTAAAGCACAACACTTCGGAGAGGACCTTACAGCAAATTTTGAAAAAGAGGCAGACATGGCAGCCGAACCTGAGAACAATGGTGGAGATGCAAAGAAGATGCTTAGTGACTTTACTGCACCAACATCCAACTTCTATGAAAGAAGCATCTCAATTCCTGTAATTGGAGCAAACAACTTTGAGCTTAAGCCTCAATTAGTTTCTCTAATGCAGCAGAATTGGAAATTTCATGGACTTCCATTGGAAGATCCTCATCAGGTCTTAGCTGAATTCTTGCAAATATGTGACACTCTTAAGACCAATGGGGTTGATCCCGAGGTCTACAGACTTATGCTTTTCCCCTTTGCTGTAAGAGACAAAGCTAGGATATGGTTGGACTCACAACCTATGAAAAGCCTGAACTCTTGGGAAAAGTTGATCAATGATTTTTTGGCCAAATTTTTTCCACCACAAAAGATGAGCAAGCATAGAGTGGAAGTCCAAACCTTCAGACAGAAGGAAGGTGAATCCCTCTATGAAGCTTGGGAAAGATACAAGCAATTGATCAGAAGGTGTCCTTCTGACATGCTTTCAGAATGGAACATCTTATGTATATTCTATTATGGTCTGTCTGAATTGTCCAAGATGTCATTGGACCACTCTACTGGTGGATCTCTTCATCTGAAGAAAACCCCTGCATAAGCACAGGAACTCATTGAGATAGTTGCAAATAACCAGTTCATGTACACTTCTGAAAGAAATCCTGTGAATAATAAGATGACTCAGAAGAAAGGAGTTCTTGAGATTGATACTCTGAATGCCATATTGGCTCAGAACAAAATATTGACTCTGCAAGTGAATATGATTTCTCAGAATCTGACTGGATTGCAAGCTGCATCCGGCAGTACTAAAGAAGCCTCCTCTGAAGGAGAAGCTTATGACCTTGAGAATCCTGCAATGGAAGAGGTGAATTACATGGGAGAATCCTATGGAAACACCTATAATCCTTCATGGAGAAATCATCCAAATTTCTCATGAAAGGATCAACAGAAGCCAAAACAAGGCTTCAATAATAATAATGGTGGGAGAAATAGGTTTAGCAATAGCAAGCCTTTTCCATCATCTTTTCAGCAATAGACAGAGAATTCTAAGCAGAGCCTCTCTGACTTAGCAACCATAGTCTCTGATCTATCTAAGACCACTCTCAGTTTCATGATTGAAACAAGGTCCTCCATCAGAAATTTGGAGGCACAAGTGGGTCAGCTGAGTAAAAGAGTTACTGAAATCCCTCATAGTACTCTCCCAAGCGATACAGAAGAGAATCCAAAGAGAGAGTACAAGTCCATCATTATATCTAAAGTGGCCGAACCTATAGAGGAGGAAGAGGTAGTGATTTCCACTGAGAAAGACCTCAATGGACGAACACTGACCACTAAGGAGTTCCCTAATGAGGAACCAAAGGAATCTGAGGCTCATACAGAGACCATAGAGATTTTACTGAACTTACTATTGCCATTCATGAGCTCTGATGAGTATTCTTCCTCTAAAGAGGATGAAGATATTGTTGAAAAGCAAGTTACTCGGTATCTAGGAGAAATCATGAAGTTGAATGCCAAGTTATTTGGTAATGAGACTTGAGAGGATAAACCCCCATTGCTCATCAATGATCTGAATGCCTTGGTTTAGCAGAAATTACCTCAGAAGAAACCGGATCCCAGAAGGTTCTTAATGCCTTATACCATAGGCACTATAACCTTTGAGAAGGCTCTGTGTGACCTGGGGTCAGGTATAAACCTCATGCCACTCTTTGTAATGGAGAAACTAGGGATCTTTGAGGTACAAGCTACAAGAATCTCACTAGAGATGGCAGACAAATCAATAAAACAGGCTTATGGACTCATAGAGGATGTCTTAGTGAAGGTTGAAGGCCTTTACATCCCTGCTAACTTCATAATCCTAGACACTGGGAAGGATGAGGATGAATCCATCATCCTTGGAAGACCCTTCCTAGCCACAGCAAGGGCTATGATTGATGTGGAAAGTGGAGATTTAGTCCTTCAATTGAATGAGGACTACCTTGTGTTTAAGGATCAAGGATCTTCTTCTTTAAATATGGAAAAGAATCATGAAAAGCTTCATCCAATTCTATCCATACAGAGTCAAGCAGAGCCCCCACATTCAAGCTCTAAGTTTGGTGTTGGGAGGCCACAATCATGCTCTGAGTATCTATGAAGCTATGTAAGAGCTTACTGTCAAGCTATTGACATTAAAGAAGCACTTATTAGGAGATAACCCAATCTTATTTATCTATGTTAATTACTTTTTCATTTCATTTTCCACTGTTAGTTTATGTTTTCTTTAGGTTGATGATCATGTGGAGTCACAAAAATAGCTGCAGAATTAAAACGGAATCAAAAACAGCATCAAAAATAGCACACCCTGTAGGACAGGCTTACTGGCATTTAAATGCCAGTAAGGATAGCAGAATAGGCGTTTAACGCCTAGTCTGGCAGCATTCTGGGCATTAAACGCCAAAATTGGCAGACAGACTGGCGTTTAACGCCAGAAAATAGTGTCTGGCTGGCGTAACGCTAGAAAGGGGCATCAGTCTGGCGTTTAACACCAGGAAAGGCAGCAGACTAGCGTTTAATGCCAGAAAAGGGTGTCCAGGGGCTTAAATGCCGAAAAGGTGCAGGGATGAGAAATCCTTGACACCTCAGGATCTGTGGACCCCACAGGATTCCCACCCACCCCAATTATTTCTCACTCCTCTTCACATCTTTCAATAACACTCTTCCCCAATTACCCTTGACCAATCACATCAAATACCTATTCCCCAAACATCATTCACCTATCAAATGCTACCCTCTTCCCCACAATCTCTTCACCACTCACATCCATCAACTATTCCCCAAAAACCCATCATAAAACCCCACCTACCTCACCATTCAAATTCAACATATTTCCCTTCCAAACCCAAACCCTTATTACACGAATTCCCTCTCTTTCTTGCCCTATAAATACCCCTCCTTACCACCTTCAATTTCACACATCATAAACACTTAAACCCCCCTTGGCCGAATTCATAATACCATTCTATCTCCTCCATTTCTTCTTCCTCTTCTCCTCCTTTCTTTTTTATTTTTCTCAAGGACGAGCAAACCTTTTAATTTTGGAGTGGGAAAAAGATCTGCTTTTTGTTTTCCCATAACCATTAATGGCACCTAAGGCCGGAGAAACCTCTAGAAAGAAGAAAGAGAAGGCAGTTGCTTCCACCTCCGAGTCATGGGAGATGGAGAGATTCATCTTAAAGGTCCATCTGAGGGAAGAGCAACAAAGGCAAGAAAGAGATATTGAGGAGCTAAAGCACTCCGTAGGATCTTCAAGAGGAAGAACTAGCCGCTATCACTAAGGTGGACCCGTTCTTTAATTTTCTTATTATTTATTTTTCTATTTTTTGTTTCCTATGTTTTATGTTTTATCTATGTTTTTGTTTTTATTACATGATCCTTAGTGTTTAGAGTCTATATCTTCAAGCTATGAATGATTCCATGAATCTCACACCTTTCTTAAAGGAAAAACGTTTTTAGTTGCAAAAGAACAAGAAGCATGAATTTCAAAATTTATCTTGAAATTAGTTTAATTATTTTGATGTGGTGGCAATACTTCTTGCTTTCTAAATGTATGCTTAAACAGTGCATGTTGGAAATTGGAATTAAGAAAAGTTGACTCTTGAAAGAATAATGAAAATGGATATATGTTGTTGGTGATCTGAAAAATCATAAAACTGATTCTTGAAGCAAGAAAAAGCAGTGAAAAGCAAAAGCTTGCGAAAAAAAGAAAAAGCAAGCAGAAAAAGCCAGTAACCCATTAAACTAAAAGGCAAGGGCAAAGAGGATCCAAGGCTTTGAGCATCAGTGGATAGGAGTGCCTAAAAGGAATAAAATCATGGCCTAAGCTGCTAAATCAAGCTGTCCCTAACCATGTGCTTATGTCATGAAGGTCCAAGCGAAAAGCTTGAGACTGAGTGGTAAAAGTCATGATCCCAAGCAAAAGAGTGTGCTTAAGAACTCTGGACACCTCTAACTGGCATTCAATGCCAGCTAGAGACCCTTTTTGGCGTAAAACGCTGGAACTGGCACCAGAACTGGAGTTAAACGCCCAAACTGGCATCCAAGCTAGCGTTTAACTCTACAAAAGGTGTATGCACGTGTAAAGCTCAATTCTTAGCCCAAGCACACACCAAGTGGGCCCTGGAAGTAAATTTCTGCACTATCTACACTTAGTAACTTATTTTCTATAATCCTTAGTAACTAGTTTAGCATAAATAGCACTTTTTACTATTCTATATTGAGGATCTTATGCCATTCTTTATGTTTGGGAGGCTGGTCATTTGGCCATACCCAAACATTTTTCTCTTATGTATTTTCCAATGGTGGAGTTGCTACACCTCATAGATTAAGGTGCAGAGCTCTGCTGTTCTTCATGAATTAATGCAAGTACTATTGTTTCTCTTTCAATTCACGCTTACTTCTTCTCCAAGATATACTCTCGTACTTAATTCAGTTAAGTTAGAATGAAGGGGTGACCCGTGACAATCACCCACTATCTTTGTTACTCGTTTTGCCATGATCCGCATGCCTGACAACCACAAGCGGTCTACATGATGTTAAACGTAGTCATTGGAAGACACCCGGAGTATAATCTCTTGGGTCTCTGATCCACGAATTTGACTTGCCTCTTCTAACAACAGAGCATTTGAATCCGTGAGATTAGAACCTTCGTGGTAGATGCTAGAACCAATTGGCAGCATTCCTGAGATCTGGAAAGTCTAAACCTTGTTTGTGGTATTCTGAGTAGGATCTGGAATAGGATGACTGTGACGAGCTTCAAACTCATGAATATTGGGCGCAATAACAGTGTGCAAAAGGATAGAGAGATCCTATTCCGACACAAGTGAGAACCGACAGATGATTAGCCGTGCGGTAGCTGTGCCTGGTATTTTTCATCTTAAACGAGAGATCCGACAGTTGAGTAGCCGTACAGAAATCGTACCTGGACCATTTTCACTGAGAGGACGGATGGTAGCCATTGACAACGGTGATCCACCAATATACAGCTTGCCATGGAAGGGAGCACGCATGATTGGATGAAGACAATAGGAAAGCAGAGGTTCAGAAGCAACAAAGCATCTCCAAACACTTATCTGAAATTCCCACCAATGAATTACTTAAGTATCTTTATTTTAATTTACATTTTATTTATCTTTCAATTATCAAAAATCATAACCAATTGAATCCACCTGACTAAGATTTACAGGATGACCATAGCTTGCTTCAAGCCAGCAATCTCCGTAGGATCAACCCTTACTCGAATAAGGTTTTATTACTTGGATGACCCAGTGCACTTGCTGGTTAGTTGTATCAGAGTTGTGAAAAGTGTGATCATTATTCCGTGCACCACTTGACATGGAAGATCATGCATCAAATCTTAGTGGCGAAGAATCCTTTGAACTTGAAGAACCTTCTCCCGGTGGATTTGAAGGTGTTGTGGAGGTAGACTTCTCTCACCCTCCCAACTATGGTTTTAGTAAGGCAAAAAAGTTAGATGAAATTGATGAGCAAAGGTTTGAATTTAAGAAACCTTGTGAAGAGGTGGAGGTCCTTAGAAAAAGAAGGGCGGGAGTTGAATGCGCTTTGTCGAGATCCGTGGAAGCTTCTTTACCTAGTTTGTCATCTTCTCCTTCATTTGAGTGGGTAAAACTCATTTCTATTAGCTTTATTGCCCCACTTAAGCATGGCTTGCTTGAAACAGATGAGCAACATAGGACACTTTGCGGGATGAAGCATAAGAGGAGGATATTTTGTGGTTGGCATTGCAAATCAAGGTTCATAATGGTTGATACTTCAAGGATTAGATGCAAGGGTTGGACTAGTGCTCAATTAGAGGGGTCTAGGAGGAGAGTGGGGCACTTCATTGAGAATTCATCTTGCTTGCCACCCAGATGGATTAATGATGATCAACTTGAAGACGGGTTTGAAAATAAAGTGTGGGATCCCAGATCGCACAAGGAGAATCAATTTTGGGAGCCCTTAGCTTGCGAAGAACCCCATCAAGGCTTGGAGGCATTACTTTTGAATGATGGAGCTTATTGGAGATCTAAGCATTGGTGGATGTTCAGAGATGGATTCAAGCACAAGCCACCTTGATAAGGAGCTCCCCATAAGTCCAACTTAAGGACAATAAACAAAAGTGCTATGTGGGAGACACCCCACCATGGTTACATCTTTTCATTTTTCTCTTTTGTAAATATTGGTAAATTAGTTAATGTCATGTTTTGATTGGTTTGTTGAGTGTATTTGGTAGTCTAAGATGTTAAATAAGGTTTTATGGTGTTTTGGTAGCTATTTGGAGGTTTGAAATGCTTGGTTTGGTGCAAGAACTTGGAAAAATTTTGAAAAACAGAGCACCAATCCACGCGTACGCGTGCCTCACGCGTACGCATTCCTCACGCATACGTGTGATCTAAGTTTTTTCCGACCATCCATGTGCACGCGTCACCACGCGTCACCACGCGTACCCGTGGATTCAAAATTTCCACTTCCCAACTAAACACCCGAGAGTTGTGTCTACTTCATGCCAACTTTATGCCCGAAGGCACACGTACGCATCACCCCGCGCGTATGCGTCGATGCTCTCTGAATAACATACCACGCGTACGCGTCATATACCTGTACGTGTCGATTCCATTTCACCACCCCACGTGCACGCGTTGCTCCACGCATACGCGTGGATCGCCTTGTCTCAACACTTCTCTTCTCTTCTCTTCTCATCTTTCTGTTTCTTTCCTTTTTCCTTCTTCTTCCCTTCTTTTATTCCTTATCCAACATTACCATACACCATTCTTAACCATTCCTTTTAGTTATTTAGTTGTTTGGTTAGTTTTATTTTTGTTTAATTTTTTCTGTTTTCATTATAAGTGTTGGATTATTAATTCGATGCATTGTTTATTGCTGCTGATCACAAATGAGATGTTGGTTTAACATTATTATTGTTAATTTTCATTGATTGGATCTCTTTATTGAGGTTACAATTCATTACCTGGTTTTGAATTTTTCATTCTTAACTTTTGTCAATACCAAGTGAATGACATTGCCTGTAGAGCCTTCTAAATCTTTTGAATTGCATGATTTGGCCACCATGTGATTTGAATCCTTCTAAATCTTTTGGCAATTTCTTGATGGATGTTGAGCATTTATCTTAATGCATTGTTCTTCTTGATCATATGCATCCATATGTTATATATTTGCTTGAATGCTCTCATGCCTTTTTATTGCTTGTTTAGTTGTCTTAACCTACAAGTTAAAAGTATTTCGAGCATACTAGAATGAGTGAAGTACATGCTTATCTTGTGACATAGCTTTTATGTTAGTGTATGTTCTAAAGGGCGCCTAATTTAGAATTCACACACCTATTTTCATTAATGTCACACTAATTCACTCAGTCAATTCTAGTGTTTTTTACCTCATTCCAACAACTTATGCTTCCGTGCTTTTACATTTACTTCTCTTACTATCTTGCCTTTTGATTTCAGGATGAGTCATCTTAAGCAAAAATAGAAGCGGGAGAAAGAACACGCACCAACCGGTTGACCTACTAGCTGAAGGTAGCAATCCGGAGAGTCATCGTACCCCCTTGTTCATCTTTGGATGCACCGAGGACAGAAACTTTTAAGTGTGGTGAGGTCGTCCGACCAGTCGACGTTTTTGGGTGACAAGTTTCTAATCCCAACACTTTTTCATTTCATTTTTAGGTCTTTTAGGATTTTTGGGTACATTTTATTATTTTGCATATATATATATATATATATATAAAATAAGCTTAGTCAAAATCATGATATTTCTCAAGGATTTTATCTATAGGGCACCATCCCAATTGATTTAAGTGAAAACTTTTCATTGAACTTGCTTGAATTATATACGTTGTGGATCATGTCTTTGAGCTAAGAACACAAGCATGTGAGTTTTGAGCCTAATTGTGTGCTTACATCATATAACTACTTATTCCCCTTCTTGTGTGTATTATTCTCTTTCTATGATTGTGATCTTTGATTTGTTTGATTCTTTATGTCCATTATTTTGTGTATACATGCATTTATATGATTGAGGCTATTGTTTCATTTAGCTCACTTACCCAAATAGCCTTACCTTTTATCTTCCATTGTTAGCCTACTTTGAGCCTACGATTAACCCACTTTGTTCTTAATTTAGCACATTACAAGCCTTAAAGCGAAAAACAATAAATGTCCTTAATTTGGATCTTTGATTGGCTTAGGCTAGTGAGTGTGTGTATTATTCAAGTTTTGGGAAAACTTGGGACATTAGTTGGGAAAAGGTGTGTGCTGTATTTTTGTTGAAAATATTGAGAATTGGGTACATACTCATGTGTTAATCAAATGTTTGAACCATATGCATTGCTATTTGTATATAATTGCATCAAAAAGAAAAAAGAAAAAAAGGAAAAAAAAAAACAAAAGAAAAATAAAAAGAAAAAATATATACAAAAGAAAAAAATGGAAAGAAAAGAAAAAGAAAAGGAAAAGAAATAAAAAAGGGGACAAAATGCCCCAAAGCGAAGCTCAATAATAATCAATGCATATGAGTTGTGATCAAGAAAAGAACACATGAGTGTGTGAAAAGGTGAAGAATGGGTAGTTAGGTTTGCTCAGAATTGTATAGGTTGTTATATAGGTTAGGTGAGAGGTTTAAGTTGATCAAAAGATTCAAATTCATGCTCACTTAACCAAACATACACCCTACCTTGACCCTACCCCCATTAAAACCTATGAGAAAGACCTCATGATATGTGTATGCATGCATGAAATAACTGTTGATTGTTAGATGAAAAACAAATCTTGGAAAGCATGATTAGAGGGGAACTGAGTGAATCAACCCTAAACACTTGAGTGACTAGAGCGGATACACATCCGGTGAGGGTTCGATTGCTCAATTACATGTTTTCACCTAGAACCAACACTTTTCTTTCAAGTTTGTTTAATCTTTAATAACTCAATTCAATTGTAGTTTGGCTTGGTTGTTAATACCTTTAGCCCTTATGCTTATATTGGTTTTCTTTGGAGTTGATTTATTTTGACCAAGCAATTGTATCCATTTAGATAGTTGCATGTAGGTAGGTTACATCTAGTTAGTTTACATAGAATAAATGATAATACCCTTTGTTTTCTTCTTGGTTAAGCATGAGGACATGCTTGGTTTAAGTGTGGGGAGATTTGATGCACCACTATTTCGTGGTAGGTTTTTGTGCTTAATTTAGGTAGATTTTATCCACTTTTCCCACATTTATTCAATGAAATAGCATGATTTCATGATTCTCTCCTAATTTATAATTAAGTGTAAAAACATGATTTTTAGGCCCTTAATTTGCTAATTTTAATTCACCTTTGATTCCACTAGATGCCTTGATATGTTTGTTAGTGAATTCAGGTTGAAAAGGCTAGGAATGGATCAAAGGAATGAAGGGAAAAGCATGCAAAGTGGAGAAATCATGAAAAATCAAAGATTTGGGATGCATTCATCGACGCGCACGCGTGGATCAAAAAATGCCAAACGACGCGTACGCATGACTCATGCATACGCGTCGATGCTCGCATGTGACTTCATTAAAGTGAATCCGCTGGGGGCGATTTCTGGACTTCCTAGGCCCAAATGAAACTCACTTCTGATGCTATTAAACCTAAGGATTGAAGGGGGATCAACATACATTAGGACATTAGCACAGTTTAGTTTTATCATGCTTTCGTTAGTTTCTAGAGAGAGAAGCTCTCTATTCTCTCTAGAATTAGGTTAGATGTAGATTAGGATTTCTTAGATATAGGTTTAATTCATGCTTTAACTTACTTTTCTTTTACAATTCCTTGTTCTTTTACCTTTTCTTTCTCTAGTTTAGCATTTAATTCTTGTAATTCTTTACTTTTAGGTTGATGCACTCTTGTTTCTCTTAATTTCTTTTAATGCAATTTATGCTTTGAGTTCCTTTATTGTTGATTTGATTTGTTGATTGTTAATTTCCTTGCAATTTAGTAGTTGTAGATTTATTTCTCTTGCAATTTAGCTTTGCTTTCCTTTTATGCCTTCCAAATGTTTGACAAAATTCTTGAAAGGATGTTAGAGTAGATTTTTCTCCTCTTGGATTTGGTTGAGTAATTGGAGACTCTTGAATTATCAAAATCTTTTGTTGATTGATAATTAGATGTTGCTAATTGACTTGACTGACACTAACTCTAGTCTTTCCTTTGGAGTTGACTAGGACTTGTGGACTCAAGTTGGTTTATCCACTTGACTTTCCTTCATAGTTAGAGGTTGACTAAGTGGGAGCAATGGACAATTCTTGTCACAATTGAGGATGTTAATGAGGATATGACTTCTAGTTCTCATTCCTTGCCAAGAACTTTCTTAGCTATTAGATTTATTCTTGCAATTTACTTTTCTTATCCTTTATCTAAAACCCCAAAATATAGATCTCATAACCAATGACAATAACTCTTTCCTGCAATTCCTTTGAGAGTCGACCCGAGGTTTGAATATTTCAGTTATTTTTATTGGGGTTTGTACTTGTGACAAATAATTTTTTGCATGAAAGGATTATTTGTTAGTTTACAAACTATACTTGCAACGAGACTTCAATTGTGAAATTTGGTTATTGATGACAAGTCTTCTTATGCTAGTTTCACAAGTATTTTTCACTTGTTTTATTAGGTTTTATGGACTTTCTTGCACAATAAGTAAGTGATTGGAGTGGAATTTCATGTCTATCTTGATTCAATCCAACATTATTGATTTTATGCATTATCATGAGATTTATGCAAGAATTATGTGATTATTATGAATGATGCAAAACCTTATGATTTTGGTGAGACTTTGATTGCATGTTTGGTTGATTTCAGGGAAAAAAATGAAGTGGAAGAGAGGCAGTGCAGAATAACATTGTGCACAATTGAAGAATACTACGTTCTATAACGATGCGCACGTGTACAGGACGCTTACGCGTCGGGCAAGGATTTTTGAAGACCCACGCGTACGTGTGCATGACGCATACGCGTGGATGTCATGAGTGCTCGTTTGCAAATAGAGCGCTACGTTTTTTGAATGAGCGCCTGCGACAATTTTTGAAATTTAGGATTAAGGATTTGGTATCGACGCGTACGTGTACATGACGCGCACACGTTGATGGAGCATCTGGGAAGAAACATGCGAACGCGTGGATGGCGCAGAAGCTGGGTGTTACAATTTTGCTATCTATGTGCATGCGCAGAGGACGCGCACACGTGAAAAGCGCTCATGGTGCGAACGTAGCGCTCGTTTAAAGAACGCTACTAGGGACGCGCACGCGTGCATTATACGCACAAGCATGATGAGGCTGAAGATGACAAGGACGCGCACGCGTTTGTGACGCGTACGTGTCGGTGGTGCAAAAATGCACGGGACGCGCATGCGTAGGAGAAGCGTACGCATCAGTGAATGAACGCTCCGCTCTCTTTCAGAACGCAACATTCTCCTGATGCTGCACCCAAGTACCAATCCTGACCCACTTCATCAGAGGCCAAAAAGCCTACTCCAAGTACTGGATGACTGAATAGGAAAGTGCATAAATAGAGGAGAATTCAATTTCAAGGTGATTGGCTTGCCAGAAGTTTTTCAGGGAGTTCTTCTTTTGAGGAGTTCTTGAGATTTTAGATTTGATTTTATTGTTCTTGCTGTTCCTCTCCTTCTGCAATTTTTCTTTTCGGTTTTGGTACTAGAGCAATGATGAACTAAACCATAATTTCATTAGAGGGAGGAGCTTTATTGTAATTCCAATGAATCAATGAAATTCTTCTTCTTCTCAATTCATTTTTGTAGCTTTTGGATATGTTCTGTTTTGATTTAGAATTCCTCACTCTGGAAGGAGGTTGAATTCAATTGAATGCTTGTGTAAGCCTCGGAAGGGGAATCACTCATATTAGGATTGGAGCTCTATCCTTCACTACTCTCTTGATCAACACCATTCGGGAGGAATTGAGATCGTGAGAATTAGTGTGGCTTATGGATGAGAGAGTTGCACTTAACCTCTTCCCATGACAGTTAGATCAAGGAATTGGCAAGATTGATTGTGATTAGAGAGACTGGATTGCCAAGGAATTAGAATCCAATCAATTTCAATCCGCCATTGATATACTCATATAATTGAGAAAGGAGTCGAGACCCAATTGATTCATGATGGATTATGATATCTCCAATCCCTGATAAATCACTTTCTTTGAATTTCCTCACCTTAGAGTTCTCTAATTTCACTGCAATTTACTTTGTTCAATTCTGTTTTGATTTACTGCACCCAATTCCCTTTATTATTCATGAAATTTAATTTTCCTTACAATTGAGATTTTGTAATTTAAATTCCTTGCTCTTTAAGATTTAGTTATTTATATTTCTTGCAATTTAAGTTGCAGCTCTTTTAATTTCTTGCACTTTAAGTTTCAGTCAATTAAGCTTTCTGCCGTTTACTTTTCTGTAAATTTACATTCTGCACTATAGATTTCCTCGCAATTTACATTTTGTCAATTAATTCCCACTCAAAACATCAGCAACTATCAGCTTAACTAAATTCATCACCTAACTAAAGTTGCTTAATTCATCAATCCCTGTGGGATTGACTTCACTTTTGTGAGTTTTACTACTTGATGCGACCCGGTACACTTGCCGGTTAGTTTGTATAGAATCTAATTTTCCCTCATCAAGTTTTTAGCGCTGTTGCCGGCGATTGAATTAGATTAACAATGATTATGTAAGGTGATAATCTAGATTAAGCATTTTTCTTTGTTTTTACTATGCACACTATTTGAGATTTTATTTCTACTAACCATAACTGCACTTTAGAAACAGAGTGCTCTGTTTATGTTTTCGTGTATGCCAGGAGGGAGAAGAGGTGATTCCGCCTTTTTTGATTCTGAGCCAGAGAGAACATTCTTGAGATTGAGAAGAGAAGAAAGAGGGAAGGGAGTTAGTGGCAAAGAATCAGAAGAAAAAGATCAAGAGATGGAGGGTAATATCCCTAATCCACCTGAGGATGTGGCTAACAACAATGGCCAACCTTAGAGAAGAGTATTAGCCTCCTACACTATCCCCAACACAAGGAATTGTGGGAGCAGTATCTTAACCCCCAATGTCCATGCTAATAACTTCGAACTCAAGCCTCAATCGATCACCCTTGTTTAGAATAATTGTCAATATGGAGGAATCCCTACTGAAGATCCAAACCAACATCTCTCTGTGTTTTTGAGAATTTGTGACACTATCAAAATCAATGAAGTCCATCCTGACATCTATAAGCTTTTGTTATTCCCATTTTCACTGAGAGACAAAGCCATACATTGGTTAGAAACCTTCCCCAAAGAAAGCATCACCAATTGGGATGATCTAGTTAGCAAATTTCTAGCCAAATTCTATCCCCCTCAAAGAGTCATTAAGCTGAAAACTAATGTGCAAACCTTCAGGCGATTAGAAGGAGAATCATTGTCTGAAGCTTGGGAGAGGTATAAAGCTTTGATCAGAAGGTGCCCAAAGGGAATGTTGAGTGAGTGGGTGGAGCTACAAAATTTCTATGAGGGCTTGACCATGAGTTCAAGGAAAGCTTTGGATTATTCATCAGAAGAATCCTTGCAAATGATGAAAACTGCTCAAGAGGCACATGATCTTATAGACATGGTGGCCAATAATGAGTATTTCTACTCCTCTGAAAGACAAGCTGCTCCAAAGAGAGGTGTATTTGAGCTTGAAGGAGTTGATACAATCTTGCCTCAAAACAAGATTATGCATCAACATCTTTAGCAGCAAATAGAAATGATGTCAAAGAGGATGGATGGACTACAGCTTGCAGCAGAAAGCACGACTAATCAACCACCAGCTATGTCGGGACAGCAGGAGGAAAGCTATGAGAACAGCAGCCTGAACAAGTGCAGTACATGCACAATCAAGGAGCTGGACAGAATGAGTTCCATGGAGACACTTACAAATCATCCTGGAGAAATTACCCCAACTTGAAGTGGGAAGAGAACCAGAACCAGCAGCCTAGGCAAAGAAACTCCAACCAAAATAGTTCCAGAAACATAACCCATCAAAACCATCAAAACACTAACCAAAATCCATATAGAAAACCACAAAATAACCACCCTGCATCCACTTACTATCTACCAAATAACCCATTAACTAACCAAAATAACTCTGATTCACCATCCACATCCCATACTTAGCCACAACCACCGCAAAAATCCCAAAGAATCTCTAATTTGGAGATGATGATGGAGAAAATGATGAAACATCAAGAGTTGGCTAACAAGAACCATGAAGCCTCACTGAGAAATTCAGAAAGACAGATTGGAAAATTGTCCAAACAACCAGCTGAGAGACCAACCAACTCTTTTACAAGTGATACCATCCCCAATCCTAAAGAAGAATGGAAAGTAATTCAACTCAGTAGTGGAAGAACATTGGAGGATGACAAGGCTAGCAGCAAGGAAGAAGTGGCAGTAGAGGAAAAAGATCAAGAGAGTTCCAAGAAGAAAGAGGAAGCGCCACAAGCTTCAAAGAAGGGAAAACAAGTCATGGAAGAGCATCCACAAGAACAGAGAAAGGTGGTGAAACCTTACATCCCTCCTCTGCCATACCCTCAAAGGTTTTAAAGAGAGCTCAAGGATCAATAATTCCCCAAGTTTCTGGAGGTTTTTAAGAAGCTGGAAATCAATATCGCACTTGCTGAAGCATTGGAACAGATGCCTTTATATGCAAAATTCCTCAAGGAACACATTAACAAGAAGAAAAGTTAGAATGAGAAGGATACCGTGATCTTGACATAAGAATGCAGTACAGTGATTTAGAAGGGTCTTCCACCAAAACTCAAAGACCCTTATAGTTTCATCATATCATGCACCATTGGCAATATGGCCTTGGAAAAACATCTCTGTGACTTAGGAGCCTGCATCAATTTGATGCCTCTCTCACTAATGAAGAAGCTTGCAATAGAGGAAGTCAAACCCACTAGAATGTCACTTCAAATGGCTGATAGATCACTCAAGATACCTAATGGAGTTGTGGAAAACTTATTAGTGAAGGTAGGATAGTTCAGTTTTCCTGCTAATTTTGTCATTTTAGACATGGAAGAAGAGGGACACAACTCAATTATCTTGGGGCGACCTTTCTTAGCCATAGCAAGAGCTATCATTGATGTAGAGAAAGGTGAAATGACCCTCAGGGTGCATAATAAACAAATGATCATCAATGTCTTTAAGGCCATGCAATATGCCCCTGAGAAGGAAAAGCATATGAGGGTGGAGATGATAGAAGAATTGCATAAATAGCTGCTTGAAACACACGGTCAAGATGCACAAGAAGAAGAAATGGAGACAGCCCAAGAGGTCTTAGAGGAACAAGTTACTGAAGTCCCCTGTGAATGAAAGAAGGAGGAGAATCCTAAACAAGAATTGGAGCCCCTCCCTCCTCATCTTAAATATGCATTCCTTGGAGGAGAAGAGACCCTACCAGTAATCATCAATTTATCTTTAAGCATAGAAAATGAAGAAAAGTTGATTGAAGTATTAAAAATTCACAAAACAGCTTTAGGATGGACAATTGATGACATCAAGGATATAAGCCATGCCATCTGCATGCATAAAATTTTGCTGGAAGAGGACTCAAGACTTGTTGTGTAACCTTAAAGAAGGCTTGTCCCAACCATTAAAGAAGTGGTTCAAAAGGAGGTGATGAAGCTGTGGAATGCTAGAATCATATACCCAGTCTCTAATAGCCCTTAGGTGAGTCCGGTCCAAGTTGTGCCAAAGAAAGGAGGAATGACAGTCATCTTCAATGAGAAGAATGAGTTAATCCCTACAAGGACAGTGACTGGGTGGAGGATGTGCATTGATTATATAAGATTGAATGAGGCTACAAGAAAAGATCACTTCCCTCTCCTTTTCATTGATCAGATGCAAGAAAGATTGGCTGGCCATGCTTATTATTGCTTCTTGGATGGGTATTCTGGATACAATCAAATTGTGGTGGACCCCAAGAATCAAGACAAAACCTCATTCACCTATCCATTTGAAGTTTTTGCTTACAGGAGGATGCATTTTGGGATCTGCAATGCTCCAGCAACATTCCAAAGGTGTATGTTCTCCATATTCTCTGATATGGTAGAAAAATTTTTAGATGTCTTTATGGATGATTTTTCTATCATTGGTAACTCTTTTGATACTTGTTTGCAACATCTAACCCTTGTTTTGAAAGATGCCAAGAAACAAATTTAGTTTTGAATTAGGAAAAATGCCATTTCATAGTACCCGAAGGTATAGTTCTTGGACATAAGGTTTCAAGCAAGGGGATAGAAATTGACAGAGCCAACATAGAGATCATAGAAAAACTACCAGTCCCTGTCAATGTAAAAGTAGTGAGAAGTTTTCTTGGGCATGCTGGATTTTATAGAAGATTTATCAAGGATTTTTCAAAAATAGCCAAACCACTGAGCAATTTTGATGAGGGAAAAATAGCCAAACTCACTGGCAAGTATATCAGGTCGCATCAAGTAGTAAAACTCACGTGAGTGAGGTCGATCCCATGAGTATTGATGGATCAAGCAATTTTTGTTAGGTGATAAATTTAGTTAAGCTAACAGTGGTGAATTGAGTGAAATTGATTAACAGAATATAAATTGCAAGGAATTTAAAGTGCTAAAAGTAAATGACAGAAGATTGAATGATGCTCAAAATAATCAAAATGAGAAATAACAGAGAACAAGATTCATTACGGATTGGAGATATCATAATCCACAATGAATCAAATAGATCTCAACTCCTTTCTCAATCATATGAGTAGATCTATGGCGGATTGAAATTGATTGGAACCCGATTTCCTGGCAATCCAATCTCTCTAATCACAATCAACCCTGCCAGATCTATAGCTCATTTTATGAAATCTTTTCTTTATATTTCTTCCTTGAATCAAGCTTTTCATTCTCTTTTTAGCTTCTCCTTTTGGGTGCTTTAGACCATGAGTTGAAAACAAAGCTACGACTTTAAATGCTTTGTTTTCAAGTATTACCACTTGATACATAAGCATCATAAGCATTTAATTAGAGGACTTCTTTAAGCTTATTTATTTCTTTTCTTTACTCTCTAATCATTGATGCTCAGAGCCTTGAGCTTTGAGGGAGTGCTTTTGCACTTGAGCCTAGCCTTGACTTCTAAGTGTTTTTGTTTTCAAGATTTTTGCCTGATACATAAACACCACAAGTACTTAAAAAATAAATTGTCATTGGTACTCAGAGCCTTCAGCTTTCTCATTCTTTCCCTTTTTTCTTTTCTTGCCTTAACTGTATTTGCTTTTTCAAGGTTTTCATGATTTCAAAAATTTCATAAAATGTCCTAGATGAAAACTTCAATTAAATAAAATCTAATGCAATTGAGCAACAATTAATCATACTAGCCTTCCAATACTTGTATGCCCATGTTAATCTCTTCTTTAATTCCTTTTTGTTTATGATCATGATACTTTATTGCTTTTGAACTCACAAAATTCAAGATGGTAGTCATAATTTCACAACAACATGTTACAGAGAAGATAGAAGACAATCATGCAATTTAAAGTGCTAAAAATAAGTAGGAGAAAAAAAAACTTTACCACCTTGTAGTTCAATCTCACTATTGTTGTCATTCTCCTCCTATTCTTCCCCTTTCTATACCAACTTATAGTGTTTTTTTATTATCAAGCAACGATTAAAACAGTGGTCATGGGGTCTATGATGGATCTTGAGTGTCTTACACAATGAAATGTCAGTAGTACATGTGTTTAAGCAAGCAAAATTAAAAATATCAATGAAGGCACAAGACAGAAAACATGGACAATGTGATTGCAAAAATAATAGGTGTGCATGATACATTGCATAAAAGATAAGTGGCACACCAAACTTAGTGTGACACTTTCACTTGGAATTGATGCAAATGTCTAGTGAAGATTGGGAATCAATTTTTGTTACATAGCAACACCAAACTTAGAATGCAGTTACATGTTAGTTTATTTGAACTAAAACTAAACAAAGAAAGTAGTTCTTTGCTAAAAAGACAATCACCAAGCAAAGAGTTTATCTTGAGTAAGGATTTCTTGGTGAGGTATTAACAAAAATAGTGATGAATCCATATTTGATGATGATTTTTGGTTAGAATTTAATGGATTCCATCACATAAACTTGCACTTATTCCTTAAATAGTATACTTTTAGAATTTCCTCCCAAATTGTGCTTGATTATGAAAATATGCTCTTTTGTGCTTAATTTGATCTATTTTTATTTCATCTGCCTTCCATTCAATGCCTTGATGTATTTGTGAGTGATTCTAGGTGTATAAGGTAGGAATGGAGTGGAGAGAATGGAAGAAGAGCATGCAAAGTGGAGGAAACATGAAGAATCAATGGAGATGAGTTCAGAGACGTATGCGTGCACACAGACTCCTGTGCATCCGCATACGATCCGAAGCAGAGCGCGTGGATCATTTCGAGTGCATCGCGCGTCCAGCCAAGAATCGCCTAGTATGCGTGCGCACAGCTACTTGTGCGTACGCACAGAATGGGATTTTTCACAAAGTGTGCGGATGCACACGCCTGTGTGTCTGCATAGGTGTCCGCGCATGACTTTATTAAAGAAGCACGTGACTCGTGATTTAAGGGCTTTGGAGGCCCATTTCTAATGTTTCTTAGCTCATATTGGAGGGGGAATGAAGAACATAACATAGCATATCATTAGTATAGTTTTTAGGAGTAGAGTAGAGGTTTTTAGTTTTAGTTTTCTCTATGTTTTTCATCTTCTCTTTTAGGGTTTATCTTAGGATTTTTCTTTCAAAGTGCCATTTCCATTTTTGATCTTGGATTTTGCTAATCTCATTGTAGGTATTCTCTTGTTATTACTCTTTATAGTTATATTGTCATTACTCTTTCTTCTATTTCAAGTTATAGTTCAATTTTACTTCTCTTTTGCAATTTCAATTTCTTGTTGATGAATTTGATGTTTGATGGTTGTTCTATGCTTTCTATTATCATTCTTGTTGATTGAGATCAAGTGTTACTTTTAGTTTCAAGCCTTTTCTTATTTTTCTCATGTTTAATCTTTTTGCCCACCAAGTGTTTGACAAAATGTCAAACATGGTTTTAGGCTAAATTTTTGTCTCTTGGCTTGGGTAAAGTGAGCAATTGGGTTCCTAGAGTTAGAATGTTCAACATTTAGTGTCAATTCTTGGATTTTTAATTATTCTTGTTCCCACTAACGCTAAGTTGTTGCTAAGGCAACTGGCAAGCAATTTAGGATTTGTGGGTTAAGAACACTTATGCTCATTTAACTTACCTTTCGATTTGAGGGTTGATCAAGTGAGACTAATCCAACATAATTGTCATAGTTGTGGTTTGTTCTGATGGTTACCTGAAACTAGAGGTTGATCTCAAACAAGATCTTCTATGCTAGTCGGAGCTGCAGAGTCCGATCTGATGATGGTGGTCGGAGTTGCTGTGTCCGACTCGTTGGACTTGGTGATGATGCTGATCCTTCATCCCTGGAGGGTGGGGAGTACCTGCAAGGGACTTCGATGCTTAAGTTAGCAAGGGTATTAAGTAGGTATTGAGTAGAACCAGAGTATGAGTTATAGTTGGGTGCTCCAGTGTATTTATAGTGATGAGGCGTGACCTTTTTAGATAAGATAAGTTAGTTATCTTATCTTATCTTACCTTCTAGGTGAGGTCAGCTTATCTTTCATGGGAACTGCCCTTCCCTCTGTAGGTTTGGACTGCCTTAGGATTTGGGGCGTGTTCCTCTATTTGGGCCCTTCTTTGGGCTTTTCTGATGACTTGGCCGAGCTCTTTTGAGAAGAGGTCAAGTTGTCCTGACCTGAAGAGGTCGGTCGCTTTGTCTGTAGAACATCCCGGGTCAGACAGCTCGACCCAGGGTATGAACAGTGCCCCTGCTCGAGCTTGGTCTTCCTTTTTGAGGTCGAGTCTTTAGTTTTAAGACTTCGATCCTTCTTTGGTGAAGCCGAACTCGAGCATTTTGTCGATTTTTTTTTGTAGAGTTCTCCTTTTTTGAATGCAGAACGTTTTGCTTCCTTTTAAAAACGCGCGCTTTTGGATTAGCGTCCTGGCCTTGGGAACGTGCGAGGGTTTTTAATGCCCCATTTATTGGTTTCTGATGGTCCGTTTCTCCTGGCTTTTATTTTGAATTTTTACTCTCAAGATACGTTTTCTCTCCTCATTTACTTTTGCTGTGACTTCTCTTTTTCTCCTCTCCTTCTGTTTTCTTTTTAAAACTTACGTTTCTTGGTGTTTCTTCTTGCAACGTTTGTTCGGCGATTGTAAGTGCTTTTGACGGCGATCTCTAATCTCCTCGCCTTCAACCCTCTTGCGTATTTTTCTCCTATCTCAGGTTGGTTTTGCTTTCCCCTCGCCGTTTATTTCTGCTGTGTTGTGTTTTAATTTTGAAGCTTTGATTTTGACTGAGTGCATGTTGGAAAGCTTGAATTGTTGTCGCGCCTGGTTTGTTACTGTGATGCATGCTTTTTCCCTTTTGCCTTATATATGCCTATGAGTGTATTTTCTTGGTTTGGCTCTTTAGGGCTTTATATGCTTCTGCCGATTCCTGAACTGTTGTAGCCTTTTCTTTTGGCGACTCGTTTGATCTTTTTCGCATTTGTTTTTCTTGGAAAGGGTTTCTGTTGAGACATTAGTCTTGTAGATTTTCCTGAATCTTTATTCCCTGATTGCCTCCAAAGGATGCCTTTGGACCTTAGGTTGTGTCATGGGGTTTTCCTTTTTATCTGCTGTACCGCGCTGGAATGTGCTGTCTGAGTTGTTTTGATTTCGTCTGGGATGTCTTTACCTTTTTAGTAACCCAATCTTTTTCTTGCTTTGTAGGATTAGTTGGCCATGTCTTCCTGAAAAAACATTGTCGATGCGTCTTCTTAGGTTCCCGAAGGGATGTCCGATTGGCTGGACTCTCTTGTCTTGCTGTGTGTTTCTTTAGTTGATTCAGAATTTTGTGCGACACTTAGAAAGCATCATCGTGTCTGTAGCAGTACTGATCAGGAGGGCAATTATGAGTTGGTAGCACTCGATTCTGGTGATAGAGTTTGCTTCCCAGTCCTGATCCAGGGGGAGCGTCCCTTCTTCTATGCTTATGACTTCTTTTTTAGCCAAATGAACATCACCTTTCCTTTTACTTCTTTTGAAACTGACCTGTTATGGTCTTATAATGTAGCCCCTTCGCAGCTCCATCCGAATTAATGGGGCTTCATCAAGATTATTCAGCTTGTTTGTCAAGAATTTGGTGTTACGCCTTCTCAAACTCTTTTTCTGTATCTTTTTGTGTTGACCAAACCTAGGACTACTAAGAAGAAAGCTTCTTGGATTTCTTTTAGGTATGCCCAGGGAAACATGGTCTTTTCCATGTATGACGAATCTTTTTGGGATTTTAAGAACTACTTCTTTTAAGGTCCGGGCTGTTGAAGGAGCCCGACCTTTCTTTCTGGATGAAAACAATGAGCCTTGCTTTCCCTTAGAGTGGCAGAGGAATGTAGTGGTATCTCGATATACTTGGGAGATGTTGAGCGAGGTCGAGCAGTCCTTTGTGAGTGTTTTGGAGGATATTTGGGTGGAACCTCCCCACTTGGATACTAAAAAGTCTTTGGGAGATCCGTCCCTTATTCGAATTGCTTTGGGTGCTGCCTTGATATATCTTGTTATCTTTGTTTTTCTCCTGTTTTTCTTCCTGGCGTGATAAATTGTTGTTTTTCATTTTGCAGAGATGGCCAAGAATAATGATGCAATGAAGGCCTTCAAGAAGGCGAGGAAAGCTACTGCGGCTCAAAACATCTCGGCCTGGTCTGATGGGGAAGGAGCTTCCCAAGCTCCTTTGAAGCCATCCATGCCAGGCTCTACTGGCCCGAGGAGAATGATCACTACACCTCGGGTCCGTTTAGTGGATCCCCCTCAGTCTTCTACTGCTGCTGTGGTTTCTTCTTCGGCCGCCCTTCCTCCAAAAAGACCTCGAACTGTTGAAACTTTCAGTCTAGATGCCCCAGATTTTGATCCTATTGGTTTTGTGGACCAACAGATCGCACCTTATGGTGCTCTTTCAATGGATGATGTATCTCTCCTTCATCACTTGGATTTTATAACTCGGAATAGTGTCAAGATTGCCCATATGGAAGCTGCTTTGTATCGCACTGCCCAAAATCTACCTCTGCATGCCACCAAAGCTTTTATGGAGGAAGCTAAGCGAGAATTTGATCGGATGAAGGGTCTCAAGGAGGAGTTTGAAGCGGAGGTGACTCAACTTAAAAAGGAGCTGGAATGGGAGAAGGCCAGCTCTCTTGCCCTGGAGGCCTCTGTGCGATTGGCTGAGGATGTGGCTTTGAAGCACAAAGAAAGCTATGTCGCATCCTACCGAGAAGTGATGCATCCTCGGGATGAGCTAGAGTTGGTCCGGGTTGATTATTCCGAGCTCCAGGGTCATCTTGTGGGCAGCGTAACCGCTGCCTATGAGAACCTGAAGGAAAAAGTTCGGGATATTGCCCCAGAGGCTAACCTTGCCTTGTTTAGCTTGGATAATGTTGTGAAGGATGGTAAAATCGTTCCCGAGGACCCTGATGATGATGATGTTGAGCCTCCTCCTGTTCCTTCTACCAAAGTCTCCGTTGTGCCACCCTCTTCCTCTCAGGCTGCTGAAGTCGTTCAACTTGAGTCCGATCCTGATGTTCAGATCCTGAACTGGGATGATGGGACGGTAGATGCAGTGCCTCTTCAGACTCGTCCTCCTTCACCCTGGGATGCTGCTACTGGGAAACCTTTGGACTCTCTTTGATTATTTCTGAGGAATTTGTGTATGGCCCGGCCTGTGGGCTTTGAACCCTTTTGTTTTGTAAATGGTGTTTTGTTGACTGTTGATACTTCTGTTGCTTGTTTAGCAACTTTGTTTTGAAAAACAAAGTGACTTTCGAGCTTCCTGGGCTGATTTGGGCAGCCTCTGAAGCTTGCTGTTATCATAACTTAGTAGTTTTTGTATCCTGTCTTCTTTGCACTCATCTTGGCACCTTCGTAGGTTTTTATCTGTCATGATTAACTTGATTCTTTGGCCTGACGTTGCTCTCATCAATCTCAAACTGTTGTTTATCGTAATACTGAGATTGCCGATTTTTCAACTTGGTTTTTGTTTGTTTGTAGCCCTTCCTTTTTGGACCTTACTTAAGGTCTCTTCCAAGGGTAGCTTTATCGTGTCGGTTCCTGTCAAATTACTCGGTACTCCTCTTTCTTGGACTTTGTTCAGAGCTCTTTTAGGGATTACCTTTGTAGCTTTGTATCCTGGACCGACTTCGTCATGTCGGGCTTTGTTGAGTTACTTGATAATCCTCTTTCTTGGACCTTGTGCAGGTCTCTTTCAGGGATTTATCTTTTGTAGCTTTATCTTTCCGGGCCGACTTTGTCACGTCGGACCCTGTCGAGTTACTTGATAATACTCTTTCTTGGACCTTATTCAGGTCTCTTTCAGGGATTTATCTTTTGTAACTTTAACTTTCCAGGCCGACTTTGTCACATCGGGCCCTGTCGAGTTACTTGATAATCCTCTTTCTTTGACCTTGTTCATGTCTCTTTCAGGGATTTATCTTTTGTAACTTTATCTTTCCGGGCCGACTTTGTCACGTCGAGCCCTGTCGAGTTACTTGATAATCCTCTTTCTTGGACCTTGTTCAGGTCTCTTTCAGGAATTATCTTTTGTAACTTTTGTAGGAGTCCGACTTCCTCATGTCGGGCTCTTCGAAGTTATAGTAATCCTCTTTTATAGGGTTGGCCAGACCTCTTTCCAGGGCTTTACTTATAACTTGGGTTGTTGTGGCTGGTCCGACTTTTTGTGCTGGCCAGTCTTTAAGTTATTTTATAGCAATCCATTTTATTAGGTCCTCGTCAGGTCCTTCCTATGGATCACTTTCTATAACTTCTTGCATTATTCTATTTTCATCTTTGCCGATTTTGTAGAATTTGGGCTTTTTACCCTTCATTTTTATCGTGACCGCGCAATGAATTCGATTTTCACTTTTTGTCGATTTGTAGCTTTATAATCGGGCAATGAATGTTTTTAGAATAATACGACTTGAGCGTTTGTAGAGAATCTGAACAAATTTTATTAAAAGAAAGTGCAAATATACATGAGGAGTTAATTTCCTAAGTCGGGTGATTTGTAGGTCTTGGCGGGGCGCCTCGTTAAAAAACCTTTTTCAGGAAAAAGAGTGCGCCTTGTCCAAGATCTTTTATCACCCCTAACTATAGTACCTTCTTAGGTTGCAGGCGTGCCATGATCTAGGAAGCTCTCGTCCGTCGGGTTCGGAATGTTTGTAGTAGCCCTTTCCCAATACTTCTAAGACTCGGAAGGGTCCTTTCCAGTTTGTTGCCAGCTTTCCTTCTCCATGTCCAGTTGTTCCTATATCGTTTTGGATTAGGATAAGGTCATTTTCAACAAAGGCCCTGTTCTTACCCTGGGTCAAGATGACCGACCTAGGATGTTCGACAGACAACGCGACCGACCTCTTCAGGTCAGGACAACCCGACCTCTTCCCAAAGATCTCGGTCAAGTCCCTACGAAAGCCCAAGGAAGGGCCCAAATAGAATAACATGTCCCAAATCCTAAAGCGGCCCAAGCCTACAGCGAGAAGGGCAGTTCCCTTAAAAGATAAGATTACCTCACTTAAAGATAAAAGATAAGATAAGATAACTAACTTATCTTATCCACAGAAGGCCACATCTCACCATTATAAATACACTGGAGCACCCAGGTATAACTCATACTCTGATTCTACTCAATACCTGCTTAATCCCCTTGCTAACTTAAGCATCGGAGTCCCTTGCAGGTACCCTCCACCTTTCGGTGACAAAGGATCAGCAGCACATTCAGTCCAACAAGTCGGACGCACCAGCTCCGGCCGCTATTCACCAGCCGGACACATCAGTTCCGACCAGGACAGAAGATCTCGTCCGAGATCGACCTACAATTTCAGGTAACCCTCGGAAGTCATCCTACCACTATGGCGGACGACCATGACAACGACCACGATTCAGGTTTGGAGGATCGGACACCGCACAAAAACGCGGATGTCACGCTACAAAACACTTCGGAAACCAACAAAGACAAAGACTCACCAAATTCAGGGGCAATAGAAGCGCTCCTGGATCGCCTAAAACAACTGGAAAAAGAAACCCAACAACAACGGAAAATTGGATGAGATCTCCAAAGAGAGGTGCGGCGACATCGAGAGTTGGAAGAAAAACTACAGCAATTGGAAGCCGATCTCAAATCAAAAGCCCCCCGGACTAATCTCGAGGAAAATTCACGCAAAGACCAAGACCCGTTCACTAGGGAAATCATGAAAACCAAAATTCCAAAAGACTTCAAACTCCCGGATATGACCCTGTATGATGGCACCACAGATCCTGTTCATACCCTGGGTCGAGTTGTCCGACCCGGGATGTTCTACAGGTAAAGCGACCGACCTCTTCAGGTCAGGACAACCCGACCTCTTCTCAAAGAGCTCGACCAAGTCACAGGAAAGCCCAAACAATGGGCCCAAATAGAAGAACACGCCCCAACTCCTAAAGGCGGCCCAAGCATACAGAGAGAAGGGCGGTTCCCTTAAAGATAAGATGACCTCACTTAAAGATAAGATAAGATAACTAACTTATCTTATCCACAGAAGGCCACATCTCACCATTATAAATACACTGGAGCACCCAGGTATAACTCATACTCTGATTCTACTCAATACCTGCTTAATACCCTTGCTAACTTAAGCATCGGAGTCCCTTGCAGGTACCCCCCACCCTCCGGGGATGATGGATCAGCACCACTACCAAGTCCAACAAGTCGGACACATTAGCTCCGGCCGCCGTACACCTGCCAGACACGTCGGCTCCGACCAACACAGAAGATCTCATCCGAGATCGGCCTACAGTTTCAGGTAACCCACGGAACATTGGCGCCGTTGCCGAGGACCTGGATGTCATCCCATTAACATGGCGGATGACCATGATAACGACCACGATTCAGGTTTGGAAGACAGAACGCCGCATAAAAACGTGGACGATACTCAAAAATACTCCAGAAACCAATGGAGACAAAAATTCATCAAATCTGGGAATAATAGAAGCACTTCAAAACCGATTGGAGCAACTTGAGAAAGAAGCCCAACATCGACGTGAAAAAGAAGAAGATCTACGCCGGGAAATAAGGCGGCACCGAGAATTAGAAGATAAGCTTATAAGAGTCGAAGCTGATCTCAAAACTAAAGCTACTCGACCATCCACAGAGGATAGCTCTCAGAAAGATCAAGATCCATTCACCCGAGAAATCATGAAAACCAAAATTCCAAAAGATTTCAAGCTTCCGGAGATGACTCTTTATGACGGCACCTCGGATCCCAACCATCATCTCAGCAACTTCAGAAGTAGAATGTACCTCACTGATGCTTCAGATGCAGTTCGCTGCAAAGCCTTTCCAACAACTCTAACCAAGACAGCCATCAAATGGTTCGACAACCTACCTCCGAAATCCATCTCAAGTTTCGACGACCTGGCTAAGAAGTTCCTGGCCCGATTTTCCATACAAAAGGATAAAGCCAAACACGCGCCTAGCCTACTAGGGATGAAGCAAGGAGATCGGGAGAGCCTTCGAAACTACATGGAAAGATTCAATAAAACATGCATGGACATACAAAGTCTTCCAACAGAAGCTGCCATTATGGGCCTCATAAATGGCCTGCGAGAAGGACCATTTAGCCAATCTATATCGAAGAGATACCCAACCTCCTTAGACGAAGTACAAGAGCGGGCACAAAAATACATCAACATGGAAGAGAACTCTCGACTTAGCGAAATCTCAAGGTTCGGTTCTGCCTACCGAGATAAAGAATCCAAGAAAAAAGAAGATCGCTCCGGAGAGAAAATAAAAAAATATCATAACTATACCCCCTCTTAGGGTATCCTTGGTAGATGTTTACAAAGAAGTCTGCCATACAGAGAAAATCCCTCCAGCTTGGCCACTTAAAGGTAAAAGAGGAGGAGGAAATCGGAATGAATACTGTGAATACCACCGACTTTGAGGGCATTCCACCAATGAATGCTTCGATTTGAAAAACATCATAGAAAAACTAGTAAGAGAAGGAAAACTAGATCAGTTTTTGGCTAATCGGGATGACGAACCAAGAAAAAGAAGAAGGGATGAAGATGTTGGACGATCTGAACGATCACCTCGCACACCGGAAAGACACGTTCACGTAATACACGGCAGATTTGCTGGAGGAGGAATCTCCAAATCATCTCGCAAGCGACACCTCAAAGAGGTATACCACGTCGAAGGAAAAAAGGAAACCCCAGACATCCCAGCAATCACGTTTACCAAGGAAGACGCATCCGGAATCATCTCGGGACATGACGACCCCATGGTCATTACAATCATACTCGCAAACGCCAACCTTCACCGTACACTAATTGACCAAGGAAGCTCTGCCGACATCTTATTCAAAACTGCCTTTGACAAACTCGGTCTAGAAGAAAAAGAGCTAAGAGCATACCCGAACAGCCTGTTCGGACTAGGAGATACCCCAGTTCAACCACTGGGATACGTATCGCTGCATACAACCTTCGAAAAGGGGAACCAATCCAGAACACTCAAGATAGACTACATTGTGGTCGACGTAAGCTCGGCCTACAATGCCTTAATAGGTCGGACAACGTTAAATCAACTCAGTGCAATAGTTTCAACTCCACATCTATGTATGAAATTCCCAACTGCGGAAGGGATAGCTACAATAAAAGCAGATCAAAGGATGACACGTCGCTGTTACAACGAAAGCCTAAACCTCCGAGGTGAAGGAGGAGAGTTCCACACAATCGAGCTCGGTGGAGTTCAGAGGCGAGAAGAACTCCAACCACAACCCGAAGGAGAAGTAGAAAGAATCCAGATCGGAGACACCTCGGATAAAACAACTAATATTGGTACGATCCTAAAAGGAGACATAAAGGAGTCACTAATACGGTTCCTACAAGATAATGTTGATCTCTTCGCATGGAAAGCCGCCGACATGCCAGGTATTGATCCCGAAATAATGAGCCACAAGTTGGCAGTCTATCCGGGATCCCGGCCGGTACAACAAAGACGAAGAAAACTTGGACCAGAACGAGCTCAGGCTGTAGAGGAGCAAGTACAAGCGCTACTTGAGCCGGGTTCATAAGGGAAGTCAAGTATCCACTATGGCTAGCAAACGTCGTCTTGGTGAAAAAGTCAAATGGGAAGTGGCGAATGTGTACCGACTACACCGACCTCAACAAAGCCTGCCCAAAAGACCCCTACCCACTCCCAAGCATCGATGCTCTAGTAGATGCTTCATCAGAATATAAGTATCTCTCATTCATGGACGCATATTCAGGGTACAATCAAATCCCTATGTATCCACCAGATCAAGAAAAAACCTCGTTCCTAACACCGAAAGCAAACTACTGTTACATAGTGATGCCTTTTGGTCTCAAGAACGCAGGAGCTACTTATCAAAGGCTAATGAATAAAGTCTTCTCAGATCACATCAGAAAAATCATGGAGGTCTACGTGGATGACATGTTGATAAAGACACAAAGCGAAGAGACATTATTAACCGATTTGATTCAAGTATTCGATACCATAAGGAAGCACGGCATGCGACTCAACCCGGCTAAATGCACCTTCGCAGTTGAAGCAGGTAAATTTTTAGGATTTATGCTCACACAAACGGGAATCGAGGCAAATCCAGATAAATGCCAGGCCATACTCAACATGAAGAGCCCAACCTGCGTCAAAGAGGTACAACAACTCAATGGAAGGTTGGCAGCCTTGTGCAGATTCCTCGCAAGATCAGCGATAAGATCCCTCCCTTTCTACGCTACCTTGAAGAAGGGAAAGAACTTCGAATGGACAGCGGAATGTGAACAAGCCTTCAAAAACTTCAAAGATTTCTTGGGGCAACCACCTATCCTATCTCGACCACAAGAGGGAGAATCGCTCATACTATACCTCGCAGTAGGAAGTCAGGCAATAGCCTCAGCGCTGATTCGAGAAGACGAAAGAGGACAACAACCCGTCTACTTCATTAGTAAAGCACTACAGGGGTCAGAGCTGAACTACCAGAAAATAGAAAAATTTGCATATGCTCTGATACTCACATACCATCAAAGTTCGGACCAACCAGCCCATAAAAGGGATATTACAGAAAATAGATCTGGCAGGAAGAATCCTACAATGGGCAATCGAGTTGTCCGAGTTCGACCTCCAATATGAGGCACGGACAGCCATCAAATCACAACACCTGGCCGATTTCATCGCAGAATTCACAGACATCCCGGAAATCCCCATAGAGCGGAACAATACGTCGACGGATCCTCAAATAAAATAGGAAGCAGTGCGGGTGTGATAATCGAAAGCAACCAAGGAACTCAACTTGAGCTCTCCCTTAAATTCGGATTCCCGGCCTCAAACAATCAAGCGGAATACGAAGTGCTACTAGCCGGTTTGAAGCTGGCTAGGGAAGTTGGAGCTCGGAAACTCAATATCTACAGCGACTCACAAGTCGTTACCTCACAAATAACAGGAAGCTACCAAGCTAAAGACCCAACCATGAAAAAATATTTGGATAGAACCAAAGAACAGCTCGGACAACTTGGAGAATACAGGATCTACCACATTCCCCGTGAGCAAAATGCCCGAGCTGATGCACTTTCAAAATTAGCCAGCACCAAACCAGGGGGCAACAACAGAAGTCTCATCCAGGAGATACTACAGAACCCGTCAATATCGGAAGAAGAAGTCCTAGCCATAGTAGGTCAGGATCAAGGATGGATGACCCCCATAATAAATTACCTCAAAACAGAAGCACTCCCTACAGATGAAAAGGAGGCAAAAAGGCTAAAAAGGGAGGCACAGTACCACACTATCATAAACAACACACTATACAAAAGAGGGATATCAACACCTTTACTAAAATGCGTACCGACTTCTAACACAAAGAAAGTCTTGGAGGAAGTGCACAGCGGCATTTGTGGTAATCATCTCGGAGCGCAAGCCCTCACCAAAAAGATACTCCGGACAGGATTCTATTGGCCAACACTACAAAAGGATGCTACAGAATTTGTGAGGACATGCCCACCATGCCAGAAGCATGCCAACTTTCACATCGCCCCACCAGAAAAGCTTATCAGCGTGACCTTGCCCTGGCCATTTGCAAAATGGGGACTCGACCTTCTCGGACCCTTCCCACAGGGATCGGGACAAGTAAAATTCCTCATAGTAGGAGTAGACTATTTCACAAAATGGATCGAGGCAGAACCCCTGGCCAAAGCCACCGCTCAAAGAAGTCGAAAATTCCTATATAGGAACATTATTACGAGGTTCGGGGTACCATACTCCATCACCACGGACAACGGTACCTAATTTACAGAGGCAGGCTTTAGAAAACTGGTGGCCGACTTAAACATAAAACACCAGTTCACCTCCGTCGAACATCCCCAAGCCAATGGACAAGCCGAAGCGGCCAACAAAGTCATATTGGCCGGACTAAAGCGGAGGCTACAAGAAGCAAAAGGAGCCTGGGCCGAGGAACTCCCACAAGTCCTATGGGCGTATCGAGCAACCCCCCATTCTACTACAAACGAATCACCATTCCTACTGGCATACGGAGCAGAGGCAATGATTCCAATAGAAATCGAAGAAGGATCTCCCCGAGTAGTCCACTACAATGAACGAGCAAACTCTCAACTTCAGAGAGAAGAACTCGACTTGTTACCCTAAATCCAAGAAAGAGCTCGGATCAGGGAAGAAGCTCTAAAACGACGAATGGCTTCCAGATATAATCTAAAGGTAGTGCCGAGAAGCTTCGCAGAAAATGATCTCATCCTAATCAGAAATGACATTGGAACAGCTCGACCCGGAAAAGGAAAGCTGGCAGCAAACTGGAAAGGACCCTACCGAGTCATTGAAGTACTGGGGAAGTGCTACTACAGACTGTCCGAGCTTGATGGACGAGAGCTTCACCGATCATGGAACGCCTGCAACCTACGAAGGTACTACAGTTAGAAAAGGTAAAAGGTCTCATTAAATGGATGCACTCTTTTTCCTGAAAAGGTTTTTTAATGAGGCACCAGGTCCAGACCTAGACCTGAAAAATCCTACATGTATATATTCGCATTTTCCTTTAAATAAAATATATTTTGGATATTCTACAAGAGTCCAAGACACATTAATCTGAAGTATTCATCGTCCGATTATAAAGCAACAGGTTGGCAGAAAGTGAAAAACAAATTCACTGCCCGACCACGATAAAGATAATCGTCCGATAAAGGTGAAAATGCGATTCACCCAAAGGACGATCTAAAGATGCCAACCATTTTCTACAAATCGGCAAAGATGAACACAGAATAATGTAATAAGTTATCGAAAGCAATCCAAAAAAGAACCTGACGAGGTCTTACGGATAGCTAAAATAATAACTTAAAGACTGGCCGACGTGCGGAAGTCGGACCAAGTCAACCCAAGTTATAAGTAAACCCTGGAAAGAGGTCTGGCCAACCCTATTAAAGAGGATTACTTTAACTTAGAAGGGCCCGACATAATAAAAGTCTACCCAAAACGAAAAGTTATATAAGTAGTCCCTGAAAGAGATCTGACAAAAGATCCAAGAAAGAGGACTACGAAAAATAACTTAAAGGAGACCGATATAACCAAGTCGGACTCCTACCATTAAAAAAGTTATACAAGTAGTCCCTGAAAGAGATCTGACAAAAGATCCAAGAAAGAGGACTACGAAAAATAACTTAAAGGAGACCGATATAAACAAGTCGGACTCCTACCATTAAAAGAGTTATACAAGTAGTCCCTGAAAGAGACCTGACAAAGGTCTAAAAAAGAGGATTACAGAAATAACTTAAAAGGAGACCAACATAACAAAGTCAGACTCCTGCTATTGAAAAGTTATACAAGTAGTCACTGAAAGAGATCTGACAAAGATCCAGGAAAGAGGATTACAGAAATAAAGGGAACCAACGCAAAAAATCAGTTGGAGAAACACCAAAAATACCTACAAAAACGAGAAAACAAGTCGGATCCACACAAATACAAAGGATCCAAGCTACAAAGGATAAGCACGAGGCAATCCAAAAAGGTCAAACTGCAAGGTCCAACATTCTTATAAAATAGAAGAAAAAACCTTGATATGATCTACAAAGTTTTAAAGCCTCGGAGGCCATCAAAAAAGGATAACGAGCTACTTTTGGTTGTCAGAAAACGTCAGCAAATAAATAAAAAGTTTTAAGAGCCCACAAGCCGGGCCAACTAACATGAGAATCCAGAAAAAGATTAGCAAACATTAGGAGCATCCTTGGCAATATCAGGACAAGGAGAAGGAGAACGAGTCTGAATAGGCACGGCATCTATAGTTCCATCCTCCCGGTTCAGAACTTGGCAATCTGAATCAGGTGCAACCGGAGGAGTAGAGGTAGTCGACACTTTGGCAGAGGACACAAGAGGAGGATCAGCATCATCATCACCCTCGTCATCAGGGACAATCTTTCCATCTCTGACAACATTGTCTAAACTGAAAAGGGTGAGATCGGCCTCGGGAGCAATGACCCGAACTTGCTCCTTCAAGTTCTCGTAAGCAGCAGTCACGCTGCCGACAAGATGACCTTGGAGCTCAGAATAATCCTCCCGAGCACTGTCCAACTCCCCCCTCAGACGCATCACCTCCCGATAAGTTGTAACATAACTATCTTTATGCATCAGGGCTGTGTCCTCGGCCAACCTCAAAGAAGCCGCCAATGAAAGAGAACTCGCCTTCTCATTCTCTAGATCCTTCTCTAACTTGGTCACCTTTAATTCGAGCTCCTCCTTCAGCCGCTTCATCCGGTCAAACTCTTGCTTTGCCTCCTCCATAAATGCCTTGGTGGCATGAAGAGGGAGACTTTGAGCAGTCCGGTGTATAACAGCTGCCATAAACGCCATCTGCACGTGATTCCGGGCCATAAATTCCAAATGATGGAGGATGGACACATCGTCCATCGAAAGGGTACCATAGGGCCCAATTTCCCAATTTGTTGATCTATGAACTCGATGGCATTGAAGTCAGGGGCATTAAGGTCGAAGGGTTCAACCGTCTTTTGGGTCTTACTTGGAGGGGCCGCAGATGGAACGGCAGAAGCAGGATGAGGATCCACCAAGCGGACCCGAGGTGTCGGAATCACTTTCTTCACCATGAGGGAACTCGGCACTGATGGCTTCTCGCGCACTTGGGAGGACCCCTCCCCAGCCGCCTTGGCGGCAATATTCCAAGCAGCAGTCGCCTTCTGCGCCCTCTTAAAAGCTTTCATGGATTCGTTATTCTTCATTGCCTCTGCAAATAAAACAAAAGTCAAGCTACAAATCGAACAAGCCGGAAATACAGCTACAAGTAAACATAAACAGATAGTAAAGAAAACACAAGATACCCAATTCAGTTTGAAGAAGAGAAGGATTGGTTAGAAATTTCTTTGTATCAAGATGGGGAGGCTGACCCCAGCGCTCTTCCAAAACAGTCACAAAGGCCCGCTTAGCCTCATCCAACATGTCCCAAGAATACCTGGAGACCCTCACATCTTTTTGCCATTCCAGGGGAAAGGCAGGCTCATCATTTTCATCCAGGAAAAAGGGCCGAGTTCCTTCAACAGCTTGGACCTTGAAAAAGTAGTTTTTAAAATCACGAAATGACTCGTCAAACATGGAAAAGACCTTCTTTCCTTAGGTAGAGCGAAAGGAGACCCAAGATGCCTTCTTTTTTAGAGCGAGATACATAGGAGAACCATGGAGTCCACCCAATCGGCCATGCCCGCAGGAACCTGGGAAGGCATCTCTACAACGTTATTTCGGGAAGACATGAGACCAACTAAATCCTACAAAAAGAAAAGAAGAGTGGATTACTTAAAACATCTCAGACATGGGTCAAAACATCTCAAAAGGACGGATTAAACAAGGGAAAAACCCCAAAACTCAAAAGAAGAAGTCTAGGAGCATCCCTTGGAGGCAGTAAACAAGAAGGGCCCTCAAAATCGTTTCTACAATCTACATCTCGGCACCCATCAGAATAAAGTCCAGAAAAGAAAGCAAAAGAAGAGAAAAATGCAAAAATCCACCCTTCTACAGTTTATCAAGAAAAGCATCGCTCCTACAGTTTACCAACACTACTGCTACAGTTCATCAGAACACCAAAAAGGCCAATGGAAAAATAGCAAAGACACAAACTTCTCCAAATCAAGCAAAATCATCACCTAAGGCACAAACAGAAACAGCGGAAACATGTGGTGGACGAAATTGTGATCCTCAAAGTTGGTCTCTTTATATTCGTGTGAAATCAAAAATACCCGAAAGAGATAATGGTGTGATAAATTGAGATCTTAATAATCCCTGGTGTGATCATAACTCCGTTCAACTTAACCAGCAAGTGTACTGGGTCATCCAAGTAATACCTTACGTGAGTAAGGGTCGATCCCACAGAGATTGTTGGTATGAAGCAAGCTATGGTCACCTTGTAAATCTCAGTTAGGCAGATTAAATGGTTATGGTTTTCGAAAATTAGTAATAAATAGAAAATAAAAGGGATAGAAATACTTATGTAAATCAATAGTTGAAATTTCAGATAGGCGTATGGAGATGCTGTGCTCCTCTTGAATCTCTACTTTCTTATTACATTCATCCAATCCTTCTTACTCCTTTCCATGGCAAGCTGTATGTAGGGCATCACCATTGTCAATGGCTACATCCCATCCTCTCAGTGAAAATGGTCCTATGCTCTGTCACAGCACGGCTAATCATCTGTCGGTTCTCAATCAGGTCGGAATAGAATCCCTTAATTCTTTTGCGTTTGTCATCACGCCCAGCCTTCAGGAGTTTGAAGCTCGTCACAGTCATTCAATCCCAGAATCCTACTCGGAATACCATAGACAAGGTTTAGACTTTCCAGATCCTCATGAATGCCGCCATCTATCTAACTTATACCACAAAGATTCTGTTGGGGAATCTAAGAGATATGCGCCCGGCCTAAAGTAGAACGGAAGTGGTTGTCAGTCACGCGTGTTCATAGGTGAGAATGATGATGAGTGTCACGGATCATCACATTCATCAAGTTGAAGTGCAACGTATATCTTGGAATAAGAATAAAAGAGAATTGAATAAAAAGTAATAGTAATTGTATTGAAACTTGAGGTACAACAGAGCTCCACACCCTTAATCTATGGTGTGTAGAAACTCCACCGTTGAAAATACATAAGTGAAAGGTTCAGGCATGGCCGAGTGGCCAGCCCCCTAAAACGTGATCAATAGCCTCCTAAGATGAAGAATAAAACAAAACTGAGACCAAAGATGAAATGTGGTCAAAAGACGACTAATACACTAGTAAAAAGTCTTATTTATACTAAACTAGCTACTAGGGTTTACATGAGTAAGTAATTGATGCATAAATCCACTTCCGGGGCCCACTTGGTGTATGTTTGGGCTGAGCTTGATCTATCCACGAGCTGAGGCTTTTCTTGGAGTTGAACGCCAAGTTATAACGTGTTTTGGGCGTTCAACTCCGGATCATGACGTGTTTCTGGCGTTTAACTCCAGAAAGCAGCATGTACTTGGCGTTCAACGCCAAGTTACGTCGTCAATTTCCGAATAAAGTATGGACTATTATATATTGATGGAAAGCTCTGGATGTCTACTTTCCAACGCATTTGAGAGCGCGCCATTTAGAGTTCTGTAGCTCCAGAAAATCCATTTTGAGTGCAGGGAGGTCAGATTCCAACAGCATCAGCAGTCCTTTTGTCAGCCTTTTTCAGAGTTTTGCTCAAGTCCCTCAATTTCAGCCAGAAATTACCTGAAATCACAGAAAAACACACAAACTCATAGTAAAGTCCAGAAATGTGAATTTAACATAAAAACTAATGAAAACATCCCTAAAAAGTAGCTTGAACTTACTAAAAACTACCTAAAAACAATGCCAAAAAACGTATAAATTATCCGCTCATCACAACACCAAACTTAAATTATTGCTTGTCCCCAAGCAACTGAAAATCAATTAGGATAAAAAGAAGAGAATATACTATAAATTCCAAAATATCAATGAATATTAATTATAATTAGATGAGCGGGATTTGTAGCTTTTTGCTTCTGAACAGTTTTGGCATCTCATTTTTTCCTTTGAAGTTTAGAATGATTGGCTTCTCTAGGAACTTAGAATTTTGGATAGTGTTATTGACTTTCCTAGTTAACCATGTTGATTCTTGAACACAGCTACTTATGAGTCTTGGCCGTGGCCCTAAGCACTTTGTTTTCCAGTATTACCACCAGATACACAAATGCCACAGACACATAACTGGGTGAACCTTTTCAGATTGTGACTCAGCTTTGCTAGAGTCCCCAGTTAGAGGTGTCCAGAGCTCTTAAGCACACTCTTTTTGCTTTGGATCATGACTTTAACCACTCAGTCTCAAGCTTTTCACTTGGACCTGCATGCCACAAGCACATAGTTAGGGACAACTTGATTTAGCCGCTTAGGCCTGGATTTTATTTCCTTGGGCCCTCCTATCCATTGATGCTCAAAGCCTTGGATCCTTTTTACCCTTGCCTTTTGGTTTTAAGGGCTATTGGCTTTTTCTGCTTGCTTTTTCTTTTTCTTTCTAATTTTTTTTCGCCATTTTCTTTCTTTTTTTTTTCGCAAGCCTTTTGTTTTCACTGCTTTTTCTTGCTTCAAGAATCAATTTCATGATTTTTCAGATCATCAATAACATTTGTCTTTGTTCATCATTCTTTCAAGAGCCAACAGTTTTAACATTCATAAACAACAAGATAAAAAATATGCACTGTTCAAGCATTCATTCAGAAAACAAAAAGTATTGTCACCACATCAACATAATTAATTTAAATTCAAGGATAAATTCGAAATTCATGTACTTCTTGTTCTTTTGAATTAAAACATTTTTTATTTAAGAAAGGTGAAGGATTAATGGAATTATTCATAACTTTAAGACATAGTAAACACTAATGATCAAGAAGTAGAGACACAAAATATAGATAAACATAACATAGAAACCGAAAAGCAGAAAGAAATAAGAACAAGGAATGAATCCACCTTTAGTGGCGTCTTCTTCTTGAAGGACCAACATTGTCCTTAAGCTCTTCTATGTCCCTTCCTTTCCTTTGTTGCTCCTCCCTCATTGCTCTTTGATCTTTTCTTATTTCATGGAGAATGATGGAATGCTCATGATGTTCCACCCTTAATTGTTCAACATTGTGGCTCAAATCTTCTAAGGAAGTGTTGAGTTGTTCCCAATAATTGTTGGGAGGAAAGTGCATCCCTTGAGGCATCTCAAGGATTTCTTGATGATGAGCTTCCTCATGCATCTCTTGAGATCCGTGGAGGGTCTCTCTTGCTTGCTCCATCCTCTTCTTGGTGATGGGCTTATCCTCTTCAATGGAGATGTCTCCTTCTATGATAACTCCAGCTGAGTAACATAGATGGCAAATAAGGTGAGGAAAAGCTAGCCTTGCCATGGTGGAGGACATGTCGGCTATTTTGTAGATTTCATTGGAGATGACCTCATGAACTTCTACTTCCTCTCCAATCATGATGCTATGAATCATGATGGCCCGATCCAAAGTAACTTAAGATCGGTTGCTAGTAGGAATGATGGAGCGTTGAATGAACTCCAACCATCCTCTAGCCACAGGCTTGAGGTCCAGTCTTCTTAGTTGAACTGGCTTGCCTTTGGAGTCTCTCTTCCATTGAGCTCCTTCCACACATATGTCCGTAAGGACTTGATCCAACCTTTGATTAAAGTTGACCCTTCTAGTGTAGGGGCATTCATCTCCTTGCATCATAGGCAAGTGAAACGCCAACCTCACATTTTCCGGACTAAAATCTAAGTATTTCCCCCGAACCATTGTGAGATAATTCTTTGGATTCGGGTTCATACTTTGATCATGGTTCCTAGTGATCCATGCATTGGCATAGAACTCTTGAACCATTAAGATTCTGACTTGTTGCATGGGGTTGGTTAAGACTTCCCAACCTCTTCTTCGGATTTCATGTCGGATCTCCGGATACTCATTTTTCTTGAGCTTGAAAGGGACCTCAGGGATCACCTTCTTCTTTGCCACAACATCATAGAAGTGGTCTTGATGGCTTTTAGAGATGAATCTTTCCATCTCCCATGACTCGGAGGTGGAAGCTTTTGTCTTCCCTTTTCCTTTTCTAGAGGATTCTCCGGCCTTAGGTGCCATTGATGGTAGTGAAAAACAAAAAAGATTGTGCTTTGACCACACCAAACTTAAAATATTGCTCGTCCTCGAGCAATAGAAGAAAGAAGAGAAGAAGAAGAAGAAGAGAATATGGTAGAGAGGGAGAGATGTAGGTTCGGCCAAGGTGAAGAAGAGGGGGTTGTGTTATGTGAAAATGAAGTAGAATGGAAGGGTATATATAGGGAGAGGGGGGAATGTATGTTCGGCCATTTAGGGTGGGAATGGGTGGGAAAATGGTTTTGAATTTTTGAAGGTAGGTGGGGTTTATGGGGAAGAGTGGATGGATGTGAGTGGTGAAGGGGGTGATTGGGAAGAGGGATTGAGGTGATTGGTGAAGAGTGTTGGGAAGTGTGACATGGGGAATACTCATCACAAAATAGGATTAGGAGGTAAGGTAGGAATATAGTAGGTGGGGATCCTATGGGGTCCACAGATCCTGAGGTGATCCTGTGGGGTCCAGAGATCCTGAGGTGTCAAGGAATTCCATCCCTGCACCAAATAGGCATGTAAAATGCCTTTGCACACCATTCTGGCATTTAAACGCCGTGTGGTGCACATTCTGGGCGTTCAACGCCCATGTAAAGCATGTTTCTGGCGTTGAACGCCAGTTTCATGCTTGTTACTGGCGTTCAGCGCCAACTTTTCTTCTCTAGGCACATTCCTGGCGTTCAGCGCCAGAATGTTGCTTGTTTCTGGCGTTCAGCGCCAGGTTGATGCTCTGTTCGGCGTTGAACGCCAGCCAGATGCTCCTTACTGGCGTTGAACGCCAGCCTGTGCTTCCTCCAAGGTGTGATTTTTCTTCTGCTGTTTTTGATTCTGTTTTTAATTTTTCTATTTTTTTCGTGAGTCCACATGATCATGTACCTAATGAAACACAAAATAACAATAAAATAAAATAAAATAAAAATTAGATAAATAAAATTGGGTTGCCTCCCAACAAGCGCTTCTTTAATGTCAATAGCTTGACAGTGGCTCTCATGGAGCCACAAGGTGATCAAGTCAATGTTGTATAGTCCCAACACCAAACTTAGAGTTTGGATATGGGGTCTTAACACCAAACTTTAGAGTTTGGTTGTGGCCTCCCAACACCAAACTTAGAGTTTGACTGTGGTGGCTCTTCTTAACTCTGAACTGAGAGAAGCTCTTCATGCTTACTCTCTTTTGTCACAGAGGGATGGCCATGTGCCTTAAACACAAGGTAGTTCCCATTCAATTGAAGGACTAATTCACCTCTGTTGACACCTATCACAGCTCCTGCTGTGGCTAGGAAAGGTCTTCTAAGGATGATGCATTCATCCTCTTCTTTCCTAGTGTCTAAGATTATGAAATCAGCAGGGATGTAAAGGCCTTCAACCTTTACTAACACGTCCTCCACTGTTCCATAAGCTTGTCTCAATGACTTGTCTGCCAATTGTAATAAGAACAAGGCAGGTTGTACCTCAATGATCCCCAGCTTCTCCATTACAGAGAGTGGCATAAGGTTTATCCCTGACCCTATATCACATAGAGACTTTTCAAAGGTCATGGTGCCTATGGTACAAGGTATTAAGAACTTGCCAGGATCTTGTCTCTTTTGAGGTAAAATTTGCTGAATCCAGGTATCTAGTTCATTAATGAGCAAGGGAGGTTCACTTTCCCAAGTCTCATTACCAAACAACTTGGCATTCAGCTTCATGATAGCTCCTAAGTATTGAGGAACTTGCTCTCCACTCACATCTTCATCCTCTTCAGAGGAAGAATAGTCTTCAGAGCTCATGAATGGCAGAAGGAGATTTAATGGAATCTCTATGGTCTTTGTATGAGCCTCAGATTCCTTTGGATCCTTAATAGAAAACTCATTCTTGCTTGAAGGACGTCCCAGGAGGTCTTCCTCACTAGGATTTTCGTCCTCCTCCTCCCTTGTGCATTCGGCCACATTGATCACATCAATGGCCTTGCACTCTCCTTTTGGATTCTCTTCTGTATTGCTTGGGAGAATACTGGGAGGAGTTTCAATGATTTTCTTACTCAGCTGGCCCACTTGTGCCTCCAGATTTCTAATGGAGGATCTTGTTTCACTCATGAAACTGAAAGTGTCCTTTGACAGATCAGAGACTAGATTGGCTAAATTAGAAGTGTTTTGTTCAGAATGCTCTGTCTGTTGCTGAGAAGATGATGGGAAAGGCTTGCTATTGCTCAGCCTATTGCGTCCACCATTGTTAACGCCTTGCTGAGGCTTTTGTTGATCCTTCCATGAGAAATTTGGATGATTTCTCCATGATGAGTTATAGGTGTTTCTATAAGGTTCACCCATGTAATTAACCTCTACCATGGCAGGGTTCTCAGGATCATAAGCTTCTTCAGAAGCTGCCTCTTTAGTACTGTTGGATGCATTTTGCCATCCATTCAGACTTTGAGAGATCATGTTGACTTGCTGAGTCAACACTTTGTTCTGAGCCAATATGGCATTCAGAGCATCAATTTCAAGAACTCCTTTCTTCTGAGGTATCCCATTATTCACGGAATTCCTCTCAGAAGTGTACATGAATTGGTTGTTTGCAACCATGTCAATGAGTTCTTGAGCCTCTTCAGGCATTTTCTTTAGGTGAATAGATCCACCTGCAGAATGGTCCAATGACATTTTCGAAAATTCAGATAGACCATAATAGAATATATCTAATATGGTCCATTCTGAAAACATGTCAGATTGAAATCTTTTGGTCAGCTGCTTGTATCTTTCCCAAGCTTCATAGAGGGATTCACCATCTTTTTTTGGAAGGTTTGAACATCTACTCTCAGCTTGCTCAGCTTTTGAGGAGGAAAGAATTTATCCAAGAAGGCAGTGACCAGCTTATCCCAGGAGTCCAGGCTATCCTTGGGTTGTGAATCCAACCATATTCTAGCTCTGTCTCTTACAGCAAAAGGGAAAAGCATGAGTCTGTAGACTTCAGGATCAACTCCATTCGTCTTTATAGTCTCACAGATCTGCAAGAACTCAGTTAAAAACTGATAAGGATCTTCAGATGGAAGTCCATAAAACTTGCAGTTTTGTTGCATTAAGGCAACTAGCTGAGGTTTCAGCTCAAAGTTGTTGGCCCCAATGGCAGGGATGGAGATGCTTCTTCCATCAAATTTGGATGTTGGCTTTGTGAAGTCACCAGCATTCTCCTTGCATTATTATTATTTTCGGCTGCCATCTCCTTCTCTTGTTCTAATGTTTCTGAAAGGTTACCTTTAGATTGTTGTAATTTAGCTTCTCTTAATTTTCTCTTCAGAGTCCTTTCAGGTTCTGGATCAATTTCAACAAGAGTGCCTTTATCCTTGTTCCTGCTCATATGAAAGAGAAGAAAACAAGAAAAGAAAGAGGAGTCCTCTATGTCACAGTATAGAGATTCCTTTATGTTTGTAGAAGAAGAAAGGGGAGAAGAGTAAAGAAGAATGGGTTTCGGATATTTAGATGGAGAGAGGTGAAGAGAAGTGTTAGTAATTAAATAATTAAATAGAATAAGAGAGAAGAGATAGAAAATTCGAAAATAATTTAAAAAAAAGGGTTAGTAATTTTCGAAAATTAGAAATAAGATAAGATTAAAATTAAAATTTAAAACAAAAAGAATTTTTGAAAAAGAGATGAGATATTTTCGAAAATTAGAGAGGGATAGGTAGTTAGTTGGTTTTGAAAAAGATAGGAAACAAACAAAAAGTTAGTTAGTTGATTGAAAAAGATATTAAAATCAAATTTTGAAAGGATAAGAAGATAAGAAGTTAGATAAGATATTTTGAAATCAAATTTTGAAAAAGATAAAAAAAATTTTTTTTTTGAAAAATATAAGATAAAAGATAAAAAGATATGTTTGAAAAAGATTTAATTTTTTAAAATTACTTAACTAATAAGAAACTAAGAGATAAGATTCTAGAACTTAAAGATTGAACCTTTCTTAACAAGAAAGTAACAAACTTCAAATTTTTGAATCAATCACATTAATTGTTAGCTAATTTTCAAAAATATGATATAAAGATAAGAAAAAGAATTTTTGAAATTTTCGAAAAATAGAAAAAAAATGAAAAAGATATGATTTTTGAAAAAGATTTTGAAAAGATAAGATTTTTAAAATTGAAAATTTGACTTGACTTGTAAGAAACAACTAATTTTAAAAAATTTTGACCAAGTCAACCTAAAATTTCGAAAATTTGGAGGGAAATAAGGAAAAGATATTTTTTTTATTTTTGAAATTTTAAAGATGAGAGAGAAAAACATAAAAATGACCCAAAATATGAAAATTTTGGATCAAACACATAATGCATGCAAGAACACTATGAATGTCAAGATGAACACCAAGAACACTTTGAAGATCATGATGAACATCAAGAACATAATTTTGAAAAATTTCTGATGCAAAGAAAACATGCAAGACACCAAACCTAGAAAGCTTTAATGCATGGACTCTAACAAACGAAAAATGCACATGAAAAACAACAAAAGACACAAAACAAGAAAACATCAAGATCAAACAAGAAGACTTGTCAAGAACAACTTGAAGATCATGAAGAACACTATGAATGCATGAAATTTTCGAAAGTTGGTCTCTTTGTATTCGTGTGAAATCAAAAATACCCCAAAGAGATCATGGTGTGATAAATTGGGATCTTAATAATCCCTGGTGTGATCATAACTCCGTTCAACTTAACCAGCAAGTGTACTGGGTCATCCAAGTAATACCTTACGTGAGTAAGGGTCGATCCCACAGAGATTGTTGGTATGAAGCAAGCTATGGTCACCTTGTAAATCTCAGTTAGGCAGATTAAATGGTTATGGTTTTCGAAAATTAGTAATAAATAGAAAATAAAAGGGATAGAAATACTTATGTAAATCAATAGTTGAAATTTCAGATAGGCGTATGGAGATGCTGTGCTCCTCTTGAATCTCTACTTTCTTATTACATTCATCCAATCCTTCTTACTCCTTTCCATGGCAAGCTGTATGTAGGGCATCACCATTGTCAATGGCTACATCCCATCCTCTCAGTGAAAATGGTCCTATGCTCTGTCACAGCACGGCTAATCATCTATCGGTTCTCAATCAGGTCGGAATAGAATCCCTTAATTCTTTTGCGTTTGTCATCACGCCCAGCCTTCAGGAGTTTGAAGCTCGTCACAGTCATTCAATCCCAGAATCCTACTCGGAATACCATAGACAAGGTTTAGACTTTCCGGATCCTCATGAATGCCGCCATCTATCTAACTTATACCACAAAGATTCTGTTGGGGAATCTAAGAGATATGCGCCCGGCCTGAAGTAGAACGGAAGTGGTTGTCAGTCACGCGCGTTCATAGGTGAGAATGATGATGAGTGTCACGGATCATCACATTCATCAAGTTGAAGTGCAACGTATATCTTGGAATAAGAATAAAAGAGAATTGAATAAAAAGTAATAGTAATTGTATTGAAACTTGAGGTACAACAGAGCTCCACACCCTTAATCTATGGTGTGTAGAAACTCCACCGTTGAAAATACATAAGTGAAAGGTTCAGGCATGGCCGAGTGGCCAGCCCCCTAAAACGTGATCAATAGCCTCCTAAGATGAAGAATAAAACAAAACTGAGACCAAAGATGAAATGTGGTCAAAAGACGACTAATACACTAGTAAAAAGTCTTATTTATAATAAACTAGCTACTAGGGTTTACATGAGTAAGTAATTGATGCATAAATCCACTTCCGGGGCCCACTTGGTGTATGTTTGGGCTGAGCTTGATCTATCCATGAGCTGAGGCTTTTCTTGGAGTTGAACGCCAAGTTATAACGTGTTTTGGGCGTTCAACTCCGGATCATGACGTGTTTCTGGCGTTTAACTCCAGAAAGCAGCATGTACTTGGCGTTCAACGCCAAGTTACGTCGTCAATTTCCGAATAAAGTATGGACTATTATATATTGATGGAAAGCTCTGGATGTCTACTTTCCAACGCATTTGAGAACGCGCCATTTGGAGTTCTGTAGCTCCAGAAAATCCATTTTGAGTGCAGGGAGGTCAGATTCCAACAGCATCAGCAGTCCTTTTGTCAGCCTTTTTCAGAGTTTTGCTCAAGTCCCTCAATTTCAGCCAGAAATTACCTGAAATGACAGAAAAACACACAAACTCATAGTAAAGTCCAGAAATGTGAATTTAACATAAAAACTAATGAAAACATCCCTAAAAGTAGCTTGAACTTACTAAAAACTACCTAAAAATAATGCCAAAAAGCGTATAAATTATCCGCTCATCAACATGAAAAAGAAAAAGATTCAAGCAAACAAAAGATTCGTACCGAAAAAGAGAAAAAACCATAGCATGAAACAAGTCAAGCACGATAAAAACAGAAAGATCCAAACTTTCTCCAAAAGGAAGATCAAAAGGAAAACTCCATCGCAAAAACAAGAAATAAACACGAAATGGGACTAACCTGGAGAATAGAAGAAAACCTCGAAGAAAGCTGAAGAGCAGAAGCAACAAAGCCACCCCCTCGAAGTGGAAGAAATGCAAAGACAGAAGGAGAAAATGTGGAATCAGCCCTCTTCCGAAAATGCAGTAGCAGAACAGACGTCACAAAGAAGAAACTACAAACTCTGGGCAAGAAACAGAAAATGAGAGAGTAAAGGGAGGAGTTACGGAGGAGAAGTGAAGAAGAGAAACCGTTTTTTGATTGAGAGATTCAAAATAAAATACAAGGGAGAATGGGGCAATTAATGCCAATTAAATGCGGATGATAAAACCGCTTGCGTTCCCAAAAAAGCGCTAATACAAAAAGCGCGCGCTTTTAGAGGAAAACATTCTACATTCAAAAAGGACTTTACAAAGAAAGGAATTGACAAAATGCTTGAGTTCGACTTCACTGAAGAAAGGACCAAAGTCAAAAGACTCGGCCTCGAAAAAAGAAGACCGAGCTCAAGCAGGGGCACTGTTCATACCCTGGGTCGAGCTGTCCGACCCGGGATGTTCTACAGGTAAAGCGACCGACCTCTTCAGGTCAGGAAAACCCGACCTCTTCTTAAAGAGCTCGGCCAAGTCACAGGAAAGCCCAAACAAAGGGCCCAAATAGAGGAACACGCCCCAAATCCTAAAGGTGGCCCAAGCCTACAGAGAGAATGGCGGTTCCCTTAAAGATAAGATGACCTCACTTAAAGATAAGATAAGATAACTAACTTATCTTATCCACAGAAGGCCACATCTCACCATTATAAATACACTGGAGCATCCAGGTATAACTCATACTCTGATTCTACTCAATACCTGCTTAATACCCTTGCTAACATAAGCATCGGAGTCCCTTGCAGGTACCCCCCACCCTCCGGGGACGAAGGATCAGCACCACTACCAAGTCCAACAAGTCGGACACATCAGCTCCGGCCGCCGTACACCTGCCGGACACGCCGGCTCCGACCAACACAGAAGATCTCATCCGAGATCGGCCTACAATTTTAGGTAACCCACGGAACAGATCCCAACCACCACATCAGCAACTTCAGAAGTAGAATGTACCTCACTGATGCCCCAGATGCTGTTTGCTGTAAGGCTTTTCCAACAACTCTCACAAAGACAGTGATCCGATGGTTCGACAACCTACCCCCGAAGTCCATCTCAAGCTTTGATGAGTTAGCTAAAAAATTCCTAGCCAGATTCTCCATTCAGAAAGATAAAGCCAAGCACGCCCCCAGTTTACTAGGGATCAAACAAGGAGATCGGGAGAGCCTCCGCAACTACATGGAGAGATTCAACAAAACATGCATGGATATACAAAGCTTACCAACGGAGGCCGCCATCATGGGACTCATCAATGGCCTACGAGAGGGACCTTTCAGCCAATCTATATCAAAAAAGTACCCAACCTCCTTAGACGAAGTGCAGGAGCGGGCAGAAAAGTATATCAACATGGAGGAAAACGCTCGGTTAGGAGAAACCTCAAAATCGGGGGCCTCCTACCGAGACAACGACAAGGAACCCAAAAGAAAAGAAGATCGACAAGGGGAGAAAATCAAAAAATACTATAACTACACCCCTCTCAGGGCATCCCTGGTCGAGATATACAAAGAAGTCTGCCATACGGAAAAAATTCCCCTAGCACGGCCGCTCAAAGGCAAAAGGGGAGGAGGAAACCGAAAGGAATATTGTGAATACCATCAAGTCCGAGGACACTCCACAAACAAAAGCTTCGACTTAAAAAATATCATAGAAAAATTGGTGAGAGAAGGAAAATTAGATCGATTCCTGGCCACCCGAGATGATCAAAGAAAGAGACGAAGGGATGAAGATACCGAACGAACAGAACAATCACCTCGGACACCAGAAAGACATGTTCACATGATACATGGCGGATTCACAACAGGTGGGATCTCCAAATCCTCTCGCAAAAGATATCTCAAAGAAGTATATCATGTCGAAGAAGAGGAGAAAGCACTCAACATTCCGGCAATAACATTCACTAAAGAGGACGCATCCAGCATCATCACAGAACACGATGATCCCATGGTTATCACCATTATATTGGCAAACGCCAACCTACACCACACATTAATAGACCAAGGGAATTCTGCCGACATCATATTCAAAACAGCCTTTGATAAACTTGGCTTGGAAGAAAAAGAACTTAAAGCATATCCAAACAACCTGTTTGGGCTAGGAGATACCCCGGTTCGACCACTCGGATACATACCACTGCATACAACCTTCGGAAGGGGACCAATCCAGGACCCTCAAAATAGACTACATCGTAGTCGATGTAAGTTCAGCTTACAACGCGCTCATAGGACGGACAACACTCAATCAACTAGGCGCAATAGTCTCGACCCCACACTAATGTATGAAGTTCCCAACCCCAAAAGGGATAGCCACGATAAAAGCAGACCAGAAGATGGCACGTCGCTGTTATAACGAAAGCCTAAACCTCAGAGGCAAAGGAGAAGAGTTCCACACAATCGAGCTGGGCAGAGTTCACCGACGAGAAGAATTTCGTCCCCAGCCAGAAGGCGAGATAGAAAAGATTCAGATCGGGGATACCACGGAAGAAACAACCAATATTGGCACAATCCTGAAAGGAGATTTAAAAGAATTACTAATACAATTCTTGCGAGATAACGTCGATCTCTTTGCATGGAAAGCCGCAGACATGCCAGGCATAGACCCTAAGCTAATGTGTCATAAGTTGGCAGTTTATCCAGGATCTCGACCGATGCAACAGAGACAAAGAAAACTTGGGCCAGAGAGATCCCAAGCTGTGGATGAGCAAGTACAGGCACTACTGGAAGCCGGATTCATAAGAGAAGTCAAATACCCGCTATGGCTAGCCAACGTTGTCTTGGTGAAAAAATCAAATGGGAAGTGGCGAATGTGCACCGATTACACCGATCTCAACAAGGCTTGTCCAAAAGATCCATACCCACTCCCAAGTATTGACGCTTTAGTAGATGCTTCCTCCGGATACAAATATCTCTCGTTTATGGACGCATACTCGGGATACAATCAAATCCCCATGTATCCACCAGATCAAGAAAAGACCTCGTTCCTAACACCGAAAGCAAACTACTGCTACATCGTGATGCCTTTCAGTCTTAAGAATGCAGGAGCTACTTATCAATGGCTAATGAATAAAGTCTTCTCAGATCACATCAGAAAAATCATGGAAGTTTATGTGGACGACATGTCGATAAAGATACAAAGCGAAGATATATTATTATCTGACCTGACTCAAGTGTTTTACACTATAAGGAAGCACAACATGCGGCTCAATCCCGCAAAATGCACCTTTGCAGTAGAAGTAGGCAAATTCTTAGGGAAAATAGGCAAAAACCCGTCTACTTCATTAGCAAAGCACTACAGGGATCCGAGCTGAACTACCAGAAAATAGAAAAATTTGCCTATACCTTCATCCTAACATCTCGATGACTCCGCCCGTACTTCCAGGCTCACACCATTAAGGTTCGAACTAACCAACCCATAAAAGGAATATTGCAGTAAACAGATCTGGCAGGCAGAATTCTACAATGGGCAGTCGAGTTGTCAGAAACGGCCGTCAAATCACAGTATTTGGCCGACTTTATCGCAGAATTCACAGATGCCCTAGAAACCCCCACAGAATGGAATCTTTACGTGGATGGTTCTTCAAATAAAACTGGAAGTGGCGCAGGCATGATAATAGAAAGCAACCAAGGAACCCAAGTTGAGCTCTCCCTCAAGTTCGGGTTCCCGGCCTCAAACAACCAGGCAGAATATGAAGCATTACTAGCCGGTTTGAAGCTGGCTAAAGAGGTCGGAGCTCAAAAACTCAACATTTACAGCGATTCACAAGTGGTCACATCATAAATAAGAAGAAGCTACCAAGCCAAAGATCCCACCATGAAAAAATATTTGGATAAAACCAAGGAACAGCTCGGATAAATCGGGGAGTATAAAATCTGCCACATACCCCGCGAACAAAATGCCCGAGCTGATGCACTCTCAAAACTAGCCAGTACCAAACCAGGGGGCAACAATAGGAGCCTCATCCAGGAAATGTTAAAAAACCCGTCAATCTCGGAAGAAGAAAAAGTCCTGACTATAACAAGTCAGGACCAAAGATGGATGACCCCCATAATCAACTACCTCAAAACAGGAACGTTCCCCACAGAAGAAAAGGAGGCAAAGAGGTTAAAAAGGGAGGCACAGTACTACACCATCATAAACAACATCCTGTACAAAAGAGGAATCTCAACACCTTTACTAAAATACGTGCTGACCTCCAACACAAGGGAAGTACTAGAAGAAATACACGGCGGTATTTGTGGCAATCATCTCGGAGCACGAGCTCTCGCCAAAAAAGTACTCCGAGCGGGATTTTATTGGCCAACTCTACAGAAAGAAGCTACAGAATTTGTAAAGACATGTCCACCATGTCAGAAACATGCCAACTTTCACATCGCCCCGCCAGAAGAGCTCATTAGCGTGACCTCGCCTTAGCCATTTGCAAAATGGGGACTCGATCTTCTCGGCCCCTTCCCACAGGGATCAGGACAAGTTAAATTCCTCATAGTAGGGGTAGATTACTTTACAAAGTGGATTGAGGCAGAGCCCCTAGCCAATGCCACCGCTCAGAGAAGCCGGACATTCTTATATACAAACATTGTCACAAGGTTCGGGGTTCCATATTCTATAACCACACACAATGGCACCCAATTCACAGACGCAGGCTTCAGAAAATTAGTAGCTGACTTGAATATAAAGCACCAGTACACCTCTATCGAACATCCACAAGCCAATGGACAGGCTGAAGCTGCCAACAAAGTCATATTGGCAGGGTTAAAATGAAGACTGCAAGATGCAAAGGGAGCCTGGGCAGAGGAGCTTCCACAGGTTCTATGGGCATATCGAACGATGCCACATTCCACCACAAAGGAATCCCCTTTCCGATTAGCATACGGAATGGAGGCAATGATTCCAGTAGAAATTGAAGAAGGATTGCATAGAGTAATGCATTATAATGAGGGAGCAAACTTCCAACTTCAGAGGGAAGAACTCGACCTACTACCTGAAATCCAGGAAAGAGCTCGGATTAGAGAAGAAGCTCTAAAACGTCGAATGGCTTCCAGATATAATCAAAGGGTAGTGCCAAGAAGTTTCACTGAGAACGATCTCATCTTAATCCGAAACGACATTGGAACAACTCGGCCTGGAGAAGGAAAGCTGGCAGCAAACTAGAAGGGACCCTACCGAGTCATAGAAGTGCTTGGGAAGGGCTACTACCGACTGTCCGAACTCGAGGGACGAGAGCTTCCCAGATCATGGCACGCCTGCAACCTAAGAAGGTACTACAGCTAGAAAAGGCAACGGATCTCATTAGTGGATGTGCTCTTTTTCCTGAAAAGGTTTTTTAATGAGGCACCAGGTTGAGATCTAGGTCATGCCCGACTTAAAGGGATAAAACAACTCCCACATGTATATATTTGCATTTTTCTTTGAATAAAGTTTATTTAGATATTCTACAAAGAATCCAAGACGCATTAATCTGAAGTATTCATCGTCCGATTATAAAGCGACAGGTCGGCAGAAAGTGAAAAATAATTTCACTGCACAACCACGATAAAGATAAATCATCCGATAAAGGTGAAAACGCGATTCACCCAAAGGACGATCTAACGATGCCAACCACTTTCTACAAATCGGCGAAGATGAACACAGAATAATGTAAGAAGTTATCGAAAGCAATCCAAAAAAGAACCTGACGAGGTCTTACGGATAGCTAAAATAATAACTTAAAGGCTGGCCGACGCTCACAAGTCGGACCAAGTCAACCCAAGTTATAAGTAAACCCTGGAAAGAGGTCTGGCCAACCCTATTAAAGAGGATTACTTTAACTTAGAAGGGCCTGACATAACAAAGTCAGCCCAAAACAAAAAGTTATACAAGTAGTCCCTGAAAGAGATCTGACAAAGATCCAAGAAAGAGGACTACAAAAAAAAATAACTTAAAGGAGACCGACATAACCAAGTCGGACTCCTATCACTAAAAAGTTATACAAGTAGTCCCTGAAAGAGATCTGACAAAGATCCAAGAAAGAGGACTACAAAAAATAACTTAAAGGAGACCGACATAACCAAGTCGGACTCTTACTACTAAAAAGTTATACAAGTAGTCCCTGAAAGAGATTTGACAAAGATCCAAGAAAGAGGACTACAAAAAATAACTTAAAGGAGACCGACATAACCAAGTCGGACTCCTACCACTAAAAAGTCATCAAAGTAATCCCTGAAAGAGACCTGACAAAGGTCCAAGAAAGAGGATTACAGAAATAACTTAAAGGGGAACCAGCGCAAAAGAACTACCAAGAAACAAGTTGGACCCATAAGTCACAACCTCAAAGGGTTCAAGCTACAAACAATAAAACTAAGAAATCTGAGGAGGTCGAGATACAAGATTTTAGACATTAGTAGAAAACTGAAAAGATGCCAAGTCAAAAAACTACCTCTATTAATCCACAAAAGTTATAAGGCCCCAGAAGGCCACCAAAACCTACCGTGAAGGGATAGCAAGCTACCTTTTGTTTTTCAAAATAAAAAGTTGCTAAACAAGCAACTAGGAAATGTCAGCAATTAAAAAGATTTAAAAAGCCCACAAGCCGGGCCAACTACACATCCAGAAAGAGATCAGCAAACATTCGGAGCCTTCTTGGCAGCATCAGGGCAAGGAGAAGGAGGACGAGTCTGAAAGGGCACAGCATCTACGGTTCCATCATCCCGGTTTAGAATCTGGCAATCCGGATCAGATGTAACGGGGGGAACAGAGGAGGTCGACACCTTAAGAGAAGGCACTGGGGGAGGATCAGTCTCATCATCATCCTGGTCATCAGGGACAATCTTACCATCCCTCACGACATTATCCAGGCTGATGAGAGTCAAGTCGGCATCAGGAGCAAAAACCCGGAACCGCTCTATCAGGTTCTCGGAGGCAGCAGTTACGCTACCCACAAGGTGACCTTGAAGCTCACCATAATTAACCCGAGCAGTTTCCAAATCCTCCCGAAGATGCATCAATTTCCTATAAGCCGAGACATAGCTATCCTTATGTTTCAATGCCATGTCCTCGGCCAGCTTCAAAAAAGCAGCCAAGGCAATAGAACTGGCCTTCTCACCCTTTAACTCCTTCTCCACTTTCGCCAACTTCACCTCCAACTCCTTCTTCAGACCCTTGATTCGATCAAATTCTGATTTGGCCTCTTCCATAAAGGATTTTGTGGCATGAATCGGAATCCCCTGAACTGTTCGGAATATAGCCGCACCCATATGAGCCATCTTCACATTACTTTTTGTGATAAAATCCAGATGCTGAAGAAGAGAAACGTCGTCCATGGAAAGCCCACCATAGGGGGCAATTTTCTGGTCAACAAACTCGATAGCATCAAATCTGGGGCATCCAGGTTAAAGGGCTCGGATGTTTTTTGCTTCTTATTAGGAGGGGCACCAGGAGCTACAGCAGAAGATTGTGGAGGATCGACCAGACGAACCCGAGGAATAGGAATTGCTTTCCTCGGCCCGGGAGAACTAGGTACAGGAGGTTTAATTGGAACCTAGGAAGATCCCTCTCCGGCCGCCTTGGTCGAAATGTTTAAAGCAGCAGTCGCCTTCTTCACCTTCTTGAAGGCCTTCATAGAATCATTATTCTTCGACATCTCTGAAAAACACAAAATCAACCACAAAAGACAAGTTACAACATAGGAGAAGAAAAAGCTTGGAAGCAAGTATAAAAATAAAGCAGACAGTACCCAAAGCAGCCCGAACCAAAGATGGATCACTCAAAAATCTCTTCGTATCCAGATGGGGAGGCTTTCCCCACAAATCTTCAAGAACAACTACAAAGGCCCGCTCAACCTCACTAAAAATTTCCCATGAGTAACGTGGCACTCTTACATTCTTTTGCCACTAGAGGAAAAGCAGGCTCGTCATTTTCATCAAGAAAAAAGGACTCATCATACAGCTCGAACAGCTCGAACTTTAAAGAAGTAGTTCTTGAAGTCCTTAAAGGACTCATCATACATCGCAAACACTTTATGGCCCTGGGCGGACTGGAAAGAAACCCAAGAAGCTTTCTTTTTTTAAGAATCGCTAGGCTTGGCGGAAACAAACAAGTAAAGAAAAAGAGTCTGGGAAGGTGTTACATCTAGTTCACGACAGAGAAGTTGGAAAATTTTAATAAAACCCCAGGAATTCGGGTGAAGCTGGGATGGAGCAATGTTACACGACCACAACAAGTCGGTTTCAAAAGCAGTACCAAGAACAGAAACAACAAAAACATGCAAAGCCCTAGAGGCACCCAACAAAGGCAAAAAGGATCATGCAGAAAATAGAGAAACTCTCAGAAAGCACACTTCAACAAATCTAGGGCTCAAAGAAAACAGAAAGATCCAAACTTTGCCAAAAAGAGAGGATCAAAACCGAAACCTCTTCACAAAACCACAATCAAAGAGAAAGCATGAAAAGGGACTAACCTGGAGACGGATGAAACTTCGAAAAAAGGGGCAGAAACGAAAGTTGCCTAGGAAACCGCCGAGCGACGCCACTAACGCCAGAAAGCAGAAATGCAAAGCGAAAGATGGAGAGTAAAGAGAGAAGCAGAAAAAGTTACGAAGAGGTTACAAAGAAAATAAAAGGAGGGAAACCGTTTTCTGGGTTTTTCAAAATCAAAGTAAAGAGCCCAGGGAAAACGGGGCAATTAATGCTCAAAATTAAAGAAAGCATTAAACCCTCACATGTTCCCAAAAAAGCGCTGATATAAAAGCGCGCGTCTTTTAGAGGAAACGTTCTACATTCAAAAGCAACTACAAAGGAATCGACAAAATGCTTGAGTTCGGCTTCACCAAAGAAGGACCGAAGTCAAAGACTCGACCTCAAAAAAGAAGACCGAGCTCAAGCAGGGGCACTGTTCATACCCTGGGTCAAGATGACCGACCCGGGATGTTCGACAAACAAAGTGACCGACCTCTTCAGGTCAGGACAACCCGACCTCTTCCCAAAGATCTCGGTCAAGTCCCTACGAAAGCCCAAGGAAGGGCCCAAATAGAGGAACACGTCCCAAATCCTAAAGCGGCCCAAGCCTACAGCGAAAAGGGCGGTTCCCTTAAAAGATAAGATGACCTCACTTAAAGATAAAAGATAAGATAAGATAACTAACTTATCTTATCCACAGAAGGCCACATCTCACCATTATAAATACACTGGAGCACCCAGGTATAACTCATACTCTGATTCTACTCAATACCTGCTAAATCCCCTTGCTAACTTAAGCATCGGAGTCCCTTGCAGGTACCCCCACCCTTCGGTGACAAAGGATCAACAACACATTCAGTCCAACAAGTCAGACGTACCAGCTCCGGCCGCTATTCACCAGCCGGACACATCAGTTCTGACCAGCACAGAAGATCTCGTCCGAGATCGACCTACAATTTCAGGTAACCCTCGGAACAGGCCTGCTGTATTACTTTTCGGTTGTATCTGGAGGCCATTCATCCTTTCAGCGCCTCTTCCCTTATCCAAGCTTTCTCTCGGATTTCTGAAAGTAAGTCGAGCTCTTCCCTGTGAAGTTGTGAATTGACTTTTTCGCTAAAATGGATTACTCTGGGTGATCCTTCTTCGACCTCCACTGGAATCATTGCCTCCATTCTGTAAGCTAATCGGAAGGGTGACTCCTTTGTCGTGGAATGTGGAGTCGATTGGTATGCCCATAGGACTTGTGGGAGCTCCTCAGCCCAGGCTCCCTTTGCATCCTGTAATCTCCGTTTTATCCCTGGTAATATAACTTTGTTAGCAGCTTTGGCTATCCCATTGGCTTGGGGGTGCTCAACAGAGGTGAATTATTGTTTTATATTCAGGTCGGCCGCTAGTTTTTTGAAGCCTACGTCTGTGAACTGGGTACCATTGTCTGTAGTGATAGAGTATGGAACTCCGAACCTTCTGACGATGTTTCTATATTGGAATTTCCGACTTCTTTGAGCTGTGACATTGGCTAGGGGTTCTGCCTTGATCCATTTTGTGAAGTAGTCTATTCCTACTATGAGGAATTTGACTTGTCTTGACCCTTGAGGGAAAGGTCCGAGGAGATCGAGTCCCCATTTTGCAAATGGCCAAGGTGAGGTTACGCTGATGAGCTCCTCTGGCGGAGCAGTGTGGAAATTGGCATGCTTTTGACATGACGAACATGTCCTTACAAATTCTGTGGCTTCTTTTTGTAGGGTTGGCCAATAGAATCCTGCTCGTAGTACTTTTTTGACGAGTGCTTGCGCTCCGAGGTGATTGCCACAAATGTCACTGTGTACTTCTTCTAAGATATCCATAGTGTTGGAAGTTGGCACGCATTTTAACAATGGTGTTGAAATCCCTCTTTTGTATAAAGTATTATTTATGATGGTATAGTATTGTGCTTCCCGTTTTAACCTCTTTGCCTATTTCTCATCTGTAGGGAGGGCCTCTGTTGTGAGGTAATTAATTATGGGGGTCATCCATCCCTGATCACGACCTGTTATGGCTAGCACTTTTTCTTCTTTTGAGATTGATGGCTTCTATAGAATTTATTGGATAAGGCTTCTATTGTTGCCTCCTGGTTTGGTGCTGGCTAGTTTTGAGAGTGCATTGGCCCGGGCATTCTATTCTCAGGGTATGTGTCGAATCTTTTACTCTCCGAGTTGTCTGAGCTGTTCCCTGGTTTTGTCCAGGTACTTTTTCATAGTGGGATCTTTGGCTTGGTAGCTGCCTGTTATTTGTGAAGTGACCACCTGTGAATCGCTGAAGTTGATAAGTTTTTGGGCTCCAACCTCCCTAGCCAGCTTCAAACCAGCTATTAGTGCCTCATATTCTGCTTGATTGTTTGAGGCAGGGAACCCAAATTTGAGGGAGAGTTCGATCTGGGTCGCCTGGTCGCTTTTAATTATTACGCCTGTGCCACTTCCCGTTTTATTTGAGGAGCCGTCCACATATAGATTCCATTTTGTGGGGATTTCCGGTGTGTCCGTAAATTCCGCAATGAAGTCGGCCAGATATTGAGATTTGATGGCCGTCCGAGCTTCGTATTGAAGGTCAAATTCGGGCAGCTCGACTGCCCATTGTAAGATTCTGCCTGCCAAGTCTGTTTTCTGTAAGATTCCTTTTATGGGCTGGTTGGTCCGAATTTTAATGGTGTGAGACAGGAAATATGGGCGAAGTCTTCGAGATGTTATTATGAGAGCGTAAGCGAACTTTTCTATTTTCTGGTAGTTCTGCTCGGACCCTTGTAATGCTTTGCTGATAAAGTACGTGGGTTGTTGCCCACTGTTGTCTTCTCGGACCAGTGTTGATGCTATTGTCCGATTTCCCACTACGAGGTACAAGATGAGTGGTTCTCCTTCCCGTGGCTGACTTAATATAGGTGGCTGTCCCAGAAATTTTTTGAAGTCTTGGAAGGCTTGCTTGCATTCAACTGTCCATTCAAACTCCTTTCCCTTTCTTAGAGTGGCGTAGAAGGGGAGATATCTTATTGCGGATCCTGCCAGGAATCTGGACAAGGCTGCCAACTACCTGTTGAGTTGTTGTACCTCTCTAATACAAGTCGGGCTTTTCATGTCGAGTACGGCCCTGCTCTTGTCCGGGTTTGCCTCGATTCCTCTCTGTGTGATCATAAAACCCAAGAATTTACTAGCTTATACTACGAAGGTACATTTTGTGGGATTGAGTCGCATGTCGTGTCGTCTTATGGTGTTGAATACTTGTGTCAGGTTGGATAATAACATCTCTTCATTTTGCGTGTTCACTAGCATGTCGTCTACGTAGACCTCCATGATCTTTCCGATGTGATCCGAAAAAACTTTGTACATTAATCTTTGGTAAGTGGCTCCCGCGTTTTTGAGACCGAAGGGCATAACAATGTAGTAGTAATTTGCCTTTGGGGTTAAGGAAGAGGTTTTTTCTTGGTCGGGTGGGTATATTGGGATTCGGTTATATCCCGAGTATGCGTCCATAAAGGAGAGGTATTTGTATCCGGAGGAGGCATCTACCAGTGCGTCGATGTTTGGGATCGGATAAGGATCTTTTGGGAAAGCTTTGTTGAGATCGGTATAGTCGGTGCACATTCTCTACTTCCCATTTGAGTTTTTTAACAAAACGACATTAGCAAGCCATAGCGGGTATTTGACTTCTCTTATGAAGCCTGCCTCCAGTACAGCTTGTACCTGTTCTTCCACTGCTTGAGAGCATTCTGGTCCTAGCTTTCTGCGCCTTTGTTGTACCGGCCAAGATCCTAGGTAGACTGCTACCTTATGACACATTAGTTTGGGATCTATGCCTGGCATGTCTGCGGCCTTCCACGCAAAGAGGTCGGCGTTGTCGCGTAGGAGCTGTATGAGTGATTCTTTTATGTCCCCTTTTAAGAGTGTGCCGATGTTGGTTGTTTGGTCCGGGGTGTTCCCAATATGGATTTTCTCTATTTCTCCTTCAGGTTGTGGGCGGAGCTCCTCCCGCTTCTGAATTCTACCGAGCTCGATTGTGTGGAATTCTTCTCCTCTGCCTCTGAGGTTTAGGCTTTCGTTGTAACAGCGGCGCGCCATCTTCTGATCTGCCTTTACTGTGGCTATTCCTTCTGCGGTTGGGAACTTCATGCATAGATGCGGAGTCAAGACTATTGCACCGAGTTGATTTAACGTTGCCCGACCTATTAGGGCATTGTAGGCTGAGCTTACGTCAACGACGATATAATCTATTTTGAGTGTTCTTGACTGACTTCCCTTTCCAAAAGTTGTGTGGAGCGGGATGTATCCCATTGGTTGAATCGGGGTATCTCCTAACCCGAACAGGCTGTTCGGATATGCTCTGAGTTCTTTTTCTTCCAAGCCAATTTTGTTGAAGGCGGTTTTGAATAAGATATCGGCAGAGCAACCCTGGTCTATCAATGTGCAGTGAAGATTTGTGTTTGCCAGTATAATAGTGATGACCATGGGATCGTCATGCCTTGTTGTAACGCCGGATGCGTCTTCCTTGGTAAAAGTGATCGTCGGGATGTCGGGTGCTTTCTCTTTTTTGGCAACGTGATATACGTCTTTGAGATATCTTTTGCGAGATGATTTGGAGATTCCTCCCCGGCAACGGCGCCAATGTTTCGAGGGTTACCTGAAACTAGAAGTCGATCTCGGACGAGATCTTCTATGCTGGTCGGAGCTGCGGAGTCCGATCTGATGATGGTGGTCAGAGTCGCTGTGTTTGACTCGTTGGACTTGGTGATGATACTGATCCTTCGTCCCCGTAGGGTGGGGGGTACCTGCAAGTGACTCCGATGCTTAAGATAGCAAGGGTATTAAGCAGGTATTGAGTAGAATCAGAGTATGAGTTATACTTGGGTGCTCCAGTGTATTTATAGTGATGAGGCGTGACCTTTTTAGATAAGATAAGTTAGTTATCTTATCTTATCTTACCTTCTAGGTAAGGTCAGCTTATCTTTCATGGGAACCGCCCTTCCCTCTGTAAGTTTGGGCTGCCTTAGGATTTGGGGCGTGTTCCTCTATTTGGGCCCTTCTTTGGGATTTTCTAATGACTTGGCCGAGCTCTTTTGAGAAGAGGTCGGGTTGTCCTGACCTAAAGAGGTCAGTCGCTTTGTCTGTAGAACATCCCGGGTTAGACAGCTCGACCCAGGGTATGAACATGGTTCCAACAAGGAAAGGACCCTTAGCTCACTCCAACCCAAGACCCCTTTCTATGCTTTCAATCCTTTACACATTGCTATGTTAATCTCTTTTATACTTTACTTGTTCATATTACATAGTCGGTTCTTTAATTTCTTTATTAGTTCAATCATTACAATTTTGCATGTTCTTTTATTGCTTTATATGTTTATTTCTTCATTCACAGCCCCTTTATCACTATGACCGGAATTTGCACACTCATTGCCCTTAAGTAATTCCTTGGGAGACAACCCGGGAGTCAATTACTCTCGGTTTTAAATTGGTTTTGGGATGTGTCATATCTTGTGAATTTCTAATTTGATCGGTGGCCGATTGTTGGGTTTGGTCTATGCTTGCAACGTTTATTCTACTTTCAGTGTGAAAATCCAAACCTGTGCAATTGGGTGTTGTCAAACAATTAAGGAGAAAAATAAAATAAAGTATCAAAAACAAGAGAATGACTAAAACCAAGAGAAAGAAAAAGTGCCACACAAAAAGAAAGATAACACTGCAGAGGCGTTATGATTATACAAACAAGTGGTGTTTCTGGACTCATTACATAAAAAAATAAGTGGCACGCCAAACTTAGTCTTGAAATTGATGCAATCATCCATAAAGATTGAAAACAAATTATTGAAAATAAACAAAGCAAAGAGAGAAAATAAACAAAGCAGAGAAATGAAATGTTACCTAATGTAGGGTTGCCTCCCAAAAAGCACTCTTTTAGTGTCATTAGCTTGACATGTTATGCTCACCTTTCTTCCACTTCTTCCAATTTGTTAAGAGGAATGACCTCTAGTAGAAGGAAGAGCCAGTCAGTGCCCCCTTTCTTAGCTTCTTCCCAGCAAGCTTCCTTCGGTTATTTGCTTGATTAAACTTGCTTGCTGGTGGTTCAGGGGTAGGATTGTTTGCAGTTGATCTTTTTTTTCTTCATGAATGTTGTCCTTTGTAACTTGGTCACAATCCTCTCTTTGGTGCTCTTGTCAGTTGCCTTCACTTCTTTGATTCCAAGACTTGGTAATTGTGTTATTATTGGAGTGTTCTTTTCACTAAAAGCCTCTTGAATTGGTGGTTCAATGAGCCCTTCATCCATGTAGCTCTTTGCTTCAATTGAGTGGGAACTTCCTTGATTGGTTTCCACTCCTTCTTCGACATGATACTCTATTGAGTCCTTTGGGGCTGAAGTTTCATGTTCCTCTGTCACCTCAATTAGCTTCTGTGAATATGGAGCCACAGGTTCAAATATCTCCACAACCTCCTTCTCCATTGAAGTTTCATTTGGTATTGGATCTTCTTTTCCTTATTCTTCCACTTCCTTCTTTGCACCCACAGATTAGTCTCCATTCATCTTCTAGAGGAGGATTTCTTGTTCTCTCCAGGATTATTCTTGTCTTTCCAATATTTCTCTGGACTTTTGAAGGTGATCCTCAACTGCTGCCTCAAGGGATGAAGGTTGAGAGTAATTTTGTGGAATTAGATGTGTTGTGGTGAAGTTGTTTTGCGGGGTATGGAATGAGTTGTATGGATCTTGGAGGGAATTTTGTGTTGAGGCAAAATCAAGTGATGAAGAATTTTCAAGTGAGATACTGGGAGGTGAGGTTGGACAATTTAGCATAAATGAGTTGAAGGATTCCTCAAGTGATGATGGCTCTCTGATTTTGATCCTCTCAAGCAGAACTTGAAGAATTGTTGAATTCATCACAGTATGGATCATCTTGTGGCATTGGAGGGTAATCTTGCATGAATTTATTGAAAGCACACTCCAGTGATGATGTCTCTTGATGAATAAAATATGGATCATTAAGATCTCTTTGGTTTTGACTTTCCTAGTCACCATATGAGTAGTTGTTATAGCAATATGAGTCATCTTGTGGCTCTGGGAGCTATCCCATTTTATTTGATTATTCACACTCTTGTTGATATGTCCAGGCACCATGAGAATAATGACATGAATCATTTTGTGGTGTTGGGTAATATCCCATGAAGGTGTCTTGATCATTTTGTGGTTCTGGAGCATATCCCCACTGGTTGGATTGCTCATAATCTATCATTTTTTGGTGATATTCCCAGCCATCAGTAGAATAATGACTTGAATCATATTGTGATGGTGGGCAATATCCTATGAAATTTGTTTGATCAAAAGATAAAGAAAACTCCATTTGAATTTTTCAAAACACAATCACTAATGAAAATTGAAATTCCTCATGTCACAGAGAAGAATTTCTTAATGAGGTAATAACACAAACACCTTAATGTCAGTAGAAAAATAGAAAATTAAAAGAACTTAAATGACAAAAACAAAGAAAATGCTTACTCTAGACTTATCACCCACTAAATCATTGTTGATCTTAATCAATCCCCAGCAATGACGCTAAAAACTTGATGAGAGAAAAACGATTTCACACAAACTCACTGGCAAGTATACCGGGTCGCATCAAGTAGTAAAACTCACGTGAGTGAGGTCGATCCCACGAGGATTGATGGATCAAGCAACTTCAGTTAGGTGATAAATTTATTTAAGCTAAGAGTGGTGAGTTGAGTTAAATTGATTAACAGAATATAAATTGCAAGGAATTTAAAGTGCTAAAAGTAAATGGCAGAAGATTTAATGAAGCTCAAAGTAATCAAAATGAGAAATAACAGAGAACAAGATTCATTAGGGATTGGAGATATCATAATCCACAATGTATCAAATAGATCTCAACTCCTTTCTTAATAATATTAGTAGATCTATGGCGGGTTAAAATTGATTGGATCCCAATTCCTTGGCAATCCAATCTCTCTAATCACAATCAACCTCGCCAATTCCTTGATCCAATTGTCATGAGAAGAGGTGAGGTACATGTCTCTGACCCATAAACCACACTAACTATCAGGAACTCAATTCCTCCTGAATGGTGTTGATCAAGAGAGTAGTTAGGGATAGAGCTGCAATTCTAATGCTCATAATTCCCCTTCCGAGGCTCAATCAAGCATTCAACAGATTAAAACCCCCTTCTGGAGTGAATTAATCTTAATCAAAACACAGGATATTCTATAGATACCCAAACAGATTGAGAAGAAGAAGAAGTTCACTCAATGATGTGAACTATAACAGAGCTCCTCCCCTAATGAAGCGGGGTCAATGGATCATCGCTCAAAGAACAGATGCAGAAAATGTAAATTGCGTGAAAGTAAATTAAGCTCAATAAACATAGAAATATAAAATTGGCAGAAAGGAAAGTTGCAGAAGAGAATTGCAGAAATTGAAATTGAATAAGTTGAATTGAATTCAATACTCCTACTCCTACTCCTACTCCTACTACTACTACTACTCCTAATGTATTCCAATGCCAGAACCCCCTACTGCCTCCTACCAATGAATTAAAACTGATGTCTTTATATAGGCTTTCCTAAAGTACCAACGAAAATGAAATTAAAACAAATTACAATCAAATAAAAACTAAATCTAGATGATCGTTGTGGCCTTGATTGAGTGATATGAATGGGCTTGCTTGCTTGCAGCTAAATTGGACTTGGAATGAAGCTTAATTGAATCATAAATTGCTTCCAAGAGAGCGTAGCATTCATTTGTAGAACGGAGCGTTCGGGCACCCACGCGTATGCGTGCAATATGCTTGCGCGTCCTTGGTATTTTGGCTCATCGACGCGTACGCATCACCCACGCGTACGCGTCCCTTGCAGCATTCGCTTTGAGAGCGTAGCATTCGCGAAATGAACACTCCTTCCACGCGTACGCGTCTCCCACATGTACACGTGGATTGCAAAATGTCACATCCACGCTGTTGCTCAACTCATGCGTGTGCATGCTTGTTCCCAAAAATCACATCCACGCGTACGCTTCATTCACGCATACGCATCGATGGCTAAATTTCAAATCAAATTTTCAAAAGAATCATAGACGCTCATTCGAAGTGAACGTAGCATTCATTGCTGGTGAACACTGATCCTCCTTCCACGCGTGCACGCCATGCGTGCGTACGCGTGGATCTCCAAAAGTGTCATCCTGCGCGTAAGCGCCTTGTATGCGTGCGCGTCACTTGTGAACGTAGCGATCATCAAATAAACGTAGCGTTCCCCTGCACTTCTTCCTTCTTTGTTTCTTCCTCTTATTTTTTCACCTGTCATCAACCAAACAGATACATCAAAGCCTTGACATAATCATCAAATCTTGCATCACTCATATTATCAACTAAATCTTTCAAAAGTCTCATGAAAATGCATAAAATCAATAATGTTTCATTGAATCAGGACAAGCATGAATTCTCATCCAAGAACTTACCTATTGCCTAGAAATGTATGAAAACTAAGTAAAAACAGATAAAAATTGCTAGTAAAACATGTACAAAATGACGTCTCATCACAACACCAAACTTAAATCTTTCTTGTCCCCAAGCAAGCAAAGAATCATGCAGTACATTTTGACAACCCAAGGTGAGAAGAATAGCAATTTTTATATTCATGGTTGGCTAGTTTTCTATTCATGCATCAATCACAAAAGAAATTCAAATGATTGATGTTTCTATCTAGCTCATTTTATGAAATCTTTTCTTTATATTTCTTCCTTAAAGCAAGCTTTTCATTCTCTTCTTAGCTTCTCTTTTTGGGTGCTTTGCAACATGAGTTGAAAACAAAGCTACGACTCTAAATGCTTTGTTTTCATGTATTACCACTTGATACATAAGCACCACAGTCATTTAATTAGAGGACTTCTTTAAGCTTATTTGTTTCTTTTCTTTACTCTCTAATCATTGATGCTTATAGCCTTGAGCTTTGAGGGAGTGCTTCTGCACTTGAGCCTAGCCTTGGCTTCTAAGTGTTTTGTTTTCAAGCTTTTTGCCTAATACATAAACACGACAAGTACTTAACAAATAAATTGTCATTGGTACTCAGAGCCTTCAGTTTTCTCATTCTTTCCCTTTTTCTTTTCTTGCCTTAACTGTATTTGCTTCTTCAAGGTTTTCATGATTTCAAAAATTTCATAAAATGTCCTAGATGAAAACTTTAATTAAATAAAATCTAACGCAATTGAGCAACAATTAATCATACTAGCCTTCCAATACTTGTATGCCCATGCTAAGCTCTTCTTTAATTCCTTGTTTGTTTATGATCATGATACTTTATTGCTTTTGAACTCACAAAATTCAAGATGGTAGTCATAATTTCACAACAACATGTTACAATTTATCAATCACACTATGCTTATTCACAATACACATGCATACAGAGAAGATAGAAGACAATCATGTAATTTAAAGTGCTGGAAATAAGTAGGAGAGAAAAGAACTTTACCACCTTGTAATTCATCTTCACTATTGTTGTCATTCTCCTCCTATTCTTCCCCTTCCCATACCAACTTATAGTGTTTGTTCATCCTCAAGCAACGATTAAAACAGTGATGATGGAGTCTATGATGGATCATGAGTGTCTTACACAATGAAATGTTAGTAGTACATGTGTTTAAGCAAGAAAAATTAAAAATATCAATGAAGGCACAAGACAGAAAACATGGACAATGTGATTGCAAAAATAAGAGGGTGTGCATGATACATTGTATAAAAGATAAGTGGCACACCAAATTTAGTGTGATACTTTCACTTGGAATTGATGCAAATGTCCAGTGAAGATTGGGAATCAATTTTTGTTACATAGCAACACCAAACTTAGAATGCAATCACATGTCAATTTATTTGAACTAAAACTAAACAAAGAAAACTGTTCTATGCTAATAACACAATCACCAAGCGAAAAGTTTATCATGAGTAAGGATTTTTGCCAAATTATTAAAAATTAACAAAGAAAAGAGAGAAAATAAACAAAGCAAAGAAATAAAATGTTACCTAAGGTTGGGTTGCCTCCCAACAAGCGCTCTTTTAGTGTCATTAGCTTGACATGTTGTGCTCACCTTTCTTTCTCTTCTTCCAATTTGTTAAGAGGAATAACCTCTGGTAGAAGGAAGAGCCAGTCAGTGCCCCCTTTCTTAGCTTCTTCCCAGCAAGCTTCCTTTGGTTATTTGCTTGATTCAATTTGCTTGCTGGTGCTTCAGGGGTGGGATTGTTTGCAGTTAATCTTTTTTTCTTCATGAATGTTGTCCTTTATAGTTTGGTCACAATCCTCTCTTTGGTGCTCTTGTCAGTTGCCTTTACTTTTTTGATTCCATGACTTGGTAATTGTGTGATTGTTAGAGTGTTCTCTTCACCAAAAGCCTCTTGAATTGGTGGTTCAATGAGCCCTTCATCCATGTAGCTCTCTGCTTCAATTGAGTGTGAACATCCTTGATTGGCTTCCTTCCCTTCTTCGACATGATACTTCATTGAGTCCTTTGGGGGTGAAGTTTCATGTTCCTCTATCACCTCAATTAGCTTCTGTGAATATGGAGCCACAGGTTCAAATATCTCCACAACCTCCTTCTCCATTGAAGTTTCATTTGGTATTGGAGCTTCTTTTCCTTGTTCTTCCACTTCCTTCTTTGCACCCATAGATTGGTCTTCATGTTTCTTGCTTAGCAATTCTAACTTTCTTCTTATTTTCTATAAGTGCCCATCCATATTGTGCAAGAGGATTTCTTGTTCTCTCCAGGATTATTCTTGTCTTTCCAATATTTTTCTGGACTTTTGAAGATGATCCTCAACTACTGCCTCAAGTGATGAAGGTTGAAAGCAATTTTGTGGAATTGGATGTGTTGTGGTGAAGTTATTTTGAGGGGTATGGAATGAGTTTTGTGAATTTTGTGGGTGGTGAAATGAGTTATATGGATCTTGGAGGGAATTTTGTGTTGAGGCAAAATCAAGTGATGAAGAATTTTCAAGTGAGATACTGGGAGGTGAGGTTGGACAATTTAGAATAAATGAGTTAAAGGATTACTCAAGTGATGATGGTCTTGATTAATGATGTATGACACTTTGAGTTCTCTCTGATTTTGATCCTCCCAAGCACAACTTAAAGAATTATTGAATTCATCACAATATGGATCATCTTGTGGCATTGGGGGGCAATCTTGCATGAATTTATTGAAAGCACACTCGAGTGATGATATCTCTTGATGAAGAAAATATGGATCATTAAGATCTCTTTAGTATTGACCTTCCCAGTCACCATATGAGTAGTTGTTATAGCAATATGAGTCATCTTGTGGCTCTGCGAGGTATCCCATTTCATTTGATTGTTCACACTCTTGTTGATATTCCCAGGCACCAATGAATCATTTTGTGCTGTTAGGTAATATCCCATGAAGGTGTCTTGATCATTTTGTGGTTCTGGAGCATATCCCCACTGGTTGGATTGCTCATATTCTGTCATTTCTTGGTGATATTCCCAGCCATCATTAGAATAATGACTTGAATAATATTGTAATGGTGGGCAATATTCCATGAAATTTGTTTGATCAAAAGATGAAGAAAACTCCATTTAAATTTTTTTAAAACACAATCACCAATGAAAATTGAAATTCCTCATGTCACAGAGAAGAATTTCTTAGTGAGGCAATAACACAAACACCTTAGTGTCAGTAGAAAAATAGAAAATTAAAAGAACATAAATGACAAAAACAAAAAATGCTTAATCTGGACTTATCACACACTTAATCATTGTTGATCTTAATCAATCCCCGGCAACGGCTCCAAAAATTTGATGAGGGAAAAACAATTCCACACAAAGTCACCGGCAAGTATACTGGGTCGCATCAAGTAATATAACTCTTTTTAGTGAGGTCGATCCCACTAGGATTGATGGATCAAGCAACTTTAGTTAGGTGATAAATTTAGTTAAGCTAACAGTGGTGAATTGAGTGAAATTGATTAACAAAATATAAATTGCAAAGAATTTAAAGTGCTAAAAGTAAATGGCGGAAGATTTAATGAAGCTCAAAGTAATTAAAATGAGAAATAACAGAGAACAAGATTCATTAGGGATTGGAGATATCATAATCCACAGTGAATCAAATCGATCTCAACTCCTTTCTCAATCATATGAGTACATCTATGGGGGATTAAAATTGATTGGATCCTAATTTCTTGGCAATCCAATCTCTCTAATCACAATCAATCTCGCCAATTCCTTGATCCAATTGTCATGAGAAGAGGTGAGGTACATGTCTCTCATCCATAAGCCACACTAACTCTCAGGATCTCAATTCCTCCCGAATGGTGTTGATCAAGAGAGTAGTGAAGGATAGAGCACCAATTCTAATGCTCATGATTCCCCTTCCGAGGCTCACACATGCATTCAACAGATTAAAACCCCCTTCTAGAGTAAATTAATCTCAATCAAAACAGAGATATCTTATAAATACCCAAACGGATTGAGAAGAAGAAGAAGTTCACTCAATCCTGTGAACTATAACAGAGCTCCTCCCCTAATGAAGTGGGGTCAATGGATCATCACTCAAACAACATATGCAAAAAATGTAAATTGCATGCAACTTAATTAAGCTCAATAAAAATAGAAATATAAAATTGGTAGAAATGAATGTTGCAGAAGAAAATTGGCTGAAATTGAAATAGCATAAGCTGAATTGAATTCAATATTGAAATGTAAAAGTGCAGAAAGGTAAAAGTGTTTACAAGAGCCTTCTATTCTTCTCCTACTCCTACTACTACTCCTCCTCCTCCTCCTCCTCCTCCTAATGTATTCCAGTGCCAGAACCCCCTATTGCCTCCTACCAATGAATTCAAACTAATGCCTTTATATAGGCTTTCCTAAAGTACCAATGGAAATGAAATTAAAACAAATTACAATCATAATTAAATCTAGATGATCCTTGTGGTCTTGATTGAGTGATATGAATGGGCTTGCTTTCTTGCAGCTAAATTGGGCTTGAAATGAAGCTTAATTGAATCAAAAATTACTTCCAGGAGAGCGTCGCATTCATTTGGAGAACAGAGCATTCAGGCACCCACGTGTATGCGTGCTTTACGCTTGCGCGTCCCTAGTGTTTTGGCTCATCGATGCGTATGCGTCACCCACGAGAACGCGTCCTTTGTATCGTTCACTTTGAGAGCGTAGCATTCATGAAATGAACGCTCCTTCCATGCATATGCGTCACCCACGCGTACGCGTGGATTGCAAAATGTCACATCCACGATGCTGCTCAACCCATGCGTGTGCGTTCTTGTTCCCAAAAATCACATTCACACGTACGCGTCATGCACGCGTACGCGTTGATGGCTAAATTTCAAATCAAATTTTCAAAAGCATCGCAGGCGCTCATTCGAAGTGAACGTAGCGTTCATTGCTGGTGAACGCTGATCCTCTTTCCACGCGTGCGCACCATGCGTGCGTACGCATGGATCTCCAAAAGTGTAATCCTGTGCGTAAGCGCCTTGTGCGCGTGCACGTCACTTGTGAACATAGCGTTCATTAAATATACGTAGCGTTCTCCTACACTTCTTCCTTCTTTGTTTCTTCCTCTCATTTTTTCACCGGTCATCAACTAAACAGATACATCAAAGCCTTGGCATAATCATTAAATCTTGCATCACTCATATTATCAATTAAATCTTGCAAAAGTCTCATGAAAGTGCATAAAATCAATAATGTTTGATTGAATCAGGACAAGCATGAATTTCTCATCCAAGCACTTACTTATTGCCTAGAAATGTATGAAAACCAAGTAAAAACAGATAAAAAATTGCTACTAAAACATGTATAAAATGACGTGTCATCAAATTTGCTGGTAGTTGACAATCCTTTGATCTTTGATGACAATTGCAAGCATGCCTTTGAAACCTTGAAAAGAAACTCACTACATCACCAATCATCACACCCCCTGAATGGGGACTTCCTTTTGAACTTATGTTTGATGCAAGTGATGTTACAATTGGTGTTGTATTATGGCAAAAGAAAGACAAGCTGCATCATGTTATATATTACACAAGCAAATTGTTAAATAAGGCACAAAAGAACTATACCACCACTGAAAAAGAGCTTTTGGCTATTGTGTATGCATTTGGCAAATTTAGATAATATTTGATTGGTTAAAAAGTTGTAGTCTATACTGATCATGTTGCTCTCAAGTATCTCATGTCTAAATAGGATTCCAAGCCAAGGCTTATTAGGTGGGTGCTGTTGTTGCAAGAATTTGACATTGAAGTGAAAGATAGGAAAGGGAATGAGAACCAAGTGGTAGACTATCTGTCAAGATTTCCACAAGAGGCCAACCAAGATACACCACAACCAGTGAACGAGAAGTTTTCAGATGAACATCTCCTCCAAATCTAGCAAGCACTTTGGTTTGCTGACTTTGCAAACTACAAGGTGGGAAGAAAGATTCCTCAAGAGTTCACCAAGCAACAAGTGAAAAAGCTGTGAAATAAAGCCAAGAGATTCTTATGGGACGAGCCATTCTTGTTCAAGAGGTGTCCAGATAGGATGATTTGAAGGTGTATCCCTGAAAATGAGATGAGAGACATATTGTGGCATTGTTATGGTTCAGCTTATGGTGGACATTTTGGGCCAAAAAGAATAGCAGCTAAAGTGCTTCAAAGTGAATTTTATTGGCCAACTATATTCAAAGATGTCAGAGAGTTTGTGCACCAATGCAATGAATGTCAAAGAACTGGATGGTTAACAAAAAGGAATGAAATGCCTCAAAACTTCATTTTGGAAGTGGAACTGTTTGATCTCTGGAGTATGGATTTCATGGGGCCCTTCCCTCCATCATCTTTCTTCAAATACATTCTGGTAGCAGTGGAGTATGTCTCCAAATGGGTGGAGGCTATAGCTACAACCACATGTGATGCACCAATTGTTCTTCAATTTCTTAAGAAATACATCATTACCAGATATGGGGTGCCCAAAGGCCTTATTAGTGATGGTGGCAACCACTTTTGCAACAAACAAATGGAAAAACTACTCCACAAATATGGAGTTATTCACAAAGTGGCCACACTATATCACCTTCAAACTAATGGGTAGACTGAATTGGAAAATAGGGAGCTAAAGAGAATCTTAGAGAAGACAGTTGGGATCACAAGGAAAGACTGGGCCAGAAAGTTGGATGATGCTCTATGGGCATATAGAACAACATTCAAAACTCCAATTAGAAAGTCACCCTTTCAGCTAATCTATGGCAAACCTTGTCACGTTCTTGTGGAACTAGAACATAAAGCTTACTGGGCCACTAAGCTCCCCAATCTAGACTCTCAAGCAGCAGGGGAGAAAAGGCTAATGCAACTCAATGAGCTGGATGAATTCAGATTGGAAGCTTATGAGAATGCAAACATATACAAGGATAGAGCTAAAAAGTGGCATGACAAGAAAATCTTGAAAATAGAGTTCAAACCAGGACAACAAGTGCTCTTATATAACTCCAGGCTCAAGGTTTTTCCTGGCAAACTTAAGTCCAAATGGACTGGCCCTTACTTGGTGACAAACGTTCTCCCTTTTGGGAGCCTTGAACTTCTGAACGAAACTACAAAGGACAATTCACAGCAAATGATCACAGAGCCAAGCACTACCTGGGAGGATCTTGGAACAAAGAAGAAAGCATTCATGAGCTGGGATGAAAAAGGATGAAGGATGTCAAGATAATGACAATAAACAAGCGCTTGTTGGGAGGCATGATGAGAGGATTTTTTATGGTCTATAATTTCACTAATGAAATCTCGTTGCAATATAGTTTTTAAACCAACAATAATCCTTTCATACAAAAATTTGTTTGTCACAAGTAACAAAACCCTAAAATCTATAAACCAAAGTATTGAACCTCGGGTCATTCTCTATATGAATTGCAATAAAGTGTCTTGTTATTGGTTATAAGGTATGTTTTGAGGTTTTTAGGATAAGAGACATGAAATGTAAATGCCAATGAAAATAAACTAACAACTAAAGAGGTCTTGGCAAGGTTTGGTGGTTAAGGATCTCTATCCTAATCACTAACCACAATATGAAAATTGGCAAGGATTAATCTCATTAAATCATCCTCTAACTAGTAGTAAAGGAAAGTTAAATGAGATATATCAATCCAAGTCCATAGGTCCTAACTCTCCACTAATTCAATTAGTGAGACCTAGAGTCAATGGCTCCCAATCATTAATTACTTGGACATTGGTAACTCAAGAAGTTACCTTTCCAAGCCAAGAGCATAAAATTCTACTCTAAAACCCAACCAAGCATTTCATCAAACACTTGGAAGGAATAAAAGGAAAGCATAGTAAAATTGCAAGGAAAGTAAATCTACACTACTCAATTGCAAGGAATTAAACAACAACAATTAAAGGAAACAAGTTCTACATGAATTACCTCAAATTGCATTGAAGGAAAATAGAAGAAGAAAGAGTGCATCAACAACAAAGTAACAATTACAAGAATGAAATACAAAATTAGAGAGAGGAATAGTAGAGGAACAAGAATTGATAAAGAAAAAGTGAATCAGAGCATGAAATTAAAATAGATCTAAGAAATCCTAATCTAGATCTAAAACCTAATCATAATTCTAGAGAGAAGAGAGAGCTTCTCTCTCTAGAAACTAACTTTCCCTCCAAAACTAAACTAAACTAAATTAATGGTAACTAGGTGTCCCATCCCTCTTTAATCCTTGACTTAAATAGCATTAGAAATGAGTTGGATTGGGCCCATAAGGCTTTAAAAATCGCTGGCCACGAGTTGCATTAAGTGGATCATGTGCCACCATTGGCGTGTCCGTGTGCGCGTGCGTGCCCCTATACATGAAGCAACTATGATAAATCTTATATCATTTTGAAGCCCCGGATGTTAGCTTTCCAACACAACTAAAACCGCATCATTTGGACTTCTATAGCTCAAGTTATAGTTGATTAAGTGCGAAGAGGTCGGCTTGACAGCTTTTGCGATTCCTTCATTTCTTCATGAGTTCTCCATTTCTTCATGCCTTTCCTTCATTCCCTTGATCCAATCCTTGCCTCCTAAATCTGAAATCACTTAACAAACATATCAAGGCATCTAATAGAATCAAGGTGAATTAAATTTAGCTATTTTAAGACCTAAAAAGCATTTTTTCACTCTTAAGCACAATTAAAGGAGAATTTACAAAACCATGCTATTTCATTGAATAAATGTGGATAAAAGGTGATAAAGTCTCCTAAATTCAACACAAGATAAACCCTACAAATGGGGTTTATCAAAGCAACCCAACCAGAGGTAGTTTTCTTTTCCTAGCTATTTCTATAAAAGTGTTAAGTATGTTTATCTGTATTGCAAGGAGCTAAGTTTGGTGTTGCACACCAAATTAATTCAAGGATGGATGTTGAATTCTAAGTTTGGTATTCCACCAAAAATTTCAATTAGAACACATTTCAACCCTCTATAAAAAAAGGGTCAATGGCTCAAAACAATCAGGGAAACTACTTAGCCATAGTATACTTGCTAGTTTATAGTTTACTTTCTTTAATAAAAGCACAAGGTTTCATGTATGTGATTAATTGGCATAAAAGACATTGGCAAGGAACTAAGTATGGTGTTCACACACCAAAGTAAGTTCAAAAGCCTACAAACGTTCATACATGTTGACCATTTTTCAAGTGCTTAGGGGACAAGCAACTTCCACTATCATTGCAGAAAATCGTTCAACTCTTTGGAAGGACTGTACATTATCAGCAAGAAAAGCACAAAAGCCAAGGGGAATGATGAATGACTAAGCAAGAAGATGCCAAAAGGTTGTATTGTTACTCAACTGTTTATGCCTTGAAGTGCTTTAGTTGGAAGTCTAATTGTACCCCCTTTCTGATTAGTTTACCCTTCTCTGCATTCTGTTTGTCTACAGTTTTTTATTTTTTTTAAATAAATGTTCTAGTATAAGTGTTTGCTTCATTTTCATCTACTTGAATACATGTCTTGTTCCCTTGCTTTTGATTCAATAAGAGAAAATGATTGAAACAGAAAGTAATTGTTTAATATGGTAGGAATAAAAATGAGGATCAGTGACGATAATTGCTTGATTAGTTAGCAAGCTCAAAAATAAAAGTTGGAAGGTAGAATATCTCTTTTAAGTATAAACTTAGTTGTTGTTATGAACCTTTAATTAATAATTATCCTTAGAAGAAAAAGAAAAGAGAGAAAGAAAAGCCAAGAATTGGCAACAAACAAAGGAAAGAAACAAAGAATAAAAGCTAGACACCAATAGCTTGGACCTTAAGACACATGTCTGTGGTGTCTTTGTACTAGGATCTACTTGGATGACTAGGTTCTAAGGAGTGTTTCAACACTTGGTAATTTGGGTTAACTAACCCGGGATTATTGACCAAAAGTCCACTATCAAGAGCAACTTAGTTACAAGACATTTAGTAACCCAAAGAGGTGCTGGGCATCAATGTTCTTAAGAAGAATTGTAAGCCAAGTGTCTGTAGTGAAGGGGAGTTGATCAAAAATTGAGCCAAAAAGCTGCTGCAACACTTGACACTGAGCTACAATTGAAAGAACAAGTTTCTAAAGCAAAAAAAAAATTCTAACAAGGATTAATAAAGAATGAGGTTTTATAGCAGCAACTCTAGTTAACACTTAAAGGGGCATTTCACATTTGGAAGTTGATAATAATTGAGCTGCATTCTGTCTACATAAAACCCCATGAACCAAATTCAGTCACCTGCTAATAAGGAGATATATGCTTATCTGCCTTCATTCTTTTTTCCTCATGTTTTAGTGCTTGCTTGAGGACAAGCAACATTTGGTGTTGTGATGACAAGTCGTCTTATGCTAGTTCCACAGGCATTTTTCACTTGTTTCATTAGGTTTTATGCACTTTCTTGCACAATAAGTAAGTGATTGGAGCGGAATTTCATGTCTATCTTGATTCAATCAAACATTGTTGATTTTATGCATTATCATGAGATTTATGCAAGAATAATGTGATTATTATGAATGATGCAAAACCTTATGATTTTGGGGAGACTTTGATTGCATGTTTGGTTTATTTCAGGTAAAAAAATGAAGAGGAAGAGAGGCAGTGCAGAATAACGCTGCGCTCAAATGAAGAATGCTACGCTCTAAAGTGTCGCGCACGCGTACAGGCATCGGGCAAGGATTTTTGAAGTCCCACGTGTACATGTGCATGACGCGACGCGTGGATGTAATCAGCACTCGTTTGCAAACAGAGCGCTACATTTTCTGAATGAGCGCCTGCGATAATTTTTGAAATTTAGGATTAATGATTTGGTAACGACACGCACGCGTACATGACGCGCATGTGTCGATGGAGCATCTGGGAAGAAACACGCGAACGCATGGATGGCACGGAAGCTGGGAGTTGCAATTTTTCTATCTATGAGCACGCGCAGAGGACGCGCACACGTGAGGAGCGCTCATGGCACAAACGTAGCGCTCGTTTAAAGAACACTACCAGGGACACGAACACGTGCATTATACACGCAAGCATGATGGAGGCTGAAGATGGCAAGGATGCACACGCGTATGTGATGCGTACGCGTCGGTGGAGCAAAAATGCAAGGGATGTGCACGCGTAGGAGACGCGTACGCATCGGTGAATGAACGCTCCGCTCTCTTTCAGAACGCTACGTTCTCCTGATGCTGCACCCAAGTACCAATCCCGACCCACTTCATCAGAGGCCAAAAAGCCCATTCCAAGTACTGGATGATAGAATAGGAAGGTGTATAAATAGAGGAGAATTCAATTTCAATATGATTGGCTAGTGATGAGCGGATAATTTATACGCTTTTTGGCATTGTTTTTAGGTAGTTTTTAATAGGATATAGTTACTTTTAGGGATATTTTCATTAGTTTTTATGCTAAATTCACATTTCTGGACTTTACTATGAGTTTGTGTGTTTTTTCTGTGATTTTAGGTAATTTTTGGCTGAAATTGAGGGACCTGAGCAAAACTCTGATAAAAAGCTGACAAAGGACTGCTAATGATGTTGGATTCTGACCTCCCTTTACTCGAAATGGATTTTCTAGAGCTACAAAACTCCAAATGGAGCGTCTCAACGGCTTGGAAAGTATACATCCAGAGCTTTTCAGCAATATATAATAGTCCATACTTTATTCGTGAGTAGACGATGTAAACTGGCGCTCAACGCCAGTTCCATGCTGCATTCTGGAGTCAAACGCCAGAAACATGTCATGAACCAGAATTGAATGCCAAAAACACATTACAACTTGGCGTTCAACTCCAAAAGAAGGCTCTGCATGTGTAAAGCTCAAGTTCAGCCCAATCACACACCAAGTAGGCCCCGGAAGTGGATTTCTGCATCAATTACTTTCTTTTGTAAACCCTAGTAGCTAGTCTAGTATAAATAGGACATTTTATTATTGTATTAGACATCCTGGATTGTATTTTTGATCCTGTGATCATGTTTTTGGGGCTGGCCATTCGGCCATGCCTGAACCTTCATCACTTATGTATTTTCAACGGTGGAGTTTCTACACACCATAGATTAAGGGTGTGGAGCTCTGCTGTACCTCGAGTTTTAATGCAATTACTACTTTCTTTTATTCAAATTCAATCTTATTTCTGTTCTAGGATACTACTTGTACTTCAATCTGATGGATGTGATGATCCGTGACACTCATCATCATCCGTCCCTATGAACGCGTGCCTAACAACCACTTCCGTTCTACAAGCGAATGCTAGAGTGTGTATCTCTTGGATTCCTGATGCACGACGCATGGTTGCCCTCGCCTGACAACCGAGCCTTCCATTCCGTGAGATCAGAGTCTTCGTGGTATAAGCTAGAATTGATGGCGGCATTCATGAGAATTCGGAAAGTCTAAACCTTGTCTGTGCTATTCCGAGTAGGATTTCGGGATTGAATGACTGTGATGAGTTTCAAACTCGCAATTGTTGGGCGTGATGACAAACGCAAAAGAATCAAGGGATTCTATTCCGACATGATCGAGAACCAACAGATGATTAGCCGTGCCGTGACAGAGCATTTGGACCTTTTTCACTGAGGGGATGGGATGTAGCCATTGACAACGGTGATGCCCTACATACAGCTTGCCATGGAAAGGAGTAAGAAGGATTCGATGAAGGTAGTAGGAAAGCAGAGATTCAGAAGGAGCACAGACTAAGATTTTTTACAAGATGACCATAGCTTGCTTCATACCAACAATCTCCATGGGATCGACCCTTACTCACGTAAGGTTTTTTACTTGGACGACCCAGTGCACTTGCTAGTTAGTTGTGCGAGGTTGTGAAGAAAGTGCTGAGTTAGTAAATGCGCACACCAAGTTGAATGCCATTATAAGAGATCACAATTTCGTGCACCAAGTTTTTGGCGCTGTTGCCGGGGATTGTTCGAGTTTGGACAACTGACGGTTCATTTTGTTGCTCATATTAGGTAATTTTCTTTTTGTTTTATTTTCAAAAAAAAATTTTCAAAAAATTTATCCCTATTTTCGAAAAAAAAATTTTAATTAAAAATAAATTATTCTATGGCTTCAGAATTTTTAAGAATGGATTCTAGAGTTTCATGAAGCATGTTGAATCCTAGCTGGTTGTAAAGCCATATCCAAATACTTTTGGAATGAAACTTCAACTAATCACCTCAATGCATGTAACGCCATCCTAAAGCTGGCTGGCTATTAAGCCATGTCCAACCCTTAGATTGGAGCTTTAGGCTAACATTGAAAGATTCATGGAATTCTTCTTAAAAATTTTGAATTTTTTATTTTCTTTTTCCTATATGTTTTTCAAAAAATATAAAATAAAATCCAAAAAAATAATAAAATCAAAATTTTTTTTTAAATTTTGTGTTTCTTGTTTGAGTCTTTAGTCAATTTTTAAGTTTGGTGTCAATTGCATATTCATCTTGTTCTTGTATTTTTCGAAAATTCATGCATTCATAGTGTTCTTCATGATCTTCAAGTTGTTCTTGGTAAGTCTTCTTGTTTGATCTTTAAATTTTCTTGTTTTGTGTTGTATGATGTTTTTCATGTGCATTTTTGCATTCATAGTATCTAAACATGAAAGATTTCTAAGTTTGGTGTCTTTCATATTTTCTTTGCATCAAAAATTTTTCAAAAATATGTTCTTGATGTTCATCATGATCTTCAAAGTGTCCTTAGTGTTCATCTTGACATTCATAGTGTTCTTGCATGCATCATTGGTTTTGATCCAAAATTTTCATGTTTTGGGTCATATTTGTGTTTTTCTCTCTCATCATTAAAAATTCAAAAATAAAAAATATCTTTTCCTTAATTCTCTCAAAATTTTGAAAATTTGAGTTGACTTGGTCAAAATTTTTTTTAAAATTAGTTGTTTCTTGTAAGTCAAGTCAAATTTTCAAATTTTAAAAATCTTATCTTTTCAAAACCTTTTCAAAAATTAAGTCTTTTTCATTTTTCTTATTAATTTACAAAAATCCTTTAAAATATTTTTCAAAAATCTTTTTCTTAGTTTTATCTTTATTTTCGAAAAATATGCTGACAATTAATATAATTGATTCAAAAATTTGAACTTTGTTACTTTTTTGTTAAGAAAGGTTCAATCTTTAAATTCTAGAATCTTATCTTTTAGTTTCTTGTTAGTAAAGTAATCAATTTTAATTTTAATCATATCTTTTTATCTTATCTTTTATATCATATCTTTTTCAAAATTTTATCTTTTTCAAAAAATTTGATTTTAAAATATCTTTTCTAACTTCGTATCTTCTTATCTTTTTAAAATTAATTTTCAAATCTTTTTCAACTAACTATTTGACTTTTTGTTTGTTTCTTATCTTTTTCAAAACCACCTAACTGCTCTTCCCTCTCTAATTTTCGAAAATACCTCCCTCTTTTTCAAAAATTATTTTAAATTTTAATTTTAATTTTATTTCTTATCTTAATTTTCGAAAATCATTAACTCCTTTTCAAAAATTATTTTCAAAAACTTCTCTCTCATCTTATTCTATTTATTCATTCATTTACTAACACTTCTCTTCATCTCAAATCACTTTCCCTATCCTCACCCTTGTGTTTAGATTATTCATTCTTCTTCACTCTTATTCCCTTTCTTCTTCTACTAACATAAAGGAATCTCTATACTGTGACATAGAGGATTCCTCTTCCTTTTCTGTTCTCTTCTTTCTCATATAAGCAGGAATAAGGAAAAATGCATTCTTGTTGAAGCTGATCCTAAACCTGAAAGGACTCTGAAGAGGAAACTAAGAGAAGCTAAATTACAACAATCCAGAGACAACCTTACTGAAATTTTCGAACAAGAAAAGGATATGGCAGCCGAACTCAACAACAACAATGCAAGGAGGATACTTGGTGATTATACTACACCTACTTCTAAGTTTGATGGAAGAAGCATCTCAATTCCTGCCATTGGAGCAAATAATTTTGAGCTGAAACCTCAACTAGTTACTCTAATGCAACAAAACTGCAAGTTTCATGGACTTCCATCAGAAGATCCCTACCAGTCTGTCTGAATTCTCTAAGATGTCACTGGACCACTCTGCAGGTGGATCCATTCACCTAAAAAAAACGCCTGCAAAAGCTCAGGAACTTATTGAAATGGTTGCAAATAACCAATTCATGTACACTTCTGAGAGGAATTCCGTGAATAATGGGATGCCTCAGAGGAAGGGAGTCCTTGAAATTGATGCTCTGAATGCCATATTGGCTCAGAACAAAATGTTGACTCAGCAAGTCAACATGATTTCTCAAAGTCTGAATGGATGGCAAAATGCATCCAACAGTACTAAAGAGGCATCTTCTGAAGAAGAAGCTTATGATCCTGAAAACCCTGCAATGGCAGAGGTAAATTACATGGGTGAACCTTATGGAAACACCTATAATTCTTCATGGAGAAATCATCCAAATTTCTCATGGAAGGATCAACAAAAGCCTCAACAAGGCTTTAATAATAGTGGAAGAAATAGGCTCAGCAATATCAAGCCTTATCCATCATCTTCTCAGCAACAGACAGAGAATTCTGAGCAGAATACATCTAACTTAGCAAATTTAGTCTCTGATCTGTCTAAGGCCACTTTAAGCTTCATGAGTGAAACAAGGTCCTCTATTAGAAATTTGGAGGCACAAGTGGGCCAGCTGAGTAAGAAAGTCACTGAAACTCCTCCTAGTACTCTCCCAAGCAATACAGAAGAGAATCCAAAGAGAGAGTGCAAGGCCATTGATATAGTCAATATAGCCGAATGCAAGGAGGAAGGGGAGGACGTGAATACCAATAAGGAAGACCTCATGGGACGTCTCCCAATCAAGAAGGAGTTCCCTAATGAGGACCCAAAGGAATCTGAGGCTCATATAGAGACCATAGAGACTCCATTAAATCTCCTTCAGCCATTCATGAGCTCTGAAGACTATTCTTCCTTTGAAGAGGATGAAGATGTAACTGGAGAGCAAGTTGCTCAATATCTTGGAGCCATCATGAAGCTGAATGCCAAATTATTTGGTAATGAGACTTGGGAAGGTGAACCTCCCTTGCTCATTAGTGAACTAGATACATGGGTTCAGGAAACTTTACCTCAAAAGAGACAAGATCCTGGCAAATTCTTAATACCATGTACCATAGGCAACATGACTTTTGAAAAGGCTCTGTGTGACCTAGGGTTAGGCATAAATCTTATGCCACTCTCTGTAATGGAGAAGCTGGGGATCATTGAGGTACAGCCTGTCATATTCTTATTGCAAATGGCAGACAAGTCAGTAAGACAAGCGTACGGATTAGTATAGGACGTGTTAGAAAAGGTTGAAGGCCTTTACATCCCTACTGATTTCATAATCTTAGACACTAGGAAGGAGGAGGATGAATGCATCATCCTTGGAAGACCATTCCTAGCCATAGTAGGAGCTGTGATAGATGTTAACAGAGGAGAATTAGTCCTTCAACTGAATGGGGACTACCTTGTGTTTAAGACCCAAGGGTATTCTTCTGTATACATGGAGAGGAAGAATGAAAAGCTTCTCTCAGTACAGAGTCAAACAAAGCCCCCACAATCAAACTCTAAGTTTGGTGTTGAGAGGCCATAGCCAAACTCTAAGTTTGGTGTTGAATCCCCACATCCAAACTCTAAGTTTGGTGTTGGGAGTCTACAACATTGACCTGATCACCTGTGAGGCTCCATGAGAGCCCACTGTCAAGCTATTGACATTAAAGAAGTGCTTATTGGGAGGCAACCCAATTTTTATTTATCTAATTTTATTTTTCTTTCATTGTTCTTTAATGTTTTATTAGGTTCATGATCATGTGGAGTCACGAAAAAAATACTAAAATTAAAAACAGAATCAAAAACAGCAGAAGAAAAATCACACCCTGGATGAAGGACTTACTGGCGTTCAAACGCCAGTAAGGAGCATTTGGCTGGTGTTTAACGCCAGAACAGAGCATGGATCTGGCGTTGAACGCCAGAAACAAGCAGCATCTTGGCGTTTGAACGCCAGGAATATACCCTGAGGAGAGCTGGCGCTGAACGCCAGAAACAAGCATGGAATTGGCGTTCAATGCCAAAAACATGCTGCAATTGGGCGTTGAACACCCAAAATAAGCATCACTTCGGCCTTTAAACGCCAGAATTGTATGCAAAGGTGTTTTACATGCCTAATTGGTGCAGGGATGTAAATCCTTGACACCTCAGGATCTGTGGACCCCACAGGATCATCCTAGGATCTGTGGATCCCACAGGATCCCCACCTACCTCAACTCACCTTCTCTCCTCTTCTTCACATTCAAACTCTCTTCCCCATAAACACACTTCCCCAAAAACCCTTCACCAATCACCTCAATCTCTCTTTCCAATTACCCCCCCTTCACCACTCACATCCTTCCATTCTTCCCCATAAACCCCACCTACCTTCAAAATTCAAAACTTCTTTCCCACCCAAACCCACCCTAAATAGCCGAACCTACTCCCTCTCCCCTCACTATATAAACCCCTCCATCCTTCATCATTTTCACGCAACACAACCCCCTCTTCTACACCTTGGCCGAATACACCTCCCCGCCACTCTCCTCCATATTTTCTCTTCCTCTTCTTCTTTTCTTTCTTCTTTTGCTCGAAGGCGAGCAATATTTTAAGTTTGGTGTGGTAAAAGTATAGCATTTGCTTTTCCATAACCATTAATGGCACCTAAGGCCAGAGAAACCTCTAGAAAAGGGAAAGGGAAGACAAAAGCTTCCACCTCCGAGTCATGGGAGATGGAGAGATTCATCTATAAAGCCCATCAAGACCACTTCTATGATGTTATGGCCAAGAAGAATGTGATCCCTGAGGTCCCTTTCAAGCTCAAGAAAAATGAGTATCCAAAGATCCGACATGAGATTCAAAGAAGAAGTTGGGAAGTTCTGACCAACCACATTCAACAAGTCAGAATCTTAATGGTTCAAGAGTTCTATGCCAATGCATGGATCACTAGGAACCATGATCAAAGTATGAACCCAAATCCAAAGAACTATCTTACAATGGTTCGGGGGAAATACTTAGATTTTAGTCCGAAAAATGTGAGGTTGGCATTCAACTTGCCCATGATGCAAGGAGATGCACACCCCTACACAAGAAGGGTCAACATTGATCAAAGGTTGGACCAAGTCCTTATGGACATATGTGTTGAAGGAGCTCAATGGAAAAGAGACTCCAAAGGCAAGCCAGTTCAATTAAGAAGACTGGACCTCAAGCCTGTGGCTAGAGGATGGTTGGAATTCATCCAATACTCCATCATCCCCACTAGCAACCGATCCAAAGTTAATGTGGATCGGGCCATCATGATTCATAGCATCATGAATGGAGAGGAAGTAGAAGTTCATGAAGTCATCTCCCTTGAATTCTACAAAATAGCCGAAAAGTCCTCCACCATGGCAAGGCTAGCTTTTCCTCATCTTATTTGCCATCTATATTACTCAGCTTGAGTTATCATAGAAGGAGACATCCCCATTGAGGAGGATAAGCCCATCACTAAGAAGAGGATGGAACAAAAAAGAGAGCTCACTCATGGATCCCAAGAGACACATGAGGAAGCTCATCACCAAGAAATCCCAGAGATGCCTCAAGGGATGCACTTTCCTCCAACAACTATTGGGAACAACTCAACACTTCTCTAGAAGACTTGAGTTACAATATGGACCAATTAACGGTGGAACATCAAGAGCAATCTGATGACAAATCATCATATACCCATTTTTCAAGCTAATTTCACTTGTTTTATTAGTCTTTATGCACTTTCTTGCATCCTAAGTAAGTGATTTGGAATGAAAATGCATAACTTCTTTAAATCAAGCAACTACCATTAAATTGATACTAACTCATGAGGTTTGAGATAAATTTAATTGATTTTTAATTGATTTATAAGCCTTGTGAATTTAGTGATACTTTGAGTGGTTGTTTTGGTTTATTGTAGGTGAAGAAAAGAAGAAAAGAGAAAGCGTAGCTTAAGAAAGCGTGGCCTAAGAAGGAAGAAGTGTGGCGCATAAGAGGAGGGAGCAAGCATTTCCCTCCACAAGGGCACAATGCCCTCTAGGAGGGCAACATGAGTAAACAAGCCTTGAGAGGCAACTCTGCCCTGCCCACGACAAGGGCAGAGCACAAATTGATGCCATGGATCAAGGGGAGCAAAAACACTGCCCTGCCCTCCTCAAGGGCAATATCGGGCTCAACAAAGGAAGAAATCCAAAGAAAAAGCTCACCATTGCTTGCCACAAGGATCGAACACGGCACCATGAGGAAGCAAGGAACTAAGCCTTACTTTGGTGCCAAGAAAATCAAGGAAAAGAGGTAGCGTGCGTGTCACCCAAGTTTTGAACGCGGAGCTTCAGCCTTGGCACTTTGCCCTGCCCTCAACAAGGGCAGGGCAGCATTTTGGTGATGCACACATGCGCACCATTCTGGCGCACCAAGGGAAGACTCGGCAGCACCAGCAGCACGCACAGGCATCATTCTGGCGCACCAAAAAGTTCTGCCCTGCCCTCCGCAAGGGCAGGGCAGCATCCTGCACGCACCAACGCACCACACGCACGCACCATGGGCCAGATGCATCATTTTTCTGCCCTGCCATCCACAAGGGCAGGGCAGCCTCCTGGGAGCTACTTTCTTCATGGGCTAAAATTGGATTAAAAATCCAATAAAATTCATTTCTTCACCAAATCAAAAGCCCATCCAAATCCCAAGATCCAAGAATAGAAAGTGTATAAATAGGAGATAATTTGATGTAATTAGGACCTTTTCCTTTACTTTTGAACTTTGAATCTTTCTTTGAATCTTTACTTTTATTTTTGAACTTTGGAGCTTCTATTGGAGACTCCACTGAGAATTCAGAGAATTAGGGAGGAGAATTGATCTCTCTTCTTCCTCGTTCTTGTGTGGGCATTTCTACTTTTCTTGTTTGAGTTTTGGGTGTGAAGAATTGAGGAAATTCTGTCTCAATCTCCATTCAAAATCTCTTTAATTCCTCTTCTGCATAATTGAGTTCAATTTCATTTCCTTTACTGCTTCTTCTTTAATTTCTTGTTAATTGCTTTGTGAACTTGGATCTGGGAAGGCAATTGAGATCTAGACATTGCTATCTAGTCTCTTGAGCCCTGAGATCCCATTTTCCTTTTTGGTTCTTCTGTGAACCTCTGCTGCAAGTTAATTCCCATTTCTGTTTGGATTCTGGTTATTTCTAATTCAATTTCTGTTTTATTAATTGTTGCAATTTAATTTCCCTTGTTTGAATTCTAAAATCCCAATCCTCAAATCCCTTTTCCATTCAGGCAATTTATATTTCTTGCACTTTAAGTTACTGCAATTTACATTTCTTGCACTTTAAGCTTCAGTTATTTAATTTCTTGTTCTTTAAGATTCAGCATTTTACTTTCTTACTCTTTAATTTACTGCAATTCTCCCTTCCCCCTTTACATTCCAAGCAATTTAGTTTCTGTTAATGATAAACCACTCAACCAATACTTGATTCGCTTGACTAAATCAACCACTAAACAAAAATTGCTCAATCCTTCAATCCCTGTGGGATCGACCTCACTCCCGTGAGTTTTATTACTTGATGCGACCCGGTACACTTGCCGGTGAGTTTTGTGTTGGATCGTTTTCCACACATTAAGTTTTTGGCGCCGTTGCCGGGGATTGAAATAGATTGACAATGATTAAGTGAAGTGGAGATCTAGATCAAGCTTTTTTTTTCTTTTCTGTTTCTCTAATTCTGACTAACACACTAACTGTTTGAATTTTTGCTTAAACTAACTAAAACTTCATTCTAGCAATAGATTGAAGTTTTCTTTGGTTTTCTAGATCTGTGTGTTTATTGTTGTGTGTTTGTATGTCAGGTACAGGAAGATCTTCCCCCATCCTCTCTGAAATTGATCAAAGAACTCTTCGAAGAATAAGAAGAGCTGAAAGAGGGAAGAACATTATTGGAGAGGAAGAATCTGAGGAGGAATTCCAAGAAATGGAAGGAGATCCATCAAATCTCAATCAACCAGGAGGAAGGGCCAACAATAACCCACAACAAAGAAGAGTCCTGGCTTCATACACATTTGCAAATGCTAGACACTGTGGAAGTAGCATTCTTACTCCTAATGTCAATGCAAACAATTTTGAACTAAAGCCACAACTTATCACTTTAGTTCAAAACAACTGCTCTTTTGGAGGAGGGCCATTGGAGGACCCAAATCAACACTTATCCACCTTCTTGAAGATTTGTGATACTGTGAAAACCAATGGTGTGCCTCCTGACAGCTACAAGTTATTGCTCTTTCCATTCTCTCTCAGAGACAAAGCCACTCAATGGCTAGAAACATTTCCAAAGGAGAGCATCAACAATTGGGATGACTTGGTGAGCAAGTTTATTGCCAAATTTTATCCCCCTCAAAGGATCATAAGATTGAAGACTGAGGTGCAGACATTCACTCAAATGGAGGCTGAAAATTTATATGAAGCATGGGAAAGATATAAGGCCCTATTGAGGAAATGTCCCCAGAGATGTTCACTGAGTGGGACAAGCTGCAGAACTTCTATGAGGGACTCACTCTGAAGGCTCAAGAAGCACTTGATCATTCAGCCGGAGGCTCATTACAACTCATGAAAACTACAGAGAAAGCTCAAAATCTCATTGATATGGTGGCTAACAACCAATATTTCTTTGCTCATCAAAGGCAACGCCAACCATCACAAAGGAGATGAGTAATGGAGTTGGAAGGAGTGGATTCAATCTTAGCTCAAAACAAAATGATGCAGCAGCAAATTCAGCAACAATTTGAGCAAATGGCCAAAAGGATTGATGGCCTGCAAGTTGCATCAGTAAGTGCCACAAGCCAACCATCAACTACTTGGGGTCAGAATGAAGAAATTCAAGAGGAGCAACAGCAAGAGCAAGTCCAATACATGCACAACCAAAATCCTGGAACCAATGAAGTCTATGGAGATACTTACAATTCTTCCTGGAAGAACCATCCCAACCTCAGATGGGGAGACAACCACAATCAAATTCAGCAGCCATGGCAAAGGAACTCAACTCAAAACAATTGGAAAAACACAAACAACAACCAGGCAAACACTAACCAAAACACATACAGAAAACCACAAAACACTTATCCCAACTCTAACCATTATCCACCCAATAACCACCCAACTAATCAAAACACCTATCACCATCCATCAATACCCCAAAACCAACCAATCTCACAAGACTCTCAGAGGATCACTAATCTAGAAATGCTCATGGAAAAGATGATGAAGAACCAAGAATTTACAACAAAGAACCAAGAAGCTTCCATGAAGAACCCAGAGAGGCAGATTGGGCAAATCTCCAAACAAATTTCTGTTGAAAAACCATCAAGCTCACTACCAAGTGACACCATTCCTAATCCAAAAGAGGAATGCAAGGCAATACAGTTAAGGAGTGGAAAAATTCTGCTGAAAGATGAGGAAGCCACCAAGAAACCCAAGGAAAGTGACAAGAAACAAGAAAAAAAAGAAGCGGCCAATGATGAAGATGCAACAGCAAGCAATCACCTTCAAAATCAACCTCAAGAAAAGGAAGATAGATCACAAAATCTGAAGAAGGGAAAGTAGATCATGGAAGAACCACATTCAAGACAACATCAAGTGGCGCAGAACTTAACACCTCCACTACCTTATCCCCAAAGATTCCACAAAGAAACAAAGGATCAATATTTCCACAAATTCCTTGAGACTTTCAAGAAGCTGGAAATCAACATACCTTTGGCTGAAGCATTGGAGCAAATGCCTCTGTATGCCAAGTTTTTAAAGGAGCTCATCAATAAGAAAAGGAGTTGGAGTGAGAAGGAGACTGTAATGCTCAGTGAAGAATGCAGTGCACTAATCAGAAAAGGACTTCCTCCCAAGCTTGAAGATCCTGGAGGCTTCTTCCTACCTTGCACTATTGGAAGCCTATTCATCAACAAGGGGATGTGTGACTTAGGAGCAAGTATAAATCTAATTCCATCTTCTTTAGTGAAAAAGCTTGGCATAGGAGAGGTGAAACCAATACAGATGTCCTTAGAATTGGTAGACCAATCAATGGTATATCCTAAAGGATTGATTGAAAACCTTTTAGTTAAGGTTAACAAGTTCATCTTTCCAACAGACTTTGTGATCCTAAAATCAGCAGAGAATGAGAATGACTCCATAATACTTGGTCGACCATTTTTGGCCACTGCTAGAGCCATTGTAGATATAGAGCAGGGAGAGCTAACCCTCAGGATACATGAGGAGAGCATCACCTTGAAAGTCTTTCCAGAATTACAAATTAATGAAGAAACAAGCAAGACAAGTAGTGGCTTCCTTCCAAAGCAAGCAACCAACAAGGCAGTAGAACAGAAAAATAAGCAGGTGCAAGAAGAAAAAGGAATTCAAAAAGAAGTTGGGATGATAAACAAGAAGGAAGGTATCACAACCCAAGTCACTGTCAAGGAAGAAAGATCAATAAGAAAGAAAAAGATGAAGAATAAGAAGAAGGCCTACAAAGGGTGGAAGAATAAGAAAATCCCAACTGAAGGATTTTCCAAAGGTGATAAGGTGCAATTAGTGTATCAACAGCTGGGAACAGAAGATTATTACACTGTCAACCAAGTACTTTCTCTTGAGCATATTGAAATTGAGCATCACGGCACACTGAGAAAGCTCACAGTGAGAGGTGACAAGTTGAGACATCACCAGCATCAACCACCCTAAAGGGAGTTCAATGTCAAGCTAGTGACAATAAAAGAGCGCTTCATGGGAGGCAACCCATGATTTAAGATTTCTGTCTTTTCTTTCATCTAATAAGCTATGATTCCCCTGAGTATGATTTTGAACTTTCATATTTGATAAATGCATACGTTGTTTTAGAGCATAAGTCAGACTTCTAAGTTTGGTGTACCCTAAGGCACACCCAATTTTTGCTTTTCAAAAGAAAGGGGGCTATTCTTAGAACATATGAAAAAAATTCATTTTGATGAAGCATATGATCAAACACTAAGTTTGGTGTCTGCATATATAACACTGCTCAACAGATCATTTCCTATTCATAGAATCAAAACCATACAGAAAGGGATCATGCATCATTATTTTTTTTAAATATAAAATACATCAATTGTGAAGAATGGTTTGCATTGCTAAGCCATCCCTTCAATAAGAGATAAGTTTGGTGTTCACCAACTTTTAGCATCTTTAATTAAGGGACACAATTGATCACAAAAAAAATCAAATAATAATTAAACAAAACAAAACAACTTTCTTCTTTATTACAAGTCAATTGCCAACGTCTATATTAATGTTCTAAGGCTAGCTGTTTTGGTTTATTTAGGAGGAATAGATTGCGACAAAAGCAAGGAGGGGCCACAGCTAGATAACCTAAGTGAGGATGGTCACATGTGCCTAGAAGAATGCGCTCCTTGGGAAGCAGAATCTGCATACATGCATTATCGAACACATAAATGCATGCAACCAATGAGAAGGGAATCCTTGTCAAAGCTTCAACAAGGCATGCAGACCGTTCAGTCCATGAACCTTTTGTATGATCAACTCAATCTCAACCCTTCATAAGCACCAACGAACCCCTTCCTCATTCATTATGGTTTTGTTTAGTTGAAGAATTTGCCTATAAATAGCCGTTAGCACTAAATGGCTTACACATTCATACAAACCACTTTCACTTGTGAACCATAATCTCCTCTACTCCCGAAACTAAAGCCAACAATTCTTCTCTCTTGCACAACAAAACTGAGCATCATCCCAAACACAAAACATTCATCTCTTACCTCCATCTTTCCTTCCTTTTCACTTCAATTCTAATGGCCTCCTCAAGTTCAAAAAGAAGGCCAGGAAAGGAACCAATGGTGACCGAACCCCCGTCATTTGACACAAGAAAATTTAGGTCCCAATTCCATGAAGGAAAATATCATAGATTCATGAAGACAAAGAATGTTATTTATGAGAAGGGCATTGAGTTGAAGGAAGGAGAATACCCCATCATGAGGCAAATCACTAATATGTGCTCCTCTCGTTGACATCAGTGCAGTCATGATCAGGGAGTTCTATGCAAATGCTGTAAAAGAAAACAAAGATAGTGCTCCTTACACAAGTTATGTCAGAGGAGTTGAAGTGAACTTCGGTCCAGCAGCCATCACTAGAGCTCTAAAGTTGAGAACCATAACTTATGCAGAGCCTAGTTATGAAACCAGGTTGCAAATGGAAAACAATCCTAATGAGATCTTGCAAGGGCTATGTGTGAAAAATACAGACTGGGAAAGAGACTCAAAAGGAGTTCCAAGTCACTTGAGGAGAATAAACCTTACTCCGGTGGCCAAAGGATGGTATGAGATAGTAAGGAGGTCTATTCTCCCTACTGGAAACGCCTATTGGGTCACAATCAAACGAGCACTCTTGACATACTGCATCCTACATGGAGGTGAGGTCAACCTCGCACAACTCATAGCCAACAGTATTCAAGAGATGGCTAACAACACAAGTAAATCAAGTGGTCTTGGACATCCCAGTACCATCCTTAGGCTATGCATCAAAGCTGGAGTGATCTTTGAAGATGAGGACACAGAAAAAGTGAAAAAAGGGAAAGGAATCACCAAGAAGAGTATGGAAGGAATGAATGAAGAAGATGATCAAGAAGGGGTGGTAGCTCCCAGACAAAGGAGATCACAAAGAGAAGAAGGACGAAATCAAGCTCATGATGCCATAGACATGAGCCAGCTACAAAGAACAATTGAAGAACTATCTCAACAGCTCATGCAAGCTCAACAAGACCAAAATCAAGGGCGCCAAGAGAAATATCTAGAGCCCCATCCAGAGTTTAGGGAGCAATATTTGAAAGATAAAGAGGAACAAGAAGCTTGGTAGCGTCAAATAGAGGAGAAACAAGAGAGATGGCAACAACAATTGATGACTCAGCAGCAAGAATTTCAAGCACAGATTCTTGAAGGACAAAAAGAGCAATACAAAGAATTCAAAGAATCATATGATTAGCTATATTTTAGTCAAGCTAAAGCAGCGGAATATAGTCATAACCTGTAACAATGGAAGAATATTTATCACACCATGGAAGAAGTTAGATATGTGCAAAGAATGGAGAGTGATGAAAACATACAAGCAAGGTTGGAGTACTTGACCCACAATTTGCCAACACTCAATCCACATATCAAGCCATTTGAGCAATGCCCTGAATTTGACGCCAAGCAAAAAGCAAGGTCTCACCATTATATTGAGCTAACACTTAACAGATTGGAAGAAGTTGGACTCTCAGGGCTCTTGGATTCTGTTTGGGATAGAAGATGCCCTGGTGAAGAAATCCGAGACTACTCCAAACTAGGAAAGAGAAAGAAGAAAAAGGGAGAATCAAGCAGCAGCCACAATCATTAGAAGCTGGCAAAGTTCTTTCATACTTCCTCTTTCATGTCTCTAATAAGGAGATGCATGTCTGAAACATGATATGCCTCCATTGTTTATTTCTTTTACTTCATGCAATTTTGGTTCTTTGCTTTTCTTTTAGTCATTTAATAAATAGCTAGAGAAATGCTAAATCTGCACAATGCTTGTTATCCATCACTTAGCTAAATTTTGTTTTGTTTCCCACGTGCTTGAATAAAAGAGAATTGTTTGAATTAGAAAGTAAATATCCAATGTTGCATAAGTAGAATAGAAGTTAATGGTGGTATATGTGTTTGATTAAATGCATATCTCATGAAATAATTGTTGCATAGTATCATTTTTATTAAAGTGTGAGTTAGCTTGCTGTTATAAAGATTCTTATCAATAAAGAAAAAGCCCTTGAGAACAAAAACAGAAAGAAAAGGAAGAAGAAAAAGCCAATGTGGCAAGAAAAATAAAGAATAAAGGTTGGACACCAATAGCTTGGACCCTAGGACATATGCCTGTGGTGTTCTTGTACTAAGATATGCTTGGATAAGTAAATTCTAAGGGGTATTTTAAAACCCGGTCACTTAGATCAACTGATTTGGGATGGCCAATTGAAAGTCCACAATAAAGAGCAACTTAGATACAGAACATTTAGTTATCCAAAGAGATACTGGGCATCAATGATCCTAGGAGGAAATAGTGAGCCATGTGTCTGTGGTGGAAAGATGTTGAGTAAAAATAAAGCCAAATGCTACTACTGCAACATTAGACACCAAGCCTCTAAAAGAATAATAAGCTTGTTAAGCATCATAAGAAAAGAAAAGTTAGCAAGGGAGTAATTAAAGAGTAAATCTTATAATAGCAAGTTTAGCAAGCCTTTGAGGAAAGATGTATACTATGTAACAGCAACAATAATTGAGTTATCATTATCTGCATAAAGACTCCATAAATCAAGTTCTGCTATATGCCTAATAAGGATATGTGTTCTTTTCTTGTTCATTTCATTTTCTCTTAGTTTTGATGCTTGCTTGGGGACAAGCAAGATTTAAGTTTGGTGTTGTGATGACAAGTCATCATATACCCATTTTTCAAGCTAATTTCACTTGTTTTATTAGTCTTTATGCACTTTCTTGCATCCTAAGTAAGTGATTTGGAATGAAAATGCATAACTTCTTTAAATCAAGCAACTACCATTAAATTGATACTAACTCATGAGGTTTGAGATAAATTTAATTGATTTTTAATTGATTTATAAGCCTTGTGAATTTAGTGATACTTTGAGTGGTTGTTTTGGTTTATTGTAGGTGAAGAAAAGAAGAAAAGAGAAAGCGTAGCTTAAGAAAGCGTGGCCTAAGAAGGAAGAAGTGTGGCGCATAAGAGGAGGGAGCAAGCATTGCCCTCCACAAGGGCACACTGCCCTCTAGGAGGGCAACATGAGTAAACAAGCCTTGAGAGGCAACTCTGCCCTGCTCACGACAAGGGCAGAGCACAAATTGATGCCATGGATCAAGGGGAGCAAAAACACTGCCCTGCCCTCCTCAAGGGCAATATCGGGCTCAACAAAGGAAGAAATCCAAAGAAAAAGCTCACCATTGCTTGCCACAAGGATCGAACACGGCACCATGAGGAAGCAAGGAACTAAGCCTTACTTTGGTGCCAAGAAAATCAAGGAAAAGAGGTAGCGTGCGTGTCACCCAAGTTTTGAACGCGGAGCTTCAGCCTTGGCACTTTGCCCTGCCCTCAACAAGGGCAGGGCAGCATTTTGGTGATGCACACATGCGCACCATTCTGGCGCACCAAGGGAAGACTCGGCAGCACCAGCAGCACGCACAGGCATCATTCTGGCGCACCAAAAAGTTCTGCCCTGCCCTCCGCAAGGGCAGGGCAGCATCCTGCATGCACCAACGCACCACACGCACGCACCATGGGCCAGATGCATCATTTTTCTGCCCTGCCCTCCACAAGGGCAGGGCAGCCTCCTGGGAGCTACTTTCTTCATGGGCTAAAATTGGATTAAAAATCCAATAAAATTCATTTCTTCACCAAATCAAAAGCCCATCCAAATCCCAAGATCCAAGAATAGAAAGTGTATAAATAGGAGATAGTTTGATGTAATTAGGACCTTTTCCTTTACTTTTGAACTTTGAATCTTTCTTTGAATCTTTACTTTTATTTTTGAACTTTGGAGCTTCTATTGGAGACTCCACTGAGAATTCAGAGAATTAGGGAGGAGAATTGATCTCTCTTCTTCCTCGTTCTTGTGTGGGCATTTCTACTTTTCTTGTTTGAGTTTTGGGTGTGAAGAATTGAGGAAATTCTGTCTCAATCTCCATTCAAAATCTCTTTAATTTTTCTTCTGCATAATTGAGTTCAATTTCATTTCCTTTACTGCTTCTTCTTTAATTTCTTGTTAATTGCTTTGTGAACTTGGATCTGGGAAGGCAATTGAGATCTAGACTTTGCTATCTAGTCTCTTGAGCCCTGAGATCCCATTTTCCTTTTTGGTTCTTCTGTGAACCTCTGCTGCAAGTTAATTCCCATTTCTGTTTGGATTCTGGTTATTTCTAATTCAATTTCTGTTTTATTAATTGTTGCAATTTAATTTCCCTTATTTGAATTATAAAATCCCAATCCTCAAATCCCTTTTCCATTCAATCAATTTATATTTCTTGCACTTTAAGTTACTGCAATTTACATTTCTTGCACTTTAAGCTTCAGTCATTTAATTTCTTGTTCTTTAAGATTCAGCATTTTACTTTCTTGCTCTTTAATTTACTGCAATTCTCCCTTCCCCCTTTACATTCCAAGCAATTTAGTTTCTGTTAATGATAAACCACTCAACCAATACTTGATTCGCTTGACTAAATCAACCACTAAACAAAAATTGCTCAATCCTTCAATCCCTGTGGGATCGACCTCACTCCCGTGAGTTTTATTACTTGATGCGACCCGGTACACTTGCCGGTGAGTTTTGTGTTGGATCGTTTTCCACACATCACACTCCATCATTCTCCATGAAATTAGAGAAGATCAAAGAGCAATGAGGGAGGAGCAACAAAGGCAAGGAAGAGACATAGAAGAACTCAAGGACATCATTGGTTATTCAACAAGAAAGCGCCACCATCACTAAGGTGGACTCATTCCTTGTTCTTATTTTTTCTGTTTTTCGGTTTTTATGCTATATGTGTGTTTATGTTTTGTGTCTCTACCTCACGATCATTAGTATTGAGTAACTATGTCTTAAGGCTATGAATAATTCCATAAATCCTTCACCTCTCTTAACTGAAAAATGTTTCTAATTCAAAAGAACAAGAAGTACGTGAATTTCGAAATTATCCTTGAATTTAGTTTAATTATATTGATGTGGTGACAATACTTTTTGTTTTCTGAATGAATGCTTGAACAGTGCATAATTTTGATCTTGTTGTTTATGAATGTTAAAATTGTTGGCTCTTGAAAGAATGATGAACAAAGAGAATGTTATTAACAATCTGAAAAATCATGAAAATTGATTCTTGAAGCAAGAAAAAGAAGTGAAAAAGCAAAAGCTTGAAAAAAAAAGAAAAAGAAAGCAGAAAAAGCCAATAGCCCTTAAAACCAAAAGGTAAGGGTAAAAAGGATCCAAGGCTTTGAGCATCAATGGATAGGATGGCCCAAGGAAATAAAATCCAGGCCTAAGCGGCTAAATCAAGCTGTCTCTAACCATGTGCTTGTGGCATGCAGGTCCAAGTGAAAAGCTTGAGACTGAGTGGTTAAAGTCGTGGTCTAAAGCAAAAAGAATGTGCTTAAGAGCTCTGGACACCTCTAACTGGGGACTTTAGCAAAGCTAAGTCACAATCTGAAAAGGTTCACCCAGTCATGTGTCTGTGGCATTTATGTATCAGGTGGTAATACTGGAAAACAAAGTGCTTAGGGCCACGGCCAAGACTCATAAAAGTAGCTGTGTTCAAGAATCAACAAACTTAACTAGGAAAATCAATAACAATATCTGAAATTCTAAGTTCCTAGAGATGCTAATCATTCTAAACTTCAAGGGGAAAAGTGAGATGCCAAAACTATTCAGAAGCAAAAAGCTACAAGTCCCGCTCATGTAATTAAGAACTAATATTCATTGATATTCTGAGATTTATAGTATATTCTTTTCTTTTTATCCTAATTGATTTTCAGTTGCTTGGGGACAAGCAACAATTTAAGTTTGGTGTTGTGATGAGCGGATAATTTATACGATTTTTGGCATTGTTTTTAGGTAGTTTTTAATAGGATATAGTTACTTTTAGGGATGTTTCATTAGTTTTTATGCTAAATTCACATTTCTGGACTTTACTATGAGTTTGTGTGTTTTTCTGTGATTTCAGGTAATTTCTGGCTGAAATTGAGGGACCTGAGCAAAACTCTGATAAAAGGCTGACAAAGGACTGCTAATGCTGTTGGATTCTGACCTCCCTGCACTCGAAATGGATTTTCTGGAGCTAGAGAACTCCAAATGGAGTTCTCTCAACAGCGTTAGAAAGTAGACATCCAGAGCTTTCCAGCAATATATAATAGTCCATACTTTATTCGTGATTAGACGACGTAAACTAGCGCTCAACGCCAGTTCCATGCTGTATTCTGGAGTCAAATGCTAGAAACACGTCACGAACCAGAGTTGAATGCCAAAAACACGTTACAACTTGGCGTTCAATGCCAAAAGAAGCCTCTTCACGTGTAAAGCTCAAGCTCAGCCCAAGCACACACCAAGTGGGCTCCAGAAGTGGATTTCTGCATCAATTACTTACTTCTGTAAACCCTAGTAGCTAGTCTAGTATAAATAGGACATTTTATTATTGTATTAGACATCCTGGATTGTATTTTTGATCCTGTGATCACGTTTTGGGGGCTGGCCATTCGGCCATGCTTGAACCTTCATCACTTATGTATTTTCAATGATGGAGTTTCTACACACCATAGATTAAAGGTGTGGAGCTTTGCTGTACCTCGAGTTTTAATGCAATTACTACTATCTTTTATTCAAATTCAATCTTATTTCTGTTCTAAGATACTACTCGTACCTCAATCTGATGGATGTGATGATCTGTGATACTCATCATCATCCATCCCTATGAACGCGTTCCTGACAACCACTTCCGTTCTACAAGCGAAAGCTAGAGTGTGTATCTCTTGAATTCCTGATGCACGACGCATGGTTGCCCTCGCCTGACAATCGAGCCTTCCATTCCGTGAGATCAGAGTCTTCGTGGTATAAGCTAGAATTGATGGTGGCATTCATGAGAATCCGAAAAGTCTAAACCTTGTCTGTGGTATTCCGAGTAGGATTCCAGGATTGAATGACTGTGACGAGCTTCAAACTCGCGATTGTTGGGCGTGATGACAAACGCAAAAGAATCAAGGGATTCTATTCCGACATGATCGAGAACCGACAGATGATTAGCCGTGCCGTGACAGAGCATTTGGACCTTTTTCACTGAGAGGATGGGATATAGCCATTGACAACGGTGATGCCCTACATACAGCTTGCCATGGAATTGAGTAAGAAGGATTGGAAGAAGGCAGTAGGAAAGCAGAAATTCAGAAGGAGCACAGCATCTTCATACGCTTGTCTGAAATTCCCACCAATGATTTACATAAGTATTTCTATCAAATCCAACTCACTTCTGATACTATTAAACCCAAGGATTGAAGGAGGATTGGGGAGGTTAGTTACCAAGTAGTCGTAGTTTAGTTTGGATCATGTTTTAGTTAGTTTCTAGAGAGAGAAGTTCTCCCTTCTCTCTAGAATTAGGGTTAGGATTAGGTTCAAGTCTTCTCTAGATCTAGGTTTAATTCATGCCTTGATTTACTTTTCCTTTACAAATTCTTGTTCCTCTACATTTTCTTTCTCTAGTTTAGCATTTTATTCTTGTAATTGTTTACTTTGTTATTGATACACTCTTGTTCCTTTTATTTTTTTAATGCAATTTGAGGTAATTCATGTTAATTGTGCCTTCTTTGATTGTTGTTGTTAATTCTTTGAAATTAGTAGTTGTTAGATTTTATATCTCTTGTCTTTTTACTACGTTTCTCTTTTATGCCTTCCAAGTGTTTGACAAAATGCTTGAAAGGAAGTTAGAGTAGAATTTTCTCCTCATGGCTTAGGTTGAGTAATTGGTGACTCTTGAGTTGTCAAAGTCTCTTGTTGATTGATAATTAGAAGTTGCTAGTTGATTTGAATTCCACTAAAGCTAGTCTTTCCTTAGGAGTTGACTAGGACTTGAGGAATCAAATTGATTATTTCCACTTGAATTTCCTCCATGGTTAGAGGTTGACTGAGTGGAGCAATGGACAATTCTTGTCACAATTGATGATGAAAATGAGGATAGGACTTCCAATTCTCATTCCTTGCCAAGAGCTTTCTTAGCTATTAGTTCACTTCTTGGAATTTACTTTTCCTGTCCCTTATCCAAAACCACAAAATATACATCTCATGACCAATAACAAGAATACTTCCCTGCAATTCCTTTGAGAGACGACCCGAGATTTGAATACTTCAGTTATTATTTTTATTCGGGTTTGTTACTTGTGACAATCAAATTTTTGCATGAGAGGATTATTTGTTGTTTTAAAAAATATACTTGCAACGAGATTTCATTTGTAAAATTCTATACCATCAAAAACTCACTCATCAAGGCTGCCCATGATTTAGTTTTCTTGCTTTTATTGCTTTAATGTGAATAATCAATGGTTGCCTGGCATGAATTCAAGCTCTCATAGACAAGTTTGACATTTGCACATGATATCTTGAAGCGTATGATCCATCTCTAAGTTTGGTGTGCCTAAAAGGCACCCTAAGATGTTTTCAAGAAGTAATGATCATATGACCATCTTGGGATATATATCTAAGTTCCTTCTTAGAGTATATAGCCAAACATTAAGTTTGGTGTTCTATGTGTGCTAAGAACACAATTGATGAGAGTCAAATTTGTTCTAAGTCTTGAATTCCATGAGAAGTGCAACCATGTTTTACATTCCTTTTGAGTTCATGTTTAAAGATAAAAAAACTAAGTGCTTCTCATGAGTATTTCATCAAAGGTGACAAGAATTTTGTTGAACTTTCAATGACATTACTTGGTGGAAAGCAAAAATTTAGTGTGAACTTACCTAAGAATCCATGAGATTTGCACTCTAGGAAATGAATTAATGTTCTTGAACCACATTCCCAAACTCTAAGTTTGGTGTCCACTAAGGGTGTACACATAAGCATCAAGTCACGGTGATGAGCGGATATTTTATACGCTTTTTGGGGATAATTTCATGTAGATTTTAGTATGTTTTAATTAATTTTTAGTAGAATATTATTAGTTTTTAGGCAAAAATAATATTTCTGGACTTTACTATGAGTTTGTGTGTTTTTCAGTGATTTCAGGTATTTTCTGGCTGAAATTGAGGGAGCTGAGCAAAAATCTGAGTTAGGCTGAAAAAGGACTGCTGATGCTGTTGGATCCTGACCTCCCTGCACTCAAAATCGATTTTTTGGAGCTACAGAAGTCCAATTGGCGCGCTCTCAACGGCGTTGGAAAGTAGACATCCAGGGCTTTCCAGCAATATATAATAGTCGATACTTTGCGCGAAGATAGACGACGTAACTTGGCGTTGAACGCCAAGTACATGCTGCTGTCTGGAGTTAAACGCCAGAAAAACGTCATGATCCGGAGTTGAACACCCAAAACACGTTATAACTTGGAGTTCAACTCCAAGAAAGGCCTCAACTCGTGGATAGCTTTAGTCTCAGCCCCAGCACACACCAAGTGGGCCCCAGAAGTGGATTTCTGCACCAGTTATCTTAGTTTACTCATATACTGTAAACCTAGGTTACTAGTTTACTATTTAAACAACTTTTAGAGACTTATCTTGCACCTCATGACATTTTCAGATCTGAATTACATACTTTTTGACGGCATGAGTCTCTAAACTCCATTGTTGGGGGTGAGGAGCTCTGCAGCGTCTCGATGAATTAATACAATTACTTTTGTTTTCCATTCAAACACGCTTGTTCTTATCTAAGATGTTCATTCGCGCTTAATTATGAAGAAGGTGATGATCCGTGACACTCATCACCTTCCTCAATCCATGAACGTGTGCCTGACAACCACCTCCGTTCTACATCAGATTGAATGAGTATCTCTTAGATTCCTTAATCAGAATCTTCGTGGTATAAGCCGGATTGATGGCGGCATTCATGAGAATCCGGAAAGTCTAAACCTTGTCTATGGTATTCCGAGTAGAATTCTGCGATTGAATGACTGTGACGAGCTTCAAACTCCTGAAGGCTGGGCGTTAGTGACAGACGTAAAAGAATCAATGGATTCTATTCCAACCTGATTGAGAACCGACAGATGATTAGCCGTGCTTTGACAGAGCATAGGAACGTTTTCACTGAGAGGATGGGAAGTAGCCATTGACAACGGTGACACTCTACATAGAGCTTGCCATGGAAAGGACCTTGCGTGTGGGAAAAGGATTTCAAGGAAAAGTTGAGATTCAGAGGACAAAGCATCTCCAAAACCCTAACATGTTCTCCATTAATAAAGTAACAATTTCCTTATTCCAAACACTTTGACTTCTTATCATTAAATCCAATTAATCTTATTGGCATCCTGACTAGGATTAATAAAATAAACATAGATTGCTTCAGACCAATAATCTCTGTGGGAGCGATCCTTACTCACGTAAGGTATTACTTGGACGACCCAGTGCACTTGCTGGTTAGTTGTGCGGATTACAAATTCGTGCACCAAGTTTTTGGCGCCGTTGCCGGGGATTGTTGAGTTTGAACAATTGAAGGCATATTTTATTTCTTAGATTAGGAATAATTTATTTTTATTGTCATAAAGTCATCAAATCCTGATAGGATAGTTTCTTTTCAAAAATTTCTTTTCAAAAAAAATTATTATTTTTCTTTATTAATTGTTAATTTTTCGTGAGTCTAGTGTCTTGTTCTAAGTTTGGTGTCAATTGCATCTTTTATATTTTTTCTCTAAAATTTTCGTATTAGTGTCTTTGTTCTTCCTTGATCTTTAATGTTTCTTGTTCTGTGTCTTTTCTTGTTTTTTCTTGTGCTTTTTCAAAACATTAGCTTTCAAAAATTTATTTTATCCATAAAAATAATACATCTTTAAAATCAACACTGAAGTTGCTGCCCAATTGCCTGGAGCTTTAGTAGTTGTTCTTGATAATTGGGTATCCCCTTTGGAATCTTTTTCAAAAAAAAAAATAAATTTTTCTTTGATTGAATCTTGTGCCAAACTCTAAGTTTGGTGTTTTCCTGTTAAGTTTTCTTTAATTTTCGAAAATTTGTTTTGGTTTTCTAAAAATTTTAAGTTTGGTGTTCTTCCTTTTGTTCTTGGTGTTCTTGTGAATTTTCAAAGTGTTCTTGAGTCTTTCTTGTGCTTTGATCTTAAAATTTTTAAGTCTGGTGTTCCTTGGTGTTTTCCCTCCAAAATTTTCGAAAATAAGGAACATTGGATCTAAAAATTTTAAATCTTGTGTCTTTTGCATATTTTTCTCTTTCATCATAAAATTCAAAATTCAAAAAAAAATATATACTTTCTAACTAATTTTGAACTACATTTTTCGAAAATTTTATATAGAAATTCAGATTTCAATTTCAAAATATTTTCAATTTCCTTTATTTGTTTCATTTTTATTCTATTTTATAAAAAATTAATTTTTATAAAATAAATAATATCAACATACATATCATCTCTTTTATTCCATCATGGAATTAAGTGGGAATGATCAGTCCAGGAGGACTCTGGGGTCATATGCTAACCCCACTGCTGCTTCATATGGGAGTAGTATCTGTATACCCTCCATTGGAGTTAGTAGCTTTGAGTTGAATCCTCAGCTCATTATCATGGTGCAGCAAAACTGCCAGTATTTCGGTCTTCCACATGAAGAACCTACAGAGTTTCTGGCACAATTTTTACAAATTGCTGACACAGTACATAATAAAGAAGTGGATCAGGATGTCTACAGATTATTACTGTTTCCATTTGCTGTAAAAGATCAAGCTAAGAGGTGGTTAAATAACCAGCCTAAGAACAGCATAAAAACATGGAAACAGCTGTCAGAAAAATTCTTGAATCACTATTTCCCTCCAAAACGGATGACACAGCTAAGGCTAAGCATCCAAGGCTTCAAACAAGGAGATAATGAATCCCTTTTTGATGCCTGGGAGAGATACAAAGAGATGCTAAGAAAATGCCCCTCTGAAATGTTTTCAGAGTGGGTGCAACTAGACATCTTCTACTATGGGCTTACAGAAAAAGCTCAGATTTCTCTAGACCACTCAGCTGGTGGATCTATACATATGAGAAAAACAATTGAAGAAGCTCAAGAGCTTATTCATACAGTTGCCAGAAATCAACATCTGTACCTAAGCAGTGAATCTTCCATGAAAGAAGAAGCTAAAACAGTAACTGATGAACTCAGTCCTGTAGATCAGGCCAATGAATTCAATCAGCAATTAGACTTTCTAACTCAGCAGCTAGCCGAATTCAAGGAAATATTACAGGAAACAAGAATGGCTAACAGGAATATGGAAGTGCAATTAAAGCAGACAGAAAAGCAACTGTCAAAACAAATAGCAGAAGAATGCCAAGCAATTCAATTAAGAAGTGGGAAAACATTAAATACCTCACTTCAAAGCAGCAGGAAGCCAAGAAATGAACAGATGTCTACTCAAAATCCCTCTGAGGACAATCAGAGCCCAGAGAGGAATAATGCTGGCGCTGAACGCCCAGACCATGCTCATTCCTGGCGTTCAACGCCAGAAACAAGCATGAATCCGGGGTTGAACGCCCAAAGGGAACATGGTTCTGGCATTCAAATGCCAGTAACAAATAAGGAGGTGGCGTCTAACGCCACTCCAGCTTCCACCCCTGGCATTCAAATGCCAGTGGGGGATCAGTCACATACAAGTGCTGATGACAACCCTTCTAAAAAGGCTTCCCAACCCACTTCTGTAGGTAATAAACCTGCAACAACTAAGGTTGAGGAATACAAAGCCAAAATGCCTTATCCTCAAAAACTCCGCCAAGCGGAACAGGATAAGCAATTTGCCCGCTTTGCAGACTATCTCAGGACTCTTGAAATAAAGATTCCGTTTGCAGAAGCACTTGAGCAAATACCATCTTATGCTAAGTTAATGAAAGAGATCTTAAGTCATAAGAAGGATTGGAGGGAAACTGAAAAAGTTTACCTCACTGAAAAATGCAGTGCAGTCATTCTGAAAAGCTTACCTGAGAAGCTTAAAGATCCTGGGAGCTTTATGATACCATGCACATTAGAGGGCACTTGCACCAAGCAAGCTTTATGTGATCTTGGGGCAAGTATCAACCTAATACCTGCATCTACTATCAGAAAGCTTGGTTTAACTGAAGAAATCAAACCAACCAGGATATGTCTTCAACTTGCTGATGGCTCCATTAAATACCCATCAGGCGTGATTGAAGACATGATTGTCAATGTTGGGCCATTTGCCTTTCTTACTGACTTTGTGGTGCTGGAAATGGAGGAGCACAAGAGTGCAACTCTCATTCTAGGAAGACCTTTCCTAGCAACTGGACGAACCCTCATTGACGTCCAAAAAGGGGAAGTAACCTTGAGAGTCAATGAGGAGGAGTTCAAGTTGAATGTTATCAAAGCCATGCAACATCCAGACACCCCAAATGACTGCATGAGTGTTGATATTATTGACTCTCTGGTAAGAGAGGTCAATATGGCTGAGAGTCTCGAATCAGAGCTAGAGGACATCTTTAAAGATGTTCAGCCTGACCTAGAGGAATCAGAGAGAATAGTAGAACCTCTGAAAATCCCTCAGGAAGAGGAGAAACCTCCTAAACCCGAGCTCAAACCATTACCACCATCCCTAAAATATGCATTCCTGGGAGAAGGTGATACCTTTCCTGTAATCATAAGCTCTACCTTAGAGCCACAGGAAGAGGAAGCACTAATTCAAGTGCTAAGGACACACAAGACAGCTCTTGGGTGGTCCATCAGTGACCTCAAGGGCATTAGCCCAGCCAGATGCATGCACAAGATCCTATTGGAAGGTGACGCCAAGCCAGTGGTTCAACCACAAAGGCGGCTGAACCCAGCCATGAAGGAAGTTGTGCAGAAGGAGGTCACTAAATTACTAGAGGCTGGGATTATTTATCCTATTTCTGACAGCCCCTGGGTGAGCCCTGTCCAAGTCGTCCCTAAGAAGGGAGGCATGACAGTGGTTCATAATGAAAAAAATGAACTAGTTCCTACAAGAATAGTTACAGGGTGGCGTATGTGTATTGATTATAGAAGGCTCAATACAGCCACCAGAAAGGATCATTTTCCTTTACCATTCATAGACCAAATGCTAGAAAGACTAGCAGGTCATGAATACTACTGCTTCCTGGATGGATATTCAGGTTATAATCAAATTGCAGTAGATCCCCAGGATCAGGAGAAAACGACATTCACCTACCCATCTGGAGTATTTGCATACAGAAGGATGCCATTTGGCCTGTGCAATGCACCTGCAACTTTTCAGAGGTGCATGCTCTCAATTTTCTCTGATATGGTGGAAAAATTCCTGGAAGTCTTCATGGATGACTTTTCAGTATTTGGAGACTCATTCAGCTCCTGCCTTAACCATTTAGCACTTGTTCTGAAAAGATGCCAAGAGACTAACCTGGTTTTAAACTGGGAAAAGTGTCACTTTATGGTGACTGAAGGAATTGTCCTTGGGCACAAAATCTCGAACAAGGGGATAGAGGTGGATCAAGCTAAGGTAGAGGTAATTGAAAAATTACCACCACCTGCCAATGTTAAGGCAATCAGAAGCTTTCTGGGGCATGTAGGATTCTATAGGAGGTTTATAAAGGATTTTTCAAAAATTGCCAAACCTCTGAGCAACCTGCTAGCTGCTGACACGCCATTTATCTTTGATAAAGAGTGTCTGCAGGCATTTGAGACTCTGAAAGCTAAATTGGTTACAGCACCAATCATCTCTGCACCAGACTGGACATTACCATTTGAATTGATGTGTGATGCCAGTGACCATGCCATTGGTGCAGTGTTGGGACAAAGGCATGACAAGCTTCTGCACGTCATTTACTATGCCAGCCGTGTTCTAAATGATGCAGAGAAGAATTACACAACCACAGAAAAAGAGCTACTTGCTGTGGTTTACGCCATTGACAAATTCAGATCCTATTTAGTAGGATCAAAAGTGATTGTGTACACTGATCATGCTGCTCTTAAATATCTACTCACAAAGCAGGATTCAAAACCCAGACTCATCAGATGGGTGTTGCTTCTGCAAGAGTTTGATATAGAAATAAGAGACAGAAAAGGGACAGAGAATCAAGTAGCAGATCACCTGTCCCGAATAGAACCAGTAGAAGGGGCGTCCCTCCCTCTCACTGAGATCTCTGAAACTTTTCCGGATGAGCAACTCTTTGCCATCCAGGAAGTGCCATGGTTTGCAGACATTGCAAACTATAAGGCAGTGAGATTCATACCCAAAGAGTACAGTAGGCTGCAATCAAAGAAATTGATCACAGATGCAAAGTACTATCTTTGGGATGAACCATATCTCTTCAAGAGATGTGCAGACGGAGTAATCCGTAGATGTGTGCCTAAGGAAGAAGCGCAAAAGATTCTATGGCACTGCCATGGATCACAGTATGGAGGACATTTTGGAAGTGAGCGAAGAGCCATAAAAGTCCTCCAAAGTGGCTTCTACTGGCCTACTCTTTATAAAGATTCCAGAGCATTTGTGCTTAATTGTGACAGTTGCCAAAGATCAGGCAACCTACCTCACAGTTATGCCATGCCTCAACAAGGGATCTTGGAGATTGAGTTGTTTGATGTATGGGGCATTGACTTCATGGGACCTTTCCCACCATCATACTCAAACACTTATATTCTGGTGGCAGTGGATTATGTATCCAAATGGGTGGAGGCTATTGCAACACCCACTAATGAAACTAAAACAGTGTTAAAATTCCTCCAGAAACACATCTTCAGCAGATTTGGTATCCCTAGAGTATTAATCAGTGATGGGGGCACTCATTTCTGCAATAAACAGCTTTACTCTGCTCTGGTACGTTATGGAGTTAGCCACAGGGTAGCCACTCCATATCACCCACAAACTAATGGGCAAGCTGAAGTCTCAAATAGAGAACTCAAAAGAATCCTGGAACGGACTGTAATTAACCGTAGAAGGGATTGGGCAAGAAGCTTGGATGATGCTCTGCGGGCATACAGAACAGCATTCAAGACCCCTATAGGGACCTCTCCATACCAGCTTGTGTATGGAAAGGCATGTCACTTGCCAGTGGAACTGGAACACAAGGCCTACTGGGCAACCAGATTCCTAAACCTTGATGCCAAGTTAGCTGGAGAAAAACGATTGCTCCAATTAAATGAGCTAGAGGAATTTAGACTCAATGCTTTCGAGAATGCAAAAATTTACAAGGAGAAAGCAAAAAGATGGCATGATAAGAAATTGTCATCCAGAGTCTTTGAGCCGGGGCAGAAGGTTCTGCTATTTAATTCTAGGCTCAAATTATTCCCCGGGAAATTAAAATCCCGGTGGAGAGGTCCATATGTAATTACAAGTGTATCACCATATGGATACATATAGCTTCAGGATAATGACTCTAACAAAAAGTTCATTGTTAATGGACAGAGAGTTAAGCATTATCTTGAAGGTAATTTTGAGCAAGAATGCTCAAAATTGAGACTTAATTAAAGCTCAGCATTAGTCCAGCTAATGACATTAAAGAAGCGCTTGCTGGGAGGCAACCCAGCCATTCACAAAATTTAATTTTATTTGTCTTTTCTAATTGATTAAGTTTTACAGGTAGATTCCAGAGTATCTTCAAAAGGTGAAATAGTAATTGATTGAATTCACAGAGTTACAGGGGAATTTGGAAGCTCACTAGCGTGAAAAAAGCTAGTAAGAAACATTTTGGGCGTTGAACACCCAAAAGAAGCACCCACTGGGCGTTCAACGCCAGTAAGGGTAGCCATCTGGGCGTTCAACGCCAGAAAGAAGCATCAGCTGGGCGTTGAACGCCCAGGAGAAGCAGCATTTGGGCGTTAAACGCCCAAAACATGCATCGTTTGGGCGTTTAACGCCAGGATGGTGGGAGGAGGTAAAAATTCGTTTTTCTTTATAATTTTTCTAAATTTTTATGTTTCAATTCATGATTTCTTACATAAACATGTTTCAAATTGTCATCCCTCATATCAAATTAGTTTTCTAAAAATCCTGATTTCTAAAAATCCATGTTTCAAAAATTTCAAATATATCTTAATCCATAAAGACAAATTGTTTTCCAATCCAATTCAACTCTTTTAAGTTTGTTTTCAAAACTCAATTATCTTTTAAAAAAAAATCTTTTTCAAAATTAAAAATTCAGATCTTTCTCTTTTTAAACTATATCTTTTTCTTATCATATCTATCTTGTACAAATCATATCTTCTACCTTATCTTTTTTTTATTTATTTTCGAAAATTTCCCACCCCCCTCCCTATATATTGACTTCGGCGCCCCTCTCATCATCACCATGCCACACTTGCTCTCCTCATATCCCTCTTCTTTCTTCTCTTTTGCTTGAGGACAAGCAAAGCTCTAAGTTTGGTGTGTTTATCCGTGATCACAAAAACATACTCATTAAGATCATGGCTCCTAAAGGAAAACAACCCACCCCAAGAGGCAAGAAAGAGAACACTCCAAAACCACTTTGGAATCAAGGGAAGTTCTTAACTAAAGAACATTCAGACCATTAGTACAAGATAATGAGTCACAGATCAGTGATCCCAGAAGTCAAATTTGATCTGAAAGAAGATGAATATCCGGAGATCCAAGAGCAAATTCGAAACAGGAACTGGGAAATTCTGGCCAATCCTGAAACGAAAGTGGGAAGGAACATGGTTCAGGAGTTCTATGCTAATCTATGGCAGACAGACAGGCAAAGAATAATTGGAGCTGCTCTCTATGACCATCGGACCTTAGTCAGAGGGAAGATTGTTCATACCCATCCTGACAAGATCAGGGAGATATTTAAGCTTCCTCAACTGAAAGATGACCCAGACTCCTTTAATAGGAGAATGATGAGGGTAAATAAAGGTCTGGACAAGATTTTAGAGGATATATGCATCCCTGAAGCCAGGTGGACCACCAACACGACTGGCATCCCAAATCAACTCAAAAGAGAAGATCTAAAACCAGTAGCCAGAGGTTAGCTAGATTTCATAGGGCGTTCCATATTGCCCACCAGCAACCGTTCTGAAGTTACTGTTAAAAGAGCAGTAATGATTCACTGCATCATGTTGGGAAAAGAAGTAGAAGTCCATCAACTGATCTCATGTGAGCTATACAAAATAGCAAACAGGAATTCCAAGGACGCCAGATTGGCCCATCCAAGCTTAATTTCTATGCTCTACAAAGATGCCGGAGTGAAGATGGGAATAACAGAGTATATCCCAGTTGAGAGGCCAGTCACTGGAATATCAATGGTCAGACAACAGCAACAAGATGATTCAGCCAAGAGAAGAGCACAGGAAGCCCTCCCAGAACTTCCTCAATTCGAATATTGGGGACATCTTGAGGCTTCTATTTCCAAATTGCAAGAAGCTATGGACCAAATAAAGGAAGAACAGAACAATCAAAGTAGCATGCTTTGCAAACTGCTTAAGGAACAAGAAGAGCAAGGGCGTGATCTAAGGGAGCTGAAGCACCAAAAATTAATCCTTGAGAGACACCCCACAGATTAGAGGAACATCTACTCCTGAAAACAACAGGTGGTTGAGTTCCAATTCTTTTTGCTTTAACTCTGTGATAGTGTTATTATGGAAATTTACCTTAGGAGATATATAGTGGTAGTAGTAGTAGTAATTAGTATATCTATTTTGATTTTATTTCCAATTAAGCTATAATTTATTTTTCTCATCATCATCAGGCATGAATAAAATAGTAGATTTTTTTTAGAATAAAGAAGTAATCTATATTTTTCGAGTTCTTAATAATAAAAATTATAATTAACTATGTGTGGTGGCAATACTTTTTGTTCTCTGAATGAATGCTTGAACAGTGCATAACTTGTACTTTGAATTTGATGAATATTGGCTCCTAAAAGAATGAGGAACACGAAAAATATTATTGATGATCTGAAAAATCATGAGCATTGATTCTTGAAGCAAGAGAAAGCAGTCAAAAAAAATTTTTGAATCAAAAGGAATAAAAGCCAAACAACCCTTAAAACCAAAAGGCAAGGGTGAAAAAGATCCAAGGCTTTGAGCATCAGTGGATAGGAGGGCCTAAGGAAATAGTTCCAGGCCTAAGCGGCTAAACCAAGCTATCCCTAACCATGTGCTTGTGGCATGCAGGTCCAAGTTACAAACTTGAGACTGAGTGGTTAAAGTCGTGATCCAAGGCAAAAAGAGTGTGCTCAAGATCTCTGGACACCTCTGACTGGGGACTCTAGCAAAGCTGAGTCACAATCTGAAAAGGTTCACCTAGTCATGTGTCTGTGGCATTTATGTATCTGGTGGTAATACTGGAAAACAAAGTGCTTAGGGCCACGGCCAAGAATCATAAAATAATTGTGTTCAAGAATCAACATACTACACTAGGAGAATCAGTAATACTATCTGAATTCTGAGTTCCTATGGATGCCAATCATTCTGAAATTCAAAGGATAAAGGGAGATGCCAAAACTGTTCAGAAACAAAAAGCTACAAGCCCCGCTCATCTAATAAGAATCTGAGCTTCATTTAAAACTCTAAAATATTATTACTTCTTAATTTCTGTTAAAACCTATTTTATTTATCTAGTTGCTTGAGGACAAGCAACAGTTTAAGTTTGGTGTTGTGATGAGCGGATATTTTATTCGCTTTTTGGGGATAATTTCATGTAGATTTTAGTATGTTTTAATTAATTTTTAGTAGAATATTATTAGTTTTTAGGCAAAAATCATATTTCTGGACTTTACTATGAGTTTGTGTGTTTTTCTGTGATTTCAGGTATTTTGTGGCTGAAATTGAGGGAGCTGAGCAAAAATCTGAGTTAGGCTGAAAAAGGACTGCTGATGCTGTTGGATCCTGACCTCCCTGTACTCGAAATGGTTTTTGTGGAGCTACAGGAGTCCAATTGGCGCGCTCTCAACGGCGTTGGAAAGTAGACATCCAGGGCTTTCCAGCAATATATAATAGTCCATACTTTGCGCGAAGATAGACGACGTAACTTGGCGTTGAACGCCAAGTACATGCTGCTGTCTGGAGTTAAACGCCAGAAAAACGTCATGATCCGGAGTTGAACGCCCAAAACACGTTATAACTTGGAGTTCAACTCCAAGAAAGGCCTCAACTCGTGGATAGCTTTAGTCTCAGCCCCAGCACACACCAAGTGGGCCCTAGAAGTGGATTTCTGCACCAGTTATCTTAGTTTACTCATATTCTATAAACCTAGGTTACTAGTTTACTATTTAAACCAATTTTAGAGACTTATCTTGTACCTCATGACATTTTCAGATCTGAATTACATACTTTTTGACGGCATGAGTCTCTAAACTCCATTGTTGCGGGTGAGGAGCTCTGCAGCGTCTCGATGAATTAATACAATTACTTTTGTTTTCCATTCAAACACGCTTGTTCTTATCTAAGATGTTCATTCGCGCTTAATTATGAAGAAGGTGATGATCCGTGACACTCATCACCTTCCTCAATCCATGAACGTGTGCCTGACAACCACCTCCGTTCTACATCAGATTGAATGAGTATCTCTTAGATTCCTTAATCAGAATCTTCGTGGTATAAGCCGGATTGATGGCGGCATTCATGAGAATCCGGAAAGTCTAAACCTTGTCTGTGGTATTCCGAGTAGAATTCTGCGATTGAATGACTGTGACGAGCTTCAAACTCCTGAAGGCTGGGTGTTAGTGACAGACGCAAAAGAATCAATGGATTTTATTCCAACCTGATTGAGAACCGACAGATGATTAGCCGTGCTGTGACAGAGCATAGGAACGTTTTCACTGAGAGGATGGGAAGTAGCCATTGACAACGGTGACACCCTACATAGAGCTTGCCATGGAAGGGACCTTGCGTGTGGGAAAAGGATTGCAAGGAAAAGTTGAGATTCAGAGGACAAAGCATCTCCAAAACCGCAACATGTTCTCCATTAATAAGGTAACAATTTCCTTATTCCAAACACTTTGACTTCTTATCATTAAATCCAATTAATCTTATTGGCATCCTGACTAGGATTAATAAAATAGACATAGATTGCTTCAGACCAATAATCTCCGTGGGATCGACCCTTACTCACGTAAGGTATTACTTGGACGACCCAGTGCACTTGCTGGTTAGTTGTGCGGATTACGAATTCGTGCACCACACGGCTAGTATGATTTCATGAGAAACACTTAACCAAATTTTCAAATTTTCAATTTTTAGTTGCCACCCTTATTACTTTTGCTGCCAAGTGTAAAGTGTTGATGCTTTTGTCTTGTTTTGGTGAATTGGTTTATGGAAAAAAAGATTGATGGAGAGGACAAGTCAAGGAAGTGGCACAACTATCTTAGTGTTGAAAAGGGAAGTCACATGTCCATGGAAAAGCTCATTGGGAAGAAAAATGCTGCACATTGGGCGGATAGGTGTACCCTTCTTTAATGACTAAACCTACCCCCAATGAAGACAATCCTTGTCCCTACTCCATACTACATGCACACCGTCCCTTTTAACCATCACAAATGCATCCTCACCCTTCATTTTCACTAAGTCTTGCTATAATAAGGACTCCCATGATGACCAAGTATCATATCCCCAAGTCCCTTAGTTCACTTCTTGCAACCTCTCTTTAGTTCAAGCCAAAACCGTGCCATCCGCTTCTTGTTTTATTTAGCCATATATCTTGGTCTACCTCCAAACTACACTCTCCTTCATCCTACATCTCCTATTCAGCCATCTCTAAGATAAACATGGCAACTTCATCGAGCTTCAAGAGAATGAGGGGAATGGAACCGGTTGAAGAGGAGGAAGGGATCACCTATGATAAATGGAGATTCAAAGAGTTCTTCCATCAGAGACAATACAGTTGGATGAATCCCAAGAAAATACTGCAGGAAATACTTTTCCAACTCTCCGAGAATGAATGCCCATAGATAAAGGAGAAGATTACAAAAAGGAGATGGGAAGTCCTTACTAATCCTATCACCCGAATCAATGCCAATATTGTGAAAGAGTTTTATGACAATGCGGTAAGGAGGAATACAAGCATTGAACCCACCTATAAAAGCTATATTAGTGGTGTGGAGGTGGACTTTAGCCCAAAAAGCATTATGAAGGTTCTCGGGCTAAAGGCAACGTGTTTTGACAAGCCTAGCTATCATGAGAGAATGAATGGTGACCCAGTGTGTGATGTGATTTCTGGTGATATTTGCGGGGTCAGAACATACTGGGTAAGACATGCTAATGGAGCACCAATGTATCTCAAGAGAGGAGATCTCATCCCAGAGGCCAAGGGATGGTATGAGCTTATAAAGAGATCCATCTTGGGCATTACAAACACTTCGGAGGTTAACATTAAGAGAGCAACTATGGTACATTGTATTATGGTCAGAGGGGAGATCAAGGTGCATGAGCTCATCACCAAAGATATCCAAAAGATCTCTGAAAAGACCTCCAGGACTCTTGGCTCCACTACCCAAGCATCATCATTTGCCTGTGCATAAAGGCCAAGGTGCCATTGGAGGATGCCAATCCTATCTGGATCAATCTGGGTGTGCCAATAACCACGGGAAGGATGAGTAACATCACAGTTGCTCAACCACGAAAGAGAAGGAGGATGGGAGAGCCACAAGAAGAAGGAAACCAAGAAGAAGAGCAGCAACTTGAAGAAGAGCAAGACCCACCACAAGCCACCATAGACATGAGTTGGATGCAAGAGGCTATTGAAAACTTATCCAGACAATACATAGAAAATCAAGAGCAACAAAGAAATCATCAACTCCAACTCATGGACCAACAAAGGGATTCCAATCTCAGATGATGGATCAACAGATGGAGCTGTATATGCAACTCATGGAACAGCAAAAAGAACAATACTCTCATATGAGTAAATTCGTCCAACAAGTGGCTGAAACACAAGATCAATAAGGAAAGCATATTGAAGAGCTCAATCAATGCCAAAATGTCCACATGAGAACTTTTAATAAATTTTGTGTTCTTAATGAGGGGAGACACCTAGACAAGTTGGAGTACGACATGAGTGCTCAAGCTAGGCTCAATTACTTGGCTGGTCACATGCATCAAGTGAACCTAGGAATACCAAAATATGTGGATATTAGTCAAATGATTGAAGTAAGAGAAGTGGAAAGAGCTCATCGCAATGAAGCCAAACTAAGGAAAAAGATGGAAGAAGCAGGCTTTTGGAAGAAGGTGGAAGGAAAACAAAAAGAAAAAGATGGTGCAAGTAGTCAACAAGGAGGAAATAAAGAAGGAGAAAGGAAGAAGAAAGGCAAGCAAGCAAAGAAATAAAAGGTGGAATTGCTTCTTGTTTAAATAAGAAAGAAAATGTTCCATTTCATTTAGTTAAGAGTTAGTCTTTAGTTTAGTTGTTTTAAATTCTATTGATTGTTGTTTTCTTTAATTCTTTCATAAGTGTGCTAGCCTAGGTGTGTGTGCTTCACTTTCACTTTGCTTGAATGTGTAACTTGTCCCCTTTTCAATTAAATAAAAGAAAATGTTTGGAACCATGAAGTGTGATTGTTCGAGTTGGTAGGATATAGAACAAAGTAAATGGTGGTTCACATTGATAGTTTAGTAAGCTCCACTAATAAAAATAAAAGGGTAGAATATCCTCTATAGTATGAACTTTGTGCTGTTTATGAACCCTTTAAAGAGAATAAATGTTGGAATCAAGAAAGAACAAAGAGAAAAACAAGAAAATCCAACGTTGGAGGCAAAGTTGGACCTCCAATGGTAGCCCAACGTTGGCAAACAAAAATGAAAGAAACAATGAATAAGCTAGGCATCAATAGCTTAAAGCTTGAGACACATGCCTGTGGTGCCTCTGTACTAGGATCTGCTTGGATGAATAGGTTCTAAGGAGTATTTTAACACTTGGTAACTTGGGTTGGCTAACCCAGGATTATCAACCAAAAGTCCATCAAGGGCAATCTAGTTACAAGGCATTTAGTAACCCAAAGAGGTGCTGGGTATCAATGTCTCTAGGATGAAATTTGAGCCATGTGTCTGTAATGTGCATGTGATAAGGAGAGGCTTGAGTTACTAGGTCTGAGTGGTGCTTCATCACCCAAAACCTTGAGCAATTTGGGTCGGGAGTGTTGACTGAAAACTTATTTAAAAAGTTGCCTTAACATAGAGCACTGAGCTACAAATAAAGAATAAGTTTCTAAGTGAAAAAGCAAACACCAAGGATCAATAAATAACAAAGGTCGTAGTAGCATCTTAGTTGGAACTTAGAAAGACATCTCATACCCTGAAACTAATAAAAGTTGAGCTGGAAATGTATCTTGCATGAAATCCCATGAATCAAGTTTAATTACCTTCCAATAAAGACTTATATCCTTCTTTTTTTTCATTCATTTCTCTCATGTTTTAGTGCTTGCTTGGTGACAAGTAAGATTTAAGTTTGGTATTGTGATGCCAATGCATCTTAGGCTAGTTTCACTACCCTTTTTTTTCATTAGTTTTTATGCACTTTCTTGAGTTATAAGTAAGTATTTTGGATAAGGATTTCATGCACATCTTGATTCACACAAACTTGGTTATTAATGTGCTTTTCATAAGATTTTATGCAACTTTTGTTGATGATTTAATGATGCAAAGATCTTGTGAATTATAGCAAACTTTGATGCAAATGTTTGGTTGATGATAGGTGAAAAGGAGGCTAAGAAAGGGAAGGCAAAGAAGCAACAAAAAGGCCATGGAAGGAAGCAAAGGGAAGCAACGTTGGAGCCAAAGTTGGTGCTCCAACGTTGCCTCAAATGTTATACTCAAGAGGTGCATAGTTGCGGCCAAAGTTAGAGCTCCAACTATGCCCTCAAACGTTGGCCAAGAAAGATGTATAGTTGGAGTTATAGTTGGACCTCAAACTTCACCCCAAATGTTGCATGAAGAAGGCCATAGTTGGAGTTATAGTTGGACCTCCAACTACAACTCCAACTACTCATTCAAAAGACCATAGTTGGAGTTATAGTTGGACCTCCAACTACAATTCCAACTACTCATTAAAAGGGGCCATAGTTGGAGCTATAGTTGGACCTCCAACTATAACTCCAACTACCACTATGGTGAGCAATGTTGGAGCCAAAGTTGGTGCTCCAACGTTGCTAGCAATGTTACGAGTGAAGAGGTGCCAACGTTGGAGGGAACGTTGGGGGTCCAACGTTACCTCCAATGTACGCGATGGATTTGGAGTTTTGAGATTGGAAAAATGCGCATCGATACGTACGCGTAGGTCACCCGTACGCGTGGATGAAGATTTTTGGGCATATGGCGTGTACAGATGGGTCACGCGTACGCGTGGGTAGGCTAACGTTTATGCTTAAACGTTAGGTCTAACGTTGAGCCTAACATTGGGTTAAACTTTTGGGCCAACGTCCCAGCTCTGTTGGGAAAAGTTTGACCCAATGTTTGAGCTGCAACGAGGATTCCAACGCCAATCAAACTTCAATACGAAAAGCACCCATGCAGAGTATGAATGTTAACTCCTAAAACTTCTCCATCAAAGTCACTAAAGGCCACATCCAACTAGCTTCAACAAAGGCCAAAAGGGCCTAGTCCAAGTACTTGACGATTGAAGAAAAAAAGTGTATAAATAGATTAGAATTTAAGTTAGGAAAGGGAGCTTACACATTGAGTACTGTAACTCTACCCATTTCTCTTTCTCTTCATTTTAGTTTTGTTGCAATGCACTTTTCATTTTCACTTTCCGTTTCCAGAGCTATGAATAACTAAACCCATTTCATTGGGTTAGGGAGCTCTGTTGTAATTCAATGGATCAATAATAGTTTTCATTCTTCTTCTTCTTTCTTTTCTCTTAATTTTGCTAGAAGGCTTTCGATCTTCATCCAATTGGGTAGTTGTCTTGGAAAAGAAGCTACTCATAATTGGATCTCCTCTGAACCTTGGAAGAGGAATGAGGAGATCATACTAGAAATGCTTTCTCATGTTGGACCAGATTGGGGTTTGGATGGATATAGTGACATATAATCCTACCAACACTTTGATCTGGGAATACATGTGGTATAATCAGTGACCATACTTCATCTCTTCCCATGAGCAATTAAATCAAGGAATTGGGCAATTGTTCAAGCTTAGAGAGATTGGATTGCCAAGGAATTCGAATCCAATCACCTAAGATTGCTAAGGAGATCAATGAATGCATTGATTGAGCAAGAGATGAGAATGAACTTGATCCAGAGAATGCAACATCTCCTAAGCTTAATGAATTTCCCATCTCTGATCTACCCATTCTCTTTATTTTCTGTTGTTTACTTTCATGCTTAATCACCCCATTTCCATTTATTTTCCTGCACTTTAATCTTCTTCACTTTAAATTCCTGTTATTTACTTTCAGTCATTTACATTCCATGCAATTTACTTTTCCCGCCATTTAATTTCTGCACTTCCAAATTCAAATCTGCTTAGTTCAACTAGAACACCCCTCCAACTAAAGTTGATCAACCAATCAATCTCTGTGGCATTCGACCTCACTCTATTGTGAGTTTTTACTTGATGACAATTCGGTGCACTTTCTTGTGGAAATTTGTTGAGAGACAAGTTTTCGAGCATCAACTATTTTGAATTTCCTAAAGTCGACAAAAGCTTAATCCTTGAAGCAAAAGAAACAGTAAAAGAAAATAAAGAAAAGCAGGGTCCAAGGCTCTGAGCATCAATGATTAGGAAGGTCAAATATGATCAAAAGCTCAAAGAGTTGTTTTCCTAGTCATGTGCTTGTGGTGTAAATGTGTCAAGTAATCCTTAAGATAGAGCACTAAGAGTCGAGATCAAGTGAATTTAACAGAGTATGCCAAAGGCTTTGAGCACCACTGTCTGGGAGTAACTAAAAGAAAAATCAAAACTAAAAGAGAGTTCCCCAATTAAGTTCTTGTGGTGTTTTGGTGTCAAGTAAAGCTTGAGACAAGGTATTTAAAGTCACGGCTAGGCTCAAGGTGCAAAGCACCAAAGAAAAGATAATGAAAGAAAATTTGCTGTGTTCAAGGATTAAACCAAAGTCTAAAGACTAGAGAATTCATAATATTATCCGATTCTAATTCCAAATGACAGTGACATTCCTTTGATTCAAAGGATAATGAGATGCAAAAACTATTTAGAATTGCAGTATATAAACTCCATTTTAAGAAGAGACAGGAGCTTAATTAAGCACTCACTCCTCACGCAAATTCACATCCTAAGTTTGCAAAAGCTTTGGTTGCTTGAGGTCAAGCAACAATTCAAGTTTGATGTTGTGATGTGTGAGCATCTTTCCTATCTTCTCCTAGTGAATTTGCATTCGAATTGTAAGTTTAATCAAGATTTAAATACTTTTTAGCCACTACGAATGCTACTTTGAGTTGTGTGCAATTCTGTTTATTTCAGGTAGCATTCGGATGGATTTGATGGAGTTTTTGTAGAAGAAGAGAAGAAAGTGAATGATGCTATCAACCATGACCTCTTTGCACTCTAACAGGAATAACTTGAGCTACAGAGGTCCAATTACGTGATTCTAGTGGCATTGGAAAGCTAACTTCCAGAGCTTTCCACCGATGCATAATAGTATACACTTCTTCTCCAGCATACTCAGCCATATTGGCGCCTAACATGGCTTTCTCCAAGTTAGGCACCGAAGTAAGATAAAAGCTCACAATGCATATTGCTAGGGTGGCGCCTAACTTCAGAATTTTGAAGTTAGGCACTAGCGATCACAAAAGCTTGTACGTGAGTTCAGCCAAGGTGGTGCCTAACTTAGAATTTACTAAGTTAGGCACCATACAAAGGGAAGCAGCGTCCAATTCTTTTGGCCATCTCCAAGTCTAGCTTCACATGAGTGAAGTTAGGCACCAGCCCAAATTAAAGAAGTGGTCTCAGCGCATGATGAAGCATGCAGCGAAGATGTTATTTAATTTTGATTAAAACTTTAATTTATTTATAAATAGGAAAAGATATTATTTAGTTTTAGAAAATATATTTTACATTAATTTTGGTTAGATATAAAAGAGAAAAGAATCAGCCCTTCGGTTTTTTCTCTTCTCTCTTACCTCATTCTGCACTTGACATTTTTTCTGAATCCTAGTTTTCTCTCTGAACCATGAGCAACTAAACATCCACTGTTAAGGTTAGGAGCTCTATTTATTATATGGATTGATTCTATTACTTTTCTACTTTAATTCATATATTGATTTCAATTTCAAGAATTGTTTTCGTTCTTCATCTTATGAATCTGGGTGAAACGGAAGTATGACCCTTATTCTAATTGAGTTCTTATAAACCTTGGAAAAGCAATTTACTTGAACAATAGCTTGAAAACAAATTTTCCTGAATCACTAATTATCTAGACTTAACAGAATACGTGACATATAATCCTTTTATATTTGGATAATTATGGTTTCTATGGCATATAAACTAAATTTGAACTTAACTCTCTAATTGGAATCTAGTGACCAAGGAATTGGCAGTTGATGAAGGTTAGAGGAGACTAAAAAGGTCTAAGAAATTAGGATTTTGTCACATATAGATTTTGTAAGAACTGAAATTTTCACGAATAGAATAATTTAAATACCCAAATTAAGTTCCATAAAGTTAGAATGAGAATTTGGGGATTTAAATATGATTTTTGAACTCAGTAGACTTTTCTGAGTCAGAAATGTGTTTTCTGCAAAAAACTAAGAAAAACCGCGAACCAAAAGTTAAACCGGTTGAACCGGTTCAAGTCTATCTGGTACTGCGCAAGAAAAAGTGAAAACGGTCGAAAACCTTCGAAAAATAATAGAAGTAAAAAACTGGGTGTAATTTTAAAGGTTTGGCCCAAAGTTGGGCCAAACGGGCTAAAAACGCTAACGGGTTAGACTGGGCCCAAGTTGGGCCCAAGCCCAACATATATAAGGGTTCATTAAATGAACCCATTTCAGCACACCACACACAAACACACACACACACCAGCTGCAAGAGGAGAGGAGAGAAGAGAGAAGAAACACTATTCATCTCCTCACTCTTTTCATCATATCTTGAGCTACAGTGCTCCGATTCGCGTGCCGTCAGCGGCTACGTGAAACTCTTGCCGAGCCCCTCATTTCTATTCGAGCTTTCTGGTAAGTCTCTCGATTTTCCCTGCCCAATTTTCGTGCCCTTATGAATTTTGAGTTTTAGGGTTTGGTTTTGAGTAAAATCTTGTGTTTTGGGTGTTTAGGTACATTCTAACACTTGATTGCTTGTGGTTTTGACTTCCAAAACTGTTGGGTAAGGTAAGTTGTTGTTGATCTCTTGTGGTTTTGTGATTAAGTTGATCCCTAGGTTGATTTGTGATGGTTTATGCATATATAACTTGATTATAGTTAGTTTGGAGGCCTTTGGTGATTGTTGGTGGCTTGGATTGTGTTGGAAAGCTTATTGATGATCATTGTGGTGCTCATTTTGGGTTAAGAACATATTGGGAATCGGATTAGGTATAGTTTTGGTTTCCTCTATGTAGTATATAATATTCATGGACACTTAGGCTAATGACCCATAGGATAGGTTTGGATTTATGTGGTTGTTGATGATGGTTGGTTGATGTTGTATGTTGAATTAATATTTCCATGTTGAGAAATAATGATATTGAGATCAGGATGTATGATGAATTTGGGTGAATGACTAATGTTGATTATGGCTCTGAAGCATGAATGAGTTTGATGATGAAAATTGATGGTGATATAATGATGAATGGTGAATGTGTTGGTGGAAAATTGATGATAATTGTTATATGTTAATATTGATGTTGAAAATGATGAATTGTGATGGAAGATTTGTAAAAATTGTGGATTGTGACCCAAGAGGATAGTTTTTGGTGAAAATTGGAGTTTGGAATGACTTTAATTGGTTTTGGGTTGGTTTAAGTTGTGAACATTGAGCTTTTGGCTATTGGTAAGCTTTTGGTAAAAGTTGGTTTTTAGTAAACTTTGTCTAATCATAACTTTTACCTCAGTTTTCAAAATTTGTTGAAATTGATTTAGAATCAAAGCTTATTAAAAACTCTTCAAAATGATATAAAGTTTGTAAGTTTTAGAATTTTGTAGAGGAAGTTGTGACCATTCAATGTTGGTGTTGAAAATCTGAAATTCTGCAAAGTTACAGAATTTTGTGATTTCTGATATGTGTGCATGCACTGCCGTGTGCGCACGCACACCTCTGCAAAAATTTCAACCTGTGTGTACACACAAACCTGTGTGAACGCACACGCAGAGGCAGACAGTCTGCTTGCAGCGCTCGCACAGCTTGTGCGCGCACACACCAATGAAGAATTGCAACCTGTGCGTACGCACAGCCCTGTGCACACGCATATGATGGGAAGGCCAGTCTATTGGGGGTGCTGGCACAGGTTGTGCGAGCGAACAGACTTTGTGAATTTTGGCACCTGCGCATACGCACACCCCTATGCGTAAGCACATGTTTTAAACTCTCCTAAGCGTGCGCGCGCACACCCCTGTGCATACGCACATGTCCTGTTTCTCAAATTTTTCTTTGTTTTCAAATTTTCTTCCTTCCAAACAAGGTTGTAAGCTTCTATAACACCATTTAAGCCTCTTGGGCCTAGTTTTAGATATTTGATGCATGGGAAAGAATTTAAGGGTTTTAGATGATATTATTTGGAAAAAAAATAGAAACGGAGGCCTAGGTTTCTGACGTACTAAGGATGGTTTGATGGTATGTGATGAATGGTTGATGTATGAGATGAGAATTGAGGAACTGATGAGTTCAGAATAAAAATGTGAATTGACAGTGGATGAGATGAGTTGAGGACTCGGAAAGCAATGATGATCTTGATGAATTTTGAGAGTGTGCCATGTACTAGATCCTTGGAATGTTGAGAATTGATAATTAAAGGTGGATTGAGCTGAAAAATGTTGATGAATGGTGATGATTTGAGGTGGATGGACTTGTTGGATGTGAAAATTGTGCCAGGCACTTTATCCTTGGAATGATAGTGTGCCAAACACTATATCCTTGGAATGATTTATGATGAGATAGGTGTTGTTGTTGTTTTCCTTCTCTTCCGCAAGAGTGTGCCATGTACTATATCCTCGGAATGAGCATGCAAGTGTGACAAGCACTATATCCTCAGAACGATAGTGTGCGAAGCACTATATTCTCGTAACAAAAGCGTGCCAGGCGCTATATCCTCAGACGTGGCAGAAAAGGCGACATCCAAAAGGACTGCGATGTTGTTGGATTCTGACCTCCCTGCACTCGAAATGGAATTTTTGGAGCTACAGAAGTCCAAATGGCACGCTCTCAACTGCGTTGGAAATTAGACATTCAGGGCTTTCCAGCAATATATAATAGTTCTTACTTTGCCCGAGTTTAGATGACGCAAACTGGCGTTTAACGCCAGCTTTCTGCCCTATTCTGGCGTTAAACGACAGAAACAAGTTGCAAAGCAGAGTTAAACGCGAGAAACAAGTTACAAACTGGCGTTTAACTCCAAGGAATACCTCTACACATGAAAGCTTCAATGGTCAGCCCAAGCACACACCAAGTGGGCCCGGAAGTGGATTTCTGCATCATTTACTCATTTTTGTAACCCTAGTAACTAGTTTAGTATAAATAGAACTTTTTACTATTGTATTAGACATCTTTGGATTATCTTTTGATCCTTTGATCACGTTTCGGAGGCTGGCCATTCGGCCATACCTGGACCTTCATCACTTATGTATTCTCAACGGTGGAGTTTCTACACACCATATAATAAGGGTGTCGAGCTCTGCTGTTCCTCGAGTATTAATGCAATTACTACCGTTTTCTATTCAATTCATGCTTATTCTTATTCTAAGATATTTATTCGCACTTCAACCTGATGAATGTGATGATCAGTGACACTCATCACCATTCTCACTTATAAACACGTGCCTGACAAACACTTCTGTTCTACCTGCGAAAGCTAGAGTGTGTATCTCTTGGATTCCTAGTCCACGACGCATGGTTGCCTCTGCTAACAACAGAGCCTTCCATTCTGTGAGATCAGAGTCTTCGTGGTATAAGCTAGAATCCATTGGAATCATTCTTAAGATCTGGAAAGTCTAAACCTTGTCTGTGGTATTTCGAGTAGGATCTGGGATGGGATGACTGTGACGAGCTTCAAACTTATGACTGTAGGGCGTAGTGACAGACGCAAAAGGATGGTAAATCCTATTCCTACACGATCGAGATCCAACAGCTGATTAGCCATGTGGGAAACCGTAGAGGACCTTTTTCACTGAGAGGACGGGAAGTAGCCATTGACAACGGTGACGCCCAACATACAGCTTGCCATGGAAAGGAGTATGAAGGATTGGATGAAGGCAGTAGAAAAGCAGAGATTCAAGAGGGATGAAGTTTCTCCATACACTTATCTGAAATTCCCACCAATGATTTACATAAGTATCTCTATCTTTACTTTATGTTTTATTTATATTTTAATTATCAAAACTCCATAACCCATTTGAATCCGCCTGACTGAGATTTGCAAGGTGACCATAGCTTGCTTCAAGCTGACAATCTCCATGGGATCGACCCCTTACTCACGTAAGGTTTATTACTTGGACGACCCAGTGCACTTGCTGGTTAGTTGTGCGAAGTTGTGAAAAAGAAGTGAGATTACAATTATGCGTACCAAGTTGTTGGCGCCATTGTGTATCACAATTTCATGCACCAAGTTTTTGGCGTCATTGCCGGGGATTGTTCGAGTTTGGACAACTGACGGTTCATCTTGTTGCTCAGATTAGGTAATTTTCTTCTTATTTTAACCATTATTTTATTTTCAAAAAGTTTTCAAAAATCTTTCAAAAAAAAATTTTCTTCTTTTTTCGTTTTTTCTAAAAATTATTTTCGAAAAATCCAAAAAATTAATAAAATCATAAAATCAAAAATATTTTGTGCTTCTTGTTTGAGTCTATAGTCAATTTTTAAGTTTGGTGTCAATTGCATCTTTTTAATTTTCAAAAAAAATTTCGAAAATTCATGCATGTGTTCTTCATGATCTTCAAGTTGTTCTTGACAAGTCTTCTTGTTTGATCTTCATATTTTCTTGTTTTGTGTCTTTTGTTGTTTTGCATATGCATTTTTGTATTCATAGTGTCTAAATATGAAAAATTTCTATGTTCGGTGTCTTGCATGTTTTTCTTTTCTTGAAAATTTTTTCAAAAATAAGTTCTTGATGTTCATCATGATCTTCAAAGTGTTCTTGGTGTTCATCCTGACATTCATAGTGTTCTTGCATGCATCATTGGTTTTGATCCAAAATTTTCATGTTTTGGGTCATATTTGTGTTTATCTCTCTCCTCATTAAAAATTAAAAAATAAAAAAATATTTTCCTTATTTTACTCATAAATTTCGAAATCTTTGGGTTGACTTTGTCAAAAAATTTTAAAATAAGTTGTTTCTTGTTAGTCAAGTCAAGATTTCAATTTTAAAAATCTTATCTTTTCAAATCTTTTTTGAAAATCAAATCTTTTTCATTTTCTTTTTATTATTTTTGAAAATTCTTTAAAATTTAGTTTCAAAAATCTTTTCTTAAATTTATCTTTTATTTTCAAAAATTATACTAACAATTAATGATTTGATTCAAAAATTTCAAGTTTGTTACTTTCTTGTTAAGAAAGATTCAAACTTTAAATTTTAGAATCATATCTTTTGATTTCTTGTGAGTCAAGTCATTAGTTCTGATTTTAAAAATCAAATCTTTTTCAAAACAAATTTCAATCATATCTTTTAATCATATCTTTTCAAACATATATTTTTTCAAATCATATCTTTTTCAAAATCAATTTCAAAATCTTTTCTAACTTCTTATCTTTTCAAAATTGATTTTCAAATATTTTTCAACTAACTAATTGACTTTTTGTTTGATTTTTAAAATTCTTATCTTTTTCAAAATCACCTAACTACTTTTCTCTCTCTAATTTTTGAAAATCACCTTCCTCTTTTTTCAAAATTCTTTTTTAATTAACTAATTGTTTCAAACTATTAATTTTAATTTTATTTCTTCTCTTAATTTTCGAAAATCACTAACCATTTTTTAAAAATAATATTCGAATTCTCTCTCTCTCATCCCTTTATATTTATTTATTTATCTACTAACACTTCTCTTCTACTCATAATTCGAACCCTCTCCTCTTCTCTCTCTGTGTTCGAACTTTTCTTCTTCTATTCTTTTCTTCTTCTACTCACATAAAGGAATCTCTATACTATGACATAGAGGATTCCTCTTCTTTTTTGTTCTCTTTTTTTCATATGAGCAGGAGCAAGGACAAGGACATTCTTGTTGAAGCAGATCCTGAACCTGAAAGGACACTGAAGAAGAAGCTAAGAGAAGCTAAAGCACAACAATCCAGAGAAAACCTTACAGAGAATCTTGAAAAAGAAAGAGACATGGCCGAACCCAACAATAATGTAAGGAAGATGCTTGGTGACTTTATTGCACCAAATTCCAACTTACATGGAAGAAGCATCTCAATCCCTGCCATTGGAGCAAACAATTTTGAGCTAAAGCCTCAATTAGTTTCTTTGATGCAACAGAATTACAAGTTTTATGGACTTCCATCAGAAGATCCTTTTCAGTTCTTAACTGAATTTTTGCATATTTGTGATACTGTTAAGACCAATAGGGTTGATCCCAAGGTCTACAGGCTTATGTTTTTCCCTTTTGCTGTAAGAGACAAAGCTAGAGTATGGTTGGACTCTCAACCTAAAGATAGCCTGAACTCTTGGGATAAGCTGGTCACGACTTTTTTAGCCAAGTTCTTTCCTCTTCAAAAGCTGACCAAACTTAGAGTGGATGTTCAAACCTTCAGACAGAAAGAAGGTGAATTCCTCTATGAAGCTTGGGAGAGATACAAGTAACTGACCAAAAAATGTCCTTCTGACATGCTTTTAGAATTGACCATCCTGGATATATTCTATGATGGTCTGTCTGAATTGTCTAATATGTCATTGGACCACTCTACAGGTGGGACTATTTAGCTGAAGAAAATGCCTACAGAAGCTCAGGAACTCATTGACATGGTTGCAAATAACCAGTTCATGCACACTTCTGAAAGGAATCTTGTGAATAATGGGAAGCCTCAGAGGAAGGGAGTTCTTGAAATTGATGCTCTAAATGCCATATTGACCAAGAATAAAATATTGACTCAGCAAGTCAACATGATTTCTCAGAGTCTGAATGGATTACAAAATGCATCCAACAGTACTAAAGAGGCATCTTCTGAAGAAGAAGCTTATGATCCTGAGAACCCTGCAATGGCAGAGGTGAATTACATGGGTGAAGCCTATGGAAACACCTATAATCTCTCATGGAGAAATCATCCAAATTTCTCATGGAAGGATCAACAAAAGCCTCAACAAGGCTTTAATAATGGTGGAAGAAACAGGTTTAGCAATAGCAAGCCTTTTTCATTATCCTCTCAGAAACAGACAGAGAATTCTTAGCAGAGTCCCTCATGGAGCTTCAAACTCGTGACTGTAGGGCGTGGTGACAGATGCAAAAGGATGGTAAATCATATTCCTACATGATCGAGAACCAACAACTGATTAGCCATGTGGGAAACCGTAGAGGACCTTTTTCACTGAGAGGACGGGAAGTAGCCATTAACAATGATAACGCCCAATATACAGCTTCCCATGGAAATGAGTAGGAAGGATTGGATGAAGGCAGTAGGAAAGCAGAGATTCAAGAGGGATGAAGCATCTCCATACACTTATCTGAAATTCCCACCAATGATTTACATAAGTATCTCTATCTTTACTTTATGTTTTATTTATATTTTAATGATCAAAACTCCATAATCCATTTGAATCCACCTGACTGAGATTTACAAGGTGATCATAGCCTGCTTCAAGCTGACAATCTCCGTGGGATCACCTGGATGACCAGTGCACTTGCTGGTTAGTTGTGCGAAGTTGTGAAAAAGAAGTTAGATTACAATTGTGCGTACCAAGTTGTTGGCGCCATTATGTATCACAATTTCGTGCCCCAGTAGGCGGTTGATGACTTGCATCATCTACGCTTTTTCTTGTCAAAAAGGACCATTAAAGAGACATAATCTCATGTAATCAATGCAATTCCATGCATCAAATTATATATTTTTTGGTACATTTCTTTGAAATGGGTCTGTGTTGAATTTCAGGTGAAAAGAGCACAAAAAAAGGAAGAAAACAATGAAGAAAGTTGGGCGTGTGAAATGGGCGTGCCACTTAAAAAAATGCTATGAAAATGTGTGGGCGTGGCACGCCCAGCACCAAGGCATGGCACGTCAGTAATGACTTCCAGAGAAGAATGTTTGGGTTTTAACAAGGGCATGGCACGCCAGTATCATTTTCCAGAGGACAATGTTGAAGGCCACAAAAGGGGCATGGCACGCCAAGACCATCACACACCATGGGTGTGCCACTTGAACCATTGGGCGTGGCACGCCAGTTCATCAATCCAGAAAGGGACAACAAATTGGGCGTGCCACTTGGTATCGAAGGCTGGCATGCCAACTCTAGTCCATCACTTGGGCGTGCCACTTGAAGACCCAGGCGTGGCACGTCAAGCTTGAAGGAGTCACCTTAAGATGGGCGTGCCACTTGAACATCAAGGTGTGGCACGCTGGTTCAAGTTTCCAGAGAAGAGGTTGAAGATCCAAACACTTGGGCGTGCCACTTGGTGTCAAAGGTATGACACGCCAACTATCATCCTCACATGGGCGTGCCACTTGGGTCCCAGGCGTGGTACGCCAATGCTAAAGAAGACCAAGCACCAAAGTTGGGCATGCCACTTGAGGTCGAAGGCGTGGCATACCAACTCTCACTATTTACCTGGGCGTGCCACTTGAATACTGGGTGTGGCACACCAGCTACTGGAGCAAAGAAGTGAAGAAGCATGCACTATGGGCGTGCCACGCCAACTATGTTTTCCAAAGAAGTGAAGATGGTTCTTCATGGGCGTGGCACGCCAACTGCTGGTCGTGGCAGGCCAGTGGTAAAATCTAGAAAGGAAGATGAAGTAACCACAACGGGCGTGGCACGCCAGACCTTGGGTGTGCCACGCTAGTTTAATTTTTCAGGGAAGAAGAATAAGAAGGAAGACCCTGGGTGTGCCACTTGGATTCGAAGGCGTGGCACGCCAGGGATGCCAACACATAAGGCGTGCCACTCGAAGAGCTGGGCGTGGCGTGCCAAGCCAAATTTAGTGGCTAGGCATGGCACTCCACTTAAACGCCAGCAACACGCTAAGCCTGAAGGTCACATTTATTGAGTTTTCTTTTTCCCTTCAATTGTAATTTTCTTTTCTCTTTTGTATTTTCTTAATTCTAGTGATAGGAGTAGTATAAATACCCCCTATAAGTACTAAAAAGGGGGTTGGATTGGGTTGGCATTGCCATGTTTAGATCTAGCTTTACTCTATACTTTATCTCTTCCATTTCTCGTACTTTTCTCTGAGCTATAAGTAGCTAAACTCCCTCTCATTGGGAGAGGGAGCTCTGTTGTACTTGATGGATTAATGATAGTGAATTTCTTCTTCTCTTCATCTTCTCTTTGATTTGCTAGAAGGAATTTCGTTCTTCATGCTAGTGTTCAATCATCTTGGGAAAGAGTTTGAATGCAAAATGGGTTTCATGAGAACCATGTAAAAGGAAACATGAAACCATTCTTGAAATCCCTTCTCACACTTTAGTAGAATCTGAGTTTTGGGAATGGATATGGTGACATATAATCCACCCAATATTTGGATCTATGATGATGTGTGGTATAATCAGGGCCCAAGCATATCTCTCTTCATGAGCAAGTAGACCAAGGAATTGGCTGATTATCAAGATTTGAGAGATTGAGTTACCAAGGGATTGGGAGTCAATCAATCATGATTGCCAAGAGGTCAATGAGTTGCATGATTAAAGATGAGATGAACTAAATTTAATCTAAAGAGATTAACATCTCCAAATCCCAATGAATTCCCCTATTCTTATCTCCCACATTATGTATAGCTTTCTTTTACATTCTACTAATTCCCCATTCCATTCTACAATTCAGTCATTTATGTTTCTATTCTTTACATACTTTCCATTTAAATTTATGCACTTTATTGCTTTCCTTTACTTTCATGTTCTTTATAATTCTGCAATTTAATTTACAGTACTCAATATTCTCTATTTGATTAGCTTAACTAATTAACTCATTAGCTAACACTGCTCAATCAATCAATCTCTGTGGATACGATCCAACTCCTTGTGGGTTATTACTTGACGATATTTGGTGCGCTTGCCAAAGAACGGATTCATTTTATATGGGGAGTGAATTCCGGTCATCAAGTTTTATGGCGCCGTTGCTAGGGACTGATTTGAATTGATAATGATCAAGAGAATGAGCAGTTAGATTAAGCATTTTTTTCCTTTCATTCCTCTAAAATTTCATTTAGAATTTTCTATTTTCATTGCCTACGTACTAACACTAACAAGAGCACACTAACTGTTTGTTATTTTGCATCAATTAATTTGGCTTACCCACCCTTCTTTCTAAAAGTGTTAACATTTTTCTTTTGTGATTCTGTTTTGTGTATGACAGGAAGACGGGGAGCTGATATCTCCTACAACTTTGAACTCGAGAGAACATTCTTAAGACTGAGAAGGGAAGCAGTGGCCAGAGGCAAAAGAGTAGTTGGTGAAGAAGAAGAAGAAGGTCCAACTCAAACCATGGAAGGAGAAGCACACAACCACCATGAAGAAGCTGTTGACAACTGTTCCGAGGGTTACCTGAAACTGGAGGTCGATCTCGGATGAGATCTTCTGTGCTGGTCGGTGCTAACGTGTCCGGCTGGTGGGAGACGGCCGGAGCTGTTGTGTTCGACTTGTTGGACTTGGTGGTAGTGCTGATTCCTTTGTCCCCGGAGGGTGGGGGGTACCTGCAATGGACTCCGATGCTTAAGTTAGCAAGGTTATTAAGCAGGTATTGAGTAGAATCAGAGTATGAGTTATACCTGGGTGCTCCAGTGTATTTATAACGGTGAGAATTGACCTTTCTAGATAAGATAAGTTAGTTATCTTATCTTATCTTATCTTATCTTTTGGGTGAGGTCAGCTTATCTTCAACAGAACTGCCTTTATCTCTGTAGGCTGGGATTGCCTCTGGATTTGGGTTGTGTTCCTCTATTTGGACCCTTTATTGGGCTTTCCTGTCGATTTGGCCGAGCTCTTTGAGAAGAGGTCGGATAGTCTGACCTGAAGAGGTCGGTCACCTTGTCGCTAAACATCCCGGGTCGGTCAGCTCGACCCAGGGTATGAACAGTGCCCCTGCTTGAGCTCGGTTCTTCCTTTGGAGGTCGAGTCTTTGACTTCGGTCCTTCTTAAGTGAAGTCGAACTCAAGCATTTTGTCGATTCCTTTTCTTTGTAGAGTCTTTTTTGAATGTAGAACATTTTCCTCTAAAAGCACGCGCTTTTGTATTAGCGCTTTTTTGGGAATGCAAGCGGTTTTAACATCCGCATTTAATTGGCATTTAATTGCCCTATTCTCTCTTGGCTTTTATTTTGAATCCCTCAATCAAAAAAATGGTTTCTCTTCTTCACTTCTTCTCCGTAACTCCTCCCTTTACTCTCTCGTTTTTCTGTTTCTCTCATCTGCTCTCTGTCTTTCGCTTGCTCCTCTACTTTCTTGTGTTTGTGGCGTCGCTTGGTGTTCTTCTGGGCAGCCTTTATCTCTACGCTTCCACTCTTCCTCGAAGCTTCTTTAGTCTCCAGGTTAGTCCCATTTCGTATTTTGTTTTTAGCTTTTGGGATGAAGTTTTCCCTTTGATCTTCTTTTTGGAGAAAGTTTGGATTTTTCTGTTTTTTATCGTTCTTGACTTTGTTTGCATGCTCTGGAATTTTTTGGTGTGAACCTTTTTCTTGTTGCTTGAATCTTTTTCTTCTGCATGTTGCCGCCGTTTCTGTTTGTGCCTTGGCTGATGATTTTTTTCTTGATTTTGAAAAGTTTGTGCCTTTGCTGTTTTCCGTTTGGTCTTTTGGGTGTCCTGATAAACTGTAGCAGTAGTGTTGGTAAACTGTAGGAGCAATGCTTTTCTTGATAAACTGTAGAAGGGTGGACCTTTTGCGTTCTTTGCTTCCCTTGCTTTCCTTTCTGGATTTTATTTTGATGAGTGCCGAGATGTAGACTGTAGAAATGTTTTTGAAGATCCTTCTTATTTACTGCCTCCAAGGGATGCTCCAAGACTTCTTCTCTTGAGTCTTGGGGTTTTTCCCTTTTTGGTATATCCTTCCGTCGAGATGTTTTGACCCATGTACGAGATGTTTTTAGGTAATCCACTCTTCTTTTCTTTTGTAGGATTTAGTTGGCCTCATGTATTCCCAAAATAACGTTGTAGAGATGCCTTCCCAGGTTCCTGCGGGTATGGCCGATTGGGTGGACTCCATGGTTCTCCTGTGTGTCTCGCTGGCTGATTCTGAGTTTTGTGTTCAGCTTAGGCAGTTTCATAGTGTCTGTAACAATTCTGGTGATGAGAAGAACTATGAACTTGTCCCTCCTTCTTCTGACGAGAGAGTCTGTTTTTCAACTCGGGTTGTTGATGGTCGCCCCTTCTTTTATGCTTACGACTTTTTCTTCGGTCAGCTGGGTATCACCCTTCCTTTTACTCAATTTGAAATCGACCTGTTATGGTCTTGTAATGTTGCCCCTTCTCAACTTCACCCCAACTCCTGGGGTTTTATAAAAATTTTCCAATTGTTGTGTAATGGCTTTGGTATTCCTGCTTCCCAATCTCTCTTCTTCTACTTGTTTGTCTTGACTAAGCCTGGAGTGGTGAAAAAGAAAGAAGATTGGGTCTCCTTTCGTTCCACCCAGGGAAAGAAGGTTTTTTCCGTGTTTGACGAGTCATTCCGCGATTTTAAAAACTACTTTTTCAAGGTCTGAGCTGTTAAAGGAACTCGGCCCTTTTTTCTGGACGAAAATGATGAGCCCGCCTTTCCCCTGGAATGGCAAAAAGATGTGAAGGTCTCCAGGTATTCTTGGGACATGTTGGACGAGGCTGAGCGAGCCTTTGTGACTGTTTTGGAAGAACGCTGGGGTCAACCTCCCCATCTTGATACAAAGAAATTTCTAACCAATCCTTCTCTTCTTCAAACTGAACTGGGTATCTTGTGTTTTCTTTGCTGTTTGTTTATGTTACTTGTAGTTGTATTTCCGACTTGTTCGATTTGTAGCTTGACTTCTGTTTTATTTGCAGAGGCAATGAAGAATAATGAATCTATGAAAGCTTTTAAGAGGGCGCAGAAGGCGACTGCTGCCAGGAATATTGCCGCCAAGGCGGCTGGGGAGGGGTCCTCCCAAGTGTGCGAGAAGCCATCAGTGCCGAGTTCCCCCATGGTGAAGAAAGTGATTCCGACACCTCGGGTCCGCTTGGTGGATCCTCACCCTACCTCTGCCATTGCATCTGCTGCCCCTCCAAGTAAGAAGCAAAAGACGGTTGAGCCTTTCGACCTTAATGCCCTTGACTTCAATGCCATTGAGTTCATATATCAACAAATTGGGCCCTATGGTACCCTCTCGATGGACGATGTGTCCATCCTCCACCATTTGGAATTTATGGCCCGGAATCACGTGCAGATGGCGTTTATGGCGACCGCTATACACTAGACTGCTCAAAGTCTCCCTCTTCATGCCACCAAGGCATTTATGGAGGAGGCAAAGCAAGAGTTTGACCGGATGAAGGGGCTGAAGGAGGAGCTCGAATTAAAGGTGAACAAGTTAAAGAAGGATCTAAAGAATGAAAAGGCGAGTTCCCTTTTATTGGCGGCTTCTTTGCGGTTGGCCGAGGACACAGCCCTGATGCATAAAGATGGTTATGTTACAACTTATCGGGAGGTGATGCGTCTGAGGGGGGAGTTGAACAGTGCTCGGGAGGATTATTCTGAGCTCCAAGGTCATCTTGTCGGAAGCATGACTGCTGCTTACGAGAACTTGAAGGAGCAAGTTCGGGTCATTGCTCCCGAGGCCGATCTCACCCTTTTCAGTTTAGACAATGTTGTCAGAGATGGCAAGATTGTCCCTGATGACGAGGGTGATGATGATGCTGATCCTCCTCCTGTGTCCTCTGCCAAAGTGTCGACCTCTTCTGTTCCTCCGGTTGCACCTGATTCGGATTGCCAAGTTCTGAACCGGGGGGACGGAACTATAGATGCTGTGCCTATTCAGACTCGTCCGCCTTCTCCTTGTCCTGATGATGCCACGAAAGTTCCTGAAGCTTGTTGATCTGTAGCTGCCCCGGCTTGTGGGCTTTTGAAACTTTTTTATTCAATTGCTGACTTTTCTTAGTTGCTTTATCTAGCAACTTTTATATTTTGAACAATAGCTTACGGTCTTTTGATAGTAGGTTTTGGTGGCCTTTCACGGCCTTTAAAAAAAGTAGTCTTTTGACTTGGCATCTTCTTGCTGATGTTTGAAATCTTGAAGCTTGACTTCCTCGGATTGTTTTATTTTATCGTTTATAGCTTTGATCCTTTGAGGTTGTGACTCAGGGGTCCAACTTGTTTCTTGATGGGTCTTTTGCGCTGGTCCCTCTTTTAGTTATTTCTGTAATCCTCTTTTTTGGACCTTTGTTAGGTCTCCTTTCAGGGATTACTTTGATAACTTTGAAGTGGTAGGAGTCTGACTTGGTTTACGTCGGTCTCCTTTAAGTTATTTTTTGTAGTCCTTTTTCTTGGATCTTTGTCAGATCTCTTTCAGGGACTACTTCGCATAACTTTTAGTGGTAGGAGTCCGACTTGGTTATGTCAGTCTCCTTTAAGTTATTTTTGTAGTCCTCTTTCTTGGATCTTTGTCAGATCTCTTTCAGGGACTACTTGTATAACTTTTTAGTGATAGGAGTCTGACTTGGTTTACGTCGGTCTCCTTTAAGTTATTTTTTGTAGTCCTCTTTCTTGGATCTTTGCCAGATCTCTTTCAGGGACTACTTGTATAACTTTTTAGTGGTAGGAGTCCAACTTGGTTATGTCGGTCTCCTTTAAGTTATTTTTTGTAGTCCTCTTTCTTGGATCTTTGCCAGATCTCTTTTAGGGACTACTTGTATAACTTTTTAGTGGTAGGAGTCCGACTTGGTTATGTTGGTCTCCTTTAAGTTATTTTTTGTAGTCCTCTTTCTTTGATCTTTGTCAGATCTCTTTCAGGGACTACATGTATAACTTTTTGTTTTGGGCTGACTTTGTTATGTCAGGCCCTTCTAAGTTAAAGTAATCCTCTTTAATAGGGTTGGTCAGACCTCTTTCCAGGGTTTACTTATAACTTGGTTTGACTTGGTTCGTTCGACCAGTCCTTAGGTTATTATTTTAGCGATCCGTAAGACCTCGTCAGGTTCTTTTTTAGATCACTTTCGATAACTTCTTACATTATTCTGTGTTCATCTTTGCCGATTTGTAGAAAGTGGTTGGCATCTTTTGATCGTCCTTTGGGTGAATCGCGTTTTCACCCTTATCGGACGATTTATCTTTATCGTGGTCGTGCAGTGAAATTGTTTTTCACTTTCTGCCGACCTGTCGCTTTATAATCGGACGATGAATACTTCAGATTAATGCGTCTTGGATTCTTTGTAGAATATCTAAATAGACTTTATTCAAAGAAAAAATGCAAATATATACATGCGGGAATTTTCTTATCCCTTTAAGTCGGGCATGACCTAGATCTTCAACATAGTGCCTCATTAAAAAAAAGCTTTTTCAGGAAAAAGAGTGCATCAAATAATGAGATCTTTTGTCTTAGCTGTAGTACCTTCTTAGGTTGCAGGCGTGCCATGACCTAGGAAGCTCTCGTCCATCGAGTTCAGACAGTCTATAGTAGCCCATTCCGAGTACCTTTACAACTCGGTAGGGTCCTTTCCAGTTTTCTGCCAGCTTTCCTTCTCCTGGTCGAGTTGTTCCAATATCATTTCGGATTAGGATGAGGTCATCCTCTACAAAACTTCTCGGTACTACCCTTTGATTATATCTGGAGGCCATTCGGCGCTTTAGAGATTCTTCCCTGATACGAGCTCATTCTTGGATTTCGGGTAGCAAGTCGAGCTCTTCTCTCTGATGTTGGGAGTTTGCTTCCTCATTGTAGTGAACTACTCTGGGCGATCCTTCTTCGATTTCTACTGGAATCATTGCCTCCATTCCGTATGCTAATCAGAAAGGGGATTCCTTTGTGGTGGAATGTGGCGTCATTCGGTATGCCCATAGAACCTGTGGAAGCTCCTCTGCCCAGGCTCCCTTTGCGTCTTGTAATCTCTGTTTTAATCCGGCCAATATGACTTTGTTAGCGGCTTCAGCCTGTCCATTGGCTTGTGGATGTTCAACGGATGTGTACTGGTGCTTTGTATTCAAGTCAGCCACTAGTTTTCTGAAGCCTGCATCTGTGAATTGAGTGCCATTGTCTGTGGTTATTGAATATGGAACCCCGAACCTTGTGACGATGTTTCTATATAAGAATTTCCGGCTTCTCTGAGCGGTGGCATTGGCTAGGGGCTCGGCCTCGATCCACTTTCTAAAATAATCTACCCCTACTATGAGGAATTTAACTTGTCCTGGTCCCTGTGGGAAGGGGCCGAGAAGATCAAGTCCCCATTTTGCAAACGGCCAAGGCGAGGTCACGCTAATGAGCTCTTCTGGCGGGGCGATGTGAAAGTTGGCATGTTTCTGACATGGTGGACATGTCTTTACAAATTCTGTAGCTTCTTTCTGTAGAGTTGGCCAATAAAGTCCCGCCCGGAGTACTTTTTTGGCGAGAGCTCGTGCTCCGAGATGATTGCCACAAATGCCGGCGTGTATTTCTTCTAGCACTTCCCTTGTGTTGGAGGTCGGCACGCATTTTAGTAAAGGTGTTGAGATTCCTCTTTTGTACAGGATGTTGTTTATGATGGTGTAACATCCCTTCCAGCAAAATACCTTGCTTAAGTCAGGGTATTTCTACAAGAAAGAACATTACGTAACCTTCTCTAGTATTAACTACTTAATTATCGAGCCTTTGTATCGAGTTCGCGTTTTAGTTTTAAGAAAATTCCAGAAAATTTTGTTTTTTATTCATTAAAGTCATAATTCAAACATTTACATATAATAATAATCACATAGATATTATTGATAATAATTCTTATACAAAAGAAACCAAATGAAACTCAAATACAATATACCAAACCTACCCATCTCTATGAAATAAAATCTCAAGGGACAACAGCGAGGGGACTACAAGACCAATTAAAATCATAAAGAAAACCTACTAATTGCTCGCAGCTTCAAATTGCGTCTTCAAACCTATGTCACTGAAAGGGTGGAAAATTTGGGGGTGAGAACCAAACCACATGTTCTCAGTAGAGGTCGAGGATGCCGTTAAAGTAAAGAATAAAGCGCAAATAGTTAGCTTCGTTCGGAGATATTTAAAATATCACTGTTTTTATTAGCCTTACGAATCCTCTTGAAAACCACCAGTTTAACATTCAAAGTCCAAAACTTTCTTTAAGAGCATCAGTTAATTATCTAAAATCTTAAACCCATATCTTTCTTTACAAAACTCTTAAAGTTTCCTAGACTGTATGAATGACCAACCTGTTCCAAGCATAGGTTTATTAAGTCTATGCTGAACCAGTTTGATTTTTCATACTTCACTAGACCATAAAATAAAGAAGTTACCTACGCGGTATAAATGATCATCCTGCTCCAAGCATAGGTTCATTAAGTCTATGCTGAATCAGTCAGATACTTTATACAAAACTAGACCCCAAACGTACCAGTCACAGCCTTAGGCCCAAACAACTCAATCAACATCCAATCACCACAATCCAAACAATCAGTTACAAACACAGGTAATGAGGTTCAAACACAATCAAGAGCAATTACATCAAGTATAGCAATTAGCAGTTAAACAGAATTATTCACTTAGACAAACCAATTACAATATACACACCCAAACAATGTCACATAGATGCATATGATGAATGTCTAGTCCTAGTACAGGCCATGAGCTCATGTGTCGGTTGGCTGCCCGCAATCCCGACATTTATCCGGTCACGAGTAGTCCCAATTTTCCCGGATACGATTTTTCATTCCTAAATAAATGCGCATATAATAATAGCCGCTCATTTGAGACAGCCTCTGCCTACTGTAAGAAAATATATATATACTCTGCTCTGCTTTGGGGAAGCAAAAAATGGCTGTAGGTAACTTAGTTTCCCTACAGAAACTCTGGGTTGCATTAAGGAACTAATATATATTAAATATAGCTCTGGGTTGCATCAAGCAACTAATATATATATAAATATAGCTCTGGGATGCATCAAGCAACTAAAATATATATAAATATCTCTTTATTATATTACTCTTCTCTTTATTTCTCTTTACTCTGTTCTGGTTTCTCTTTTCTCTGTATCTCTTTACTTTTCTCTGAATACTCAACAATCTCGTATACCAAATAATCTCTTCTTAAAAGAATCATTGAAGTTTCTATCATTAAATAAGCCTCAAATATTGATTTTGACTAAGTCCTTATACTTTTATAAAAATTTGGACATAATCTCCTTTAAAAATAGGACTTATCCACCCTTACGGGTTTCTTCTTTCTCAATATTTCATCAGCCTCTTTCAGCAATTGCCACAACAATATATCCTCAAAAACATTCTATAATAGAAAATCTATTTCTTAAATTCCATATCCAAAATAATTACCAACATAACTTGGCAGCCTGATTTCCATTTTGTTTTTAAAATATCCAATGAATTCGGAATTATGCAAACTTTATATTCATGCGACCGTCCCGGATTAAGCTTTCTATTAAATCAAAAATCATAATTTTTTGCTGACTCTAGCTTCGGGAATATAAGGAAAACCGTGACTGCTCTGCAGTGTTTTAAAACCAGAAGACAGCAGCAGCATACAACATTCGAAATTTCATATAAAATCCAAATTAAATCCAACCCCCTTCAAAATTAATGTGGTTAAACATAACTTATCCAGATTTCTTTCTAAATTGGTTCCAGGGTCATACCATTTTTAATGAAGGAGTTACGTATCTTGGAAGTTAGGTAATCCTATGCAGAATTCTGTTTTACAAATCATTGAACACAACCTCTTCCAAGTCCCATAACTCACTTATTAAGATATGGAGAGCCCTGAAATTTGAATCATATATACTAAACATACTCAAATTTCACCTCCAATTGGTTGCATCTCAATATCGTTCCAGAATTAAAAATTATAAAGCCTCAAAGTTACTGACTTAGAAAACAAAGCCTGCCTTTTACTGCATAATACATCATTCTTTGAAAATCCAAATCTTTAAAACCACAACTCTAACAATTCTAAATTTTTATGAAATTAAAGTGTTAAAACCAAAGTTTCATTTAAAATGGGTTCCATTTCAAAATGCAAACTGGAGAATTTCTAATAGAGGACACAAGTTGCTGCTGTGTTAAACGTTCTGCAGAAAAGCCAGATTTGACATCCCCAATTCAAAAATTCACCATAAATCATAAAATTAATGAAAAAGTCTCAAATTTACCAGTTTAGTTCCTTATATCCCTAAGTTTAACCCAGGCTTGGTCTCATGCAATTCCGATCATTACGTAAGTAGTTATAGCTTTTCAAAGTTTCTGACTTCGTTTAAAATTATGCAGAAAATCAGATTTTAGAATTCAACTTTGAAAAATCATAACTAATTCTCTAGTTGATACGAAACCTTAAAAATTGAACTTTCACAATTACACTTAATATAACTTACTTAACATTTAAATTCTTATAATTTTAGTCACTATAGAGTTACTAAATCACTTTCAAAGTTGCCGTTTTATTTCAAGAGAACCTGATTTTCAGCAAACCATTTAGTATTCAAAATCCAACCCCTCAATACCCCTCAACACCAATTCCAAATCAACCACCAACCAAGTTCATTAACATTACAATATACCAAATAACAGCTCAACGGCAACAAATCCAACATAACCCATTAAAATTCAAAAATTCTCAACAATTAGTCATCAAACAATTCCCAATCCACATAATCAATCCATATCACTAATCAACAATTCCAAATCACAATCTCAACCATTCCAATCACAATTTCAGCCACAATTCAATATTCACATAATCAATCAATTATCACAGCTATTAAATCTATTTGCAGTTATTCAATAAACCTTGTAGTCATTCTTAAATTGAAATCGTTTTAAACCCCCTACCTCGATGTCGCGATTAAAAGAACCCGGAGGCTGGATTATAGCGAGGCAGCTGGCTGGACCAATACTAGCTATGCAACAGTTTCAATCAAGATAGCAGCGGCGTTAGCTCCCACAACAGTGATCATGGTTGCCACGAAACGAAGATTTCAAATTCAATAGAATTGAAAGCAGAAGCAGCTCTGAAAATTTAAAACAGAGCACAAGCCAAATTTGAATTAAAACAAGAACAAGCAGTTTAATAAGAAATCGGCAGAATAGAGCGTGCAATTGGAGCAGAAATAAGGGGAAAAGGCTAACCCAGGACAATGGATGTTGAACCTAAGTATAGCGGAAGTAGGGCAGCAGCGATTCCTAGCAACACCCCGCGGTGGTTCCAGCAGCAGCAACACCCCGCCAGTGGCTCCATTGAGACAAACTCCAACAAACATAACATAGCCAAGAACATTAGAGGTAGATACTGGGTATTTACAGAGCAGTAAAGGTTCAGAGATAGTGGTTCTCATGGCTAGGGTTTAACTGACTCACCATTAATCATGGCGGCAACCAGAGATTCCGGCGGCGCTGGTGGTGAAGAGACGTGGCGTTGATGGCAGAAGACTTCTCCTTCCTCCTCTGTTCGCGATACACGACGGTGGCAGAGTATCCCGTCACGGTCTCCCCCTCTCGCTCTCCTCTAGTGTGCTTGCTTCCTCTTCCCCCGCGACAGCGTTGGCGACAGGACGGCGGCTGCGTAGCGAGGCAGGCTGGACGCGATGTAACTCCGTTCACAGTGCGTGTGATGTTCTGAGTGTGTGTGTGTGTGTCGCAGCGAAGCTGAGGGGTAGAGGGTGAGTTCATGTGTGTTTGTTCCGTTGAAGGAGGAGGGTGAGGCTGCATCTGATAGGGTTAGGAATTGGGAAAACTAGGGTTTCTGAATGAATTTGGAGATTTTGGGATTTAGGGTTAGAAATTAGGATTTTATAAAAGAATATGGATAGATATGAATAGATATTTTGATAAAATTGGAGGGTAGAGTAATTTTAAAATCAAATATACTCTCTTAAAAATATTTTGGAACATTATTTATCAACATATTGTTAAGTTCAATCAATTATTTCTAATTTACATTTTAAAATGAACAAGTTAATTATATTTTGTAAAGTACAATTTAAATTCAAATATCAATTTTCTAGATTAAATCATACAAATCTCTATTATTTTTCTATCTCTGAAACTTTAATTATAATAAAAATTGTACATAAATATTAATTGACTTAAACTTAAAGTATTTATAAATATCAATCTAATCATTTCTAATAAAATAATTCCTAGGAGTTTAAATTAATAACATAATTCATTTAAAATAGAATTTATTTAAATTAAATTATACAATTCTTTCTTATTTTTCAATTACCAAAATTATACAAAATATTCCATTATATAAAATTACTTAAGAATCTTAATTGATTTAAAATGAAATTATCTCTGAATCTATTTAATTATTTCTAATAAAATAATTTCTAAAATTATAAAATTTAAACTTAATACGATAAAATCACAATTTATTCATAATTAGATTTTAAAAAATGTGGGATGTTACAGATGGTGTAGTATTGTGCCTCCCTTTTTAACCTCTTTGCCTCCTTTTCTTCTGCGGGGAGCGTTCCTGTTTTGAGGTAGTTGATTATGGGGGTCATCCATCCTTGGTCCTGACTTGTTATAGTCAGGACTTTTTCTTCTTCTGAGATTGACGGGTTTTGCAACATTTCCTGGATGAGGCTCCTATTGTTGCCTCCTGGTTTGGTGCTAGCTAGTTTTGAGAGTGCATCAGCTCGGGCATTTTGCTCGCGGGGTATATGGCAGATTTTATACTCCCCGATTTGTCCGAGCTGTTCCTTGGTTTTATCCAAATATTTTTTCATGGTGGGATCTTTGGCTTGGTAGCTCCCTGTTATTTGTGATGTGACCACTTGTGAATCACTGTAAATGTTGAGTTTTTGAGCTCCGATCTCTGTAGCCAGCTTCAAACCAGCTAATAATGCTTCATATTCTGCCTGGTTGTTTGAGGCCGAGAACCCAAACTTGAGGGAGAGCTCAAGTTGGGTTCCTTGTTCGCTTTCTATTATCACGCCTGCGCCGCTTCCGGTTTTATTTGAAGAACTGTCCACGTAAAGATTCCATTCTGTGGGGGTTTCTAGGGCATCTGTGAATTCTGCGATAAAGTCGGCCAGATACTGTGATTTGATGACCGTCCGAGCTTCATATTGAAGGTCAAATTCTGACAACTCAACTGCCCATTGTAGAATTCTGCTTGCCAGATCTATTTTTTGTAATATTCCTTTTATGGGCTGATTAGTTCGAACCTTAATGGTGTGAGCCTGGAAGTACGGGTGAAGTCGTCGAGATGTTAGAATGAGGGTATAAGCAAATTTTCTATTTTCTGGTAGTTCAGCTCGGATACCTGTAGTGCTTTGCTAATGAAGTAGATGGGTTGTTGCCCATGTTCGTCTTCTCTTACTAGTGCTGAGGCTATTGCCCGGCTCCCTACTGCGAGGTATAATATGAGCGGTTCTCCTTCTCGTGGTTGAAATAGGATAGGTGGCCGTCCTAAGAACTCCTTGAAGTCTTGGAAGGCTTGCTCACATTCTGTCATCCATTCAAACTGTTTTCCCTTTCTTAAAGTTGCATAGAAGGGGAGAGATCTTATCGCAGCTCCTGCTAAGAATCGGGATAGGGCGGCCAACCTCCCGTTGAGTTGTTATACTTCTTTGACACAAGTTGGGCTCTTCATGTTGAGTATGGCTTGACATTTGTCTGGGTTTGCTTCAATTCCCCTTTGTGTGAGCATGAAGCCTAAGAATTTGCCTGCTTCTACTGCGAAGGTGCATTTTGCGGGATTGAGCCGCATGTTGTGCTTCCTTATAGTGTAAAACACTTGAGTCAAGTCAGATAATAACGTATCTTCGCTTTGTGTCTTTATCAACATGTCGTCCACATAAACTTCCATGATTTTTCCGATGTGATTTGAGAAGACTTTATTCATTAGCCTTTGATAAGTAGCTCCTGCGTTCTTGAGACCGAAAGGCATCACAATGTAGCAGTAGTTTGCTTTCGGTGTTAGGAATGAGGTCTTTTCTTGATCTGGTGGATACATGGGGATTTGATTGTACCCCGAGTATGCGTCCATAAACGAGAGATATTTGTATCCGGAGGAAGCATCTACTAGAGCGTCGATTCTTGGGAGTGGGTATGGATCTTTTGGACAAGCCTTGTTGAGATCGGTGTAGTCGGTGCACTTTCGCCACTTCCCATTTGATTTTTTCACCAAGACAACATTGGTTAGCCACAGCGGGTATTTGACTTCTCTTATGAATCCGGCTTCCAGTAGAGCCTGTACTTGCTCGTCCACAGCTTGGGATCGCTCTGCCCCAAGTTTTCTTCATCTCTGCTGCACCGGTCGAGATCCTGGATAGACCGCCAACTTCTGACACATTAGCGTCGGGTCGATACCTGGAATGTCTGCGGCTTTCCACGCGAAGAGATCGACGTTATCTCGCAAGAATTGTATTAGTAATTCTTTTAAATCTCCTTTTAGGATTGTGCCGATATTGGTTGTTTTTTCCGTGGTGTCTCCGATCTGAATCTTTTCTATCTCGCCTTCTGGCTGGGGAGGAAGTTCTTCTCGTTGATGAACTCCGCCCAGCTCGGTTGTGTGGAACTCTTCTCCTTTGCCTCTGAGGTTTAGGCTTTCGTTATAACAGCGACGTGCCATCTTTTGGTCTGCTTTTATTTTGGCTATCCCTTTTGGGGTTGGGAACTTCATACAAAGGTGTGGGGTCGAGACTATTGCGCCGAGTTGGTTGAGTGTTGTCCGTCCTATGAGAGCGTTGTAAGCTGAACTTACATCGACTACGATGTAGTCTATTTTGAGGGTCCTGGATTGGTCCCCTTTTCCGAACGTTGTATGTAGCGGTATGTATCCGAGTGGTTGAACCGGGGTATCTCCTAGCCCAAACAAGCTGTTTGGATATGCTTTAAGTTCTTTTTCTTCCAAGCCGAGCTTATCAAAGGCTGTTTTGAATAAGATGTCGGCAGAACTCCCTTGGTCTATCAAGGTGCGGTGTAGGTTGGCGTTTGCCAATATGATAGTGATAACCATGGGATCATCATGTCCTGTGATGACGCCGGATGCGCCCTCTTTAGTGAATGTAATTGCCGGAATGTTGAGTGCTTTCTCCTCTCCCTCGACATGATATACTTCTTTGAGATATCTTTTGCGAGAGGATTTGGAGATCCTACCTGCTTTGAATCCGCCGTTATCATGTGGACATATGTTTCTGGTGTCCGAGGTGATCGTTTTGTTCGTTTGGTATCTTCATCTCTTCGTCTCTTTCTTTGATCATCATCTCGGGTAGCCAAAAATCGATCTAATTTTCCTACTCTCACCAATTTTTCTATGATGTTTTTAGGTCGAAGCATTCGTTGTGGAGTGTCCTCGGACTCGATGGTATTCACAATATTCCTTTCGGTTTCCTCCTCCCCTTTTGCCTTTGAGTGGCCGTGCTGGGGAGATTTTTTCCGTATGGCAGACTTCTTTGTATATCTCGACTAGAGATGCCCTGAGAGAGGTGTAGTTATGGTATTTTTTGATTTTCTCCCCTTGTCGATCTTCTTTTATTTTGGATTCCTTGTCTTTGTCTCGGTAGGAGGCCCTTGATTTTGAGGTTTCTCCTAACCAAGCATTTTCCTCCATGTTGATATACTTTTTTGCCCGCTCCTGCACTTCGTCTAAGGAGGTCGGGTACTTTTTTGATATAGATTGGCTTAAAGGTCCCTCTTGTAGGCCATTGATGAGTCCCCATGATGGCGGCCTCCGTTGGTAAACTTTGTATGTCCATGCATGTTTTGTTGAATCTCTCCATGTAGCTGTGGAGGCTCTCCCGATCTCCTTGTTTGATCCCTAGTAAACTTGGGGCGTGCTTGGCTTTATCTTTCTGAATGGAGAACCTGGCTAGGAATTTTTTGGCTAAGTCATCGAAGCTTGAGATGGACTTCGGGGTAGATTATCAAACCATCGGATTGCTGTCTTTGTGAGAGTTGTTGGAAAGGCTTTACAGCGAACAGCATCTGGGGCGTCGATAAGGTACATTCTGCTTCTGAAGTTGCTGAGGTGATGGTTGGGGTCCGTGGTGCCATCATACAGAGTCATATCCAGGAGTTTGAAGTCTTTTGGAAATTTTGGTTTTCATGATTTCTCTAGTGAACGGGTCTTGCTCTTTGTGTGAATTTTCCTCGAGATTATCCCGGGGGGCTTTTGATTTGAGATCGGCTTCCAATTGCTGTAGTTTTTCTTCCAACTCCCGACGTCGCCGCACCTCTCTTTGGAGATCTCTTCCAATTTCCCATTGTTGTTGGGTTTCTTTTTTTAGTTGTTTTAGGCGATCCAGGAGCGCTTCCATTGCCCATGAATTTGGTGAGTCTTTGTCTTTGTTGGTTTCCGGAGTGTTTTGTAGCGTGACATCCGCGTTTTTGTGCGGTATCCGATCCTCCAGACTTGAATCATGGTCGTTGTCATGGTCGTCCGCCATGGTGATGGGATGACGTCCAGGTCCCCGGCAACGGCGCCGATGTTCTGAGGGTTGCCTGAAACTGGAAGTCGATCTCGGATGAGATCTTCTGTGCTGGTCGGTGCTAACGTGTCCAGCTAGTGGGAGACGGCCGGAGCTGTTGTGTCCGACTTGTTGGACTTGGTGGTAGTGCTGATTCCTTTATCCCCGGAGGGTGGGAGGTACCTGCAAGGGACTCCGACGCTTAAGTTAGCAAGGGTATTAAGCAGGTATTGAATAGAATCAGAGTATGAGTTATACCTAGGTACTCCAGTGTATTTATAATGGTGAGAAGTGACCTTTCTAGATAAGATAAGTTAGTTATCTTATCTTATCTTATCTTATCTTTTGGGTGAGGTCAGCTTATCTTCAACGGAACCGCCTTTATCTCTGTAGGCTGGGATTGCCTCTGGATTTGGGTCGTGTTCCTCTATTTGGACCCTTTATTGGGCTTTCCTATCGATTTGGCCGAGCTCTTAGAGAAGAGGTCGGATAGTCTGACCTAAAGAGGTCGGTCGCCTTGTCGCTAAACATCCCGGGTCGGTCAGCTCGACCCAGGGTATGAACAGCAACCATGCTCCACAAGAGAGGAGGGTGCTAGGCTCCTACATAAACCCCAACCCTGGGAATTGTGGGAGTAGCATCCTGGGGCCCAACATACAAGCCAACAATTTTGAGCTCAAGCCAGAACTCATAACTCTCGTTTAGAATAATTGTTCCTTTGGAGGGAATGCACAGGAGGATCCTAATCAACATCTGACTACAATGCTGAGGATTTGTGACATGGTGAAATCAAACGGTGTTCATCCAGACACTTACAAATTGCTCTTGTTTCCCTTCTCTCATAGGGATAAGGCATCAAAGTCGCTGGAATCATTTCCCGAGGAAAGCTTCACCACGTATGAAGATGTTGTTAACAAGTTCCTAACAAGGTTCTACCCTCCACAGAGAATCAATAGACTGAGAGCTGAGGTCCAGACTTTTAGACAACAAGATGGGGAGACTCTCTATGAAGCCTGGGAGAGATATAAAGAATTGACAAGGAAATACTCCCCAAATATGTTTAATTAATGAGTGGGTGCAACTGCACATCTTCTATGAGGGACTGTCATATGAATCGAAGAAGGCTCTAGACCACTCCTCCAGAGGCTCACTTAACAAGAAAAAGACAGTCAAAGAGGCCATAGACATAATAAAAATTTTGCCAGCAACGAGTATTTCTATGCTTCTGAAAGGACCCAAAAGAAGGGAGTGATGGAGCTCAATTCCATGGATGCTCTGTTAGCTCAAAACAAGATGATCACGGCTCAGCTAGTAGCTCTAACCAAGCAAATGGAGAAGTATCAAGTCTCAGCTATCCAAGCTCAAGCACCTCTACAAGAGGAAGAATTCCCAGAAGTTGAAGAGGGATGAGAATAAGCCAACTATGTAAACAATTCCTCTAGACCACCATATGACCCAAATGCCAAGACATACAACCCAGGTTAGAGGAACCACCCAAATTTTGAGGGGAGAAACCAGTAAAACCACAACCAAGACCATAAGCTATACCAATCTAACTAGTATAACAACCACAACTCTAATCATCAACCAAGCAACACCAGAAAGCACAACCCACTAAATGCACCTTACCATCCCAACCAATAACCATACAAAAGCCAACCCCAAGATGCTTCACCTTTACCATGCAACCTTGTGACATCAACAGCAATTTTTCAAGATTGGAAGCTGCCATAGCACAAGTAAATGGGACCATTACCATTGTTGCAGATTGACAAGTGGAAGCTGACAAGAAGATAGATGCACTTCAAGAGGAGGTCAGGTCCAACATAAGAAACCAAGGGGTAGCCATTTCAAAATTGCAAGCACAACTAGGGACCTTGTCTAAACAGCTGCCAATGCCCACACACACCTTTCCCAATGACACCATGGTCAACCCAAGAGGAAAGTGCAAAGCTATCATACTAAGAAGTGGGAAGGTTGTGGAAGGAGCAGTCCCAGGTCAAGACAAACAAGAAAAGGAAGCTTCAACTGAACCTGAAATCAAGGAGGAAGAAAAGATCCCTGCACCAATTCCACCTAAGCAAGTTCTAAAGCCTTATGTGCCAAAAGCACCATACCACAAAGGCTGAGAAAAGATGGAAAAGACAACCAGTTCTCCAGATTTTTGGAGATCTTCAAGAAGCTTTAAATCAACATCCCCTTTGCTGAAGCATTAGAGCAAATGCCACTCTATGCCAAATTCTTAAAGGAGCTCATTACAAGGAAGAGGAATTGGGGAGAGAAAGAGACTGTAATGCTCACTGAGGAGTGTAGTGCCACAATACAAAAGAAGCTCCCTCAGAAATTGAAAGATCCTGGGAGCTTCTGAATCCCCTATATCATTGGGGATATAAACATTGAAAAGGCACTATGTGATCTAGGAGCCAGCATCAATCTCATGTCCTTGGCCATGATGAAAAGGATGAGGATAGAAGAATCAAAACCTACAAGAATGGCCCTTCAACTAGTAGATAAGACCCCCATGGTGTGGTGGATGATTTGTTGGTAAAAGCAGGAGAATTTATCTTTCCAGCTGATTTTGTTGTGCTTGATATGGAAGAAGAGTCCAACACGTTAATCATCCTAGGAAGGCCATTCCTAGCTACTGCTGGAGCCATAATTGATGTTCAAAGAGGGGAGCTAGTCTTAAGATTACATGAAGAGAAGATGGTCTTCAATGTCTTCAAGGCAATGAGCTACCCCAAACAATCCATCGGAGAATGCATGATGGTGGACACAATTGAAAATCTAGTTCAAGGAGTCTTAAAGGAAGAACAATGTGAAGAAATCAAAGAGCAAGATCAACAAGCGTCGTGTGGTGAGCTACCACTAGAGACTATGGAAGACCCAATCATGATGGACTAGACAAGTAAAATGGAAGTTGAAGCACCAAAGTTGGAGCTGAAAACTCTGCCTCCGAGTTTGAAATATGCCTACTTGGGTGACAACAACACATACCCAGTGATAATCAATTCAAGCTTGAATGAGGAACAAGAAGAGGCGCTAATCCAAGTGCTGAAACAACACACAGATGCTATAGGGTGGACACTTGTAGATCTAAAGGGAATCAGTCCTTCAATGTGCATGCACAAAATCCTACTTGAGGAAGGTGCAAAGTCCTCAAGACAGCAACAGAGAAGGCTAAACCCAACAATGAATGAAATATGTGATGACAAGTCATCTTAGGCTAGTTTTACTAGCATTTTTACTTATTTTTATTAGGTTTCATGCACTTTCTTGCACAATAAGTAAGTGATTGGAGTGGAATTTCATGTTTATCTTGATTCAATCAAACATTATTAATTTTGTACAAAATCATGAGATTTATGCAAGAATTAGATGATTATTATGAATGATGCAAAACCTTATGATTCTGGTGAGACTTTTATTGCATGTTTGATTGGTGGCAGTTGAAATTATGAAAAGAAAAAAAAGCAAAGAATCAAGGAGCAGGAGAGCGCTACGTTCATTTAATGAACGCTACGTTCACAAGTCACGCGCGCGTGTACAAGACGCTTACGCGAGGGGAAGCATTTTGGGAGATCCACGCGTACGCACGCATAGCGTGCACGCGTGGGTGAAGGATCAGCGTTCTCAAGCCAAGAACGCTATGTTCACTTTGAATGAATGCCTGCGATACTTTCAGAATTGGAATTTGAATTTGGTCATCAACGCGCACGCGTGCACGACGCGTAAGCGTCGATGCGACAAAAGTGGCGGTTGGCACAAACACATACATGGTGCTGGAGCGCAGAAGTGATATTTTACCATCCACGCACACGCGTGAGGAGCGTTCATGGCACGAACGTAGCGTTCAATTAATGAACACTCCCAAGGGACGCCCACGCACGTGTTACGCTCATGCGTCGATGGTGCAGCAAGGCAAGGGATGCGCACACACATAGGACACGCATGCGTCGGTGAATGAACGCTGCATTTTCTTTGAGAACGCTACGTTCGTCTAATGCTGAATGGAAGTACCTGCTCTGACCCACTTCATCAAAGGCTAAAAAGCCCATTCCCAAGTACTTGGATGAAAGAATTACAAAGTGTATAAATAGAAGATGATTTGATTTCATTAAGGGACTTCTTCCTGGACCTTTTTCTTTTACTTTGATCTTCCTTTTTTATTTTTCTTTTAGCTCTTCTTTTAAGAACTCTTTAGAATTTGAGATCTGAGTGGAATTTTTCTTATCTGTTCTTCATCTTCTGCATTTTTCATTTGTTTTTGTACTAGAGCAATGATGAACTAAACCCCAATTTCATTAGGGGGAGGAGCTCTATTGTAATTCCAATTAATCAATAAAATTGTTCTTTTTCTCAATTCAATTTGGTAGCTATTAGGTATCTTCTGTTTTGATTGTGATTTATTCACTCCGGAAGGGGTTTAATTTAGTGAATATGGGTGTGAGCCTCGGAAGGGGAATCACCTTCATTAGGACTAAAGCTCTATCCAGCACTACTCTCTGGATCAACACCATTCGGGAGGAATTGAGATCCTGAGAAGCAGTGTGGCTTATAGATGAGAGATATGCACTTAACCTCTTCTTATGATCACTAGATGAAGGAATTGGCATGTTGATTATGATTAGAGAGATTGGGACACCAAGGAATTGGGATCAATCACTTTCAATCTGCCATAGATCTATCAAAATGATTGAGAAAGAAGTTGAGACTCAATTGATTCATGAAGGATTGCAATATCTCCAATCCCTGATGAATCATTTCCTTTGAATTTTCTCTCACATTAATTTCTCTGTAATTGCTTCAATTTGCATTATTCTATTTGGTTATAAATCCCAGCACCCAGTTCCTTTTAATATTCATGCAATTTAATTTCTCTTGCAATTTAGATTCCGTAATTTAAATTCCTTGCATTTTAAGATTCTATTATTTACATTTCTTGTAATTTATGATTCAGCCATTTACTTTTCTTGCCATTTAAGTTTTAGCTATTTTACTTCTAGCATTTCAATTCCCTACAATTTACCTTCTGTCAATCATAAATCACTCAAATCAATACTTGTTAGCTTAACTAAATTCATCACCCATCTAAAATTGCTTGATCCCTCAATCCCTGTGGGATCGACCTCACTTCTGTGAGTTATTACTACTTGATGCGACCTGGTACACTTGCCGGTGTGTTTGTGTGGAATCGTTTTTTTCCCTCATCAAGTTTTTAGCACCGTTGCCGGGGATTGATTTAGATTGACAATGATTAAGTAAGGTGATAATTTAGATTAAGCATTTTTCTTTGTTTTTACTAAGCACACTAACTGTTTGTGATTTTGTTTCTACTAACCATAACCTCACTCTAGCAACAGAGTGCCTTGCTTTTGTGTTTTGGTTTGTTTGTGTTTGTATGCCAGGTGGGAGAAGAGGTGAATCCACCTCCTTTGATTTTGAACCAGAGAGAACCTTCTTGAGATTGAAAAGAGAAGCAAGAGGGAAAGGAGTTGTTGGAGAAGAATCAGAAGAAGAAGATCAAGAGATGGAGGGTAACATCCCTAATCCACCTGAGGTTATGGCCAACAACAATGGCCAACCTCAGAGAAGAGTTTTAGCCTTCTACACTATCCCCAACCCAAGGAATTGTGAGAACAGTATCTTAACCCCCAATGTCCATGCTAATAACTTCGAACTTAAGCCTCAATTAGTCACCCTGGTCCAGAATAACTGTCAATATGGAGGAAAAGCTGCTGAAGATCTAAACCAACACCTCTCTATGTTTTTGAGGATTTGTGACACTGTCAAAACCAATAGAGTCTACCCTGGCATCTACAAGCTTTTGTTATTCCCATTCTCACTGAGAGACAAAGCCACACATTGGCTAGAAACCTTCCTAAAGAGAGCATCACCAATTGGGATGATCTAGTTAGTAAATTTCTAGCAAAATTCTACTCCCCTCAGAGAGTCATTAAGTTAAAAACTGATGTGCAAACCTTTAGGCAATTAGAAAGAGAATCATTATATGAAGCCTAGGAGAGGTATAAAGCTTTGATTAGAAGATGCCCAAAGGGGATGTTCAGTGAATAGGTGGAGCTACAAAATATCTATGAAGGCTTGACCATGAGTTCAAGGAAGGCTTTGGACTATTCTTCAGGAAGATCCTTGCAAATGATGAAAACTGCTCAAGAGGCACATGATCTTATAGATATGGTGGCCAACAATAAGTACTTTTACTCCTCTGAAAGGCAAGCAGCTCCAAAGAGAGGTGTATTTGAGCTTGAAGGAGTTGATACAATCTTAGCTCAAAATAAGATTATGCATCAGCAACTCCAATAAAAAATAGAAATGATGTCAAAAGGATGAATGGCTTGCAACTTGCAGAAGTAAGCACAACTACTCAACCACCAGTTGTATGGGGACAGCAGGAGGAAAGCTATGAAGAACATGATGCACAAAAACTTGTCTCTCAACAAATTTCCCTTTAGCAAGTATACCGAATTATCGTCAAGTAAAAACTCACAATAGAGTGAGGTCGAATCTCACAGGGATTGATTGGTCAAGCAACTTTAGTTGGAAGAGTATGCTAGTTGAGCTAAACAGAATTTTAGTTGAGATTTATAGAAGATTAAATGGCGGGAAAGTAAATTGCAGAAAATAAATTGCTGAAAGTAAAGAGAATGGGTAAGATCAGAAATGGAGAATTCATTGGGCTTAGGAGATGTTGCATTCTCCAGATCAAGTTCATTCTCATCTCTTCCTCAATCAATGCATTCATTGATCTCCTTGGCAATCTTAGTTAATTGGATCTTAATTCCTTGGTAACACAATCTCTCTAAGCTTGAACAATTGTCCAATTCCTTGATTTAATTGCTCATGGGAAGAGATGAAGTATGGTCACTGATTATACCACATGTATTTCCAAATCAAAGTGTTGGAAGGATTACATGTCACTATATCTGCCCAAATCCCAATTTGGTCCAACATGAGAAAGCATTTCTAGCATGATCTCCTCATTCCTTTTCCAAGGCTCAGATGAGATCCAATTATGCAGAGTTTCTTTTCCAAGACAACTAACCAATTGAATTAAGATCGAAAGCTTTCTAGTAAATCAAGAGAAAAGAAAGAGGATGAAGAATGAAAACTATAATTGATCCATCAAATTACAACAGAGCTCCCTAACCCAATGAAAGGGGGTTTAGTTGTTCATAGCTCTGGAAATGGAAGATGATGAAGAAGAATACATTCTCTAGTAACTAAAAGTGCAGAAAAAGTAAATATACAAAGTGTAGTTCTCCAAAAGTGCCAAGCTTCTCTCTAGTTTGAAACTACTCCTATATATACTACTATTCTTGATCTTCTAATTAGTTATTCAAGTCTTGGATATGGGCCTTTGATCTTGTGTTGAGGCCGTTACAATCTTTAGTGGGCTCAGCTTTGTTTGCAGAAAAGTGTGAGTTAGGCATGGACGTCAGTTAGGACGTTAGTGGTGTTAACGTTAAGTGAAAATGTGGGTTCGAGAATGTTAGTGACGATCACCTTTTTCATTAACGTTCCAACCCAAAATGATCCACGTTAACTTCAATGTTAGTGGTACTAACGTGACCACTAACGTTGCTTCTTGGTCCTTCGCAAACATTATTGGCACTCACCTTTTCCAATAACGTAGCCTTTTTGCCCCCTTTCCCTACGTTAGAGTTCACGTTAGTATAGCTAACGTGACTCTTAACGTGGGCATGCCTAAGCTTTGAGAGCGTTAGTGACACTTACCTTTGTCACTAACGCTCCAAACGCCCCTCCTTCCCACGTTAGAGTTCACGTTAATTGGATTAACATGGCCACTAACGTGGTAGTGAATGCCATCTCCAATGTTCGTGACAAAAGTGGGTATCACTAACGTTGGCATATTATGCTTAGCTCCACGTTACTTCTCACGTTAGTGGTCTTAACGTGACTACTAACGTGGGCACTCTAGGGTTGATCCAATGTTAGTGACAAAGGTGAGTGTCACTAATGTTGGTATTTGATTCCTCATCCCACTTTAGAGATCACGTTAATTAGGTTAACGTGACTCTTAACATGGCTTAATTTGTGCCTTTGTGGAACGTTAGTAGCATTCACTTTTACCACTAACGTTGGGGCTCCTCTTTTTTTCCACGTTAGCTACCACATTAATATAGTTAACGTGGAAACTAACGTAGGCATGATGGCTTTGAAGGCGTTATTGGTGATCACCTTTTCCATTAACGCTACAAGCTTGTCCCCATTCCACGTTAGTGACCACGTTAATTATATTAACGTGGCTGCTAACGTGGTTCCTTCTAGCTTCCTTTGTCCTGAAATCAAGCAATTAAAGTGCATCAAAGCTTTGTTCCAAGTCATGAGATTATGCATCATCAATTATATCATTCAATTCCTGCCTAATCTCATGAAATCATGTAAAGTTCACAATAATTGCTTGAATCAAGGTGTAAGTGTATTTTCATCTAAAACTTGCTTATTTCCTAAGAAAATGCATAAAACTACCCTAAGCAAGTAAGCAAGTACTGAAACATAGGAAGAATGAATGAAAGAACAAGATAGACAAATAATTATTATAGAAGTTCAAATCCCTGGTTTATGGGGTTTCATGCAATATCAACTTAGGTTCATTCCTTCAATGGTTTTCAGGCCTTTATCATGCTCTTGAATACTCACTTGATTGCATCCTTTGAGACTTCCTATTCATTGATCCTCCTTTCCTTTCCAGGTTTTATTACATTATTTTTAGGCTAAGTGCTTTGTGAGAGGGAAACTCTTTATGATAAGCTTTTAGCCAACACTCCCAAACCAATTGGTTCAAGGTGCTAGGTTTTAAGACACCCCTAAGGACTTACTCCCTCAAGTATCTTTCCCCCATACATACACACCACAGGCACATGGCTTGTTATTTTTTTCTTTCTTGAGACCTTGGTGTCCAGCACCTCTTTGGGTTACTAAGTGCCTATACCAAAGATTGCTCTTGATAGTGGACTTTCAGTTGATAATTGATGAGCGGATAATTTATACGCTTTTTGGCATTGTTTTTAGTTAGTTTTTAGTAGGATCTAGCTACTTTTAGGGATGTTTTTATTAGTTTTTATGCAAAATTCACATTTCTGAACTTTACTATGAGTTTGTGTGTTTTTCTGTGATTTTAGGTATTTTCTGGCTGAAATTGAGGGACTTGAGCAAAAATCTTATAGGAGGCTGAAAAAGGATTGCTGATGTTGTTGGATTCTGACCTCCGTGCACTCGAAACGGATTTTCTGGAGCTACATAACTCCAAATGGCACGCTCTTAACCGCGTTGGAAAGTAGACATCCAGGGCTTTCCAGTAATATATAATAGTTCATTCTTTATTTGAGTTTAGATGACGCAAACTGGTGTTCAACGCCAGTTCCATGCTGCATTCTGGAGTAAAACGCCAGAAACACGTCACAAACCAGAGTTAAACACCAAAAAAATGTTACAACTTGGCGTTTGACTCCAAGAGAAGCCTCTACACGTGTAAAGCTCAAGCTCAGCCCAGGCACACACCAAGTGGGCCCCGGAAGTGGATTTCTGCACTTAGACTTATTTCTGTAAACCCTAGTAGCTAGTTTAGTATAAATAGAACTTTTTACTATTGTGTTTTCATCGGGGAATTAGTCTTTTGATTAATCTCTTGATCATGTTTGGGAGCTGGCCTTTCGGCCATGCCTGGAACTTGTTCTTATGTATTTTCAACGGTGAAGTTTCTACACACCATATATTAAGGGTGTGGAGCTCTGCTGTACCTCGAGTATTAATGCAATTACTACTGTTTTCTATTCAATTCACGCTTATTCTTATTCTAAGATATTCGTTGCACTTCAACATGATGAATGTGATGATCCGTGTCACTCATCATCATTCTCACCTATGAACGCGTGCCTGACAACCACTTCTATTCTACCTTAGATCAAGCGCGTATCTCTTAGCCTCCATTCTGAAAGATCGGAGTCTTCGTGGTATAAGCTAGAATTATTGGCGGCCATTCTTAAGATTCAGAAAGTCTAAACCTTGTCTGTGGTATTCCGAGTAGGATTTGAGATGGGATGACTGTGACGAGCTTCAAACTCGCGAGTGTTGGGCGTAGTGACAGACGCAAAAGTATCAATGGATCCTTTTCCAACATGATCGAGAACTGACAAATGATTAGCCGTGCGGTGACAGCACATCTGGACCATTTCACTGAGAGGACAGGAGGTAGCCATTGACGCCGAGGAAACCCGAACATACAGCTTGCCATGGAAAGGAGTAAGAATGATTAGATGAAAGCAGTAGGAAAGCAGAGATTCAGAAGGAACACAGTATCTTCAAACGCTTATATGAAATTCCCACCAATGAATTACATAAGTATCTCTATCTCTATTTTATGCTTCATTCATCTTTATATTCAAAAATCATTATAACTATTTGAATCCGCCTGACTGAGATTTGCAAGATGACCATAGCTTGCTTCATACCAACAATCTCCGTGGGATCGACCCTTACTCACGTAAGGTATTACTTGGACGACCCAGTGCACTTGCTGGTTAGTGGTACGAATTGTGAAAAGTGTGATTTACAATTTTGTGCACCAAGTTTTTGGTGCCATTGTCGAGGATTGTTCGAGTTTGAAGCCAGCAATTATTCAAGATTCCGGCAACAACACCAAGTTTATGGCGCCATTGCCGGGGATTGTTCAAGTTTGGACAACTGACGGTTCATCTTGTTACTCATATTAGGTAATTTTCTTCTTATTTTATTTTCAAAATGTTTTCAAAAATCTTTTAAAATTTTTTATTTATTTATTTTCGTCTTTTCCAAAAAGAAATTAAAAAAAATTTAATTTAATAAAATCATAAAAACCAAAAATATTTTAAGTTTCTTGTTTGAGTCTAGTGTCAATTTTTAAGTTTGGTGTCAATTTCATGTTTTTAATATTTATGCATGTTTTCGAAAAATTCATGCATTGCATTCTTCATGATCTTCAAGTTGTTCTTGGTAAGTCTCTTTGTTTGATCTTCATATTTTCTTGTTTTGTGTCTTTTGTTATTTTTCATATGCATTTTTGCATTCATAGTGTCTAAGCATGAAAAATTTCTAAGTTTGGCATCTCGTATGTTTTTCTTTTCTTGAAAATTTTTCAAAAATAAGTCTTGATGTTCATCTTGATCTTCAAAGTGTTCTTGGTGTTCATCTTGACATTCATAGTGTTCTTGCATGCATTAGTTGTTTTGATTCATAATTTTTATGTTTTGAGTCATATTTGTGTTTTTCTCTCTCCTCATTAAAAATTCAAAAAAAATAAAAAAAATATCTTTCCCTTATTTTACTCATAATTTCCAAAATCTTTGGGTTGACATAGTCAAACATTTTTTAAAATAAGTTGTTTCTTGTAAGTCAAGTCAAGATTTCATTTTTAAAAATCCTATCTTTTTCAAAATCTTTTTCAAAAATCAAATCTTTTTCAAAATCTTTTTCAAAAATCAAATCTTTTTCATTTTTTTATTATTTTCAAAAAGTTTAAAAATTGATTTCAAAATCTTTTTCTTATCTTTATTTCATGATTTTCAAAAACTTTACTAACAATTAATGTGATTGATTAAAAAATTTGAAGTTTGTTACTTTTTTGTTAAGAAAGGTTCAATATTTAAATTCTAGAATCATATCTTTTAGTTTCTTGTTAGTCAAGTAATCCATTTAAATTTTAAAAATCAAATCTTTTTAATTTCCTTTTCAAATCTTTTTCAAAACAAATCTCAATCATATCTTTTCAATCATATCTTTTTTCAAAATCAATTTCAAGAATCTTTTCTAACTTTTTATCTTTTCAAAATTGATTTTCAAATCTTTTTTTCAACTAACTAATTGACTTTTTGTTTGTTTCTTATCTTTTTCAAAACCACCTAACTACTTTTCTCTCTCTAATTTTCGAAAATTCCTCACTCTTTTTCAAAATTCTTTTAATTAACTAATTGCTTCAAATTTTAATTTTAATTTTATTTTTTCTCTTAATTTTCAAAAATCACTAACTTTTTTTTTTCAAAATTAATTTTCGAAAACTCCTCTCTCTCACCTCCTTATATTTATTTATTCATTTACTAACTCTTCTCTTCATCTAAAATTCGAACCCTCTTTTCTCTTCTGTGTTCGAATTTTTCTCTTCTTCATTCTTATTCTTCTTTTCTTCTACTCACATAAAGAAATCTCTATACTGTGACATAAAGGATTCCTCTTCTTTTCTGTTCTCTTCTTTTTCATATGAGCAGGAGCAAGGACAAGGAAATTATTGTTGAAGCAGATCCTGAACCTAAAAGGACTCTGAAGAGGAAGCTAAGAAAAGCTAAAGCACAACAATCCAGAGAAAACCTTACAGAGAATCTCGAAAAAGAAGTAGACATGGCCGAACCCAACAACAATGCAAGGAGGATGCTTGGTGATTATACTACACCTACTTCCAATTTTTATGGAAGAAGCATCGCAATCCTTCCATTGGAGCAAACAATTTTGAGCTGAAGCCTCAACTAGTTGCTCTAATGCAACAGAACTACAAGTTTCATGGACTTCCATCAGAAGAACCCTATCAATTTTTAACTGAGTTCTTGCAGATCAATGATACTGTTAAGACTAATGGAGTAAATCCTGAAGTCTACAGGCTCATGCTTTTCCCTTTTGCTGTAAGAGATAAGGCTAGAACATGGTTAGACTCACAACCTAAAGATAGCCTAGACTCTTGGGAAAAGCTGGTCACGGCCTTCTTGGCCAAGTTCTTTCTTCCTCAAAAGCTGAGCAAGCTTAGAGTGGATGTTCAAACCTTCAAGCAAAATGATGGTGAATCCCTCTATGAAGCTTGGGAAAGATACAAGCAGTTGACCAAAAAGTGTCCTTCTGACATGCTTTCAGAGTGGACCATTTCTGATATATTCTATGATGGTCTATCTAAGTTCCCTAAGATGTCATTGGACCATTCTGCAGGTGGATCCATTCACCTAAAGAAAACGCTTGCAAAAGCTCAAGAACTCATTGACATGGTTGCAAATAACCAATTCATGTACACTTTTGAGAGGAATCATGTGAGTAATGGAATGCCTCAGAGGAAGGGAGTTCTTGAAATTGATACTTTGAATGCCATATTGGCTCAGAACAAAATGTTGACTCAGCAAGTCAACATGATTTCTCAGAGTCTGAATGGATGGCAAAATGCATCCAACAGTACTAAAGAGGCATCTTCTGAAGAAGAAGCTTATGATCTTGAGAACCCTGCAATGGCAGAGGTGATTTATATGGGTGAAGCCTATGGAAACACCTATAATCCCTCATGGAGAAATAATCCAAATTTCTCATGGAAGGATCAACAAAAGCCTCAACAAGGCTTTAATAATGGTGGAAGAAACAGGTTTAGCAATAGCAAGCCTTTTCCATCATCTTCTCAATAACATACAGAGAATTCTGAGCAGAGCCCCTCTAGCTTAGCAAACATAGTCTCTGATCCCTCTAAGGCCACTTTAAGTTTCATGAATGAAACACGGTCCTCCATTAGAAACTTGGAGGCACAAGTGGGTCATCTGAGTAAGAAAATCACTGAAACTCCTCCTAGTACTCTCCCAAGCAATACAGAAGAGAATCCAAAAAGAGAGTGCAAGGCCATTGATATAATTAAAATAGCCGAATCTAAGGAGGAAGGGGAGGACGTGAATTCCAATAAGGAAGACCTCATGGGACGCTCCCCAAACAGAAAGGAGTTCCTTATTGAGTACCTAAAGGAATCTGAGGCTCATATAGAGACTATAGAGATTCCATTAAACTTTCTTCTACCATTCATGAGCTCTGAGAACTATTCTTCCTTCGAAGAGGATGAAGATGTAACTGAAGAGCAAGTTGCTCAATATCTAAGAGCCATCATGAAGCTGAATACCAAGTTGTTTGGTAATGAGACTTGGGAAGGTGAACCTCCCTTGCTCATTAGTGAGCTAAATACATGGGTTCAGCAAACTTTACCTCAAAAGAAACAAGATCCTGGTAAATTCTTAATACCCTGTACCATAGCCACCATGATCTTTGAGAAGGCTCTGTGTGACCTAGGATCAAGTATAAATCTTATGCCACTCTCTGTAATGGAGAAACTGAGGATCTTTGAGGTACAAGCTGCAAGAATCTCATTAGAGATGGCAGACAAGTCAATAAAACAAGCTTATAGATTGGTAGAGGATGTGTTAGTGAAGGTTAAAGGCCTTTACATCCCTACTGATTTCATAATCCTAGACACTGGGAAGGATGAGGATGAATGCATCATCCTTGGAAGACCCTTCCTAGCCACAACAGGAGCTGTGATTGATGTTGACAGAGGTGAGCTAGTCCTTCAATTGAATGGGGACTACCTTGTGTTTAAAGCTCAAGGATCTTCCTCTGCAACCATGGAAAGGAAGCATGAAAAGCTTCTCTCAATACAGAGTCAAACAAAGTCCCCACAATCAAACTCTAAGTTTGGCGTTGGGAGGCCACAACCAAACTCTAAGTTTGGTGTTGAACCTCCATATTCAAACTCTAAGTTTGGTGTTGGGAGGTCCAACAATGCTCTGAACATCTGTGAAGCTCCATGAGAGCTCACAGTCAAGCTATTGACATTAAAGAAGCGCTTATTGGGAGGCAACCCAATTTTTATTTATCTATATTTTTATTGTTCTTTTATGTTTTATTAGGTTTATGATCATGTGGAGTCACAAAACAATTGCAAAAATTAAAAACAGAATCAAAAATAGCAGAAGAAAAATCACACCCTGGAGGAAGAGCTGTCTGGCGTTTAAACGCCAGAAACAAGCATCTATCTGGTGTTTAACACCAGAAACAAGCACCAAGCTGGCGTTTAACGCCAGAAACAAGCATCAGGCTGGCGTTAAATGCCAGAAACAGGCTATATTTAGGTGTTTAACACCAGAAACAAGCTGCAGTCTGGCGTTAAATGCCAGGATTGCATACAGAGGGCGTTTTAGACGCCTAAAGGGTGCAGGGATGAGAAATCCTTGACACCTCAAGATCTCGGGACCCCCGCAGGAACACCTCAGGATCTATGGACCCCACAAGATCCCTACCCACCCCACTTCTCTCTTTTTCACACAATCCAATAATACTACACCCTTCACCAATCACCTCAATCTCTCTTCCCCATTACCCCTTCACCAATCACATCCATCCACTCTTCCCCATAAACCCCACCTACCTTTAAATTCAAAATCTCTTTCCCACCCAAACCCACCCTAAATGGCTGAACCCAAACCCCTCTCCCTCCACTATATAAACCCGTCCATCCTTCTTTATTTTCACACAACACTACCCTCTCTTCTACCCCTTGGCCGAAACCTACACCTCTCTCTCTCTCCTCCATATTTTTTTCTTCTTCTTCTATTCTTTCTTCTTTTGCTCAAGGGCGAGCAACATTCTAAGTTTGGTGTGGTAAAATCATAGCTTTTTTGTTTTTCCATAACCATTTATGGCACCTAAGGCCGAAGAAACCTCTAGAAAGAGGAAAGGGAAGACAAAATCTTCCACCTCCGAGTCATGGGAGATGGAGAGATTCATCTCAAAGGTCCATCAAGACCACTTCTATGAAGTTGTGGCCAAGAAGAATGTGATCCCCGAGGTCCCTTTCATGCTCAAGAAAAATGAGTATCCGAAGATTCGACATGAGATTCGAAGAAGAGGTTGGAAAGTTCTCACCAACCCCATTCAACAAGTCGGAATCTTAATGGTTCAAGAGTTCTATGCAAACGCATGGATCACTAGGAACCATGATCAAAGCATGAACCCAAACCCAAAGAATTGGCTTACAATGGTTCGGGGGAAATACTTAGATTTCAGTCCGGAGAACGTAAGGTTGGCATTCAACTTGCCTATGATACGAGAAGATGCACGCCCCTACACTAGAAGGGTCGACTTTGATCAATGGTTGGACCAAGTCCTCATGGACATATGTGTGGAAGGAGCTCAATGGAAAAGAGACTCAAAAGGCAAGCCGGTTCAATTGAGAAGACTGGACCTTAAGACTGTGGCTAGATGATGGTTAGAGTTCATCCAACGCTCTATCATCCTCACTAGCAACCGATCCGAAGTAACTGTGGATCGGGCCATCATGATTCATAGTATCATGATTGGAGAGGAAGTATAAGTTCATGAAGTCATCCCTCTAGAACTCTACAAAGTAGCCGAAAAGCCCTCCACTTTGGCAAGGCTAGTGATGTGTGGAAAATGATCCAACACAAAACTCACCGGCAAGTGTACCGGGTCGTATCAAGTAGTAAAACTCACTTAGAGTGAGGTCGATCCCACAGGGATTGATGAATCAAGCAACTTTAGTGGGTGATTAGCTTAGTCAAGCAAACATTGAAGTGAATTGTGTGAAATTGTAACCAACAGAGAGTAAATGGCAATGAATTTAAAGTTGCAGAATGTAAATTGGCAAGTAACTTAAAGAGCAAGAATGTAAAATTGTAGAAACTTAAATGACAAGAAATGTAAATTGCATCAAAAGTAAAGGGATTGGGAACTAGGATTGCAGGAATTGAACAAGAACAAGTGAACTGCAATAAACAGACAAGTAGAAGATGAATAGAATTAAGATAGATCTTAAACAGAAGAGTAAAAATGCTTTGAAAATTTAAGAACAGAAAGTGAGCGATGCTTAATTTGCAGCAATTTAAAAGAGGGTTGAAGATCTCAGGAGTGGAAGAGACTAGAAAATAAGTCTAGATCTCAAATCCTTCCTTGATCCAACAGAGAAACAATTTGCAGAAAAGTAAATCAAGATCACAGCAGCTCTAATGAAAAATTGCAGAAAGAGAATTTGAGGATCCAAGAAAAGCAATGAGCTCAGGAAGTAGATCTGGATCTCAATTGATCAAACAGAAAATGATTTGCAGAAGAAATGTAAATGAAACAGCAAGTGAAGTTTAAATCCAATTCCTTGATTTTTAGAATATTGCAGAAGAAGAACAAAGGTGAAATTTAGATCAATGATTGAAACAGAATTCCTTCAATCTCAATCCAAAATTCTAAAACAGAAATGAAAACTAAAAGAGAGAGAAAAAATGAAAACTAAAGAGTGTAAAACTCCCTATTGGAGCCAGCCTACCAATGCTCTCTATTAGAGCTCCCCCTTACAAAGATGAAAATGATGCCTTATATAGGCTTTACAAAGTGAAAATGAAATTAAAACAAATTAAAATGAAAATCCTAATCTAATTGATCCTTGTGCCTTTGAGTGATGATGTGGACTTTGCTTGCTTTGGATTTGAGGAGAAATGGGTTTGGTTGGCCTTGATTCAATTTGGAGAAGAATTGAATTAAATTGGATTTTTATTGAATTTTTAGCCCATGTGAAAATTTGCTTCCAAGAGGATGCTCAGCTCACAAGTTGAGCTGAGCATTGAAGCCTTGTGTGCACGTCCTGCGTGCATCTTACTTTCTGGCCGTGTCGTGCTTGTGTGTGGTGCATCATGAGTAGCGCTCTGCTCACTAAGTGAGCTGAGCATTGGCTCTTCCAAGGGAAGGTCCTTGGTTCGAAACCCATGGGAAGCATGCGCTGAAGCTTTTCCTTGGTTTTCTTGTGATGCCTTGCTCCTTGCTTCCTCAAGGTGTTGAGTTCGAACCTTGGGGAATGCATTTGGCGATTTTTTGTTTATTTTTCCTTGTGAGTAGCGCCTCCCTCATCCCCCTTGGTCATGGGTTCAAGTCTTGGAGCATGCACTTGCAACTTGTTTTCTTTGAATTATTTCTTCAATGCTTTCGACAATGCTCACTTGGTGAGCTGAGCATTGTTTTTCCTTTCCTTGTTTCTTGGCTTCCTATTGTGCTCAGCTCACAAAGTGAGCAGAGCATTGAAACATTGCCTCCTTGGATTTTTCCTTTGTGCTCCTTTCATGTGCCACACTTCCTTATGTTCTTTGCCACACTTTTCTTTTCCTTGAACCACACTTCTTAGGCCACACTTTCTTCTTTTCTTCTTTTCTTCACCTACAATTAATCAAAACAACCAATCAAAATATCACCAAATTCACAAGGTTTATAAATCATTAAAAATCAATTAAATTTAGCCTAAACCTCATGATTTAGCATCAATTAGATGGTGGTTGTTTGATTCAAAGAAGTCATGCATTTCCATTCCAAATTACTTACTTAGAATGCAAGAAAGTGCATAAAACCGAATAAAAACAAATGAAAAGGCATAGAAAAACATGACATGGCGACATGTCATCACAACACCAAACTTAAACCTTGCTTGTCCTCAAGCAAGAAAAGAATCGTGCATTAAAGATTGACAATCCAAGGTAGGAAGAATAGCAACTCAATGTTCATGGTTAGCTAGTTTTCTAAGCATGCTACAATCACAAAAGAGATGTAAATGATTGATGCTTCTATCTAGCTCAATTTATGAAATCTTTCTCTTATATTTCTTCCTTGAAACAAGCTTTTGATTTTCTTATTAGCTTCTCCTTTTGGGTGCTTTGCCCCATGAGTTGATAACAAAACTACGACTTCTAAATGCTTTGTTTTCAAGTATTACCACTTGATACATAAGCACCACAAGCATTTAATTAGAGGACTTTATTAAGCTCATTTGTTTCTTTTCTTGACTCTCTAATCATTGATGCTCAGAGCCTTGAGCTTTGAGGGAGTGCTTTTGCACTTGAGCCTAGCCTTGACTTCTAAGTGTTTTGTTTTCAAGCATTTTACTTGATACATAAACACCACAAGTACTTAACATATTGTCATTGGTACTCAGAGCCTTCAGCTTTCTCATTCTTTCCCTTTTTCTTTTTTTGCTTTAATTGTATTTGCTTCTTCAAGGTTTTCATGATTTTCAAAAGATCTCACAAAATGTACTAGATTAAAACTTCAATTAAATAAAATCCAATGCAATTGAGCAATAATTAATCATACTAGCTTTCCAATACTTGTATGCACATGCTAAAATCTTCTTTAATTCCTTGTTTGTTTATGATCATGATGCTTTATTGCTTTTAAACTCACAAAACTCAAGTTGGTAGTCATAATGCCACAGCAACATGTTACAAATTAAGATTCAAGCTATGTTTAGTCATACTACACATGCAAACAGAGAGATAAAGACAATCATGCAATTTAGAGTGCTGGAAACAAATGAGAAGAAAAGGAACTCTACAACCTTGTAGTTCATCTTCATTATTGTTGTCCTTTTTCCTCTATTATTCCTCTTTCCCTTGCCGAACTCAAAATGCTTGCTCATCCTCAAGCAACAATTAGAACAATGGCTATGGGGCTAAGATGGATCATGAATGTCTTATACAATGAAATGTTAGTAGCACATGTGTTTTAAGCAAGCAAAATTAAAGATAACAATCAAGGCACAAGAGACAGAGACATTTTTGATTTCATATATAAGGAGGTGTGCACAATACATTGCATAAAAGATAAGTGGCACACCAAACTTAGTGTGACACTTTCACTTGGAATCTATGCAAGTATCTTGTAAGGATTGGAACCAAATTTTGTTGCATAGCAACACCAAACTTAGAATGCAATCATATGTCAATTTATTTGAATTAAAACTAAGCAGGTGAAACTGTTATTTGTTAAGTATAATCACCAAGCCAAGAATTCTGTCATGAATAAAGCTCTCCTGGTAATGTCTTAACAAACACAATGAATAAGCAAACTGAAATGAAAGCATTTTAAAACAGAAAAATGACTAAAGAAAGCAGAATGAAAAAGTGTCAAATTAAAAGAGAAAAATAAAACTGCAGAGGCATTATGATTATGCAGACAAGTAGTGTTGCTTGAATGATTTTGTATAGAAAAATAAGTGGCACACCAAACTTAGAATCTTGGTGTGTCACTTTCATTTTTGATTTGATGCAATCATCCAAAAAGATTGAAAACAATTTGTTGCAAGGCAACACCAAACTTAGAATGTAACCATATGCCAATTTATTGAATTTAAACAAAGCATAGAAAGAAAACAAAGCAGAAAAGAAATGTTACCTACGGTTGGGTTACCTCCCAACAAGTGCTCTTTTAGTGTCATTAGCTTGACATGTTGTTCTTCACTTTCTTCCTCTTCTTCCAGTTTGTTAAGAGGAATGACCTCAAAGGAGGGAAAGATTCAGCTACTGTCCCTTGTCTTGGCCTTTCCTCAGCAAGCTTCCTTTTGCAAATGGCTTGATTGATCTTGCTTGCTGACTTAGGGACAGAATTGGTGCTCTTGCTAGTTGCCTTCACTTCTTTGGATTCAAGACTTGGAGGTTGTGTGATTATTGGAGTGATTTCTTCATTAAGAGCCTCTTGCATTGGTGGTTCCATGAGCTTTTCCTCTTTGCACTTCTCCACTTCAATTGAGTGTGACTTTTCTGGGATGACTTCCTCATTTTCTTGCTCCTCCACTCTTTTCTTTGCACCCAACATTTGACTTAATAGTTCTTTTATGGAGGAGGTTTGTTGTTCTTCCCAACATTTCTTCATCTCCTCTTCATATCTTTCAATCATGGATTCAATTGTTGAGCCGTTTTGTTTCAGGAAAGTTTGAAAGAGTTGTGAATTTTCATGTTCATTTGTCACCTCAAGTGGCTTCTGTGGATATGCAGCTTCAGGTTCAATTGCCTCCTTCTCCTCATTTTCCATTGAATTTTCACTTGACACAAAGGCTTCCTCATCTTGCTTTTCCACTTCCTCACCCACAAATTGGTCTTCATCCTCACTGTTTGATGGTTCTAAGTTCCCCCATGTTTGCTCTAAGGTCCCATTCGTCTTCTTGAGGATGGTTTCTTTCCAGGATTGGGGTTGTGTGTATCTTTCCACGAGTTTTCTATGTATTTCAATGGCTTGAAGGTAATCCTCATCTGCTGGGTCAAAAGATGAAGGTTGAGAGTAATTTTGGTGACGTGGATGTATTGTGGTGAAGTTGTGTTGGGGGTGTGGAATGAGTTGTGTGATTGATGGGATGACTTGTATTGATTTTGGAGGAAACTTTGTGTTGAGGCATAATCAAGTGATGAAGAACTTTCAAATGAGAAACTGGGACGTGAGGGTGGATGCTCTTTCATTCCTTGGTGATACTCCCAGCCACCATTAGAGTAATGACTTGAATCATTTTGTGGTGGTGGGAAGTATCCCATATGATTCTCTTGCTCATCTTGTGTCTCTGAAGCAAATCTCCATGAGTTGGAGTGCTTAGAATGTGTATTCTCTTGGTGATATTCCCAAACACCATTAGAGATCGGTGATGGTGGGTGATATCCCATAAAATTTTGTTTGACCATAAGATGAGTTGAACTCCATTTGTATTTTGTAAACATCAATGAAATTTGAAATTCATGTCACAGAGAAAGAATTTCTTAGTGAGGCAATAGCTCAAACACCTTGCTATCAATTTAAAACAAAGAACAAAAACAAAAAAAGTGCTTGATCTAGACTTCTTACCCACTTAATCATTGTTGATCTAAATCAATCCCCGGCAACGGCGCCAAAAACTTGATGTGTGGAAAACAATCCAACACAAAACTCACCGGCAAGTGTACCGGGTCGTATCAAGTAGTAAAACTCACTTAGAGTGAGGTCGATCCCACAAGGATTGATGGATCAAGAAACTTTAGTGGGTGATTAGCTTAGTCAAGCAAACATTGAAGTGAATTGTGTGAAATTGTAACCAACAGAGAGTAAATGATAATGAATTTAAAGTTGCAGAATGTAAATTGGCAAGTAACTTAAAGAGCAAGAATGTAAATTACAGAAACTTAAATGACAAGAAATCTAAATTGCATCAAAAGTAAAGGGATTGGGAACTGGGATTGCAGGAATTGAACAAGAACAAGTGAACTGCAATAAACAGACAAGTAGAAGATGAATTGAATTAAGATAGATCTTAAACAGAAGAGTAAAAATGCTTTGAAAATTTAAGAACAGAAAGTGAGTGATGCTTAATTTGCAGCAATTTAAAAGAGGGTTGAAGATCTCAGGAGTGGAAGAGACTAGAAAACAAGTCTAGATCTCAAATCCTTCCTTGATCCAACAGAGAAACAATTTGCAGAAAAGTAAATCAAGATCACAGCAGCTCTAATGAAAAATTGCAGAAAGAGAATTTGAGGATCCAAGAAAAGCAATGAGCTTAGGAAGCAGATCTGGATCTCAATTGATCAAACAGAAAATGATTTGCGGAAGAAATGTAAATGAAACAGCAAGTGAAGTTTAAATCCAATTCCTTGATTTTTAGAATATTGCAGAAGAAGAACAAAGGAGAAATTTAGATCAATGATTGAAACAGAATTCCTTCAATCTCAATCCAAAATTCTAAAACAGAAATGAAAACTAAAAGAGATAGAAAAAATGAAAACTAAAGAGTGCAAAACTCCCTATTGGAGCCAGCCTACCAATGCTCTCTATTAGAGCTCCCCCTTACAAAGATAAAAATGATGCCTTATATAGGCTTTACAAAGTGAAAATAAAATTAAAATAAATTAAAATGAAAATCCTAATCTAATTAATCCTTGTGCCTTTGAGTGATGATGTGGGCTTTGCTTGCTTTGGATTTGAGGAGAAATGGGTTTGGTTGGCCTTGATTCAATTTGGAGAAGAATTGAATTAAATTGGATTTTTATTGAATTTTTGGCCCATGTGAAAATTTGCTTCCAAGAGGATGCTCAGCTCACAAGTTTAGCTGAGCATTAAGGCCTTGTGCTCACGTCCTGCGTGCATCTTACTTCCTGGCCGTGTCGCGCTTGTGTGTGGTGCATCATGAGTAGCGCTCTGCTCACTAAGTGAGTTGAGCATTGGCTCTTCCAAGGGAAGGTCCTTGGTTCGAAACCCATGGGAAGCATGCACTGAAGCTTTTCCTTGGTTTTCTTGTGGTGCCTTTCTCCTTGCTTCCTCAAGGTGTTGAGTTCGAACCTTGGGGAATGCATTTGGCCATTTTTTGTTTATTTTTCCTTGTGAGTAGCGCCTCCCTCATCCCCCTTGGTCATGGGTTCAAGTCTTGGAGCATGCACTTGCAACTTGTTTTCTTTGAATTATTTCTTCAATGCTTTCGACAATGCTCACTTGGTGAGCTGAGCATTGTTTTTCCTTTCCTTGTTTCTTGGCTTCCTATTGTGCTCAGCTCACAAAGTGAGCAGAGCATTGAAACATTGCCTCCTTGGATTTTTCCTTTGTGCTCCTTTCATGTGCCACACTTCCTTATGTTCTTTGCCACACTTTTCTTTTCCTTGAACCACACTTCTTAGGCCACGCTTTCTTCTTTTCTTCTTTTCTTCACCTACAATTAATCAAAACAACCAATCAAAGTATCACCAAATTCACAAGGTTTATAAATCATTAAAAATCAATTAAATTTAGCCTAAACCTCATGATTTAGCATCAATTACATGGTGGTTGTTTGATTCAAAGAAGTCATGCATTTCCTTTCCAAATTACTTACTTAGAATGCAAGAAAGTGCATAAAACCGAATAAAAACAAATGAAAAAGCATAGAAAAACATGACATGGTGACATGTCATCAGCTAGCTTTTCCTCATCTCATTTGCCATCTATGCTGGAGTTGTCATAGAAGGAGACATCCTCATTGAAGAGGACAAGCCCATCACTAAGAAAAGGATGGAGCAAACAAGAGAGCCCATTCATGGATCTCAAGAGACGCCTGAGGAAGCTCATCATCAAGAAATTCCTGAGATGCCTCAAGGGATGCATTTTCCCCCAAACAACTATTGGGAACAACTCAACACTTCTCTAGAAGGATTGAGTCATAACATGAACCAATTAAGGGTGGAACACCAAGAGCACTCCATCATTCTCAATGAGATTAAAGAAGATCAAAGTGCTATGAGGGAGGAGCACCAAAGGCAAGGAAGAGACATAGAGGAGCTCAAGAACACCATTGGTCCTTCAAGAAGAAGGCGCCACCATCACTAAGGTGGACTCATTCTTTAACTTCCTTGTTCTTATCTCTCTATTTTTCGGTTTTTGAACTTCATGTTTGTCTATGTTTGTGTCTTTATTACATAATCATTAGTGTCTAGTGTCTATGTCTTAAGGCTATGAATAATTCCATGAATCATTCACCTTTCTTAAATGAAAAATGTTTTTAATACAAAAGAACAAGAAGTACATGAGTTTTGAATTCATCCTTGAAATTGGTTTAATTATATTGATGTGGTGACAATACTTTTTGTTTTCTGAATGAATGCTTGAACAGTGCATATTTTTTATCTTGTTGTTTATGAATGTTAAAATTGTTGGCTCTTAAAAGAATGATGAAAAAGAGAAATGTTATTGATGATCTGAAAAATCATAAAATTGATTCTTGAAGCAAGAAAAAGCAGTGAAGAACAAAGCTTGCAAAAAAAAAGAGAAAAAGCAAGCAGAAAAAGCCAATAGCCCTTAAAACCAAAAGGCAAGGGTAAAAAGGATCCAAGGCTTTGAGCATCAATGGATAGGAGGGCCCAAGGAAATAAAATCTAGGCCTAAGCGGCTAAATCAAGCTGTCCTTAACCATGTGCTTATGGCATGCAGGTCCAAGTGAAAAGCTTGAGACTGAGTGGTTAAAGTCGTGATCCAAAACAAAAAGAGTGTGCTTAAGAGCTCTGGACACCTTTAACTGGGGACTTCAGTAAAACTGAGTCACAATCTGAAAAGGTTCACCCAGTCATGTGTCTATGGCATTTAAGTATCCGGTGGAAATACTGGAAAACAAAGTGCTTAGGGCCATGGCCAAGACTCATAAAAGTAGCTGTGTTCAAGAATCAACATACTTAACTAGGAGAATCAATAACACTATCTGAACTTTGAGTTCCTATGGATGCCAATCATTCTAAACTTCAAAGGATAAAGTGAGATGCCAAAACTGTTCAAAAGCAAAAAGCTACAAGTCCCGCTCATCTAGTTAGAACTAATATTCATTGATATTTTGGGATTTATAGTATATTCTCTTCTTTTTATCCTATTTGATTTTCAGTTGCTTGGGGACAAGTAACAATTTAAGTTTGGTGTTGTGATGAGCGGATAATTTATACGCTTTTTGGCATTGTTTTTAGGTAGTTTTTAGTACGATCTAGCTACTTTTAGGGATGTTTTTATTAGTTTTTATGTAAAATTTACATTTCTGGATGTTACTATGAGTTTGTGTGTTTTTCTGTGATTTCAGATATTTTCTGGTTGAAATTGAGGAACCTGAGCAAAAATTTGATAGGAGGCTGAAAAAGGACTGCTGATGTTGTTGGATTATGACCTCCGTGCACTCGAAATGGATTTTCTAGAGCTACATAACTTCAAATGGCGCGCTCTCAACTTCACTGGAAAGTAGACATCCAGGGCTTTCCAGAAATATATAATAGTCTATACTTTAATCGAGTTTAGATGATGCAAACTGGCATTCAACGCCAGTTCCATGCTGCATTCTGGAGTAGAACGCCAAAAACACGTCACAAACCAGAGTTAAACGCCAAAAATACGTTACAACTTGGCGTTTAACTCCAAGAGAAGCCTCTGCACGTGTAAAGCTCAAGCTCAGCCCAAGCACACACCAAGTGGGCCCCGGAAGTGGATTTCTGCACTTAGACTTATTTCTGTAAACCCTAGTAGCTAGTTTAGTATAAATAGAACTTTTCACTATTGTGTTTTCATCGGGGAATTAGTCTTTTGATTAATCTCTTGATCACATTTGGGGGCTGGCCATTCGGCCATGCCTGGACCTTGTTCTTATGTATTTTCAATGGTGGAGTTTCTACACACCATAGATTAAGGGTGTGGAGCGCTGCTGTTCCTCGAGTATTAATGCAATTACTACTATTTTCTATTCAATTCACGCTTATTCTTATTCTAAGATATTCGTTGCACTTCAACATGATGAATGTGAAGATCCGTGACACTCATCATCATTCTCACCTATGAACGCATGCCTGACAACCACTTCCGTTCCACCTTAGATCGAGCGCGTATCTCTTAGCCTCCATTCCGTAAGATCAGAGTCTTCGTGGTATAAGCTAGAATTATTGGCAGCCATTCCTAAGATCCGGAAAGTCTAAACCTTGTCTGTGGTATTCTGAGTAGGATCTAAGATGGGATGACTATGACGAGCTTCAAACTCGCGAGTGTTGGGCGTAGTGACAGATGCAAAAGGATCAATGGATCCTATTCCAACATGATCGAGAACCGACAGATGATTAGTTGTGCGGTGACAGCGCATTTGGACCATTTTCACTGAGAGGACGGGAGGTAGCCATTGACACCGGTGAAACCTAAACATACAGCTTGCCATGGAAAGGAGTAAGAATGATTGGATGAAAGCAGTAGGAAAGCAGAGATTCAGAAGGAACACAGTATCTTCATGCGCTTATCTGAAATTCCCACCAATGAATTACATAAGTATCTCTATCTCTATTTTATGCTTCATTCATCTTTATATTCGAAAATCATTATAACTATTTGAATCCGCCTGACTGAGATTTGCAAGATGACCATAGCTTGCTTCATACCAACAATCTCCGTGGGATCGACCCTTACTCACGTAAGGTATTACTTGGACGACCCAGTGCACTTGCTGGTTAGTTGTACGAATTGTGAAAAGTGTGATTTACAATTTCGTGCACCAATAATCCCGGATTAGTTAACCCAAGTTACCAGGTGATAAGGCACCCCTAAGAGCTTAGTCATCCAAGCATATCCCTTGCACAGGAACACCACAGACACATGCCTCAATTTTCAAACCCTTGGTGCCTAGCCCTATTTCTTATTGTTTTTATTTCTTTTTCAAATTCTTATTACTCTTTCTCTTCTCTTATTGGGATCTTATTGTTTGGTTAGTCTCATAGGGTGTGTCTCAAGCGTGTAAATTGGAGCATATAGTTGCCTATACACCTTGTTGGTGAACCAACTTAGCTAATTAATAACCCTACCACAAACATACAGAATTTGCTTCACAACATAAGTCCACTCTTGTTTTTCATAACATTTTCTTTTTAATTGATTGACTTAAAAGGAAAAGCATAGATGTAAGCATGATGAAAATGGAAACTAGGAACCTAGACCAAACACTTTGACTTAAACACCGAAAATTTAAAGGCAGAATTGCAAATCCCTAAGCTACTATGGAAGCATGTTCTATTTCATACATGATTTTCCTTATTTAAAGCTTGAAAAAGATAAATGAAGAGGGAACTCCACCACCTTTTTACTTATTGGAATGCTCATGTCCCTTTGTTTCCTTTGTCTTGGGATTCTTCTTGATTGCTCGGTTCCCCATTTCCCTTGTGCTTTCCGATCAGCTTTTTCCAGAAACCTGCATCCTTCATCTTCTTCTTCAATGCTTCCTTTTATTGTTTTACCTTTCCTTCCTCTTGTTCTGTTAGGTCTTTGCGAATTGCATCATATCTTGGGATGGCAGGGTGCAGATGATGCATATTCCCAGCTACATAAGTTAACTTGGCTTGAGTATTTATATTAAACTCTTCTCGACGTAGCTGCCGTCCTTCATTGAGCACACTAAACTCATTGAATGCTTTCATCTGAGACAACTGACGTTGGTTGAGTTCTTGAAGGCGCTAGTCCTGATGCTTGATAAACCACTATTTTATGGTCTACAATGTGTTTAATTGTGTGGTTTTATCATGGTCTTTACCCACTTATTCATATAATTAGCATGCATTTATATTTCCTTCCAAAAATTATTACATGATTGAAAACATGCTTCTTTGGTCTTAATTTAGCTAATCTTAATCCTCTCTTATTACCATTCGATGCTTTGATCTGTGTGTTAATTGTTTCAGGCTTTATAGGGCATGAATGAGTGAGAGATTGGGAAGGAAGCTTGCAAAAATAGAAGGAACACAAAAAAATGAGGAGATGACCAGCGAGAAGTGACACGTACGCGTCAGTGAAACGACCGCGCGAAAGAAAGGAATCCGCAGTGACGCGGCCGCATGGCTCACGCGACCGCGCGGATTGGAAAAGCACAAGTGACGCGGAAGCGTGGACGATGCGAACGTGTGGCAGGGAAAAACGCGAATGACGCGTCCGCATGGATGACGCGATCACGTGACGTGCGCGATCTGCAGAATTACAAAAGTCGCTAGCAGAGATTCTGGACCGCATTTCAACCCAGTTTTTGGCCCAGAAAAACAAATTAAAGTCAGGGAACTTGCAGAGACTCATCAAGCTCTAATAATTCACTTTTCATAGTTTAGATGTAGTTTTTAGAGAGAGAGGTGATCTCCTCTCTCTTAGGATTTAGGATTAGAATTCCTCTTAAAGGATTTATGATTTATTATTATTTCAACTTATAATTCTTCTGAGCTCCAGGTTTAATATTCTTTTATTTTGACTTCTCTTATTTTTAATTATATATGTTGCCAATTTGGCTTAATGACATTCATGTTATGATTTTCTTGATAAATATTATTTGAGGTATTTTCAGATCTATGATTTTTTTCTCTTATTTATGATATAAATAATTTAGATTTTTCTACCTTTTGGCTTTGGTTGATTAATTGGTGACTCTTGAGTTATCAAACTCATTGTTGATCGAAAATTGGAATTCTTCAAGAATTGATTCGAGATCCAATAACTCTAACTTTTCCCAAGGAAAGACTAGGACTTGAGGATTCGAATTAATTCATTCACTTGACTTACCTTCATAGTTAGAGGTTAACAAAGTGGGAGAAAAATCCAATTCTTATCACAATTGATAAGGATAACTAGGATAGGACTTCTAGTTCTTATACCTTGCCAAGAGTTTATTTTACAGTCAATTATTTATTTTACTTGTCATTCATCATAATTGTTCCTCATTCTTAAAACCCCCAATTTACAAACTCATAACCAATAATAAGAATATACCTCCCTGCAATTCCTTGAGAAGACGACCCGAGGTTTAAATACTTCGGTTATCAATTTATTTAGGGGTTTGTTACTTGTGACAACCAAAACGTTTGCACGAAGGGATTTTTGTTGGTTTAGAAACTATATCTACAACGCGACTTTATAAAATTCTTTACTAGCAAAAATCCTAACGTCAAAATGGCATCACTAGTGCGTTGGGAAGAAAAGAATTGAACAGAGAGTCACGCGAGAGCGTGGCTGGAGGCGCGCCATTAGCATAATTTGACCCCACGCGACCGCGTCATGTGGAACTTTTGCCTCCCACGCGACCGCGTTACCCACGCGGCCGCGTGCCATGAAAATCGACGTCAAAAAGGTGCATGGCCGAAAGTTGTGCTGGAATTGTGCTGGACTCGTGCTAGTAGCCCAAGCCCTCCCACGCGAACGCGTCCCCCACGCGGCCGCGTCATCTTTCAAAAATGGCCATCCACGCGATCGCGTCACCCACGCAACCGCGTCACCCAGATTTTTGGCAAAATGCAATTCAAACAGAGAGTTGTGCGAATGCGAGGCTGCACTCACGCCACTAACACAAATCAAGTGATGCGATCGCGTGACCCACGCATCCGCGTCGCCTGACCTTATTGCGCACCACGCGGCCGCGTCACCCATGCGACCGCATCGCCAGCGTTGCACACCTTAAGCTAATATGCCAAAATATTTTATCTTTTCTTCCCCAATCCTAATTTTTCCTCCCTTCTTTCTTACTTACTTCTTCTTCCCTTCTTTCCCTTCTCATTCTTCTTATCCTTCATTTTCTTTTACTTAATTGCATACTTTCATTCATTGCATTATTTTCATTGGTGTTGAAATTTTATTTGGGTCATTATTTTTTTCTATATTTTTGTGGATTATTTGACAATTATATATTACTTTTTAAAGGGTTGCTTGCATGTTCAATTTTGATATTTTCAAATAGCTTATTTACCATGCATGCTATGTGTTTGTGAAAACGCCCGTATGGCATTGTGCACTATTTTTAAGATTTCTTTTAATCTACTACTATAAATGCTTGCTTTTCACAAAACCCTTTTTATATTTTATTAATTATTTATAATTGTCATTAAAACAATTTGTTAGTTTGGAAGACTTGGTAATCTAATTTGGACATTGAATGCTTGACCTATGCTACTCATGCCTTTGCCAGCATGCCAATAAACATTTTTCATTTAATTGTTATTACATGCACTTGCTATATTTCCATTGATGACTTTTCACATGTAGTCATGACCATGTGTTAACGTCATTCTTCTTTACTGTGCATTGATTACCACCTTTCCCGTTCTCTTCCTTGCTGGAACCCCTAGCTTTACTTGTTACTTTCCTTTTTCCCCTTTCAGGATGGCCACCAAGAAGGGTAAAGAGAGAAAGCTACTCCCAAACCACCGACAAGGAAAGGAACACAAAGAGCACTAGCTGAAGAACTACAACCCCCATCCACCTGCACATCTCAGCATGCACCGAGGACGGTGCAATCTTTAAGTGTGGGGAGGTCGATACCGATCTCCACGGGTTAGTTAGTCCCTTCTCAACACCAATTTTTGTTTTTCATTGTTGCATTTGCATGTTTGATTGCATGTTTATTTTTTGTGCATATTTTACCACTTGGTTAAAGTAATATTTTCTTTTTCAAGAAATTTTTATAGTATTTCACTAATTTGAATAAAACATTTTGAAAAACTTGTTTGAAGAAATATTATTTTGGAACATAGTTTAAAGCTCGAACACACAAAACCAGTGAGATTTTGAGCCTATTTGATTGGTTGCATTTTATCAACCAATATTTTATTTTTGGTGTGTGTTTCTCTCTCTAAAATTGTGATCTTTGACTTGCTTAATTCTATATTTCCATTGTTTGATGTATGCATGCACTGATATGATTGAGGCCTTTGTTTCACTAAGCTTACATACCCATATGGCCTTACCCTTTCATTATCCTTTGCAAACCAATTTGAGCCTAATATACCCATTTGTTCTTTACTTTAGCTCATTACTAACTCTAAGCAAAAAACAATAATGTCCTTAATTTGAATCCTTGGTTAGCTTAGACTAGTAAAAGTGCTCATGATTTAAGTGTGGGAAAGTTGGGTTTGAAAATATTTAGTTTGAATAATTGGGTGTTGTATATTTTAGTGAAAATGTGCAAAATAATGGTTGAGCACATGTTATTGCATTCAACACTTTAATCATATGCATTGAAAAAAAAAAGAAAAGAAAAGAGCAATTAATAAAAGGGGACAAAATGCCCCGAAATAAATAGTGAAATCAATGCATATGAGCTGTACTCAAAACTTGGAATGCATAAATATGTAGTAAACACAGTTAATGGGAAGTTAGATTTTGTATTTTAATTAAATGAATTGTCTTAAGTTAGGTGGAAAGTTTATGTTAATTAAGGATTCAGATGTTAGTCCACTTGGCCAAATACAATCCTACCTTGACCCTAACCCCATTACAACCCTTAAAAGACATCTTGATTTGTGTATTGGTGCATTAAATTTTTGTTGATTGTTAGATGAAGAGCAAGCTATAGAAAGCAAGATTATTAGAGAATTGAGAGAATTGACCCTAGACACTTGAGAGTTAGAATGATATACACTACTAGTAAGGGTTCAGTACTTAATTCTATGTTCCCTGCTTTCATGAGCTATCTTCTTCTTGCAAGTTATTTATATTGTATTTTGTGATTTGAATTAGTGAAATCCAGTTCATATTTATTCTTGAAAGATTTATTTACTTTTTCACCAAGTAGGTAGAATCATTTTAGCATGTAGTTACATTCACATTCATAGGTTGCATTGCATGAGTCTTGCCTTTCCCTACTCATTTATTTGGTCTCCTTGAGTTTAGCATGAGGACATGCTAATGTTTAAGTGTGGGGAGGTTGATAAACCATTATTTTATGGTCTACAATGTGTTTAATTGTGTGGTTTTATCATGGTCTTTACCCACTTATTCATATAATTAGCATGCATTTATATTTCCTTCCTAAAATTATTACATGATTGAAAACATGCTTTTTTGGTCTTAATTTAGCTAATCTTAATCCTCTCTTATTACCATTCGATGCCTTGATCTGTGTGTTAAGTGTTTCAGGCTTTATAGGGCATGAATGAGTGAGAGATTGGGAAGGAAGCTTGCAAAAATAGAAGGAACACAAGAAAATAAGGAGATGACCAGCGAGAAGTGACGCGTACGCGTCAGCGAAGCGACCGCGCGGAAGAAAGGAATCTGCAGTGACGCGGCTGCATGGCTCATGCGACCGCGCGGATTGGAAAAGCACAAGTGACACGAAAGCGTGGACGACGCGAACGCGTGGCAGGGAAAAATGCGAATGACGCGTCCGCATGGATGACGCGATCGCGTGATGTGCGCGATCTACAGAATTACAAAAGTCGCTGGCAGAGATTCTGGGCCGCATTTCAACCCAGTTTTTTGGCCCAGAAACATAGACTAAAGTCAGGGAACTTGCAGAGACTCATCAAGCTCTAATAATTCACTTTTCATAGTTTAGATGTAGTTTTTAGAGAGAGAGGTTCTCTCCTCTCTCTTAGGATTTAGGATTAGAATTCCTCTTAAAGGATTTAGGATTTATTATTATTTCAACTTATAATTCTTCTGAGCTCCAGGTTTAATATTCCTTTATTTTGACTTCTCTTATTTTTAATTATATATGTTGCCAATTTGGCTTAATGACATTCATGTTATGATTTTCTTGATAAATATTATTTGAGGTATTTTCAGATCTATGATTTGTTTCTCTTATTTATGATATAAATAATTTAGATTTTTCTACCTTTTGGCTTTGGTAGATCAATTGGTGACTCTTGAGTTATCAAACTCATTGTTGACCGAAAATTGGAATTCTTCAAGAATTGATTCGAGATCCAATAACTCTAACTTTTCCCAAGGAAAGACTGGGACTTGAGGATTCGAATTAATTCATTCACTTGACTTACCTTCATAGTTAGAGGTTAACAAAGTGGGAGAAAAATCCAATTCTCACCACAATTGATAAGGATAACTAGGATAGGACTTCTAGTTCTCATACCTTGACAAGAGTTTATTTTACAGTCAATTATTTATTTTACTTGTCATTCATCATAATTGTTCCTCATTCTTAAACCCCCCAATTTACAAACTCATAACCAATAATAAGAATATACCTCCCTGCAATTTCTTGAGAAGACGACCCGAGGTTTAAATACTTCGGTTATCAATTTATTTAGGGGTTTGTTACTTGTGACAACCAAAACGTTTGCACGAAGGGATTTTTGTTGGTTTAGAAACTATATCTACAACGCGACTTTATAAATTTCTTTACTAGCAAAAATCCTAACGTCATTGCTCTTGCCTTTCAGTTACTTGATTGATGGCTTGGGTGAACTGGGTGTAATGCTCCTGTTGCTGCTCCATTTGTTGTTTCTGCCACTCCCTTTGTTGGTTCATCCAATTAGAGAGTATTTCTTCTTGACGATCCATTCTTTGGGATTGAACGTGTAGTTGTTGTTCTTGTCCCTCCATATAGCTCCTTGCTAGATCCTCAATGGCTCCCTGAATGTGATTCAGGTTTATGTTAGTTGGATCGTAGTACTCTTCTTGTTGGTATTCTTCTTGATGAAGTTCTTCTTGGTGAGGTTCTTCTTGGTGAGGTTCTTCTTGTGATGTTCACTTCCTTATTTGTGGCCTTCTTTGTTGTTGAGTGGGTGCCACATAAGTTATACGCTGGAGCGTAACTAATCTCCCAGGATTTACCCACTTTGGATTGTTATCTTCGAATACCACCTTGGCTTTCATACATAGTCTAAGGATGGTGCTAGGGTACCAAAGTCTAGCACCCAGATCATTCTTCTCGGCTGAATCTTGGATTCCCTCAGCTATAATTTCGTGCACATTGATGCCTCACCCTTTATTAAGCAATGTACCATGGTAGCTCGAGCAATGTTGACCTCAGAATTGTTTGCGGCTGGGAGGATAGATCTCCTTAAGAGTTCAAACCATCCCTTGGTTTCTGGGATGAGGTCTCCTCTCCTAATGAACCATGGTCTTCTATCCGAGAACCTTTCCTAATCAGACCCTATAACACACATATCATTCACAATTTCTTCAAGTTCATCATTGTCGGGGCCATTACTTATTCTTACTTGATAGCTGGGCTCATCAAAATACGGCAATCTCAACTGAAGAGTCCTTGTTATAGCATTGGGGCTGAAGTCCACCTCTGTTCCTCTCACATAGCTTTGGAAGGTGGGGGCCCTGGTAATGTCTTCTCTGGCCACATTGGCATAGAACTCTTTGATGAGATTCGCATTTATCTTTGTTTCTGAGTTCGTGAGCGTTTGCCAGCCCATCTGTTCAATCTTCTCTCTAATTTGCGAACACTCATCTTCATTGAACTGGAATGTCAACTCCGGCAATACTTTCTTGTGTCTTATCTGTTCAAATTGGAGCTCATAGAAGGCTGTCTTGAATCTCCCTTCATCAAAAGTGATGCTCTCCACCGGTTCCTTCCCCCTTCGCCTCTTGGAACTCGATGATGCCATGAGTGAGAATTGGTGTGTGAGGATGTTGAGTGTGTGTGTGTTCAGAAGAAAGAAGAGAGATGTATTGAGAGGATGTTTATATATAGAAAGGTATGGAGTGAGAGTCATTTACATAAGAGGATGATTGGTGATTGAAGGGTGTGGATTGATAGTATGGCTCACTAATGGACGGTTGGGATTTGGCATTGGATGGGCACAAGGATCACCACCTTTATGAATTGATTGGTTCAGTCTCCAAGGCTATCCTACTCCCAATGTTGCATGGCAACACTTCCCAAGGTGTTCTCCTTGAAGACAAATGTGTAGTTCCGTGGGTGAAGTGGCCGAACCCCCCCTCCCTTTTCAATTGCTTGTCCCATCAAGTTCTTCCAACATTCCCTTCAAATTCCTTGCAAAACAAAAGGAAAGAAAGATTAGTTTGAATTGTGGCAAAAAAAAAAAGAATTTTCAGAGGCTAGCCACCCCCTTTTTCTTTTTGTTTTTGCTTTTGACTAACTAAATGTTATTCATGAATGCAAATCAACAGACCAATCAAATGCCCATGCATGCAATGTTGGTGACACCAAACTTGTTTGTGATCATATGGTGCAACAAGATTTAATTAGGACTCTCATAAAATGGAGTGTGTTCAAGCCCTTTTAGTGCGGCTTGAACACCAAACTTATCATGTACTATATGCTGCATGTAAGGATTCTTATAGGTGTTTGTCGAAGTTGATTTAGAATCCATGAACCTTGCTTTATTAACTACTATTAAAGATAAAAAAGAAAGGGTATAAAACATGGGTTGCCTCCGATGAAGCGCTTCTTTAGCGTCATTAGCTTGACGTTTGGCCTTTGTCAGGGTGGTTGGTAGTGCTTCAAATCTTCCCCTCTTGCAGTGAATCTATCTCCATTGGCTTTGTTAAGAAGCTCCACATGTTCTAAGGACAAAATTTTGTTGATGGTGTACACTTGAGGCAGCTGAGATGGGATGGTGGGGAGATGAGGTGGGATAGATGGAATATAGGCAGAGACTACTTCATCTCTTGGAGAAAAATCCTCTGTAGGAATCTTTTTGTTCCTCCATCCCCTTGGGGCCTTTTTCCTTGTGTCCCTTGATGTTACTTTGCTCCTTGTGGTTTCTTCTTTTATGAGGGTTTTGTTGCTTGTCTCATATGACTCTGGTGGGTTTAGCTCCTCTTGGATTACACTTGGCTGTTACTTCTTCTGACCAAATTATGTGTCAACCAGAGGGGTTCTCAGGTGTGGTGCTTATGCTCCCATACTTGTCTTTTTCATCAGCTCCTTATTGTGCTCTTCCTTTGACTCTTTGTTATCATGATCTACTTCTTGTGACAGTTTGAATACGTTGAAGGTGAGCTGTTCATCATGTATCCTCAATACTAGCTCTCCTCACTCCACATCTATAAACGCCCTGGCTGTAGCTAAGAATGGCATCCCCAGGATGATGGGATGGATGGAATTCTCTTCTATCTCCAGGATAACAAAGTCTGTAGGTAGGAAGTAGTTACCAACCTTTACTAGCACATTTTCAACCACTCCTATTGCCTGTTTTTGAGTTTTGTCAGCCAGTTTGATGATTACGTCTGTGGGTGTTAGCTCATTGATTTGAAGCTTTTTCATGAGGGATAGAGGCATTAAGTTAATGCTTGCTCCCAAGTCACAGAGTCCCTTATTAATCATTGTCTCTCCTATAGCACAGGGAATGTGAAAACTCCCTGGGTTATTCTTCTTTGTAGGTGGCTCTGTTTGATTGAGAGCACTGCACTCCCTGCTCATCATTATTGTTTGCCCACCCTTTACTGAACTCTTTTTGGCCAGCAATCTCCTTTATGTACTTGATGTAGGAGGGCATCTGCTGGAGGGCCTTAATGAATGGTATATTTACATCAAGAGATGCAAACATGTTGAGGAACCTTGAATACATTCTTCTTGCTACACCACCTTTGAGCCTTTGGGGAAAGGGTGCATATGGGTTCAAGGTCTCTCCTTTCTTTAGCCCCTCCTTGTGTGTGGGATGGGGTGCTTGGTTTCTCCCTTCATGCTTTTCCCTTGGATTGTCTTGTAAGTGTTCTGTTTGTGTGTGCACTCCTTCTACACTCCTCTCATCACTTATAGTGATCATCTTGCATTCTTCCCACCTTAGTTTCTTTGTTTCTCCTCTTGGGTTCTTCTCTGTGTCACTTGGGAAATTATCAGTAGGTTTGGGAAACTGTTGAGATAGATACCCCATTTGGGACTCCAGCCTCTTGATGGTGTCTCCCTGGTTTTTTGATATTGGCTCACACTTTATCCTTGAACACTCTGTTGTCTTGGACTTCTTTACATATGTCTTCGAGTAGAGTCTTGATGAGCGGATAATTTGTACGCTTTTTGGCATTATTTTTAGTATGTTTTTAGTATGTTTTAGTTAGTTTTTTATTATATTTTTATTAGTTTTTAGTTAAAATTTACTTTTCTGGACTTTACCATGAGTTTGTGTGTTTTTCTGTGATTTCAGGTATTTTCTGGCTGAAATTGAGGGACCTGAGCAAAAATCTAATTCAGAGGCTGAAAAGGACTGCAAATACTGTTGGATTCTGCCTCCCAGCACTCGAAGTGGATTTTCTGGAGCTACAGAAGCCCAATTGGCGCGCTCTCAATTGCGTTGGAAAGTAGACATCTTGGGCTTTCCAGAAATGTATAATAGTCTATACTTTGCCCGAGATTTGATGGCCCAAACAGGCGTTCCAAGTCAGCTTAAGAATTCTGGCGTAAAACGCCGGAACTGGCACAAGAATGGGAGTTAAACGTCCAAACTGGCACAAGAGCTGGCGTTTAACTCCAAGAAAAGTCTCTACACGAAAATGCTTCAATGCTCAGCCCAAGCACACACCAAGTGGGCCCGGAAGTGGATTTTTATTTCATTTACTCATATTTGTAAACCCTAAGCTACTAGTTCTCTATAAGTAGGACCTTTTGCTATTGTACTTTCATCTTTTGATCACTTGAGATCTTAGGATCATCTTTGGACGTCTAGTCCTTAGATCATGGAGGCTGGCCTTTCGGCCATGCCTAGACCTTGTTCTTATGTATTTTCAACGGTGGAGTTTCTACACACCATAGATTAAGGTGTGGAGCTCTGCTGTACCTCGAGTATTAATGCAATTACTATTGTTCTTCTATTCAATTCAGCTTATTCTTGTTCTAAGATATCACTTGTTCCTCAACTTGATGAATGTGATGATCTGTGACACTCATCATCATTCTCACCTATGAACGTGTGCCTGACAACCACCTCCATTCTACCTTAGATTGAGTGGATATCTCTTGGATTCCTTAATCAGAATCTTCGTGGTATAAGCTAGAATTGATGGCGGCATTCAAGAAAATCCGGAAGGTCTAAAGCTTGTCCGTGGTATTCTGAGTAGGATTCAAGGATTGAATGACTGTGACGATCTTCAAACTCACGATTGTGGGGCGTTAGTGACAGACGCAAAAGAATCACTAGATTCTATTCCGACATGATCGAGAACCGACAGCTGAATAGCCGTGCTGTGACAGAGCGCATTGAACATTTTCACTGAGAGGACGGGACTGTAGCCATTGACAACGGTGATGCCCAACATACAACTTGCCATGGAAAGGAGTAAGAAGGATTGCATGAAGACAGTAGGAAAGCAGAGAGACAGAAGGGACAAAGCATCTCCATACGCTTATCTGAAATTCTCACCAATGAATTGCATAAGTATCTCTATCTTTATGCTTTATTCATAAATCATTCATAACCATTTGAATCTGCCTGACTGAGATTTACAAGATGACCATAGCTTGCTTCATACCAACAATCTCCGTGGAATCGACCCTTACTCGCGTAAGGTTTTTTACTTGGATGACCCAGTGCACTTGCTGGTTAGTTGTGCGAAGTTGTGATAAAGAGTTGAGATTGCAATTGAGCGTACCATGTTGATGGCACCATTGATGATCACAATTTTGTGCACCAAGTTTTTGGCGCCGTTGCCGGGGATTGTTTGAGTTTGGACAACTAACGGTTCATCTTGTTGCTTAGATTAGGTATTTTTCAGAATTTTTAAGAATGAATTCTAGTGTTTCAAGGTGATGTTCTTATCATCACCAAAGCTGATTGATCTTCATCAATTTAGCTCTTGAATGTAATGTCCTGCTGAAGCTTGGCTAGCCATGTCTAATTCCTTTAGGCTAAAGCTTTAGACTAACATTGCATGATTCCTGGAATTCTTATTAAAATTTTTGAATCTCTTTATTTTCTTCTCCATATAATTTCCGAAAAAACCAAAAAAAAAAATTACAAAATCATAAAAATAAAAAATATTTCTTGTTTGAGTCTAGTGTCTCATTTTAAGTTTGGTGTCAATTGCATGTTTCTGTTCTTCTTGCATTTATCATGTGTCTTCATTGATCTTTAAATTCTCTTGTCTTGAGTGTTTTGTTGTTTCTCATATGCATTCTCAATTTGTTAGTGTTAGTAGTATACAAACTTCTAAGTTTGGTGTCTTGTATGCATTGTTCATTTGATTTTAGTTGCATTTTGATTTTTCCTCATCATTAAAAATCCAAAAAAAAATTTAATTTGTGTCTTTTCAAGTCAATAATGCAGAGAATTGAAGATTCAGAACATACAGCAGAGGAATTACACAAAAAGCTAGGCGTTCAAAACGCCCAGTGAAGAAGGAAAACTGGCGTTTAAACGCCAGCCAGGGCACCTGGCTGGGAGTTTAACGCCCAAAAGGGTAGAGTTTTGGGTGTTAAACGCCAGAATGGATACCATTCTGGGCGTTTAACGCCAGGATGGCACAAGAGGGTAGATTTTGTTTTCAATTCAAATTTTTTTCAAGTTTTCATAATTTTTCAAAATCAAATCTTTTTCAAATCATATCTTTTCAATCATATATTTTCAAAATCAATTTCTTTCCATTTTCAAAAATACTTGCTAACAATTAATGCTTTGATTCAACATTTCAAGTATGTTGCCTTTACTGCTGAGAAAGGTTTAATGTTTGAATCATATCTTTTCTTGTTAGCCAAGTCATTGATTTTAAAAATCAGATTTTTTAAAATTGTTTTTCCAAATCATATCTTCTCAATCATATCTTTTTAAAACTATATCTTTTCAATCATATCTTTTTAATCACATCTTTTTCAAAATAAGTTTTCAATCAAGGTTCTGAAAACCGAACCGGTCATCGAACCGCTCTAGCTATTGGTTCACTGGTTTATAGGTTCAACCGTGGTTGAACCGAAAAAACTGTTTTATAAAAAAATAATAATTAAAATATAAATAAACACACAAAAATATAATTATAGACTAATAATCTTTAAAATATTATCCAAATTAAAAGTATTACAATAAACCACAATATTATAATCTCATCCAAATACAAACACAAAAGTCAAATAACAAAAAAAATAAATAATCAATCACAAACCATTCAATTATTCACCATCTTCATATTATATGTCAATTTGCTACATAGAGAATACTAACATTTTGAGTGTTGTTCATTCAGCAATAGAGAGTATGTAAAGGTAAGATTGGGTGAATTAGAGAGATGGTGTATTGAGGCCACTGATGAGGTGAGCACCAATCAACCATTTGAGATTATTTCTTCTATTCCATATTTATATCATAACCGCCTCAGCCTGGGAGAAACTGAAACATATTGAGCAAGCTGTAGGATTCCTAGTAAAAGTTAGTTTTACAGAATTTTGAATTCATATTCCATTCAACTCTTAATCTCAAGTATTGCATCAGAAACCCAAAAAAAACATTTAATGAAGTAACAAAGGAGCTCTGCCTAGTGAGTGTCATCTTTTTAATTTATAGCTACCTGTAAACTGATATACCTCAATTCCATTCTCTTTCTAATAACAAGAACAATTAATTAAGATTAACATCATGAACAATTTATATACTTAACAATTTATAAAATTAACAAATTATCAAAAGGTCAAGAACAACATAATAACTTAACAATCTAAAATTTAAAAGTTAAGAACATCACTAAAACATTAATTTATCAAATTAACAAGTTAATAAGATCAATTAGAATTGAAAATCAAAATAACAAGAACAACTAAAGCTTTAAAATACAGCAAACCAACAAGAAAACAAAAACATGAACAACATACTAATCATTAAAAACAACAATTAAATAAAATAATAACTGAATAATTAATACAAGAAAGAACAAGTAAAGAAAAATAAATTACCTTAGGCTGGAGCATGTTCTAAAATTCGAACAGAACAGGGAGAGGGAGCTGGAACTTTGAAATGCAACGGAGATGGTTGAACAGAAACAGAACAGTGGTACATGACAGCAACCAGCAGCAATTACACTAACATTGGTACATTATGAAACAGAGCCAGTAACCAGAGCAATTACAAAAAAATCACAAAATATTAAAATGAAATTTTGAACAAAATTTTCAGAAATTAAAAGGAAGAAGAACCAAGTATTCAGAAATTGAACAGAACCAGTAACCAGAGCAAAATTAAAAAGAAGAGCCAGTAACCAAAGCCACTAACCTTCCAAGCAAACATGAGAAGAGGGAAATTTCAGGGAATAATCTGACCAGCAACACCAATCGGTTCATACAATGTTTGCACATGATATTGCCCATCAACAATGTTTTCAATGTTTGCAATGTTTCCAATATCAATATTACAAGCTTACAGCAACCCATTAATCTAATAGATAATTAGCATAGTGATACACAATAAAAAAATTAATAGTAGCAAGGTTGAAATCAAGAATATCAGAAATAAATCACAGATTAACTGATTAACCAACAAACTAAAACCACAATTACAGTTACAAAAATAAAAAATACCTTCCAGGGAAGGGCCACGCGACGGAACAGAGTAGACGCCGCTGAAGGGAGCGCGGTGGAACAGAGCTGGCACGGCGGGACAATGGCTACGCAATGGAGGCTTCAACGATCGAATGGTGGCTGCGTGATGGAAGGAAGGAAGTTTGTGATGTTTGCTGCGCGAAGGAAGGGGCGTGAGCGAGCAGGCGGTGGCTGTTCAAAGTTGGAAGTTGCGACAGCGACGGTAGTAGGCGGTGGTTGGACGGAAGTGAGGGAGTGAGGGAAGAGCAAGAGTTTGATGAGAGAAGCTCTGGACAGTGGCTAAGTGTGAGAGAGGCAAAGAAGTGAAAGAACGCGTTTTGGTTAGGGATGAAATTAGGGTTCGGTGCTCCTCCACACAAAAACGACAGCGTTTCAGCAAAATTCAAAAAACTGGCCGGGTCACGGTTCGGTTCGACCGAATGGTTCCCGGCCGGTTCAGCAGTTCAACGGTGATTTTTAAAATCTGCGGTTTTAACATCTAACAGATTCGTTTTTTGTGTCGGTTCACGGTTCAACCGGTTCGACCGGCCAATTCGAACCGGTTTTCAGAACCTTGTTTTCAATCATTTCTTTTTTATTTCTAATTTCAAAATCTTTTTCAAAAATCACTTTACTTCTCTCTCAATCTTAGTTTTCGAAAATCATCAATCAATTTTCAAAATGTTTTTAAAATCTTTTTAATTTATTTTCGAAAATTTCTTCCCCTCTTCTCACATCCTTCTATTTATGGACTAACATGTACAATTCGAACTCTATCTTTCTAAGTTTGAATTCTTCTACCTCTTCCTTCTATTTTTCTTTTTCCTTTGACACCTCAAGGAATCTCTATACTGTGACATAGAGGATTCCATATTTTCTTGTTCTCTTCTCTTTCATATGAGCAGGGGCAAAGATAAAAGCATTCTTGTTGAGGCTGACCCTGAACCTGAAAGGACCTTGAAGCGAAAGCTAAGAGAAGCTAAAGCACAACTCTCTGTAGAGGACCTAGCAGAATTCTTCAAAGAAGAAGACATGGCAGCCGAAAACAACAACAATGCCAACAATGCAAGGAAGGTGCTGGGTGACTTTACTGCACCTACTCCCGACTTTTATGGGAGAAGCATCTCTATCCCTGCCATTGGAGCAAACAACTTTGAGCTTAAGCCTCAATTAGTTTCTCTAATGCAACAGAATTGCAAGTTCCATGGACTTCCATTGGAAGATCCTCATCAGTTTTTAGCTGAATTCTTGCAAATCTGTGACACTGTTAAGACTAATGGGGTTGACCCTGAGGTCTACAGACTTATGCTATTCCCTTTTGCTGTAAGAGACAGAGCTAGGATATGGTTGGACTCACAACCTAAAGAAAGCCTGAACTCTTGGGAAAAGCTAGTCAATGCCTTCTTGGCAAAGTTCTTTCCACCTCAAAAATTGAGTAAGCTTAGAGTGGAAGTCCAAACCTTCAGACAGAAGGAAGGTGAATCCCTCTATGAAGCTTGGGAAAGATACAAACAATTGATCAGAAAGTGTCCTTCTGACATGCTTTCTGAGTGGAGCATCATAGGTATCTTTTATGATGGTCTGTCTGAACTGTCCAAGATGTCATTGGACAGCTCTGCTGGAGGATCTCTTCATCTGAAGAAGACGCCTGCAGAAGCTCAAGAACTCATTGAAATGGTTGCAAATAACCAATTCATGTACACTTATGAAAGGAATCCTGTGAACAATGGGACGAATCAGAAGAAAAGAGTTCTTGAGATTGATACTCTGAATGCCATATTGGCTCAGAACAAAATATTGACTCAGCAAGTCAATATAATTTCTCAGAGTCTGTCTGGAATGCAAGCTGCACCGGGCAGTACTAAGGATGCTTCATCTGAAGAATAAGCTTATGATCCTGAGAACCCTCCAATGGAAGAGGTGAATTACATGGGAGAACCCTATGAAAACACCTATAATCCTTCATGGAGAAATCACCCAAATCTTTCATGGAAGGATCAACAGAGACCTCAACAAGGTTTCAACAACAATAATGGTGGAAGAAATAGGTTTAGCAATGGCAAGCCTTTTCCATCATCTTCTCAGCAACAGACAGAGAATTCTAAGCAGAGCCACTCTGACTTAGCAACCATGGTCTCTGATCTAATCAAAACCACTCAAAGTTTCATGATTGAAACAAGATCCTCCATTAGAAACTTGGAGGCACAAGTGGGTCAGCTGAGTAAGAAAGTTATTGAACTCCCTCCTAGTACTCTTCCAAGCAATACAGAAGAGAATCCAAAAGGAGAGTGTAAGGCCATCAACATGGCCAAACTTGGAGAGGAGAAAGAGGCCGTAAGCGCCACTGAGGAAGGCCTCAATGGACGTCCACTGGCCTCCAATGAGTTCCCCAATGAGGAACCATGGGAATTTAAGGCTCACACTGAGACCATAGAGATTCCATTGGATTTACTTCTGCCATTCATGAGCTCTGATGAGTATTCTTCCTCTGAAGAGGACGAAGATGTCACTGAAGAGCAAGTTGCTAAATACCTTGGAGCAATCATGAAGCTAAATGACAAGTTATTTGGTAATGAGACTTGGGAGGATGAACCCCTTTTGCTCACCAAAGAACTGGATTACTTGACTAGGCAGAGATTACCTCAAAAGAGACAGGACCCTGGGAAGTTCTCAATACCTTGTACAGTAGGCACCATGACCTTCAAGAAGGCTCTATGTGACCTAGGGTCAAGCATAAACCTCATGCCTCTCTCTGTAATGGAGAAGCTAGGGATCTTTGAGGTACAAGCTGCAAGAATCTCACTAGAGATGGCAAACAATTCAAGAAAACAAGCTTATGGACTTGTAGAGGATGTTCTGGTAAAGGTTGAAGACCATTACATCCCTGCTGATTTCATAGTCCTAGAGACTGGCAAGTGCATGGATGAATCCATCATCCTTGGCAGACCCTTCCTAGCCACAGCAAGGGCTGTGATTGATGTTGACAGAGGAGAATTGATCATTCAAGTGAATAAAGAATCCTTTGTGTTTAAGGCTCAATGATATACCTCTGTAACCATGGAGAGGAAGCATGAAGAGCTTCTCTCAAAACAGAGTCAAACAGAGCCCCCACAGTCAAACTCTAAGTTTGGTGTTGGGAGGCCACAACCAAATTCTAAGTTTGGTGTTGAACCCCCACATTCAAACTCTAAGTTTGGTGTTGGGAGATTCCAACATTGCTCTGAGTATCTGTGAGGCTCCATGAGAGCCCACTGTCAAGCTACTGACATTAAATAAGCGCTTGTTGGAAGGCAACCCAATGTTATATTTATCTAATTTCCTTTGTTATTTTATGTTTTTTTATAGGTTGATGATCATGGGAAGTCACAAAATCAATTGAAAAAAAAAAGCAAAAACAGAAAGAAAAACAGCACACCCTGGAGGAAAAACTTGCTGGCGTTTAAACGCAAGTAAGGGCAGCAAATGGGCGTTTAACGCCCAGTCTGGCACCATTCTGGGCGTTTAATGCCAGAAAGGGGCACCAGACTGGCGTAAAATACCAGGAAAGGGCAAAAAGCTGGCGTTAAATGCCAGAAATGGGCACCAGCCTGATGTTTAACGCCAGAATTGGCATAAGGGAGCATTTTTGCTCACCACTTGGTGCAGGGATGAATTTTCCTTGACACCTCAGGATCTGTGGACCCCACAGGATCTCCACCTACCCCACCACTCTCTCTCTTCTTCACCCATTCACCAATCACCTCAACACCTCTTCCCCAAAAAAACCCCTCACCTATCAAATCCCACTATTCTCCTCACCACTCACATCCATCCTTCATAAAACCTCACCTAACTCACTATTCAAATTCAAATCACTTTCCCTCCCTGATGGTGTTTTTGTGGAAAAACGAATTTTCCAAACACACAAATCCAACCGGCAAGTATACCGGGTCGCATCAAGTAGTAATAACTCACTTAGAGTGAGGTCGATCCCACAGGGATTGATGGATCAAGCAAATTTAGTGGGTGATTAGTTTAGTCAAGCTAACATTGAATGAATTGTGTGAAGTTAAGCAACAGAATGTAAATTTGCAGGGAATTTAAATTGCAGAAAGTAAAGTGGCAGGAAATTTAAAGAACAAGAAAGTAAATTAGCTAAAACTTAAATTGCAAGAAATGTAAATTGCATGAAAAGTAAAGGGGGTTGGGTGCTGGAAATTAAAGAGAGCAATAGATCAAAACTCAGAACTCTTGCAGAAAGCTTAACTTGCAGGAAAGTAAATTGGGATCATCAACAGAAATGTAAAATAAAGAACAAGTGCAGAAGAATTAAAATTGCTTGAAAGTAAATGGAAAGCCAATGGAATAGTAAAAACAGAAGAGCAGCCAAGAACTTAACTCAATTGTAGAATAAAATTGAAGATCTCAGGGAATCAAAGAGACTAGAAAACAAATCTAGATCTCAAGCCCTTCCTTGATTCAACAGCAAACAGATTGAAGAAGAAATGAAGATGGAAGCAGTAAATGAAAACTCATATTCAACTTTCAATTCTTAGAAATTATGCAGCAGATGAACAAAGATGGATTTTAGATCAAAGATTGAAACAGAATTTCTCCAACCTCAATCCAAAATTTCAAAACAAAGAGAAAAACTAAAGAGAGAGCTCTCTACTACTACTCCTAATGCTCCCTAGTGGAGCTAGCCTCTTTTTTCTTTTATGAGATGGAATTGATGCCTTTATATAGGCTTTACAAAGTGAAAATGAAAATGAAATTAAAACAAATTACAATTAAAATAAAAATCCTAATCTAATTAATCCATGTGCCTTTGAGTGATGATGTGGGCTTTGCTTGCTTTGGATTTGAGGAGAAATGAGTTTGGTTGGCCTTGATTCAATTTGGAGAGGAATGGAATTTTGGTTAAATTTTGGCCCATGGGTGACACTCCCAGGAGGCTGCTCTGCTCTTGTGGAGAGCAGAGCAGTGAAGCCTTGCATGGGGATCCAATTATCGTGCCAAGGTTTGGAGAGGCACCAGGGGATTGCCCTGCCCTTGTGGAGAGCGGAGCATTGGCTTGTGGTGTGTCTTGTGCGCGCACCAAGTTCCTTGACCGTGCCAAATTGTGCCTCATGCACCAAGGAATAGCGCTCTGCTCTCCTTGTGAGCGGAGCAAAACTTTCCTTGTTCTTGGGTGAGGTCCCAAATTCGAACCTTGGTGAAAGCATTTGGGGGAGAATTTTCCTTGATTTTTCATGAAGAGAAACACGACATTGCCCTCCAAGAGAGCACTCTGCTCTCCTTGAGAGTAGACTTCCTTGGTTTCCTTGTGTCTCCCTCTTCGAGCCTTGGTGGAAGCACTTTGGTTTATTTTCGCTTATTTTTGGACCTTAAAGATGCCTTTCACTCATACCCCAATTTTATGGCAAATATGGATTTCTATATATCGTTGGAAAGCTCTGAATGTCAGCTTTCCAATGCAACTGGAAGCACATCAATCAGACGTCTGTAGCTCAGGTTATAGCCCTTTGAAGAAGGCATGGTCATGCTGTGAGCGCCCCAAATTTAACTTAGCGAAAATTTGCTTCAACCTCACTTTGCTTCATCACGATATTGCCCTGCCCTTGGCAAGGGCAGAGCAGTGTGTGCTGATTGCTTATTCTCCATTAATTTGGTCATGGGCCACGCTTTTAAAAGCGTGGCCTAAGGCTCCAAAGTGTGCTCCAACTTCAAAGCGTGTCCCAAAGCTCTTTTTTTTCTCCTTTTTAACTTATTTTGTGCTTCTTTGCTTCTTTTCCTTCTTATTTCCTACAAGATTTATAAAATTAAAAGATCAAGAAAATATATCATTTAAGCACAAAAGCATTCAATATTTAAGCACAAATCATCAATTTCTTGTATGAAAAAGCATAGAAAAATAGGTATATGATGACATGTCATCACACCCAACCCATCCTCACATGACCGAACCCTACCCCTCTCTCCACCCCTATATAAACCCATCTTCACTCCTTCATTTTCACACAACCAAAACACTACTTCTCCCCCTTGGCCAAACCACAAAGCCACCTCCATCTCCTCTATTTCTTCTTCTTCTACTCTCTTCTTTCTTCTTTTGCTTGAGGACGAGCAAACCTTCTAAGTTTGGTGTGGTAAAAGCATTGCTTTTTGTTTTTCCATAACCATTTATGGCATCTAAGGCCGGAGAAACCTCTAGAAAGAGGAAAGGGAAGGCAAAAGCTTCCACCTCCAAGTCATGGGAGATGGAGAGATTCATCTCAAGGGTGCATCAAAACCACTTCTATGAAGTTGTGGCCATGAAGAAGGTGATCCCCGAGGTCCCTTTCAAACTCAAAAAGAGTGAATATTCGGAGATCCGACATGAGATCCGAAGAAGAGGTTGGGAAGTTCTTACCAACCCCATTCAACAAGTCGGAATCTTAATGGTTCAAGAGTTCTATGCCAATGCATGGATCACCAAGAACCATGATCAAAGTGTGAACCCGGACCCAAAGAATTGGCTTACAATGGTTCGGGGGAAATGCTTGGATTTTAGTCCGGAAAATGTAAGGTTGGCATTCAACTTGCCCATGATGCAAGGAGATGAACACCCTTACACTAGAAGGGTCAACTTTGATCAAAGGTTGGACCAAGTCCTCATAGACATTTGTGAAGAGGGCGCTCAATGGAAGAGAAACTCAAGAGGGAAGCCGGTTCAATTGAGAAGGCATGACCTCAAGCCCGTGGCTAGAGGATGGTTGGAGTTTATCCAACGCTCAATCATTCCCACTAGAAACCGGTTCGAAGTTACTATAGACCGAGCTATCATGATTCATAGCATCATGATTGCAGAGGAAGTAGAAGTTCATGAGGTTATATCCCAAGAATTTTATAAGGTGGCGGACAAGTCCTCTACCTTGGCAAGGTTAGCTTTCCCTCATCTCATTTGTCACCTCTGTTATTCAGTTGGAATTGACATAGAGGGAGACATCCTCATTGATGAAGACAAGCCCATCACTAAGAAGAGGATGGAGCAAAGAAGAGATCCCACTCACCATGAAATCCCTGAGATACCTCGAGGGATGCACTTTCCTCCACAAAACTATTGGGAGCAAATCAACACCTCCCTAGGAGAATTGAGTTCCAACATGGGACAACTAAGGGTGGAGCACCAAAAACATTCCATTCTCATCCATGAAATTAGAGAAGATCAAAGAGTCATGAGAGAGGAGCAACAAAGGCAAGGAAGAGACATTGAGGAGCTCAAGCACTCCATAAGATCTTCAAGAGGAAGAACAAGCCGCCATCACTAAGGTGGACCCGTTCTTTAATCTCCTTGTTCTTTAATTTCCTGTTTTTTGAATTTTTATGCCTATGTTTATCTATGTTTGTGTCTTATGATCATTAGTGTCTTAGTGTCTATACCTTAAAGTTATGAATGTCCTATAAATCCATCACCTTTCTTAAATGAAAAATGTTCTTAATTGGAAAAGAGAAAAATTGCATGAATTTTGAATTTTATAACAGATTAATTATTTTGATGTGGTGGCAATACTTTGACTTCTGAATATATGCTTGAACAGTGCATATGTCTTTCGAATTTGTTGTTCATGAATGTTGGCTCTTGAAAGAATGATGAAAAAGGAGACATGTTACTGAGGATCTGAAAAATCATAAAAATGATTCTTGAAACAAGAAAAAGCAGTGAATTCAAAAAAAAGAGAGAAAAAGAAAGAATAAAGTCATGATCCAAGGCAAAAAGAGTGTGCTTAAGAATCCTAGACACCTCTAATTGGGGACTCTAGCAAAGCTGAGTCACAATCTGAAAAGGTTCACCCAGTTATGTGTCTGTGGCATGTATGTATCCGGTGGTAATACTGGAAGACAGAGTGCTTTGGGCCACGGCCAAGACTCATAAAGTAGCTATGTTCAAGAATCATCATACTTAACTAGGAGAATCAATAACACTATCTGGATTCTGAGTTCCTATAGAAGCCCATCATTCTGAATTTCAAAGGATAAAGTGAGATGCCAAAACTGTTCAGAGGCAAAAAGCTAAAAGCCCCGCTCATCTAATTAATACTGATCTTCATAGATGTTTTTGGAATTCATTGCATATTCTCTTCTTTTTATCTTATTTGATCTTCAGTTGCTTGGGGACAAGCAACAATTTATGTTTGGTGTTGTGATGTGCAGATAATTTGTACGCTTTTTGGCATTGTTTTTAGTATGTTTTTAGTATGTTTTAGTTAGTTTTTATTATATTTTTATTAGTTTTTAGTTAAAATTTACTTTTCTGGACTTTACTATGAGTTTGCGTGTTTTTCTGTGATTTCAGGTATTTTCTGGCTGAAATTGAGGGACCTGAGCAAAAATCTGATTCAGAGGCTGAAAAGGACTACAGATGCTGTTGGATTCTGACCTCCCTGCACTCGAAGTAAATTTTCTAGAGCTACAGAAACCCAATTGGGACGCTCTCAGATGCTTTGGAAAGTAGACATCCTGAGCTTTCCAGCAATGTATAATAGTTCATACTTTGCCCGAGATTTGATGGCCCAAACAGGCGTTCCAAGTCAGCTCAAGAATTCTGGCCTAAAACGCCGGAACTGGCACAAGAATGGGAGTTAAACGCCCAAACTGGCACAAGAGCTGGCGTTTAACTCCAAGAAAAGTCTCTACACAAAAATGCTTCAATGCTCAGCCCAAGCACACACCAGTGGGCCCGGAAGTGGATTTTTATTTCATTTACTCGTATTTGTAAACCCTAAGCTACTAGTTCTCTATAAGTAGGACCTTTTGCTATTGTATTTTCATCTTTTGATCACTTGAGATCTTAGGATCATCTTTGGACGTCTAGTCCTTAGATCACGGAGGCTGGCCTCTCGGCCATGCCTAGACCTTGTTCTTATGTATTTTCAACGGTGGAGTTTCTACACACCATAGATTAAGGTGTGGAGCTCTGCTGTACCTCGGGTATTAATGCAATTACTATTGTTCTTCTATTCAATTCAGCTTATTCTTGTTCTAAGATATCACTTGTTCCTCAACTTGATGAATGTGATGATCCGTGACACTCATCATCATTCTCACCTATGAACGTGTGCCTGACAACCACCTCCGTTCTACCTTAGATTGAGTGGATATCTCTTGGATTCCTTAATCAGAATCTTCATGGTATAAGCTAGAATTGATGGAGGCATTCAAGACAATCCAGAAGGTCTAAACCTTGTCTGTGGTATTCTGAGTAGGATTCAAGGATTGAATGACTGTGATTATCTTCAAACTCGCGATTGTGGGGCGTTAGTGACAGACGCAAAAGAATCACTGGATTCTATTCCGACATGATCGAGAATCGACAGCTGAATAGCCGTACTGTGACAGAGCGCGTTGAACATTTTCACTGAGAGGACGGGACTGTATCCATTGACAACAGTGATGCCCAACATACAGCTTGCCATGAAAGGAGTAAGAAGGATTGGATGAAGACAGTAGGAAAGCAGAGAGACAGAAGGGACAAAGCATCTCCATACGCTTATCTGAAATTCTCACCAATGAATTGCATAAGTATCTCTATCTTTATGCTTTATTCATAAATCATTCATAACCATTTGAATCTGCCTGACTGAGATTTACAAGATGACCATAGCTTGCTTCATACCAACAATCTCTGTGGGATCGACCCTTACTCGTATAAGGTTTATTACTTGGACGACCCAGTGCACTTGCTGGTTAGTTTTGCGAAGTTGTGATAAAGAGTTGAGATTGCAATTGAGCGTACTATGTTGATGGCGCCATTGATGATCACAATTTTGTGCACCAAGTCTCAATTCTGGAAAGTCTATCTTCAATTGGTGATGGTGGGTTGAGGTTAGATGGTTGAGAAGGGTGATTAGGTGGGTGTTGATAGGATCTCTATGAGGGGTGTTGGTGAGTTGCATTGTTGTTGGGATTATGGTTGTGGCTTCTCTGGTCTTGGCCTTGGTCTTGTTGGTTTTCCCACCCAAAATTAGGGTAATTTCTCCAACCAGAATTATAAGTTTTGGAGTATGGATCATGGGTCTGTTTGGGTGAATTTCCAACGTAATTGGCTTGTTTCCAGTCACCTTCTTCACCTGCAATCACTCCTTCTTGAGCTGGTAATGACATGACGACTGCTGCAACTTGGTTTTCTTCCACCTTCTTGGTAAGATCCGCTAATTACTTGGTGATCATCTTGTTTTGAGCCAGTAGTGCATCCATGTGGTTCAGCTCCATCACTCCTTGAGTGTTGCTTCTTTCAGAAGCATAGAAGTAGTCATTTTCTGCCACAGTCTCTATGACATCTATGGCTTTTTCAATGGTCTTATTCTTGTTTAAAGAGCCCCCTGATGAATGGTCTACGACCTTCTTTGATTTATAAGAAAGACCTTCATAGAAAATGTGCAGTTAAACCCATTCATTGAACATGCCTGGTGGGCACCTTCTTGTTAAGTCCTTAAACCTCTCCCATGCCTCATAGAGAGTTTCACCATTTTGTTGCCTAAAGGTTTGTACCTCAGCTCTTAGCCTGTTGATTCTTTGAGGAGGGTAGAATCTTGCCAAAAATTTGTTCACCACATATTCCCAATTCATTAAGTTCTCCTTCGAGAAGGATTCCAGCCATTTAGATGCTTTATCCCTGAGTGAAAAAGGGAACAAAAGCAGTCTATAGACATCCGAATGAACACCATTAGACTTTACAGTGTCACATATTCTCAGGAAGGTGGTTAGATGTTGATTGGGGTCTTCTTGGGCACTTCCTCCAAATGAGCAATTGTTCTGAACAAGGGTGATGAGCTGGGGTTTTAGTCCAAAGTTATTGGCATGTATGGTTGGCTTTTGGATGCTACTTCCACAATTTCCTGGATTTGGATTAATGTAAGAGCCTATCACTCTTCTTTCTTGCCCAGCATGATTCACAGGGCCTTCTCTGGCATGGTTGTGAGCTTCTTCTTCATGGTTGTTTTCCAAGTTCTCCTCTATGTTTGTTTCAAAGTACTCTTCCTCTTCTTCAGCACCAGCAACTCTTTTTCCTCTTGCTTCCCTCCTCAATCTAAGAAAGGTCCTCTTAGGTTCCGAATCAAAGGAAGTTGAAGCTCCGCTTCTTCTCCCTGTCATATAACTAACAGAGCACACAGCAAGAAATAAAGTGAAGTGATTATACTTGTTAGAGTGGCTATTAGTGTGAGTGGTGCAAATTATCAAACAGTTAGTGGATTAGTGAGCAGAATTGTAAACAATAACAAAAAAAGAAAACAGAGAGGGTAGAGGGGATGAGGAAGAAAATGACTGAAGCTAAAAGTAATTGACAAGGTAAAATGAATAAACAAAAGAGAAAAATGCTTAATCTAGTGATCTTCCAACTTAATCATTATCGATACAAAATCAATCCCCGGCAACAGTGCCATAAACATGATGCACGAAAACTTGTCTCTCAACAAATTTCTCTTTGGCAAGTATATCGAATTATCGTCAAGTAAAAACTCACAATAGAGTGAGGTTGAATCCCACAAGGATTGATTGGTTAAGCAACTTTAGTTGGAAGAGTGAACTAGTTGAGCTAAACAGAATTTTAGTTGAGATTTGCAGAAGATTAAATGGCGGAAAAGTAAATTGCAGAAAATAAATTACAGAATCTTAAATGGGGATTTGGGGAGATGAGCATAAAGATAAATGGTAGAAAGTAAAGAGAATGGGTAAGATCAGAAATGGGGAATTCACTGGGCTTAGGAGATGTTGCATTCTCCGGATCAAGTTCATTCTCATCTCTTTCTCAATCAATACATTCATTGATCTCCTTGGCAATCTCAGATGATTCGATCCCAATTCCTTGGCAACCCAATCTCTCTAAGCTTGAACAATTGCCCAATTCCTTGATTTAATTGCTCATGGGAAGAGATGAAGTATGGTCACTGATTATAGCATATGTATTTCCAAATCAAAGTGTTGGGAGGATTACATGTCACTATATCCGCCCAAACCCTAATTTGGTCCAACATGAGAAAGCATTTCTAGCATGATCTCCTCATTCCTTTTCCAAGGCTCAGAGGAGATCCAATTATGGAGAGTTTCTTTTCCAAGACAACTAACCAATTGAATTAAGATCGAAAGCTTTCTAGTAAATCAAGAGAAAAGAAAGAGGATGAAGAATGAAAACTATAATTGATCCATCAAATTACAACAGAGCTCCCTAACCCAATGAAAGGGGGTTTAGTTGTTCATATCTCTGGAAATGGAAGATGATGAAGAAGAATACATTCTCTAGTAACTAAAAGTGCAGAAGAGTAAATATACAAAGTGTAGTTCTCCAAAAGTGCCAAGCTTCTCTCTAGTTCGAAACTACTCCTATATATACTACTCTTCTTGATCTTCTAGTTAGTTATTCAAGTCTTGGATATGGGCCTTTGATCTTGTGTTGAGGCCGTTACAATCTTTAGTGGGCTCAGCTTTGTTTGCAGAAAAGTGTGAGTTAGGCATGGACGTTAGTTAGGACATTAGTGGTGTTAACGTTAAGTGAAAATGTGGGTTTGAGAACGTTAGTGACGATCACCTTTTTCATTAACGTTCCAACCCAAAATGATCCACGTTAACTTCAACGTTAGTGGTACTAACGTGACCACTAACGTTGCCTCTTGGTCCTTCGCAAACGTTATTGGCACTCACCTTTTCCAATAACGTTGCCTTTTTGCCCCCTTTCCCTACGTTAGAGTTCACGTTAGTATAGCTAACGTGACTCTTAACGTAGGCATGCGTAAGCTTCGAGAGTGTTGGTGGCACTTACCTTTGTCACTAACGCTCCAAATGCCCCTCCTTCCCACGTTAGAGTTCACGTTAATTGGATTAATGTGGCCACTAACGTAGTAGTAAATGCCATCTCCAACGTTAGTAACAAAGGTGGGTGTCACTAACATTGGTATATTATGCTTAGCTCCACGTTACTTCTCACGTTAGTGGTCTTAACTTGACCACTAACGTGGGCACTCTAGGGTTGATCCAATGTTAGTGACAAAGGTGAGTATCACTAACGTTGGTAGTTGATTCCTCATCCCACGTTAGAGATCACATTAATTAGGTTAACGTGGCTTAATTTGTGCCTTTGTGGAACGTTAGTGGCATTCAGTTTTACCACTAATGTTGGAGCACCTCTTTTCTTCCATGTTAGCTACCACGTTAATATAGTTAACGTGGTAACTAACGTGGGCTATGATGGCTTCGAAGGCATTATTGGTGATCACCTTTTCTATTAACGCTACAAGCTTGTCCCCATTCCACGTTAGTGACCACGTTAATTATATTAACGTGGCTGCTAACGTGGTTCCTTCTAGCTTCCTTTGTCCTGAAATCAAGCAATTAAAGTGCATCAAAGCTTTGCTCCAAGTCATGAGATTATGCATCATCAATTATATCATTCAACTCCTACCTAATCCTCATGGAATCATTTAAAGTTCACAATAATTGCTTGAATCAAGGTGTAAGTGTATTTTCATCCAAAACTTGCTTATTTCCTAAGAAAATGCATGAAACTACCCTAAAACATTAAAGAAAATGTCAGTGAATAAACTGGCCTAGATACCCTGGCATCAGAACAGCAGCCTGAACAAGTGCAGTATATACACAATCAAGGAGCTGGACAAAATGATTTCCATGGAGACACATACAAATCATCTTGGAGAAACCACCCCAATTTGAAGTGGGGAGATAACCAGAACAAGCAACCTTGGCAAAGAAACTCCAACTAAAACAATTCCAGAAACACAAACTACCAAAACTATCAAAATACTAACCAAAATCCATACAGAAAACCACAAAATAATCAACCCCTATCCAATTATTATCCACCAAATAACCCCTCAGCTAACCACAACAATTATCATCCACCATCTACATCCCACACTCAACCACAACCACCCCAAGAGTCCCAAAGAATCTCCGACTTGGAGATGATGATGGAGAAAATGATAAAGCACCAAGAATTGGCCAACAAGAACCATGAAGCTTCACTAAGGAATTTGGAGAGACAAATTGGTCAATTGTCCAAGCAAGCAACTACTAAAAAACCAACTAATGCATTCCCAAGTGACACCATTCCGAATCCCAAAGAAGAATGCAAAGAAATTCAACTAAGAAGTGGGAAAACTTTGTAGAATGACAAAGGTGTTGGCCAGAAGCAAGCAGAGGAGGACAAGCATGACAAGGAGAGTTCCAAGAAGAAAGAGAAAGAGCCACAAGCTTCAAAGAAAGGAAAGCAAGTAATGAAAGAGCATCCACATGAACAGAGGAAGGAGGTGAAGCCTTACATTCCTCCTCTGTCATATCCTCAAAGGTTGCAAAGAGAGCTCAAGGATCAATAATTCCCCAATTTTCTGGAAGTTTTTAAGAAGCTGAGAATCAATATCCCACTTGCTGAAGTATTAGAGCAGATGCCTCTATATGCAAAATTCCTCAAGAAGCTCATTAACAAGAAGAGAAGCTGGAATGAGAAGGAGACTGTGGTCTTGACCTAAGAGTAAAGTACAGTAATTTAAAAAGGTCTCCCACCAAAACTCAAGGATCTTGGGAGTTTCATCATCTCATGCACCATAGGCAATATGACCTTGGAAAAATCTCTTTGTGACTTAGGTACTAGTATCAATTTGATGCCTCTCTCACTAATGAAAAAACTTGCAATAGAAGAAATCAAACCCACCAGAATGTTACTTCAAATGGCGAATAAATCACTCAAAATACCCAATGGGGTTGTGGAGAATCTATTGGTAAAGGTTGGAAAATTCATCTTTCCAGCTGATTTTGTCATTTTGGACATGAAAGAAGAGGGACACAACTCAATTATCTTGGGTAGACCTTTCTTGGCAACAGCAAGAGCTATCATTGATGTGGAGAAGGGTGAGGTGATCCTTAGGGTGCATGATGAACAAATGATCATAAATGTCTTTAAGGCCATGCAATACCCCCATGAGAAGAAAAAGCATATGAGAGTGGAGATGATTGAAGATCTGGTAAAGGAAGCACTAGAAACAAGCATTCTTCAGAAGCAAGAGGAAGAAATAGAAACAGAACAAGATATCTCAGAAGAACAAGTGAATGAAATCTCTTTTGAAGGCAAGACATGGGAGGTGCCAAAACAAGAATTGAAGCCACTCCCTCCCCATCTCAAGTATACATTTCTTGGAGAAGAAGAGACCCTGCCAGTAATCATCAATTCTTCCTTAAATATGGAAGATGAAACAAAGCTGATTGAAGTATTGAAAGCTCATAAAACAGCTTTGGGATGGATAATTTATGACATCAAGGGTATAAGCCTTGCCATCTGCATGCATAAAATCTTGCTGGAAGATGACTCAAGACCTATGGTGCAACCTCAAATAATGCTTAACCCAGCCATGAAGAAAGTGGTTCACAAGGAGGTAATGAAGCTATGGAATGATGGAATCATATACCCAATCTCTGATAGCCCTTTGATAAGTCCAGTCCAAGTTGTGCCAAAGAAGGGAGGAATGACAGTCATATTCAATGAGAAGAATGAGTTAATCCCTACAAGGACAGTGACTGGATGGAGGATGTGCATTGATTATAGAAGATTGAATGAGGCTACAAGAAAATATCACTTTTCTCTCCCGTTCATTGATCAAATACGGGAAAGATTGGCTAGTCACACCTATTACTGCTTCTTGGATGGGTATTCAGGGTACAATCAAATAGTGGTAGACCCCAATGATCAAGAGAAAACCTCATTCACATGTCCATTTGGAGTCTTTGCCTACAGAAGGATGCCTTTTGGGCTCTGCAATGCTCCAGCAACCTTCCAAAGGTGTATGCTCTCCATCTTCTATGATATGGTAGAAAAGTTTTTAGAGGTCTTTTTGGATGATTTCTCTGTCTTTGGTAACCCTTTTGACACTTGTGTACAACATCTAACCCTTGTTTTGAAAAGATGCCAAGAAACAAATTTTGTTTTGAATTTTGAAAAATGCCACTTCATGGTACCAGAAGGTATAGTTCTTGGGCATAAGGTTTCAAACAAGGGGATAGAAGTTGACAGAGCCAAGATAGAAATCATAGAAAAACTACCAATCCCTGTCAATGTAAAAGTAGTGAGAAGCTTTCTTGGGCATGCTGGATTTTATAGAAGATTTATCAATGATTTTTTCAAAAATAGCCAAACCACTGAGCAATTTGCTAGTTGACAATCCTTTCATCTTTAATGATAATTGCAAGCATGCCTTTGAAACCTTGAAAAAGAAACTCACTACAGCACCAATCATCACACCCCCTGAATGGGGACTTCCTTTTGAACTTATGTGTCATGCAAGTGGTGTTGCAATTGGTGTTGTATTGGGGCAAAAGAATGACAAGCTGCATCATGTCATATATTATGCAAGCAAAGTGTTAACTTAGGCAAAAAAGAATTATGCCACCACAGAGAAAGAGCTTTTGGCTATTATATATGCATTTGACAAGTTTAGACAATACTTGATTGGTTCAAAGGTTATAGTATATACTGATCATGCTGCTCTCAAGTATCTAATGTCTAAACAGGATTCCAAGCCAAGGCTTATTAGGTGGGTGCTTGATGAGCGGATAATTTATACGCTTTTTGGCATTGTTTTTAGTATGTTTTTAGTATATTTTAGTTAGTTTTTAGTATATTTTTATTAGTTTTTAGTTAAAATTCACTTTTCTGAACTTTACTATGAGTTTGTGTGTTTTTCTGTGATTTCAGGTATTTTTTGGCTGAAATTGAGGGTCCTGAGCAAAAATCTGATTCAGAGACTGAAAAGGACTGTAGATGTTATTGGATTCTGACCTCCCTGCACTCGAAGTGGATTTTCTGGAGCTACAGAAGCCCAATTGGTGCGCTCTCAATGGCATTGGAAAGTAGACATCCTGGGCTTTCCAGCAATGTATAATAATCTATACTTTGCCCGAGATTTGATGGCTCAAACCGGTGTGGCAAATCAGCCTCAGAATTTCCAGCGTTTAACGCTGGAACTGGCATAAAACTTGGAGTTAAACGCCCAAACTGGCATGAAAGCTGGCGTTTAACTCCAGAAAAAGTATCTACAAATGAAAGCTTCAATGCTCAGCCCAAGCACACACTAAGTGGACCCAGAAGTGGATTTTTATGTCATTTACTCATTTCTGTATACCCTAGGTTACTAGTTCACTATTAATAGGATCTTTTGACATTGTATCTGTACCTCATGATACTTTACACGTTTCTTTGTGTACTTCCTACGGCATGAGTCTCTAAACCCCGTGGTTGGGGGTGAGGAGCTCTGCTGTGTCTTGATGGATTAATGCAATTACTACTGTTTTTCATTCAATTATGCTTGCTTCCATTCTAAGATATCACTTGTTCTTAAACTGGATGAATGTGATGATCCGTGACACTCATCATCATTCTCAACTACGAACGTGTGCCTGACAACCACCTCCGTTCTACCTTAGATTAAGTAGATATCTCTTGGATTCTTTAATCAGAATCTTCGTGGTATAAGCTAGAACTGATGGCGGCATTCAAGAGAATTCGGAAGGTCTAAACCTTGTCTGTGGTATTCTGAGTAGGATTCAATGATTGAATGACTGTGACGAGCTTCAAACTCCTGAGGGCGGGGCGTTAGTGACAGACGCAAAAGAATCACTGGATTCTATTCCGGCCTGATTGAGAACCGACAGATGGATAGCCGTGCCGTGACAGGGTACGTTGAACATTTCCACTGAGAGGATGGGAGGTAGCCACTAACAACGGTGAAACCCTTGCATACAGCTTGCCATGGAAGGAGCCTTGCGTGCTTGAAGAAGAAGATAGTAGGAAAGCAGAGATTCAGAAGATGGAGCATCTCCAAAACCTCAACCTGTTCCCCATTACTGCAGAACAAGTACTTATTTTATGTTCTTTTACTTTTCACAATCAACCTTGATAATTATTGATATCCTGACTAAGATTTACAAGATAACCATAGTTTGCTTCAAGCCGACAATCTCCGTGGGATCGACCCTTACTCACGTAAGGTATTACTTGGACGACCCAGTGCACTTGCTGGTTAGTTGTGCGGGATTGCAAAGTGTGATTGCAATTTCGTGCACCAAGTTTTTGGCGCCGTTGCCGGGGACTGTTCGAGTTTGGACAACTGACGGCTTATCTTGTTGCTTAGATTAGGACTGTTTTGTTTTCGTCGGTTTAGAGTCTTTTAGTTGAGTCTAGTTTCATATTTTAAGTTTGGTGTCAATTGCATGCTTTTGTTTTTCTTCTAATTTTCAAATTTGCATGTCTTTAGTCCCTTTTTGATCCGTAAAAATTCTAAGTTTGGTGTCCTCTTTGTGTTTTTCCTTTAAAATTTTCGAAAATTTGTGTTTGATTTTCTAAAAATTTTAAGTTTGGTGTCATTTTGTTGTTTTTCTCTTTCCTCATTTCAAAAATCAAATCTTTTTCATAAAAATTTTTCAGTCATATCTTTCTAATTGCTAATCTCAAAATCTTTTTAACTAATTGATTCAGTTTTCAATTTGCTTTGATCTTATTTTCTTTTAATTTTTGAATTTTTATTTTACTTTCCTTTTGTTTTTATTTTATTTTTCGGTTCATTCAAAATATATATATATATATATATATATATATATATATATATATATATTTATCTATTTGCAATCCATATCATTTCCCTTTATCCATTATGGACCTAAGTGGGATTGATCAGTCCAGAAGGACTCTGGGGTCATATGCTAACCCCATTACAGCTGCATATGGGAGTAGTATCTGTACACCTCCCATCAAAGCAAGCAGCTTTGAGCTAAACCCTCAACTCATTATCATAGTGCAGCAAAATTGCCAGTATTCCGGTTTTCCACAGGAAGAGCCTACTGAGTTTCTGGCACAGTTCTTACAAATTGCTGACACAGTACGTGATAAAGAGGTGGATCAGGATGTCTACAGACTATTACTGTTTCCATTTGCTGTAAAAGATCAAGCTAAGAGGTGGTTGAATAACCAACCTACAGCAAGCATAAAGACATGGAAACAGTTATCAGACAAATTCCTGAATCACTTTTACCCTCCAAAGAGGATGACACAGTTAAGGCTGGACATCCAAGGCTTTAAACAAGAGGATAATGAATCCCTTTATAATGCCTGGGAGAGGTATAGAGGTATGCTAAGAAAATGCACCTCTGAAATGTTTTCAGAGTGGGTACAGTTAGACATCTTCTACTATGGGCTTACAGAAAAAGCTCAAATGTCTTTAGACCACTCAGTTGGTGGATCTATACACATGAGGAAGACAATTGAGGAGGCTCAAGAGCTTATAGACACTGTTGCTAGAAATCAATATTTGTACTCTAGCAATGAGTTCTCCCCAAAAGAGGAAGTCATGGCAGTAGCCACTGATCCCAATCCTCAAGAACAGATGATTGAGCTTAATCAACAATTGCTCCTGATGACAGAACAGTTAGCAGAATTTAAAGAGATGCTCCACGAAACTAAAGTTGCTAACAAGAATATAGAACTGCAGTTGAATCAAGCAAAACAGCAAATATCTAAACAGATAACAGAAGAATGTCAAGCAGTTCAACTGAGGAGTGGGAAGACATTGAATAACACTGCTCAAAAGAGCAGAAAGCCAAATAAGGAACAATTGACAGAGGATAACCAAACCACTGTTCAAAATCCCTCTGAGGACAGTAAGAGCCCAGAGAGGAACACTTTTGGCGTTCAAACGCCAGAAAAGGGGGGAAAGCTGGCATTAAACGCCCATTCCCTGCCCAGTTCTGGCGTTCAAACGCCAGAGAAGGGAGAGAAATTGGCGTTAAACGCCCAATCTTCACCCAATTCTGGCGTTCAGACGCCAAGAGAGGATCAGACACCTGAGAGTGCTGACAGTAATCCCTCTAAAAAGGCTTCTTCAACCACTTCTGTAAGGAATAAACCTGCAGAATCTAAGGTTGAAGAATATAAAGCCAAGATGCCTTATCCTCAGAAACTCCGCCAAGCGGAACAGGATAAGCAATTTGCCCGCTTTGCAGACTATCTAAGGACTCTTGAAATAAAGATTCCGTTTGCAGAGGCACTTGAGCAAATACCTTCTTATGCTAAGTTCATGAAAGAAATCTTAAGTCATAAGAAGGATTGGAGAGAAACTGAAAAAGTATTTCTCACTAAAGAATGCAGTGCAGTCATCTTGAAAAGCTTACCAGAAAAGCTTCAAGATCCAGGGAGCTTTATGATACCATGCACATTAGAAGGCGCTTGCACTAAGACAGCCTTATGTGATCTTGGAGCAAGTATCAATCTAATACCTGCATCCACTATCAGAAAGCTTGGGTTGACTAAAGAAGTCAAACCAACCCGGATATGCCTCCAACTTGCTGATGGCTCCATTAAGCATCCATCAGGCATAATAGAGGACATGATTGTCAAGGTTGGGCCATTCGCCTTTCCAACTGACTTTGTGGTGCTGGAAATGGAGGAGCACAAGAGTGCAACTCTCATTCTAGGAAGACCTTTCCTAGCAACTGGACGAACTCTTATTGATGTACAAAAAGGGGAAGTAACCCTGAGAGTCAATGAGGATGAGTTCAAGTTGAATGCTGTAAAAGCTATGCAGCATCCAGACACACCAAATGACTGCATGGGCACTGACATTATTGACTCTCTGGTAGAAGAGATCAGTATGACTGAAAGCCTAGAATCAAAGCTTGAGGACATCTTCAAGGATGCTCAACCTGATCAAGAAGAACCAGAAGAAACAAAGGAATTTTTGAAAATTCCTCAGGAGGAGGATAAGCCTCCCAAACCTGAACTCAAACCACTACCACCATCCCTGAAGTATGCATTTCTGGGAGAGGGTGACACTTTTCCAGTGATTATAAGCTCTGCTTTAAATCCACAGGAAGAGGAAGCACTGATTCAAGTGCTAAGGACACACAAGACAGCTCTTGGGTGGTCCATAAGTGATCTTAAGGGCATTAGCCCAGCTAGATGCATGCACAAGATCCTGTTGGAGGATAATGCCAAACCAGTGGTCCAACCACAGAGGAGGCTAAATCCAGCCATGAAGGAGGTGGTGCAGAAAGAGGTCACTAAATTACTAGAGGCTGGGATATTTATCCTATTTCTGATAGCCCCTGGGTGAGCCCTGTCCAAGTTGTCCCCAAAAAGGGAGGCATGACAGTGGTTCATAATGAAAAAAATGAACTGGTTCCTACAAGAACAGTCACAGGGTGGCGTATGTGTATTGACTACAGAAGGCTCAATACAGCCACCAGAAAGGATCATTTTCCTTTACCATTCATAGACCAAATGCTAGAAAGACTAGCTGGTCATGATTATTACAGCTTTTTGGATGACTATTCAGGTTACAACCAAATTGCAGTAGATCCTCAGGACCAAGAGAAAACAGCATTTACTTGCCCTTCTGGCGTGTTTGCCTACAGGAGGATGCCTTTTGGTCTGTGTAATGCTCCTGCAACCTTTCAGAGATGCATGTTCTCCATCTTCTCTGATATGGTGGAGAAATTCCTGGAAGTCTTCATGGATGACTTCTCAGTATATGGAGACTCATTCAGCTCCTGTCTTCACCACCTAGCACTTGTCCTGAAAAGGTGCCAAGAGACTAACCTGGTTTTAAACTGGGAGAAATGTCACTTTATGGTGACTGAGGGAATTGTCCTTGGGCACAAAATTTCAAGCAGGGGAATAGAGGTGGATAAGGCAAAGGTAGAGGTAATTGAAAAATTACCACCACCTGCCAATGTTAAGGCAATCAGAAGCTTTCTGGGGCATGCAGGATTCTATAGAAGGTTTATAAAGGATTTTTCGAAAATTGCAAAACCTTTGAGCAACCTGCTAGCTGCTGACACACCATTTGTGTTTGACACACAGTGTCTGCAGGCATTTGAGACCCTGAAAGCCAAGCTGGTCACAGCACCAGTCATCTCTGCACCAGACTGGACATTGCCATTTGAATTAATGTGTGATGCCAGTGACCATGCCATTGGTGCAGTATTGGGACAGAGGCATAACAAGCTTCTGCACGTCATTTATTATGCCAGCCGTGTTCTAAATGATGCACAGAAGAATTACACAACCACAGAAAAAGAGTTACTTGCAGTGGTCTATGCCATTGACAAGTTTAGATCCTATCTAGTGGGATCCAAAGTGATTGTGTACACTGACCATGCTGCTCTTAAATACTTACTCACAAAAAAGGATTCAAAACCCAGGCTTATAAGATGGGTGTTGCTTCTGCAAGAGTTTGATATAGAAATAAGAGACAGAAAAGGGACAGAGAACCAAGTAGCTGATCATCTGTCCCGAATAGAACCAGTAGCTGGGGCGTCCCTCCCTTCTACTGAGATCTCTAAGACTTTCCCAGATGAGCAACTCTTTGCCATTCAGGAAGCTCCATGGTTTGCAGATATTGCAAATTATAAAGCTGTGAGGTTCATACCCCAGGAGTACAGTAGAGTGCAAAGAAAGAAATTAATTTCAGATGCCAAGTACTACCTATGGGATGAGCCATATCTCTTTAAGAGATGTGCAGACGGAATGATCTGCAGATGTGTACCCAGAGAAGAAGCACAGAGGATCCTATGGCATTGCCATGGATCACAGTATGGGGGACATTTTGGAAGTGAGCGAACAGCCACTAAGGTCCTCCAATGTGGCTTCTACTGGCCTACTCTCTATAGAGATGCCCGAGAGTTTGTGCGTAACTGTGACAGCTGCCAAAGAGCTGGTAACTTACCTCATGGATACGCCATGCCCCAACAAGGGATCTTAGAGATTGAGCTATTTGATGTATGGGGAATTGACTTTATGGGTCCATTCCCACCATCATACTCAAACACTTACATTCTGGTGGCAGTGGACTATGTATCTAAGTGGGTAGAAGCAATTGCCACACCCACTAATGATACTAAAACCGTGCTGAAATTCCTCCAGAAATACATCTTCAGCAGATTTGGTGTTCCCAGAGTCATAATCAGTGATGGGGGCACTCATTTCTGCAATAAACAGCTGTACTCTGCTATGGTCCGATATGGAATTAGCCACAAAGTGGCTACCCCGTATCATCCACAGACAAATGGGCAAGCTGAAGTCTCTAACAGAGAGCTAAAAAGAATCCTAGAACGGACTGTGATGGCCCGAAGAAAGGATTGGGCAAGGAGCTTGGATGATGCTCTGTGGGCATACAGAACAGCATTTAAGACCCCAATAGGAACCTCACCATACCAACTTGTGTATGGCAAGGCCTGTCATTTGCCCGTGGAACTGGAACATAAAGCCTACTGGGCAACCAGATTCCTAAACCTGGATGCTAAGTTAGCTGGTGAAAAGAGATTACTCCAGCTAAATGAGCTAGATGAATTTAGACTCAGTGCCTTTGAAAATGCAAAGATTTATAAGGAAAAGGCAAAGAAGTGGCATGACAAGAAGTTGTCATCCAGAGTCTTTGAGCCAGGACAAAAAGTTCTGCTCTTCAACTCTAGGCTCAGATTGTTTCCAGGAAAACTTCAGTCCCGGTGGAGGGGTCCGTATGTGATTACAGGGGTGTCACCATATGGATATGTTGAGCTTCAGGATATTGATTCTGACAAAAATTTCATTGTTAATGGACAGAGAATCAAGCATTATCTTGAAAGCAATATTGAGCAGGAATGCTCAAAACTGAGGCTGGAATGATCCTCAGTAAAGGTCCAGCTAAAGACAATAAAGAAGCGCTTGCTGGGAGGCAACCCAGTCATTAGCAGGTTATATGTTTTGTTTCTACAGAGGCAAGTATCAAAAATGAAGGAATTCACAGAGTTACAGAAGGATTTGGTGCAAAAAGCAGAGAAAAAGAGCTTACTGGCGAAAAAACGCCAGTAAGGGGCATTTTGGGCGTTAAACGCCAGAATGGGCACCATTCTGGGCGTTTAACGCCAGTAAAAGTGCCATTTTGGGCGTTAAACGCCAGAATGGGCACCTGGCTGGGCGTTAAACGCCCACATTGGCTAACAAATGGGCGTTAAACGCCATAATGGATACCATTCTGGGCGTTTAACGCCAGAAAGGTGGGGGACCAAGATTTTGCTTTCCAATCAAATTTTTTTTTAAACTTTCCTTTTTTTGACCCATACTTTTCTACATAAACACATTTCAACCTTTCATCATTCACCTTCAAATCTTCAAAAATCAAAATCATTCTTCAAATCTCTCAATTCAATCCTAAATCTTGTTCAAAAACTCACCAATCTCTCAAAATCTCTTCACATCTTCTCAATTCTCCTTCCAATTTTTCGAAATCTCTTCTTCCCCCCCTTATTTATAGACGTTCGGCCTCACCATTCCCCCACACCATTCGAATTTGCTCTTCTCCTCTCTCTCCTCCTTCCTTTCTTTTGCTTGAGGACAAGCAAACCTCTAAGTTTGGTGTGCTTTTCCGTGATCACTGAGCCAAGATTCATCAAGATCATGGCTCCTAAGGGAAAACAAACCAATTTAAGAGGAAAGAAAGAGAATAATCCAAAGAATCTTTGAAATCAAGAGAAGTTCTTAACCAAAGAACATGAGGACCATTATCACAAAATAATGGGTCTAAGGTCAGTGATCCCGGAAGTTAAATTTGATCTGAAAGAAGATGAATATCCGGGGATCCAAGAGCAAATTTGAAACAGAGGATGGGAAATTCTAACCAATCCTGAGATAAAGGTTGGAAGAAATATGGTTCAGGAATTCTACTCAAATCTGTGGCTAACAGATAAGCAGAGAATGACTGGAACTGCTTACCATACCTACAGAACCATGGTCAGAGGGAAAGTTATGTACTTCCATCTGGACAAAATAAGAGAAATCTTCAAATTGCCTCAACTACAGGATGATCCTGATTCCTTTAATAGGAGAATGGTGAGAGCAGATAAAGGGTTGGATCAAGTTCTAGAGGACATATGCCTCCCTGGAACTAAGTGGATAACCAATTCAAAGGGTATCCCAAACCAACTCAAGAGGGGAGACCTCAAACCAATTGCAAGAGGTTGGCTAGACTTTATTGGGCGTTCCATACTGCCCACTAGCAACCGTTCTGAGGTCACTATCAAGAGAGCAGTGATGATTCATTGCATTATGCTTGGAAAAGAAGTGGAGGTTCATCATGTGATTGCTTGTGAGATCTACACAATTGCAAATAAGAATTCCACTGAAGCCAAATTGGCTTACCCAAGCTTGATCTCCTTACTCTATAAAGAGGCTGGGGTAAAGATGGGAGTAGATGAATTCATACCCATTGAACATCCAATTACCAAGAAGTCAATGGAAGGACAAGTGCAAGACAACTCTATCAAAAGGAGGGCGCAGGAGTTCCTCCCTGAATTTCCTGAAATTGGCTACTAGGCCAGCCTAGAAGCATCTATCACCAAGTTGCAAGAAACTATGGAGCAACTTAAGGAAGAACAGCAGAATCAGAACTGCATGCTCTGCAAATTGCTGAAGGAACAAGAGAAGCAGGGGCGTGAACTTCAAGAACTGAAACGCCAAAAATTCTCCCCTCAATTTGAGGGAGCATCCACTTCTCAAAATCAAGGTTGTTGAGTCCTAACTCTGTGAAAACCTCTATCATTAGGAGCCTATTTAATTTTTTGTTTTTTTTGTTTTCTATTTTAGTATCATCTTATATCTATTTTTGAGTCTTAATTCATAATTAATAAAATTTAAAATTCATGTCCTAAAGCTATGAATGTCCTATGAATCCATCACCTTTCTTAAATGAAAAATGTTTTTATTACAAAAGAACAAGAAGTACAGGATTTTGAATTCATCTTTAAAACTAGCTCAATTATTTTGATGTGGTGACAATACTTTTTGTTTTCTGAATGTATGCTTGAACATTGCATATGTCTTTTGAATTTGTTGTTCATGAATGTTAAAATTGTTGGCTCTTGAAAGAATGATGAAAAAGGAGACATGTTACTGAGGATCTGAAAAATCATAAAAATGATTCTTGAAGCAAGAAAAAGCAGTGAATACAAAAAAAAATAATCGAAAAAAAAAGAGAGAGAGAAAGAGAAAGAAAGAAAAGAAAAAAAAGAGGAAAAAAAATAAAGTTGTGATCCAAGGCAAAAAGAGTGTGCTTAAGAACCCTGGACACCTCTAATTGGGGACTCTAGCAAAGCTGAGTCACAATCTGAAAAGGTTCACCCAATTATGTGTCTGTGGCATGTATGTATCCGGTGGTAATACTGGAAGACAGAGTGCTTTGGGCCACGGCCAAGACTCATGAAGTAGCTGTGTTCAAGAATCATCATACTTAACTAGGAGAATCAATAACACTATCTGGATTCTAAGTTCCTAAAGAAGCCAATCATTCTGAATTTCAAAGGATAAAGTGAGATGCCAAAACTGTTCAGAAGCAAAAAGCTACTAGTCCCGCTCATCTAATTGGAGCTAAGTTTCCTTGATACTTTGGAGTCTATAGTATATTCTCTTCTTTTTATCCTACTTTGATTTTCAGTTGCTTGGGGACAAGCAACAATTTAAGTTTGGTGTTGTGATGAGCGGATAATTTATACGTTTTTTGGCATTGTTTTTAGTATGTTTTTAGTATATTTTAGTTAGTTTTTAGTATATTTTTATTAGTTTTTAGTTAAAATTCACTTTTCTGGACTTTACTATGAGTTTGTGTGTTTTTCTGTGATTTCAGGTATTTTCTGGCTGAAATTGAGGGTCCTGAGCAAAAATCTGATTCAGAGACTGAAAAGGACTGCAGATGCTGTTGGATTCTGACCTCCCTGCACTTGAAGTGAGTTTTCTGGAGCTACAGAAGCCCAATTGGCGCGCTCTCAACGGCGTTGGAACGTAGACATCCTGGGCTTTCCAGCAATGTATAATAGTCCATACTTTTCCCGAGATTTGATGGCCCAAACCGGTGTGGCAAATCAGCCTCAGAATTTCCAGCGTTTAACGCTGGAACTGGCATAAAACTTGGAGTTAAACGCCCAAACTGGCATGAAAGCTGGCGTTTAACTCCAGAAAAAGTCTCTACACATGAAAGCTTCAATGCTCAGCCCAAGCACACACTAAGTGGACCCAGAAGTGGATTTTTATGTCATTTACTCATTTCTGTATTCCCTAGGTTACTAGTTCACTATTAATAGGATCTTTTGACATTGTATCTGTACCTCATGATACTTTACACGTTTCTTTGTGTACTTCCTACGGCATGAGTCTCTAAACCCCGTGGTTGGGGGTGAGGAGCTCTGCTGTGTCTTGATGGATTAATGCAATTACTACTGTTTTTCATTCAATTATGCTTGCTTCCATTCTAAGATATCACTTGTTCTTAAACTGGATGAATGTGATGATCCTTGACACTCATCATCATTCTCAACTACGAACGTGTGCCTGACAATCACCTCCGTTCTACCTTAGATTAAGTAGATATCTCTTGGATTCTTTAATCAGAATCTTCGTGGTATAAGCTAGAACTAATGGCGGCATTCAAGAGAATCCGGAAGGTCTAAACCTTGTCTGTGGTATTCTGAGTAGGATTCAATGATTGAATGACTGTGACGAGCTTCAAACTCCTGAGGGCGGGGCGTTAGTGACAGACGCAAAAGAATCACTGGATTCTATTCCGGCCTGATTGAGAACCGACAGATGGATAGCCGTGCCGTGACATGGTGTGTTGAACATTTCCACTGAGAGGATGGGAGGTAGCCACTGACAACGGTGAAACCCTTGCATACAGCTTGCCATGGAAGGAGCCTTGCGTGCTTGAAGAAGAAGATAGTAGGAAAGCAGAGATTCAGAAGACGGAGCATCTCCAAAACCTCAACCTGTTCCCCATTACTGCAGAACAAGTACTTATTTTATGTTCTTTTACTTTTCACAATCAACCTTGATAATTATTGATATCCTGACTAAGATTTACAAGATAACCATAGTTTGCTTCAAGCCGACAATCTCCGTGGGATCGACCCTTACTCACGTAAGGTATTACTTGGACGACCCAGTGCACTTGCTGGTTAGTTGTGCGGGATTGCAAAGTGTGATTGCAATTTCGTGCACCAGTGCTGCTGTTGCAAGAATTTGACATTGAAGTGAAGGATAGAAAAGGAAGCGAGAACCAAGTGGCAGACCATTTGTCAAGATTGCCACAAGAGGCCAACCAAGATTCACCATAACCAGGGAATGAGAAGTTCCCAGATGAACATCTTCTCCAAATCCAGAAAGCACATTGGTTTGCTGACATTGCAAACTACAAGGTAGGAAGAAAAATTCCTCAAGAATTTACCAAGCAACAAGTGAAGAAGCTGTGCAATGAAGCCAAGAAATTCTTGTGGGACGAGCCATTCTTGTTCAAGAGGTGTCCAGATGGGATGAATAGAAGATGTATCCCTGAAAATGAGATGAGAAACATATTGTGGCACTGTCATGGTTGAGCTTATGGTGGACATTTTAGGTTAGAAAGAACAGTAGTTAAAGTACTTCAAAGTGGATTTTATTGGCCAACTATATTCAAAGATGCCAGAGAGTTTGTGCACCAATGCAATGAATGTCAAAGAGCTAGAGGGCTAACAAAGAGGAACAAAATGCCTCAAAACTTCATTTTCGAAGTGGAATTATTTGATCTCTGGGGTATGGATTTCATGGGGCCCTTTTCTCTATCCTATTCCTTCAAATACATCATGGTAGCGGTGGAGTATGTCTGCAAATGGGTGGAGGCTATAGCCACAACCACCTGTGATGCACCAATCGTCCTTCAATTTCTCAAGAGACACATCTTTACCAGATATGGGGTGCCCAAGGGCCTTATTAGTGATGGTGGCAGCCATTTTTGCAATAGACAAATAGAAAAGCTACTCCACAAATATGGAGTCATTCACAAAGTGGCTACACCATATCACCCTCAAACTAATGGGCAGGCTGAATTGAGAAATAGGGAGCTGAAAAGAATCTTGAAGAAGACAGTTGGGATCACAAGAAAAGACTGGGCCAGAAAGTTGGATGATGCTCTATGGGCATATAGAACCGCATTCAAAACCCCAATTAGAAAGTCACCCTTTCAGCTAATCTATGGAAATCATGTCACCTTCCTGTGGAGCTAGAACATAAAGCTTACTGGGCCACTAAGCTCCTCAATCTTGACGCTCAAGTAGTAGGAGAGAAAAGGCTATTGCAACTCAATGAGCTGGATGAATTCAGATTGGAAGCCTATGAGAATGCAAAGATATACAAGGAGAGAGCTAAAAAGTGGCATGACAAGAAAATCTTGAAAATGGAGTTCAAACCAGGACAACAAGTGCTCTTATATAATTCTAGGCTCAAGGTGTTTTCTATCAAACTCAAGTCCAAATGGATTGGTCCTTACTTGGTGACAAAAGTTCTCCCTTATGGGAGCCTTGAACTTCTAAATGAAGCTACAAAGGACACATTCACAACAAATGGTCACAGAGCCAAGCACTACCTGGGAGGATCTTGGAACAAAGAAGAAAGCATTCAGGAGTTGGGATAGATAAGGATGAAGGACGTCAAGCTAATGACGATAAACAAGCGCTTGTTGGGAGACAACCCAACCAGAGATAGTTCTCTTTTCCTAGCTAATTCAATAAAAGAGTAAGTATGTTTATCTGCATTACAAGGAGCTAAGTTTGTGATCGGGGGAAAATTTGTCTCTCAACAAATCTCCATTCGGCAAGTGTACCGATTTGTCGTCAAGTAAAACCCACAATAGAGTGGGGTCGAATCCCACAGAGATTAACGGATTAAGCAATCAATGGTTAATTGATTATCCTAGTTAGACGATTCAGATTTGGATGATGAGCAGCAGGAATTGTAAATTTACAGAAAAGTAAAGAAAGCAATAGAGTGCAGAGAAGTAAAATGGCAAGAAAAGTAAATGTAAGAACTAAAAATAAGATGAACATTGGGATCAAGAGATATTGCAATCCTCCGGATCAAGTTCATTCTCATCTCTTCCTCAATCATTCATTGATCTCCTTGGCAATCTTAAGTGATCGAATTACAAGTACTTGTAATTCAATCTCTCAAATATTGATCAATAGCCAATTCCTTGGTCAATTGCTCATGAGAAGAGATGAAGCATGGTCACTGATTATACCACATGCATTTCCCAAATCAAGTGTTGGAAGGATTATAGTCACATATCCATCCACACCCAATTTGGTCCAGCATGAGAAAGCATTTCTAGCATGATCTCTTCATTCCTCTTTCAAGGTTCAGAAGAGATCCAAGTATGAATAGTTTCTTTTCCAATATAACTACCCAATTGGATGAAGATCGAAAGCTCTCTAGTAAAATCAAGAGAAAAAAAAGAAGAAGAAGAAGAAAAACTACACTTAATCCATTAAATCACAATAGAGCTCTCTAACCCAATGAAAAGAGTTAGTTGGTCATTGCTCTAACAAAATAGAAAAGAAAGAAAGTGCATAAAAGTAGAGATGAAGATTAAAACTGAAATTGAAACTTCAAAATTCATAAAATGAAAAGTACAAGAAAAGAAAGAAAAGTGTGTGAGGGGAGGGAGTCCGAAGACCCCTCCATTCCCGGATGCCTTCAATGTAAAGACTAAGGCCTTTATATAGGCTCTCCTAAATTACAAAATGAAATTAAAAGCAAATTACAATTAAATGAAAATTTCTATTCTAGATGCTTCTTGTGGCCTTGATTGGTTGACAATTGTGGGCTTGCTTGCTTGGGCTTTGAAGTGGACTTGAGAGAGAAGTGAGTAAAGTTGAGGTCCAGGTGCCAACGTTAGTGCTACCGTTAGCCACACTAACGCTACAAGTGTGGCGTTAGTGCTGAAGTTATTGTGGCTAACGTTGCACTTGCTTCCCAGTTGGTGTTTTTAGGGCTTAAAAGATGCCTCTTGTTTGTGCTCCAATTTCATTCCTACTATAAAGTATTATACATCGTTGGAAAGCTCTGAATGTCAGCTTTCTAACGCAACTGGAATCACCTCATTTAGAGTTTTGTGGCTCAGGTTATGCGTGTTTGAAGAAGGCATGGTCAGGCTGTCAGGTACCACGTTAACTTCCACGTTAACTAAATTAACGTGGGAGTTAACGTGGCTCATGGTGGCATGTGTGGCTCCTTCCAACGTTAGTGACAATGTTGGGTGCCACTAACGTTGGCGAGCACCTTCTTTTTTTCACACGTTAGCCTCCACGTTAACTAAGTTAATGTGGAAGTTAACATGGCTCCTTGGGGGGTTGTGTGGTTGCTTCCAACATTAGTGACAATGTTGGGTATCACTAACGTTGTCGACCACTTTGTTCCTTCACATTAGCTTCCACGTTAACTAGGTTAACGTGGGAGTTAACGTGGCTTAATGTGCTTTGGCCAACGTTAGTGACAATGTTGAGTGTCACTAACGCTGGCTTCCCCCTTCCTTCTTAACGTTAGAGGCCACTCATGAGCTTGGTCCAACGTTAGTGATAATGTTAAATGTCACTAACGTTGGCTCCATTTCCTTTCTTCAAAGTTAATGCCACTAACTTTTCTCACTAACGTTGTGGTTTTCCTTCCTTCCACGTTAGTGCCCACGTTAGTGTAACTAACATAGCCACTAACGTGGCTCTTCTCTTCTTCTTTTGGCCTGAAATCAATCAAACAAAGTGCATCAAAGTCTTGCTCTTAATCATGGGATCATGCATCATCCAATTTATCATTCAATTTATGCATAATTCTCATGAAATCATTCAAAATTCACAATGTTTGCTTGAATCAAGATGTAAGTGAATATCTACCCAAAACTAGCATATTTCCTAAGAAAATGCATGAAACTACCTTAAAAACAGTAAAGAAAAAGTCAGTAAAACTGGCCAAAATGCCCTGGCATCAGTTTGGTGTTGCACACCAAATCAATCTAAGGGTGAATGTTGAGAGCTAAGTTTGGTGTTCCACCAAAAAGTTCACTAAAAACACATTTTGAACCCTCAGCATAAATGGTCACTGGCTCTAAACAATCAGGGAAACTACTTAACCATTGATTACTTTCTAGTTATAGTTTGTTTTCTTTACATAAAAGCAAAAGGTTTCATCTGATGCATAACAGACAGTGGCAAGGAACTAAGTTTGGTGTTCACACACCAAAGTAAGTTCAAAAGCCTACAAACATTCATGCATGATTAACCATTTTTCATGTTCTTGGGGAATAAGTGGTGCACGTAAATTGTGATCATCAACAATGGCGCCAATAGATTTGGAGCTCTCAAATGTGAATCACACTCTGTCACAACTTCGCACAACTAACCAGCAAGTGCACTGGGTCGTCCAAGTAATACCTTACGTGAGTAAGGGTCAATCCCACGGAGATTGTTGGTATGAAGCAAGCTATGGTCATCTTGTAAATCTCAGTCAGGCAGATTCAAATAGTTATAATGGTTTTCAAAAATAAAGATAAATAAAGCATAAAATAAAGATAGAGATACTTATGTAATTCATTGGTGGGAATTTCAGATAAGCGCATGAAGATACTGTGTTCCTTCTAAATCTCTGCTTTCCTACTGCTTCCATCCAATCATTCTCACTTCTTTCCATGGCAAGCTGTATGTAGGGCATCACCGTTGCCAATGGCTACTTCCCATCCTGTCAGGGAAAATGGTCCAAATGCTCTGTCACAGCACGGCTAATCATCTGTCGATTCTCGATCATGTCAGAATAGAATCCAGTGATTCTTTTGCGTCTGTAACTACGCCCAACACTCGCGAGTTTAAAACTCGTCACAGTCATTCAAGAATGCTGCCAATGGATTCTAGCTTATACCACGAAGATTCTAATTAAGGAATCCAAGAGATACGCGCTCGATCTAAGGTAGAACGGGAGTGGTTGTTAGGCACGCGTTCATAGGTGAGAATGATGATGAGTGTCATGGATCATCACATTCATCATGTTGAAGTGCAGCGAATATCATAGAATAAGAATAAGCATGAATTGAATAGAAAAATAATAGTACTTTGCATTAAAACTCAAGGTACAACAGAGCTCCACACCGTAATCTATGGTGTGTAGAAACTCCACCATTGAAAATATATAAGAACAAGGTCTAGGCATGACCGAGAGGCCAGCCTCCAAAACGTGATCAAAGGATCAAAAGATTTTGTAAAAGACGCCTAGTACAATAGTAAAAAGTTCTATTTATACTAAACTAGTTACTAGGGTTTACAAAAATAAGTCAGTGTAGAAATCCACTTCCGGGGCCCACTTTGGTGTGTGCTTGGGCTGAGCTTGAGCTTTACATGTGTAGAGGCTTCTCTTGGGGTTAAACGCCAAGTTGTAACGTGTTTTTGGCGTTTAACTCCGGTTTGTGACGTGTTTCTGGCGTTTTACTCCAGAATGCAGCATGGAACTGGCGTTGAATGCCAGTTTGCGTCCTCTAAAATCGAATAAAGTATAGACTATTATATGTTTCTGGAAAGCCCTTAATGTCTACTTTCCAACGCAATTGAGAGCGGGCCATTTTGAGTTTTGTAGCTCCAGAAAATCTATTTAGAGTGCAGGGAGGTCAGAATCCAACAACATCAACAGTCATTTGTCAGCCTCCTATCAGATTTTTGCTCAGGTCCCTCAATTTCAGCCAGAAAATACCTGAAATCATAGAGAAACACACAAACTCATAGTAAAGTCCAGAAATGTGAATTTTTCATAAAAGCTAATAAAAACATCCCTAAAAGTAGCTAGATCCTACTAAAAACTTCCTAAAAATAATGGCAAAAAGCATATAAATTATCCGTTCATCAACAGATATTCAACTATCATTGTAGAAAATTATTCAACCTTTTGGAAGGAATGTACATCATCAACAAAGAAAAGCACAAAAGCTGAGGAGGATGATGAAGGACTAAGCAATAAGATGCCAAAAAGTTGTATTATTACTCAATTGTTTATGCCTAGAAGTGCTAATTGTGCCCCTTTTTGATTTAGTTTACCCCTGTCTGCATCTTGTTTGTTTATTTTTTTTATTAAGTAATCTAACCTAAGTGTCTGATTCATTTACATCTACTTGAATACATGTCTTGTCCCTTTGTTTTTGCTTGAATAAAAGAAAATGTTGAAACAGAAAGTAGAAATTATCCAATTTGGTAGAAATGATAATAAAGTTCAGTGGTGGTATATATGTGTGACTGTTTAAGAAAGCTCACTAATACAGGATAAGGGATAGGATGTTCCTTTATAGTATGAACTAGGCTACTGTTTGTGAACTCTTAATTAATAATTATCCTTGGAAAAAAAGAAGAAGTAAGAAGGAAAAGAAGAAAAGACAAGAATCGGAAACAAACAAATGAAAAGAACAAATAATAAGGCTAGACACCAATAGCTTGGACCTTAGGACATATGCTTGTGGTGCATTTTGTGCTGGGATCTGCTTGGACAATTAGGTTCTAAGGAGTATTTTAAAACTTGGTAACTTGGGTTAATTAATCCGGGATTATCAACTGAAAGTCCATTATCAAGAGCAACCTAGTTACAAGGCATTTAGTAACCCAAAGAGGTGCTGGGCATCAATGTCTTAGGATGAATTGTGAGCCAAGTGTCTGTGGTGAAGATGTGTTTACTGAAAAACAAAGCTAAAAAGTTGATGCAACACATAACACTTGGCTGTGAATAAAAGTAAGCTTCTCAATAGAAAAACAAAAGAAAATCAAACACCAAGGATGGATGAATAATAAGGTTCACAGCAGAAACTTTGGTTACAACATAAAGGATATCTCAAACCTATAAACTAATAAAAGTAGAGCTTCAATTACATTCTGCATGAAACCCCATGAACTTGTGTTGAATACTTTCAAATAAGGATGATTATATCTTTCTGTTTTCTTTCATTTTTCTCATATTCTACAGCTTGTTTAGGGACAAGCAAGATTTAAGTTTGGTATTGTGGTGACAAGTCATCTTAGGCTAGTTTTACTAGCATTTTTATTTGTTTCTATTAGGTTTCATGCACTTTCTTGCACAATAAGTAAGTGATTGGAGTGGAATTTCATGTTTATCTTGATTCAACCAAACATTATTAATTTTGTAGAAAATCATGAGATTTATGCAAGAATTAAGTGATTATTATGAATGATGCAAAACCTTATGATTTTGGTGAGACTTTGATTGCATGTTTGATTGGTGGCAGGTGAAATGATGAAAAGAAAAAAAAGGAAAGAATCAAGAAGTAGGAGAACGCTACATTCATTTCATGAACGCTACGTTCATAAGTCGCGCGCACGCGTACAAGACGCTTATGCGCGGGGAAGCATTTTGGGAGATCCACGAGTATGCACGCATGGCGCGCACGCGTAGGTGAAGGATTAGCGTTCTCAAGCCAAGAATGCTACGTTCACTTTGAATGAATGCATGTGATACTTTCAGAATTTGAATTTGAATTTGATCATCGAAGCGCACGCGTGCACGACACGCACGCGTTGATGCGACAAAAGTGGTGGTTGGCGCAAACGCATACATGGTGCTGGACCACAAAAGTGATATTTTACCATCCAAGCGCACGTGCAAAGGACGCGCACGCGTGAGGAGGATTCATGGTGCGAATGTAGCGTTCAATTAATGAACGCTCCCAAGGGACGCGCTGACGTTAGGATTTTTGCTACTAAAGAATTTATAAAAATATTCGCGTTGTAGATATAGCTTCTAAACTAACAGAAATCCCTTCGTACAAAAGTTTTGGTTGTCACAAGTAACAAACCCCTTTAAAATTGATAACCGAGTATTTAAACCTCGGGTCGTCTTCTCAAGGAATTGCAGGGAGGTATGTTCTTATTATTGGCTATGAAAAAGGTAAAATTGGGGTTTTGAGAATGAGGAATAAATATGGTAAATAATTTAATTGACAATTAAAATAAATAAATACTGTAAAGCAAACCCTTTGGCAAGGTAGGAGAAATTGGAAGTCCAGACTTAGTTATTCTTATCAATAATAATAAAAGTTGAATCTTAATTCCACTTAGTCAACCTTTACTAAAGCAAAGGAAAGTCAATGGACTAATTAGTTGACCTTCGAATCCTATTTATTTCCTAAGAAAAGGTTGGGATTATTGAAGTTCAATTCAATTAGCAAAGATAACAGTTATCAATTATGTTGAGCTAAGATAACTCCTGAGTTACTGATTTCTCAACCAAGACCAAAGGGAAAAGAAATTAAATCTGCTGGAATAAAAATTGTCTTCAGATTGGGAATAATCAATGGCATAAATAAAGAAAGTAATATTAAACTAAAATACCTCAAATAGCATTAAATAAGAAAATCATAACATGAATGTAGCATAAGCTAAATAGGCAACATAACTAATACAAGCAAGCATTAAAGTATCTGAGAGTAAGAGATAAATATAAAGTAAAAGAACATTGAACTTGGGATCGAGAGTCACTCCTAAAACTAAAAGAAGTCCTAAATCCTAATTTCTAAAAACCCTCCCTAAATCCTAAGAGAGAGGAGAGAACCTCTCTCTCTAAAAACTACATCTAAAACATGAAAAGTGAATTATGAAAAGCATGGTCTGAAGTGATGCATTCCCCCACTTTATAGCCTCTAATCTGTGTTTTCTGGACTGAGAACTGGGTCAAAAACAGCCCAGAAGTCACTTTCAACTCTTTCTGGTCCGTACAGGTCGCGGCCAAGTGACGCGGAGGCGTCGGCCACGCGGCCGCGCGGGTTGAAGTTCGCGGATGCGATGCGTCCGCGTGAATCACGCGTTCGCGTCGCCTAGCGTCAGGGCAACTGTGGCATATTATATATCAAATCGAAGCCCCGGACGTTAGCTTTCTAACACAACTAGAACCGCATCGTTTGGAGCTCTATAGCTAAAGTTATAGCTGTTTGCGTGCAAAGAGGTCAGGCTGGACAACTTAGCAGTTTCTCCAACTTATTGTATTCCTTCCATTTTTGTATTCTTCCTTTCCATCCTCTGAGCCATTCCTGCCCTAAAATATCTGAAAACACTTAACACACATATCAAGGCATCTAATGGTAATAAGAGAGGATTAAACATAGGGAACTTAAGGCCAAAGAAGCATGTTTTCAATCAAAACACATAATTAGGAAGGCAAATGTAAAACCATGCAAATAGTATGAATAAGTGGGTAAAGAGTTGATAAAATCCACTCAATTAAGCACAAGATAAACCATAAAATAGTGGTTTATCAACCTCCCCACACTTAAACAATAGCATGTCCTCATGCTAAGCCCAAGAGAAACTATAAAGATGAAGAGGAATGGTAGGATGTATGAAATGCAACCTATCTATATGAATGCAACTACATGCAAAAATGTTTCTACCTACTTGGTTAAAAATAAATAAGTTCTTCAAGACAAATATGAATTAAATTCCACTAATTCAAATCACAGAACAAAAAGCAAGTAAACTTGTAAGAAGATAGCTAATGAAAGGAGGGAACATAAAATCAAGCATTGAACCCTCACTAGTAGTGTATATCACTCTAATCTCTCAAGTGTCTAGGGTCAATCACTCTATTCTTCTCTAATCGTGCTTTCTAAACTTTTGTTCCTCATCTAATCAATCAACAAATATTTAGCATACCAATGCAAACATCATGAGGTCTTTTCAGGGTTGTAATGGGGCTGAGGTAAAGGTAAGGGTATATATAAGGCTAAGTGAGCTAATTAAGTGAATCCTTGATTAGTCTAAGATCTACCTAACATACATACTTTGTAAAGCAAAGCTTCTTTACCTATTCTCCCATATTTTTTCCACTTTTGATGTTACATGCTCATGTATTAGTTTTAATTTTGTCCCATGTGCATTGCTTTATTTTGCATTTGGGGAATTCTTTTGTATCCCCTTTATTCAAATACTGAATTAATTTTTTTTAATGCACATGGTAAATCAATTATTTTGATTTCACATGAGCATGCTTCTCAAAATGTTTATTTTGAATTATTTCATTCTTTTCAGCTTCCTACCCTTTGTTTTTATCATCCATGTTTCCAATAGGTTTCCCACACTTAAACAATTACACAATTTCTATCTTAAGCTAACCAAGGATTCAACTTGAGATTTTAAATTTGTTTTTCTGCTTAAGGCTAGCGTTGTGGTTTATAGAATAAGAGGGAATTAAAGGCTCAAGGGGGCTAACAAGGGTGATGTAAAAGGTAGGCTAATTTTGGGATAAGTGATCTAGAATCAAACAATGGCCTCAATCATATGCAAGCATGTAAATATATTAAATATTGGACATATAGAATGGAACAAAGCAAAGATTAAAATTATAGAGAAGAAAACACACAAGAATAAAAATTTATGGTTAAATAATGTAACCATATAAATAAGCTCAAAATCTCACAGGTTGTGTGTTCTTTGGCTTAAAAACCATATTCCAAATACAACTTCAAAACAAGTTTAACACAAATTTTTCAATTTAAATTAGTGAAATACTATAAAAATTTCTTGAAAAAGAAAATATTTCTTCAACCAAGTGGTAAAATATGCACAAAATCAAATAAATATGCAAATGCAACAACTAGCTACAAAGAAAATTTAAACATTGGTGTTGAGACAAGAAAGTACTAACCCATGAAGATCGGTGTCGACCTCCCCACACTTAAAGATTGCACCGTCCTCGGTACATGCTAAGATGAACAAGTGGATGGCTGCTCCAACTGATGCCTTTCTCCAAAGATTGTGCAGGTGGACTTGTTTGTCTTCCCATTAAGAAGCTTTTCCTCTCCCTTCGTGGTGGCCATCTTGAAAGAAGAGGGAAAAGAAGAAAAGTAACCCAAAAATAAAGATAGAGAATAAATAAAATATGGGTGTTAATTCCAGATAATAAGGGTCTCAATTACATGGTAGCTACAACATGCAAGTGAGAAAACAGTAGAAGTACATGGCAAAGCAAGTGTGCAAAAATTTGCAACAATGGGAAAGAGAGTGCAAGATAATATAAATTCATGTCAATGCAAAATTAATACAAATATCATAAAAGAATAGCATTGACTTAAACAATATTACCCAACAGTGTAAAACAAGTCACTGAGTACCAAAATAATACCAGAAAATACACAACAGTTGAATATGAACAAGTAACACCAATGGAAAAATTAATAAATTTAGAAAAGAAAATAAAAATTATGCACAAAATGAAGATGCAATGAATGAAATATGTAAATAAATTAAGTAAAATAAAATAAGAGATAAGAAGAATGAGAAGGGAAATAAGTGAGTGAGAAAGGAGGGAGGGAAAAATTAGGATTGGGGAAAAAAAGATAAGATATGTGGCAAATTAGGATAAGCTGTGCGGCGCAAGTGACGCGGACGCGTGGGGCACGCGGTCGGGTGACTTGCGCTTTAAGTTAATCGACGCGGTCGCGTCGGTCATGCGGTCGCGTGACACAATTCATGCTACTGGCGCGAAGGCAGCCTCGCGCTCGCACAACTCTCTGTTCAAATTATTATTAGTGCCAAATTTTAAGTGTCGCGATCGCATGGGGCATGCGATCGCGTGAGTGGGCTTTAGAAGAAGGTGATGCGGTCGCGTGGGTCACGCGGCTGCGTGGGTAGAATTGTGTGTTCAACACCAATCCAGCACCACTCTAGCACAATAATTGGTTGTGCACCCTTTTACGTCGAAATCCAGGGCACGCGGTCGCGTGAGTGACGCGGTCGCGTAGGAGCCAATGTTCCCACATGACGCGATCGCGTGAGCGACGCGGTCGCGTGGGGTCAAGTTATGCTAAAGGCGCTCCTCCAGCCACGCTTTCGCGTGACTCTCTGTTCAATTATTTTCTCCCCAACGCACGAGTGACGCGGACGCGTCAGCGAGGCTGCCGCATCGCGTTCGTGTTTTCCCTTCTTTTCTTTTCTTTATGATTATGCAGTATGCCGAGTGTAATGCTTAATATGAATGCTATGCATGATTCCAGGTTCAATAAAAATTCAAAAACAAACAAAACATACTAGAATTAAAACTGAAAAGGGACGATCATACCATGGTGGGTTGTCTCCCACCTAGCACTTTTAGTTAAAGTCCTTAAGTTGGACATTCTGGTGAGCTCCTTGTTATGGTGGCTTGTGCTTGTACTGATCCAGGAATCTCCACCAGTGTTTAGAATTCCAGTGGCCTCCGGGGTCCCAAACTAGGCGCAGAAAGCCTTCAAGTAAGTTAAAGCAAGTGACAAGGCCCCAAGAGTGTTGATTTCTAGATTGAATTCCAGGGTCCCAAATCTTGCTTTTGCACCCGTCTTCTTGTTGAGAAATATTGTTCCAACCGGGTGGCAAACAGTCTGAATTCTCACTGAAGCGGCCAAACAACTTCCTAGACCCATTCAGTTGAGCTTTACACCAACATTTGCATTTAAATGTTGAGCACACGACCATGTTGAACCTTGCGGGATAAATCTTATCACTGACCATCTTCTTCATACTCTTAATGCCACAAAGAGCTCTAAGTTGACCAATCGTCTCCAGTAGCCCATATTCAAGTGGAATTAGAAAGCTAAGGGATACGAATTTTACCCACTTGAATGTTGTGAAGGATGATGGCAACTTAGGGGGAGGTGTTTCTAATGAACGTGCAAGCTCCACTCCCTTGTGCTCTTCTTCGACCTCTTCCACCTCTTTGTAATCTTCAATATCAACCTCTTCCTTTTGGTGAATTTCTTCCAATTTAATCTCTTCTTCATTGTTCACCAAGGGCATGGGATGTTGTGTTTCATCTTCTTTAAACTCCATATCAAGTCCAATGGAAGAGGATTCAAATGTAGATAAGACTTCATCAATGATTGAATACATCTCTTGATCGTCTCCTTCAAAGTCTTCAACTATGATATGCTTTGGAGGTTGTACACCCTCCTCAACATCAGCTTCAAACATCTTTCAAGGGTGCCCTATAACTTAACTTTCCCATGGAGGTTCAGTGGTGCACGAAATTGCAATCACACTTTTGCAATTTGCACAACTAACCAGCAAGTGCACTGGGTCGTCCAAGTAATACCTTACGTGAGTAAGGGTCGATCCCATGGAGATTATTGGTTTGAAGCAAGATATATTTATTTTATTATTCTTAGTCAGGATTTCAATTAAAATAATCAGTTTGAATTGTTAGAAAAATAAAAGAGCATGAATTAATTACTTGTAATGCAGTAATGGAGAATATGTTGGAGTTTTGGAGATGCTTTGTCCTCTGAATTCGTGTAACATAATGCTTCCTCACTTTCAAAAGTGCAAAGTTCCTTCCATGGCAAGCTGTGTGTAGGGGGATCACCGTTGTCAATGGCTACCGTCCATCCTCTCAGTGAAAACGTTCCAAATGCTCTGTCACAGCACGGCTAATCATCCGTCGGTTCTCAATCAGGTTGGAATAGAATCCAGTGATTCTTTTGCGTCTGTCACTAACGCCTAGCCTTCAGGAGTTTGAAGCTCGTCACAGTCATTCAATCCTCGAATCCTACTCGGAATACCACAGACAAGGTTTAGACTTTCCGGATTCTCTTGAATGCCGCCATCAGTCTAGCTTATACCACGAAGATTCTGATTAAGGAATCTAAGAGATACGCATTCAATCTAATGTAGAACGGAGGTGGTTGTCAGGCACACGTTCATGGATTGAGGAAGGTGATGAGTGTCACGGATCATCACCTTCTCCATAATTAAGCGCGAATGAACATTTTAGATAGGAACACGCATGTTTGAAGGGAAAACAGAAATAATTGCATTAATTCATCGAGACGCTGCAGAGCTCCTCACCTCCAACAATGGAGTTTAGAGACTCATGCCGTCAAAGAGTATATAATTCAGATCTGAAAATGTCATGAGGTATAAAATAATCCTCTAAAAGTTGTTTAAATACTAAACTAGTAACCTAGGTTTACAGAGAATGAGTAAACTAAGATGGATAGTGCAGAAATCCACTTCTGGGGCCCACTTGGTGTGTATTGGGGCTGAGACTTAAGCTTCTCACGTACCTCGGAATTGATTTAACGCCCAATTGCTGCTTCTCCTGGGCGTTCAACGCCCAGCTGTTGCTTCTTTCTAGCGTTGAACGCCAGGAAGTTATTTGTCACTGGGCATTTTTCTGAACGCCCAGGACGCTGTAATTCTGGTGTTAAATGCCAGAAGGAGCTTCTTTCTAGCGTTCAACGCCCAGAAGATGCTCCTTTCTGGTGTTCAATGCCCAGATGGCTATCCTTACTGACGTTGAACGCCTAGTGGATGCTTCTTTTGGGCGTTCAACGCCCAAAACATTTCTTACTGGCTTTTTCACGCCAGTGAGCTTCCAAATTCCCCTGTAACTCTGTGAATTCAAGCAATTACTATTTTACCTGTTGAAGATACTTTGATATATACCTGTAAAAATCAATTAATTTAACAAAAACAAATAAAATTAAATTTTGTAAATGGCTGGGTTGCCTCCCAACAAGCGCTTCTTTATTGTCTTTAGCTGGACTTATTACTGAGTTTTAATCAAGTCTCGGTTTTGAGCATTCTTGCTCAAAATTGCTTTCAAGATAATGTTTAACTCTTTGTCCATTAACAATGAATTTTTTGTTAGAGTCATTATCCTGAAGCTCTACGTATCCATATGGTGATACACTTGTAATCACATATGGACCTTTCCACCGGGATTTTAATTTCCCGGGGAATAATTTGAGCCTAGAATTAAATAGCAGAACTTTCTGCCCTGGCTCAAAGACTCTGGATGACAATTTCTTATCATGCCATCTTTTCGCTTTCTCTTTGTATATTTTTGCATTCTCGAAAGCATTGAGTCTAAATTCCTCTAGCTCATTTAACTGGAGCAATCGTTTTTCTCCAGCTAACTTGGCATCAAGGTTCAGGAATCTGGTTGCTCAGTAGGCCTTATATTCCAGTTCCACTGGCAAGTGACATGCCTTTCCATACACAAGCTGGTATGGAGAGGTCCCTATAGGGGTCTTGAATGCTGTTCTGTATGCCCACGGAGCATCATCCAAGCTTCTTGCCCAATCCCTTCTACGGTTAATTATAGTCCGTTCCAGGATTCTTTTGAGTTCTCTATTTGAGACTTCAGCTTGCCCATTAGTCTGTGGGTGATATGGAGTGGCCACCCTGTGGCTAACTCCATAACGAACCAAAGCAGAATAGAGTTGTTTATTGCAAAAATGAGTGCCCCCATCACCGATTAGTACTCTAGGGGTGCCAAATCTGCTGAAGATGTGTTTCTGGAGGAATTTTAACACTGTCTTAGTGTCATTAGTGGGTGTAGTAATAGCTTCTACCCATTTGGATACATAATTCGCCGCCACCAGAATATAAGTGTTTGAGTATGATGGTGGGAAAGGTCCCATGAAGTCAATACCCCATACATCAAACAACTCAATCTCCAAGATCCCTTGTTGAGGCATGGCATAACTGTGAGGCAGATTGCCAGATCTTTGGCAACTGTCGCAATTAAGCACAAACACTCGGGAATCTTTATAGAGAGTAGGCCAGTAGAAGCCACATTGGAGGACTCTTGTGGCTGTTCGCTCACTTCCAAAATGTCCTCCATACTGTGATCCATGGCAGTGCTATAGGATCCTCTGTGCTTCTTCTTTAGGCACACATCTACGGATTACTCCGTCTGCACATCTCATGAAGAGATATGGTTCATCCCAAAGATAGTACTTTGCATCCGTGATCAACTTCTTTGATTGCTGCCTACTGTACTCTTTGGGTATGAACCTTACTGCCTTGTAGTTTCCAATGTCTGCAAACCATGGCACTTCCTGAATGGCAAAGAGTTGCTCATCCGGAAAGGTTTCAGAGATCTCAGTAAGAGGGAGGGACACCCCTTCTACTGGTTCTATTCGGGACAGGTGATCTGCAACTTGGTTTTCTGTCCCTTTTCTGTCTCTTATTTCTATATCAAACTCTTGCAGAAGCAACACCCATCTGATAAGTCTGGGTTTTGAATCCTGCTTTGTGAGTAGATATTTAAGAGCAGCATGATCAGTGTACACAATCACTTTTGATCCTACTAAATAAGATCTAAACTTGTCAATAGCGTAAACCACTGCAAGCAGCTCTTTTTCTGTGGTTGTGTAATTCTTCTGTGCGTCATTTAAAACACGACTGGCATAGTAAATGACGTGCAGAAGCTTGTCATGTCTCTGTCCCAACACTGCACCAATGGCATGGTCACTGGCATCACACATTAATTCAAATGGTAATGTCTAGTCTGGTGCAGAGATGACTGGTGCTGTGACCAGCTTAGCTTTCAGAGTCTCAAACGCCTGCAGACACTCCTTATCAAAGATAAATGGCGTGTCAGCAGCTAGCAGATTACTTAGAGGTTTGGCAATTTTTGAAAAATCTTTTATAAACCTCCTATAGAATCCTGCATGCCCCAGAAAGCTTCTGATTGCCTTAACATTGGCTGGTGGTGGTAATTTTTCATTTACCTCTACCTTAGCTTGATCCACCTCTATTCCTCTGTTCGAGATTTTGTCCCCAAGGACAATTCCTTCAGTCACCATAAAGTGACATTTCTCCCAGTTTAAAACTAGGTTGGTCTCTTGGCATCACTTTAGAACAAGTGCTAGATGGTCAAGACAGGAGCTGAATGAGTCTCCAAATACTGAAAAGTCATCCATGAAGACTTTCAGAAATTTTTCTACCATATCAGAGAAAATTGAGAGCATGCACCTTTGAAAGGTTGCAGGTGCATTGCACAAGCCAAATGGCATCCTTCTGTATGCAAATACTCCGGATGGACATGTGAATGCCGTTTTCTCTTGATCTTTTGGATCTACTGCAATTTGATTATAACCTAAATATCCATCCAGGAAGCAGTAGTATTCATGACCTGCTAGTCTTTCTAGCATCTGGTCTATCAATGGTAAAGGAAAATGATCTTTTCTGGTAGCTGTATTGAGCCTTCTATAATCAATACACATACGCCACCCTGTAACTGTTCTTGTAGGAACCAGTTCATTTTTTTCATTATGAACCACTATCATGCTACCTTTCTTAGGGACGACTTGGACAGGGCTTACCCAAGGGCTATCAAAAATAGGATAAATAATCCCAGCCTCTAGTAATTTAGTGACCTCTTTCTGCACCACCTCCTTCATGGCTGGATTCAGCCGCCTTTGTGGTTGAACCACTGGCTTGGCGTCACCCTCCAGTAAGATCTTGTGCATGCATCTGGCTGGGCTAATGCCCTTGAGATCACTAATGGACCACCCAAGAGCTGTCTTGTGTGTCCTTAGCACTTGAATTAGTGCTTCCTCTTCCTGTGGCTCTAAGGTAGAGCTCATGATTACAGGAAAGGTATCACCTTCTTCCAGAAATGCATATTTCAGGGATGGTGGTAATGGTTTGAGCTCGGGTTTGGGAGGTTTCTCCTCTTCTTGAGGGATTTTCAGAGGTTCTATTATTTTTTCTGGTTCCTCCAGATCAAGCGGAACATCTTTAAAGATATCCTCTAGCTCTGATTCGAGACTCTCAGCCATATTGACTTCTTTTACCAGAGAGTCAATAATATCAACGCTCATGCAGTCATTTTGGGTGTCTGGATGCTGATGAGCGGATATTTTATACGCTTTTTGGGGGTAATTTCATGTAGATTTTAGTATGTTTTAGTCAGTTTTTAATAAAATATTATTAGTTTTTAGGCAAAAATCATATTTCTGGACTTTACTATGAGTTTGTGTGTTTTTCTGTGATTTCAGGTATTTTCTGGCTGAAATTGATGGAGTTGAGCAAAAATCTGAATTAGGCTGAAAAAGGACTGCTGATGTTGTTGGATCCTGACCTCCCTGCACTCAGAATGGATTTTTTGGAGCTACAGAAGCCCAATTGGCGCGCTCTCAACGGCGTTGGAAAGTAGACATCTAGGGCTTTCCATCAATATATAATAGTCCATACTTTGCGCGAAGATAAACGACGTAACATGGCGTTGAACGCCAAGTACATGCTGCTGTCTGGAGTTAAACGCCAGAAACACGTCATGATCCGGAGTTGAACGCCCAAAACACATTATAACTTGGAGTTTAACTCCAAGTAAAGCCTCAGCTCGTGGATAGCTTTAGTCTCAGCCCCAGCACACACCAAGTGGGCCCCAGAAGTGGATTTCTGCACCAATTATCTTAGTTTACTCATATTCTGTAATCCTAAGTTACTAGTTTACTATAAAAACAACCTTTAGAGACTTATCTTGTACCTCATGACATTTTTAGATCTGAATTTTAGACACTTTGACGGCATGAGTCTCTAAACTCCATTGTTGGGGGTGAGGAGCTCTGCAGCGTCTCAATGAATTAATGCAATTGTTTCTATTTCACTCAAACGTGTGTATGGTCCGATCTAAGATGTTTATTCGTGCTTAATTGTGAAGGAGGTGATGATCCGTGACACTCATCACCTCCCTCAATCCATGAACGTGTGCCTGACAAACACCTCCGTTCTACATCAGACTGAATGAGCTTCTCTTAGATTCCTTAATCAGAATCTCCGCGGTATAAGCTAGAATTGATGGCGGCCATTCTTGAGGATCCGGAAGGTCTAAACCTTGTCTGTGGTATTCCGAGTAGGATTCAAGGATTGAATGACTGTGACGCGCTTCAAACTCGCGATTGCTGGGCGTGATGACAAACGCAAAAGGATCAATGGATCCTATTCCAACATGATCGAGAACCAACAGCTGATTAGCCATGCTGTGACAGAGCATCTGGACCGTTTTCACTGAGAGGATGGGAGGTAGCCACTGACAATGGTGACACCCTACATACAGCTTGCTGTAGACGTGCTTTACAAACAATTGAGTTGAATATTACATTGCAGGAATTCAGAGAACAAAGCATCTCCAAAACTCCAACATATTCCCCACTACTGCACAACAAGTAACGATTTTATTCTCTTTTATTTTTTTTCCAATCTAATAATTCCAACTGATAATTTTGATTGACATCCTGACTAAGAATAATAAAATAAATATAGCTTGCTTCAAACCAACAATCTCCGTGGGATTCGACCCTTACTCACGTAAGGTATTACTTGGACGACCCAGTGCACTTGCTGGTTAGTTGTGCGGATTGCAAAAAGTGTTATTGCAATTTCGTGCACCAAGTTTTTGGCGCCGTTGCCGGGGATTGTTCGAGTTTGAACAAACTAAAGGTTTATTTTATTTCTTAGATTAGGAATAATTTATTTTTGTTGTTATAGAGTCATTAAATTCTGATAGGATAGTTTCTCTTCAAAATTTCTTTTCAAAAATATTATTTTTCTTAATTAATTGTTAATTTTCGTGAGTTTAGTGTCTTGTTCTAAGTTTGGTGTCAATTTCATATTTTATATTTTTCTTTAAATTTTCGAATTTGTGTTCTTTGTTCTTCATTGATCTTCAAGTTGTTCTTGTTTATTTTTCTTGTTTGATCTTGAGTTTTTCTTGTTTTGTGTCTTTTCTTGTTTTTCTTGTGCTTTTTCAAAATATTAACTTTCAAAAATTGTACTTTTATCCATAAATATAATACATTTTTAAAATCAACACTGAAGTTACTGCCCAATTGGCTGGAGCATTAGGAGTTGTTCTTGATAATTGGGTATCTTCTTTGGAATCTTTTTCAAAAAATTAATTTTTCTTTGATTGAATCTTGTGCCAAACTCTAAGTTTGGTGTTTCCTTGCTAATTTTTCTTTAATTTTCGAAAATTTGTCTTGGTTTTCTAAAAATTTTAAGTTTGGTGTTCTTTCTTTTGTTCTTGGTGTTCTTGTGAATCTTCAAGGTGTTCTTGAGTCTTTCTTGTGTTTTAATCTTAAAATTTTAAGTTTGGTGTTCCTTGGTGTTTTTCCTCCAAAATTTTCGAAAATAAGGAGCATCGGATCTAAAAATTTTAAGTCTTGTGTCTTTTGTGTGTTTTTCTCTTTCATCATAAAATTCAAAAAAAAATATCTTTTCTAACTAATTTTGAACTACATTTTCGAAAATTTTATATAAAAATTCAGATTTCAATTTCAAAATATTTTCAATTTCTTTTATTTATTTTGTTTTTATTTTATTTTATAAAAATTAATTTTTATAAAATAAATAATATCAACATACATATCATCTCCTTTATTCCATCATGGAATTAAGTGGGAATGAACAGTCCAGGAGGACTCTGGGGTCATATGCTAACCCTACTACTGCTTCATATGGGAGTAGTATCTGTATACCCTCCATTGGAGTTAGTAGCTTTGAGTTGAATCCTCAGCTCATTATCATGGTGCAGCAAAACTGCCAGTATTCCGGTCTTCCACAGGAAGAACCTACAGAGTTTCTGGCACAATTTTTACAAATTGCTGACACAGTGCATGATAAGGAAGTAGATCAAGATGTCTACAGATTATTACTGTTCCCATTTGCTGTAAAAGATCAAGCTAAGAGGTGGTTAAATAACCAGCCTAAGAACAGCATAAAAACATGGAAACAGCTGTCAGAAAAATTCCTGAATCACTATTTCCCTCCAAAATGGATGACACAGCTAAGGCTAAGCATCCAAGGCTTCAAACAAGGAGATAATGAATCCCTTTATGATGCCTGGGAGAGATACAGAGAGATACTAAGAAAATGCCCCTCTGAAATGTTTTCAGAGTGGGTGCAATTAGACATCTTCTACTATGGGCTTACAGAAAAAGCTCAGATTTCTCTAGACCACTCAGCTGGTGGATCTATACATATGAGAAAAACAATTGAAGAAGCTCAAGAGCTTATTGATACAGTTGCCAGAAATCAACATATGTACCTAAGCATTGAATCCTCCATGAAAGAAGAAGCTAAAACAGTAACTGCTGAACTCAGTCCTGTGGATCAGGCTAATGAATTCAATCAGCAATTAGACTTTCTAACCCAGCAGGTATCCGAATTCAAGGAAATACTAAAGGAAACAAGAATGCCTAACAGGAACATGGAAGTACAGTTAAAGCAAACAGAAAAGCAACTGTCAAAACAAATAGCAGAAGAATACCAAGCAGTTCAACTAAGAAGTGGAAAAACATTAAATACCTCACTTCAAAGTAGCAGGAAGCCAATAAATGAACAAATGGCCAATCAAAATCCCTCTGAGGACAATCAGAGCCCAGAGAGGAACAATACTGGCGCTGAACGCCCAGACCATGCTCATTCCTAGCGTTCAACGCCAGAAACAAGCATGAATCCGGCATTGAACGCCCAAAGGGAGCATAGTTCTGGCGTTCAGACGCCAGTAACAAATAAGGAGTTGGCGTTTAACGCCACTCCAGCTTCCACCCCTGGCATTCAAACGTCAGTAGAAAATCAGTCACATACAAGTGCTGATAACAACCCCTCTAAAAAGGCTTCCCAACCCACTTCTACAGGCAATAAACCTGCAGCAACTAAGGTTGAGGAATACAAAGCCAAAATGCCTTATCCTCAAAAACTCCGCCAAGCGGAACAGGATAAGCAATTTGCCTACTTTGTAGACTATTTCAGGACTCTTTAAATAAAGATTCCGTTTGCAGAAGCACTTGAGCAAATACCCTCTTATGCTAAGTTCATGAAAGAGATCTTAAGTCATAAGAAGGATTGGAGGGAGACTGAAAAAGTTTACCTCACTGAAGAATGCAGTGCAGTCACTCTGAAAAGCTTACCTGAGAAGCTTAAAGATCCAAGGAGCTTTATGATACCATGCACATTAGAGGGTACTTGTACCAAGCAAGCCTTATGTGATCTTGGGGCAAGTATCAACCTAATACCTGCATCTACTATCAGAAAGCTTGGTTTGACTGAAGAAATCAAACCAACCAGGATATGTCTTCAACTTGCTGATGGCTCCATTAAATACCCATCAGGCGTGATTGAAGACATGATTGTCAAGGTTGGGCCATTTGCCTTTCCTACTGACTTTATGGTGCTGGAAATGGAGGAGCACAAGAGTGCAACTCTCATTCTAGGAAGACCTTTCCTAGCAACTGGCCGAACCCTCATTGATGTCCAAAAAGGGGAAGTAACCTTGAGAGTCAATGAGGAGGAGTTTAAGTTAAATGTTGTCAAAGCCATGCAACATCCAGACACCCCAAATGACTGCATGAGTGTTGATATTATTGACTCTCTGGTAAGAGAGGTCAATATGGCTGAGAGTCTCGAATCAGAGCTAGAGGACATCTTTAAAGATGTTCAGCCTGATTTGGAGGAATCAGAGAAAATAATAGAACCTCTGAAAATGCCTCAAGAAGAGGAGAAACCTCTAAAACCCGAACTCAAACCATTACCACCATCCCTGAAATATGCATTTCTGGGAGAAGGTGATACCTTCCCTGTAATCATAAGCTCTATCTTAGAGCCACAGGAAGAGGAAGCACTAATTCAAGTGCTAAGGACACACAAGACAGCTCTTGGGTGGTCCATCAGTGATCTTAAGGGCATTAGCCCAGCCAGATGCATACACAAGATCCTATTGGAGGGTGACGCCAAGCCCGTGGTTCAACCACAAAGGCGGCTGAATCCAGCCATGAAGGAAGTGGTGCAGAAGGAGGTCACTAAATTACTAGAGGTTGGGATTATTTATCCTATTTCTGACAGCCCCTGGGTGAGCCCTATTCAAGTTGTCCCTAAGAAAGGTGGCATGACAGTGGTTCACAATGAAAAAAATGAACTGGTTCCTACAAGAACAGTTACAGGGTGGCGTATGTGTATTGATTATAGAAGGCTCAATACAGCTACCAGAAAGGATCATTTTCCTTTACCATTCATAGACCAGATGCTAGAAAGACTGGCAGGTCATGAATACTACTGCTTCCTGGATGGATATTCAGGTTATAATCAAATTGCAGTAGATCCAAAAGATCAAGAGAAAACGGCATTCACATGTCCATCTGGAGTATTTGCATACAGAAGGATGCCATTTGGTCTGTGCAATGCACCTGCAACCTTTCAGAGGTGCATGCTCTCAATTTTCTCTGATATGGTGGAAAAATTTCTGGAAGTCTTCATGGATGACTTTTCAGTATTTGGAGACTCATTCAGCTCCTGTCTTGACCATCTAGCACTTGTTCTAAAGAGATGCCAAGAGACTAACCTGGTTTTAAACTGGGAAAAATGCCACTTTATGGTGACTGAAGGAATTGTCCTTGGGCACAAAATCTCGAACAAGGGGATAGAGGTGGATCAAGCTAAGGTAGAGGTAATTGAAAAATTACCACCACCTGCCAATGTTAAGGCAATCAGAAGCTTTCTGGGGCATGCAGGATTCTATAGGAGGTTTATAAAGGATTTTTCAAAAATCGCCAAACCTCTGAGCAACCTGCTAGCTGCTGACACGCCATTTATCTTTGATAAAGAGTGTCTGCAGGCATTTGAGACTCTGAAAGCTAAATTGGTTACAGCACCAATCATCTCTGCACCAGACTGGACATTACCATTTGAATTGATGTGTGATGCCAATGCCATGCCATTGGTGCAGTGTTGGGACAAAGGCATGACAAGCTTCTGCACGTCATTTACTATGCCAGCCGTGTTCTAAATGACGCACAGAAGAATTACACAACCACAGAAAAAGAGCTACTTGCAGTGGTTTACGCCATTGACAAATTCAGATCCTATTTAGTAGGATCAAAAGTGATTGTGTACACTAATCATGCTGCTCTTAAATATCTACTCACAAAGCAGGATTCAAAACCCAGACTCATCAGATGAGTGTTGCTTCTGCAAGAGTTTGATATAGAAATAAGAGACAGAAAAGGGACAGAGAATCAAGTAGCAGATCACCTGTCCCGAATAGAACCAGTAGAAGGGGCGTCCCTCCCTCTCACTGAGATCTCTGAAACTTTTCCGGATGAGCAACTCTTTGCCATCCAGGAAGTGCCATGGTTTGCAGACATTGCAAACTACAAGGCAGTAAGATTCATACCCAAAGAGTACAGTAGGCTGCAATCCAAGAAATTGATCACAGATGCAAAGTACTATCTTTGGGATGAACCATATCTCTTCAAGAGATGTGCAGACGGAGTAATCCGTAGATGTGTGCCTAAGTAAGAAGCACAGAAGATTCTATGGCACTGCCATGGATCACAGTATGGAGGACATTTTGGAAGTGAGCGAACAGCCACAAGAGTCCTCCAATGTGGCTTCTACTGGCCTACTCTCTATAAAGATTCCCGAGCATTTGTACTTAATTGTGACAGTTGCCAAAGATCTGGCAATCTGCCTCACAGTTATGCCATGCCTCAACAAGGAATCTTGGAGATTGAGTTGTTTGATGTATGGGGTATTGACTTCATGGGACCTTTCCCACCATCATACTCAAACACTTATATTCTGGTGGCAGTGGATTATGTATCCAAATGGGTGGAGGCTATTGCAACACCCACTAATGACACTAAAACAGTGTTAAAATTCCTCCAGAAACACATCTTCAGCAGATTTGGTACCCCTAGAGTATTAATCAGTGATGGGGGCAGTCATTTCTGCAATAAACAGCTTTACTCTGCTTTGGTTCGTTATGGAGTTAGCCACAGGGTAGCCACTCCATACGATCCACAGACTCATGGGCAAGCTGAAGTCTCAAATAGAGAACTCAAAAGAATCCTGGAACGGACTGTAATTAACCGTAGAAGGGATTGGGCAAGGAGCTTGGATGATGCTCTGTGGGCATACAGAACAGCATTCAAGACCCCTATAGGGACCTCTCCATACCAGCTTGTGTATGGAAAGGCATGTCACTTGCTAGTGGAACTGGAACATAAGGCCTACTGGGCAACCAGATTCCTGAACCTTGATGCCAAGTTAGCTGGAGAAAAATGATTACTCCAGTTAAATGAGCTAGAGGAATTTAGACTCAATGCTTTCGAAAATGCAAAAATTTACAAAGAGAAAGCAAAAAGATGGCATGATAAGAGACTATCATCCAGAGTCTTTGAGCCAGGGCAGAAAGTTTTGCTATTCAATTCTAGGCTCAAATTATTCCCCGGGAAATTAAAGTCCCGGTGGAGAGGTCCATATGTGATTACAAGTGTATCACCGTATGGATACGTAGAGCTTCAGGATAATGACTCTAACAAAAAGTTCATTGTTAATGGACAGAGAATTAAACATTATCCTGAAAGCAATTTTGAGCAAGAATGCTCAAAACTGAGACTTGATTAGAGTTCAGTAATAGTCCAGCTAAAGACAATAGAGAAGCGCTTGCTGGGAGGCAACCCAGCCATTTACAAAGTTTATTTACTAATTAAATAAATTTCTTTTTCTTTACAGGTATGCGTCAAGGTATCTTCAAAAGGTAAAATAGCAATCGATTGGATTCACAGAGTTACAAGGGAATTTGGAAGCTCACTGGCCTGAAAAAGCCAGTAAGAAACATTTTGGGCGTTGAACGCCCAAAAGAAGCACCCACTGGGCGTTCAACGCCAGTAAGGGTAGCCATCTGGGCGTTAAACGCCAGAAAGGAGCATCTTCTGGGCGTTGAACGCCAGAAAGAAGCACCTTCTGGGCGTTTAACGCCAGAACCACAGCATCCTGGGCGTTTAGAAAAACACCCAGTGACAAAGGACTTCCTGGCGTTCAACGCCATAAAGAAGCAGCAACTGGGCGTTGAACGCCCAGGAGAAGCATCAATTGGGCGTTAAACGCCCAAAACATGCAGCGTTTGGGCGTTTAACGCCAGGATGGTGGGGAGGAGGTAAAATTCGTTTTTCTTCCAAAATTTTCTAATTTTTATGTTTTAATTCATGATTTCTTGCATAAACATGTTTCCAAATATCATCCTTCAATTTCAAAAATTTTAATCCTAATTTCTAAAATCTCTAATTTCTGAAATCCCTACTTCAAAGATTTTACATGCATCTTAATCCATAAAGACAATTGATTTTCAATCCAATCCAACTCTTTTTCCAATTTCTTTTCAAACTTCTTTATCTTTTAAAATCTTTTTCAAATTATATTTTTCAAATTTATTTTTAAATATCATTCATATCTTTTTAAATTATATCCTTTTCTTATCATGTTTATCTTTTATAAATCATATCGTTTATCTTATATCTTTTTCTTATTTTCGAATTCCCACCCCCTCCCTTTATAACCACTTTCGGCGCCACTCTCACCATCCACCATTCCACACTTGCTCTCCTCCTATTCCCCTTCTCTCTTTTCTTTTGCTTGAGGACAAGCAAACCTCTAAGTTTGGTGTGCTTATCCGTGATCACAAAAACACTCTCACTTTGATCATGGCCCCTAAAGGAAAACAACCCAACCCAAGAGGTAAGAAAGAGAATATTCCAAAGCCACTTTGGAATCAAGGGAAGTTCTTAACTAAAGAACATTCAGACCACTACTACAAAATAATGAGTCACAGATCAGTAATCCCGGAAGTTAAATTTGACCTGAAGGAAGATGAATATCCGGAGATCCAAGAGCAAATTCGAAACAGGAACTGGGAAATCCTAGCCAATCCTGAAACGAAAATGGGAAGGAACATGGTTCAGGAGTTCTATGCTAATCTATGGCAGACAGACAAGCAAAGAATAATTGGAGCTGCTCTCTATGACCATCGGACCTTAGTCAGAGGGAAGATTGTTCATATCCATCCTGACAAAATCAGGGAGATCTTTAAGCTCCCTCAACTGAAAGATGACCCAGACTCCTTTAATAGGAGAATGATGAGGGTAAATAAAGGTCTGAACAAGATTCTAGAGGATATATGCATCCCCGAAGCCAGGTGGACCACCAGCACGACTGGCATCCCAAATCAACTCAAAAGAGAAGATCTCAAACCAGTAGCCAGAGGCTGGCTGGATTTTATTTTTTCTTTCCATTTTACCCACCAGCAACCGTTCTGAAGTTACTGTTAAAAGAGCAGTGATGATTCACTGCATCATGTTGGGAAAAGAAGTAGAAGTCCATCAACTGATCTCGTGTGAACTATACAAAATAGCAAACAAAAATTTCAAGGATGCCAGATTAGCCTATCCAAGCTTAATTTCTATACTCTGCAGAGATGCTGGAGTGAAGATGGGAATAACAGAGTATATCTCAGTTGAAAGGCCAATCACTAGAATATCAATGGACAGACAACAGCTGCAGGACGATCCAATCAAGAGGAGAGCACAGGAAGTCCTCCCAGAACTTCCTCAATTCGAATATTGGGAACATATTGAAGCATCTATTTCCAAACTCCAAGAATCTATGAACCAAATAAAGGAAGAACAGAACAATCAAAGCAGCATGCTTTGCAAACTTCTTAAGGAACAAGAAGAGCAAGGGCGTGATTTAAGGGAGCTGAAGCGCCAGAAATTAATCCTTGAAGGACCAAGCATCCCACAGATCGGAGGAACATCTACTTCTTAAAACACAGGTTGTTGAGTTCTAATTTTAGCTTTAATTCTGTGATAGTGTTATTATAGAAATTTACCTTAGAAGATATATAGTAGTAGTAGTAATTAGCATATCTATTCTGGTTTTATTTCCAATTAAGTTATAATTTATTTTTCTCATCATCATCAGACATGAATAAAGTAGTAGATTTTTAGAATAAAGAAGTAATTTATATTTTTCGAGTTCTTAATAATAAAAATTATAATTAATTACACGTGGTGGCAATACTTTTTGTTCTCTAAATGAATGTTTGAACAGTGCATAATTTTTATCTTGAATTTTATGAATATTGGCTCCTGAAAGAATGAGGAACACGAAAAATATTATTGATGATCTGAAAAATCATGAAATTGATTCTTGAAGCAAGAAAGAGCAGTTCAAAAAAAAAATTACAAGAAATCATTGGATCAAGAAAAGGAATAAAAGCCAATAGCCCTTAAAACCAAAAGGCAAGGGTGAAAAGGATCCAAGGCTTTGAGCATCAGTGGATAGGAGGGCCCAAGGAAGTAATTCCAGGCCTAAGCGGCTAAATCAAGATGTCCCTAACCATGTGCTTGTGGCATGCAGGTCCAAGTGAAAAGCTTGAGACTGAGTGGTTAAAGTCGTGATCCAAAGCAAAAAGAGTGTGCTTAAGAGCTCTGGACACCTCTAACTGGGGACTTTTGCAAAGCTGAGTCACAATCTGAAAAGGTTCACCCAGTCATGTGTCTGTGGCATTTATGTATCCGGTGGTAATACTGGAAAACAAAGTGCTTAGGGCCACGGCCAAGACTCATAAAGTAACTGTGTTCAAGAATCAACATACTACACTAGGAGAATCAATAATACTATCTGAATTCTGAGTTCCTATGGATGCCAATCATTCTGAATTTCAAAGGATAAAGGGAGATGCCAAAACTGTTCAGAAACAAAAAGCTACTAGCCCCGCTCATCTAAATTAGAATCTGAGCTTCACTTAAAACTCGGAGATTTTATTACTCCTTAAATTCTTTTTATCCTATTTTTGTTCATCTAGTTGCTTGAGGACAAGCAACAGTTTAAGTTTGGTGTTGTGATGAGCGGATATTTTATACGCTTTTTGGGGGTAATTTCATGTAGATTTTAGTATGTTTTAGTCAGTTTTTAATAAAATATTATTAGTTTTTAGGCAAAAATCATATTTCTGGACTTTACTATGAGTTTGTGTGTTTTTCTGTGATTTCAGGTATTTTCTGGATGAAATTGATGGAGTTGAGCAAAAATCTGAGTTAGGCTGAAAAAGGACTGCTGATGCTGTTGGATCCTGACCTCCCTGCACTCGGAATGCATTTCTTGGAGCTACATAAGCCCAATTCGCGCGCTCTCAACGGCGTTGGAAAGTAGACATCCAGGGCTTTCCAGCAATATATAATAGTTCATACTTTGCGCGAAGATAGACGACGTAACTTGGCGTTGAAGGCCAAGTACATGCTGTTGTCTGGAGTTAAACGCCAGAAACACGTCATGATCCGGAGTTGAACGCCCAAAACACGTTATAACTTGGAGTTTAACTCCAAGTAAAGCATCAGCTCGTGGATAGCTTTAGTCTCAGCCCCAGCACACACCAAGTGGGCCCCAGAAGTGGATTTCTGCACCAATTATCTTAGTTTACTCATATTCAGTAAACCTAAGTTACTAGTTTACTATAAAAACAACTTTTAGAGACTTATCTTGTACCTCATGACATTTTCAGATCTGAATTTTAGACACTTTGATTGCATGAGTCTCTAAACTCCATTGTTGGGGGTGAGGAGCTCTGCAGCGTCTCGATGAATTAATGCATTTGTTTCTATTTCACTCAAACGTGTGTATGGTCCGATCTAAGATGTTTATTCGTGCTTAATTGTGAAGGAGGTGATGATCCGTGACACTCATCACCTCCCTCAATTCATGAACGTGTGCCTGATAAACACCTCCGTTCTACATCAGACTGAATGAGCTTCTCTTAGATTCCTTAATCAGAATCTCCGCGGTATAAGCTAGAATTGATGGCGGCCATTCTTGAGGATCCGGAAGGTCTAAACCTTGTCTGTGGTATTTCGAGTAGAATTCAAGGATTGAATGGCTGTGACGCGCTTCAAACTCGCGATTGCTGGGTGTGATGACAAACGCAAAAGGATCAATGGATCCTATTCCAACATGATCGAGAACCAACAGCTGATTAGCCATGCTGTGACAGAGCATCTGGACCGTTTTCACTGAGAGGATGGGAGGTAGCCACTGACAATGCTGACACCCTACATACAGCTTGCCGTAGACGTGCTTTACAAACAATTGAGTTGAATATTACATTGCAGGAATTCAGAGAACAAAGCATCTCCAAAACTCCAACATATTCCCCACTACTGCACAACAAGTAACGATTTTATTCTCTTTTATTTTTTTTCCAATCTAATAATTCCAACTGATAATTTTGATTGACATCCTGACTAAGAATAATAAAATAAATATAGCTTGCTTCAAACTAACAATCTCCGTGGGATTCGACCCTTACTCACGTAAGGTATTACTTGGACGACCCAGTGCACTTGCTGGTTAGTTGTGCGGATTGCAAAAAGTGTTATTGCAATTTCGTGCACCAGATGCTGCATGGCTTTGACAACATTCAACTTGAACTCATCCTCATTGACTCTCAGGGTTACTTCCCCTTTTTGAACATCAATGAGGGTTCGGCCAGTTGCTAGGAAAGGTCTTCCCAGAATGAGAGTTGCACTCTTGTGCTCCTCCATTTCCAGCACCACAAAGTCTGTAGGAAAGGCAAATGGCCCAACCTTGACAATCATGTCTTCAATCACGCCTGATGGGTATTTAATGGAGCCATCAACAAGTTGAAGACATATCCGGGTTGGTTTGATTTCTTCAGTCAAACCAAGCTTTGTGATAATAGATGCAGGTATTAGGTTGATACTTGCCCCAAGATCACATAGAGCTTGCTTGGTACAAGTACCCTCTAATGTGCATGGTATCATAAAGCTCCCGGGATCTTTAAGCTTCTCAGGTAAGCTTTTCAGAATGACTGCACTGCATTCTTCAGTGAGGTAAACTTTTTCAGTTTCCCTCCAATCCTTCTTATGACTTAAGATCTCTTTCATGAACTTAGCATTAGAGGGTATTTGCTCAAGTGCCTCTACAAACGGAATCTTTATTTCAGGAGTCCTGAGATAGTCTGCAAAGTGGGCAAATTGTTTATCCTGTTCCGCTTGGCGGAGTTTTTGAGGATAAGGCATTTTGGCTTTGTATTCCTCAACCTTAGTTGCTGCAGGTTTATTACCCACAAAAGTGAGTTGGGAAGCCTTTTTAGAAGGGTTGTTATCAGCACTTGTATGTGTCTGATCCCCCACTGGCATTTGAATGCCAGGGGTGGAAGCTGGAGTGGCATTAGACGCCAGCTCCTTGCCTGTTTCTGGCGTCTGAACGCCAGAACTGTGCTCTCTTTGGGCGTTCAACGCCAAATCCTTGCTTGTTTCTGGCGTTGAACGCCAAGAATGAACATGGTTTGGGCGTTCAGCGCCAGTATTATTCCTCTCTGGGCTCTGATTGTCCTCAGAGGGATTTTGGGTAGCCATTTGTTCATTTCATGGCTTCCTGCTGCCTTGAAGTGGGGTATTTAGTGTTTTCCCACTTCTTAATTGAACTGCTTGGCATTCTTCTGTTATTTGTTTTGACAGTTGCTTTTCTGTTTGCTTCAACTGTACTTCCATATTCATATTAGCCATTCTTATTTCTTGTAATATCTCCTTGAACTCGGCTAGCTGTTTTGTTAGAAAGCCTAATTGCTGATTAAATTCATTAGCCTGATCTACAGGACTGAGTTCAACAGTTACTGTTTTAGCTTCTTCTTTCATGGAAGATTCACTACTTAGGTACAGATGCTGATTTCTGGCAATTGTATCAATAAGCTCTTGAGCTTCTTCAATTATTTTTCTCATATGTATAGATCCACCAGCTGAGTGATCTAGAGAGATCTGAGCTTTTTCTGTAAGCCCATAGTAGAAGATGTCTAGTTGCACCCACTCTGAAAATATTTCAGAGGGGAATTTTCTTAGCATCTCTCTGTATCTCTCCCAAGCATCATAAAGAGATTTATTGTCTCCTTGTTTGAAGCCTTGGATGCTCAGCCTTAGCTGTGTCATCCGTTTTGGAGGAAAATAGTGATTCAGGAATTTTTCTGACAGCTGTTTCCATGTCCTTATGCTGTTCTTAGGTTGGTTATTTAACCACCTCTTAGCTTGATCTTTTACAGCAAATGGAAACATTAATAATCTGTAGACATCCTGATCTACTTCTTTATCATGTACTGTATCAGCAATTTGTAAAAAATTGTGCCAGAAACTCTATAGGTTCTTCATGTGGAAGACCGGAATACTGGCAGCTTTGCTGCATCATGATAATGAGCTGAGGATTCAACTCAAAGCTACTAACTCCAATGGAGGGTATACAGATATTACTCCCATATGAAGCAGTAGTGGGGTTAGCATATGACCCCAGAGTCCTCCTGGACTGTTCATTTCCACATAGTTCTATGATGGAGCAAGGGAGATGGTATGGATGTTGATATTGTTTATTTTATTTAATTTATTATATAAAGAAAATTGATTTTCGAAATAATAAAATAAAATAAAATAAAAACCGAAATAAAAATAAAATAAATAAAGAAAGAAAATTAACAATTAAAATTAATAAATATTTGAAAAAAATTTATGAAGATTTTCGAAAAAGTAAGGAGGGAGAAAATGGTTAGGATATTTTTGAAAAAGATATAAATTTTTTTTTTTATTTCTTAAAAGGGATAAGATTTGAAAAATTTTGAAATTGAAATCTGAATTTTTATAAAAAAAAATTTCAAAAAATTAGTTTAAAATTAGTTAGAAAAGATATTTTTTTGAATTTTGAATTTTATGATGAAAGAGAAAAACACATAAAAGACACAAGACTTAAAATTTTTAGATCTAATGCTCCTTATTTTCGAAAATTTTGGAGGGAAAACACCAAGGAACACCAAACTTAAAAATTTTAAGATCAAAACACAAGAAAGACTCAAGAACACCTTGAAGATTCACAAGAACACCAAGAACAAAAGAAAGAATACCAAACTTAAAATTTTTAGAAAACCAGGATAAATTTTCAAAAATTAAAGAAAGATTAACAAGAAAACACCAAACTTGAAGTTTGGCACAAGATTAAATCAAGAAAAATTATTTTTAAAAGAAGTTTTAAAATAAAGATACCCAATTACCAAGAAAATAGATACATTCAACAAATGCATGAACAAAAAAAAGAAGAGGTATTTTTGAAAAATTGAAGACAACAAGAAGCATGCAATAGACAACAAACTTAAAACATGACACTAGACTCAAAGAAAAATTAAAAATTAATAAAGAAAAATAATATTTTTGAAAAGAAAATAAAAGACTCTGACCCAAATTGACAAAATCTTCCTAATCTAAAGCAACAAAATAAACCTTTAGTTGTTCAAACTCGAACAATCCCCAGCAACGGCGCCAAAAACTTGGTGCACGAAATTGCAATCACACTTTTGTAATCTGCACAACTAACCAGCAAGTGCACTGGGTCGTCCAAGTAATACCTTACGTGAGTAAGGGTCGATCCCACGGAGATTATTGGTTTGAAGCAAGCTATGTTTATTTTATTATTCTTAGTCAGGATTCAATTAAAATTATCAGTTTGAATTATTAGAAAAATAAAAGAGCGTGAATTAATTACTTGTATTGCAGTAATGGAGAATATGTTGGAGTTTTGGAGATGCTTTGTCCTCTGAATTCGTGTAACATAATGCTTCCTCACTTTCAAAAGTGCAAAGTTCCTTCGATGGCAAGCTGTGTGTAGGGGGATCACCGTTGTCAATGGCTACCGTCCATCCTCTCAGTGAAAACGTTCCAAATGCTCTGTCACAGCACGGCTAATCATCTGTCAGTTCTCAATCAGGTTGGAATAGAATCCAGTGATTCTTTTGCGTCTGTCACTAACGCCTAGCCTTCAAGAGTTTGAAGCTCGTCACAGTCATTCAATCCTCGAATCCTACTCGGAATACCACAGACAAGGTTTAGACTTTCTGGATTCTCTTGAATGCCGCCATCAGTCTAGCTTATACCACGAAGATTCTGATTAAGGAATCTAAGAGATACTCATTCAATCTAATGTAGAACGGAGGTGGTTGTCAGGCACACGTTCATGGATTGAGGAAGGTGATGAGTGTCACGGATCATCACCTTCTCCATAATTAAGCGCGAATGAACATCTTAGATAGGAACACGCATGTTTGAAGGAAAACAGAAATAATTGCATTAATTCATCGAGACGCTGCAGAGCTCCTCACCCCCAACAATGGAGTTTAGAGACTCATGCCATCAAAGAGTATATAATTGAGATCTGAAAATGTCATGAGGTACAAAATAATCCTCTAAAAGTTGTTTAAATACTAAACTAGTAACCTAGGTTTACAGAGAATGAGTAAGCTAAGATGGATAGTGCATAAATCCACTTATGGGGCCCACTTGGTGTGTATTGGGGCTGAGACTTAAGCTTCTCATGTGCCTGGGCTGTTTCTGGAGTTTAACGCCAGGTTGTAACGTGTTTTGGGCGTTGAACTCCAACTTGTAACCTGTTTCTGGCGTTGGACGCCAGACAGCAGCATGGAATTGGCGTTGAACCCCAGTTTACATCATCTATCTTCGCGCAAAGTATGGACTATTATATATTGCTGGAAAGCCCTGGATGTCTACCTTCCAGCCCAATTGAGAGCGCGCCAATTGAACTCTTGTAGCTCCAAAAAATCCATTCCAAGTGCAGGGAGGTCAGAATCTAACAGCATCAGCAGTCCTTTTTCAGCCTAAATCAGATTTTTGCTCAGCTCCCTCAATTTCAGTCAGAAAATACCTGAAATCACAGAAAAATACACAAACTCATAGTAAAGTCCAGAAATATGATTTTTGCGTTAAACCTAATAAAATTCTATTAAAAACTAATTAAAACCTACTAAAATCTACATGAAATTACCCCCAAAAAGCGTATAAAATATCCGCTCATCATTCAGCATCTCCTAAGTCTTCAACCACTGCCTCCTCTTCTTCTTCAATAATTTCAGCTTCCTCCACTTGTTCCAATATCAAATCGTGCTGCTCACTATCCACCAGAGTGCTCAATTTCTCCTTCCTGCTACATTCTTCAGTAGATTTCCCACATGAAGCCATGGGGGTTCTTTGAATGTCCGAACGTCGGAAAGGTAATCGATTTCTTTCTTGATCCAGGTATTTAAGTATGCAATCGTATTCATCCTCGATGATTTTCTTTTCAACTTTTTCTTCACCTTCAAGCACAAAATCCTCCTTGTTGTCTTTTTTCACTAGTTCTTCAACCGCGCTGTCAACTTCAAGGGTGTCTACTACCTTCACCTTTAGTGCCTCCTCTAGCTCCTTATGAAGTATGGATTCGCGAAGATGATCCTTTCTCTCTCGTTCTATGTCAATAGTATCAGTGGGATCATGTTGCTCTTGGATTGATGGGTGTTGGTGCTCTTCCATAGATGGTGGTGATGGGATGGGTGGATCATTATGTGGTTGAGATGGAAGTGCATTGGAGCTCGAGGGTTGAATATTGGGGGTATTTGGCGGTCCAATTTGGGCGGCGAGAGCTTGTATAGAAGAGTTTAGATCGGCAAATGCTTTCTCCATGGAGGTTTGGGGTGGATAGGAGGGTTCATTTGTTGGGAGAAAAGGTTCATAACACGGAAGTGGTTCCTCTTGATAAGGATATGGAGATGGTGTATATTGAGGTGGTGGTTCTGGGTATGGTTCATATGGTGGTTGGTGTGGTGAATAGGGATTGGGGTCATATGGAGGTGAATGGTGGAAAGGGGCTTGTGAGTGTGGTGGTTCAAAGTTATGTTGTGAGGATGGTCTCTGAACATACGGTGGGGCTTGTTGGTAGTTACAAGGCGGTCCACCAAATCTTTCAGCTGGGCATGCATTGTAGAATGGTCGTTGTCCATGATATCTTGGAGGGTGTTGTTGCCTAAATGGTTGATTAGATCCTCTTGGCTCCATCCATCCTTGATTGGTCTGACCTTGATGCATATTCCTACTGTGGTTTCTATTTCCTTCAACAAAGTTAGAACCAAACTCAAAGCGAGAGGGGTGAGAATTCATAGTAGTTATCAGAAATAAGGGAAAAAAAGTTGAAACAAATAAACAAGCAAAAGAAAAAAAATTTTTGAAAAATATTTACAATAACCAATAATAAGGCACACATTTGCAATTCCCCGGCAACGGCGCCATTTTGACGTTAGGATTTTTGCTAGTAAAGAATTTATAAAAATATTCGCATTGTAGATATAGCTTCTAAAGTAACAGAAATCCCTTCCTACAAAAGTTTTGGTTGTCACAAGTAACAAACCCCTTTAAAATTGATAACCGAGTATTTAAACATCGGGTCGTCTTCTCAAGGAATTGTAGGGAGGTATGTTCTTATTATTGGCTATGAAAAAGGTAAAATTGGAGTTTTGAGAATGAGGAATAAATATGGTAAATAATTTAATTGACAATTAAAATAAATAAATACTGTAAAGCAAACCCTTTGGCAAGGTAGGAGAAATTGGAAGTCCAAACTTAGTTATTCTTATCAATAATAATAAAAGTTGAATCTTAATTCCACTTAGTCAACCTTTGCTAATGCAAAGGAAAGTCAAGGGACTAATTAGTTGACCTTCGAATCCTATTTATTTCCTAAGAAAAGTTTGGGATTATTGAAGTTCAATTCAATTAGCAAAGATAATAGTTATCAATTATGTTGAGCTAAGATAACTCCTGAGTTACTGATTTCTCAACCAAGACCAAAGGGAAAAGAAATTAAATCTGCTGGAATAAAAATTGTCTTCAGATTGGGAATAATCAATGGCATAAATAAAGAAAGCAATATTAAACTGAAATACCTCAAATAGCATTAAATAAGAAAATCATAACATGAATGTAGCATAAGCTAAATAGGCAACATAACTAATACAAGCAAGCATTAAAGTATCTGAGAGTAAGAGATAAATATAAAGTAAAAGAACATTGAACTTGGGATCGAGAGTCACTCCTAAAACTAAGAGAAGTCCTAAATCCTAATTTCTAAAAACCCTACCTAAATCCTAAGAGAGAGGAGAGAACCTCTCTCTCTAAAAACTACATTTAAAACATGAAAAGTGAATTATGAAAAGCATGGTCTGAAGTGATGCATTCCCCCACTTTATAGCCTCTAATCTGTATTTTCTGGGCTGAGAACTGGGTCAAAAACAGCCCAGAAGTCACTTCCAGCGCTTTCTGGTCCGTACAGGTCGCGGTCAAGTGACGCGGAGGCGTCGCCCACGCGGCCGTGCGAGTTGAAGTTTGCATATGCGACGCGTTCGCGTGAACGTAGCGTCAGGACAGCTATGGCATATTATATATCAAATCGAAGCCCCGGACATTAGCTTTCCAACGCAACTGGAACCGCGTCGTTTGGACCTCTGTAGCTAAAGTTATAGCCGTTTGAGTGCGAAGAGGTCAGGCTGGACAGCTTAGCAGTTTCTCCAACTTATTGTATTCCTTCCATTTTTGCAATCTTCCTTTCCATCCTCTGAGCCATTCCTGCCCTATAATATCTGAAAACACTTAACACATATATCAAGGCATCTAATGGTAATAAGAAGGAATTAAAAATAGAGAACTTAAGGCCAAAGAAGCATGTTTTCAATCAAAGCACATAATTAGTGATACGTAAAAATTTGTATTTACGTACAACCGGCAAGTATACCGGGTCGTATCAAGTAGTAAGACTCACTAAGAGTGAGGTCGATCCCACGAGGATTGGTAAATTAAGCAACTTTAGTTAAATGGTAAGTTTAGTCAAGCGAACATGATTTTGATTTTATGAGCAATGTGACTTTTAATCATAATTACAGGAATTAAAATAGCAATTAAGAATAAGAATATAGAAATAAAATGGAAGTAAATAACTGAAACTTAAATTGCAAGAAACTTAAACAACCTCAAAGATAAATGCAAGGAATTAAATGTTGCAGAAATTTAAAGAACATAAGAGTAAATGGCCAGAAGTAAATGAACAGAATGTAAATAACAAGAAAAATAAAGTGACCGAATGTGAAAGGGAATTGGGTTGTGGGAAATTAAACAACTAGAAGCAATAGAAATAATAATTGATGGTAGAGAGGATCATTAGGGATCAGAGATGCTAATTTTCATGAATTGATGTTAGTCAAAATCCTCCTCAATCATGGGTTTAGATCCATGGCAATTGGGTAATTGAATCCCAATCTCTTGGTGATTCAATTTCTCTCCACATAACCAAATGCCACTCTCGTGATCTATTTGTTCATGAGAAGAAATGAAGCTCAAACTTAATCCAGCCACACAATTCCCATAATCTCAACCAAGGAAAGTTACATCTCACATACTAACCAAGGTATATTGATTGAGGGAATCATGAAAGGATGAACTCTAAACTGAATCATGTGGCTCATTCCTCAGAATCACCACATAATTCTCATAGATTAACCCCTCTCTCGATGGTGGTTGAATCTTTGAAGAACAAGAGTCTCCTCCTTGGACCAACCACATGAATTGTGGAGGAAGAGAGGTGTTCATCAATCCATTGTAACAAGCAGAGCTCTTCCCCCTAATGAATGGGGTTTAGTGAATCATAGCTCCCATCTCAACAACAATTGACATAAAGGAAAAATTAAACTAAATTGCAAAGAAAGATGAAGAAGAATAATGCTTAAAGCTTAAGGAAAAATGGAAAAGAGAAGTTCCAAGATGAACTAAAAATTAGCTCCCTGGGTCTCCTCTCGGAAGTACCAAAAGAGTTTCCAAATACAAGTGCTAAAAAGTGTAAAAATGACTAAGTGTAAAAAGTAAAGTAAAAGTGTAAAAGTCCAAAAGTCCCCTAAAAGTACAAACTCAATCTCTATTTATACTAGTCCTAAAGATCTTCAAGTGGGTTAGCAAGATGGGCTTCCTCTTTGTTGAATTCTTGGCTCAATTGATGAAGTTTCTGGCCTTTGTGAGGAATAGGGGAAGTAGAGCAAGTTGGCACCAATTCTGGCCCATTGAGGGCGTTATTGGCACTAACTCCAGGCCAAATGCACGTTGGCAACGTGCAGGACAATTTCCTGGGCATGAAGTATGAGACTTGGGCGTTGCTAGCCCAAGTTGTTGCCAACAACTTGCTTTTCCTCTTCTTGGCCTTACTTTCATGCTAAATGTAGCCCAGAATTTGAGTGTCAACCTTCAGCTTCAATATGGACTATCATACATCATTGGAAAGCTCTTGATGTCTATTTTCTAATGCCACTGGAATCACCTCAATTGGACTTTCCTAGCTCAAGTTATGGTTCCTCAAAGAAGGTAAGGTCAAGCTGCCAAGTTGTTGCCAAGTTGTTGTGAATAACGCACCCTCAACCCCAAGTTGGCAACGTGCCCGTGCATCACTCTCCTAAGGCAAGGACTTGGGGCTGGCGTTGTTGCAAAACACGCCCCCCTTGTGGCACGTTGGCAACGTGCTCGACCCACACCCCAAGGCCAATCTCTAGCTTTCTTGAATTTCACTTCATGTTCTTGTTTTTAGGGCCTAAAGATGACTCTGGTTTGGCTCCAATCTTGTGCTCCACCATGGACTATTATATATGGTTGGAAAGCTCTGAATGTTAGCTTTCCAACGCAACTGGAAGTACTCAATTTGGATCTCTGTAGCTCAAGATATCTTCCATTGAAGTGGACATGTTCAGGCTGCCTTGTTTTGGTAAGTTGGCGTTGGCAACGCCCATCTAGCGTTGGCAACGTGAGTGGTGCGGCATTTGGGCGTTTGGAACTTGGTTGGCACGGCAGGTGGGCGTTTGGAACTTGGTTGGCACGGCAGGTGGGCGTTTGGAACTTGGTTGGCACCAAGACTTGGTGCCTAGCCAAGTATTCTTGTGTGGCGTTGGCAACGCCATTCTTGAGTTGGCAACGCCAGCTCCTTTTCTTCCAGGGCTCCATTTGTTGCTTGGTTGTGTGGCGTTGGCAACGCCCATCTTGAGTTGGCAACGCCAGCTCCTTCTCTTCCAGGGCCAAGCTTGATTGTTTGGCGTTGTTAGCCTGCGTTGTCCTCAAAAACGCCCCTCATCTCTAGGCTGGCAACGTGCTCGAGGCTCCAAATTAGCTCTCTAAGATTGCTTGGGTGGACGTTGGCAACGCCAGCTTCAAGTTGGCAACGCCAACTTTGCTTCCTCTAGGGCCAAGTTCCTTGCTTGTGTCTTGTGTGTGGCGTTGGCAACGTGGTTTTCAAGTTGGCAACGCCAACTTTGCTCCTTGGTTGCCTCCAGGGCCAAGCTTGCTTGCTTGTGGCTTGTGTGTGGCGTTGGCAACTTGGTTCTAGAGTTGGCAACGCCAACCTTGCTTCCAGGGCTAAGCTTGCTTGCTTGTGGCTTGTGTGTGGCGTTGGCAACTTGGTTCTAGAGTTGGCAACGCCAACCTTGCTTCCAGGGCCAAGTTTGCCTTGTGTTGTGGTGTTGGCAACGCCAATCCCAAGTTGGCAACGCCAACTTCTTGCCTTGGTTGCCTCCAGGGCCAAGCTTGCCTTGTGTTGTGGAGTTGGCAACGTGGATCCCAAGTTGGCAACGCCAACTTCTTGCCCAGCTTGCATCATTCTTGCTTCCATGCTTCCTTGTTTCATCACCTATCATCAACAAGGGAAATAGCTTCAAAGTCTTACCAATTCAAGCAATAAATTTCATGAGATTCATTCATACTCATTCATATATGCATTCCTTAAATCATTTGCATGAATTTGGCTAGAATTAACATGTTCCTTGATATCATCATGCATGGAAACAAAACTCATAAAAGGACTTGTTTATTTAGAGAAAATGAGTGAATTTAAGCTAAAACTAACTAAACTAACTAACTAATAAAGCAAATATGCAATTGCATCACAACACCAAACTTAAACCTTGCTTGTCCTCAAGCAACAAAAGAACTATGCACAAAGATTTCTTTTAATTGGAATGAGTTGAGGAATAGCTTGTAATACCTTGGTGAGTGAAGTGATTAAGTGATAGTGGGGTGAACTCTGAATTATGTGTTCATGCAAGGGTCCCAGTGCTTATCAGTCCTTACATTTTGGAAGTCTTAGATCTTAGGACTTTCATTCAAATGATATCATGGAGATCTCTTTATATGTAATCACCTTGAAGCAGCTTATAATTTTTGTGCTTTGACCTCGACTCTAAGTGTCATGTCTCAAGGCGGCTCTTTAGATAAGCTTTCAATCAATACTCCTAAACCAGTTGGTTTTAAGGTATTAGGTGTTAAAGCACCCCCAAGGATTTACTTGCTCAAACCTCTTTCCTTGACATACTTCAACCACAAGCATTTACTAGGATAGCAACTCTTTTGAGTTTTTGTTTCTTTCTTTCTTTTTCTGCCTAGTAATTGATGCTCAGAGCCTTGGGCCATGTTCTTTTTGTTTTTGCACTTTCTTTTCTTCCTTTTGCTTTGTTTGCTGCTTCTTGGATCAATAGATTTTTGAGAATCTCTACAATACTTCTTTGAACTTTATGTCCTGCCTATGAGCTCCCATGCAAGTTTTCACAAGCATGCAACCTCAATACATGATCATACTACTAGAACCACCACTTCTCCTAATCTTTTGCTTGCCTCAAAAACTGATTTTATTCCTCAATCCTTCTTTTCAAAGAACTTTCATGTGATGCATTCTTGAAAATTGAGTGCAAACAGGTTTTGAAGATAAGAATGTTGTGAATAATCAAGCATCTTGCTTATTATAAAGAAAGACTATGCTATGAAGGCAGGCGGGAATATAAAAAGAAAAATTATATGATGCAGACAAACAGAGCAAATAAGGATACAATCCAACTTTCAATCACAGCAACATTTGATGTAAAATCTCACTTAACAATACAACCTGTTGGAGTTCACTTGCTTTTCTTCTCATCATCATCATTGCTAGCCTTTATGTTCATCTTTTGCTTCTTTGATTGATGATGCTTAATCCCTCCAAAGGCTTGTATGACATTCTACAATGATATTAAAAGTTGCTTTTTCCCCAAGCACTTAGAAACAGTGGTTAGTCTGCATGATTTATTTGTGGGCTTTTTGAACTTACTTTGGTGTGGGAACACCAAACTTAGTACCTTGCCAATGCATCAAATTAACCATGTGTGAAACTCTTTCTTCTTTTTCTAAGGTAATAGACTAAAAACTAGAAAACAGCAAGATAATTAACTAGTCCGTCTAAATGCATGAAGCTAGCCTTATGGCAGAAAGTGAGAATGTGTTTTATGATGGGATTTTTGGTGGAACACCAAACTTAGAATCCTTCATTCTCCTTTAGATTGTTTTGGTGTGCAAGTATAGTTTCTAATCCAAGCAATCAACCTTTCTTACAAACGTTTGGTTGTCACAAGTAACAAACCCAATAAAATTTATAAACCGAAGTATTCAAACCTCGGGTCATCTTCTCGAGGAATTGCAGGGAAGTATGAATTATTATTAGTTATGGAAAACAGTAATTTTGGGTTTGAAACGATTTTGAATGAGAAAAATAGATTGCAGGAATAGATAAATTAATAACTAATAAAACTCTTGGCAATGTATGAAAATTGGAAGTCATATCCTAGTTATCCTTATCAATGATGATAAGAATTATACTGTTACTCCCACTAAGTCAACCTCTAACTATGAAGGTCAGTTATGTGGACAAATTAATTTATTACCTAAAGTCCTAGTCAACTCCTTAAGGAAAGACTAGAGTTATAGGAGTCTAAATTAATCAGCAAGAATAATAATTATCAATCACGGTGAGTTTGATAACTCAAGAGTTACCAATTAATCAACCAAATCCAATAGTAAATAATGTAAATAATAAAAATAGGGAAAGGCAATCATGAGTCTGAAATACCTCAATTTATATCAAATAAAGAAAATCATAACATGAATGGTCATTAAACAAATAAAAGAGAAAATAAATAAATAAGAATATTGAACTTGAGATGAAGAAGATAAAAATATTCCTAAGTTCTAAAAATCCTAATCCTAAATCCTAAGAGAGAGGAGAGAGCCTCTCTCTCTAAAAACTACATCTAAAACCTAAAATTGTGAGTAATGAATGTATCTGAAATGATGTTCTAAGTCTCTGCATATTCCCTGACTTTAATCTGTTTCTGGGCCAAAAATTGGGTTAAAATGCGGCCCAGAATCTCTGCTAGCGACTTTTGTAATTCTGCAGATCGCGCACGTCACGTGGCCGCGTCGTCCACGCGATCGCGTCACTCAGCATTTGCTATACCACGCGTGCACATCGTCCACGCATTCGCGTTGTTTGTGCAGCTTCCAGTCCGCGCGGTCGCGTCAGGCACGCGAACGCGTCACTCTGATTTCTTCCATTTCGTGCAGTCGCGTGAGCCATGCGATCGCGTGACTTCTCGCTGGTCATCTCCTCAATTCCTTGTGTTCCTTCCATTTTTGCACGCTTCATCTTCATTCCTTACGCCATCCTTGCCCTATGAAGCCTGAAACACTTAACACACAGATCACGGCATCGAATGGTACGAAAGAAGATAAAAATATACAACTAAAAGGTCTTTAGAAAGCAAGTTTTCAATCATAGAATATTTTTAGGAAGGAATTGTAAATACATGCAAATCATATGAATAAGTGGATGAAAAGCTTGATAAAACCACTCAATTAAACACAATATAAACAATAAAATAGTAGTTTATCAAGTAGTTTGTTATTCTTAGCTTAGATAGTTTAAGTATAAGTTTAAAGTGTTTGCTAGTTAGTAAATCTTTTAGTCATTTACTTTTTTTACTGGAAGTGCAAAGCTGCTAGGTACACTCATTGATGTTGATTGATTATGCTGAGGAACTAGCTAAGAAGCTAAGTTTGGTGTAGTCACTGACCCACTTAATTTAGGCTTACAACCATTTGAATAAATTAAATTTGAAAGTAAGCCCAAAAATTAAGTTTGGTGTGGGCACCACCATATGAAGTTCACATAGCAAGCTGGTGGACGAAATTGTGATCCATATTCTTTGTACTTGTATGAAATTTAATAATTGGCTCTATTTGAAGTCACAAATTCGTTCAACTAACCAGCAAGTGTACTGGGTCGTCCAAGTAATAAACCTTGCGTGAGTAAGGGTCGATCCCACAGAGATTGTTGGTATGAAGCAAGCTATGGTCATCTTGTAAATCCCAGTTAAGTGGACTCATAAAGTCAAATGTGATTAGATTGGATAAATAAAGATAAATAAAATAAAAATGAATAGAAATACTTATGTAAATCAATAGTGGGAATTTCAGATAGGCGTATGGAGATGCTGTGCTCCTCTCAAATCTCTTCTTTCTTCTTACATTCATCCAATCCTTCTTACTCCTTTCCATGGCAAGCTGTATGTAGGGCATCACCATCATCAATGGCTACTTTCAATCCTCTCAGGAAAATGGTCCTATTCGCTGTCACTGCACGGCTAATCGTCTGGAGGCATCACCCTTGACAATGGCTACATCTCATCCTCTCAGTGAAAATGGTCCAAATGCTCTGTCACAGCACGGCTAATCATCTGTCGGTTCTCAATCAGGTTGGAGTAGAATCCATTGATTCTTTTGCATTTGTCATCACGCCCAGCCTTCAGGAGTTTGAAGCTCGTCACAGTCATTCAATACCGGAATCTTACTCGGAATACCACAGACAAGGTTAGACTTTCCAGATTCCCGGAATCCTACTCGGAATACCACAGACAAGGTTAGACTTTCCGGATCCCCATGAATGCCGCCATCTATCTAGCTTATACCACGAAGATTCTGTTGGGGAATCTAAGAGATATGCGCCCGGCCTAGAGTAGAACGGAAGTGGTTGTCAATCACGCGCGTTCATAGGTGAGAATGATGATGAGTGTCACGGATCATCACATTCATCAAAGTGTTGTGCAACGCATATCTTGGAATAAGAATAAAAGAGAATTGAATAGAAAGTAATAATAATTGTATTGAAACTTGAGGTACAGCAGAGCTCCACACCCTTAATCTATGGTGTGCAGAAACTCTACCGTTGAAAATACATAAGTGAAAGGTTCAGGCATGGCCGAATCGCCCGCCCCCATGGTCTAAGGACTATGCGCCCCCAGATGTTCCTCAGATCTAAAGTGATCAAAAGATGTATAATACAATAGTTAAATGTTCTATATATACTAGACTAGCTACTAGGGTTTACATGAGTAAGTAATTGATGCATAAATTCACTTCTGGGTCCCACTTGGTGTATGTTTGGGCTGAGCTTGATCTATCCATGAGCTGAGGCTTCTCTTGGAGTTGAACGCCAAGTTATAACGTGTTTTGGGCGTTCAACTCCGGGTTATGACGTGTTTCTGGCGTTTAACTCCAGACAGCAGCATGTACTTGGTGTTGAGTGCCACTTTACGTCATCAATTCCCAAATAAAGTTTGGAGTATTATATATTTCTAGAAAGCTCTGGATGTCTACTTTCCAACGCCGTTGAGAGCAAGCCATTTGGAGTTTTGTAGCTCCAGAAAATCCATTTCGAGTGCAGGGAGGTCAGATTCCAACAACATCAGCAGTCCTTTTGTCAGCATTTTTCAGAGTTTTGCTCAAGTCCCTCAATTTCAGCCAGAAATTACCTGAAATCACAGAAAAACACACAAACTCGTAGTAAAGTTCAGAAATGTGAATTTAACATAAAAACTAATGAAAACATCCCTAAAAGTAGCTTGAACTTAGTAAAAATTACCTAAAAACAATGCCAAAAAGCGTATAAATTATCCGCTCATCACAACACCAAACTTAAATTGTTGCTTGTCCCCAAGCAACTGAAAATAAATTAGGATAAAAAGAATAGAATATACTATAAATTCCAGAATATCAATGAATATTAATTATAATTAGATGAGCGGGACTTGTAGCTTTTTGCTTCTGAACAGTTTTGGCATCTCATTTTTTTCCTTTGAAGTTTAGAATGATTGGCTTCTCTAGGAACTTAGAATTTCGGATAGTGTTATTGACTTTCCTAGTTAAGTATGTTGATTCTTGAACACAGCTACTTATGAGTCTTGGCTGTGGCCCTAAGCACTTTGTTTTCCAGTATTACCACCGGATACATAAATGCCACAGACACATAACTGGGTGAACCTTTTCAGATTGTGACTCAGCTTTGCTAGAGTCCCCAGTTAGTGGTGTCCAGAGCTCTTAAGCACACCCTTTTGCCTTGGATCACGACTTTAACCACTCAGTCTCAAGCTTTTCACTTGGACCTTCATGACACAAGCACATGGTTAGGGACAGCTTGGTTTAGCCGCTTAGGCCTGGATTTTATTTCCTTGGGCCCTCCTATCCATTGATGCTCAAAGCCTTGGATCCTTTTTACCCTTGCCTTTTGGTTTTAAGGGCTATTGGCTTTTTCTGCTTGCCCTTTTCTTTTTCTTTCTATTTTTTTTCGCAAGCTTGTTACTTTTCACTGCTTTTTCTTGCTTCAAGAATCAATTTCATGATTTTTCAGATCATCAATAACATTTCTCTTTGTTCATCATTCTTTCAAGAGCCAACAGTTTTAACATTCATAAACAACAAGATCAAAATTATGCACTATTTAAGCATTCATTCAGAAAACAAAAAGTATTGTCACCACATCAATATAATTAAATTAAATTCAAGGATAAATTCGAAATTCATGTACTTCTTGTTCTTTTGAATTAAAACATTTTTCATTTAAGAGAGGTGAAGGATTAATGGATTTTATTCATAGCTTTAAGACATAGTTACTACATACTAATGATCATGAAGTAGAGACACAAAACATAGATAAACACAACATTTAAAAACCGAAAACAGAAAGAAATAAAGAACAAGAAATGAATCCACCTTTAGTGGCGTCTTCTTCTTGAAGGACCAACAATGTCCTTAAGCTCTTCTATGTCCCTTCCTTGCCTTTGTTGCTCCTCCCTCATTGCCCTTTGATCTTCTCTTATTTCTTGGAGAATGATGGAGTTCTCATGATGTTCCACCCTTAATTGTTCCACATTGTGGCTCAAATCTTCTAAGGAAGTGTTGATTTGCTCCTAATAATTGTTGGGAGGGAAGTGCATCCCTTGAGGCATCTCAGGGATTTCTTGATGATGAACTTCCTCATGCATCTCTTGAGAACCGTGAAGGATCTCTCTTGCTTGCTCCATCCTCTTCTTGGTGATGGGCTTATCCGCTTCAATGGGGATGTCTCCCTCTATGATAACTCCAGCTGAGTAACATAGATGGCAAATAAGGTGAGGAAAAGCTAGCCTTGCCATGGTGGAGGACTTGTCGGCTATTTTGTAGATTTCATTGGAGATGACCTCATGAACTTCTACTTTCTCTCCAATCATGATGCTATGAATCATGATAGCCCGATCCACAGTAACTTCAGATCGGTTGCTAGTGGGAATGATGGAGCGTTGAATGAACTCCAACCATCCTCTAGCCACAGGCTTGAGGTCCAGTCTTCTTAGTTGAACTGGCTTGCCTTTGGAGTTTCTTCTCCATTGAGCTCCTTCCATACATATGTCCATTAGGACTTGGTCCAACCTTTGATTAAAGTTGACCCTTCTAGTGTAGGGGCGTTCATCTCCTTGCATCATGGGCAAGTGAAACGCCAACCTCACATTTTCCGGACTAAAATCTAAGTATTTCCCCCGAACCATTGTGAGATAATTCTTTGGATTCGGGTTCATACTTTGATCATGGTTCCTAGTGATCCATGCATTGGCATAGAACTCTTGAACCATTAAGATTCCGACTTGTTGCATGGGGTTGGTTAAGACTTCCCAACCTCTTCTTCGGATTTCATGTCGGATCTCCGGATACTCATTCTTCTTGAGCTTGAAAGGGACCTCAGGGATCACCTTCTTCTTTGCCACAACATCATAGAAGTGGTCTTGATGGCTCTTGAAGATGAATCTTTCCATCTCCCATGACTCGGAGGTGGAAGCTTTTGTCTTCCCTTTTCCTTTTTTAGAGGATTCTCCGGCCTTGGGTGCCATTGATGGTAATGGAAAAACAAAAAGCTTATGTTTTTACCACACCAAACTTAAAATATTGCTCGTCCTCAAGCAATAGAAGAAAGAAGAGAAGAAGAAGAAGAAGAAGAAGAAGAAAATATGGTAGAGGGGAAGAGATGCAGGTTCGGCCTAGGTGAAGAAGAAGGGGTTGTGTTGTGTGAAAATGAAGTAGAATGGAAGGGTATATATAGGGAGAGGGGGTAGTGTGTATTCGGCCATTTAGGGTGGGAATGGGTGGGAAAATGGTTTTGAATTTTTGAAGGTAGGTGGGGTTTATGGGGAAAAGTGGATGGATTTGAGTGGTGAAGGGGGTGATTAGGAAGAGGAATTGAGGTGATTGGTGAAGAGTGTTGGGAAGTGTGACATGGGGAATACAAATCACAAAAATAGGATTTAGGAGGTAAGGTGGGAATATAGTAGGTGGGGATCCTGTGGGGTCCACAGATTCTAAGGTGATCCTGTGGGGTCCACAGATCCTGAGGTGTCAAGGAATTCCATCCCTGCACCAAATAGGCATGTAAAATGCCTTTGCACACCATTCTGGCGTTTAAACGCCCATTGGTGCACGTTCTGGGCGTTCAACGCCCATGTAAAGCATGTTTCTGGCGTTGAACGCCAGTTTCATACTTGTTACTGGCGTTCAGCGCCAGCTTTTCTTCTCTAGGCACACTCCTGGCGTTCAGCGCCAGAATGTTGCTTGTTTCTGGCGTTCAGCGCTAGAATGATGCTCTGTTCTGGCGTTGAACGCCGGCCAGATGCATCTTACTGGCGTTGAACGCCAGCCTGTGTGTCCTCCAGGGTGTGAATTTTTTCTTCTGCTGTTTTTTATTCTGTTTTTAATTTTTATGATTTTTTCGTGACTCTTCATGATCATGTACCTAATAAAACATAAAATATCAATAAAATAAAAATTAGATAAATAAAATTGGGTTGCCTCCCAACAAGCGCTTCTTTAATGTCAGTAGCTTGACAGTGGCTCTCATGGAGCCACAAGGTGATCAGGTCAATGTTGTATAGTCCCAACACCAAACTTAGAGTTTGGATATGGGATCTTAACACCAAACTTAGAGTTTGGTTGTGGCCTCCCAACACCAAACATAGAGTTTGACTGTGGGGGCTCTTCTTGACTCTGAATTGAGAGAAGCTCTTCATGCTTACTCTCTTTTGTCACAGAGGGATGGCCATGTGCCTTAAACACAAGGTAGTTCCCATTCAATTGAAGGACTAATTCTCCTCTGGTGACATCTATCACAGCTCCCGCTGTAGCTAGGAAAGGTCTTCCAAGGATGATGCATTCATCCTCTTCCTTCCTAGTGTCTAAGATTATGAAATCAGCAGGGATGTAAAGGCCTTCAACCTTTACTAATACGTCCTCTACTATTCCATAAGCTTGTCTCAATGACTTATCTGCCAATTGTAATGAGAACAAGGCAGGTTGTACCTCAATGATCCCCAGCTTCTCCATTATAGAGAGTGGCATAAGATTTATCCCTGACCCCAGATCACATAGAGCCTTTTCAAAGGTCATGGTGCCTATGGTACAAGGTATTAAGAACTTGCCAGGATCTTGTTTCTTTTGAGGTAGAGTTTTCTGAATCCAGGTATCTAGTTCACTAATGAGCAAGGGAGGTTCACTTTTCCAAGTCTCATTACCAAACAACTTGGCATTCAGCTTCATGATAGCTCCTAAATATTGAGCAACTTGCTCTCCAGTCACATCTTCATCCTCTTCAGAGGAAGAATAATCTTCAGAGCTCATGAATGGCAGAAGGAGATTTAATGGAATCTATATGGTCTCTGTATGAGCCTCAGATTCCTTTGGATCCTTAATAGGAAATTCCTTCTTGCTTGAGGGACGTCCCAGGAGGTCTTCCTCACTAGGATTTTCGTCCTCCTCCTTCCTTGTGCATTCGGCCATATTGATTACATCAATGGCCTTGCACTCTCCTTTTGGATTCTCTTCTGTATTGCTTGGGAGAATACTGGGAGGAGTTTCACTGACTTTCTTACTCAGCTGGCCCACTTGTGCCTCCAGATTTCTGATGGAGGATCTTGTTTTACTCATGAAACTGAAAGTGGCTTTTGACAGATCAGAGACTAGATTGGCTAAATTAGAAGTGTTTTGTTCAGGATTCTCTGTCTGTTGCTGAGAAGATGATGGATATGGCTTGCTATTGCTCAGCCTATTGCGTCCACCATTGTTAAAGCCTTGTTGAGGCTTTTGTTGATCCTTCCATGAGAAATTTGGATGATTTCTCCAAGATGGATTATAGGTGTTTCCATAAGGGTCACCCATGTAATTAACCTCTGCCATGGCAGGGTTCTCAGGATCATAAGCTTCTTCAGAAGCTGCCTCTTTAGTACTGTTGGATGCATGTTGCCATCCATTCAGACTTTGAGAGATCATGTTGACCTGTTGAGTCAACACTTTGTTCTGAGCCAATATGGCATTCAGAGCATCAATTTCAAGAACTCCTTTCTTCTGAGGTATCCCATTATTCACGGAATTCCTCTCAAAAGTGTACATGAATTGGTTGTTTGCAACCATATCAATGAGTTCTTGAGCCTCTTCAGGCGTTTTCTTTAGGTGAATAGATCCACCTGCAGAATAGTCCAATGACATTTTCGAAAATTCAGATAGACCATAATAGAATATATCTAATATGGTCCATTCTGAAAACATGTCAGATGGACATCTTTTGGTCAGCTGCTTGTATCTTTCCCAAGCTTCATAGAGGGATTTACCATCTTTTTGCTTGAAGGTTTGAACATCCACTCTCAGCTTGCTCAGCTTTTGAGGAGGAAAGAATTTATCCAAGAAGGCAGTGACCAGCTTATCCCATGAGTCCAGACTATCCTTAGGTTGTGAATCCAACCATATTCTAGCTCTGTCTCTTACAGCAAAAGGGAAAAGCATGAGTCTGTAGACTTCAGGATCAACTCCATTTGTCTTTACAGTCTCACAGATCTGCAAGAACTCAATTAGAAACTGATAAGGATCTTCAGATGGAAGTCCATAAAACTTGCAGTTTTATTGCATTAAGGCAACTAGCTGAGGTTTCAGCTCAAAATTATTGGCTCCAATGGCAGGAATGGAGATGCTTCTTCCATCAAACTTGGACGTTGGCTTTGTGAAGTCACCAAGCATTCTCCTTGCATTATTATTATTTTCGGCTGCCATCTCCTTCTCTTGTTCTAATATTTCTAAAAGGTTACCTTTAGATTGTTGTAACTTAGCTTCTCTTAATTTTCTCTTCAGGGTCCTTTCAGGTTCTGGATCAATTTCAACAAGAGTGCCTTTATCCTTGTTCCTGCTCATATGAAAGAGAAGAAAACAAGAAAAGAAAGAGGAATCCTCTATGTCACAGTATAGAGATTCCTTTATGTTAGTAGAAGAAGAAAGGAGAGAAGAAAGTAGAAGAGGGGATTCGGATATTAGATGGAGAGGGGTGAAGAGAAGTGTTAGTAATTAAATAATTAAATAGAATAAGAATAGAGAGGGAGAATTTCAAAAACAATTTTGAAAAAGAGGTTAGTAATTTCGAAAATTAAAAGATAAGATAGAATTAAAATTAAAATTTAAAACAAAAAGAATTTTTGAAAAAGAGAGAAGTATTTTCGAAAATTAGAGAGGGAAGAGTAGTTAGTTGGTTTTGAAAAAGATAGGAAACAAACAAAAAGTTAGTTAGTTGATTGAAAAAGATATTAAAATCAAATTTGAAAAAGATAAGAAGATAAGAAGTTAGATAAGATATTTGGAAATCAAATTTTGAAAAAGATAAAATTTTTGAAAAAGATAAGATAAAAGATAAAAGATTTGTTGAAAAAGATTTAATTTTTAAAATGACTTAACTAACAAGAAACTACAAGATAAGATTCTAGAACTTAAAGATTGAACCTTTCTTAACAAGAAAGTAACAAACTTTAAATTTTTGAACCAATCACATTAATTGTTAGCTAATTCTCGAAATTAGATGTAAAGATAAGAAAAAGATTTTGAAAATATTTTGAAAAAGATTTTTGAAATTTTCAAAAAAGAGGAAAAATTGAAGATATGATTTTTGAAAAAGATTTTGAAAAGATAAGATTTTTTTTTTAAATTGAAATTTTGTTTGACTTGTAAGAAACAACTAATTTTAAAAATTTTTGACCAAGTCAACCCACAATTTCGAAAATTTGGAGGGAAATAAGGAAAAGATATTTTTTTGATTTTTGAAATTTTTATTGATGAGAGAGAAAAACATAAAAATGACCCAAAATATGAAAATTTTGGATCAAACACATAATGCATGCAAGAACACTATGAATGTTAAGATGAACACCAAGAACACTTTGAAGATCATGATGAACATCAAGAACATAATTTTGAAAAATTTTTTATGCAAAGAAAACATGCAAGACACCAAACTTAGAAATCTTTAATGCATGGACTCTAACAAACAAAAAATGCATATAAAAAAACAACAAACAACACAAAACAAGAAATCATCAAGATCAAATAAGAAGACTTGTCAGGAACAACTTGAAGATCATGAAGAACACTATGAATGCATGAGATTTTCGAAAAATGCAAGAAAAATTTTAAAAGCATGCAAGTGACACCAAACTTAAAAATTAACACAAGACTCAAATAAGAAACATGAAATATTTTTTATTTTTATGATTTTATTAATTTTTTTGGATTTTTATTAATTTTTTTTCAAAAATAAAGTTTGGAAAAACGAAAAAGAAAATAAAAATTTTGAAAAAGATTTTTGAAAAAATTTTTGAAAAGAAAATTACCTAATCTGAGCAACAAGATGAACCGTCAGTTGTCCATACTCGAACAATCCCCGACAACGGCGCCAAAAACTTGGTGGACGAAATTGTGATCCATATTCTTTGTACTTGTATGAAATTTAATAATTGGCTCTATTTGAAGTCACAAATTCGTTCAACTAACCAGCAAGTGTACTGGGTCGTCCAAGTAATAAACCTTACGTGAGTAAAGGTCGATCCCACAGAGATTGTTGGTATGAAGCAAGCTATGGTCATCTTGTAAATCCCAGTTAAGTGGACTCATAAAGTCAAATGTGATTAGATTGGATAAATAAAGATAAATAAAATAAAAAGGAATAGAAATACTTATGTAAATCAATAGTGGGAATTTCAGATAGGCGTATGGAGATGCTGTGCTCCTCTCGAATCTCTACTTTCTTCTTACATTCATCCAATCCTTCTTACTCCTTTCCATGGCAAGCTGTATGTAGGGCATCACCATCATCAATGGCTACTTTCAATCCTCTCGGGAAAATGGTCCTATGCGCTGTCACTGCACGGCTAATCGTCTGGAGGCATCACCCTTGACAATGGCTACATCCCATCCTCTCAGTGAAAATGGTCCAAATGCTCTGTCACAACACGGCTAATCATCTGTCGGTTCTCAATCAGGTTGGAGTAGAATCCATTGATTCTTTTGCGTTTGTCATCACGTCCAGCCTTCAGGAGTTTGAAGCTCGTCACAGTCATTCAATACTGGAATCTTACTCGGAATACCACAGACAAGGTTAGACTTTCCAGATTCCCGGAATCCTACTCGGAATACCACAGACAAGGTTAGACTTTCCGGATCCCCATGAATGCCGCCATCTATCTAGCTTATACCACGAAGATTCTGTTGGGGAATCTAAGAGATATGCGCCCGGCCTAGAGTAGAACGGAAGTGGTTGTCAATCACGCGCGTTCATAGGTGAGAATGATGATGAGTGTCACGGATCATCACATTCATCAAAGTGTTGTGAAACGTATATCTTGGAATAAGAATAAAAGAGAATTGAATAGAAAGTAATAATAATTGTATTGAAACTTGAGGTACAGCAGAGCTCCACACCCTTAATCTATGGTGTGCAGAAACTCTACCGTTGAAAATACATAAGTGAAAGGTTCAGGCATGGCTGAATGGCCAGCCCCCATGGTCTAAGGACTATGCACCCCCAGATGTTCCTCAGATCTAAAGTGATCAAAAGATGTATAATACAATAGTTAAATATTCTATATATACTAGACTAGCTACTAGGGTTTACATGAGTAAGTAATTGATGCATAAATTCACTTCTGGGGCCCACTTGGTGTATGTTTGGGCTGAGCTTGATCTATCCACGAGCTGAGGCTTCTCTTGGAGTTGAACGCCAAGTTATAACGTGTTTTGGGCGTTTAACTCCGGGTTATGACGTGTTTCTGGCGTTTAACTCCAGACAGCAGCATGTACTTGGTGTTGAGTGCCACTTTACGTCGTCAATTCCCGAATAAAGTATGAACTATTATATATTGCTAGAAAGCTCTGGATGTCTACTTTCCAACGCCGTTGAGAGCGAGCCATTTGAAGTTTTGTAGCTCCAGAAAATCCATTTCGAGTGCAGGGAGGTCAGATTCCAACAACATCAGCAGTCCTTTTGTCAGCCTTTTTCAGAGTTTTGCTCAAGTCCCTCAATTTCAGCCAGAAATTACCTGAAATCACAGAAAAACACACAAACTCATAGTAAAGTCCAGAAATGTGAATTTAACATAAAAACTAATGAAAACATCCCTAAAAGTAGCTTGAACTTAGTAAAAATTACCTAAAAACAATGCCAAAAAGCGTATAAATTATCCACTCATCACAAGCCCAGCATGGTTTTAGTTTGAATGAATCTAGTAAATTGGTGAGGCATAAAGAGTCACTTTAATGTGTTCGAAAGGATTAAAAGATAAGAAATGTGAAAGGATTAAATTTATTCTACCCATTATGAGCACATTAAAGTCCAATGATGTATCCAATTTATTAGATACAATGGACTTAAGTTTGGTGTCCCAAGAGACACTCACTAAGTGCATTTCAATAGCATCTTAATTGAGGGGAATGTGAAAAAAAATTTCTATCTCCACTGAAAGGTTTCGGTTTTAATTTTCAGGAGAAAGGATAGGACCCATATTGAGTGATGGTTTATTGAGACAAGGAGTCAAAGTGTACTTACACTTTGGAACTCAACATATGCAGAGAGCCAAAAGAGATAAGGATTGACGCCTCTTCCCACGCTATGCGCCACTCCCCAAGTGGAAAAACATTGAATTGCTTTTACTTCCCACCTTACCACCTTCCACCTTTCAGAATATCTTTCTCACACTTATAGAAACCACTCTACTTCCCACCTTGCCCCACACCTTAAAATCTCACTTCACAGCCGAAGAGACCTACACTACTCCCCCTTTCTTTTCCTTCTCTTTACTATTTTTTTTTTATTGGGACAATTAAGTCCTAAATTTGGTATTGAAGCAAAATAAAGTTTTGCTTACTCTCTTTGCTTCTCTCTTCGACTTTTTCAAACCCTTTTTTTCCATTCCCATGGCACCACCAAGAGCTTCCTCGTCAAAGAAGAGAAAGACCAAAGAACCAATTTCTGGATCCTCAAGCTTCAATGAATACAAGTTCCTCTCATCATTCAACCAAAACCAATTTTATGGTTGGGTGAGTGAGAGGCAAATCATTCCAGACGTAGGCTTCCAACTTGAGAGGAATGAGCATCCAGAGATCAATAGGGAGATCAACAACAAAGGATCGGCACTCTTGTGCAACCCACCAAGGAAGGTGGTGTAGAGCTTGGTCAGCAAATTTTACGCTAATGCAGTGCCTCAACTTGGGCAACCTTATGGCTATCTTAGTTATGTGAGGGGGAAAGTTATAGACTATAGCCCTTCCAACATAGACAGGATGCAAATGGTGAAGCAAACAAACTCTATCCGAAGCTATGAAGAAAGGGTGAAGCAACAAGACCCAGGATTTGATGAGATCCTCAATGATCGGATAATTTTCGACAGTAACTGGCATCAGATTTTCATAACTTTAACATCATGTTTGCAACAACACTACTTTCTCTACAAATTACCGTTAGAAAAATAAATCTACTGATAATAAGTTACTGAAAAGATTTATACGGTTGGATTGTGTCTGATGCAAAATTCGATGATAACCAATTTATTGAGATTATTTTTATTATTTTGTTAATAAATCTAACAGCACTAAATATTTTTCTTGTAGTAATTTTTATTTTTCTTTCCAGCAGTTTCAATCTCTTCTTGTGTGGCATTTCTACAAAGGAGAAACAAATTAAATACAGGAAAGAGACCTTGAGCCTCACACAACTTCAACATCCAAGAACGGAACGGCATTTCCCATTTAGAAGGACTTGGGCAGTTGGGCCTGCCAATATGAGAGCTTTACATGTAGTAATTAGCTAAAAGAGAAAAAATAAAAATATTTAAATTGAACTACTAATTAAAACGTTTGAATTTAGTAGCCATTTAAATTTTCTCTATAAATATTATTTATATATATTTTTATTATAACAATTTCTTCTAATAATTTTTTTTTTCGATATTTTTTCTCAAATTTATCTAACTAGGATATTGTGTTAATATATATTTTTATTTTTTAAATAGACCCAAATCAGCTTACTCATTGATAGATTGTATTCATTGAGTTAAGTAACATTTTTAGCATTATTTGCTTAATTTTCATTATCAATTATTAATTATCAATTATTTAAAATTTATTTAATTTCTTATCTTACAAGACTACTAAACAATTCTTTTCAACAAATGGCTAAAAGTTCTTATAACAAAAGCTTTGATGTATGTTTAATGAAACTAAAATTTAAATTATATGTTATTTAATATTTTTGTTTTTTACAAAGTCATTTATTTTGTTTGTATGTTATTAATTTATTATAGTGATTTTTTAAATTATAAATTTTAATAATATTATTATGAAAAATTAATGTAATATATAGCTATATTAATTTATTTTTTATTTTATTAAATAAATTAATAATACTATAATAAAGACTAAAGTAAGTTTCTCTTGTTAAGAAAACAAAGAGACTTATCATCTCTATTTACTGTTTATCAAACAGAAATTGATATAAAATTATTTTTTATTATAAATGAATAATAAATAAGAGAAAAAAAATAAATAGATTCTTTATTTTTTAGTTTGCAGATATTTATATCTTTGAGAATTTAAAAATATATTTAAGTTCTTAATTTTTTAAAATTTGGACATATATATTCCTGTATTTAATTTATTTTATTTTAAAAATTCTCTCACATGTACATTTATATATTGGTCAGATCAGTACAATAGTAGTCATATTTAATTTTTTTTGTTAGATTTATTAAATTTAAATAAACAGAGAGATCCATGTGGTCAAATTTTAAAAAAATAAAAATTTTAAATATATTTTTATATCATTAAAAATTTAAATATTTATAGATCAAAAGGTGAATGACCTATTTATCCTTTTAATTCTCCAAATAGAGAGACTCAATTACTCAAAGAGAATTCTACACTGAAATTGCTCGGTGTTGATTTTCTACTGTGACTACGTGAGCAGCCTTCCCAACGCACATGAAGAATAAATTATTACAGGAGAGAAATTTAAGGAGGTTATAGAGTATAGGGAACATGATGATGATCATGTTAATCGACTTTATGAGGTGTCCAAAGGGGAACGCCTTTCGCACTCTCTTTTGGACCGCTAAGATCTTCGCATCATTCTCTTTAAGCTTTTGTTTGTTTGACACATAACATGCATTTCTCTGATTCTCTCTACAATATTATCCTCCAGCCAATGTGCATTTATAGCCAATTCGAAAATCTCACCATGTGAATTATTGTCCTTAAGATTATGGACTTTACCCTATAAATTTTACTACTGAATTTAATTATAATATTCTTAAATTACATTATATAGCTAATGATGAGCGGATAATTTATACGTTTTTTGGCATTATTTTTAGGTAGTTTTTAGTAAGTTCAAGCTAGTTTTAGGGATGTTTTCATTTGTTTTTATGTTAAATTCACATTTCTGGACTTTACTATGAATTTGTGTGTTTTTCTGTGATTTCAGGTAAATTCTGGCTGAAATTGAGGGACTTGAGCAAAACTCTGAAGAAGGCTGACAAAAGGACTGCTGATGCTGTTGGAATCTGACCTCCCTGCACTCGAAATGGATTTTCTGGAGCTACAGAACTCCAATTGGCGCGCTCTCAACGGCGTTGGAAAGTAGACATCCAGAGCTTTCCAGCAATATATAATAGTTCATACTTTATTCGGAGATTGACGACGTAACTTGGCGTTGAACGCCAAGTACAAGCTGCTGTCTGGAGTTAAACGCCAGAAAAACGTCATGATCCGGAGTTGAACGCCCAAAACACGTCATAACTCGGAGTTCAACTCCAAGAGAAGCCTCAGCTCGTGGATTGATCAAGCTCAGCCCAAACATACACCAAGTGGGCCCCGGAAGTGGATTTATGCATCAATTACTTACTCATGTAAACCCTAGGAGCTAGTTCATTATAAATAGAACATTTAACTATTATATTAGATGTCTTTTGACCACGTTTCATCTTTGGTCTCAGTTTTGTATTATTCTTCATCTTAGGAGGCCATTGAGCACGTTTCAGGGGGCTGGCCATTCAGCCATGCCTGAACCTTTTGCTTATGTATTTTCAACGGTGGAGTTTCTGCACACCATAGATTAAGGGTGTGGAGCTCTGCTGTACCTCAAGTATTAATGCAATTCTATTGTCTTTTATTCAAATCCCTCTTATTCTTATTCCAAGATATTCATTCGCACCCAAGAACATGATGAATGTGATGATAAGTAACCCTCATTATCATTCTCACTTATGAACGCACGTGATTGACAACCGCTTCCGTTCTACATGCAACAAGAGCTTGAATGTGTATCTCTTAGATTCCCCAACAGAATCTTCGTGGTATAAGTTAGATAGATGGCGGCATTCATGAGGATCCGGAAAGTCTAAACCTTGTCTGTGGTATTCCGGGTAGGACTCTATGATTGAATGACGGTGACGAGCTTCAAACTCCTGAAGGCTGGGCGTGATGACAAGCGCAAAAGAATCAAGGGATTCTATTCCAACCTGATTGAGAACCGACAGATGATTAGCCGTGCTGTGACAGAGCATAGGAACGTTTTCACTGAGAGGATGAGATGTAGCCATTGACAACGGTGATGCCCTACATACAGCTTGCCATGGAAAGGAGTAAGAAGGATTGAGTTGAAGCAGTGGGAGAGCAGGCGTCCTTGAGCCATACAGTATCTTCATTCGCTTATCTGAAATTCCTACCAATGAATCTGCATGAGTATTCTATCCCTTTTATTATTTATTTTCTTATTTCTATTTTCGAAAACCCATAAACCAATTTAATCTGCCTAACTGAGATTTACAAGGTGACCATAACTTGCTTCATACCAACAATCTCTGTGGGATCGACCCTTACTCACGTAAGGTTTATTACTTGGATGACCCAGTACACTTGCTGGTTAGTTGAACGGAGTTGTGTCCACTCGTGTCAATTTCAAATTCTATAATTTTACAATTACATGCAACTACAGCACCAAGTTGATGAATGCAACTCAAAGAATAGTGATCACAATTTCGTCCACCAGCTAACTAATTCTCTAACTGCCATGTTAATATTGAACATATAAGTGAAACTAACGCTAATATCTTTCTTTTAATTTTATTTTATTTTTTAACATCTCAAGTTGTTGTATTTAAAAATAGGAGATATTTTGAGCTACACTAGTTGTTTATTAAAAATAATATATATACATTAAAATTAATTATTAAAATAAACTAGTTGTATAAACATATATATATATATATTAATTTATTTTTAATATATATTTTATATTTTAATATATATTCTATACTAATAACTAAATTTAATACGCACCTAGTATTTTATATAGTAGTAAAATAATATTTCTTTATTTAATTTCTTTTAAGTATTTTATATATTGGTAAACTGTATTATATTTAGAGTTTGTCTGGTTATTGTATCACTATATTGTTAGAAAAAAAAGTTAATAAATAATTTTTTAATATATTTGACAAAATTTTAGTGATAAAAATAAAAATATTAAAAAATAAAAAATATATTTTTTAGAAACTATAATTTATGATTTCTAAAAGATATTTAAAAAATATTTTTAACATTATAAATAAATAATAAAATACTTTTTTATTGTGGCGCTTAAACATAACTGTCAAATATATTTTTATATGAAATATCCAAATATAAAAATTACTTTTACATTTAAAAAATATCCAAACATAATATTTAAAAATGATCACTTAAAAAAAAGATTTTTTGTCTTATAAAAACTCATCCAAATAAATTCCTTATGATTATATAGTGATTATAGTCAAATTCAAGTCACATTTTTTCATGTTTAGCAATACTTTTTTTATTTTTTAAATTAAAAAACCTTACTAAATAATAAAAATATGTTACTTCAATTTTAACAATACTTTTAAAAATATTATAACTACCATAACTGTATCTTAACATAAACACCGTAATATACACCTTATATATTTTTGGTGTTTAATCTTTTCTTAGTCCTCTATCCATATGTTGTTAATCAATGACAATGCACTAGTTAACACATTTTCAGATGAAAGGACAACTTTTAGATTTTATATTCGTCTTTTAATTAGTGATCTCAAATTCACATTTTAAATATAAGAAAAACGATATCAGAAAAATCACACATGATTTTTTTTTTATGAAATTTCAAATACTCGAATAATTACATCAACTAAAGCATACCTATATCTTTTGTTTTTTTTTTTTAAAAAAAAAAGAGATATTGTGACTATTGACCAAGTTAAGGACCTGGATTTGATCATTGTTGTGTTCTATGCTCCAAACCTAACCTAGAAAAGCTAAGCAGCAGTGCCTAGTGAATATTGGTGAACGGGCCAAAATCCGCGACCAATGATTTCACATGCTTTATCAGTTTCCATGACTAACGAATCACATGTTGTCGGTCTATATCTTGAGAATGGGGAGTAATTTTGTCTGCATATATTCTTTGAAAATATTTTTTTATTATATATATTTATAAAAATTATTTTATTAATTATTTTAAAAATTAAATCAAAATATTTTTAGTTAAAATATAAAAGAAGTAAACATCAATTTAATACTCGAAATATTCTAGCACAGACAAAATGGTACCTGAATAATATTGATAAAATAGTCTTCGAAAAATTTTAAAAATTGACAAACGTGTTCTCAGACTCGTCGGAGCAAATTTCCAACGAGAAGCATACTGAGGTGGCTACCATATTTTAATGATATGACATTTAATTACTAAATTGGCTTTTATTATTAATTTTTAACAATTACAAAGGAAAAATTTCTCAATTCCCTTGCCCTGAACCCTAAAAATTAGGGATGCCAACAGGTCCCACGGGAACGGGACATGTCCATGACCCGTGGCCCCAAAAACCCCGTCCCTACCCCATATCCACGATAGATAATGGGTACTCGATATCTGCCGGATATCCATCCTCTGCGGATATCCTCATGGATTTTTCTAAAAAAAAAAGAATTTTAAAATTTAAACAATTGATTTTCTAATTTTAGAACAACGTACATTAACAATATAGCTTTCATAACAATGAAGATTAACAATTTAGATTTCAGAACAACTTTAAAAAACTCAGATCTATACAATGCAGATTAACAATAAAGATTTTTGAATAATTTAAAAAAATCCTATATCTATACAATGCAGATTTTATAACAATAGATTTCAACAAAAAAAATTAAAACACAGATCTGTAGATGACGAGGCAGGTGCAGTTAGCAGCAGCGAGAAGCAGACCCAGAGATAGAGTAGACAGCAACAAGAAATTGGCGATACGCAGATGGCGATGGACAGATTTGTGGCACTGGTGATCTGACGAGGAGAAGGGATGGCGCGTAAGGAGGAACTCGTCGACGAGTCTGGGAAGTGAGCAATAGAGATAGCGGTAGTGTTGAGGAGAGGAACTGAGAGTAAGGCTCGGACAAAAAGTAGAACGTGTGAGTTAAATGGAAAATTGAGAATAGGGTTTATTAAATATATATATATATATATATATATATATATATATATATATATATATATATATATATATATATATATATATATATATATATATTATACTGAGGACATTTTGGTAATTTAATATTTATGGGTATTAAACAGGTATCCACGAGGTAGGTATTTCTACTCTTGCCCCCGCCCCGTTTACTAAAAAGATACCCGTTCTCCGCCCCTGTAGAGAGAAATTTACCCCTAAACTTATCCCCCGACAGGTAAATCCCCGCGGATACCAGTTCTGCCGGGGAAAATTGCCTTTCCTAATGTTCATCCATCTTGAGTTCACCATTACCACCACCAGTCTCAGATGCCTTAAATCACAACCATCACATCCCCACCTTCTTGATCATCATCGTTCCCCTTCTATGCGCCTCTCTCTTTGCTCTCTATTTTTTTGAGTGAGTTTGAAAAAGACGACATCCTCAAATCTATGATATTCTCAAATTAGAAAGGAAAACTAAAAACAAAAGTTGAAGAATAATAAAAAATTAGTTCAATAGGAATCCAGGAATAAAAATATGTTCATTAGCATTCAGCAACTCTATAAATAAAAATTCAGCACAAGACACCCTCAAATCTATGATCCTATCAAATTAGAAAGCAAAACCAAAAATTAAAGTTAAATAACAATAAAAAATCAGTTCAAAAGCAACCCTAGGAATACAAATATGTTCATCAGCATTCAACAACCCTATAAATAAAAATTTAGAAGATGATATGGGAAAAGGCTGGCTTACAGGAAGGAGGAGCGGCCAAAGGCGAAAAGGCTAACAACGACGATGAAGAACAATCTTGCTGGAGGCAACGACGGAGACCAGACTGCAACAAAGATGATTCTGCCTATGATGATGTTACTGGATGGTGATGAAGACGATTCTCCTCTAACACTGGTGCACGAAATTAGAGCTTGCACAACTGAACTGGCAAATGCACCGGGTCGTCCAAGTAATACCTCAGGTGAGTGAGGGTCGATCCCACGAGGATTGTCGGGCTGAGCAAGTAATAGCTATCTTGTTGGACTTAGTCAAGCAAATAGCAAAAGGTGATTGTTGTTGAAAACGCATTAAACAATTAAATGAGAGAAGCAATAAACGGTTGGGGTAAATTCAATAAGAGAAAACAGTTAAGGTCTCGGAGATGTTTATCGTTCCGGATTAATACTTTTTACTAACTCTTTTAATAGTGAATAGTTCATTCTATGTCAAAATGTAAGTGATTAACCCTAATCCCTTAGTGATTAATCTCCTCCATCCTTCATTAGCGCCACATACAAGGTCAACTAATCCAGATTAGAGGGTCAAGTTCAGATTTCTAGTTTATACCACAAAGGCCCTAATCACCCCAGATCCAGGCTAAACAGATGTTCCCTTGTCCCCAACAGGTTGTCAATTAGCCGTCTAAGAGGTGTGTTTTCAAGCTGTAGTTCATGTGACCTTGGCCAAGTATCACAAGAACTCATGTAGAAAAAAGGTCATACTTCCATTCCACCTAGTTTCATTAGATTAAGAACGAGTCACACCTTTGAATAGAATCAAATATACATTTAAAATAGAAAAGTAATAATACTAACCCATAGAAATAAACAGAGCTCCTCACCTTAACCAGGAGGCTTAGTTGCTCATAACTTACAGAGAAAATAGGTTTCGAAAGAAGTGTAGAAAGAAGAAGATTGATACTGAACCAAAGTGATCTTCTCCTTTCAATACTAATCTAATAATAAATGCTAAACCTAAAAGATATTATTTTAAAATAAAAATTATAAAGATAAAATAAGATAAGCCTAAAAAGTGCTAAATCCATTTGGAGGTCCAATAGGCGAGTGGCTCGGACAGCAAGCTGGCGTTCAATGCAAGGCAGAGAAGAGTGCGCACTTCCACTTCTAGCCCCCTTGAACGCCAGGTTGGGCGATCAGCGCCTAAGGGAGAGCTGACAGCTTTTTCATTTCTTGCTCCTGGCTTTCCTAAACTACTCCGAATTTCACCTAAAACCATAAAACATAAGAAAAAATCAAACCAGCATCCAAAGGTGAATTTTGAACTAAAATATAATAAAACTTAATAAAATCTAACTAAAAACATTATCAAAACAACTAGAAAAAGAGGTATAAGATGCTCACGCATCACAACACTAAACTTAAACTGTTGCTTGTCCTCAAGCAACTAAAACTATATTGGACCAAGGAAGAGAAAAACACACAAGATTAAAGTTTTCATTCAAGCACAGGTCCAATTACTTAATGGAGCTATTGACACTCTATTTTTGAATAGTTTTGGCATCTCACTATCCTTTGAAATTCCGAAATATTGGTGTCCCTTAGAGCTAGAACTCGGATGGTATTATTGATTCTCTTCTTTAGGCTCTTGTTGATTATTGAACACAGTTTTTATTTGCTTTTGGTGCTTTGCACATTTGAGCCTAGCCATGACTGTAAGTGTTTTGTTTTCAAACTTAACTTGATACATAAACACCACACGCACTTAACCGGGGGAGCCCTTTGGGTTCAACTTTTTCTTTACTTTTATTCCTAGATAGTGGTGCTCAGAGCCTTAGGCGTACTCCTTAACAGCATTGGGTCACGACTTTAAGTGTTCAGTCTCAAGGATTACTTGACACTTTCACACTACAAGCATATGGTTAGGAATAACAACTCTTTTGAGCTTTTAGATAATTTTTTTCCCTCCTAATCATTGATGCTCAAAGCCTTGGACCTTTTTTTTATCTTTCTCTTTTTTTTTTCAATTTTCTTTTTTATGTTTCTTTTGCTTCAAGAATCAATCTTTGTCTCATTAAGGGAATCAATAATATTTCTCTAAATTCTTGTTCCTCAAGAACCAATACACTCAACTTTAATATCAAATATGCATAGTCAAATCATACATTCAGAAAATAGATATCATTCCACCACATCAAAGTAATCAAAATAACTCATAATATAACACAAGATATTATTTATTTTGTTACTTTTTTTTCAATAGATTTTTCTTTTTAACCTTGATGCGGGATACACAAGTCATCTTTAAATAAACAAAGAATAAACTACTATTAGAAAGAAACAAAATCCTAAGAGTGATCATGCAACTAGAATAGAAAACATATAACAAAATGAAACACTAGGAAAACAGAGATAAAATAAAGATAAGGAGAATAAAACTAGACCACCTCAGTGACGACAGCTACTGCTCCCTCTGGGAATCCTCTAGAGCGTTTAAACTCCTCAATATCACGCTCCTACCTCCTCTGCTCCTCCCTTATACTCCTTTGATCTTCCATCATCTGATAGAGGAAGGCAGACTGGTCCTGATGCCCCAGCCTCAGCTGATTAACTGATGTTGTCAGCTCCCCTAAAGATGTAGTCAACTGATCCCAGTAGTCACGAGGAGGAAAGTACATCCATGGAGGCATCTTTAGAATATCCTATGGAGGTGGCATAATTGGCTCTTACTGCAGTCCTTGCACGGGCTCCCTAGCGTGCTATATACCCTTCCTTGTGATTAGTCTCTCCTTGTCAATCAGGATATCTCCCTCTATGTGACCTCCAGCTGCTGCACAAAAGTGGTGAATGAGATGAAGGAATGCCAACCTTGCTTGAGTGGAGGGCTTGTCAGCTACTTTGTAAAGCTCCTGTTGGGATCACCTCATGTACCTCTATCTCATTGTCGAGTATTATGCAGTGAATTATCACTGCCCACTTGATTGCAATCCCAGAGCGGTTACTCGTAGGGATGATATGAACTCCAACCATCCTCTAGCCACTGGCTTAAGGTCAAGACTACCCAGTTGGTAAGGCTTACCTTGGGCATCTGACGTGGCAGATATTGGCGGGTTAAGAAATTATTAATAGAAATCCGTTGCAAGTACAGTCCTTAACCAACCAAAAATTCGCTTATCAATTTAGAAGGGTTGTCACAAAACTTAAATTAAAATACTGGGAGTATGAGTCCCAGGTCGTCTCCCAACGAGTTGTAGAGAGATGTGCTATTTTATCAATCAGGTGTTTTCAAAAATGGTTGAGTTGAATAACATGAAACTAAAATAGAGAATTTAATTAATTCTAAATAAAAGCCTTGACTGGGAGTAGATTAGTTGGAATCCCTATTCTTGTTGAAGTACTCTCAAGATTAATTGATAATTGAAGATTGCTCTGTTTAGTTACCCCTTACTAGGTAAGGGAGAGTCAAACAACTTGGATTGCTGTTTCTATTCACAAGTCCCAATCCGCTCATTGAAAAGGATTTGTGTTAGTGACTAGAGGGCATTCCAACAATGAGCGCAATTACAATTTCTCCTTTAAGTACCCCAACTTAAGGGTTCCTTTCAATCAACTCCCCATCAAGTAAGGAAACTACTCGCTCATTGTAAACGTATAACTCATAACATAGGAAAGGGAATTAAAAAGAGACATGATAAATAATAATGAAAAGGATTAATTAAAAGTAAAAATAGTCTATATTAATAACTTGTAAAATTAAGCAAATGTCAACTCTAGGGAGATTAAGAACATGGAAGAATAAGTAAAAAGCAAATAGCAAAGTATAATGACTAGTACCGGAGGTAGCCTCTTCTCAAAAGCTAAAAAGCAAGATCTTCCAAAAATCCTAATTATCAATGTCAAGTGATTGAAAAAACCTAGGGGAGGAGTAAATCCAGATCTAAAACTAAAAATTATGCAAAATGAATTGTTGTCTCTCGTTTCTGCATGTTCCTTGACTCTAGTCTGTAATTCTGGGCTGAAAACTGGGTTGAAATCTGGCCCAGAAACTCTGTCAGCGACTTTTGAAATTTTCCAGATCGCGCACGTCACGCGGACGCGTCATTCGGCGTTTTTCTTTTCCATGCGGGCGCGTCGTCCATACCTCTGCGTCGCTTTTGCTTTTCCAATCCGCACGTCCGCATCACTCATGCGGCCGCGTCACTGCGAATTCCTTTCTTCCGCGCGGTCGCGTCGCTGACGCGTACGCGTCACTTCTCACTGGTCATCTCCTCAATTTCTTGTATTCCTTCCATTTTTGCAAGCTTCCTTCCCATCTCTCACTCATTCATGCTCTATAAAGCCTGAAACACTTAACACACAGATCACGGCATCGAATGAAATAAAGGGGGATTAAAATACCTAATTAAAGGTCTCCAGGAAGTAAGTTTTGTAGAACCTATGCACAATTACTCAAGAGGGGGGGTGAATTGAGTATTGCAACAACAATGAATCTTTTTGCGAAAGTTAAAGACAATATACAAAAGTGTTATTGTACTAGTATTTTTCCAAGAGCTTAACTCAATTGCTAAGCATTTATAAGGAGCTTTTACTTTCCAATAGACACCAACTCAAATAAATTGATCAAGCTTTTCACCAATCGGACTTAAGCTACTCCTTAAGTACTTACGAGGCTACTTTTCGATCACAATTTATTTGCTCAAAGGTAAAAGACAATAATATTGAAGAGATGAGTTTGGAGAGATGCAAACGCTATTTAGAGTGGTTCGGCACAATCCTTGTCCTACGTCCACTTTCTTTCTCAATCGCAATTGAGAAGTTCCACTATTGCCAAGCTTCAAGGTGCTCGCGCAAAACCTTTTACAATCCGAGTCCTTAGTTTCTAACACCTCACGGTATATGATCACCACTCGTATACTAACCCACTCCACTTAGAGATACCTTCTCTAAGATTTGCCTTGAGTACTTAGTATACCTCTTTGGTATCCTCACCGACTATAGTGTTTATAACTCTTGACTCAACCTTGGAGATCACACTCCAATTTACAAGGTGTACAAGAAAACAATTCTCAGAGAATTGTTGAGATGAAATGAGTACTCTCTAGAAGAGTGTATGATTACAAGTTTAGCACTATTGAACCAATTGATATTGCTCTCTCAAATTGTGTATTATAACACCTTAAAAAAGTGTAGAATGAAAGAATATGAACAAGATAGTTTTCAAAAATTCAAGTCAGTGAAATAAGGCTTCAATCCATCTATTTATAGATTCCCCAAACCTTAGAAACGTTGGGGAATTAATGGGATGGAGCCTTTATGTCAAAACTAGCCATTTTTTATGTTTTTGAATTATTTGCATCGATGAATAACACTTTGCATCGATGCAAATGTGTCTTTGACGCTGAAATTTGAATTTTCAGCTAGGTTGCATCGATGCAAACATCTTTGCATCGATGCAACAAGTCGTTGCATGCTTTGCATCGATGCAAGATGAGTGTGCATCGATGCAAACCTTAAAGAATGGCTTAAAATCACTTCAAAATACTTAGGATTGATCTCAAACTTGTTGGAGTCAATTCCTATGCTTTTTGTACCTTTGAAAACAAGTTTTAAACCATTTGGCTAGCATCGAATTGCAAGATGTGCATCAAAATATTTTGTGAGTGTGTGTTGAGAGATTTAGCAATTGGTTCTTAACAAGAAGTTACCTAAGTCCTAAGACACTATACTTGTCTTCAAATGTTGTGGACTTGAGTTTCTTGTTGTTGTTGTGTTGCTTTCAACTCTTCATTCCTCAACGTTGAATGTTGGTTGATCTTTCAATCATGCTTGTTCATTCAAGTTGTTTGTTGGTTTGTCTTTCATGTCGTTTGTTGGTTTGTCATTCATCAAAACCTACGAATACAAACTTCGCATACAAGCAACATGATTTACAAGTTTTCAATCATGTAATAATTTTAGGAAGGAAATATAAATGCATGCTAATTATATGAATAAGTGGGTAAAGACCATGATAAAACCATACAATTAAACACATTGTAAACCATAAAATAGTGGTTTATCAACCTCCCCACACTTAAACATTAGCATGTCCTCATGCTTAGTTGGAGGAGATAAAATGAATGCGTAGGAACATGTAAAACTCATGCAATGCAATACAACCTATACATGTGAATGCAACTATATGATTCTTGTCCACTTGATCAAGAATAAATAAGCTCTTCAAACAATTACAAATCAAGTTTTACTAATTCAATTCTCATTCAGTAAGAACAGATAAAAATGCAAGAAGGTAGCTCATGAAAGCAGGGAACATAAAATTTTAAGCATTGAACCCTCACTGATGATGTATGTCTATCTAATCTCTCCAGTGTATAGGGTAATCACTCTATCCTTCTCTAATCATGCTCCCTAAATTTTGTTCTTTTCCTAATCAATCAACAACATTTAATATACCAATGCAACATCATGAGGTATTTTCAAGGTTGTAATGGGGCTAAGGTAAAGGTAAGGATACATATATGGTTAAGTGAGCTTATAAATTGAATCTTTAATTAACTCAAACTCTAACATAACCTATGTATTTTATATAACTATGGAGTTTGTACCTAGCTACCCAGAATTCTCTTTCACATTCCATACTCATGTATCAACTGTTTATTTTAATTTTATCATACATGCATTGATCTTTGGATTCTTAACTCAGCATTGGGGTAATTTTTGTCCCCTTATTTATTTATTGAAATTTTTTTTTCACATAACATAAAAATAAACATAGCTAATCAATGCAAATAGATTTTTTTTATTCTTATAGTTTCACATGAGTAGGTGTCCAAATTTCCATTATATTATCATGATACACTCCCTTATTATCCTTTGTCCCCATAATTTCCCATACTTAATTAGTACACGTAATTCTATCTTAAGCTAATCAAAGATTCAAATAGGGGTATACAATTGTTTTTCCGCTTAAGGCTAGTAATGTGGTAAATTATAGAACAAATGGGATTTAAAGGCTCAAAGTAGCTGACAAAGGTAATTGAAAGGGTAAGCTTAATTTGGATAAGTGAACTAAACAATTAATGGCCTCAATCATATGCAACATATAAATATACCAAACATTGGACATATAGGGTGGAACAAAATATAGATTACAATCATAGAGAAATAAACACACAAGAATAAAATAAATATGGTTAAATAATGTAACCATGCATAAAGGCTCAATTCTCAAAGGTTGTGTGTTCTTTAGCTTTAAAAATCATGTTCCAAATACAACTTCAAGCAAATTTAACATAAGAGTTTTAATTAAAATTAGTGAAATTTTGTTCCAAAGATAGAGTTTTAGAAGAAACTTATTGTCTTTTCAATCAAGTAGAACATGCATGCAACTAATCTACTACTATGTAATTTATCCTATCCTAAAAGAAAGAAAAAACTAACTAACTATCCTAATTTATTGGTGTTTAGGGAAGAAGAATTACCTCTGGAAGTTAGGTACCGACCGACCCCACACTTAAGGATTTGCATCGTCCTCGGTGCTATCTGTCAGGAACAGTGGCGGGCTGGTGGCAGTGTCTCCACAGTCGGGACCATCGTGGCTCCCTATGCTGGTGAAAGAAGTGGAGTCCGGAGTGCCTGGATCGTCATTGGGTCGGTGATTGCCTGTAAGTAGCTCCTTGAGGTGTTTGAAACGGCGGTGATTGCGGTGCTCTCGAAGCTTTGCTTTCTTTTCTTGTTGGTCCAATCGCTTCAGTATTTGGTGTAGCAGCTGACTAGTAGATGGTGGAGGAGCTGCAGCATCCTCTGTGGACTGGCTAGTAGTGGCAAGTTGTGGCCTGAGATATCTCCCGTTAGGGACATACTGATCATCTCGTGGAAGAATGGCTTTGGTGTCACCAACTCTGTAGGATACTCCGGCTGCTGAGATAAGATCAGAGACCAATGCGGGGAAAGGTAGGTTTCTCGCGATCTGCACATGTTCCATAGTATTCCGGATATGTCTTGGTAAATTAAGAGGCTGGTCTGTGAGGATGCACCATAGTAGAACGGCCATGTCTGCGGTGAAGGAGGACTCATGAGTACTTAGATAGACGTAATGGGACATAATCTGTGCCTATACGTGAGCCTCTAAGGTAAGTGCAGAAGCCGAGATTCCCTTAGGACGGGAACGATGGTATCTGAAGATCCATTTGCTACCAGGTCGAGCGATAACTCTGAGAACAACGTCCCAATCAAAGGTGTACGCTTGGAATTTGATGGCGGCTTTCTGAAAAGCGTCCAATCCTTCTAGAGCAGGGGGGAGATCTAAGGCTTGCTGAATGGCCTCTTCTGTAATGGGAACTTGCTTCTGGCATAAATAAACAGACTGTAGAGTCGACAGGTGGAAGTTGGAGTAGAACTCAACGACCCAGGAAAGATTAACCTGTCATGGCTGTCTCTGTAAGAATCTCCAATGTCATTGGGCAATTTGTGGCTCAACAAATTCAGCAATACGAGGCGGAAGGATAAGAAGGTGTTCATTGTTGTAATTCGAGCTACCAGAATAGGAAACATCTGCTCACAGTAGCAATTTGGGAATCGTGCAATGTCCTTTGCTGGGAAGGCTCTTTCCTTTTCATCAACCTTGATAATCCTTTTAATTCTTTTTGTTGAGGGCTTGACTGCAGTTGAAGAAGGCTCTGCCACTAATGCTCTCTTTATTCCTTTCCTTGCGGTGGGTTTAGGGGTAGCTCTCTGATTCGAGACTCTCAGCCATATTGACTTCTTTTACCAGAGAGTCAATAATATCAACGCTCATGCAGTCATTTTGGGTGTCTGGATGCTGATGAGCGGATATTTTATACGCTTTTTGGGGGTAATTTCATGTAGATTTTAGTATGTTTTAGTCAGTTTTTAATAAAATATTATTAGTTTTTAGGCAAAAATCATATTTCTGGACTTTACTATGAGTTTGTGTGTTTTTCTGTGATTTCAGGTATTTTCTGGCTGAAATTGATGGAGTTGAGCAAAAATCTGAGTTAGGCTGAAAAAGGACTGCTGATGGTGTTGAATCCTGACCTCCCTGCACTCAGAATGGATTTTTTGGAGCTACAGAAGCCCAATCGGCGCGCTCTCAACGGCGTTGGAAAGTAGATATCCAGGGCTTTCCAGCAATATATAATAGTCCATACTTTGCGCGAAGATAGACGACGTAACTTGGCGTTGAACGCCAAGTACATGCTGCTGTCTGGAGTTAAACGCCAGAAACACGTCATGATCCGGAGTTGAACGCCCAAAACACATTATAACTTGGAGTTTAACTCCAAGTAAAGCCTCAGCTCGTGGATAGCTTTAGTCTCAGCCCCAGCACACACCAAGTGGGCCCCAGAAGTGGATTTCTGCACCAATTATCTTAGTTTACTCATATTCTGTAAACCTAAGTTACTAGTTTACTATAAAAACAACTTTTAGAGACTTATCTTGTACCTCATGACATTTTTAGATCTGAATTTTAGACACTTTGACGGCATGAGTCTCTAAACTCCATTGTTGGGGGTGAGGAGCTCTGCAGCGTCTCAATGAATTAATGCAATTGTTTCTATTTCACTCAAACGTGTGTATGGTCCGATCTAAGATGTTTATTCGTGCTTAATTGTGAAGGAGGTGATGATCCGTGACACTCATCACCTCCCTCAATCCATGAACGTGTGCCTGACAAACACCTCCGTTCTACATCAGACTGAATGAGCTTCTCTTAGATTCCTTAATCAGAATCTCCGCGGTATAAGCTAGAATTGATGGTGGCCATTCTTGAGGATCCGGAAGGTCTAAACCTTGTCTGTGGTATTCCGAGTAGGATTCAAGGATTGAATGGCTGTGACACGCTTTAAACTCGCAATTGCTGGGCGTGATGACAAACGCAAAAGGATCAATGGATCCTATTCCAACATGATCGAGAACCAACAGCTGATTAGCCATGCTGTGACAGAGCATCTGGACCGTTTTCACTGAGAGGATGGGAGGTAGCCACTGACAATGGTGACACCCTACATACAGCTTGCCGTAGACGTGCTTTACAAACAATTGAGTTGAATATTACATTGCAGGAATTCAGAGAACAAAGCATCTCCAAAACTCCAACATATTCCCCACTACTGCACAACAAGTAACGATTTTATTCTCTTTTATTTTTTTTCCAATCTAATAATTCCAACTGATAATTTTGATTGACATCCTGACTAAGAATAATAAAATAAATATAGCTTGCTTCAAACCAACAATCTCCGTGGGATTCGACCCTTACTCACGTAAGGTATTACTTGGACGACCCAGTGCACTTGCTGGTTAGTTGTGCGGATTGCAAAAAGTGTTATTGCAATTTCGTGCACCAAGTTTTTGGCGCCGTTGCCGGGGATTGTTCGAGTTTGAACAAACTAAAGGTTTATTTTATTTCTTAGATTAGGAATAATTTATTTTTGTTGTTATAGAGTCATTAAATTCTGATAGGATAGTTTCTCTTCAAAATTTCTTTTCAAAAATATTATTTTTCTTAATTAATTGTTAATTTTCGTGAGTTTAGTGTCTTGTTCTAAGTTTGGTGTCAATTTCATATTTTATATTTTTCTTTAAATTTTCGAATTTGTGTTCTTTGTTCTTCATTGATCTTCAAGTTGTTCTTGTTTATTTTTCTTGTTTGATCTTGAGTTTTTCTTGTTTTGTGTCTTTTCTTGTTTTTCTTGTGCTTTTTCAAAATATTAACTTTCAAAAATTGTACTTTTATCCATAAATATAATACATTTTTAAAATCAACACTGAAGTTACTGCCCAATTGGCTGGAGCATTAGGAGTTGTTCTTGATAATTGGGTATCTTCTTTGGAATCTTTTTCAAAAAATTAATTTTTCTTTGATTGAATCTTGTGCCAAACTCTAAGTTTGGTGTTTCCTTGCTAATTTTTCTTTAATTTTCGAAAATTTGTCTTGGTTTTCTAAAAATTTTAAGTTTGGTGTTCTTTCTTTTGTTCTTGGTGTTCTTGTGAATCTTCAAGGTGTTCTTGAGTCTTTCTTGTGTTTTAATCTTAAAATTTTTAAGTTTGGTGTTCCTTTGTGTTTTCCTCCAAAATTTTCGAAAATAAGGAGCATTGGATCTAAAAATTTTAAGTCTTGTGTCTTTTGTGTGTTTTTCTCTTTCATCATAAAATTCAAAAAAAAAATATCTTTTCTAACTAATTTTGAACTACATTTTCGAAAATTTTATATAAAAATTCAGATTTCAATTTCAAAATATTTTCAATTTCTTTTATTTATTTTGTTTTTATTTTATTTTATAAAAATTAATTTTTATAAAATAAATAATATCAACATACATATCATCTCCTTTATTCCATCATGGAATTAAGTGGGAATGAACAGTCCAGGAGGACTCTGGGGTCATATGCTAACCCCACTACTGCTTCATATGGGAGTAGTATCTGTATACCCTCCATTGGAGTTAGTAGCTTTGAGTTGAATCCTCAGCTCATTACCATGGTGCAGCAAAATTGCCAGTATTCCGGTCTTCCACAGGAAGAACCTACAGAGTTTCTGGCACAATTTTTACAAATTACTGACACAGTGCATGATAAGGAAGTAGATCAGGATGTCTACAGATTATTACTGTTCCCATTTGCTGTAAAAGATCAAGCTAAGAGGTGGTTAAATAACCAGCCTAAGAACAACATAAAAACATGGAAACAGCTGTCAGAAAAATTCCTGAATCACTATTTTCCTCCAAAACGGATGACACAGCTAAGGCTAAGCATCCAAGGCTTCAAACAAGGAGATAATGAATCCCTTTATGATGCCTGGGAGAGATACAGAGAGATGCTAAGAAAATGCCCCTCTGAAATGTTTTCAGAGTGGGTGCAATTAGACATCTTCTACTATGGGCTTACAGAAGAAGCTCAGATTTCTCTAGACCACTCAGCTGGTGGATCTATACATATGAGAAAAATAATTGAAGAAGCTCAAGAGCTTATTGATACAGTTGCCAGAAATCAGCATATGTACCTAAGCATTGAATCCTCCATGAAAGAAGAAGCTAAAACAGTAACTGCTGAACTCAGTCTTGTGGATCAGGCTAATGAATTCAATCAGCAATTAGACTTTCTAACCCAGCAGCTATCCGAATTCAAGGAAATACTACAGGAAACAAGAATGGCTAACAGGAACATGGAAGTACAGTTAAAGCAAATAGAAAAGCAACTGTCAAAACAAATAGCAGAAGAATGCCAAGCAGTTCAACTAAGAAGTGGGAAAACATTAAATACCTCACTTCAAAGTAGCAGGAAGCCAATAAATGAACAAATGGCCAATCAAAATCCCTCTGAGGACAATCAGAGCCCAGAGAGGAACAATACTGGCGCTAAACGCCCAGACCATGCTCATTCCTAGCGTTCAACGCCAGAAACAAGCATGAATCCGGCATTGAACGCCCAAAGGGAGCATAGTTCTGGCGTTCAGATGCCAGTAACAAATAAGGAGTTGGCGTTTAACGCCACTCCAGCTTCCACCCCTGGCATTCAAACGTCAGTGGGAAATCAGTCACATACAAGTGCTGATAACAACCCCTCTAAAAAGGCTTCCCAACCCACTTCTACAGGCAATAAACCTACAGCAACTAAGGTTGAGAAATACAAAGCCAAAATGCCTTATCCTCAAAAACTCCGCCAAGCGGAACAGGATAAGCAATTTGCCTACTTTGTAGACTATCTTAGGACTCTTTAAATAAAGATTCCGTTTGCAGAAGCACTTGAGCAAATACCCTCTTATGCTAAGTTCATGAAAGAGATCTTAAGTCATAAGAAGGATTGGAGGGAGACTGAAAAAGTTTACCTCACTGAAGAATGCAGTGCAGTCACTCTGAAAAGCTTACCTGAGAAGCTTAAAGATCCAAGGAGCTTTATGATACCATGCACATTAGAGGGTACTTGTACCAAGCAAGCCTTATGTGATCTTGGGGCAAGTATCAACCTAATACCTGCATCTACTATCAGAAAGCTTGGTTTGACTGAAGAAATCAAACCAACCAGGATATGTCTTCAACTTGCTGATGGCTCCATTAAATACCCATCAGGCGTGATTGAAGACATGATTGTCAAGGTTGGGCCATTTGCCTTTCCTACTGACTTTGTGGTGCTGGAAATGGAGGAGCACAAGAGTGCAACTCTCATTCTAGGAAGACCTTTCCTAGCAACTGGCCGAACCCTCATTGATGTCCAAAAAGGGGAAGTAACCTTGAGAGTCAATGAGGAGGAGTTTAAGTTAAATGTTGTCAAAGCCATGCAACATCCAGACACCCCAAATGACTGCATGAGTGTTGATATTATTGACTCTCTGGTAAGAGAGGTCAATATGGCTGAGAGTCTCGAATCAGAGCTAGAGGACATCTTTAAAGATGTTCAGCCTGATTTGGAGGAATCAGAGAAAATAATAGAACCTCTGAAAATGCCTCAAGAAGAGGAGAAACCTCTAAAACCCGAACTCAAACCATTACCACCATCCCTGAAATATGCATTTCTGGGAGAAGGTGATACCTTCCCTGTAATCATAAGCTCTATCTTAGAGCCACAGGAAGAGGAAGCACTAATTCAAGTGCTAAGGACACACAAGACAGCTCTTGGGTGGTCCATCAGTGATCTTAAGGGCATTAGCCCAGCCAGATGCATGCACAAGATCCTATTGGAGGGTGACGCCAAGCCAGTGGTTCAACCACAAAGGCGGCTGAATCCAGCCGTGAAGGAAGTGGTGCAGAAGGAGGTCACTAAATTACTAGAGGCTGGGATTATTTATCCTATTTCTGACAGCCCCTGGGTGAGCCCTGTTCAAGTTGTCCCTAAGAAAGGTGGCATGACAGTGGTTCACAATGAAAAAAATGAACTGGTTCCTACAAGAACAGTTACAGGGTGGCGTATGTGTATTGATTATAGAAGGCTCAATACAGCTACCAGAAAGGATCATTTTCCTTTACCATTCATAGACCAGATGCTAGAAAGACTGGCAGGTCATGAATACTACTGCTTCCTGGATGGATATTCAGGTTATAATCAAATTGCAGTAGATCCAAAAGATCAAGAGAAAACGGCATTCACATGTCCATCTGGAGTATTTGCATACAGAAGGATGCCATTTGGTCTGTGCAATGCACCTGCAACCTTTCAGAGGTGCATGCTCTCAATTTTCTTTGATATGGTGGAAAAATTTCTGGAAGTCTTCATGGATGACTTTTCAGTATTTGGAGACTCATTCAGCTCCTGTCTTGACCATCTAGCACTTGTTCTAAAGAGATGCCAAGAGACTAACCTGGTTTTAAACTGGGAAAAATGCCACTTTATGGTGACTGAAGGAATTGTCCTTGGGCACAAAATCTCGAACAAGGGGATAGAGGTGGATCAAGCTAAGGTAGAGGTAATTGAAAAATTACCACCACCTGCCAATGTTAAGGCAATCAGAAGCTTTCTGGGGCATGCAGGATTCTATAGGAGGTTTATAAAGGATTTTTCAAAAATCGCCAAACCTCTGAGCAACCTGCTAGCTGCTGACACACCATTTATCTTTGATAAAGAATGTCTGCAGGCATTTGAGACTCTGAAAGCTAAATTGGTTACAGCACCAATCATCTCTGCACCAGACTGGACATTACCATTTGAATTGATGTGTGATGCCAATGACCACGCCATTGGTGCAGTGTTGGGACAAAGGCATGACAAGCTTCTGCACGTCATTTACTATGCCAGCCATGTTCTAAATGATGCACAGAAGAATTACACAACCATAGAAAAAGAGCTACTTGCAGTGGTTTACGCCATTGACAAATTCAGATCCTATTTAGTAGGATCAAAAGTGATTGTGTACACTAATCATGCTGCTCTTAAATATCTACTCACAAAGCAGGATTCAAAACCCAGACTCATCAGATGAGTGTTGCTTCTGCAAGAGTTTGATATAGAAATAAGAGACAGAAAAGGGACAGAGAATCAAGTAGCAGATCACCTGTCCCGAATAGAACCAGTAGAAGGGGCGTCCCTCCCTCTCACTGAGATCTCTGAAACTTTTCCGGATGAGCAACTCTTTGCCATCCAGGAAGTGCCATGGTTTGCAGACATTGCAAACTACAAGGCAGTAAGATTCATACCCAAAGAGTACAGTAGGCTGCAATCCAAGAAATTGATCACAGATGCAAAGTACTATCTTTGGGATGAACCATATCTCTTCAAGAGATGTGCAGACGGAGTAATCCGTAGATGTGTGCCTAAGTAAGAAGCACAGAAGATTCTATGGCACTGCCATGGATCACAGTATGGAGGACATTTTGGAAGTGAGCGAACAGCCACAAGAGTCCTCCAATGTGGCTTCTACTGGCCTACTCTCTATAAAGATTCCCGAGCATTTGTACTTAATTGTGACAGTTGCCAAAGATCTGGCAATCTGCCTCACAGTTATGCCATGCCTCAACAAGGAATCTTGGAGATTGAGTTGTTTGATGTATGGGGTATTGACTTCATGGGACCTTTCCCACCATCATACTCAAACACTTATATTCTGGTGGCAGTGGATTATGTATCCAAATGGGTGGAGGCTATTGCAACACCCACTAATGACACTAAAATAGTGTTAAAATTCCTCCAGAAACACATCTTCAGCAGATTTGGTACCCCTAGAGTATTAATCAGTGATGGGGGCAGTCATTTCTGCAATAAACAGCTTTACTCTGCTTTGGTTCGTTATGGAGTTAGCCACAGGGTAGCCACTCCATACGATCCACAGACTAATGGGCAAGCTGAAGTCTCAAATAGAGAACTCAAAAGAATCCTGGAACGGACTGTAATTAACCGTAGAAGGGATTGGGCAAGGAGCTTGGATGATGCTCTGTGGGCATACAGAACAGCATTCAAGACCCCTATAGGGACCTCTCCATACCAGCTTGTGTATGGAAAGGCATGTCACTTGCCAGTGGAACTGGAACATAAGGCCTACTGGGCAACCAGATTCCTGAACCTTGATGCCAAGTTAGCTGGAGAAAAACGATTACTCCAGTTAAATGAGCTAGAGGAATTTAGACTCAATGCTTTCGAAAATGCAAAAATTTACAAAGAGAAAGCAAAAAGATGGCATGATAAGAAACTATCATCCAGAGTCTTTGAGCCGGGGCAGAAAGTTTTGCTATTCAATTCTAGGCTCAAATTATTCCCCGGGAAATTAAAGTCCCGGTGGAGAGGTCCATATGTGATTACAAGTGTATCACCGTATGGATACGTAGAGCTTCAGGATAATGACTCTAACAAAAAGTTCATTGTTAATGGACAGAGAATTAAACATTATCTTGAAAGCAATTTTGAGCAAGAATGCTCAAAACTGAGACTTGATTAGAGTTCAGTAATAGTCCAGCTAAAGACAATAAAGAAGCGCTTGCTGGGAGGCAACCCAGCCATTTACAAAGTTTATTTACTAATTAAATTAATTTCTTTTTCTTTACAGGTATGCGTCAAAGTATCTTCAAAAGGTAAAATAGCAATCGATTGGATTCACAGAGTTACAAGGGAATTTGGAAGCTCACTGGCCTGAAAAAGCCAGTAAGAAACATTTTGGGCGTTGAACGCCCAAAAGAAGCACCCACTGGGCGTTCAACGCCAGTAAGGGTAGCCATCTGGGCGTTAAACGCCAGAAAGGAGCATCTTCTGGGCGTTGAACGCCAGAAAGAAGCACCTTCTGGGCGTTTAACGCCAGAACCACAGCATCCTGGGCGTTTAGAAAAACACCCAGTGACAAAGGACTTCCTGGCGTTCAACGCCAGAAAGAAGCAGCAACTGGGCGTTGAACGCCCAGGAGAAGCATCAATTGGGCGTTAAACGCCCAAAACATGCAGCGTTTGGGCGTTTAACGCCAGGATGGTGGGGAGGAGGTAAAATTCGTTTTTCTTCAAAAATTTTCTAATTTTTATGTTTTAATTCATGATTTCTTGCATAAACATGTTTCCAAATATCATCCTTCAATTTCAAAAATTTTAATCCTAATTTCTAAAATCTCTAATTTCTGAAATCCCTACTTCAAAGATTTTACATGCATCTTAATCCATAAAGACAATTGATTTTCAATCCAATCCAACTCTTTTTCCAATTTCTTTTCAAACTTCTTTATCTTTTAAAATCTTTTTCAAATTATATTTTTCAAATTTATTTTTAAATATCATTCATATCTTTTTAAATTATATCCTTTTCTTATCATGTTTATCTTTTATAAATCATATCTTTTATCTTATATCTTTTTCTTATTTTCGAATTCCCACCCCCTCCCTTTATAACCACTTTCGGCGTCCCTCTCACCATCCACCATTCCACACTTGCTCTCCTCCTATTCCCCTTCTCTCTTTTCTTTTGCTTGAGGACAAGCAAACCTCTAAGTTTGGTGTGCTTATCCGTGATCACAAAAACACTCTCACTTTGATCATGGCCCCTAAAGGAAAACAACCCAACCCAAGAGGCAAGAAAGAGAATATTCCAAAGCCACTTTGGAATCAAGGGAAGTTCTTAACTAAAGAACATTCAGACCACTACTACAAAATAATGAGTCACAGATCAGTAATCCCGGAAGTTAAATTTGACCTGAAGGAAGATGAATATCCGGAGATCCAAGAGCAAATTCGAAACAGGAACTGGGAAATCCTAGCCAATCCTGAAACGAAAATGGGAAGGAACATGGTTCAGGAGTTCTATGCTAATCTATGGCAGACAGACAAGCAAAGAATAATTGGAGCTGCTCTCTATGACCATCGGACCTTAGTCAGAGGGAAGATTGTTCATATCCATCCTGACAAAATCAGGGAGATCTTTAAGCTCCCTCAACTGAAAGATGACCCAGACTCCTTTAATAGGAGAATGATGAGGGTAAATAAAGGTCTGAACAAGATTCTAGAGGATATATGCATCCCCGAAGCCAGGTGGACCACCAGCACGACTGGCATCCCAAATTAACTCAAAAGAGAAGATCTCAAACCAGTAGCCAGAGGCTGGCTGGATTTTATTGGGCGTTCCATATTACCCACCAGCAACCGTTCTGAAGTTACTGTTAAAAGAGCAGTGATGATTCACTGCATCATGTTGGGAAAAGAAGTAGAAGTCCATCAACTGATCTTGTGTGAACTATACAAAATAGCAAACAGGAATTTCAAGGATGCCAGATTAGCCTATCCAAGCTTAATTTCTATGCTCTGCAGAGATGCTGGAGTGAAGATGGGAATAACAGAGTATATCTCAGTTTAAAGGCCAATCACTAGAATATCAATGGACAGACAACAGCTGCAGGACGATCCAATCAAGAGGAGAGCACAGGAAGTCCTCCCAGAACTTCCTCAATTCGAATATTGGGAACATATTGAAGCATCTATTTCCAAACTCCAAGAAGCTATGAACCAAATAAAGGAAGAACAGAACAATCAAAGCAGCATGCTTTGCAAACTTCTTAAGGAACAAGAAGAGCAAGGGCGTGATTTAAGGGAGCTGAAGCGCCAGAAATTAATCCTTGAAGGACCAAGCATCCCACAGATCGGAGGAACATCTACTTCTTAAAACACAGGTTGTTGAGTTCTAATTTTAGCTTTAATTCTGTGATAGTGTTATTATAGAAATTTACCTTAGAAGATATATAGTAGTAGTAGTAATTAGCATATCTATTCTGGTTTTATTTCCAATTAAGTTATAATTTATTTTTCTCATCATCATCAGACATGAATAAAGTAGTAGATTTTTAGAATAAAGAAGTAATTTATATTTTTCGAGTTCTTAATAATAAAAATTATAATTAATTACACGTGGTGGCAATACTTTTTGTTCTCTGAATGAATGTTTGAACAGTGCATAATTTTTATCTTGAATTTTATGAATATTGGCTCCTGAAAGAATGAGGAACACGAAAAATATTATTGATGATCTGAAAAATCATGAAATTGATTCTTGAAGCAAGAAAGAGCAGTTCAAAAAAAAATTACAAGAAATCATTGGATCAAGAAAAGGAATAAAAGCCAATAGCCCTTAAAACCAAAAGGCAAGGGTGAAAAGGATCCAAGGCTTTGAGCATCAGTGGATAGGAGGGCCCAAGGAAGTAATTCCAGGCCTAAGCGGCTAAATCAAGATGTCCCTAACCATGTGCTTGTGGCATGCAGGTCCAAGTGAAAAGCTTGAGACTGAGTGGTTAAAGTCGTGATCCAAAGCAAAAAGAGTGTGCTTAAGAGCTCTGGACACCTCTAACTCGGGACTTTAGCAAAGCTGAGTCACAATCTGAAAAGGTTCACCCAGTCATGTGTCTGTGGCATTTATGTATCCGGTGGTAATACTGGAAAACAAAGTGCTTAGGGCCACGGCCAAGACTCATAAAGTAACTGTGTTCAAGAATCAACATACTACACTAGGAGAATCAATAATACTATCAGAATTCTGAGTTCCTATGGATGTCAATCATTCTGAATTTCAAAGGATAAAGGGAGATGCCAAAACTGTTCAGAAACAAAAAGCTACTAGCCCCGCTCATCTAAATTAGAATCTGAGCTTCACTTAAAACTCGGAGATTTTATTACTCCTTAAATTCTTTTTATCCTATTTTTGTTCATCTAGTTGCTTGAGGACAAGCAACAGTTTAAGTTTGGTGTTGTGATGAGCGGATATTTTATACGCTTTTTGGGGGTAATTTCATGTAGATTTTAGTATGTTTTAGTCAGTTTTTAATAAAATATTATTAGTTTTTAGGCAAAAATCATATTTCTGGACTTTACTATGAGTTTGTGTGTTTTTCTGTGATTTCAGGTATTTTCTGGATGAAATTGATGGAGTTGAGCAAAAATCTGAGTTAGGCTGAAAAAGGACTGCTGATGCTGTTGGATCCTGACCTCCCTGCACTCGGAATGCATTTTTTGGAGCTACATAAGCCCAATTGGCGCGCTCTCAACGGCGTTGGAAAGTAGACATCCAGGGCTTTCCAGCAATATATAATAGTTCATACTTTGCGCGAAGATAGACGACGTAACTTGGCGTTGAAGGCCAAGTACATGCTGTTGTCTGCAGTTAAACGCCAGAAACACGTCATGATCCGGAGTTGAACGCCCAAAACACGTTATAACTTGGAGTTTAACTCCAAGTAAAGCCTCAGCTCGTGGATAGCTTTAGTCTCAGCCCCAGCACACACCAAGTGGGCCCCAGAAGTGGATTTCTGCACCAATTATCTTAGTTTACTCATATTCTGTAAACCTAAGTTACTAGTTTACTATAAAAACAACTTTTAGAGACTTATCTTGTACCTCATGACATTTTCAGATCTGAATTTTAGACACTTTGATGGCATGAGTCTCTAAACTCCATTGTTGGGGGTGAGGAGCTCTGCAGCGTCTCGATGAATTAATGCAATTGTTTCTATTTCACTCAAACGTGTGTATGGTCCGATCTAAGATGTTTATTCGTGCTTAATTGTGAAGGAGGTGATGATCCGTGACACTCATCACCTCCCTCAATCCATGAACGTGTGCCTGATAAACACCTCCATTCTACATCAGACTGAATGAGCTTCTCTTAGATTCCTTAATCAGAATCTCTGCGGTATAAGCTAGAATTGATGGCGGCCATTCTTGAGGATCTGGAAGGTATAAACCTTGTCTGTGGTATTTTGAGTAGGATTCAAGGATTGAATGGCTGTGACGCGCTTCAAACTCGCGATTGCTAGGCGTGATGACAAACGCAAAAGGATCAATGGATCCTATTCCAACATGATCGAGAACCAACAGCTGATTAGCCATGCTGTGACAGAGCATCTGGACCGTTTTCACTGAGAGGATGGGAGGTAGCCACTGACAATGGTGACACCCTACATACAGCTTGCCGTAGACGTGCTTTACAAACAATTGAGTTGAATATTACATTGCAGGAATTCAGAGAACAAAGCATCTCCCAAACTCCAACATATTCCCCACTACTGCACAACAAGTAACGATTTTATTCTCTTTTATTTTTTTTCCAATCTAATAATTCCAACTGATAATTTTGATTGACATCCTGACTAAGAATAATAAAATAAATATAGCTTGCTTCAAACTAACAATCTCCGTGGGATTCGACCCTTACTCACGTAAGGTATTACTTGGACGACCCAGTGCACTTGCTGGTTAGTTGTGCGGATTGCAAAAAGTGTTATTGCAATTTCGTGCACCAGATGCTGCATGGCTTTGACAACATTCAACTTGAACTCATCCTCATTGACTCTCAGGGTTACTTCCCCTTTTTGAACATCAATGAGGGTTCGGCCAGTTGCTAGGAAAGGTCTTCCCAGAATGAGAATTGCACTCTTGTGCTCCTCCATTTCCAGCACCACAAAGTCTGTAGGAAAGGCAAATGGCCCAACCTTGACAATCATGTCTTCAATCACGCCTGATGGGTATTTAATGGAGCCATCAACAAGTTGAAGACATATCCGGGTTGGTTTGATTTCTTCAGTCAAACCAAGCTTTGTGATAATAGATGCAGGTATTAGGTTGATACTTGCCCCAAGATCACATAGAGCTTGCTTGGTACAAGTACCCTCTAATGTGCATGGTATCATAAAGCTCCCGGGATCTTTAAGCTTCTCAGGTAAGCTTTTCAGAATGACTGCACTGCATTCTTCAGTGAGGTAAACTTTTTCAGTTTCCCTCCAATCCTTCTTATGACTTAAGATCTCTTTCATGAACTTAGCATAAGAGGGTATTTGCTCAAGTGCCTCTACAAACGGAATCTTTATTTCAAGAGTCCTGAGATAGTCTGCAAAGTGGGCAAATTGTTTATCCTGTTCCGCTTGGCGGAGTTTTTGAGGATAAGGCATTTTGGCTTTGTATTCCTCAACCTTAGTTGCTGCAGGTTTATTACCCACAAAAGTGAGTTGGGAAGCCTTTTTAGAAGGGTTGTTATCAGCACTTGTATGTGTCTGATCCCCCACTGGCATTTGAATGCCAGGGGTGGAAGCTGGAGTGGCATTAGACGCCAGCTCCTTGCCTGTTTCTGGCGTCTGAACGCCAGAACTGTGCTCTCTTTGGGCGTTCAACGCCAAATCCTTGCTTGTTTCTGGCGTTGAACGCCAAGAATGAATATGGTTTGGGCGTTCAGCGCCAGTATTATTCCTCTCTGGGCTCTGATTGTCCTCAGAGGGATTTTGGGTAGCCATTTGTTCATTTCATGGCTTCCTGCTGCCTTGAAGTGGGGTATTTAGTGTTTTCCCACTTCTTAATTGAACTGCTTGGCATTCTTCTGTTATTTGTTTTGACAGTTGCTTTTCTGTTTGCTTCAACTGTACTTCCATATTCATATTAGCCATTCTTATTTCTTGTAATATCTCCTTGAACTCGGCTAGCTGTTTTGTTAGAAAGCCTAATTGCTGATTAAATTCATTAGCCTGATCTACAGGACTGAGTTCAACAATTACTGTTTTAGCTTCTTCTTTCATGGAAGATTCACTACTTAGGTACAGATGCTGATTTCTGGCAACTGTATCAATAAGCTCTTGAGCTTCTTCAATTATTTTTCTCATATGTATAGATCCACCAGCTGAGTGATCTAGAGAGATCTGAGCTTTTTCTGTAAGCCCATAGTAGAAGATGTCTAGTTGCACCCACTCTGAAAATATTTCAGAGGGGCATTTTCTTAGCATCTCTCTGTATCTCTCTCAAGCATCATAAAGAGATTTATTGTCTCCTTGTTTGAAGCCTTGGATGCTCAGCCTTAGCTGTGTCATCCGTTTTGGAGGAAAATAGTGATTCAGGAATTTTTCTGACAGCTGTTTCCATGTCCTTATGCTGTTCTTAGGTTGGTTATTTAACCACCTCTTAGCTTGATCTTTTACAGCAAATGGAAACATTAATAATCTGTAGACATCCTGATCTACTTCTTTATCATGTACTGTATCAGCAATTTGTAAAAAATTGTGCCAGAAACTCTATAGGTTCTTCATGTGGAAGACCGGAATACTGGCAGCTTTGCTGCATCATGATAATGAGCAGAGGATTCAACTCAAAGCTACTAACTCCAATGGAGGGTATACAGATATTACTCCCATATGAAGCAGTAGTGGGGTTAGCATATGACCCAGAGTCCTCCTGGACTGTTCATTTCCACATAGTTCCATGATGGAGCAAGGGAGATGGTATGGATGTTGATATTGTTTATTTTATTTAATTTATTATATAAAGAAAATTGATTTTCGAAATAATAAAATAAAATAAAATAAAAACTGAAATAAAAATAAAATAAATAAAGAAAGAAAATTAACAATTAAAATTAATAAATATTTGAAAAAAATTTATGAAGATTTTCGAAAAAGTAAGGAGGGAGAAAATGGTTAGGATATTTTTGAAAAAGATATAAAAAAATTTTTTTTATTTCTTAAAAAGGATAAGATTTGAAAAATTTTGAAATTGAAATCTGAATTTTTATAAAAAAAATTTCAAAAAATTAGTTTAAAATTAGTTAGAAAAGATATTTTTTTGAATTTTGAATTTTATGATGAAAGAGAAAAACACATAAAAGACACAAGACTTAAAATTTTTAGATCTAATGCTCCTTATTTTCGAAAATTTTGGAGGAAAAACACCAAGGAACACCAAACTTAAAAATTTTAAGATCAAAACACAAGAAAGACTCAAGAACACCTTGAAGATTCACAAGAACACCAAGAACAAAAGAAAGAATACCAAACTTAAAATTTTTAGAAAACCAGGATAAATTTTCAAAAATTAAAGAAAGATTAACAAGAAAACACCAAACTTGAAGTTTGGCACAAGATTAAATCAAGAAAAATTATTTTTAAAAGAAGTTTTAAAATAAAGATACCCAATTACCAAGAAAATAGATACATTCAACAAATGCATGAACAAAAAAAAGAAGAGGTATTTTTGAAAAATTGAAGACAACAAGAAGCATGCAATAGACACCAAACTTAAAACATGACACTAGACTCAAAGAAAAATTAAAAATTAATAAAGAAAAATAATATTTTTGAAAAGAAAATAAAAGACTCTGACCCAAATTGAAAAAATCTTCCTAATCTAAAGCAACAAAATAAACCTTTAGTTGTTCAAACTCGAACAATCCCCAGCAACGGCGCCAAAAACTTGGTGCACGAAATTGCAATCACACTTTTGTAATCTGCACAACTAACCAGCAAGTGCACTGGGTCGTCCAAGTAATACCTTACGTGAGTAAGGGTCGATCCCACGGAGATTATTGGTTTGAAGCAAGCTATGTTTATTTTATTATTCTTAGTCAGGATTTCAATTAAAATTATCAGTTTGAATTATTAGAAAAATAAAAGAGCGTGAATTAATTACTTGTATTGCAGTAATGGAGAATATGTTGGAGTTTTGGAGATGCTTTGTCCTCTGAATTCGTGTAACATAATGCTTCCTCACTTTCAAAAGTGCAAAGTTCCTTCGATGGCAAGCTGTGTGTAGGGGGATCACCGTTGTCAATGGCTACCGTCCATCCTCTCAGTGAAAATGTTCCAAATGCTCTGTCACAGCACGGCTAATCATCTGTCAGTTCTCAATCAGGTTGGAATAGAATCCAGTGATTCTTTTGCGTCTGTCACTAACGCCCAGCCTTCAGGAGTTTGAAGCTCGTCACAGTCATTCAATCCTCGAATCCTACTCGGAATACCACAGACAAGGTTTAGACTTTCTGGATTCTCTTGAATGCCGCCATCAGTCTAGCTTATACCACGAAGATTTTGATTAAGGAATCTAAGAGATACTCATTCAATCTAATGTAGAACGGAGGTGGTTGTCAGGCACACGTTCATGGATTGAGGAAGGTGATGAGTGTCACGGATCATCACCTTCTCCATAATTAAGCGCGAATGAACATCTTAGATAGGAACACGCATGTTTGAAGGAAAAACAGAAATAATTGCATTAATTCATCGAGACGCTGCAGAGCTCCTCACCCCCAACAATGGAGTTTAGAGACTCATGCCATCAAAGAGTATATAATTGAGATCTGAAAATGTCATGAGGTACAAAATAATCCTCTAAAAGTTGTTTAAATACTAAACTAGTAACCTAGGTTTACAAAGAATGAGTAAGCTAAGATGGATAGTGCATAAATCCACTTATGGGGCCCACTTGGTGTGTATTGGGGCTGAGACTTAAGCTTCTCACGTGCTTGGGCTGTTTCTGGAGTTTAACGCCAGGTTGTAACGTGTTTTGGGCGTTGAACTCCAACTTGTAACCTGTTTCTGGCGTTGGACGCCAGACAGCAGCATGGAACTGGCGTTGAACGCCAGTTTACGTCATCTATCTTCGCGCAAAGTATGGACTATTATATATTGCTGGAAAGCCCTGGATGTCTACTTTCCAGCCCAATTGAGAGCGCGCCAATTGAACTCTTGTAGCTCCAAAAAATCCATTCCAAGTGCAGGGAGGTCAGAATCTAACAGCATCAGCAGTCCTTTTTCAGCCTAAATCAGATTTTTGCTCAGCTCCCTCAATTTCAGTCAGAAAATACTTGAAATCACAGAAAAATACACAAACTCATAGTAAAGTCCAGAAATATGATTTTTGCGTTAAACACTAATAAAATTCTATTAAAAACTAATTAAAACCTACTAAAATCTACATGAAATTACCCCCAAAAAGCGTATAAAATATCCGCTCATCATTCAGCATCTCCTAAGTCTTCAACCACTGCCTCCTCTTCTTCTTCAATAATTTCAGCTTCCTCCACTTGTTCCAATATCAAATCGTGCTGCTCACTATCCACCAGAGTGCTCAATTTCTCCTTCCTGCTACATTCTTCAGTAGATTTCCCACATGAAGCCATGGGGGTTCTTTGAATGTCCGAACGTCGGAAAGGTAATCGATTTCTTTCTTGATCCAGGTATTTAAGTATGCAATCGTATTCATCCTCGATGATTTTCTTTTCAACTTTTTCTTCACCTTCAAGCACAAAATCCTCCTTGTTGTCTTTTTTCACTAGTTCTTCAACCGCGCTGTCAACTTCAAGGGTGTCTACTACCTTCACCTTTAGTGCCTCCTCTAGCTCCTTATGAAGTATGGATTCGCGAAGATGATCCTTTCTCTCTCGTTCTATGTCAATAGTATCAGTGGGATCATGTTGCTCTTGGATTGATGGGTGTTGGTGCTCTTCCATAGATGGTGGTGATGGGATGGGTGGATCATTATGTGGTTGAGATGGAAGTGCATTGGAGCTCGAGGGTTGAATATTGGGGGTATTTGGCGGTCCAATTTGGGCGGCGAGAGCTTGTATAGAAGAGTTTAGATCGGCAAATGCTTTCTCCATGGAGGTTTGGGGTGGATAGGAGGGTTCATTTGTTGGGAGAAAAGGTTCATAACATGGAAGTGGTTCCTCTTGATAAGGATATGGAGATGGTGTATATTGAGGTGGTGGTTCTGGGTATGGTTCATATGGTGGTTGGTGTGGTGAATAGGGATTGGGGTCATATGGAGGTGAATGGTGGAAAGGGGCTTGTGAGTGTGGTGGTTCAAAGTTATGTTGTGAGGATGGTCTCTGAGCATACGGTGGGGCTTGTTGGTAGTTACAAGGCGGTCCACCAAATCTTTCAGCTGGGCATGCATTGTAGAATGGTCGTTGTCCATGATATCTTGGAGGGTGTTGTTGCCTAAATGGTTGATTAGATCCTCTTGGCTCCATCCATCCTTGATTGGTCTGACCTTGATGCATATTCCTACTGTGGTTTCTATTTCCTTCAACAAAGTTAGAACCAAACTCAAAGCGAGAGGGGTGAGAATTCATAGTAGTTATCAGAAATAAGGGAAAAAAAGTTGAAACAAATAAACAAGCAAAAGAAAAAAAAATTTTGAAAAATATTTACAATAACCAATAATAAGGCACACATTTGCAATTCCCCGGCAACGGCGCCATTTTGACGTTAGGATTTTTGCTAGTAAAGAATTTATAAAAATATTCGCATTGTAGATATAGCTTCTAAAGTAACAGAAATCCCTTCGTACAAAAGTTTTGGTTGTCACAAGTAACAAACCCCTTTAAAATTGATAACCGAGTATTTAAACATCGGGTCGTCTTCTCAAGGAATTGCAGGGAGGTATGTTCTTATTATTGGCTATGAAAAAGGTAAAATTGGAGTTTTGAGAATGAGGAATAAATATGGTAAATAATTTAATTGACAATTAAAATAAATAAATACTGTAAAGCAAACCCTTTGGCAAGGTAGGAGAAATTGGAAGTCAAAACTTAGTTATTCTTATCAATAATAATAAAAGTTGAATCTTAATTCCACTTAGTCAACCTTTGCTAATGCAAAGGAAAGTCAAGGGACTAATTAGTTGACCTTCGAATCCTATTTATTTCCTAAGAAAAGGTTGGGATTATTGAAGTTCAATTCAATTAGCAAAGATAATAGTTATCAATTATGTTGAGCTAAGATAACTCCTGAGTTACTGATTTCTCAACCAAGACCAAAGGGAAAAGAAATTAAATCTGCTGGAATAAAAATTGTCTTCAGATTGGGAATAATCAATGGCATAAATAAAGAAAGCAATATTAAACTGAAATACCTCAAATAGCATTAAATAAGAAAATCATAACATGAATGTAGCATAAGCTAAATAGGCAACATAACTAATACAAGCAAGCATTAAAGTATCTGAGAGTAAGAGATAAATATAAAGTAAAAGAACATTGAACTTGGGATCGAGAGTCACTCCTAAAACTAAGAGAAGTCCTAAATCCTAATTTCTAAAAACCCTACCTAAATCCTAAGAGAGAGGAGAGAACTTCTCTCTCTAAAAACTACATTTAAAACATGAAAAGTGAATTATGAAAAGCATGGTCTGAAGTGATGCATTCCCCCACTTTATAGCCTCTAATCTGTATTTTCTGGGCTGAGAACTGGGTCAAAGACAGCCCAAAAGTCACTTCCAGCGCTTTCTGGTCCGTACAGGTCGCGGTCAAGTGACGCGGAGGCGTCGCCCATGCGGCCGTGCGAGTTGAAGTTCGCAGATGCGACGCGTCCGTGTGAACGTAGCGTCAGGACAGCTATGGCATATTATATATCAAATCGAAGCCCCGGACGTTAGCTTTCCAACGCAACTGGAACCGCGTCGTTTGGACCTTTGTAGCTAAAGTTATAGCCGTTTGAGTGCGAAGAGGTCAGGCTGGACAGCTTAGCAGTTTCTCCAACTTATTGTATTCCTTCCATTTTTGCAATCTTCCTTTCCATCCTCTGAGCCATTCCTGCCCTATAATATCTGAAAACACTTAACACATATATCAAGGCATCTAATGGTAATAAGAAGGAATTAAAAATAGAGAACTTAAGGCCAAAGAAGCATGTTTTCAATCAAAGCACATAATTAGGAAGGCAAATATAAAACCATGCAAATAGTATGAATAAGTGGGTAAATAGTTGATAAAATCCACTCAATTAAGCACAAGATAAACCATAAAATAGTGGTTTATCACGCGCACGCACGTGTTACGCTCACGCGTCGATGGTGAAGCAAGGCAAGGGATGCGCACACATATAGGACGCGCACGCGTCAGTGAATTAACGCTGCGTTCTCTTTGAGAATGCTACGTTCGTCTGATGCTGAATGGAAGTACCTGCTCTGACCCACTTCATCAAAGGCCAAAAATCTCACTCCCATGTACTTGGAGGACAGAATTAGAAAGTGTATAAATAGAAGAAGATTTGATTTCATTAAGGGACTTCTTCCTGACCTTTCTCTTTTACTTTGATCTTCCTTTTTTATTTTTCTTTTAGCTCTTCTTTTAGGAACTCTTTAGAATTTAAGATCTGAGTGGAATTTTTCTTTTCTGTTCTTCATCTTTTGCATTTTTCGTTTCTATTTTTAGACTAGAAAAATGATAAACTAAACCCCAATTTCATTAGGGGGAGGAGCTCTGTTGTAATTCCAATGAATCAATGAAATTGTTCTTCTTCTCAATTCAATTTGGTAGCTATTGGGTATCTTCTACTTTGATTCTGAATTATTCATTCTGGAAGGGGGTTTAATTCAGTGAATGTGGGTGTGAGCCTCGGAAGGGGAATCACCTTCGGTAGGATTGAAGCTCTATCCATCACTGCTCTCTGGATCAACACCATTCGAGAGGAATTGAGATCCTGAGAAGTAGTATGGCTTATAGATGAGAGATATGCACTTAACCTCTTCTTATAATCACTAGATCAAGGAATTGGTAGGTTGATTATGATTAGAGAGATTGGGTCACCAAGGAATTGGGATCCAATCACTTTCAATCTACCATAGATCTATCAAAATGATTGAGAAAGAAGTTGAGACTTAATTGATTCATGAAGGATAACAATATCTCCAATCCCTGATGAATCATTTCCTTTGAATTTTCTCTCACTTTAATTTCTATGTAATTGCTTCAATTTGCATTGTTCTGTTCGGTTATAAATCCCAGCACCCAATTCCTTTTAATATTCATGCAATTTAATTTCTCTTACAATTTGGATTTTGCAATTTAAATTCCTTGTATTTTAGGATTCTGTTATTTACATTTCTTGCAATTTAAGATTCAGCCATTTACTTTTCTTGCCATTTAAGTTTCAGCTATTTTACTTCTAGCATTTTAATTCCCTACAATTTACCTTCTGTCAATCATAAATCACTCAAATAAATACTTGTTAGCTTAACTAAATTCATCACCCATCTAAAATTGCTTGATCCATCAATCCCTGTGGGATCGACCTCACTCCTGTGAGTTATTACTACTTGATGCGACCCGGTACACTTGCCGGTGAGTTTGTGTGGAATCATTTTTTTCCCTCATCAATAGTCCAAAAAGAAGTGCTGAAGTTGTGGCAAGCAGGGGTAATCTATATAATCTCAGACAGCCCTTGGATAAGCCCGATGCAAGTAGTTCCAAAGAAGGGAGGGATCACTGTTGTGCCAAATGAGAGGAATGAACTAATACCAACAAGAACAGTGACTAGCTGGCTCATGTGCATAAATTATAGGAAGCTCAATGAAGCCACCCGAAAAGACCATTTCGCCTACCTTTCATGAACCAGATGCTAGAAAGACTTGCGGGGCATGAATATTACTACTTCTTGGATGGCTACTCTAACTACAACCAAATAGTTGTACACCCCAAGGACCAAGAGAAGACCTTTTTTTACTTGTCCCTATGGTGCCTTTGCTTATAGGAGAATGCCCTTTGGATTGTGCAATGCACCTGCAACATTCCAAAGGTGCATGCTCTCCATTTTTTCAGACATGATTGAGAGGTTCATAGAAGTGTTTATGGATGACTTCTCCGTGTTTGGGGATTCATATTCTAAGTGCCTACATCACCTCGCCCTGGTGCTAAAGTGGTGCCAAGAAACCAACTTAGTTCTAAACTAGGAAAAGTGCCATTTTATGGTCACAGAAGGGGTGGTTCTTGGTCACAAAATCTCCAAGAAGGGCATAGAGGTGGACAAGGCAAAGGTGGAAGTAATTGAGAAGTTTCCTCCACCTTGCAATGTCAAGGCAATTAGAAGCTTCTTAGGGCATGCTGGGTTCTATAAGAGGTTTATTAAAGATTTTTCAAAGATTGCTAAACCTCTCAGCAACCTACTTTTCTCTAATACACCTTTTATTTTTGATAAAGAGTGTATGATAGCCTTTGATGATCTTAGAAACAGACTTTCCTCTGTACCTATTATAGCACCACCTAACTGGGACTTACCCTTTGAATTGATGTGTGATGCATCTGACTTTGCTGTTGGTGCTATTCTAGGACAAATAAAAGATAAGCTAGTACATGTTATTTACTATACTAGCAAAGTTCTCAATGAGAATCAAAGGAACTACACCACCATGGAGAAGGAACTCTTAGCCATAGTTTTTGCTTTTGACAAGTTTAGATCATATCTTATTGGCTCTAAAGTTACTGTTTTCACTGATCATGTAGCCCTCAAGTATTTGCTGACCAAGCAAGAATCCAAGCCTAGGTTGATAAGGTGGGTCTTGCTACTTCAAGAGTTTAACATAGAGATTAAATATAGAAGTAGAGTAGAGAACAAGGTGGCTGACCACCTATCAAGAATCCCACATGAAGAGGATGAAGCACAACAATTTGAAGTGAATGAAAGCTTCCCTGATGAGCAGTTGATGATGTTTCAAGAAAGTCCTTGGTTTGCTGATATAGCCAACTTCAAGGCTATTGGGGAGCTGCCCACCAACATCAACAAGTACATGAGGAGGAAGCTAATCAATTATGCTAAACACTACATTTGGGATGAGCCCTACTTGTTTAAAAAGGGTGTTGATAGAATCTTGAGAAGGTGTATTTCATATGAAGAAGGGCAGGAAGTGTTGTGGCAATACCATGGATCCACATATGGAGGCCATTTTAGTGGAGAAAGAACTGCAACCAAGGTGCTGCAATGTGGGTTCTTTTGGCCAACAATATTCAAAGATGCAAAGGAATTGGTGTCAAAATGCAATGAATGCCAAAGGGCTGGCAATTTACCCTAGAAAAATGAGATGCCACAAAGGTTCATCATGGAGCTGGAATTGTTTGACGTATGGGGGATTGATTTTATGGGACCATTCCTGTCCTCCTACTCAAACAACTATATATTGGTGGATGTAGATTATGTGTCAAAGTGGGTAAAAGCCATAGCAACATCAACAAATGACAACAAGGTTGTGATAAGCTTTTTGAAAAAAAATATCTTCAGGTGATTTGGAGTTCCTAGAGCCCTTATTAGTGATGGAGGGACACATTTCTGCAATAAGCAACTTGAGGCACTCCTGCTAAAGTATGGAGTCAAGCACAGAGTAGCAACTCCATACCATCTACAGACCAACGGACAAGCTGAGATTTCAAATAGAGAACTCAAAAGAATCTTTGAAAGGACTATTGGTAACTCAAGAAAGGAATGGTCCAAAAGGCTGGATGATGCATTGTGGGCTTATAGAACAGCCTTCAAAACACCCATTAGTATGTCTCCATACCAATTGGTGTTTGGAAAGGGTTGTCACCTACTAGTAGAGCTTGAACACAGAGCATTTTGGGTTCTAAAGGTGTGAACTTTGATAATCAAGCTGCTGGGGAAAGGAAGCTACTACAACTCAATGAGCTGGAAAAATTCAGAAATCAAGCTTATAAGAATGCCAAGATTTACAAGGAAAACACAAAGAGATGGCATGATCACAAGTTAGTAAGAAGAGAGTTTGTAGAAGGTCAAAAAGTGCTGTTGTACAACTCAAGGCTCAAGTTCTTCTCAGGGAAACCAAAGTCAAGATGGTCTGGACCTTTCACAATCCTCAAGGTGTCTCTCTATGGTCATGTAGAGCTTATGGAAGACAAGACACAGAGGACCTTCACTGTCAATGGCCATAGGCTTAAGCAATACTTGGAGAACTCTTTGGATGAGCAAAGAGTGAGCTACAACCTCAACTAAAGATGAAGGAACGTCAAGCTAGTGATGTTAAAAAAGTGCTGGTTCGAAGGCACCCTAACACTCATATCCTTTTGATTTCTTGCTTTCTAGAAGTAGCTTAGGATTGTTGATGTAGGTAGTTTAAGTTCCAGTTAATCCTTTCAATTTCTTGTTTTCTAGAAGTAGTGATAAACCACTATTTTATGGTTTATCTTATGCTTAATTGAGTGGATTTTATCAATCTTCCATACACTTATTTATACTATTCGCATGTTTTACATTCTCCTTCCTGATTTTGTGCTATGACTGAAAACATGCTTCTTGGGTCTTAATTTAGCTAATCTTAATCCTCTCTTATTACCATTCAATGCCATGATATGTGTGTTAAGTGATTTCAGATATTACAGGGCAGGAATGGCTTAAACGATGGAAAGGAAGCATGCAAAAGTGGAAGGAATACAAGAAACTGAAGGAATTGCCAAAGCTGTCAGTCTGACCTCTTCGCACTCAAACGGTCATAACCTGAGCTACAGAAGTTCAAATGATGCGGTTCTAGTTGCATTAGAAAACTAACGTCCAGGGCTTCGATTTGATATATAATTTACCATAGTGGCCATACAGCTAGATGACGCAAACGTGTGCTCCACACGGACGTGTTGCAGTGACAAAAATCAGCATGGCAAATTTCGCAACCAGCGAATCCTGGGCTATTTCCGGCCCAGTTTCAAGCCCAGAAAACACAGATTAAAGGCTGCAAAGTGGAGGAATAAAGGGGATACCTCATATCAGACTCATAATTCAATTTTCATATTTAGATGTAGTTTTTAGAGAGAGAGGCTCTCTCCTCTCTCTTAGCTTTTAGGATTAGGATTCCTCTTAAAGGATTTAGGATTTTAACTCTTCATCAGGTTCAATATTCCTTTTACTTTATATTTCTCTTTTACTTCCAGATGCTTTAATGCTTGTATTACTTATGTTGCCTATTTGGCTTATGAACTTTTCATGATAGGATTTTCTTAATTAATATAATTTGAGGTATCTCAGAGTCATGATTGCTTTTCCCTATTTATAATTTAGATTATTTACTATTGGCTTTGGTTGATTAATTGGTGACTCTTGAGTTATCAAACTCATCGTGATTGATAATTATTATTATTCTTGCTGATTAATTTAGACTCCTATAACTCTAGTCTTTCCTTAAAGAGTTGACTAGGACTTTAGGTAATAAATTAATTTGTCCACATAACTGACCTTCATAGTTAGAGGTTGACTTAGTGGGAGCAACAGTATAATTCTTATCATCATTGATAAGGATAACTAGGATATGACTTCCAATTTTCATACATTGCCAAGAGTTTTATTAGTTATTAATTTATCTATTCCTGCAATCTATTTTTCTCATTCAAAATCTTTTCAAACCCAAAATTACTGTTTTCCATAACTAATAATAATTCATACTTCCCTGCAATTCCTCGAGAAGACGACCCGAGGTTTGAATACTTTGGTTTATAAATTTTATTGGGTTTGTTACTTGGTGGACGAAATTGTGATCCATATTCTTTGTACTTGTATGAAATTTAATAATTGGCTCTATTTGAAGTCACAAATTCGTTCAACTAACCAGCAAGTGTACTGGGTCGTCCAAGTAATAAACCTTACATGAGTAAGGGTCGATCCCACAGAGATTGTTGGTATGAAGCAAGCTATGGTCATCTTGTAAATCCCAGTTAAGTGGACTCATAAAGTCAAATGTGATTAGATTGGATAAATAAAGATAAATAAAATAAAAAGGAATAGAAATACTTATGTAAATCAATAGTGGGAATTTCAGATAGGCGTATGGAGATGCTGTGCTCCTCTCGAATCTCTACTTTCTTCTTACATTCATCCAATCTTTCTTACTCCTTTCCATGGCAAGCTGTATGTAGGGCATCACCATCATCAATGGCTACTTTCAATCCTCTCGGGAAAATGGTCCTATGCGCTGTCACTGCACGGCTAATCGTCTGGAGGCATCACCCTTGACAATGGCTACATCCCATCCTCTCAGTGAAAATGGTCCAAATGCTCTGTCACAGCACGGCTAATCATCTGTCGGTTCTCAATCAGGTTGGAGTAGAATCCATTGATTCTTTTGCGTTTGTCATCACGTCCAGCATTCAGGAGTTTGAAGCTCGTCACAGTCATTCAATACTGGAATCTTACTCGGAATACCACAGACAAGGTTAGACTTTCCAGATTCCCGGAATCCTACTCGGAATACCACAGACAAGGTTAGACTTTCCGGATCCCCATGAATGCCGCCATCTATCTAGCTTATACCACGAAGATTCTGTTGGGGAATCTAAGAGATATGCGCCCGGCCTAGAGTAGAACGGAAGTGGTTGTCAATCACGCGCGTTCATAGGTGAGAATGATGATGAGTGTCACGGATCATCACATTCATCAAAGTGTTGTGAAACGTATATCTTGGAATAAGAATAAAAGAGAATTGAATAGAAAGTAATAATAATTGTATTGAAACTTGAGGTACAGCAGAGCTCCACACCCTTAATCTATGGTGTGCAGAAACTCTACCGTTGAAAATACATAAGTGAAAGGTTCAGGCATGGCTGAATGGCCAGCCCCCATGGTCTAAGGACTATGCACCCCCAGATGTTCCTCAGATCTAAAGTGATCAAAAGATGTATAATACAATAGTTAAATGTTCTATATATACTAGACTAGCTACTAGGGTTTACATGAGTAAGTAATTGATGCATAAATTCACTTCTGGGGCCCACTTGGTGTATGTTTGGGCTGAGCTTGATCTATCCACGAGCTGAGGCTTCTCTTGGAGTTGAACGCCAAGTTATAACGTGTTTTGGGCGTTCAACTCCGGGTTATGACGTGTTTCTGGCGTTTAACTCCAGACAGCAGCATGTACTTGGTGTTGAGTGCCACTTTACGTCGTCAATTCCCGAATAAAGTATGGACTATTATATATTGCTAGAAAGCTCTGGATGTCTACTTTCCAACGCCGTTGAGAGCGAGCCATTTGGAGTTTTGTAGCTCCAGAAAATCCATTTCGAGTGCAGGGAGGTCAGATTCCAATAACATCAGCAGTCCTTTTGTCAGCCTTTTTCAGAGTTTTGCTCAAGTCCCTCAATTTCAGCCAGAAATTACCTGAAATCACAGAAAAACACACAAACTCATAGTAAAGTCCAGAAATGTGAATTTAACATAAAAACTAATGAAAACATCCCTAAAAGTAGCTTGAACTTAGTAAAAATTACCTAAAAACAATGCCAAAAAGCGTATAAATTATCCGCTCATCACAAGCCCAGCATGGTTTTAGTTTGAATGAATCTAGTAAATTGGTGAGGCATAAAGAGTCACTTTAATGTGTTCGAAAGGATTAAAAGATAAGAAATGTGAAAGGATTAAATTTATTCTACCCATTATGAGCACATTAAAGTCCAACGATGTATCCAATTTATTAGATACAATGGACTTAAGTTTGGTGTCCCAAGAGACACTCACTAAGTGCATTTCAACAGCATCTTAATTGAGGGGAATGTGAAAAAAAATTTCTATCTCCACTGAAAGGTTTCGGTTTTAATTTTCAGGAGAAAGGATAGGACCCATATTGAGTGATGGTTTATTGAGACAAGGAGTCAAAGTGTACTTACACTTTGGAACTCAACATATGCAGAGAGCCAAAAGAGATAAGGATTGACGCCTCTTCCCACGCTATGCGCCACTCCCCAAGTGGAAAAACATTGAATTGCTTTTACTTCCCACCTTACCACCTTCCACCTTTCAGAATATCTTTCTCACACTTATAGAAACCACTCTACTTCCCACCTTGCCCCACACCTTAAAATCTCACTTCACAGCCGAAGAGACCTGCACTACTCCCCCTTTCTTTTCCTTCTCTTTACTATTTTTTTTATTGGGACAATTAAGTCCTAAATTTGGTATTGAAGCAAAATAAAGTTTTGCTTACTCTCTTTGCTTCTCTCTTCGACTTTTTCAAACCCTTTTTTTCCACTCCCATGGCACCACCAAGAGCTTCCTCGTCAAAGAAGAGAAAGACCAAAGAACCAATTTCTGGATCCTCAAGCTTCAATGAATACAAGTTCCTCTCATCATTCAACCAAAACCAATTTTATGGTTGGGTGAGTGAGAGGCAAATCATTCCAGACGTAGGCTTCCAACTTGAGAGGAATGAGCATCCAGAGATCAATAGGGAGATCAACAACAAAGGATCGGCACTCTTGTGCAACCCACCAAGGAAGGTGGTGTAGAGCTTGGTCAGCGAATTTTACGCTAATGCAGTGCCTCAACTTGGGCAACCTTATGGCTATCTTAGTTATGTGAGGGGGGAAAGTTATAGACTATAGCCCTTCCAACATAGACAGGATGCAAATGGTGAAGCAAACAAACTCTATCCGAAGCTATGAAGAAAGGGTGAAGCAACAAGACCCAGGATTTGATGAGATCCTCAATGATCGGATAATTTTCGACAGTAACTGGCATCAGATTTTCATAACTTTAACATCATATTTGCAACAACACTACTTTCTCCACAAATTACCGTTAGAAAAATAAATCTACTGATAATAAGTTACTAAAAAGATTTATACGGTTGGATTGTGTCTGATGCAAAATTCGATGATAACCAATTTATTGAGATTATTTTTATTATTTTGTTAATAAATCTAACAGCACTAAATATTTTTCTTGTAGTAATTTTTATTTTTCTTTCCAGCAGTTTCAATCTCTTCTTGTGTGGCATTTCTAAAAAGGAGAAACAAATTAAATACAGGAAAGAGACCTTGAGCCTCACACAACTTCAACATCCAAGAACGGAACGGCATTTCCCATTTAGAAGGACTTGGGCAGTTGGGCCTGCCAATATGAGAGCTTTACATGTAGTAATTAGCTAAAAGAGAAAAAATAAAAATATTTAAATTGAACTACTAATTAAAACGTTTGAATTTAGTAGCCATTTAAATTTTCTCTATAAATATTATTTATAGATAACAATTTCTTCTAATAATTTTTTTTTCGATATTTTTTCTCAAATTTATCTAACTAGGATATTGTGTTAATATATATTTTTATTTTTTAAATAGACCCAAATCAGCTTACTCATTGATAGATTGTATTCATTGAGTTAAGTAACATTTTTAGCATTATTTGCTTAATTTTCATTATCAATTATTAATTATCAATTATTTAAAATTTATTTAATTTCTCATCTTACAAGACTACTAAACAATTCTTTTCAACAAATGGCTAAAAGTTCTTATAACAAAAGCTTTGATGTATGTTTAATGAAACTAAAATTTAAATTATATGTTATTTAATATTTTTGTTTTTTACAAAGTCATTTATTTTGTTTGTATGTTATTAATTTATTATAGTGATTTTTTAAATTATAAATTTTAATAATATTATTATGAAAAATTAATGTAATATATAGCTATATTAATTTATTTTTTATTTTATTAAATAAATTAATAATACTATAATAAAGACTAAAGTAAGTTTTTCTTGTTAAGAAAACAAAGAGACTTATCATCTCTATTTACTGTTTATCAAACAGAAATTGATATAAAATTATTTTTTATTATAAATGAATAATAAATAAAAGAGAAAAAAATAAATAGATTCTTTATTTTTTAGTTTGCAGATATTTATATCTTTGAGAATTTAAAAATATATTTAAGTTCTTAATTTTTTAAAATTTGGACATATATATTTCTGTATTTAATTTATTTTATTTTAAAAATTCTCTCACATGTACATTTATATATTGGTCAGATCAGTACAATAATAGTCATATTTAATTTTTTTTGTTAGATTTATTAAATTTAAATAAACAGAGAGATCCATGTGGTCAAATTTTAAAAAATAAAAATTTTAAATATATTTTTATATCATTAAAAATTTAAATATTTATAGATCAAAAGGTGAATGACCTATTTATCCTTTTAATTCTCCAAATAGAGAGACTCAATTACTCAAACAGAATTCTACACTGAAATTGCTCGGTGTTGATTTTCTACTGTGACTACGTGAGCAGCCTTCCCAACGCACATGAAGAATAAATTATTACAGGAGAGAAATTTAAGGAGGTTATAGAGTATAGGGAACATGATGATGATCATGTTAATCGACTTTATGAGGTGTCCAAAGGGGAACGCCTTTCGCACTCTCTTTTGGACCGCTAAGATCTTCGCATCATTCTCTTTAAGCTTTTGTTTGTTTGACACATAACATGCATTTCTCTGATTCTCTCTACAATATTATCCTCCAGCCAATGTGCATTTATAGCCAATTCGAAAATCTCACCATGTGAATTATTGTCCTTAAGATTATGGACTTTACCCTATAAATTTTACTACTGAATTTAATTATAATATTCTTAAATTACATTATATAGCTAACTAATTCTCTAACTGCCATGTTAATATTGAACATATAAGTGAAACTAACGCTAATATCTTTCTTTTAATTTTATTTTATTTTTTAACATCTCAAGTTGTTGTATTTAAAAATAGGAGATATTTTGAGCTACACTAGTTGTTTATTAAAAATAATATATATACATTAAAATTAATTATTAAAATAAACTAGTTGTATAAACATATATATATATATATTAATTTATTTTTAATATATATTTTATATTTTAACATATATTCTATACTAATAACTAAATTTAATACGCACCTAGTATTTTATATAGTAGTAAAATAATATTGCTTTATTTAATTTCTTTTAAGTATTTTATATATTGGTAAACTGTATTATATTTAGAGTTTGTCTGGTTATTGTATCATTATATTGTTAGAAAAAAAAAGTTAATAAATAATTTTTTAATATATTTGACAAAATTTTAGTGATAAAAATAAAAGTATTAAAAAATAAAAAATATATTTTTTCGAAACTATAATTTATGATTTCTAAAAGATATTTAAAAAATATTTTTAACATTATAAATAAATAATAAAATACTTTTTTATTGTGGCGCCTAAACATAACTGTCAAATATATTTTTATATGAAATATCCAAATATAAAAATTACTTTTACATTTAAAAAATATCCAAACATAATATTTAAAAATGATCACTTAAAAAAAAGAGTTTTTGTCTTATAAAAACTCATCCAAATAAATTCCTTATGATTATATAGTGATTATAGTCAAATTCAAGTCACATTTTTTCATGTTTAGCAATACTTTTTTTATTTTTTAAATTAAAAAACCTTACTAAATAATAAAAATATGTTACTTCAATTTTAACAATACTTTTAAAAATATTATAACTACCATAACTGTATCTTAACATAAACACCGTAATATACACCTTATATATTTTTGGTGTTTAATCTTTTCTTAGTCCTCTATCCATATGTTGTTAATCAATGACAATGCACTAGTTAACACATTTTCAGATGAAAGGACAACTTTTAGTTTTTATATTCATCTTTTAATTAGTGATCTCAAATTCACATTTTAAATATAAGAAAAACGATATCAGAAAAATCACACATGATTTTTTTTTTATGAAATTTCAAATACTCGAATAATTACATCAACTAAAACATACCTATATCTTTTGTTTTTTTTTTTTAAAAAAAAAGAGATATTGTGACTATTGACCAAGTTAAGGACCTGGATTTGATCATTGTTGTGTTCTATGCTCCAAACCTAACCTAGAAAAGCTAAGCAGTAGTGCCTAGTGAATATTGGTGAACGGGCCAAAATCCGCGACCAATGATTTCACATGCTTTATCAGTTTCCATGACTAACGAATCACATGTTGTCGGTCTATATCTTGAGAATGGGGAGTAATTTTGTCTGCATATATTCTTTGAAAATATTTTTTTATTATATATATTTATAAAAATTATTTTATTAATTATTTTAAAAATTAAATCAAAATATTTTTAGTTAAAATATAAAAGAAGTAAACATCAATTTAATACTCGAAATATTCTAGCACAGACAAAATGGTACCTGAATAATATTGATAAAATAGTCTTCAAAAAATTTTAAAAATTGACAAGCATGTTCTCAGACTCGTCGGAGCAAATTTCCAACGAGAAGCATACTGAGGTGGCTACCATATTTTAATGATATGACATTTAATTACTAAATTGGCTTTTATTATTAATTTTTAACAATTACAAAGGAAAAATTTCTCAATTCCCTTGCCCTGAACCCTAAAAATTAGGGATGCCAACAGGTCCCACGGGGACGGGACATGTCCATGACCCGTGGCCCCAAAAACCCCGTCCCCACCCCATATCCACGATAGATAAAGCGGATATCCTCATGGATTTTTCTAAAAAAAAAAAGAATTTTAAAATTTAAACAATTGATTTTCTAATTTTAGAACAACGTACATTAACAATATAGCTTTCATAACAATGAAGATTAACAATTTAGATTTCAGAACAACTTTAAAAAACTCAGATCTATACAATGCAGATTAACAATAAAGATTTTTGAATAATTTAAAAAAATTCTATATCTATACAATGCAGATTTTATAACAATAGATTTCAACAAAAAAAATTAAAACACAGATCTGTAGATGACGAGGCAGGTGCAGTTAGCAGCGGCGAGAAGCAGACCCAGAGATAGAGTAGACAGCAACAAGAAATTGGCGATACGCAGATGGCGATGGACAGATTTGTGGCACTGGTGATCTGACGAGGAGAAGGGATGGCGCGTAAGGAGGAACTCGCCGACGAGTCTGGGAAGTGAGCAATAGAGATAGCGGTAGTGTTGAGGAGAGGAACTGAGAGTAAGGCTCGGACAAAAAGTAGAACGTGTGAGTTAAATGGAAAATTGAGAATAGGGTTTATTAAATATATATATATATATATATATATATATATATATATATATATATATTATATACTGAGGACATTTTGGTAATTTAATATTTATGGGTATTAAACAGGTATCCACGAGGTAGGTATTTCTACTCTTGCCCCCGCCCCGTTTACTAAAAAGATACCCGTTCTCCGCCCCTGTAGAGAGAAATTTACCCCTAAACTTATCCCCCGACAGGTAAATCCCCGCGGATACCAGTTCTGCCGGGGAAAATTGCTTTTCCTAATGTTCATCCATCTTGAGTTCACCATTACCACCACCAGTCTCAGATGCCTTAAATCACAACAACCATCACATCCCCACCTTCTTGATCATCATCGTTCCCCTTCTATGCGCCTCTCTCTTTGCTCTCTGTTTTTTTGAGTGAGTTTGAAGAAGACGACATCCTCAAATCTATGATATTCTCAAATTAGAAAGGAAAACTAAAAACAAAAGTTGAAGAATAATAAAAAATTAGTTCAATAGCAATCCAGGAATAAAAATATGTTCATTAGCATTCAGCAACTCTATAAATAAAAATTCAGCACAAGACACCCTCAAATCTATGATCCTATCAAATCAGAAAGCAAAACCAAAAATTAAAGTTAAATAACAATAAAAAATCAGTTCAACAGCAACCCTAGGAATACAAATATGTTCATCAGCATTCAACAACCCTATAAATAAAAATTTAGAAGATGATATGGGAAAAGGCTGGCTTATAGGAAGGAGGAGCGGCCAAAGGCGAAAAGGCTAACAACGACGATGAAGAACAATCTTGCTGGAGGCAACGACGGAGACCAGACTGCAACAAAGATGATTCTGCCTATGATGATGTTACTGGATGGTGATGAAGACGATTCTCCTCTAACACTCGTGCACGAAATTAGAGCTTGCACAACTGAACTGGCAAATGCACCGGGTCGTCCAAGTAATACCTCAGGTGAGTGAGGGTCGATCCACGAGGATTGTCGGGCTGAGCAAGTAATAGCTATCTTGTTGGACTTAGTCAAGCAAATAGCAAAAGGTGATTGTTGTTGAAAACGCATTAAACAATTAAATGAGAGAAGCAATAAACGGTTGGGGTAAATTCAATAAGAGAAAACAGTTAAGGTCTCGGAGATGTTTATCGTTCCGGATTAATACTTTTTACTAACTCTTTTAACAGTGAATAGTTCATTCTATGTCAAAATGTAAGTGATTAACCCTAATCCCTTAGTGATTAATCTCCTCCATCCTTCATTAGCGCCACATACAAGGTCAACTAATCCAGATTAGAGGGTCAAGTTCAGATTTCTAGTTTATACCACAAAGGCCCTAATCACCCCAGATCCAGGCTAAACAGATGTTCCCATGTCCCCAACAGGTTGTCAATTAGCCGTCTAAGAGGTGTGTTTTCAAGCTGTAGTTCATCTGACCTTGGCCAAGTATCACAAGAACTCATGTAGAAAAAAGGTCATACTTCCATTCCACCCAGTTTCATTAGATTAAGAACGAGTCACACCTTTGAATAGAATCAAATATACATTTAAAATAGAAAAGTAATAATACTAACCCATAGAAATAAACAGAGCTCCTCACCTTAACCAGGAGGCTTAGTTGCTCATAACTTACAGAGAAAATAGGTTTCGAAAGAAGTGTAGAAAGAAGAAGATTGATACTGAACCAAAGTGATCTTCTCCTTTAAATACTAATCTAATAATAAATGCTAAACCTAAAAGATATTATTTTAAAATAAAAATTATAAAGATAAAATAAGATAAGCCTAAAAAGTGCTAAATCCATTTGGAGGTCCAATAGGCGAGTGGCTTGGACAGCAAGCTGGCGTTCAATGCAAGGCAGAGAAGAGTGCGCACTTCCACTTCTAGCCCCCTTGAACGCCAGGTTGGGCGATCAGCGCCTAAGGGAGAGCTGACAGCTTTTTCATTTCTTGCTCCTGGCTTTCCTAAACTACTCCGAATTTCACCTAAAACCATAAAACATAAGAAAAAATCAAACCAGCATCCAAAGGTGAATTTTGCACTAAAATATAATAAAACTTAATAAAATCTAACTAAAAACATTATCAAAACAACTAGAAAAAGAGGTATAAGATGCTCACGCATCACAACACTAAACTTAAAATGTTGCTTGTCCTCAAGCAACTAAAACTATATTGGACCAAGGAAGAGAAAAACACACAAGATTAAAGTTTTCATTCAAGCACAGGTCCAATTACTTAATGGAGCTATTGACACTCTATTTTTGAATAGTTTTGGCATCTCACTATCCTTTGAAATTCCGAAATATTGGTGTCCCTTAGAGCTAGAACTCGGATGGTATTATTGATTCTCTTCTTTAGGCTCTTGTTGATTATTGAACACAGTTTTTATTTGCTTTTGGTGCTTTGCACATTTGAGCCTTGCCATGACTGTAAGTGTTTTGTTTTCAAACTTAACTTGATACATAAACACCACACGCACTTAACCGGGGGAGCCCTTTGGGTTCAACTTTTTCTTTACTTTTATTCCTAGATAGTGGTGCTCAGAGCCTTAGGCGTACTCCTTAACAGCATTGGGTCACGACTTTAAGTGTTCAGTCTCAAGGATTACTTGACACTTTCACACTACAAGCATATGGTTAGGAATAACAACTCTTTTGAGCTTTTAGATAATTTTTGTCCCTCCTAATCATTGATGCTCAAAGCCTTGGACCTTTTTTTATTTTTCTCTTTTTTTTTCAATTTTCTTTTTTATGTTTCTTTTGCTTCAAGAATCAATCTTTGTCTCATTAAGGGAATCAATAATATTTCTCTAAATTCTTGTTCCTCAAGAACCAATACACTCAACTTTAATATCAAATATGCATAGTTAAATCATACATTCAGAAAATAGATATCATTCCACCACATCAAAGTAATCAAAATAACTCATAATATAACACAAGATATTATTTATTTTGTTACTTTTTTTTTCAATAGATTTTTCTTTTTAACCTTGATGCGGGATACACAAGTCATCTTTAAATAAACAAAGAATAAACTACTATTAGAAAGAAACAAAATCCTAAGAGTGATCATGCAACTAGAATAGAAAACATATAACAAAATGAAACACTAGGAAAACAGAGATAAAATAAAGATAAGGAGAATAAAACTAGACCACCTCAGTGACGACAGCTACTGCTCCCTCTGGGAATCCTCTAGAGCGTTTAAACTCCTCAATATCACGCTCCTACCTCCTCTGCTCCTCCCTTATACTCCTTTGATCTTCCATCATCTGATAGAGGAAGGCAGACTGGTCCTGATGCTCCAGCCTCAGCTGATTAACTGATGTTGTCAGCTCCCCTAAAGATGTAGTCAACTGATCCCAGTAGTCACGAGGAGGAAAGTACATCCATGGAGGCATCTTTAGAATATCCTATGGAGGTGGCATAATTGGCTCTTACTGCAGTCCTTGCACGGGCTCCCTAGCGTGCTATATACCCTTCCTTGTGATTAGTCTCTCCTTGTCAATCAGGATATCTCCCTCTATGTGACCTCCAGCTGCTGCACAAAAGTGGTGAATGAGATGAAGGAATGCCAACCTTGCTTGAGTGGAGGGCTTGTCAGCTACTTTGTAAAGCTCCTGTTGGGATCACCTCATGTACTTCTATCTCATTGTCGAGTATTATGCAGTGAATTATCACTGCCCACTTGATTGCAATCCCAGAGCGGTTACTCGTAGGGATGATATGAACTCCAACCATCCTCTAGCCACTGGCTTAAGGTCAAGACTACCCAGTTGGTAAGGCTTACCTTGGGCATCTGACGTGGCAGATATTGGCGGGTTAAGAAATTATTAATAGAAATGCGTTGCAAGTACAGTCCTTAACCAACCAAAAATTCGCTTATCAATTTAGAAGGGTTGTCACAAAACTTAAATTAAAATACTGGGAGTACGAGTCCCAGGTCATCTCCCAACGAGTTGTAGAGAGATGTGCTATTTTATCAATCAGGTGTTTTCAAAAATGGTTGAGTTGAATAACATGAAACTAAAATAGAGAATTTAATTAATTCTAAATAAAAGCCTTGACTGGGAGTAGATTAGTTGGAATCCCTATTCTTGTTGAAGTACTCTCAAGATTAATTGATAATTGAAGATTGCTCTGTTTAGTTACCCCTTACTAGGTAAGGGAGAGTCAAACAAGTTGGATTGCTGTTTCTATTCACAAGTCCCAATCCGCTCATTGAAAAGGATTTGTGTTAGTGACTAGAGGGCATTCCAACAATGAGCGCAATTACAATTTCTCCTTTAAGTACCCCAACTCAAGGGTTCCTTTCAATCAACTCCCCATCAAGTAAGGGAACTACTCGCTCATTGTAAACGTATAACTCATAACATAGGAAAGGGAATTAAAAAGAGACATGATAAATAATAATGAAAAGGATTAATTAAAAGTAAAAATAGTCTATATTAATAACTTGTAAAATTAAGCAAATGTCAACTCTAGGGAGATTAAGAACATGGAAGAATAAGTAAAAAGCAAATAGCAAAGTATAATGACTAGTATCGGAGGTAGCCTCTTCTCAAAAGCTAAAAAGCAAGATCTTCCAAAAATCCTAATTATCAATGTCAAGTGATTGAAAAAACCTAGGGGAGGAGTAAATCCAGATCTAAAACTAAAAATTATGCAAAATGAATTGTTGTCTCTCGTTTCTGCATGTTCCTTGACTCTAGTCTGTAATTCCGGGCTGAAAACTGGGTTGAAATCTGGCCCAGAAACTCTGTCAGCGACTTTTGAAATTTTCCAGATCGCGCACGTCACGCGGACGCGTCATTCGGCGTTTTTCTTTTCCATGCGGGCGCGTCGTCCATACCTCTGCTTCGCTTTTGCTTTTCCAATCCGCACGTCCGCATCACTCATGCGGCCGCGTCACTGCGAATTCCTTTCTTCCGCGCGGTCGCGTTGCTGACGCGTACGCGTCACTTCTCACTGGTCATCTCCTCAATTTCTTGTATTCCTTCCATTTTTGCAAGCTTCCTTCCCATCTCTCACTCATTCATGCTCTATAAAGCCTGAAACACTTAACACACAGATCACGGCATCGAATGAAATAAAGGGGGATTAAAATACCTAATTAAAGGTCTCCAGGAAGTAAGTTTTCAATCATGTAATAATTTTAGGAAGGAAATATAAATGCATGCTAATTATATGAATAAGTGGGTAAAGACCATGATAAAACCATACAATTAAACACATTGTAAACCATAAAATAGTGGTTTATCAACCTCCCCACACTTAAACATTAGCATGTCCTCATGCTTAGTTGGAGGAGATAAAATGAATGCGTAGGAACATGTAAAACTCATGCAATGCAATACAACCTATACATGTGAATGCAACTATATGATTCTTGTCCACTTGATCAAGAATAAATAAGCTCTTCAAACAATTACAAATCAAGTTTTACTAATTCAATTCTCATTCAGTAAGAACAGATAAAAATGCAAGAAGGTAGCTCATGAAAGCAGGGAACATAAAATTTTAAGCATTGAACCCTCACTGATGATGTATGTCTATCTAATCTCTCCAGTGTATAGGGTAATCACTCTATCCTTCTCTAATCATGCTCCCTAAATTTTGTTCTTTTCCTAATCAATCAACAACATTTAATATACCAATGCAACATCATGAGGTCTTTTCAAGGTTGTAATGGGGCTAAGGTAAAGGTAAGGATACATATATGGTTAAGTGAGCTTATAAATTGAATCTTTAATTAACTCAAACTCTAACATAACCTATGTATTTTATATAACTATGGAGTTTGTACCTAGCTACCCAAAATTCTCTTTCACATTCCATACTCATGTATCAACTGTTTATTTTAATTTTATCATACATGCATTGATCTTTGGATTCTTAACTCAGCATTGGGGTAATTTTTGTCCCCTTATTTATTTATTGAAAATTTTTTTTCATATAACATAAAAATAAACATAGCTAATCAATGCAAATAGATTTTTTTTTTATTCTTATAGTTTCACATGAGTAGGTGTCCAAATTTCCATTATATTATCATGATACACTCCCTTATTATCCTTTGTCCCCATAATTTCCCATACTTAATTAGTACACATAATTCTATCTTAAGCTAATCAAAGATTCAAATAGGGGTATACAATTGTTTTTCCGCTTAAGGCTAGTAATGTGGTAAATTATAGAACAAATGGGATTTAAAGGCTCAAAGTGGCTGACAAAGGTAATTGAAAGGGTAGGCTTAATTTGGATAAGTGAACTAAACAATTAATGGCCTCAATCATATGCAACATATAAATATACCAAACATTGGACATATAGGGTGGAACAAAATATAGATTACAATCATAGAGAAATAAACACACAAGAATAAAATAAATATGGTTAAATAATATAACCATGCATAAAGGCTCAATTCTCACAGGTTGTGTGTTCTTTAGCTTTAAAAATCATGTTCCAAATACAACTTCAAGCAAATTTAACACAAGAGTTTTAATTAAAATTAGTGAAATTTTGTTCCAAAGATAGAGTTTTAGAAGAAACTTATTGTCTTTTCAATCAAGTAGAACATGCATGCAACTAATCTACTACTATGTAATTTATCCTATCCTAAAAGAAAGAAAAAACTAACTAACTATCCTAATTTATTGGTGTTTAGGGAAGAAGAATTACCTCCGGAAGTCAGGTACTGACCGACCCCACACTTAAGGATTTGCATCGTCCTCGGTGCTATCTGTCAGGAACAGTGGCGGGCTGGTGGCAGTGTCTCCACAGTCGGGACCATCGTGGCTCCCTATGCTGGTGAAAGAAGTGGAGTCCGGAGTGCCTGGATCGTCATTGGGTCGGTGATTGCCTGTAAGTAGCTCCTTGAGGTGTTTGAAACGGCGGTGATTGCGGTGCTCTCGAAGCTTTGCTTTCTTTTCTTGTTGGTCCAATCGCTTCAGTATTTGGTGCAGCAGCTGACTAGTAGATGGTGGAGGAGCTGCAGCATCCTCTGTGGACTGGCTAGTAGTGGCAAGTTGTGGCCTGAGATATCTCCCGTTAGGGACATACTGATCATCTCGTGGAAGAATGGCTTTGGTGTCACCAACTCTGTAGGATACTCCAGCTGCTGAGATAAGATCAGAGACCAATGCGGGGAAAGGTAGGTTTCTCGCGATCTGCACATGTTCCATAGTATTCCGGATATGTCTTGGTAAATTAAGAGGCTGGTCTGTGAGGATGCACCATAGTAGAACGGCCATGTCTGCGGTGAAGGAGGACTCATGAGTACTCAGAAAGACGTAATGGGACATAATCTGTGCCCATACGTGAGCCTCTAAGGTAAGTGCGGAAGCCGAGATTCCCTTAGGACGGGAACGATGGTATCCGAAGATCCATTTGCTACCAGGTCGAGCGATAACTCTGAGAACAACGTCCCAATCAAAGGTGTACGCTTGGAATTTGATGGCAGCTTTCTGAAAAGCGTCCAATCCTTCTAGAGCAGGGGGGAGATCTAAGGCTTGCTGAATGGCCTCTTCTGTAATGGGGACTTGCTTCTGGCATAAATAAACAGACTGTAGAGTCGACAGGTGGAAGTTGGAGTAGAACTCAACGACCCAGGAAAGATTAACCTGTCGTGGCTGTCTCTGTAAGAATCTCCAATGTCATTGGGCAATTTGTGGCTCAACAAATTCAGCAATACGAGGCGGAAGGATAAGAAGGTGTTCATTGTTGTAATTCGAGCTACCAGAATAGGAAACATCTGCTCACAGTAGCAATTTGGGAATCGTGCAGTGTCCTTTGCTGGGAAGGCTCTTTCCTTTTCATCAACCTTGATAATCCTTTTAATTCTTTTTGTTGAGGGCTTGACTGCAGTTGAAGAAGGCTCTGCCACTAATGCTCTCTTTATTCCTTTCCTTGCGGTGGGTTTAGGGGTAGCTTTCTCTTTGCCTTTCTTAGTGGCCATTCTGAAAAAGGAAAGAGAAAGTAAGTTAAATCCAAAGAGACAAAGCAAGGAAGGGAATTGAGTGAGTGATAAGCAGTGCGCGGTAAAGATGAATGAAATAAACACATGGTCATGACAACATGTGAAAATATCGATAAAGGGAATAGAACAAGTGCACGATAGGGAAGTAGATGCAAGATGTTTATTGGCATGCTGGCAAGGGCATGAGTAGCATAGATCAAGCATCACTTCGTAACAAACTATCACGTTTGTATTGACAATTAAATTCAATTAATAAAATAGTAAAGGGAATTTGTGAAAAACATGCATTGAATAGTAGAATAGAATAATGTAGAAAAGTGCATAATGCCACATGGGCTTTTTCACAAACACATAACATGCATGGTAAATAATCCAATGAAAATAATAAATTGAACATGCAAGCAACCCCTTTAAAAATATAATTGCCAAACAATTATGAAACAATCCACAATGACCAAATAAATTTCCAACACCAATAAAAAAGGAAAGAAAAAGAAAACATATGCAATGAAAGTAAAAAGAAAGAGAAAGGAAGAAGAAAACATAAATAAAGAAGAATAATAGAAAAGTGAGGAGGGAAGAAGAAAAGAAAAACCTTGATAATGGTGGTGAGGGAGAAAAGAAGTAGAAAGTGAGAATGAGGGAAGAAGGAATAAAGGGGGGAGAAAGAAAGGGAGGGAAAAGAAAAGGTAGGATTGGGGGAAGAGAAAGATAAGATATTTGGCAATTTAGGATAAGCTGTGCGGCGCAAGCGACTCGGACGCGTGAGTGACGCGTTCGCGTGAATGTGCATTAATTGAATCGACGCGGACGCGTGACACATGTTATGCTACTGGCGCGAGGGCAGCCTCGCGCTCACACAACTCTCAGTTCGAATTTTTATTTTTTGCCAAATTTTGGGCTATGCGAACGCGTGGGTCATGCACTCACGTGAGTGGCCAGTAGAGGGATATGACGCGGACGAGCAAGCCATGCGTCCGCGTGGAAAGAATTTGTGCGTTCAGCACCGATCCAGCACCACTCTAGCAGAACTTTCGGTCGTCCATCCATGTTACGTCGAATTTCAGGGCACGCGGCCGCATGAGTGACGCGGACGCATGGGAGGCCAGTTTTCGCACTTGATGCAGACGCGTCAATGATGCAGTCGCATGGGATGATTTGTGCCAAAGGCATGCCTCCAGCCACGCTCTCGCGTGACTCTCTGTTCATTTTCTTATTTTCTCGGATCCACCTGCGACGCGGACGCGTCAATGGTGCGGTCGCGTCGCGTGAATTTTTTTTTTTAGCATGTAAATGCAGATGCATGAAATGTACTAAGAAAGAGAAAAGTTATTGAATGTGAAAATAAAAACAAAAAAATGAACGATCATACCATGGTGGGTTGTCTCCCACCTAGCACTTTGCTTTAACGTCCGTAAGTTGGACGCTCCACTAGCTCAGTCTTTGGCTATGTAGGGATCTTTCAAGAGGAAGATCTCAAGCTCCTTATTTTTCTTCATCTTCTCGCCATGGTACAGCTTTAAGCGATGTCCATTAACCTTGATAAGTTCGGAGCTGGAAGGGTGACTAAGGTGATAAAATCCGTATGGTTCGGCTTTCTCTACTCTGTATGGACCTTCCCATCTTGATCTCAACTTGCCTGGCATGAGCCTCAGTCGAGATTTGTAAAGAAGGACTAAATCTCCAGGTTGGAATTCTTTCCTCTTGATGTGCTGATCATGTACAGCCTTCATCTTCTCCTTGTATAGTCTTGAGTTCTCATAAGCTTCTAGGCGAAGGCTTTCCAGTTCTAGTAGTTGCAACTTCTGTTCAGCTCCGGCTCTCTCGGTTCCCATGTTGCACTCCTCTGCCCAAAAAGCTTTGTGCTCTATTTCAACTGGAAGATGACAAGCTTTTCCATAAACTAAGCGAAAAGGGCTCATCCCAATGGGTGTCTACACTGTTCTGTATGCCCAGAGTGCATCCTGTAGCCTGGTGCTCCAGTCTCTTCTATGAGGTTTGACTATCTTCTACAAGATACGCTTTATCTCTCTGTTTGACACCTCGGCTGGCCTATTAGTCTGAGGATGGTAGGCAGTCGCAACTTTATGAATGATTCCCATGCTTCTTCAGAGACCCTGTTAGTCTCCTGTTACAAAAATGGGTGCCTTGATCGCTCACGATTGCTCGTGGTGATCCAAAGCGACAAATAATGTGGTTTCTAACAAAGGAAACAACAGTGTTAGCATCATCAGTATGAGTAGGAATTGCTTCCACCCATTTAGAAACATAGTCTATAGCTAACAATATATAGAGGTGGCCATTAGAATTTGGAAATGGACACACGAAGTCAATGCCCCAAACATAAAAAATTTCACAGAAAAGCATAATTTGTTGAGGCATTTCATCCCTCTGGGATATATTACCAAACTTTTGGCATGGGGGACAAGATTTACAAAATTCAGCAGTGTTTTTAAAAAGGGTGGGCTACCAAAATCCACAGTCTAAGATTTTTCTAGCTGTTCTTTGAGGGCCAAAATGTCCTCCACTCTTAGATGAGTGACATGCCTCTAAAATGGACTGGAATTCTGATTGAGGAACACACCTTCTAATTACCTGGTCAGCGCCACATCTCCATAAATATGGGTCATCCCATATATAATATTTAGACTCGCTTTTCAGCTTGTCTTTTTGGTGTTTAGTAAAGTGTGGAGGAAAAGTACGGCTAACTAGATAATTAGCTACAGGTGCATACCAAGGGATTACCTCAGATACTTCTTGTAGGTTATCAAATGGAAAATTATCAGCTATAGGAGTAGAGTCATCCTTAATGTGTTCAAGGCGACTTAAGTGTTCTGCCACTAGATTTTGGGTACCACTCCTATCCTTTATTTCTAAATCAAATTCTTGTAGCATCAGTATCCAACGTATAAGCCTTGGTTTGGATTCCTTTTTAGCTAATAGATACTTTAGAGCAGCGTGGTCTGAATACACTACTACCTTAGTACCAAGTAAATAGGCTCGGAATTTATCCAAAGCAAAAACAATAGTAAGAAGCTCTTTTTTAGTAGTGGTGTAGTTAGACTGAGCAGCGTCTAAAATTTTAGACGCATAAGCAATAACAAAAGGGTCCTTACCTTCACGTTGAGCCAGCGCTGCTCCTACTGCATGGTTGGAAGCATCGCACATGATTTCGAATGGCTGGCTCCAGTCTGGTCCTCTCACAATTGGAGCTTGAGTCAGGGCGGTTTTCAGCTTATCAAACGCTTGTTTGCAATCCCCACTGAACTCGAACTCAATATCTTTCTGCAGTAATCTGGATAAGGGAAGTGCCACCTTACTAAAGTCCTTAATAAATCTTCGGTAGAAACTTGCATGTCCAAGGAACGAACGGACTTCCCTCACATAAGAGGGGTAAGATAAACTAGAAATAACATCCACCTTTGCTGGATCTACAGAAATGCCAGTATTAGATACAACATGTCCCAGTACGATTCCTTGTTTAACCATAAAATGACATTTTTCAAAATTCAATACAAGGTTTGTACTGACACATCTATCTAATACTCTAGATAAACTATCCAAGCAAAGGTTGAAAGAATCACCATAAACGCTAAAATCATCCATAAAAACTTCCATACAGTCCTCAATAAGATCAGAGAAAAGACTCATCATGCACCTTTGGAAAGTAGCTGGTGCATTGCACAAGCCAAAGGGCATTCTCTTGTAAGCATAGGTCCCAAAAGGACATGTAAAAGTAGTCTTTTCTTGATCCTCAGGAGCTATATGAATCTAGAAATATCCTGTATAACCATCTAAAAAGCAATAATGTGATTTACCTGACAGGCGATCCAGCATTTGATCAATGAATGGAAGAGGATAGTGATCCTTACGAGTGGCTTGATTGAGACACCTGTAATCAATGCAGACCCTCCAGGCGTTCTGAACTCTGGTAGCTATGAGCTCTCCATGCTCATTCTTTACTGTAGTGACTCCCGACTTCTTGGGCACCACTTGCACTGGGCTCACCCATTCACTGTTTGAAATAGGATAGATAATATCTGCCTCTAGTAGTCTAGTCACTTCCTTCTTGACAACCTCTAAGATAGTGGGGTTTAGTCATCTCTGGGGTTGATGAATGGGTCTTGCTCCTTCTTCTAAAAAGATTCTGTGCTCACAGACTTGAGGATTGATGCCTACTATGTCTGCTAAACTCCACCCAATTGCTTTTTTGTGCTTCCTCAGCACACTAAGTAACTGCTCTTCCTGTTCAGGAGTGAGGTCCCGTGCAATGATAACTGGAAACTTCTGTTTGTCCTCGAGATAAGCATATTTGAGGTGTGGAGGGAGAGGTTTTAACTCTGACTTCTGTTCATGGTCAGACTCTGAATTATCTGGAGCTAGTGGCAGTGGTAGAGTACTTTCATTGTCCTCTGGGAATGTCCCCACACTTGGACCTTGTCCTATGTACTTCTCTTCAAACTCCTCTAGGTGAACTTTAGCTACGATTTCATCTATGATGTCACACCAGAGGATAGAGTGATCTTCTGGAGGGTACTTCATAACTCCATTCAGATTGAAGCTTACTACTCGGCCGTCTATTTCAAAAGAGTATGTTCCTGAAAAAGCATCTAATTTGAACTCCGAGGTCTTCAAGAAAGGTCCTCCGAGTAGGATTGATGATGGCTTCTCTGAGTCATGTTGGGGCATCTCCAGGAGATAAAAATCAATGGGGAAAGTGAGACCTTTAATGCCCACTAATACATCTTCAGCAACTCCAGCCACTGTAATAATACTTTTATCTGCTAACACAAAATGAGCTGCCGACCTTTTTAAGGGAGGGAGCCTCAAAACATCATATACAGATAAAGGCATTATACTAACATATGCTCCTAAATCACACATGCAGTCAGAAAATATCACACCTCTAATGGTACAGTTAACCATGCATGGACCTGGATCACTACATTTTCAGGTATATTTCCCATTAAAGCAGATATAGAACTTCCTAAAGGAATAGTTTCTAATTCATTAATTTTGTCTTTATGTATGCACAAATCTTTTAGAAACTTTGCATATTTAGGTACCTGTTGAATGACATAAAAAAGGGGAACAGTTACCTCAACCTTTTTGAAGATTTCTACCATTTTGGGATCAGGTTCCAACTGCTTCTTGGGCTTCCTTGCAAGTTGTGGAAATGGAATAGGAACGGCGTCCTCTATAGTGTCTGCGCCCTTTGGTGCTTCTTCCTGTGATTTGGCGTCTTCTTCTTCAGCCATGTCTTGCATGCTCTTTTCTTCTTCAACATCTTCTATTTCTACTACCTCTTCAGCTGAGGCATGTTCAGGTGGGTTTGGCTCTTCCTGATTCCTCTCTTGCAATGTGGTTCCGGACCTTAGGGTGATGACATTAATACCACCCTTTGGGTTGGGTAATGGTTGATAGGGGAGTCCACCAGAGCTTGAGGACTGGTTGTTGGAGTTGGTTAGTGATCCAACCTGTGAGACAAGGGTTTGTAAAGTAGAAGTCAAAACATTCAGAGTTGCATTAAAATTATTTTCCATAGCCTGTTGTCTCCGATTAATAGATTATAGTAACTCATCATTAGGAGATGAATAGGGGTAAGTGATCTGAGAGGTCTACTGAGATGCTTGAGGCTGTCTTAAATGAGGTGCTCTGTAGGACTGATTCTGATTCTTCTGTCTGAAGTTGTTATTGTTATTCCACCTCTGATTTTCATTGTTATCTCTGCCTCCTCTGTTATGATTATCCCTTCAACCCTGGTTAGAGTTGTCTCTCCAGCCTTAGTTAGAGTTATCCTGCCATCCTTGGTTATAGTTGCCACCTTGATTGTACCCTTGATTGGGGCGGTCATGAAAGTTATGAGTGGCTGCTACAATGTTGTCTTATGGTTGGAGTTGCAGACACTCATCGGTATAGTGACTGTAATTTGCACAGATTCCGCATACTCTTTGTGGAACCAACTGCTGGCTGTGCTATGGTGGAGAAGGATGAACTTGCTGAGACTGTTGTTGATTCAGTTGCATCTGCTTCAGCAAGTTGGTCATTTCACAAAAGCTCTGAGCTATAGTAGTAGTCTCTTTACTAGTGGATATCTCTGCAACAGCTCTTGACCGACTTTGCTTCTGCCTGTGATTCCTAGTAGAGTCAGCTAAGTCGCTGATCAATTGCCATGCTTCATCTGTAGTCTTGTACTTTTTCATAGAACCATTGCTAGCACCTTCCAATGTGATCCTATCTTGAGATTTTAAACCCTGTGTAAAGTAGCCGAGCAACACTATCTTGTCAATCATATGATATGGGCATGCGTCTCGAAGATTATTGAAGCGTTCCAAGTATTCATAGAGGGTCTAAGTTTGAAGATCATAGACATGTCCTTCCTCAGCTTATCGACAACTTCAGCTGGAAAGAATTTATCCAGAAACTCTCTCCTAAGTGTATCCCAGTTGGAAACCGTTATTCCGGGTTGAGTGTAGTACCACTCTCTTGCCTTTCCCTCCAGAGAAACAGGGAAGGCTTTCAACAAAATGGAGATTTCATCAGTGCCATTACGCTTAACAGTAGAACAAGCAGTCTGGAAATCCCTAAGATGCTTGATAGGCTCTTGAGCAGGTAAGCCATGAAATTTGGGCATCAAGTTAAGTAGTGAAGACTTTATTTCAAAATCTACAGCTACTGCTGGGTGGTGTGCCTGGAATAGTTGGAGCGTAAAATCAGGGGCTCCTTCCTCTTGGATAGTGACTCTCCTAGGCGCTGCCATGTCACCTGCACGTAAATGAACTGGATCAGTAGAGAGGGAGCTTGTTTCTTCCTTAGATGACGGTTCAGGTTCGTCCTAAAAGAGGAATCGTCGACGCCGAGCTGGCCTTATACGTGAAAGAGTTCTTTCAATCTCAGGGTTAAATACTGGCAAGCTTGGATCGGAAAGTGAACGCATCATTTAATGAAAGAAACGTACAGCTCATAGTGATAGAATGAAAAGAAAAATTGCAATAAAATAAATACCAATCAATAAATTAGCATACTGTTGCAATTCCCCGGCAACGGCGCCAAAAATTGACGTGGCAGAAATTGGTGGGTTAAGAAATTATTAATAAAAATGCGTTGTAAGTACAGTCCTTAACCAACCGAAAATCTGCTTATCAATTTAGAAGGGTTGTCACAAAACTTAAATTAAAATACTGGGAGTATGAGTCCCAGGTCGTCTCCCAACGAGTTGCAGAGAGATGTGCTATTTTATCAATCAGGTGTTTTCAAAAATGTTTGAGTTGAATAACATGAAACTAAAATAGAGAATTTAATTAATTCTAAATAAAAGCCTTGACTGGGAGTAGATTAGTTGGAATCCCTATTCTTGTTGAAGTACTCTTAAGATTAATTGATAATTGAAGATTGCTCTGTTTAGTTACCCTTTACTAGGTAAGGGAGAGTCAAACAAGTTGGATTGCTGTTTCTATTCACAAGTCCCAATCCGCTCATTGAAAAGGATTTGTGTTAGTGACTAGAGGGCATTCCAACAATGAGCCCAATTACAATTTCTCCTTTAAGTACCCCAACTCAAGGGTTCCTTTCAATCAACTCCCCATCAGGTAAGGGAACTACTCGCTCATTGTAAACGTAGAACTCTAACATAGGAAAGGGAATTAAAAAGAGACATGATAAATAATAATGAAAAGGATTAATTAAAAATAAAAATAGTGTATATTAATAACTTGTAAAATTAAGCCAATGTCAACTCTAGGGGGATTAAGAACATGGAAGAATAAGTAAAAAGCAAATAACAAAGTATAATGACTAGTACCGGAGGTGGCCTCTTCTCAAAAGCTAAAAAGCAAGATCTTCCAAAAATCCTAATTATCAATGTCAAGTGATTGAAAAAACCTAGGGGAGGAGTAAATCCAGATCTAAAACTAAAAATTATGCAGAATGAATTGTTGTCTCTCGTTTCTGCATGTTTCTTGACTCTAGTCTGTAATTCCGGGCTGAAAAATGGGTTGAAATCTGGCCCAAAAACTCTGCCAGCGACTTCTGAAATTCTGTAGATCGCGCACGTCATGCGGATGCGTCATTCACGTGGACGCGTCATTCGGCGTTTTTCTTTTCCATGCGGGCGCGTCGTCCATGCCTCCCGTCGCTTCTGCTTTTCCAATCTGCGCGTCCGCGTCACTCATGCGGTTGCGTCACTGCGAATTCCTTTCTTCCGCGCGGTCGCGTTGCTGACGCATACGCGTCACTTCTAGCTGGTCATCTCCTCAATTTCTTATATTTCTTCCATTTTTGCAAGCTTCCTTCCCAATCTCTCACTCATTCATGCCCAATAAAGCCTGAAACACTTAACACACAGATCACGGCATCGAATGGAATAAAGGGGGATTAAAATACCTAATTAAAGGTCTCCAGGAAGTAAGTTTTCAATCATGTAATAATTTTAGGAAGGAAATATAAATGCATGCTAATTATATGAATAAGTGGGTAAAGACCATGATAAAACCACACAATTAAACACATTGTAAACTATAAAATAGTGGTTTATCAGCATCCCTCCTCCATTGAGCTCCAGGCACACAGATATCAGCAAGAACTTGATTCAATCTTTCGTCAGTGTTGACCCTTCGAGTCTAGGATTGAGGGTCATTTTGTGGCTCTGGCAACTGTAGCGCCACCTTTACACTCTCGGGGCTGAAATCTACGATGTGCCTTCTGACCATGGTGCGCCATTTCTTTGGCTCCAGGTTCACACTTCTATCATGCTTCCTTGTGACCTAGGCGTTGGCATAAAACTCCTACACCATCAATACTCCAACCTGGGTTACGGGATTGGCCAAAACTTTCCAATCCCGTCTCAGAACTTGTCATAAGATCTCCGGGTACTCATCGACCTTTAGCTTGAAGGTGACCTAGGAAATCACCTTCTTCTTCCTCACCACGTCATAGAAATTGTTTTGATGGGACTTGGTGAGGAATCTTGTGGTCCCATGACTCAGAAGCAGAAGTGGGGGCTTTCCCTTTTCTATTCCTTGGGGACTCTCCAGTTTTTGGTGCCATGGAGGTAAGATATAAGAAACAAAAAAGCTGGGCTTCTAACACCAAATTTAAAAACTTTGCTCGTCCCCAAGAAAATAGAAATAAAAAAAGAAAATAAAAAGATAAGAAAACAAAAGAAAGAGAAATAGGGGATAGTGTTTAGGCTTCGACCCTTGGGAGGAAAGGAAGGGAAAAGTGAAGAAAGAGAATGTGTATGATGAAGAGTGTGGAAGAGGGGAAAAGTAGTGAATGGTATGGTGAAAGTGGATGGAGTGAGGGATATATATAAAAGTGGGGTGGGGTGGGGGTGGGTTCGGTCATGGGGAGGGAAAATTTGGAGAGGGGAGGGGGAATAAAATTTAAATTTGAATGGGGATGGTGGGAAGAGAAGTTGATGGAATTGATAGGGGGTTATTGGGTAGAGTGAAAGGTGGGGTGAGAAAATCAAGGAAAGTGATGGGTGATGGGATAGATGAATATAGATGAAAAAGTGGGTGAAAGGGGAGAGAGAAGGTATAAGAGTGTGTAAATGGTGAAGTGGTGGGTGGTTGGGGTATTAACCTTTGGCCAATGACTTTCAAAATACAAATTTCAGCAAGCTGCCTCCCCCCGGGCATTCAGCGCCGGGCTGGGCATTGAACGCCCCAAGGGGACCAAAACGTGGCTTGGAACTGCTCCCATTTGGACGTTTAACATCCAACTTTGCACCCCCCTCTGGCACTGAATGCCAGATCTGGCATTCAACGCCAGCGGGGGGTATCTTCTAGGGTGTTTTGTTTTCCTGCTATGCGTTCTTATTTCTGTTCTAAGTGCTACACATGATCACAAACATTAGAAATATAGTGAAAATTATGAAAATTAATAGAAAATAAAAAGACATAAATTCAAACTTAAATAAACTAAAATAGCAATAAAGAAAGTAAAAGTAAACTATACTATGGTTGGATTGCGTCCCAACAAGCACTTTTTTACCGTCATTAGCTTGACGGGCAGCTCCTTTACGGATGTTCATAGCGGCTCAGATCTTCACCCCTCATTGTGAACTTCCTTCCTGTGCTCTCATAAATCAGTTCAACATGTTCTAGAGACATGATCTGGTTCACAGCGTGTGGTATGACTGGGCTTCTTGTGAAGACAACTCTCATGCTAGGTGAGAAGTCTTCAATGGAAATCTTCTTGTTTCTCCAGCCTTTGGGTATTTTCTTCTTGGGTCCTCCTTCCTCAATGGTAGGTAGTGGATGCCTAACACCAAACTTAGGTTTGATGTCCGGGGCTCTGTATGGCTTTCCAATGAGAGAGAAGGTTAAAACAATAAGTGTTGGATGGTAGTACCTCCTCCTTTGTCTGAGAGAGACTGAGGGTTGGGCATCTTAAACATTATGTGGTTTTCCCATAACCTCAGAACTAGTTCTCCCTTTTCTACATTAATCAAGGCCTTCCCAGTGGCTAGGAATGTCCTTTCTAGGATGATGGATTCATCCTTCCCTTCTCCAATGTCTGGTACCACGAAATCTACAGGGAGGTATAAGTTTTCAACCTTTACCAGGACGTTCTCCACCAATTCATGCACCTCTTGAATTCCCAGCTTCTTCATCACAGAAAGGCATTAAGTTTATACTTGATCCAAGGTTGCATAGTGCCTTCTCGAGTGTAATGGTCCCTATAGTGCAGGGAATCAGGAAGCTTCTGGGATCTGGTAATTTTTAAGGTAGCTTCTTTTGCAATAGTGTACTGCACTCCTTGGTTAGCACCACAGTTTTATCTCCCCTCAGGGCCTGCTTTTCAGAAAACACGCTTTTCAAATAGGCCATACAGGGAGATTTCTTCTCCAACACCTTAGCAAAAGAAATATTAACTTGTAACTTCTTGAGGACTACTAAGAATTGAGAAATTTACTCATTCTTAATCTCCTTTTACACATTTAGAGAGTGTTGTACTTCATGCTTCTTTATCATCATTGGGGCGTATACAAGTACACTCCCAGTCTCCTCTTGAGCCTTGTCCTCCTTCAAATAATCAGCAGCTTGCTCCTTCTTGGTTTCGGCCTCCTTGTCCACAGTGAGAACCTTGCACTCTTCCCTTGAATTTACCTCTGTGTTGCTTGGAAGAGTGTTGGAGGGTCCCTCAGGTATCTTTTTGCTCAACTAACCCACTTGTATCTCTAATTTTCTGATTGAAGACTGGGTTTCTTGCATGAAACTATGAGTGATCTTGGAGAGGTTAGAAACTATTGTGGCTAAGTTAGAGAGGCTTTGTTGAGGCATCTCTAGCTGCTGCTGAGAGGGTTGGAACTATTTATTGTTGAACCTAATTTGATTGGTTCCACCCTGATTATTGTTGAAGCCTTGTTGAGGCCTTTACTGCTTTCTCCACCAAAAGTTAGGGTGATTCCTCCATCTCTGATTAAAAGTATTTGCATAGGGATCATTATTAGCATTTCTAGAGGAATTTCCCATGTAAATCACTTCCTCCATGGTGGTTTGACCAAAGTCACCAGCGTCTCCTTCAAAGGATGCCTCTTGAGTATTAATAGCTGAAACCTGCATCCCACTTAGGTGTTGGGAAATCATGCTGATCTGCTGAGACATAAGCTTATTCTGTGCCAAAATGGCATCCAGTGTGTCTACTTCCATGACTCCTCTCTTCTGAGTAGTCCCAGTGTTCGCAGGGTTTCTCTCAGAAATGTACATGTATTGGTTATTGGTAACCATCACAAAAAGCTTAATCGCTTCTTCAAGCATCTTCTTCATGTGTAGCGAACCTCCATCAGACTGATCTAGTGACATCTTGGCCATCTCAGAGAGACCATCGTAAAAAATCTCCAGCCTGGTCCATTCGGAAATCATGTCAGGAGGGCATCTCCTAATCAGCTACTTGATCTCTCTTAGGCTTCATAGAGGGACTCTCCCTCTTTCTGTCTGAAGGTCTAGACTCGACTTTAAGCTTACTCAGATTCTGGGGTGAAAAGAACTCGGTCAAAAATTTAGTGACCACCTTGTCCCATGTGTCCAAGCTCTCCTTGCGCTGAAAATCCAGCCATAGGCTTGCTCTGTCCCTTATAGCAAAGGGAAAGAGCATAAGCTTGTAAACCTCAGGGTTTACTCCATTCGTCTTGACCGTATCACAGATCTGTAGGAAGTCAGATATGAACTTGTTGGGGGTCCTCTTGTGGGAGTCCATGAAACTGACAGTTCTGTTGCACCAGAGTGACCAGTTGAGGCTTGAGCTCGAAATTATTGGTGCCAATGGCAGGTATAGACATACTGCACTCATAGAAGTCAGATGTGGGTGTAGTGTATGAGCCAAGCACCTCCCTTGCCTCCTCTCTAGTGTTTGGACTGTTGACTGCCATAGTGGTCTCTTCAATTTCCTTCTCAAAAGATTTTGCGAGATTCTCTCCGGCTTTGTAAGCTTGGGTTTGTTGCAAACGCCACCTTAAGGTTCTCTCAGGTTCAGGATCAAAATCAAGAAGGAGTTATTTATCCTTGTTCCTACTCTTAAACAACAAGAAACAAAGAAGGAAAAAGAAGGGTAGGAGTCTCTATGCCAGAGTATAGAGAGCTCCCAGTGAGATATCCTAAATGAAATAAAGTAAGATAAAGTAAACCAAAAGGTTTTAAAAAAATAAAGATGGAAGATTTAATTTAAAGATTTTTGAGAATTATAAATAGGGTTTATTTTTTTTAAAATTTAAAAAGAAAGAGAAAACACTCAAGAAACACCAAACTTAAAATTTGAATTTAAATCAGGATAAGAAAAAGATGCAAGAATTAATATAAAATTTTCAAAAATTCAAAAAAAAGGTTTTAAAATTCTTTTGAAATTCAAAAAGAAATAAAAAGAAAACGCCAAACTTTTAAAATTTGTAATTAAATGAAATATAAAATAACTAAATTAAAACTCAAAAATCAAGGAAAAGATAAATAAGACAAGGATCAAAAATCAAGAAAGATAAACAGGATATGATTCGAAAACTAAAAAGAAAATTAATGAAATCAAGAAGAAAATCACTAGCATGACACCAAACTTAGAATTTTGAAATTAAATCAAAATAAGATAACTAAAACAAAGAAATTCAAAAATATGGGAAAGATAACTAAGATAATCATTGAAAATTAAAAAAATAAACAAGAAAAAATTGAAACTTAAGAAAACAAACAAGCTAGAATTCAAAAATCAAAATGAAAAAATAATTAAACAAAACTAATGAAAATATCTAATCTGAGCAACAAGACAACCTGTAGTTATTAATCACGAACGTTTCCCGGAAACGGCGCCAAAAACTTGGTGTCCGAAATTAGAGCTCACACAACTGAATCGGCAATTGCACCGGGTCGTCCAAGTAATACCTCAGATGAGTGAAGGTCGATCCCATGGGGATTGTCAGACTGAGCAAGCAATAGCTATCTTGTTGGACTTAGTCAAGCAAATGGTAAAAGGTGATTGTTGTTGAAAACGCATCAAACAATTAAATGAGAGAAGCAATAAATGGTTACTGTAAATTCAATAAAAGAAAACAGTTACGGTCTCGGAGATGTTTATCATTCTATGGCAAACTGTAAATGATTAACCCTAATCCCTTAGTGATTAATCTCCTCCATCTTTTATTAGCGCCACAGACAATGTCAACTAATCCAGATTAGAGGGTGAAGTTCAGATTTCTAGTTTATACCACAAAGGCCCTAATCACCCCAGATTCTGGCTAAACAAATGTTCCCATGTCCCCAACAGGTTATGGATTAGCCATCTAGGAGGTTTGTTCTCAAGCTATAGTTCAAGTGACCTTGGCCAAATATCACAAGAACTCATGTAGAAAAAGAGTCATACTTCCGTTCCACCCAGTTTCATTAGATTAAGAACGAGTCACACCTTAGTATAGAATCAAACATACATTTAAAATAGAAAAGTAATAATATTACCATAGAAATAAACAGAGCTCCTCACTTTAACCAGGAGGTTTAGTTGTTCAATAACTTACAGAGGAAATAGGTTTCAGAAAAAGTGTGGAAAGAAGAAGATTGATACTGAACCTAAGTGGTCTTTTCCTTTAAATAGTAATCTAATAATAAATGCTAAACCTAAATGATATTTTAAAATAAAAACTACAAAGATAAAATAAGACAAGTATAAGAAGTGCGAAATCTATTTGGAAGCCCAATAGGCGAGTGGCTCGGACAACAAGCTGGCATTCAACACCAGGATTGGGCGTTGAACACATAAAGAGGAGTGTGCTTTTGCCTCTAGCCCCCTTGTTGGCATTGAATGCCAGGTTGGGCGTTCAGCGGCCAAGAGGAAGCTAATAGCTTTTTCGTTTCTTGCTCCCGGCTTCTCCAAACTGCTCCGAATTTTACCTAAAACTATAAAAACACAAGAAAAACTCAAAGTAGCATCAAAAGGTGAATTTTGCACTAAAATATAATAAAACTTAATAAAATCTAACTAAAAACATTATAAAATCAACTAGAAAAAGGGTATAAGATGCTCATGCATCAAACACGATGAAGAAGGTGACACTTATACCTTTGAAGATTCCCCCAAGCACGCGAAGATGACGTTCTCCTCAAACTGGGTCAGGTACGCGACAATGACGTTCTTTTCAAACTGGGTCTCAGACGCACGATGACGGTTCTACGGTGACTTTGAGAGTGAGAGAGAGGCAAGCAGTAAAAGGGGAGGAGCTTGGCAGTGAGAGGGGATGAGGGTGGCAGACGGCGGTGAAGAAAGAGGTGGAGACACATTTTCCAGTGGAGGAAGAAGGGAAAGCCGTGAAAGGAGCTTGGCGAAAGGGGAAGAGCTAGGGCAAGAGAATGGGGGATTTGCCCCTTGTAATTGTAAAAAATTCATAATAAAAGTAAAATCAGTAATTAAATGCCATATCATCAAAATACATTGGCCACTTCAACATTTTTCTCATCGAAAATGTGCTCCGACTAGTCAAAGGATACGCTTGTCAACTTTTAAAATATTTTAAGGATTATTTTGTCAATAACATTATTCATGTACCATTTTGTCAGTGTCAAAATTTTTTAGATACCAAATTGGTATTTACCTCAAATATAAGATATTTATCATGTTCATTAATTTCAATTTATTATTATTATTAATAATAAATGTTATTAAAAAATAGTTAATCTATATCTTTAGCTACATTAGGCAAAAAAGAGGAAGATAACGTATTTGAAGTCGGTAATTATCTAATGAACCAGAGATGTACCAACAAAGGACTCCAACATAATTCTTGTGTGAGCATTTTGTGGACACTTCAACTTAATGCATTATGCCCATGTGGAATTTTGTAAATAGTAAGAATGCAATTATTATGCTTGTTTTCGATATACAGGACATTTGTGGAAAAATAAGCGCCTTTAGAATGCAATAATTTTCTCCTGTGTCACATAAGTTTCTTTATCTCCCGCTTTTGAAATATCGTTAGGAAGTTTAGGATGCGTTTGGTTTACGTTTTTGTTTTCTATTTTTATTTAGTGTTTTTTGTTTTTTGAATTTTGTAAAAAAAGTAAAAATAAAAGGTAAAAACAGAAAATAGGATTTCATTATTTTTACTGTTTTTATTTTTTTTTTACAAAATCTAAAAATAGAAAATACTAAAAATAATAACAGAAAATGAAAACGCAAACCAAATGCACTTTAAGTTACTATTTTATTCTGCCTTTCTACTCTAATTTGCGTGTTAGCTTTTCTAAAGCATTTTTAACTTGAAAGAGAGAGGAGTAAATAAAGAAAGGTGCGATATTTTTCCATTCCTAACTTACAACTCTTACTTACTCTCTGATAGTTTCTATAACCTTACATTTTTAATTTCAGCTTGTTATTTGCATGTTATTTTACTTCTTTTCTTTCTTTTTATCATCAATTGGTATTAGTTTAGGATGCTAGTGGGTTGGTCCTATTTGCTTGCAGTTAGCAATGACGAGTGTTGTCACTATTGTTTCTTTGGGTTGTTACTTTTTTCTTTATTTATTTTTGGGTAGTCGTAAGAGAGGCATTGCCGCTTTTCCCCCTTTCTTTGAGTGCTTATTGTCGGGTGGTGCACGAATTTGTAATCCGCACAACTAACTAGTAAGTGCACTGGGTCGTCCAAGTAATACCTTACGTGAGTAAGGGTCGATCCCACGGAGATTATTGGTCTGAAGCAATCTATGTTTATTTTATTAATCCTAGTCAGGATGCCAATAAGATTAATTGGATTTAATGATAAGAAGTCAAAGTGTTTGGAATAAGGAAATTGTTACTTTATTAATGGAGAACATGTTGGGGTTTTGGAGATGCTTTGTCCTCTGAATCTCAACTTTTCCTTGAAATCCTTTTCCCACACGCAAGGTCCCTTCCATGGCAAGCTCTATGTAGGGTGTCACCGTTGTCAATGGCTACTTCCCATCCTCTCAGTGAAAACGTTCCTATGCTCTGTCACAGCACGGCTAATCATCTGTCGGTTCTCAATCAGGTTGGAATAGAATCCATTGATTCTTTTGCGTCTGTCACTAACGCCCAGCCTTCAGGAGTTTGAAGCTCGTCACAGTCATTCAATCCCAGAATCCTACTCGGAATACCACAGACAAGGTTTAGACTTTCCGGATTCTCATGAATGCCGCCATCAATCCGGCTTATACCACGAAGATTCTGATTAAGGAATCTAAGAGATACTCATTCAATCTGATGTAGAACGGAGGTGGTTGTCAGGCACACGTTCATGGATTGAGGAAGGTGATGAGTGTCACGGATCATCACCTTCTTCATAATTAAGCGCGAATGAACATCTTAGATAAGAACAAGCGTGTTTGAATGGAAAACAAAAGTAATTATATTAATTCATCGAGACGCTGCAGAGCTCCTCACCCCCAACAATGGAGTTTAGAGACTCATGCCGTCAAAAAGTATGTAATTCAGATCTGAAAATGTCATAAGATACAAGATAAGTCTCTAAAAGTTGTTTAAATAGTAAACTAGTAACCTAGGTTTACAGAATATGAGTAAACTAAGATAACTGGTGCAGAAATCCACTTCTGGGGCCCACTTGGTGTGTGCTGGGGCTGAGACTAAAGCTATCCACGAGTTGAGGCCTTTCTTGGAGTTGAACTCCAAGTTATAACGTGTTTTGGGCGTTCAACTCCGGATCATGATGTTTTTCTGGCGTTTAACTCCAGACAGCAGCATGTACTTGGCGTTCAACGCCAAGTTACGTCGTCTATCTTCGCGCAAAGTATGAACTATTATATATTGCTGGAAAGCCCTGGATGTCTAATTTCCAACGCCGTTGAGAGCGCGCCAATTGGACTCCTGTAGCTCCAAAAAATCCATTTCAAGTGCAGGGAGGTCAGGATCCAACAGCATCAGCAGTCCTTTTTCAGCCTAACTCAGATTTTTGCTCAGCTCCCTCAATTTCAGCCAGAAAATACCTGAAATCACAGAAAAACACACAAACTCATAGTAAAGTCTAGAAATATGATTTTTGCCTAAAAACTAATAATATTCTACTAAAAATTAATTAAAACATACTAAAAAATCTACATGAAATTATCCCCAAAAAGCGTATAAAATATCCGCTCATCACAACACCAAACTTAAACTGTTGCTTGTCCTCAAGCAACTAGATAAATAAAATAGGTTTTAACAGAAATTAAGAAGTAATAATATTTTAGAGTTTTAAATGAAGCTCAGATTCTTATTAGATGAGCGGGGCTTGTAGCTTTTTGTTTCTGAACAGTTTTGGCATCTCCCTTTATCCTTTGAATTTCAGAATGATTGGCATCCATAGGAACTCAGAATTTAGATAGTATTATTGATTCTCCTAGTGTAGTATGTTGATTCTTGAACACAGGTATTTTATGAGTCTTGGCCGTGGCCCTAAGCACTTTGTTTTCCAGTATTACCACCAGATACATAAATGCCACAGACACATGACTAGGTGAACCTTTTCAGATTGTGACTCAGCTTTGCTAGAGTCCCCAGTCAGAGGTGTCCAGAGCTCTTGAGCACACTCTTTTTGCCTTGGATCACGACTTTAACCACTCAGTCTCAAGTTTGTAACTTGGACCTGCATGCCACAAGCACATGGTTAGGGACAGCTTGGTTTAGCCGCTTAGGCCTGGAACTATTTCCTTAGGCCCTCCTATCCACTGATGCTCAAAGCCTTGGATCCTTTTCACCCTTGCCTTTTGGTTTTAAGGGTTGTTTGGATTTTATTCCTTTTGATTCAAAATTTTTTTTTGACTGCTTTCTCTTGCTTCAAGAATCAATGCTCATGATTTTTCAGATCATCAATAATATTTTTCGTGTTCCTCATTCTTTTAGGAGCCAATATTCATCAAATTCAAAGTACAAGTTATGCACTGTTCAAGCATTCATTCAGAGAACAAAAAGTATTGCCACCACACATAGTTAATTATAATTTTTATTATTAAGAACTCAAAAAATATAGATTACTTCTTTATTCTAAAAAAAATCTACTATTTTATTCATGCCTGATGATGATGAGAAAAATAAATTATAGCTTAATTGGAAATAAAATCAAAATAGATATACTAATTACTACTACTACTACCACTATATATCTCCTAAGGTAAATTTCCATAATAACACTATCACAGAGTTAAAGCAAAAAGAATTGGAACTCAACCACCTGTTGTTTTGAGGAGTAGATGTTCCTCTAATCTGTGGGGTGTTTCTCAAGGATTAATTTTTGGCGCTTCAGCTCCCTTAGATCACGCCCTTGCTCTTCCTGTTCCTTAAGCAGTTTGCAAAGCATGCTACTTTGATTGTTCTGTTCTTCCTTTATTTGGTCCATAGCTTCTTGCAATTTGGAAATAGAAGCCTCAAGATGTCCCCAATATTCGAATTGAGGAAGTTCTGGGAGGGCTTCCTGTGCTCTCCTCTTGGCTGAATCATCTTGTTGCTGTTGTCTGACCATTGATATTCCAGTGATTGACCTCTCAACTGGGATATACTCTGTTATTCCCATCTTCACTCCGGCATCTTTGCAGAGCATAGAAATTAAGCTTGGATAGGCCAAGCTGGCGTCCTTGGAATTCCTGTTTGCTATTTTGTATAGCTCACATGAGATCAGTTGATGGACTTCTACTTCTTTTCCCAACATGATGCAGTGAATCATTACTGCTCTTTTAACAGTAACTTCAGAACGGTTGCTGGTGGGCAATATGGAACACCCTATGAAATCTAGCCAACCTCTGGCTACTAGTTTTAGATCTTCTCTTTTGAGTTGATTTGGGATGCCAGTCGTGCTGGTGGTCTACCTGGCTTCAGGGATGCATATATCCTCTAAAATCTTGTCCAGACCTTTATTTACCCTCATCATTCTCCTATTAAAGGAGTCTGGGTCATCTTTCAGTTGAGGAAGCTTAAATATCTCCCTGATCTTGTCAGGATGGGTATGAACAATCTTCCCTCTGACTAAGGTCCGATGGTCATAAAGAGCAGCTCCAATTATTCTTTGCCTGTCTGTCTGCCATAGATTAGCATAGAACTCCTGAACCATGTTCCTTCCCACTTTCGTTTCAGGATTGGCCAGAATTTCCTAGTTCCTGTTTCGAATTTGCTCTTGGATCTCCGGATATTCATCTTCTTTCAGATCAAATTTGACTTCTGGGATCACTGATCTGTGACTCATTATCTTGTAGTAATGGTCTGAATGTTCTTTAGTTAAGAACTTCCCTTGATTCCAAAGTGGTTTTGGAGTGTTCTCTTTCTTGCCTCTTGGGGTGGGTTGTTTTCCTTTAGGAGCCATGATCTTAATGAGTATGTTTTTGTGATCACGGATAAACACACCAAACTTAGAGCTTTGCTTGTCCTCAAGCAAAAGAGAAGAAAGAAGAGGGATAGGAGGAGAGCAAGTGTGGCATGGTGATGATGAGAGGGGCGCCGAAGTCAATATATAGGGAGGGTGTGGGAAATTTTCGAAAATAAATAAAAAAAAAGATAAGGTAGAAGATATGATTTGTACAAGATAGATATGATAAGAAAAAGATATAGTTTAAAAAGAGAAAGATCTGAATTTTTAATTTTGAAAAAGATTTTTTTTTTAAAAAGATAATTGAGTTTTGAAAACAAACTTAAAAGAGTTGAATTGGATTGGAAAACAATTTGTCTTTATGGATTAAGATATATTTGAAATTTTTGAAACATGGATTTTTAGAAATCAGGATTTTTAGAAGATGACAATTTGAAACATGTTTATGTAAGAAATCATGAATTGAAATATAAAAATTTAGAAAAATTATAAAGAAAAACGAATTTTTACCTCCTCCCACCATCCTGGCGTTAAACGTCCAAACGATGCATGTTTTGGGCGTTTAACGCCCAAATGCTGCTTCTCCTGGGCGTTCAACGCCCAGCTGATGCTTCTTTCTGGCGTTGAACGCCCAGATGGCTACCCTTACTGGCGTTGAACGCCCAGTGGGTGCTTCTTTTGGGCGTTCAACGCCCAAAATGTTTCTTACTGGCTTTTTTCACGCCAGTGAGCTTCCAAATTCCCCTGTAACTCTGTGAATTCAATCAATTACTATTTCACCTTTTGAAGATACTCTGGCATCTACCTGTAAAACTTAATCAATTAGAAAAGACAAATAAAATTAAATTTTGTGAATGGCTGGGTTGCCTCCCAGCAAGCGCTTCTTTAATGTCATTAGCTGGACTATTGCTGAGCTTTAATTAAGTCTCAGTTTTGAGCATTCTTGCTCAAAATTACCTTTAAGATAATGCTTAACTCTCTGTCCATTAACAATGAACTTTTTGTTAGAGTCATTATCCTGAAGCTCTATGTATCCATATGGTGATACACTTGTAATTACATATGGACCTCTCCACCGGGATTTTAATTTCCCGGGGAATAATTTGAGCCTAGAATTAAATAGCAGAACCTTCTGCCCCGGCTCAAAGACTCTGGATGACAATTTCTTATCATGTCATCTTTTTGCTTTCTCCTTGTAAATTTTTGCATTCTCGAAAGCATTGAGTCTAAATTCCTCTAGCTCATTTAACTGGAGCAATCGTTTTTCTCCAGCTAACTTGGCATCAAGGTTTAGGAATCTGGTTGCCCAGTAGGCCTTGTGTTCCAGTTCCACTGGCAAGTGACATGCCTTTCCATACACAAGTTGGTATGGAGAGGTCCCTATAGGGGTCTTGAATGCTGTTCTGTATGCCCATAGAGCATCATCCAAGCTTCTTGCCCAATCCCTTCTACGGTTAATTACAGTCCGTTCCAGGATTCTTTTGAGTTCTCTATTTGAGACTTCAGCTTGCCCATTAGTTTGTGGGTGATATGGAGTGGCTACCCTGTGGCTAACTCCATAACGTACCAGAGCAGAGTAAAGCTGTTTATTGCAGAAATGAGTGCCCCCGTCACTGATTAATACTCTAGGGATACCAAATCTGCTGAAGATGTGTTTCTGGAGGAATTTTAACACTGTTTTAGTGTCATTAGTGGGTGTTGCAATAGCCTCCACCCATTTGGATACATAATCCACTGCCACCAGAATATAAGTGTTTGAGTATGATGGTGGGAAAGGTCCCATGAAGTCAATGCCCCATACATCAAACAACTCAATCTCCAAGATTCCTTGTTGAGGCATGGCATAACTGTGAGGTAGGTTGCCTGATCTTTGGCAACTGTCGCAATTAAGCACAAATGCTCGGGAATCTTTATAAAGAGTAGGCCAGTAGAAGCCACTTTGGAGGACTCTTGTGGCTGTTCGCTCACTTCCAAAATGTCCTCCATACTGTGATCCATGGCAGTGCCATAGAATCTTTTGCGCTTCTTCCTTAGGCACACATCTATGGATTACTCCGTCTGCACATCTCTTGAAGAGATATGGATCATCCCAAAGATAGTACTTTGCATCTGTGATCAATTTCTTTGATTGCAGCCTACTGTACTCTTTGGGTATGAATCTCACTGCCTTATAGTTTGCAATGTCTGCAAACCATGGTACTTCCTGGATGGCAAAGAGTTGCTCATCCGGAAAAGTTTCAGAGATCTCAGTGAGAGGGAGGGACGCCCCTTCTACTGGTTCTATTCGGGACAGGTGATCTGCTACTTGATTCTCTGTCCCTTTTCTGTCTCTTATTTCTATATCAAACTCTTGCAGAAGCAACACCCATCTGATGAGTCTGGGTTTTGAATCCTGCTTTGTGAGTAGATATTTAAGAGCAGCATGATCAGTGTACACAATCACTTTTGATCCTACTAAATAGGATCTGAATTTGTTAATGGCGTAAACCACTGCAAGTAGCTCTTTTTCTGTGGTTGTGTAATTCTTTTGTGCATCATTTAGAACACAGCTGGCATAGTAAATGACGTGCAGAAGCTTGTCATGCCTTTGTCCCAACACTGCACCAATGGCATGGTCACTGGCATCACACATCAATTCAAATGGTAATGTTCAGTCTGGTGCAGAGATGATTGGTGCTGTAACCAATTTAGCTTTCAGAGTCTCAAATGCCCGCAGACACTCTTTATGAAAGATAAATGGCGTGTCAGCAGCTAGCAGGTTGCTCAGAGGTTTGGCGATTTTTGAAAAATCCTTTATAAACCTCCTATAGAATCATGCATGCCCCAGAAAGCTTCTGATTTCCTTAACATTGGCAGGTGGTGGTAATTTTTCAATTACCTCTACCTTAGCTTGATCCACCTCTATCCCCTTGTTCGAGATTTTGTGCCCAAGGACAATTCCTTCAGTCACCATAAAGTGACACTTTTCCCAGTTTAAAACCAGGTTAGTCTCTTGGCATCTTTTCAGAACAAGTGCTAAATGGTTAAGGCAGGAGCTGAATGAGTCTCCAAATACTGAAAAGTCATCCATGAAGACTTCCAGGAATTTTTCCACCATATCAGAGAAAATTGAGAGCATGCACCTCTGAAAAGTTGCAGGTACATTGCACAGGCCAAATGGCATCCTTCTGTATGCAAATACTCCAGATGGGCAGGTGAATGCCGTTTTCTCCTGATCCTGGGGATCTACTGCAATTTGATTATAACCTGAATATCCATCCAGGAAGCAGTAGTATTCATGACCTGCTAGTCTTTCTAGCATTTGGTCTATGAATGGTAAAGGAAAATGATCCTTTCTGGTGGCTGTATTGAGCCTTCTATAATCAATACACATACGCCACCCTGTAACTGTTCTTGTAGGAACTAGTTCATTTTTTTCATTATGAACCACTGTCATGCCTCCCTTCTTAGGGACGACTTGGACAGGGCTCACCCAGGGGCTGTCAGAAATAGGATAAATAATCCCAGCCTCTAGTAATTTAGTGACCTCCTTCTGCACAACTTCCTTCATGGCTGGGTTCAGCCGCCTTTGTGGTTGAACCACTGGCTTGGCGTCACCTTCCAAGAGATCTTGTGCATGCATCTGGCTGGGCTAATGCCCTTGAGGTCACTGATGGACCACCCAAGAGCTGTCTTGTGTGTCCTTAGCACTTGAATTAGTGCTTCCTCTTCTTGTGGCTCTAAGGTAGAGCTTATGATTACAGGAAAAGGTATCACCTTCTCCCAGGAATGCATATTTTAGGGATGGTGGTAATGGTTTGAGCTCGGGTTTAGGAGGTTTCTCCTCTTCCTGAGGGATTTTCAGAGGTTCTACTATTCTCTCTGATTCCTCTAGGTCAGGCTGAACATCTTTAAAGATGTCCTCTAGCTCTGATTCGAGACTCTCAGCCATATTGACCTCTCTTACCAGAGAGTCAATAATATCAACACTCATGCAGTCATTTGGGGTGTCTGGATGTTGCATGGCTTTGACAACATTCAACTTGAACTCCTCCTCATTGACTCTCAAGGTTACTTCCCCTTTTTGGACGTCAATGAGGGTTCGTCCAGTTGCTAGGAAAGGTCTTCCTAGAATGAGAGTTGCACTCTTGTGCTCCTCCATTTCTAGCACCACAAAGTCAGTAGGAAAGGCAAATGGCCCAACCTTGACAATCATGTCTTCAAGCACGCCTGATGGGTATTTAATGGAGCCATCAGCAAGTTGAAGACATATCCTGGTTGGTTTGATTTCTTCAGTTAAACCAAGCTTTCTGATAGTAGATGCAGGTATTAGGTTGATACTTACCCAAAGATCACATAAAGCTTGCTTGGTGCAAGTGCCCTCTAATGTGCATGGTATCATAAAGCTCCTAGGATCTTTAAGCTTCTCAGGTAAGCTTTTCAGAATGACTGCACTGCATTCTTCAGTGAGGTAAACTTTTTCAGTTTCCCTCCAATCCTTCTTATGACTTAAGATCTCTTTCATGAACTTAGCATAAGATGGTATTTGCTCAAGTGCTTCTGCAAACGGAATCTTTATTTCAAGAGTCCTGAGATAGTCTGCAAAGCGGGCAAATTGCTTATCCTGTTCCGCTTGGCGGAGTTTTTGAGGATAAGGCATTTTGGCTTTGTATTCCTCAACCTTAGTTGTTGCAGGTTTATTACCTACAGAAGTGGGTTGGGAAGCCTTTTTAGAAGGGTTGTCATTAGCACTTGTATGTGACTGATCCCCCACTGGCATTTGAATGCCAGGGGTGGAAGCTGGAGTGGCGTTAGACGCCACCTCCTTGTTTGTTACTGGCGTTTGAACGCTAGAACCATGTTCCCTTTGGGCGTTCAACGCCGGATTCATGCTTGTTTCTGGCGTTGAACGACAGGAATGAGCATGGTCTGGGTGTTCAGCGCCAGCATTATTCCTCTCTGGGCTCTGATTGTCCTCAGAGGGATTTTGAGTAGACATCTGTTCATTTCTTGGCTTCCTGCTGCTTTGAAGTGAGGTATTTAATGTTTTCCCACTTCTTAATTGAATTTCTTGGCATTCTTCTGCTATTTGTTTTGACAGTTGCTTTTCTGTCTGCTTTAATTGCACTTCCATATTCCTGTTAGCCATTCTTGTTTCCTGTAATATTTCCTTGAATTCGGCTAGCTGCTGAGTTAGAAAGTCTAATTGCTGATTGAATTCATTGGCCTGATCTACAGGACTGAGTTCATCAGTTACTGTTTTAGCTTCTTCTTTTATGGAAGATTCACCGCTTAGGTACAGATGTTGATTTCTGGCAACTGTATCAATAAGCTCTTGAGCTTCTTCAATTGTTTTTCTCATATGTATAGATCCACCAGCTGAGTGGTCTAGAGAAATCTGAGCTTTTTCTGTAAGCCCGTAGTAGAAGATGTCTAGTTGCACCCACTCTGAAAACATTTCAGAGGGGCATTTTCTTAGCATCTCTCTGTATCTCTCCCAGGCATCAAAAAGGGATTCATTATCTCCTTGTTTGAAGCCTTGGATGCTTAGCCTTAGCTGTGTCATCCGTTTTGGAGGGAAATAGTGATTCAAGAATTTTTCTGACAACTGTTTCCATGTTTTTATGCTGTTCTTAGGCTGGTTATTTAACCACCTCTTAGCTTGATCTTTTACAGCAAATGGAAACAGTAATAATCTGTAGACATCCTGATCCACTTCTTTATCATGTACTGTGTCAGCAATTTGTAAAAATTGTGCCAGAAACTCTGTAGGTTCTTCATGTGGAAAACCGAAATACTGGCAGTTTTGCTGCACCATGATAATGAGCTGAGGATTCAACTCAAAGCTACTAACTCCAATGGAGGGTATACAGATACTACTCCCATATGAAGTAGTAGTGGGGTTAGCATATGACCCCAGAGTCCTCCTGGACTGATCATTCCCACTTAATTCCATGATGGAATAAAAGAGATGATATGTATGTTGATATTATTTATTTTATAAAAATTAATTTTTTATAAAATAGAATAAAAACGAAACAAATAAAGGAAATTGAAAATATTTTGAAATTGAAATCTGAATTTCTATATAAAATTTTCGAAAAATGTAGTTCAAAATTAGTTAGAAAGTATATATTTTTTTTTGAATTTTAAATTTTATGATGAAAGAGAAAAATATGCAAAAGACACAAGATTTAAAATTTTTAGATCCAATGTTCCTTATTTTCGAAAATTTTGGAGGGAAAACACCAAGGAACACCAAACTTAGAAATTTTAAGATCAAAGCACAAGAAAGACTCAAGAACACTTTGAAAATTCACAAGAACACCAAGAACAAAAGGAAGAACACCAAACTTAAAATTTTTAGAAAACCAAAACAAATTTTCGAAAATTAAAGAAAACTTAACAAGAAAACACCAAACTTAGAGTTTGGCACAAGATTCAATCAAAGAAAAATTTATTTTTTTTTTTTGAAAAAGATTCCAAAGGGGATACCCAATTATCAAGAACAACTACTAAAGCTCCAGGCAATTGGGCAGCAACTTCAGTGTTGATTTTAAAGATGTATTATTTTTATGGATAAAATAAATTTTTGAAAGCTAATGTTTTGAAAAAGCACAAGAAAAAACAAGAAAAGACACAGAACAAGAAAAATTAAAGATCAAGGAAGAACAAAGACACTAATACGAAAATTTTAGAGAAAAAATATAAAAGATGCAATTGACACCAAACTTAGAACAAGACACTAGACTTACGAAAAATTAACAATTAATAAAGAAAAATAATAATTTTGTTTGAAAAGAAATTTTTGAAAAGAAACTATCCTATCAGGATTTGATGACTCTATGACAATAAAAATAAATTATTCCTAATCTAAGAAATAAAATATGCCTTCAACAATCCCCGGCAACGGCGCCAAAAACTTAGTGCACGAATTTGTAATCCGCACAACTAACCAGCAAGTGCACTAGGTCGTCCAAGTAATACCTTACGTGAGTAAGGGTCGATCCCACGGAGATTATTGATCTGAAGCAATCTATGTTTATTTTATTAATCCTAGTCAGGATGCCAATAAGATTAATTGGATTTAATGATAAGAAGTCAAAGTGTTTGGAATAAGGAAATTGTTACTTTATTAATGGAGAACATGTTGGGGTTTTGGAGATGCTTTGTCCTCTGAATCTCAACTTTTCCTTGAAATCCTTTTCCCACACGCAAGGTCCCTTCCATGGCAAGCTCTATGTAGGGTGTCACCGTTGTCAATGGCTACTTCCCATCCTCTCAGTGAAAACGTTCCTATGCTCTGTCACAGCACGGCTAATCATCTGTCGGTTCTCAATCAGGTTGGAATAGAATCCATTGATTCTTTTGCGTCTGTCACTAACGCCCAGCCTTCAGGAGTTTGAAGCTCGTCACAGTCATTCAATCCCAGAATCCTACTCGGAATACCATAGACAAGGTTTAGACTTTCCGGATTCTCATGAATGCCGCCATCAATCCGGCTTATACCACGAAGATTCTGATTAAGGAATCTAAGAGATACTCATTCAATCTGATGTAGAACGGAGGTGGTTGTCAGGCACACGTTCATGGATTGAGGAAGGTGATGAGTGTCACGGATCATCACCTTCTTCATAATTAAGCGCGAATGAACATCTTAGATAAGAACAAGCGTGTTTGAATGGAAAACAAAAGTAATTATATTAATTCATCGAGACGCTGCAGAGCTCCTCACCCCCAACAATGGAGTTTAGAGACTCATGCCGTCAAAAAGTATGTAATTCAGATCTGAAAATGTCATAAGATACAAGATAAGTCTCTAAAAGTTGTTTAAATAGTAAACTAGTAACCTAGGTTTACAGAATATGAGTAAACTAAGATAACTGGTGCAGAAATCCACTTCTGGGGCCCACTTGGTGTGTGCTGGGGCTGAGACTAAAGCTATCCACGAGTTGAGGCCTTTCTTGGAGTTGAACTCCAAGTTATAACGTGTTTTGGGCGTTCAACTCCGGATCATGATGTTTTTCTGGCGTTTAACTCCAGACAGCAGCATGTACTTGGCGTTCAACGCCAAGTTACGTCGTCTATCTTCGCGCAAAGTATGAACTATTATATATTGCTGGAAAGCCCTGGATGTCTAATTTCCAACGCCGTTGAGAGCGCGCCAATTGGACTCCTGTAGCTCCAAAAAATCCATTTCAAGTGCAGGGAGGTCAGGATCCAACAGCATCAGCAGTCCTTTTTCAGCCTAACTCAGATTTTTGCTCAGCTCCCTCAATTTCAGCCAGAAAATACCTGAAATCATAGAAAAACACACAAACTCATAGTAAAGTCTAGAAATATGATTTTTGCCTAAAAACTAATAATATTCTACTAAAAATTAATTAAAACATACTAAAAAATCTACATGAAATTATCCCCAAAAAGCGTATAAAATATCCGCTCATCACAACACCAAACTTAAACTGTTGCTTGTCCTCAAGCAACTAGATAAATAAAATAGGTTTTAACAGAAATTAAGAAGTAATAATATTTTAGAGTTTTAAATGAAGCTCAGATTCTTATTAGATGAGCGGGGCTTGTAGCTTTTTGTTTCTGAACAGTTTTGGCATCTCCCTTTATCCTTTGAATTTCAGAATGATTGGCATCCATAGGAACTCAGAATTTAGATAGTATTATTGATTCTCCTAGTGTAGTATGTTGATTCTTGAACACAGGTATTTTATGAGTCTTGGCCGTGGCCCTAAGCACTTTGTTTTCCAGTATTACCACCAGATACATAAATGCCACAGACACATGACTAGGTGAACCTTTTCAGATTGTGACTCAGCTTTGCTAGAGTCCCCAGTCAGAGGTGTCCAGAGCTCTTGAGCACACTCTTTTTGCCTTGGATCACGATTTTAACCACTCAGTCTCAAGTTTGTAACTTGGACCTGCATGCCACAAGCACATGGTTAGGGACAGCTTGGTTTAGCCGCTTAGGCCTGGAACTATTTCCTTAGGCCCTCCTATCCACTGATGCTCAAAGCCTTGGATCCTTTTCACCCTTGCCTTTTGGTTTTAAGGGTTGTTTGGCTTTTATTCCTTTTGATTCAAAATTTTTTTTGACTGCTTTCTCTTGCTTCAAGAATCAATGCTCATGATTTTTCAGATCATCAATAATATTTTTCATGTTCCTCATTCTTTTAGGAGCCAATATTCATCAAATTCAAAGTACAAGTTATGCACTGTTCAAGCATTCATTCAGAGAACAAAAAGTATTGCCACCACTCATAGTTAATTATAATTTTTATTATTAAGAACTCAAAAAATATAGATTACTTCTTTATTCTAAAAAAAATCTACTATTTTATTCATGCCTGATGATGATGAGAAAAATAAATTATAGCTTAATTGGAAATAAAATCAAAATAGATATACTAATTACTACTACTACAACCACTATATATCTCATAAGGTAAATTTCCATAATAACACTATCACAGAGTTAAAGCAAAAAGAATTGGAACTCAACCACCTGTTGTTTTGAGGAGTAGATGTTCCTCTAATCTGTGGGGTGTTTCTCAAGGATTAATTTTTGGCGCTTCAGCTCCCTTAGATCACGCCCTTGCTCTTCCTGTTCCTTAAGCAGTTTGCAAAGCATGCTACTTTGATTGTTCTGTTCTTCCTTTATTTGGTCCATAGCTTCTTGCAATTTGGAAATAGAAGCCTCAAGATGTCCCCAATATTCGAATTGAGGAAGTTCTGGGAGGGCTTCCTGTGCTCTCCTCTTGGCTGAATCATCTTGTTGCTGTTGTCTGACCATTGATATTCCAGTGATTGGCCTCTCAACTGGGATATACTCTGTTATTCCCATCTTCACTCCGGCATCTTTGCAGAGCATAGAAATTAAGCTTGGATAGGCCAATCTGGCGTCCTTGGAATTCCTGTTTGCTATTTTGTATAGCTCACATGAGATCAGTTGATGGACTTCTACTTCTTTTCCCAACATGATGCAGTGAATCATTACTGCTCTTATAACAGTAACTTCAGAACGGTTGCTGGTGGGCAATATGGAACACCCTATGAAATCTAGCCAACCTCTGGCTACTGGTTTTAGATCTTCTCTTTTGAGTTGATTTGGGATGCCAGTCGTGCTGGTGGTCTACCTGGCTTCAGGGATGCATATATCCTCTAAAATCTTGTCCAGACCTTTATTTACCCTCATCATTCTCCTATTAAAGGAGTCTGGGTCATCTTTCAGTTGAGGAAGCTTAAATATCTCCCTGATCTTGTCAGGATGGGTATGAACAATCTTCCCTCTGACTAAGGTCCGATAGTCATAGAGAGCAGCTCCAATTATTCTTTGCCTGTCTGTCTGCCATAGATTAGCATAGAACTCCTGAACCATGTTCCTTCCCACTTTTGTTTCAGGATTGGCCAGAATTTCCTAGTTCCTGTTTCGAATTTGCTCTTGGATCTCCGGATATTCATCTTCTTTCAGATCAAATTTGACTTCCGGGATCACTGATCTGTGACTCATTATCTTGTAGTAATGGTCTGAATGTTCTTTAGTTAAGAACTTCCCTTGATTCCAAAGTGGTTTTGGAGTGTTCTCTTTCTTGCCTCTTGGGGTGGGTTATTTTCCTTTAGGAGCCATGATCTTAATGAGTATGTTTTTGTGATCACGGATAAACACACCAAACTTAGAGCTTTGCTTGTCCTCAAGCAAAAGAGAAGAAAGAAGAGGGATAGGAGGAGAGCAAGTGTGGCATGGTGATGATGAGAGGGGCGCCGAAGTCAATATATAGGGAGGGGGGTGGGAAATTTTCGAAAAAAAAAAAAAAAAAGATAAGGTAGAAGATATGATTTGTACAAGATAGATATGATAAGAAAAAGATATAGTTTAAAAAGAGAAAGATCTGAATTTTTAATTTTGAAAAAGATTTTTTTTTAAAAAAAGATAATTGAGTTTTGAAAACAAACTTAAAAGAGTTGAATTGGATTGGAAAACAATTTGTCTTTATGGATTAAGATATATTTGAAATTTTTGAAACATGGATTTTTAGAAATCAGGATTTTTAGAAGATGACAATTTGAAACATGTTTATGTAAGAAATCATGAATTGAAATATAAAAATTTAGAAAAATTATAAAGAAAAACGAATTTTTACCTCCTCCCACCATCCTGGCGTTAAACGCCCAAACGATGCATGTTTTGGGCATTTAACGCCCAAATGCTGCTTCTCCTGGGCGTTCAACGCCTAGCTGATGCTTCTTTCTGGCGTTGAACGCCCAGATGGCTACCCTTACTGGCGTTGAACGCCCAGTGGGTGCTTCTTTTGGGCGTTCAACGCCCAAAATGTTTCTTACTGGCTTTTTTCACGCCAGTGAGCTTCCAAATTCCCCTGTAACTCTGTGAATTCAATCAATTACTATTTCACCTTTTGAAGATACTCTGGCATCTACCTGTAAAACTTAATCAATTAGAAAAGACAAATAAAATTAAATTTTGTGAATGGCTGGGTTGCCTCCCAGCAAGCGCTTCTTTAATGTCATTAGCTGGACTATTGCTGAGCTTTAATTAAGTCTCAGTTTTGAGCATTCTTGCTCAAAATTACCTTCAAGATAATGCTTAACTCTCTGTCCATTAACAATGAACTTTTTGTTAGAGTCATTATCCTGAAGCTCTATGTATCCATATGGTGATACACTTGTAATTACATATGGACCTCTCCAACGGGATTTTAATTTCCCGGGGAATAATTTGAGCCTAGAATTAAATAGCAGAACCTTCTGCCCCGGCTCAAAGACTCTGGATGACAATTTCTTATCATGTCATCTTTTTGCTTTCTCCTTGTAAATTTTTGCATTCTCGAAAGCATTGAGTCTAAATTCCTCTAGCTCATTTAACTGGAGCAATCATTTTTCTCCAGCTAACTTGGCATCAAGGTTTAGGAATCTGGTTGCCCAGTAGGCCTTGTGTTCCAGTTCCACTGGCAAGTGACATGCCTTTCCATACACAAGCTGGTATGGAGAGGTCCCTATAGGGGTCTTGAATGCTGTTCTGTATGCCCACAGAGCATCATCCAAGCTTCTTGCCCAATCCCTTCTACGGTTAATTACAGTCCGTTCCAGGATTCTTTTGAGTTCTCTATTTGAGACTTCAGCTTGCCCATTAGTTTGTGGGTGATATGGAGTGGCTACCCTGTGGCTAACTCCATAACGTACCAGAGTAGAGTAAAGCTGTTTATTGCAGAAATGAGTGCCCCCATCACTGATTAATACTCTAGGGATACCAAATCTGCTGAAGATGTGTTTCTGGAGGAATTTTAACACTGTTTTAGTGTCATTAATGGGTGTTGCAATAGCCTCCACCCATTTGGATACATAATCCACTGCCACCAGAATATAAGTGTTTGAGTATGATGGTGGGAAAGGTCCCATGAAGTCAATGCCCCATACATCAAACAACTCAATCTCCAAGATCCCTTGTTGAGGCATGGCATAACTGTGAGGTAGGTTGCCTGATCTTTGGCAACTGTCGCAATTAAGCACAAATGCTCGGGAATCTTTATAAAGAGTAGGCCAGTAGAAGCCACTTTGGAGGACTCTTGTGGCTGTTCGCTCACTTCCAAAATGTCCTCCATACTGTGATCCATGGCAGTGCCATAGAATCTTTTGCGCTTCTTCCTTAGGCACACATCTATGGATTACTCCGTCTGCACATCTCTTGAAGAGATATGGATCATCCCAAAGATAGTACTTTGCATCTGTGATCAATTTCTTTGATTGCAGCCTACTGTACTCTTTGGGTATGAATCTCACTGCCTTATAGTTTGCAATGTCTGCAAACCATGGTACTTCCTGGATGGCAAAGAGTTGCTCATTCGGAAAAGTTTCAGAGATCTCAGTGAGAGGGAGGGACGCCCCTTCTACTGGTTCTATTCGGGACAGGTGATCTGCTACTTGATTCTCTGTCCCTTTTCTGTCTCTTATTTCTATATCAAACTCTTGCAGAAGCAACACCCATCTGATGAGTCTGGGTTTTGAATCCTGCTTTGTGAGTAGATATTTAAGAGTAGCATGATCAGTGTACACAATCACTTTTGATCCTACTAAATAGGATCTGAATTTGTCAATGGCGTAAACCACTGCAAGTAGCTCTTTTTCTGTGGTTGTGTAATTCTTCTGTGCATCATTTAGAACACGGCTGGCATAGTAAATGACGTGCAGAAGCTTGTCATGCCTTTGTCCCAACACTGCACCAATGGAATGGTCACTGGCATCACACATCAATTCAAATGGTAATGTTCAGTCTGGTGCAGAGATGATTGGTGCTGTAACCAATTTAGCTTTCAGAGTCTCAAATGCCCGCAGACACTCTTTATCAAAGATAAATGGCGTGTCAGCAGCTAGCAGGTTGCTCAGAGGTTTGGCGATTTTTGAAAAATCCTTTATAAACCTCCTATAGAATCATGCATGCCCCAGAAAGCTTCTGATTGCCTTAACATTGGCAGGTGGTGGTAATTTTTCAATTACCTCTGCCTTAGCTTGATCCACCTCTATCCCCTTGTTCGAGATTTTGTGCCCAAGGACAATTCCTTCAGTCACCATAAAGTGACACTTTTCCCAGTTTAAAACCAGGTTAGTCTCTTGGCTTCTTTTCAGAACAAGTGCTAAATGGTTAAGGCAGGAGCTGAATGAGTCTCCAAATACTGAAAAGTCATCCATGAAGACTTCCAGGAATTTTTCCACCATATCAGAGAAAATTGAGAGCATGCACCTCTGAAAAGTTGCAGGTGCATTGCATAGGCCAAATGGCATCCTTCTGTATGCAAATACTCCAGATGGGCAGGTGAATGCCGTTTTCTCCTGATCCTGGGGATCTACTGCAATTTGATTATAACCTGAATATCCATCCAAGAAGCAGTAGTATTCATGACCTGCTAGTCTTTCTAGCATTTGGTCTATGAATGGTAAAGGAAAATGATCCTTTCTGGTGGCTGTATTGAGCCTTCTATAATCAATACACATACGCCACCCTGTAACTGTTCTTGTAGGAACTAGTTCATTTTTTTCATTATGAACCACTGTCATGCCTCCCTTCTTAGGGACGACTTGGACAGGGCTCACCCAGGGGCTGTCAGAAATATAATAAATAATCCCAGTCTCTAGTAATTTAGTGACCTCCTTCTGCACAACTTCCTTCATGGCTAGGTTCAGCCGCCTTTGTGGTTGAACCACTGGCTTGGTGTCACCTTCCAAGAGATCTTGTGCATGCATCTGGCTGGGCTAATGCCCTTGAGGTCACTGATGGACCACCCAAGAGCTGTCTTGTGTGTCCTTAGCACTTGAATTAGTGCTTCCTCTTCTTGTGGCTCTAAGGTAGAGCTTATGATTACAGGAAAGGTATCACCTTCTCCCAGGAATGCATATTTTAGGGATGGTGGTAATGGTTTGAGCTCGGGTTTAGGAGGTTTCTCCTCTTCCTGAGGGATTTTCAGAGGTTCTACTATTCTCTCTGATTCCTCTAGGTCAGGCTGAACATCTTTAAAGATGTCCTCTAGCTCTGATTCGAGACTCTCAGCCATATTGACCTCTCTTACCAGAGAGTCAATAATATCAACACTCATGCAGTCATTTGGGGTGTCTGGATGTTGCATGGCTTTGACAACATTCAACTTGAACTCCTCCTCATTGACTCTCAAGGTTACTTCCCCTTTTTGGACGTCAATGAGGGTTCGTCCAGTTGCTAGGAAAGGTCTTCCTAGAATGAGAGTTGCACTCTTGTGCTCCTCCATTTCCAGCACCACAAAGTCAGTAGGAAAGGCAAATGGCCCAACCTTGACAATCATGTCTTCAATCACGCCTGATGGGTATTTAATGGAGCCATCAGCAAGTTGAAGACATATCCTGGTTGGTTTGATTTCTTCAGTTAAACCAAGCTTTCTGATAGTAGATGCAGGTATTAGGTTGATACTTACCCCAAGATCACATAAAGCTTGCTTGGTGCAAGTGCCCTCTAATGTGCATGGTATCATAAAGCTCCTAGGATCTTTAAGCTTCTCAGGTAAGCTTTTCAGAATGACTGCACTGCATTCTTCAGTGAGGTAAACTTTTTCAGTTTCCCTCCAATCCTTCTTATGACTTAAGATCTCTTTCATGAACTTAGCATAAGATGGTATTTGCTCAAGTGCTTCTGTAAACGGAATCTTTATTTCAAGAGTCCTGAGATAGTCTGCAAAGCGGGCAAATTGCTTATCCTGTTCCGCTTGGCAGAGTTTTTGAGGATAAGGCATTTTGGCTTTGTATTCCTCAACCTTAGTTGTTGCAGGTTTATTACCTACAGAAGTGGGTTGGGAAGCCTTTTTAGAAGGGTTGTCATCAGCACTTGTATGTGACTGATCCCCCACTGGCATTTGAATGCCAGGGGTTGAAGCTGGAGTGGCGTTAGACGCCACCTCCTTGTTTGTTACTGGCGTTTGAACGCCAGAACCATGTTCCCTTTGGGCGTTCAATGCCGGATTCATGCTTGTTTCTGGCGTTGAACGCCAGGAATGAGCATGGTCTGGGCGTTCAGCGCCAGCATTATTCCTCTCTGGGCTCTGATTGTCCTCAGAGGGATTTTGAGTAGACATCTGTTCATTTCTTGGCTTCCTGCTGCTTTGAAGTGAGGTATTTAATGTTTTCCCACTTCTTAATTGAATTTCTTGGCATTCTTCTGCTATTTGTTTTGACAGTTGCTTTTCTGTCTGCTTTAATTGCACTTCCATATTCCTGTTAGCCATTCTTGTTTCCTGTAATATTTCCTTGAATTCGGCTAGCTGCTGAGTTAGAAAGTCTAATTGCTGATTGAATTCATTGGCCTGATCTACAGGACTGAGTTCATCAGTTACTGTTTTAGCTTCTTCTTTTATGGAAGATTCACTGCTTAGGTACAGATGTTGATTTCTGGCAACTGTATCAATAAGCTCTTGAGCTTCTTCAATTGTTTTTCTCATATGTATAGATCCACCAGCTGAGTGGTCTAGAGAAATCTGAGCTTTTTCTGTAAGCCCATAGTAGAAGATGTCTAGTTGCACCCACTCTGAAAACATTTCAGAGGGGCATTTTCTTAGCATCTCTCTGTATCTCTCCCAGGCATCAAAAAGGGATTCATTATCTCCTTGTTTGAAGCCTTGGATGCTTAGCCTTAGCTGTGTCATCCGTTTTGGAGGGAAATAGTGATTCAAGAATTTTTCTGACAACTTTTTCCATGTTTTTATGCTGTTCTTAGGCTGGTTATTTAACCACCTCTTAGCTTGATCTTTTACAGCAAATGGAAACAGTAATAATCTGTAGACATCCTGATCCACTTCTTTATCATGTACTGTGTCAGCAATTTGTAAAAATTGTGCCAGAAACTCTGTAGGTTCTTCATGTGGAAAACCGAAATACTGGCAGTTTTGCTGCACCATGATAATGAGCTGAGGATTCAACTCAAAGCTACTAACTCCAATGGAGGGTATACAGATACTACTCCCATATGAAGCAGTAGTGGGGTTAGCATATGACCCCAGAGTCCTCCTGGACTGATCATTCCCACTTAATTCCATGATGGAATAAAAGAGATGATATGTATGTTGATATTATTTATTTTATAAAAATTAATTTTTTATAAAATAGAATAAAAATGAAACAAATAAAGGAAATTGAAAATATTTTGAAATTGAAATCTGAATTTCTATATAAAATTTTCGAAAAATGTAGTTCAAAATTAGTTAGAAAGTATATATTTTTTTTTGAATTTTAAATTTTATGATGAAAGAGAAAAATATGCAAAAGACACAAGATTTAAAATTTTTAGATCCAATGTTCCTTATTTTCGAAAATTTTGGAGGGAAAACACCAAGGAACACCAAACTTAAAAATTTTAAGATCAAAGCACAAGAAAGACTCAAGAACACTTTGAAAATTCACAAGAACACCAAGAACAAAAGGAAGAACACCAAACTTAAAATTTTTAGAAAACCAAAACAAATTTTCGAAAATTAAAGAAAACTTAACAAGAAAACACCAAACTTAGAGTTTGGCACAAGATTCAATCAAAGAAAAATTTATTTTTTTTTTGAAAAAGATTCCAAAGGGGATACCCAATTATCAAGAATAACTACTAAAGCTCCAGGCAATTGGGCAGCAACTTCAGTGTTGATTTTAAAGATGTATTATTTTTATGGATAAAATAAATTTTTGAAAGCTAATGTTTTGAAAAAGCACAAGAAAAAACAAGAAAAGACACAGAACAAGAAAAATTAAAGATCAAGGAAGAACAAAGACACTAATACGAAAATTTTAGAGAAAAAATATAAAAGATGCAATTGACACCAAACTTAGAACAAGACACTAGACTCACGAAAAATTAACAATTAATAAAGAAAAATAATAATTTTTTTGAAAAGAAATTTTTGAAAAGAAACTATCCTATCAGGATTTGATGACTCTATGACAATAAAAATAAATTATTCCGAATCTAAGAAATAAAATATGCCTTCAACAATCCCCGGCAACGGCGCCAGACAGCAGCATGTACTTGGCGTTCAACGCCAAGTTACATCGTCTATCTTCGCGCAAAGTATGGACTATTATATATTGCTGGAAAGCCCTGGATGTCCACTTTCCAACGCCGTTGAGAGCGCGCCAATTGGACTCCTGTAGCTCCAAAAAATCCATTTCAAGTGCAGGGAGGTCAGGATCCAACAGCATCAGCAGTCCTTTTTCAGCCTAACTCAGATTTTTGCTCAGCTCCCTCAATTTCAGCCAGAAAATACCTGAAATCACAGAAAAACACACAAACTCATAGTAAAGTCAAGAAATATGATTTTTGCCTAAAAACTAATAATATTCTACTAAAAATTAATTAAAACATACTAAAATCTACATGAAATTATCCCCAAAAAGCGTATAAAATATCCGCTCATCATCGGGGTAGTTGGATGGATTTCATCACTTCCTATTTAGGAGTTTTATCTTATCAGTTATGGGGGGAGGCCACCATTTGATTATGAGAATAGAGTTCTTGAATGCTTTGCTTCTTTTTTAATTTAAAGTATTTCATTCACATGCTTTTCCTGCTGTAGGTACTGTAAGGGAAATGAGAAGGTTGAAAAAGAGTTTTCAAAATATTAAGAAAGTGCTTACATTGACTATGGAACAGCGAAACCTAACAACTAAGTGAATTTGGAAGTTCTAGTGATACCCTCGATAACCAATGCATGTCAATCGGAATTCTGTGAATTAATACACATCTTTTTACAGAAAGGAGGGCTTATGGTGGTGAGTTTGTACCAAAGGCAGAGTTCATCTAGTCACATTACCTTTCAACCCCAGTTAATGGTCCTTGTTTTCTTTGAATGTACAAGGCATTATTTCCTAGTTGGGGTTTGTCTTTCCTTCTTCCAGTTGAGTAGAAGATGTTGCTGGTTTGCTTGTTTCTCCTACTTAGTTACATCCCAATAATTATGGGTGATAAATAGACAAAAATACAAAGTTATCAAAACATTATTCGCTCCCACATGCTAAATGCTACCACAACTAATCCTTGAGGAACAAAAAACTAATGCGCTTGGATATTGGCAAGTGCACCAAATTACTTCAGGTAATACCACGGTGAGTGGATCGTTTCTACGAGGATTAAAGAATTGAGCAAGTAAAGTCGGATTAAATCACTCATAATTTGTAAGACCCAAGAAAATATTAAAGGTTTGTGGCTTTGTCCCACTTATTTCGGGTTGAGATTTGAAACACCAGGGTAAGATATAAGGATTCTGGTTTGTTCCACTTATTTGGGGTTAAGATTTGAAACACCTGGGTAAGATTTAAGGATTGTGATTTGTCCCACTTGCTTCGGGGGTAAGATGCAAGGAGTATAGTTTGTCCCACTTGCTTCGAATTAAGATTTGAAACACATGGACAAGATGCAAGGATTGTAACTTAGTCCTACTTTCTCCGAGTTAAGATTTTAAACATGTGCCTGAGTAAGATGCAAGAGTTGTTGTTTAGTCCCACTTACTCTACATTGAGATTTTAAACACCTGCCTGGGTAAGATAAAAGGATCGTGGCTCTGTCCCACTTGCTTTAGGTTAAGCGGGTAAGATATAAGGGTTATGGTTTGGTCCTACTTGCTTTGTGTTGTGGTGTTCCATATCCAGGTTAGCTAATGGATGTGTGTCGGGTTTGGCATTTTTAACCGACAAGTGAGCTCACGGCTATTAGGACAGACATGCATCATATGCATTTGTTTGATATTGTTTAGGTGTGCACATATATTTTGGTTTGCCTAATTGATGACTCCCATCTAACTATTAATTGTGCTACTTGCTGAAGTTGTCCTCTAATTGTGATTGCTTTGAATTGTACATTGTTTGTGATTGATTTTTTTGAGATTTATGATAATGTGATAATGTATTGAGACTAATGAGACTATTGATAATTCTTTGAGACTATTGTGATTTGTTAAGACTATTGAGATTTACGGAAATTATTGGGACTAATGGTATTATTAAGACTTGTGAGACTGAAAACATTGATAAGGATGATTGTTTAGTACTGACATGACTAATAATAGAAAGAGTACAATGATCTTAGACGAATTTTCCTTTTACGGTTAGATTAAGACCCTAGGCTTGAACTTCTGTGAAGTTGGAGATTTAGGATTGCTTAGTGGGTTCATATTTCTTTATATAGTCTTTATTTAGAACTATTACCCCACTAAAAACCTTTGGGTTCTCACCTGTCATGGATTTTTTGTTTTTCACATCCACGGCATGACGTACCTCGTTTAACTCCCTTACTACTAGAATGTCACGCTTCTGGCTATGCCTTTCTAATAGCAAGGATACTACGACGACTTTTAAAAATATCTTTACATAGTAGGAGCCTTTAACTGAAAACTGCATTGATTTTTCTTTGAGAAACCGGAATACTTTTTCTTTCTTTAGATCAAACACCCATACATACAAATCATCAACAACACAAATATATATTCACAAGAAAACTTATACAAGTAACATGTGATGACATATCATCTTAAGCAATTTTTAAAGTTCTTTTCTATATTAATCTCTTAGATTTGATCACATTTCTTAATGTTTTCTAATAGAATTTAATAAAGAATAAAATTTTTAGAGTTGGGATAGTGTTTTTGTGTTTTCAAAAGTTTTTAGCCAAAATCCAAGCAAGAATTAAAGCTTTTTCACAAGAAAAACACAAGTACAGAAAAAGCGTGGCCTAAGAAATCAGCTTGGACAGCATGCACGCCTGACGGATAGCCTCCAAGGCCGGCGGATAGCCTCCACACCCGGTGGACTCCTTCCAAGCCTTCAGCACACTCAGTGGACACACACCACGCCTGGCAGACTTAGCTTCTTCATTTCTTCCACCAGGTGTCTCCCCTTGCAACAAATCACACGCCCGACGTGTGTTCTTCCCTGGAAGTGTATTTTTAGACTTTTGCTCAATTTCCTCTAATGCAAGCTCGACTTAAAGATAATTACAACTTTCTAGATGCAACAATTAAGGCCCAAGCTTAATTATCAACATCATTAGAAACTTTAATCACATCCAAAACATTGAAGACTTTAGAAGATTAGTTATTAATTCTCTCTAGAAACATATGAGATTTGGTCGTTAGGATTTGATTTGAATTATTGTTTTAAATTTGAAATTGAAGTCAATGATTAATTATCTTATCTTTCTCTCTGAAAGATGAGATTAGGATAGATTTTGAATTTGAATTCTAGAATTAGGATATAAATAAGTGACCCTTGTTCACATTCCATTTATCAGCATAGTTTCCTTCTTATTTTTCTTTCATTCCATGGTAACTAATCCTCTGTCAAAGGGTTCAGAACTCTGTTTATATTTTTTATGGATTATTTTAATCTACGTTTATTTTATTTTGAATTCTTTTATTGATCTATTTCATGATTGAGTTATTTGTTCTTCATTCGAATTATTATCATCGGATGGTATGCTAATCCCTTTTGAATTCTTTTATTATAATTAGAAATTTTGATATTTGAATTAAAGCTTGAAAACTCTTTCACATGACCCTTTGAATTTGGCTAGGAATAGTAGTTCAATTAGTGTGCGACACATGCATAATTTTCAATCACTCTAATTTTGAATAAGTCACATATAATTCAGATTAGAATAACTTTTGAAAATTGTATTTTTTAAGATTTAACTGGATAGGACTAGTTTAAATACGTGACATATAATTCGACCTAAGGAATACTTTTAAATCTTATTAGAAACTAAATCAGTTTTTATGCTTAAACTCTTTAACTAATTAACTAACAACTAGTTGATTAAAGAGAAACTGAGGAACCAAGGAATTGGAAATTGGTTACTAAAGATTTGTCGTGAAAGATCTTTGCATACTTCAAAATAAATAAACAAGATTTGGTTTTCCTAAGTTATTTTAATCATTGTCTTCTCTTAATTAACATCCAAGTTCACTACCTCTCAAGCACTGAAGATTCCATGCAAGCTACAAGTTCTACCATCATCAATCCAGGTTATTTTAATCTAATTAGGTATTTAATCTGATAATTGCTTGCTTAATCCTTTAATCCTCGTGAGAACAATATGCACTCATCATGGTATTACTTGAACGATATGGTTATTTTAATCTAATAAATACTGAGAAGAAAAGAAAGATATCAATTCATTTAAACAAATAGAGCTCTTCCCCCTAGTGAAAATGGGGTTTAGTGAATCATTGCTCCAATTACAACTACAATTGCAAAATAGAAATTAAACTAAGTGTAAAAAAGAATGAAGAATGAAGAAGAAGAATTCTAAAAACTTAAATTCAAAGCTACAAGAAAACAAAATAGTTCACCGATATTATCCCAAAATGCAGTAAAAAGTAAAAGTGAAAGTGTAGTGTAAAAATTCTCTGGCAACGGCGCCAAAAACTTGATACGTAAAAATTAAGATTTCACGTAATTACCGGCAAGTATACCGGGTCGTATCAAGTAATAAAACTCACAGGAGTGAGGTCGATCCCACGAGGATTAAAGGATTAAGCAAGCAATAGTTGATTAATTTTTCTAGTTATACGGTTATAATTGTGATGATAAGCAAATAAGAAATGTGAATAACATGAAATTAAATAAAAGCAATAAAGTGCAAGGAAAGTAAATGACAAGAAATAAAAGTGCTGAAAATCAAAGTGCAAAAATGTAAATTACAAGGAATAGAAAGTACAAGAAAGTAAAGTGCAAGAAAGTAAATGACTAGAAAGTAAACCCAAGTGAAGTATTTCTACAAACACTTGGAATGCATAAATGTGCAAAAGTAAATAAAGGCATAAATGTGCATAAGTAAATGACAAGAATTTAAAGAGAACAATTAAATGACAAGATTTAAAGACAAGAAGTATTAAAAAGAATTATGAATGAAATTAACTTTGGGATCAAGAGATATTGCATTCTCAAGATCAACAATTCTCATCTCCACTTCAATCATGCAATCATTGATCTCTTGGCAAATCATAAGTAATCAAACCCCAATCTCTTGGTGATTTGATTCCTCTTAACTTGATCAATTGTCAATCTCTTGATCTAATTGCTCATGAGAAGAGATGAAGAATGGTCTCTAATTTAGAGCCACACAACCCTCAAGATTTCAATTCAAAGTGATTACATCTCACATATCAAGATAAGAATTATCAATTAAGAGAGTTGTGAGAGAAGAGCCTCAAACTAAATTCTATGACTCCTTTCTCAAGTTCATCATAGAATTCAAATAGATTTAATCCCTCTCTCGATAGTAATTAGATCTTTGAAGCACAAAGACTCTCTCTAAAGAAGCAATGAAAGAAGAATTGAAGATGAAGAATGAAAGTAAATCAACCCATTAAATTGCAATAAAGCTCTCTTTCTCAAATGTAATGTTGGAAATTAGAAACTCATAGCAAATCATAGAAAAATATTTACAAAAGTGTGTATGAAAGAAAAAGGAAGAAGAGAAGAGAATGAGAGTAAAAGGGGAGTGGAGTCACCTCCACCCCTCCATGGTGTGTGTTAATTGGTGAAGCTAAGGTCCTATTTATAAGCTACCTAAATTACAAATTCAAATGAAATTAAAATCAAATGCAAATTTCCTAATTACTTCTAGATGATTCTTGTGGCCTTGATTGATTGTTAATTGTGGCTTGACTTGGGCTTGTAAACTTTTAATTCCCTTCATAGAAGCTTGAAACATTGATGAATAAATGAAGGGATTGGAGTATTTGGAAGTGGCCCAATGTGGAATGTCATTGAAGTGGCATTTTGGGCTTGTGAAAGTTTGGGAAACCTTTCTCACTGAATGATTGGTCTGTTGCATCCCCAAAATGAATGTCCACCATAAACTATTATATATCATTGGAAAGCCCTGGATCTCAACTTTCCAACGTCCTTGAAAGCATATCATTTGGGTTTTTCTAGCCCATGTTATGATCTTTCGAAGGTGAAGAGGTCAGTCTGGCAAAGTGCAGGGACTTGTTTTACGCTGAAATTATAAAGCTAAACGAATAGCAATTTGTCCCCCCAAATCAGTATCCACTATAAAGTGTTATATATGGTTGAAAAGCTCTAGAAGTCTACCTTCCAATGACACTAAAATTTCCTTATTTGGAGCTTTTTAGCTCGATTTATTTATGTTAGAATGTGAAGAGGTCAGGGTTGCAAATCCTCTTTGCTTCTCTTTGAGTTTGTTTCCAACTCTTTTGCCACCATGGGAGTGTGCTTCCTTTATTAGTACTTTTATTGCTTCCTTTTCTATCATTTCCTACAAAATTTATTAACTCAAGTAATAAAAGCAATATTCAACTTAAGCACAATAAATACTCAATAAATGGGCATTATGAACTAATTTTTGATATGAAAAAGCATAGAAAAACATAACATGATGCACAGTCATCAAGAAGCGCTTGTTGGAGGCAACCTAACCATTGGTCAGTTTTTGTTTTGTTTTCTTTGTTTTAGGACATTCTTCTTTGAATTGCAATATTAGTCTCTTTTGCATGCATGCATAATCATTTAATCCACGCTACCTTTTGAAAAAAGAAAGGCAGAAGGCACGCTTGGCGGATAGGACCACATGCCTGGTGCATCAATAGGCACCAACACGCATGCCCAACGGATGTGTGGGAATGCCCAGTGGCCTAATCAATAAGCACCAACTTGCACCCTCAGCGGATGCTTGGGAACACCCGGCTACCTACCAAAATTCACAAGGCACACCTGGCATATGGTATGGCGTACTCCCAGGAAGAGGAAACAAACTATGTCTTTTATTTCCAGCTTACCTCTCCCCTAGTTTTTTAAAAGTAGTATTAAAATTTCATAAATTCTTATGTATATTTAAAAGTTTCTATTTTGAGTTGACATCGAAAAAGAAAGTATCACCATGCATGCACGATACATTACTTTACTTACTCATCCAAACAAACATACATGTGTTTATCTTCCCTAAGTTCTACTCTGGTCAAATTTCTCATGGTCATATACATTTATAAATTTTTGAATTGAAAGTTTGGCATGTAGTCCTTAATTTTTGTGATTTCATCTACACAACATGCACACCACACACCTCACTTCAAAGTTCACTATAAATACATGCATATGCCATCATTCACTTTACACCTTACATTATTCCCTTCTTTTTCTGCATTTTATTTTAATCGTATCCAAAACATTAAGTTTGGTGTTGGCTTCCTTGGCTTGAGCTATCATGTCTTTATTCAAAAAAAAAAAAGAAAGGAAAAAGAGACAACCACACCCTCATATGATAATAATTGGTTTTGTTCCCCATTGCATCAAGAACATTATAATCAATGATGGATAAATAAAGGAATCAACCCTAAAGTCAAGTTTGATCTAAAACCCAGAAAGTATCCAAAAATTTCAGGCGAGATAATAAGAAGAAAGTGGAAAATCTCAGCTAATCTTCCCGAGCAATTGGAAGCCACTTTAGTCCAATAGTTCTATGCCGAAGCATGGAAAACAACCAATGATACAACTGAAGGAATCAATAGTTATGTATAGAGAAAGATTATTAATTTTGGTTCCAATAGTGTTAGAAGAGCTCTCCGCATCCATCCTCGACCTTTAACTTGGGGGATGATTACTACGATTATGGAATAAGGCTAAACGGAGTTAAATGGTTGGGAAAAGTCCTCCAAGATATTTGTCTTTCAAACACACAGTGGATGATGAATGCATGTGGAGATCCACTCACACTTTGAAGGACCCAACTAATCCCTGTTGCTGAAGGCTGGATGGAATTTATTCAACATAACATAATTTCAACATCCAACCATTCTAAAGTAACAATAGAAAGAGTGTTTCCATCATGAGGGGGAGAAGAGATAAGAGTAGAGGAGCTCATCCCCTACTATATAAGCTTCTTTGCGGAGAATGGGAAAACATAGATAAAGTCTGGGTTTCCGGGAATCACTCACTGACTGTGCCAAGAGGCCGGTGTATCAACTGAAGAAAACATTCCCATCTGGCTAGACAGGACCATCACTAAGGCAGTGATGGAAAAATCCACAAGATGACACATCCATGAAGACCAAATGGGAAAACCTCAACAACAAACTCACCCTCCTTCTTAAGCACCAAAAATTTCTCCTCCTACACTAGAATCCCAGGCAGGGCCAAGTCATCCTCAAACTCAAGAGGTTGACTTCCATAGTTCTATAGAGATTTTCATCAATTTCAATAGAATTCAAAAAAATGCTACCAAGAAACACAAACCAAGCTCAACTATCTCTACATGACCATGCACGATGCACATCCTAATGTCATAACATATCCAAAAGCTTGTGCTCGAATGAGACGAGCTAACAAGGAAGAAAAAGCTAGAAAAAAAAGAGAAGAAGAGCTCCAAGAGCTTCAGAGACAACAAGTGTGGCAGGCCTGAACGTAGGAGGTAACGGTTAAAACTGAAGATGAGGATAGAAGTGAAAGTGAAGATGAGTAAGTGGTCATGGTGAATTCCTTTCTGGTGATGGTTAAGTATTTCCATTTTCTCTTGATTTCCTTTGTTTGCATTTTTTTTATTTTCTCTTCATGTATTTGTTTACTTTTTTTTTCCATTTCTCTTATGTTTGTACCCCCAGTGACTATAATTGTAATGGAGAATGTCTTAATAAACAAAGAAAGGAATCAAATAATTCAAAAACAAATAGTGGAGATGCTTAAGTATATGCGGTTACATTTGAAGAATCTAAAATGCTTTAATCTTGAGAAAACATAAAAGGAATCTTCAAGAGCAGGAATTTAAAGAAGTATTATGAGAATTTGATCATCATTAATTCTTTGAAGCAGTCTCAAAAAAAAAGTCTAGAAAGACCAAAGAAATCAAAAGTTCCAAGACTCTGAGCATCAATGATTAGGATCCAATAATGTGTTTGTGATGTTTCTGTTTTAAGGATAGACTTTGGCTTGTAAATCCAAAGGGTGCTTTAATACCCAATAACTTGGCCAACTGGGCTAGGATTATCGATTGAAAGTCTGTTTAAAGAGTTACCTCAAGACAAAATATTAAGAAGTCTAAAGAAACTATGGGCATCGATGTCTGGGTCACAACCCTAGTTATGTGCTTGTGGTGAGATTGTGTCAAGGAGAGGCTTGAATAATTAGATTCGAGGGGTGCCTTATCACCTGGTAACTTGGGCCAACTGACCTGGGATTATTGGTTGAATGTCTATTAAGAGCTACCTTGTGACAAAACACTATTGAGTCAGAAGCCCGTGAAAATATTTCCCCTAACTCAAATAAGAAGTAACTTCTTTCAAGTCATACAAATTCAGATAAAGTATAAAATTAGTCCCCTATGTTTGAGCGTAATCTTGTCTTGGTCCTTAAAGTTTAAAGTGTCCTATTTGAATTTAAAAAAAGTTTCATTTAGTTTCAATGTAGTCCCACCGTGAGGTCAAAGTTAAATAATTAACAGAATGTCGTTCATGACAGCAGTATAAGAACAAGATCGATAATCTGGAGAACAAGTACAAACTCTAGAGGCACAAAAATCAAATGTGGATGCATTGATACATTTATTTATCATTCTTCTTACAATTTAAATGAAATATTTTCTATAGAACTAAGGAGAATGATAAACAAATATATTGATGCATCACAGTTAATTTTGTGCCTTTGGAGCTTGTACTTGTTTTTCAGATTATCGACGTTGTTCTTGTACTACTGTCATGTAGGACATTTCATTAATTATTTAACTTTGATCTCATGGTGGGACTACATTAAAGCTAAATGAAAATTTTTTAGATTCAATTAGGACACTTTAAACCTTAAGGACCAAAATAGGATTATGCCCAAACGTAGAGAACCAATTTAGTACTTTACCCTACAAATTCAAAAGAATTCTCATAATACAATTCGAATGAGTTTTGAAAATTCCCAATTCCTAAGTAACCAAGATTCATTAAGGATAAGAGAAACCAAATGTAACCATAAGAATTATCATAAACCCCACTTTTGTTTTCAATCTTAAAACTTTTCAAATCTTTTTGATTGAGCTAAACTTTGATTATCTTTCTTCTTTCTTAAAGACAAGCAAAGTTTTAAGTTTGGTATTCTGATGACACATCATCTTAAGCTATTTTAAAGTTCTAAGATTTAACTAGATAGGACTAGCTTGAAACGTGACATATAATTTGACCTAAGGACTACTTTTAAATCTTATTAGAAGCTAAATTAGTTTTTATGCTTAAACTTTTTAATTAATTAACTGATAACTAGTTGATTAAAGAGAAACTAAGGAACCAAGGAATTGAAAATCAGTTACTAAAGATTTATTGTGAAAGATCTTTGCATACTTCAAAATAAGTAAACAAGGTTTGTTTTTCCTAAGAGCATAAACATCTCCGAAGCGCTTGAATCTCACAATCATTACCTTCTCTTAATCAACATCCAAGTTCACTACCTCTCAAGCACTCAAGATACCAAGCAAGATACAAGTTTTTCCCTCATTAATATAGGTTATTTTAATCTAATTAGGTACTTAATCTAATAATTGCTTGCTTAATCCTTTAATCCTCGTGGGAGTGATATCCACTCACCGTGGTATTACTTGAACAATCTGGTGCACTTACTGGTATCCGTGAGCTTTAATTTTCAGTCATCAACATGGCAATAATAAATACATATATCATTACAACTCTGATAAACCATTATTTTATGGTTTATCTTGTGCTAAATTGAGTTGTTTTTATCAGTTCTTTGCACACTTATTCATGTAATTCGAATGTTTTATATTTGTCTTCCTAATTTTGTGCTATGATTGAAAACTTGCTTCTTAAGCCCTTAAATTGTCAATTTTTAATCTCCTTTATACCATTCGATGCCGTAATTTGTGTGTTAAGTGTTTTCAGGCTTCATAGGGTAGGAATGACTTAGAGGATGGAAAGAAAGCTTGCAAAAATAGAAGGAACACAAGAAACTAAGGAGCTGACCAGTGAGGATCGACGCGCACGCATGGCTCACGCGTGCGCGTGACTTGGCACATTCCACAGTGATGCGTATGCATAACTGATGCATACGCATGACAAGCAAAGCTGTACATCGACGCGTACGCGTGACACGCGCAGAAGACCATCGACGCGTATGTGTGACTGACACGTACGCATGACGTGCGTCACGTGCTTGTTTGTGAAAATGGCATCCATGTCAACGGAGTAGGCTCCCAACATGACTTTGGTGTTGATTAATTGAAGACCCTTGAGTTGGAATACTCAAGTGTTAATTTGTAATTGGAAGTTGTGGCTGACTCTCTAGTTACTAACTCTAATCTCTTTCCTAGGAGAGGATTAGGACTTCTGAATCAGAGTTGGTTCAGTTACTTGACTTTCCTTTATTAGGTAAAGGATAACTAAGTAGAAACAACAACCTTTTACCATTATACTTGGGAAAATTCAACAAGGATAGAACTTGCAATTAATCTTCTCCTAGTCAAGGCTTTTTATTTCAATTACATAAAACCTCTTGTTAATTTTTATTGTTTTAATTGATAGTCATTTATTTCTCTATTCCCCAACTCTGAAAATTCTCAGAAAATTTCTGACCAATAAACTGCACTCTTTTTTCAATTCGTTGGGAGACGACCTGGGAATTCTACTCCCAGTATTTTATTCTTAAATTGTGACAGCTCTTTCTAAATTGATAAGCGGAATTTTCGTTAGTTAAGAACTGTACTTGTAATGTTATTTCCATTATAAATTCTTAATCGGCATTTTTTCGCGCGTCAAACTCTTATCCTTCTTTACAAAAATATGAATATCGATAACAAAGGCAAAGGAAAAGACATCTATGATAATAAAACCATTAAAGCACAACCAGATGCGCAAAAGAATCTTTATAGGCTTCTCATCCATTTCCAGAAAAAGATAAGGCTGTAGAGGGTGAGAACATAACCACCTAATCTCACCAGGGGAGTTTTAGAATTGCCATAAGAGGATAGATAAAAAGAAAATTGGTTTCAACTGCATTGATCATCACTCTTCTTATAAATCTTTTCGGACAACAATTAATCATCCAAAATCCAAATTTTTGTCTCACTTATTAGAATTCCAATCTTGATAATATCTCATAACATTTCCCTGCATACCAAAAAAACAATTTAACGAAACTTACCAATAATTCATCCAATCACGGCCTCTGGCCCAAAATATAATCAATCATGGCTTCAGACCCAAAATATAATCAACCACAGCCTATGGCCCCAAAATATAATCAATCACATTCAAACAATCACAAGGAGATCTTTTACAAGCCACCACAATCCACCATAATCTAGACCAATAAGTCACAATTACAAGTAATCAGACAGACAGTCAAACAATCACACAAAGGCAACAATTATGACAAGTAGTACAATTAGTTGTTAACAAAATATCAATTAGGCAAACCAAGTAATTATGCAGACCAAAGTAATTTCAAACAAATGTAGTATGAGGAAAGCTTGTCCGGTTGGCCATAAGCTCATGTGTCGGTTATACTGCCAAACCCGACACAAAATCCGACTGGCATCACCCGGATCGGTCTCTCAATGCACATCCCCAAGAGGAATTAAACAAGTCATGGTATCATTATCTCAATGGAGAGTGTTGTCTCACATTCTCCTAGAAGTACAAATTGTGCCAAGACAACTAAGAATGTCGTCTCATTTCAACAGAGAGTGTCGTCTCATCTTGCAACCGAGAGAATAGTGCTATTAGGGATATAGTGCCTAACACACTCTTAGGATATAATGTCCGACACACTCTTGGAATATAGTACCCGACACACTTTTCAATCATAATTACCATCTATCAGGAATATAGTGCCCAACATACTCTTGGGATATAGTGCCTGGTACACTCTTGGGATATGGTACCCAGTAGACTTTTCAATCATGTTCACAATCAAACATGATCAAGATCATAACCAAATCCACAATTCTATGTAATCGTATTTTCAAGTAACCATGTTCTCAAATCATCTTCAACTTCATTTTTTAAGTTTAAAAGCTCTTCACCAAAAGATTCAAAATCATTTTATTTTCCAATTATAAATCTCAATTGAACCATAACCACTTATTTTTTAGTAATTACTTTAAAATTCACTAAAATACCCAAAACATACTCTTTTCTTTAGTTTATCAAAATCAAATAACTTTAGATTTCACCAACGCTCCAAAAAAACATAATTCTTTAATTTGAATTAATCAAATAAAAATTCATTTTTATTCAACCAATTAAATTCAAATACTTTAAATTCACTAAAAACTTCTTGAGGCATAATTCTTTAATCAAAGTTAACTAATTAAAATTTCAAAACAAAGCCTCTAGTTTTTATGAAAATAGCACCACTTTCCATTATTCTTATTATTCAAGAGTTCCATCCAAACCATCTCTCAACCCTTTTCTCCGCATATTATTCAACATAATCAAGAAATCCAGCAACCAAATTATTTTCCAACAATTAGGATGTCATTCGATGTTCATAACTATAGACAATTCAACTTAAAAAATTCATAATTAATTATCTAATTAAAACGAAGTCTTCAAAATTAAACTGTAAGAATTACATTTATTCTAGTTTACTTAGCATTTAACCCCATACAGTTTCGTTCAATATCGAGTTACTGATTTGTTTTTAAAGTTACTACTTTATTTCAAAAATCATATTTTCAAGAAAATGGTTTGGTATTCTAATTTCAATATTTTCAACAATTCTCAAGAGCAGTCCCAACAATCACAAATCAATTTGACTGCTCTTCTAACATCTCAATAATCAATCTTATATTAACCAAATCAACATAATCCCTCAAGGACCAAAATTCCAGCCAAACGATCACAACAATCATCAAATCAACCATAATCCACAGGATAGCTATTGGCATAAGCTATCAATGATATTTTATATCAATGAAGAAAGTACTAAACCTAAAGGATGGATTTTATTAACCACAATAATATAAATTTTTCAGTTATTGATCATTTTAATGTGATTGAATTTTAACACTATTATATATTATTGTAGAATTCACCATGTTAGATAATGAGATTAAGCAATGATATTTATTTGATTTAGATGAAATTTTACAATCTTATAACATAACCCTAAATATTATCTTCTCATGCCTTTAGCAACTGAAGTAGATTGTTCTTTGTTAGCTAAAGGAATAGCTATAGGAGAACTAAACTTTGACAGGCATGAGTTAAAACAAATAACATCAACCACATTTATTTTTGTAACACATCTAAGAAGAAAAATTTGATAAAGTTATTATAGTTGTGTGTCGTGAAAAATGATTTTAGCTTTGTTTATGGTCATGGGATACAACAATAACATTATTTTTGGAGATTCATTTTGGTTGAAACTCACTCAATGGGTAAAATATACTAAATTTTAATTCAAGTGACATTACTTTTTTACACTTTCATAATAGAAGAATGGAATACAGTTAAGGTTCAAAATACAACCAAATGTAATTAAGGATTTCACATTCAAAATCTCGCTCGATTACCCTCAAGTAATGTTGTTAACGAGAACTAAACTCATAATTTGAGAAAAGACTCATTAGTTAGTATTTTTATGAAGCACTTTCATAAATGCTTGAGTGATATCTTGATTTTTGTTTTGACACATACCAAAGATTTGCTTTTTGGAGAAAAAGTGGTTGTACTAGACGAGCAAATCAACCTCGATTCTTAAATAATCAATATCACTTCAGTTTCTATTGTAATAAATGAATTTTTTTTAGAAAGGGTCTATATCAATAATTATTATTTTACATATAGACAATTCAAGACTTTAGATACAAATGCTTTATTTCATTCCACAAGAGTTAAGATAAGATACATATTGTGTATTGTTGGGTGGCTGGTGGACGAAATTGTGATCCTCAAAGTTGGTCTCTTTGTACTTGTATGAAATTTAAATATTGGCTCTATCAAGAATACCCCAAAGAGATCATGGTATGATGAATTGGGATCTTAATAATCCCTGGTAATGGCACCAACAGCTTAGTGTTGTTGTTGGACCAAAAGAGTTACAGGCACTGTTAGAGAATCTCACAACTCCGTTCAACTAACCAGCAAGTGCACTGGGTCGTCCAAGTAATACCTTACGTGAGTAAGGGTCGATCCCACAGAGATTGTTGGTATGAAGCAAGCTATGGTCACCTTGTAAATCTCAGTTAGGCAGATTAAATTGGTTTATGATAAGTTCAAAAATTAATAATAAACAGAAAATAAAATAGGATAGAAATACTTATGTGAATCAATAGTGGGAATTTCAGATAGGCGTATGGAGATGCTGTGCTCCTCTTGAATCTCTACTTTCTTATTACATTCATCCAATTTCTTCTTACTCCTTTCCATGGCAAGCTGTATGTAGGGCATCACCGTTGTCAATGGCTACATCTCATCCTCTCAGTGAAAATGGTCCTATGCTCTGTCACAGCACGGCTAATCATCTGTCGGTTCTCAATCAGGTTGGAATAGAATCCCTTGATTCTTTTGCGTCTGTCACTAACGCCCAGCCTTCAGGAGTTTGAAGCTCGTCACAGTCATTCAATCCCGGAATCCTACTCAGAATACCACAGACAAGGTTAGACTTTCCGAATTCCGAGAATCCTACTCGGAATACCACAGACAAGGTTAGACTTTCCGGATTCCCATGAATGCCACCATCTATGTAGCTTATACCACAAAGATTCTGTTGGGGAATCTAAGAGATATGCGCCCGGCCTAAGGTAGAACGGAAGTGGTTGTCAGTCACGCACGTTCATAGGTGAGAATAATGATGAGTGTCACGGATCATCACATTCATCAAGTTGAAGTGCAACGAATATCTTAGAATAGGAATAAAAGAGAATTGAATAGAAAATAATAGTAATTATATTGAAACTTGAGGTACAGCAGAGCTCCACACCCTTAATCTATGGTGTGTAGAAACTCCACCGTTGAAAATACATAAGTAAAAGGTTCAGGCATGGCCGAATGGCCAGTCCCCATGGTCTAAGGACTAGGCGTCCAGAGATGTCTAATACACTAGTAAAAAGTCCTATTTATAATAAACTAGCTACTAGGGTTTACATGAGTAAGTAATTGATGCATAAATCCACTTCCGGGGCCCACTTGGTGTATGTTTGGGCTGAGCTTGGTCTATCCACGAGCTGAGGCTTTTATTGGAGTTGAACGCCAAGTTGTAACGTGTTTTGGGCGTTCAACTCCGGGTCGTGACGTGTTTCTGGCGTTTTACTCCAGACAACAACATGGAACTGGCGTTGAGCGCCAGTTTACGTCGTCAATTTCCGAATAAAGTATGGACTATTATATATTGCTGGAAAGCTCTGGATGTCTACTTTCCAACGCCATTGAGAGCGCACCATTTGGAGTTCTGTAGCTCCAGAAAATCCATTTCGAGTGCAGAGAGGTCAGATTCCAACAGCATCAGCAGTCCTTTGTTAGCCTCCTTCTCAGAGTTTTGCTCAGGTCCCTCAATTTCAGCCAGAAATTACCTGAAATCACAGAAAAACACACAAACACATAGTAAAGTCCAGAAATGTGAATTTAACATAAAAACTAATGAAAACATCCCTAAAAGTAGCTTGAACTTACTAAAAATTACCTAAAAATAATGCCAAAAAGTGTATAAATTATCCGCTCATCAGTGGCCTAGAAGAACATATAATTCACTTGCTTTAGGGAAGATTGATCTAACTCATATCCTTCACCTTCAGAACTTCCTCCACTCATATCATAAGAAGCATCTTGTGCATTCACTGCTAAGACTCGCATGTTTCCAAGTTGTTGAGTAATAGCACTTATTTGTTGAGACATGGCTTTATTTTGTGCCGGAAGAGTGTCTAATGCATCCAACTCCATCACTCACTTCCTCATGGTTTTGCTTAGAAGAGTATAGATACTGATTGTTAGCTAATGAGCGGATATTTTATACGCTTTTTGGGGGTAATTTCATGTAGATTTTAGCATGTTTTAATTTTTTTTATAGAATTTTATTAGTTTTCAAGCAAAAATCATATTTCTGGACTTTACTATGAGTTTGTGTATTTTTCTGTGATTTCAAATATTTTCTGGCTGAAATTGAGGGAGCTGAGCACAAATCTGATTTAGGCTGAAAAAGGACTACTGATGCTGTTGGACTCTGACCCCCCTGCACTCGAAATGGATTTTTTGGAGCTACAAGAGTCAAATTGGCGCTCTCTCAATTGGGTTGGAAATTAGATATCCAGGGATTTCCATCAATGTATAATAGTCTATACTTTTTGTGAAGATAGATGATGTAAACTGGCGTTCAATGCCAGTTCCATGATGCAATCTGGCGTTCAGCGCCAAAAACACGTCACGAACCAGAGTTGAATGCCAAAAACATGTTACAACTTGGCGTTCAACTCCAGAAACAGTCCAAGCACGTGAGAAGCTTAAGTCTCAGCCCCAGCACACACCAAGTGGGCCCCAAAAGTGGATTTCTGCACTATCCATCTTAGTTTACTCATTTTCTGTAAACCTAGGTTACTAGTTTAGTATTTAAACAACTTTTAGAGAATTATTTTGGATCTCATGACATTTTTAGATCTGAAATTTGTATCTTTTGGCAGCATGAGTCTCTAAACCCTATTGTTGGGGGTGAGGAGCTCTGTAGCGTCTCGATGAATTAATGCAATTATTTCTGTTTTCCATTCAAACACGCTAGGTTCCTATCTAAGATGTTCATTCGTGCTTCACTATGAAGAAGGTGATGATCCGTGACACTCATCACCCTCCTCAATCTATGAACGTGTGCCTGACAACCACCTCCGTTCTACATCAGATTGAATGAGTATCTCTTAGATTTCTTAATCAGAATCTTCGTGGTATAAGCTAGAATTGATGGCGGCATTCATGAGAATCCGGAAAGTCTAAACCTTATCTGTGGTATTCCAAGTAGGATTCAAGGATTGAATGACTGTGAGAAGCTTCAAACTCGCGATTGTTGGGCGTGATGACAAACGCAAAAGAATCAATGGACTCTATTCCGACATGATCGAGAACCAACAGATGATTAGCCGTGCTGTGACAGAGCATTTGGACCATTTTCACTGAGAGGATGGGAAGTAGCCATTGACAACGGTGACACCCTACATACAGCTTGCCATGGAAGGAACTTTGCACTTTTGCATGTTAGAAAGTATTATGTTGCAGGAATTCAGAGGACACAACATCTCCAAAACTCCAACATATTCTCCATAATCGCGTACGATTATTTATTTTGTGCTCTTTTATTTTTCGTAATTCAAACTGATAATTATAATTGATATCCTGACTAAGAATTACACGATAACCATAGCCTGCTTCAAGCCAACAATCTCCGTGGGATTTGACCCTTACTCACGTAAGGTATTACTTGGACGACCCAGTGCACTTGTTGGTCAGTTGTGCGAATTGCAATTTCGTGCACCATTAGCTACCATCGCTATTAACTCCAAAGTTTCATCAGTGATCTTCTTCATATGTAAAGATCCTCTGAGTTATCCAATGTGATCCTTGAAGTAGGGTTAATCCCATCATCGAAAATCTAGAGTTGTACCCAGTCAGAAAACATTTCCGAACGACACTTCCTCATCATCTTCTTGTACCTCTCCCAAGCTTCATAAGGAGATTGTCTGTCTTGTTGTCTGAACGTCTGGATTTCTGATGAGCGGATAATTTATACGCTTTTTGGCATTGTTTTTAGGTAGTTTTTAGTATAATTTAGTTAGTTTTTAGTATATAATTATTAGTTTTTATGCAAAAATCATATTTCTGGACTTTATTATGAGTTTGTGAATTTTTCTATGATTTCAGGTATTTTCTGGCTGAAATTGAGGGACCTGAGCAAAAATCTGATTCAGAGGCTGAAAAAGGACTGCAGATGCTGTTGGATTCTAACCTCCCTGCACTCGAAGTGGATTATCTGGAGCTACAGAAGCCCAATTGGTGGGCTCTCAATTGTGTTAGAACGTAGACATCTTGGGCTTTTCAGCAACTTATAATAGTCCATACTTTGCCTGAGCTTTGATGGCCCAAACTGGCGTTCCAACTCAGCATAAAAATTCTGGCGTAAAACACCCAAACTGGCATAAAAACTGGAGTTAAATGCCCAAAATGGCACCAGAGCTGGCGTTTAACTCCAAGAGAAGCCTATGCACATGAAAGCTTCAATGCTCAGCCCAAGCACACACCAAGTGGGCCCCGGAAGTGGATTTCTGCACCATTTACTTATTTCTGTAAACCCTAGGTTACTAGTTCTCTATAAATAGGACCTTTTACTATTATTATATTCTCATTCTTTTGATCATATTTGATCTTGGGATCAGGTCTTTGAACCCTTTCTATTGTTTCATGTTATTTGGGAGGCATGCCTAGACCTTGTTCTTATGTATTTTCAATGGTGGAGTTTCTACACACCATAGATTAAGGTGTGGAGCTCCGCTGTTCCTTATGAATCAATGCAATTACTACTGTTTTCTATTCAATTCAAGCTTATTCTAGTTCTAAGATATTCACTTGAACTTTAACCTGGTGGATGTGATGATCCGTGACACTCATCATTATCCTTCCTTATGAACGCATTCCTGACAACCACCTCCGTTTTATCTGCGAGAGCTTGAGTGTGTATCACTTGGCCTCCTGGTTCACGACGCATGGTTGCCTCTCCTGACAACAGAGCTTCCATTCCATGCAATCAAAGTCTTCGTGGTATAAGCTAGAATCACATGGGCAGCATTCTTGAGGTCTGGAAAGTCTAAACCTTGTCTGTGGTATTCCGAGTAGGATCTGGGATGGGATGACTGTGACGAGCTTCAAACTCGCAAGTGCTGGGCACAGTGACAGTGTGCAAAAGGATCAATGGATCTTATTCCGACATGATCAAGAACCGACAGATGATTAGCCATGCGAGAAACCGTAGAAGACCATTTTCACTGAGAGTATGGTTGGTAGCCATTTACAACGGTGATCCACCTACATACAGTTTACCATGGAAAAGAGTATGAATGATTGGATGAAAGCGAGAGGAACATTGAGGCTCAGAGGGAACAAAGCATCTTCATACGCTTATCTGAAATTCCCACCAATGAATTGCATAAGTATTTCTATCCTATTTTATGTTCTATTTCATTCTTTTAGTTATCAAAACCCCATAACCATTTGAATCCGCCTGACTGAGATTTACAAGGTGACCATAGCTTGCTTCAAGCCGACAATCTCCGTGGGATCGACCCTTACTCACGTAAGGTATTACTTGGACGACCCAGTGCACTTGCTGGTCAGTTGTATGATGTTGTGTATCACGATTTTGTGTACCAAGTTTTTGTCGCCATTGCCGGGGATTGTTTGAGTTTGGACAACTGACGGTTCATCTTGTTGCTTAGAGTAGGTATTTTTTCTTTTTATTTTGTTCTTCAGAATTTTTAAGAATGAATTCTAGAGTTTCAGATGATATTTTTATCATCACAGGAGCTAGCTGATTCCCATCAATTTGGCTGTTGTATGTAATGTCCTGCTGAAGCTTGGTTAGCCATGTCTAATATTTTTAGACTGAAGCTTTAGACTAACATTGCATGATTCCTAGAAGTCTTATTAAAAAATTTTTAGTTTCTTATTTTCTTTTTCAAAATAATTTTCGAAAAAATACAAAAAATTCATAAAATAAAAAAATCAAAATTATTTTGTGTTTCTTGTTTGAGTCTAGTGTCAATTTTTAAGTTTGGTGTCAATTGCATGTTTTTATTTTTCTTGCATTTTTCAAAATATATGCATAGTGTCAATTTTTAAGTTGTTCTTGATGATTTTCTTTGTCTGATCTTTAAATTCTCTTGTTTTTTGTCTTTGGTTGTTTCTCGTGTGCATTTTCAAATTGTTAGTGTCTCTAGTATGAAAATTTCTAAGTTTGGTGTCTTGCATGTCTTTTTTTTCTTTTCTTAAAAATTTTCAAAAAAATATGTTCTTTATTTTCATCTTGACATTCAAAGTGTTCTTGTATGCATTGTTTATTTGATCTTAATTTTTCATGATTAGTTTTATTTTGTTGTTTTTCTCTCTCATCATTAAAAATTCAAAAAAAAATTTTCAAGTCAATAAGACAGAGAATTGAAGATTCAGAACATACAGCAAAGGAATCACAGAGAAAAAGCTAGGCGTTCAAAACGCCCAGTAAAGAAGGAATTCTGTCGTTTAAACGCCAGCAAGGGTACCTGGCTAGGCGTTTAACACCCAAAAAGGTAGAAAAGTGGGCATTAAACGCCAGAATGGATACCATTCTGGGCGTTTAACGCCAGGATAGCACCAAGGAGGAAATTTTGTTTTCAAATCATATCTTTTTCAATTTTTCAAGTTTTAAAATTAATTTTTCAAAATCTTATCTTTTTCATATCCTCTCTTATCAATCATATCTTTTTCAAAATCAAATCTTTTTCATTTTTCTTTTAAAATTTTCAAAAATCCTTGCTAACAATTAATGTTATGATTCAAAAATTTAAAGTTTGTTACTTTCTTGTTAAGAAAGGTTCAATATTTGAATTTTAGAATCATATCTTTTAATTTCTTGTTAGTAAAGTCATCAATTTTAAAAATCAAATCTTTTTAAAAATTTGCTTTTCAATCATATCTTTGCAAATATATCTTTTTAAATCAAATCTTTTTCAACCATATCTTTTCAATCATATCTTTTTAAAATCAAATTTTTTCAATCATATCTCTTTTAATTTGATTTCAAACTTTCTTTTTCTAACTTCTTATCTTTTTAAAATTATTTTCAAATCTTTTTCAAGTAATCACTATCCCTTATCTTTTTCGAAAATCACTAACTACTTTTTCAAAAATCTTTTTAATTTTCGAAAACTCCCTCTCTTATCTCTTTCTATTTAAAGACTAACACTTCTCCTCTATTAGCAATTCGGACTTTGTCCCTCTTAATAAGTTCAAATTCTCTACCTCATCCTTCTATTCTTCTTTTCCTCTGACACATCAAGGAATCTCTATACTGTGACATAGAAGATTCTATACTTTTCTGTTTTCTTCTCTTTCATATGAGTAGGAACAAAGATAAAGGCATTCTTGTTAAAGCTGATCCTGAACCTGAAAGGACTCTAAAGAGGAAGCTAAGAGAAGCTAAAGCACAACTCTCTGGAGAGGACCTGACAGAAATTTTCGAAAAAGAAGAAGACATGGCAGCTGAAAATAACAACAATGCCAACAATGCAAGGAAGGTGCTTGGTGACTTTACTGCACCAACTCCTGACTTCTATGGGAGAAGCATCTCTATTCCTGCCATTGGAGCAAACAACATTGAGCTTAAGCCTCAATTAGTTTCTCTGATGCAATAGAATTACAAGTTTCATGGACTTCCATTGGAAGATCCTCATCAGTTCTTGGCTGAATTTTTGCAAATCTGTGACACTGTTAAGACCAATGGAGTTGATCCTGAGGTCTACAGACTCATGCTTTTCCCTTTTGCTGTAAGAGACAGAGCTAGTATATGGTTAAACTCACAACCTAGAGACAGCCTAAACTCTTTGGAAAAAGCTGGTCAATACCTTCTTAGCTAAATTCTTTCCACCTCAAAAGATGAGTAAGCTTAGAGTGGAAGTTCAAACCTTTAAACAGAAGGAAGGTGAATCCCTCTATGAAGCTTGGGAAAGATACAAGCAATTGATCAGAAGGTGTCCTTCTGACATGCTTTCATAATAGAGCATCATAGGTATCTTTTATGATGATCTGTCTGAGTTATCCAAGATGTTATTAGACCATTCTGCAGGTGGATCTATTCATCTGAAGAAAACACCTGCAGAAGCTCAGGAACTCATTGAAATGGTTGCAAATAACCAGTTCATATGCACTTCTGAAAGAAATTCTGTGAAAAATGGGACAACTCAGAAGAAAGGAGTTCTTGAGATTGATACTTTGAATGCCATATTGGCTCAGAACAAATTATTGACTCAGCAAGTCAATATAATTTCTCAGAATCTGACTGGATTGCAAGCTGCATCTGGCAGTGCTAAGGAAGCCTCCTCTGAAGGAGAAGCTTATGACCCTGAGAATCCTGCAATGGAAGAGGTGAATTACATGGGAGAACCCTATGGAAACACCTACAATTCTTCATGGAGGAATCACCCAAATTTCTCATGGAAGGATCAATGGAAGCCTCAACAAGGCTTAAATAATAATAATGGTTGGAGAAATAGGTTTGGCAATAGCAAACCTTTCCCATCATCGTTTCAGCAATAGACAGAGAATTCTAAGCAGAATCGCTCTAGCTTAGCAACCATAGTCTCTGATCTATCTAAGACCACACTAAGTTTCATGAATGAAACAAGATCCTCCATTAGAAATTTGGAGGCACAAGTGGGTCAGCTGAGTAAGAGAGTTACTAAAACTCCTCCTAGCATTCTCCCAAGAAATACAGAAGAAAATCCCAAGAGAGAGTGCAAGGCCATAACCATGACCAACATGGCCGAGCCTGAAGAGAGTGAGGAGGACGTGATTCCAAATGAGAAAAACCTCATGGGATGTCCTCTGAATGAAAAGGAGTTCCCCTTTGAGGAACCAAGGGAATCTGAGGCTCATACAGAGACCATAGAGATTCCATTGAACCTACTTCTGCCATTCATGAGCTCTGATGAGTATTCTTCCTCTGAAGAGGATGAAGACATTACTGAAGAGCAAGTTGCTAAGTACCTTGGAGCAATCATGAAGTTGAAAGACAAGTTATTTGGTAATGAGACTTGGAAGGATGAACCTCCATGCTCATTAAAGAACTAAATGCCTTGGCTCAGCTAAAGATACCTCAAAAGAAACCGGATCCCAGAAGATTCTTAATAACTTGCACCATTGGCACCATGACCTTTGAAAAGGCTTTGTGTGACCTGGGGTCAAGTGTAAACCTCATGCCACTCTCTGTAATGGAGAAACTAGGGATCTTTCAGGTACAAACTGCAAGAATCTCACTGGAGATGACAGACAATTCAAGGAAACAGGCTTATAGACTTGTAGAGGATGTCTTAGTGAAAGTTGAAGGCCTTTACATCCCTGCTGACTTCATAATCCTAGACACTGGGAAGAATAAGGATAAATCCATCATCCTTGGCAGACCCTTCCTAGCCACAACAAAAGATATGATTGATGTTAACAGAGGAGAGTTGGTCCTTCAAGTGAATGAGGACTACCTTGTGTTTAAGGCTCAAGGACCTCCTTCTGTACACATGGAGAATAAGCATGAAAACCTTCTCTCAATACAGAGTCAAACAAAACCCCCACATTCAAATTCTAAGTTTAGTGTTGGGAGGCCCCAACCATGCTCTGAATATCTGTGAAGCTCCATGAGAGCTCACTTTCAAGCTATTGACATTAAAGAAGCACTTATTGGGAGGCAACCCAATTTTTATTTTATCTATGTAAAATTTCCATTGTTATTTTATATTTTCTTTAGGTTGATGATCATGTGGAGTTACAAAAATAACTACGAAAATAAAAGCAAAACTCAAAAACAGCATTAAAAACAGCACATCCTGGAGGAGGCGCTTACTGGCGTTTAAACGCCAGTAAGGGTAGTAGAATGGGGTTAAACTCCCAGTCTGGCACCATTCTGGGCGTTTAACGCTAGAAAAGGACACCAGACTGGCGTTTAATGCCAGAAAAGGGCACCAAGTTGGCATTCAATGCCAGAAAGTGAAGAAAAACTGGTGTTAAATGCCAGAAATGGGCAACAACCTGGCATTTAATTCTAGGATTGGCACTAGGAGGGCGTTTACACACCAAAATGGTACAGGGATGAGAAATCCTTGACACCTCAGGATCTGTGGACCCCACAGGATCCCTACCTACCTTAACTCTCTCTCTCGCTCTCTCTCTCGCTCTCTCTCTCGCTCTCTCTCTCTCTCTCTCTCTCTCTCTCTCTCTCTCTCTCTCTTCTTCACACTTCCCCATACCACCCTTCCCCAAATACCCCTCACCAATCACCTCCATCTCTCTTTCCCATCACCTCTTCACCACTCACATCCACCAACTTTCCCTCCCAAGCCCATCCCTCACACACGGCCACCCATCTCTTCCACTCCAATATAAATCCCTCATCACTCTTTCATTTTCACACCTCATACACACTTTTCCCCTTCTTGGCCGAACCTTCCTTCACCTTCCATCTCCTCCATTTCTTCTTCTCCGTCCCTTCTTTCTTCTTTCGCTCGAGGACGAGCAAACCTTTTAAGTTTGGTGTGGAAAAAGCATTACTTTTTTGTGTTTCCATAACCATTTATGGCACCTAAGGCCGGAGAAACCTCTAGAAAGAGGTAAGGGAAGGCAAAAGCTTCCACCTCCGAGTCATGGGAGATGGAGAGATTCATCTTAAAGGTCCATCAAGACCACTTCTATGAAGTTGTGGCCAAGAAGAAGGTGATCCCTGAGGTCCCTTTCATGCTCAAAAGGAATGAGTATCTGGAGATCCGACATGAGATTCGAAAAGAGGTTGGGAAGTTCTCACCAACCCCATTCAACAAGTCAGAATCTTAATGGTTCAAGAGTTCTATGCTAATGCATGGATCACTAGGAACCATGATCAAAGAATTGGCTCACAATGGTTCGGGGGAAATACTTAGATTTCAGTCCGGAAAATGTAAGGTTGGCATTCAACTTGCCTATGGTGCAAGGAGATGCATGCCCCTACACTAGAAGGGTCAACTTTGATCAAAGGTTGGACCAAGTCCTCATGGACATATGTGTGGAAGGAGCTCAGTGGAAAAGAGACTCCAAAGGCAAGCCGGTTCAATTGAGAAGGCATGACCTTAAACCCATGGCTAGAGGATGGCTGGAATTTATCCAACGCTCTATTATTCCTACTAGCAACCGGTCCGAAGTAACTGTGGATCGGGCTATCATGATCCATAGTATCATGATTGGAGAAGAGGTGAAAGTTCATGAGATCATACCTCTAGAACTATACAAGGTTGCTGACAAGCCTTTTACTTTAGCAAGGTTAGCCTTTCCTCATCTCATCTGTCACCTATGCAATTTAGCTGGAATTGTCATAGAGGAAGACATCCTCATTGAAGAGGACAAGCCCATCACTAAAAAGAGGATGGAGCAAATAAGAGAGCACACTCATTGACCTCAACAAGAGCATGAGGAAGTCCCTCATCAAGAAATCCCTGAGATGCCTCAAGGGATGCAATTTCCTCCACACAACTATTGGGAGCAACTCAACACCTCTTTGGGAGATTTGAGTTCCAATATGGAGCAACTAAGGATGGAGCACCAAGAGCACTCCATTATTCTCCATGAAATTAGAGAGGATCAAATAGCCATGAGGGAAGAGCAACAAAGGCAAGGAAAAGACATAGAGGAGGTCAGGCGTTCCATTGGATCTTCAAGAAGAACTAGCCGCCATCACTAAGGTGGACCCGTTCTTTGATTTCCATGTTCTTATTTTTCTATTTTTCGATTTTTATGCTGTATGTGTTATCTATGTTTGTGTCTTCATTACATGATCATTAGTGTCTAGTGTCTATGCCTTAAATCTATGAATAATTCCATGAATCCTTCACCTCTCTTAAATGAAAAATGTTCCTAATTACAAAAGAAAAAGAAGTACTTGAATTTCAAATTTTATCTTGAAGTTAGTTTAATTATTTTGATGTGGTGGCAATACTTTTTGTTTTTCTGAATGAATGCTTGAATAGTACATATTTTTTATAGTAAAGTTTATGAATGTTAAAATTATTGGCTCTTGAAAGAATGATGAACAAAGAGAATTGTTATTGATAATCTAAAATATCATGAAATTGATTCTTGAAGCAAGAAAAAGCAGTGAAAAAAAAAGAGAAGAGAAAAGAGAGAGGCGAAAAAGAAAAAGAAAGAAAAAGAAAAAGCAAGCAGAAAAAGCCAATAGCCCTTAAAATCAAAAGGCAAGGGTAAAGAGGATCCAAGGCTTTGAGCATTAATGGATAGGAGAGCACAAAGGAATAAAATCCTGGCCTAAGCGGTTAAATCAAGCTGTTCCTAACCATGTGCTTGTGTCATGAAGGTCCAAGTGAAAAACTTGAGACTGAGTGGTTAAAGTCGTGATCCAAAGCAAAAAGAGTGTGCTTAAGAACTCTGGACACCTCTAACTAGGGACTTTAGCAAAGCTGAGTCACAATCTGAAAATGTTCACCCAATTATGTGTCTGTGACATTTAGGTATCCGGTGGTAATACTGGAAGATAAAGTGCTTAGGGTCATGGCCAAGACTCATAAAGTATCTGTGTTCAAGAATCAACATACTGAACTAGGAGAATCAATAACACTATCTAAAATTCTGAGTTCCTACAAACGCCAATCATTCTGAATTTCAAAGGATAAAGTGAGATGTCAAAACTGTTCAGAAGCAAAAAGCCACTAGCCCCACTCATCTAATTGGGACTAAGTTTCATTTATATTATGGGATTCATTGTATATTCTCCTCTTTTTATTCTATTTTGTTTTCATTTGCTTGGGGACAAGCAATAATTTAAGTTTGGTGTTGTGATGAGCAGATGATTTATACGCTTTTTGGCATTGTTTTTAGGTAGTTTTTAGTATGATTTAGTTAGTTTTTAGTATATAATTATTAGTTTTTATGCAAAAATCACATTTCTAGACTTTACTACGAGTTTGTGTATTTTCTGTGATTTCAGGTATTTTCTGGCTGAAATTGAGGGACCTGAGCAAAATTCTGATTCAGAGGCTGAAAAAGGACTCCAGATGCTGTTGGATTCTGACCTTCTTGCACTCGAAGTGGATTTTCTGGAGCTACAGAAGCCCAATTGGCACGCTCTTAATTGCGTTGGAAGGAATACATCTTGGGCTTTCCATCCATGTATAATAGTTCATACTTTGCCCAAGATTTGATGGCCCAAACTTGCATTCCAAGTCAGCAAAAAAATTCTGGCGTAAAACGCCCAAACTGGCATAAAAGCTGGAGTTAAACGCCCAAAGTGGCACCAGAGCTGGCGTTTGAGTCCAAGAGAAGCCTATGCACGTGAAAGCTTCAATGCTCAGTCCTAGCACACACCAAGTGGGCCCCGGAAGTGGATTTTTGCACCATTTACTTATTTCTATAAATCCTAGGTTACTAGTTCTCTATAAATAGGACCTTTTACTATTGTATTCTCATTCTTTTGATCATCTTTGATCTTGGGATCAGGTCTTTGAACCCTTTCTATTGTTTCATGTTATTTTGGAAGCATGGCCCCTCGGCCATGCCTAGACCTTGTTCTTATGTATTTTCAATGGTGGAGTTTCTACACACCATAGATTAAGGTGTGGAGCTCTGCTATTCCTCATGAATCAATGTAATTACTACTGTTTTCTATTCAATTCAAGCTTATTCTTGTTCTAAGATATTCACTCGTACATCAACCTGGTGGATGTGATGATCCGTGACACTCATCACTATCCTCCCTTAAGAACGCGACGATCAGATTTCTATCGGTAAAGAAATTCACAAATATAATTGCGTTGTAAGTATAGTTTCTAAACCAACAGAGAACCTTTCGTACAAAAGTTTTGGTTGTCACTTAAGCAAACCCAATAAAATTTATAACCGAAGTATTTAAACCTCAGGTCGTCTTCTTAAGGAATTGCAGGGAAGTATGATTTATTATTGGTTATGGAAAAAGTATATTTTTGGGTTTTTGAAATAAGGAACAAGTAATTTAAATGACGAGAAAAATAAATTAATTATTAAGAAGATCTCTTGGCAAGGTATGACAACTGGAAATCCTATCCTAGTTATCTTTATCAGATATGATGAGAATTGGATTTTGCTCCCACTTATTTAACCCTTACTAAATAAAGGAAAGTCAAGTGGACTAATTAATTTGATCCCTCAAGTCCTAGTCAATTCCTAAGAAAAGACTAAAGTTATTGGAATTCAAATTAATCACCAAAGAATTCCAATTTTCAATCAACAAGGAGTTTGATAACACAAGTGTCACCGATTACTTAACCAAAGCCAAAAGGAGAAGAAATCTAAATTATTTATATAATAAATAAAAGAAGGCAGTAATTATAATTCTGAAATACCTCAAATTATATTAAATAGAAAATCAAATTGAACATAGGAATCCATAAACCAAATTGGCAACATCAAGTAATCAACTAAGTAATAGAATAATTAAAAGTAGAAGAGAAACTAAAGTAAAGTAAAGGAACATTGAACCTGGAATTGAAAAGACGAAGAAATCCTAATCCTAATCCTAAATCCTAAGAGAGATGAGAGAGCCTCTCTCTCTCTCTCTCTCTCTCTCTCTCTCTCTCTCTCTCTAAAACTACATCTAAAACTAAAATTGTGAATTATGAGCGTTGTGTCTAGTAAATGAATGCATTCCCTCACTTTATAGACTCTAATATGTATTTTCTAGGCCAAAAATTGGGTCAAAAATAGTCCAGAAATTGACCCCAGTGATTTCTGGTTCGTACAGGTAGCTTCAAAGTCATAAGGAAGCGTCATCCACGCGTTAGCGTGGATTGGGTTTTTGCCAGGTCACGTGTCCGTGTGATCCATGCATCGTGTCACCTGGCTTTGGGGAAGCTATGGCAAATTATATATCGTTGCGAAGCCCCAGACGTTAGCTTTTTAATGCAACTGAAACCGCGTCATTTGGACCTCGGTAGCTCAAGTTATGACCATTTGAGTGCAAAGAGGTTAGGCTGGTCAGCTATGTAGTTCCTTCAATTTCTTGTATTCCTTCCACTTTTGCATGCTTACTTTCCGTTCTCCAAGCCATTCCTACCCTGTAACCCCTGAAATCACTTAACACACATATCACGGCATCGAATGGTAATAAGAGATGATTAAAATACAAAAATTAAAGACTTTAGGAAGCAAGTTTTCAACCATAGATCAAGACTAGGAAGGAGTTGTAAAGTCATGCAAATCATATGAATAAGTGGGTAAAGAGTTGATAAAAACCATTCAATAGAGCACAAGATTAATCATAAAATAATGGTTTATCAACCTCCCCACACTTAAACATTAGCATGTCCTCATGCTAAGCTCAAGATAACTATAAAGAATGAATGGGGAAGTAAGAATGTATGAAATGCATTCTATTCTATATGAATGCAACTACATGTAAAAATGATTCTACCTACTTGGTAAAAAGTAAATAAATCTTTCAAGAACAAATATGAACTAGAGTTCACTAATTCAAATCACAAAATAAAGTACAAGTAAACTTGCAGAAGAAAATAGCTCATGAAAGCCGGGAACAAAGAATCGAGCATCGAACCCTCACTAGAAGTGTATGCACTCTAATCGCTCAGGTGTTTAAGGTACGATCTCTCAATTCTCTACTAATCTTGCTTTCTAAGACTTGCTCTTCATCTAACAATCAACAAAGAATTAATGCACAGATACACATATCAAGAGGTCTTTTAAGGGTTGTAATGGGGTTAGGGTCAATGTAGAATTGTATTTGGCCAAGTGGACTAAAATCCGAATCCTTAGTTAACCTAAACTTTTCCCACCTAACTTAAGACAATCCATGTAATCACAATACAAAACCTAACTATCCATTAACCATGTTTTCCACATATTCATGCATCCGAATTTGAGTACAACTCATATGCATTGCTTTCACCATTTACTTTGGGGCATTTTGTCCCCTTTTTATTATTTGCTCTTTTTTTTCTTTTCTTTTTCTCTTTTTTTCTTTTTATTTTATTTTATTTTATTTTATTTTATTTTATTTTAATTTTCTCAATGCATATGATTAAATTATTGAATGCATGAACATGTCCTAAATATTTCTTTCACATTTTCATAAAGATATACAACACCCAATTCTTAAACCAAACGTTTCCAAACCCACTTTTTCCCATACTTAATTCGTGAACACTCTCACTAGTCTAAGCTAACCAAGGATTCAAATTAGGGACATTATTATTTTTCGCTTAGAGTTAATGATGTTCTAAAATAAAGAACAAATGGGGTAAAATAGGCTCAAATTTGGTTTACAAAGGATAATGAAAGGGTAAGGCCATATGGGTATGTAAGCTTAATGAAACAAGGCCTCAATCACATAAGTGCATGCATACATTAAACAATGGAAATATAGAATTAAGCAAGACAAAGATCACAATTATAGAGGAAAAAACACACATCAAAATAAAATATTGGTTGATAAAATACAACCAATCAAATAGGCTCAAAATCTTACTGGTTTTGTGTGTTCGAGCTCTAAACCACGTTCCAAAATAATATTTCTTCAAACAAATTTCTCAAAAATTTTAACTCAAATTAGTGAAATGCTATAAAATATTTTCTTTTGAAAAGGAAAATATTACTTCAACCAAGTGGTAAAATATGCACAAAATCAAACAAACATGCAAATTCAACAACTAATTTAACAATGAAAATTAAGCATTGGTCTTAAAATATGAAGTAACTAACCCATGGAAGTCGGTATCGACCTCCCCACACTTAAAGATTGCACCGTCCTCGGTGCATGCTAAGATGTGCAGGTGGACGGGCTGCTTCAACTGACACTTTTCTCCAGAGATTGTGTAGATGGACTTGTCTGTTGCCCCATATAGAAGTTTCTCCCTTTTTCCTTCGTCGGTGGCCAGCCTGAAAGAAGAGAAAAAAAATAGGAACCCAGAAACAAAGATAGAAAACAAATAAAATATGGGTGTTAATGCCAAATAATAAGGATCTCAATTACATGGTAGCAACAACATGCAAGAGAAAAAACAGTAGAAGCACATGGCAAATCAAGAGTGCAAAAATTTGCAACAATGGGGGAAGAGTGTGGGCAATGAAAGATAGTATAAGCTCATGTCAATACAAAAGGAATACAAGGATTAGAAAAGATTGACATTGACAGGAAAATAATATCACTCAACATTGTAAAACAAGTCACTAAGCACCAAAATAATACCAGAAAAGATACAACAGTTGAATAAGAAAATTTAACACCAATGGAAAAATAATAAATTTAGAAAAGAAAATAAAAATATGCACGAAATTAAAATGCAATGAATGAATGTATGCAAATTAAGGAAAATAGAATGAAAGTGAAGAAGGATGAGAAGTTAATGGGATGAAGAAGAAGTAAGTAAGGAAGGAGGAAGGAAGAAAGAAGGAACAAGAGAGAATTAAAAGGGGAGAAGAGAGAAATAGGATTGGGGAAAAGATAAGATATCTGGTGCTGATGACTACTGTGCGTCGCATGTGACGCGGACGCGTGGATCACGCATTCGCATGGTATCCAAAATCTTCAAGTGACGTGGACGCGTCAGTCACGCGGACGCGTGACTTGATTTGCGCTAGTGGCGTGAGAGCAGCCGCGCGCTCATGCAATTCTCTGTCTCAAACGCCTATTTGCCAAAATTTAATGTGATGCGTGCGCGTGGCTGACGCGATCGCGTGAATGGCCATACTTTGAATAATGATGCGGACGCATGGGGCACGCGTTCGCATGGTAGGGCTTGTGCTTTTAGCACGATTCCAGCCCCACTCCATCCTAACTCTCTGCCATGCACCCCTTTACGTCGATTTTGCGGGTCACGCGTGCGCGTGGGTGACGCGCACGCGTGGAGGGCTAGATTTGCAACCGACGCAGACGCTTAGGGACGCGTTCACGTGCATGTGTTGGTGCCAAAGGCGCGCTTCCAGCCATGCTCCCGCGTGACTTTTTGTTCAAATCCCCTATTTTGCTAATTCTCCTTTGACGCGGACGCATCAGCGACGCGGTCGCGTGCTTCACCTTTTTTTTATACTGAATGCGAAAATGCAGAATGCAGATGACTATGCAGAAATTATGAATGAACACGAATAGAAATAAAATAAAATAAAACTAAGAACAAAAAGGAAAGAATATACCGTGGTGGGTTGTCTCCCACCTAGCACTTTTAATTAAAGTGCTTAAGTTGGACATTTGGTGAGTCCCTTGTCATGGTGGCTTGTGCTTGTACTGATCCTTGAATCCCCACCAATGTTTGTAATTCCAATGGCCTCCGGGATCCCAAACTAGGTGCACACAGCCGTCAAGCAATCTAAAGTAAGTGACAAGGCCCCAAGAGCGTTGATTGCTAGAATGAATTCCAGGGTCCCAAACCTTGCTTTTGCACCCGTCTTCTTGTTTATTATCATGATTCCATCTGGGTGGCACGCAATTGAAATTCTTACTAAGGCATCCAAACAGCTTCCTAGACCCATTCAATTGAGCTTTACACCAAACCTTGCATTTCAACTTGGAGCATACAACCATGTTGAATCTTGCTTGACAACTCCAACCAGTAACCATCTTCCTCTTGCTCTTAATGCCACAAAGAGTTCTAAGTTGACCATCTGTCTCTAGAAGCCCATATTCAAGTGGGAAAGTAAAGGTTAAGGATAAGAATTTTACCCACTTGAATGTTGTATTGGATGGTAATGGCTTTGGGAGAGGTGTTTCTAATGATCTTGCAAGCTCCACTCCCTTGTGCTCTTCTTTGACATCTTCCACCTCTTTGCAAGCTTCTTCAATATCAACGTCTTCCTCTTGGTAGCTTTCTTCTAATTCGATTTCTTCTTCATTGTTCATAAAGAGCATGGGAGGTTGTGCTTTTTCTTCTTTAAACTCTATATCAAGTCCAATGGGAGAGGATTCAAATGTAGATAAGAATTTATCAATGATTGAATCCATCTCTTGATCATCCCCTTCAAAGTCTTCAACCATGATATGCCTTGGAGGTTGTACACCCTCCTCAACATCAATTTCAAACGTCTTTGAAGGAGGCTCTATAACTTGACTTTTCCATGGAGGTTCAGCATCTCCTAAGTCTTCAACCACTTCTTCCTCTTCAATGATTACGGCTTCCTCCAATTGTTCCAGTACAAAGTCATGCTCCTTACTGTCCATCGGAGTTTCTAGTATCTCCTTCATGCTACGTTCTTTGTTAGATTGCCCACATGAAGCCATGGGGGTTCCTTGAGTATCCGAACGTCGGGAAGGTAATCGATTTATCGCTTGATCCAGTTGGCGAAGGGTTGCATGAAGTTTTTCCACTATTTTTTTGAGACACTCCCTTGATTCTTGGGTTGATGGATATGGACATGATGCATAGGGAAGTGGTGGTTCTTGGAAGTAATTGGGTTGGAATTGGGATGGCTCCATATATGGTTCATACGGTTCATAGGGTGGTTGGTATGGTGGATATGGGTTAGGGTCATATGGAGGTGAATGGTGAAAAGGGGCTTGTGAGTGTGGTGGTTCAAAGATATGCTGAGGAGGGGGTTCATAGGCGTATGGTGGTGGTTGTTGATAATCAAAAGAGTGCTCACCATAGCCGTCATCTTGGTATGCCTCTTGGAAGGGCTCTTGGTTATAGTATGTTGGTGGAGGTTGTTGCCAAGAGGGTTGATCAAATCCTTATGGCTCCTCCCATCTTTGGTTGTCCCATCTTTGAAGCATGTTCTCATTGTAATCTCCTCTCCCTGCAACATAATTATAACCAGACTCATAGCCAAAGTTGTGAGAGTTCATGATAGCTAAAGTAAATAAAAAACTAATAAAAATTAATGAAAATAAACTCCTAAAACTAGAAACACTGACAACAATATAAGATAAAGATTTGAAAAAGGTTTACATTTTGAAAAGGTTTGATTTTTAAAATTTTAAATTTAAATTATGAAATTTGAATTTTGAATTTTGGAATTTAAATATTGAAATTTGAAATTTGATTTTGAAATAAGATAAGATAAGATTTTGAAAAAGATATGATTTTTGAAAAAGATTTGAATTTTGAAATTTTAAACTAAGATAAGATAAGATAAAAATTTTAAAATAAAAATCTGAATTTTTTTTGTAATTTTCGAAAAAAATCAATTAAAATAAAGAGAAAAGATATTTTTGAGATTAATGAGGAAAGAGAAAAACAATAAAATGACACTAAACTTAGAATTTTTAGATCAAAGCAAAGAAAACAAACAAGAAAAATATTTACAATAACCAATAATAAGGCACACGTTTACAATTCCCCGGCAACGGCGCCATTTTGACGATCAGATTTCTATCGGTAAAGAAATTCACAAATATAATCGCGTTGTAAGTATAGTTTCTAAACCAACAGAGATCCTTTCGTACAAAAGTTTTGGTTGTCACTTAAGCAAACCCAATAAAATTTATAACCGAAATATTTAAACCTCGGGTCATCTTCTCAAGGAATTGCAGGGAAGTATGATTTATTATTGGTTATGAAAAAGTATATTTTTGGGTTTTTGAAATAAGGAACAAGTAATTTAAATGACGAGAAATATAAATTAATAATTAAGAAATTAATAATTAAGAAGATCTCTTGGCAAGGTATGACAACTGAAAATTCTATCCTAGTTATCCTTATCAGATATGATGAGAATTGGATTTTGCTCCTACTTAGTTAACCCTTACTAAATAAAGGAAAGTCAAGTGGACTAATTAATTTGATCCCTCAAGTCCTAGTCAATTCCTAAGAAAATACTAGAGTTATTGGAATTCAAATTAATCAGCAAAGAATTCTAATTTTCAATCAACAAGGAGTTTGATAACTCAAGTGTCATCGATTACTTAACCAAAGCCAAAAAGAGAAGAAATCTAAATTATTTATATAATAAATAAAAGAAGGCAGCAATCATAATTATGAAATACCTCAAATTATATTAAATAGAAAATCAAATTGAACATAGGAATCCATAAACCAAATTGACAACATCAAGTAATCAACTAAGTAATAGAATAATTAAAAGTAGAAGAGAAACTAAAGTAAAGTAAAGGAACGTTGAACCTAGAATTGAAAAGACAAAGAAATCCTAATCCTAATCCTAAATCCTAAGAGAGAGGAGAGAGCATCTCTCTCTCTCTAAAACTACATCTAAACACTAAAATTGTGAATTATGAGCGTTATGTCTAGTGAATGAATGCATTCCCTCACTTTATAGCCTCTAATCTGTGTTTTATGGGCCGAAAACTTGGTCAAAAACAGCCCAGAAATCGCACCCATTGATTTCTGGTTCGTACAGGTCGCTGTAAAGTCACGCGTTAGCGTGGATTGGGTTTTTGCCAGGTCACGCGTCCGCGTGATCCACGCGTTCGCGTCACTTGGCTTTGGAGCAGCTATGAAAAATTATATAGTTACGAAGCCCCAGACGTTAGCTTTCCAACGCAACTGAATTTGCATCATTTGGACTTCTGTAGCTCAAGTTATGACCGTTTGAGTGCGAAGAGGTCAGGCTGGACAGCTTTGCAGTTCCTTCAATTTCTTGTATTCATTCCACTTTTGCATGCTTCCTTTTCGTTCTCCAAGCCATTCCTGTCCTGTAATCCCTGAAATCAATTAACACACATATCACGGCATCAAATGGTAATAAGAGATGATTAAAATACACAAGTTAAAGACTCTAGAAAGCAAGTTTTCAACCGTAGATCAAGACTAGGAAGGAGTTGTAAAGCCATGCAAATCATATGAATAAGTGGGTTAAGGGTTGATAAAAACCATTCAATTGAGCACAAGATAAATCATAAAATAATGGTTTATCAGAACGCGTGCCTGACAACCACCTCCGTTCTATCTGCACGAGCTTGAGTGTGTATCACTTGGCCTCCTGGTTCACGACGCATGGTTGCCTCTCCTAACAACAGAGCTTCCATTCCGTGCAATCAGAGTCTTCGTGGTATAAGCTAGAATTACATGGGCAGCATTTTTGAGGTCCAGAAAGTCTAAACCTTGTCTGTAGTATTCCGAGTAGGATCTAGGATGGGATGAATGTGACGAGCTTCAATCTCGCGAGTGTTGGAAGCAGTGACAGTGTGCAAAAGGATCAATGGATCTTATTCCGACATGATTGAGAACTGACAGATGATTAGCCATGCGGAAAACCGTAGAGGACCATTTTCACTAAGAGGATAGATGGTAGCCATTGACAACGGTGATCCACCTACATACAGCTTGCCATGGAAAGGAGTATGAATGATTGGATGAAGGCAATAGGAACGTAGAGACTCAGAGGGAACAAAGCATCTTCAAACGCTTATATGAAATTCCCACCAATGAATTGCATAAGTATTTCTATCCTATTTTATGTTCTATTTTGTTCTTTTAGTTATCAAAACCCCATAACCATTTGAATCCGCCTGACTGAGATTTACAAGGTGACCATAGCTTGCTTCAAGCTGACAATATCCGTGGGATCGACCCTTACTCACGTAAGGTATTACTTGGACGACCCAGTGTACTTGCTGGTCAGCTGCATGAAGTTGTGTATCACGATTTCGTGTACCAATATCTGTTCTCAGCTTTGTCAACTTTTGAGGTGGGAAGAGTTTGGTTAGGAACTTGCTCACCAAATCCTCTCAGATTTTTATACTCTCCTTAGATTGAGTTTCGAGCCATTGTTTAGCCCGGTCCCTTATAGAGAATGCGAACAACAATGGTCGGTAAACCTCAGCAAGGACTCCATTAGTCTTGACTGTATCGCAAATTCAGAGGAAGTTAGAGATATGTTGGTTAGGATCCTCTTGAGAACTTCTACCAAAATGACAATTTTGTTGAATCAAAGTGATGAGTTGGAGCTTCAAATCAAAGTTATTAGGATTCACAGTAGGAGTGACAATATTACTACCATAATGCCTAGGATTTGGAGTAGTGAAGGATCCAAGAGTCCTCCTAATTTTCTAGTCATTTAGGACATTAGGGGCAATAACATTGTTGTTGTTGTTAGCTGCCATATTGAATTCAGACTCTTTTTCATTTCCTCTTCAATCTCTTCTTCAGCTTTCTGGTCTCTAGCTTGATTTCTTTGCCTCTAAAGACTCCTTTCAATTTTAGGATCAAATTGAAGAGGTTCTTTATCCTTATTGTTTTGCATAAACACACACACAGAAAATAAGGAAATTGGAATTTCCTACGTCAAAGCGAAGAGAATCCCCAATAAGGTAACCAGCAAAAATTAAATAACAAGAAAAGAAAGGGTCTAGTCTAGGTAATCAATTGATTAGTTTGTTGTTGATCTCAACTAATCCCAGCAACGGCGACAAAAATTTGATGCAAATTTTATCAAAACACAAATGATTGGTAAGTGCACCGAGTCATACCAAGTAATACCACGGGGTGAGTTATCAATTCCACGAGGATTAACAAACTAAGAAAACAATAGTCAATTGATTATTCTAGTCAGACAATCAGAAAATAGAGTTTCAAGGTCTATTTGTATAAAAATAAGGAATAAAATAAAAGCAAGTCGTAAATAATCGAGAAAGTAATATGATTCAAAAGGGTTAAGGTTTCAAAGATGTTGAGACTCCGGAAAAATGTTTTTCACTCTTCACCTTGATTATGCAAAAATGTATCTATGGAAACTCATAAATAATCAAACTCCAATTCCTTGGTAATTCAATTTCTCTAATCTTAATCAATTATCAATTTCTTGATTAATCAATTGTGACAAGAGGTTAAGAACGTTCACTAATTTAAAAACCATACAATTCTTAAGCAAACTTGGTTGATTCAATGTCACTTATCCAATCCAAGTTCAAAGCCTAACAATCATGAGAGGAAGTTTTCAAGCTTAATGCAATTAATTAACTTTTCCAAGATATTAAGAGAATTCAAGTCAAAAGAGAATTATTTCCAACACATTCAAATACTTTAAATGAAGAACGAAAACTCTTTCTTAAGAAAACATCAATGCATTACTCAAAGTAAAAAAGCTATAACACTATTCCATAGGACTCAACAGAGCTCCTATGCTAAACTTCAAAATCCAAGACACAGAATGAAAAACTGCAAAAAGGTCTTGAAAATAGTTTTTAGGTTTTTTTATACTCAAACCTAAAAACAAAACCTAAAAATTAAATGTAAACTTAATTAAAACAAGACCTAATCAAATCTTTCGCAATTAATCTTCAATTCTGTTAGTGATTCAGATCCATGATGTGATTGATTCAATCCTTGACTTAGTGCTTTAATATGGGATTGAGGAGAGCTATTTTTTAGCACGTTGTTTTGGGCCTTTGGGGTGTGTGGCACTCCCACTTACTGGCATGTTGCATGCTACTAATTTTTGCACCACTAGAGCCATCATTTTGGGTGTGTGGCACACCCAGGGGCTGGGGTGTTGCACGCCCATTTTGTCTTGAATTTCTCTTTCGAAGGTGTGTCATTTTGGCATGCCTCTTAAGCTGGGCGTGTTGCACGCCACTTTTTATCTTCACTTTGAGGCCTCTTTCTTAGGCGTGTGGGACGCCCAATCGCAGTGTGTTGCACGCCCTCTTTGCTGCCTTGAATTTGAGCCTCGGGAAAATTGGTCCAGCGTGCCATGCACTTGCCTTGGTTGGCACGACAGCTTCTTGAATTTTCTTGAATCCCCTTTTTTAGTGGGCATGTGACACACCACTTCCTTAGAGTGTTACACGCCAAGGCCACAAACCACCCTTGGGAGTCACTTTTGGGCGTGTGGCATGCCCATGCTTGGCATGTTGCATGCCCTCTTTGTGTGTGAGAAAGTCACCATCGAAGGCATGTCAAAATGACATGCCTCTTGTCCTAGGAGTATGGCACGTTGATAAACCCCATTTTTAGGGTTTATCTTGTGATAAATTTAGAGCATTTTGTTAACCTTTTCTCACATTTATTCAATAAAATAGTATAGTTTCATGATTGTCCCTTAATTTGTGCTTAAATGTGAAAACATGCTTTTAGACCCTTGATTTGATAATTTTAATCTTCTTTTGATTCCACTAGATGCCTTGATGTGTTTGCTAGTGATTTCAGATTGAAAAGGGCTAGGAATGGATCAAAGGAGTGAAGAGAAAGCATGCAAAGTGGAGAAATCATGAAAAGCCAAAGATTTGGGATACGCCCATGGACGCGCACGCGCACTAGACGTATACACGTGGATTGTAAAAACCCCATGGACGCGCACGCGTGCTGTACGAGTACGCGTCGGTGTTGGCACATGATTTTTAAGTGAAATCATGCCTAGCGAATTCACAGAAGCTCTGGGACCCAGTTTAGAACCAACTTTGGCGCCAAAATGCTTAAAAGGACCAAGGATTGAAGGGAAAAGGGGGATTCCATCATTTTACACACATTATGATTTTAGATCTAGTTTTAGAGTTAGTTTTCTAGAGAGAGAAGCTCTCTCTTCTCTCTAGAATTAGGATTAGGTGTAGGTTAGAATGTCTTAGATCTAGATTTTAATCCTTGCTTTCATCTACTTCTACCTTTCAATTCTACAGTTCTACATCTTATTCTTCTATTCTCTTGTGTAATTTCCTCTATTTTGTTTCCATACTTTGTAGTTGATTTACTCTTGTTCCTTTCATTTTCTTTTAATGCAATTTGAGGTAATTCATGTTAATTGTGATTTCTTTGATTGTTGTTGTTAGTTCTTTGCAATTAATTGTTGTTAGAATTCATTCTTGTTGTCAATTTACCATGCTTCCCTTTTATGCCTTCCAAGTGTTTGATAAAATGCTTGGAAGGATGTTAGAGCAGAATTTTATGTTCTTGGCTTGAGATGGTAACTTAGGAACTCTTGAGTTACTAATGTCCAAGTGATTGATGATTGGTAGCCATTGACTCTAGCTCTCATTAATTCAATTAGTGAATAACTAGGACTGATGGACTTGGATTGATATAGCACATTTGACTCTCCTTTACTAGTTAGAGGATGATTTAATGGGATTGATCCTTGCAATTATCATATTGTGGTTAGTGATAGGGATAGAGATCCTTCACTACTAAACCTTTCCAAGACTACTTTATCATTTGATTTTCATTGCAATTAACTTTTCTTAACTCTCATCCAAAACCCCAAAACATACAACTCATAACCAATAACAAGAACACTACCCTGCAATTCCTTTGAGAGACAACCCGAGGTTTGAATACTTCGGTTATTAGAATTATTAGGGGTTTGTACTTGTGACAAACAAAATTTTTGTATGAAAGGATTATTGTTGGTTTAGAAACTATACTTACAACGAGATTTCATTAGTGAAATTCTTTACCACACAAAAATCCGATCATGACACATCACCAAAAAGTAGCCCTGGAGGGTGAGTTAATGGGTGTGTGGCACGCCCATATATCTGGCGTGTTACATGCCCAGTTTGAGCTGAAATTTGGTCATCTGAATTCCTAGCCCAACATGCCATGCCTTTACACTGGTGTGTGGCATGCCCAATCCTCTAGTTTGGCTTCCTGGGCATGTGCAACACGCCCCCAATCTGGCGTGTTACACACTAGTTCTCTACCTCCTGAAGGATGATTTCCTTGTTACTTTTCTTTGCTTGTGCTTTGCTTCTCTTTTGGTATTATTCTCCTATAATTAACAAGAATCAATGAACTCAAAGTACTAATAGAATAATCCTAAAAATCAAATAATAACCAAGAAAAAAGTCATCAATTTTCTCCAAGAATTACCAAAGAAAAGTACTTAAGATGCTCTTGCATCATTGAACCATTTGATCGCGGGACCAGCAAGTGTTATAGGAAAAGCTTGGCAACGCACCGCATCAGAGACCTCTTCTAAGTGCATCTGGGATTCGAATGCAGTTAGGTGTTCTTGGAGGTCCTTGGTCCCATTATATCGCATGTTTGTTGGCTTATCAAAGTACTTCGGTAGGCAAACCTGGAAGACCCTACTGAAAAAGGAGTGGCCCCCATGACCATAGGCTCATCATGCTATCTCCTTTTTCCTGTTAGAGACCTTTCGTGTCCCCGACCTTGGCGAGCACGCCATTCGTTACTTGGGGAATGCGAGCTACTGTTGTAAGAGTAATTCGAATTAGTTCTACCTCATCGTCTTTTGGTTTGCCATTCTGACGAGCCGATGCAATAATGTTCTTGGGGTTGTGTTCCCAAATGCCCCTCAAAACTCGGCTAATAGTGATCCCTGGCTCGACTTCTCTCTCGAGGTTTTGTAACCGATGACATAACTCCTAGATGATCCAGGAATTATCAGACCCCGTCCTACCGAAGGGTCATGAGCCAGTTTTTGGGTTTGGATTTTGGCTATTCCGGGGGGTTATATACGTTGTAATTTTCCAAGAAATTTTGGTTGTCTCCTGGCCCAAAATCCATTGGACTTTCCTATCAGCAGATCCCCTACAGACAACGTCAATGTTTAGGAGTGACCTAGAATGACAGGATCTGTGACCTGATAAGTTTGTCGAGCTTCACAGCTTTCGGGTCTTTGATTGAATGGAGGAGAGGGACCTGAAAAGGCACTCAAACGCCCAAGTCAGAATTGATCTTAGAGGTTGAGGTTTAGGGGTTTTTGTGTGACTTACCTAAGGGGGAGTCTGAGGAGCCCTTTATGTGGGTGTTCTTCCAATCCTAGGGATCATCTAAAGGGGGAAATATATGATTTGTATCTGAGTGATTGACGGAGGACAGACCGGATGGTCCTGGATACTTGGGTTGTTGGAGCCAAGTTAGGCCTGAGGTCTAGATATCTGTCAGGCCACTAAGACTAGAGCCAGAGTCCGTAACATATATGCTTCCCAATATTTTATTATCATTCTCTGTACAAACAAAAATTGAGGGAGGACCATATGCACAATGATCCTTCTAATATTTATATAAATATTAGACTTTTTAATTATATTATTTTCTTTCATTTATTATTCTTAATCACTTTTAATACAAAAAAATAAAAATAATGTATATATACTAACAATTATCATTAAAACTAACTATTATATATATATATATATACGAATCATAGTTGTTAGAACCAAACCAGTGATCGAATCGGTCAAGCTATTGGTTTACTGGTTTATTGGTTCAACTGATAAATTATTGGTTGAATTAGTAAAATCGATCTCACGTGAATAAAAAACATAAAATAGTCAAAAACTTAAAATTAAAATTTGAAATACATATCTTGACTAACAATTTATGAAGATTCAAGTCTCAAATTCTAAATAGTTTATAAAAAATCAAGTCTCAAATTTTAAAAATAACTAATACAAAGATAAACATAAAATTGATCAGTATTACTACAACAATATCTTAATTTGACACGATAAGAATATAAAAAAATATTCAATCATCTAAAAAATCCCAAACATAACCTAAGGACAACTCACTCAATACATAGATGAGGAATCAAACTAAAATTCTTGAATGACTAGTTGCTTCAGCAAGCATAATATGCATTTTCATCTGACCAATTTCATTTTTCATTCCAAATTTGACTAAATCAAACATTGATTACACCTCACTATATTCAATATCATTCTCCCCCAACATTGCTTAGAACAAAGAATCAAGTCTCACTACAAAAAAAAGTAATATTTGTAACAAAAAAAATTGTTACAAAAAATCAAAATTTTGAAACAAAAAGATTTTATAACAAAAAACGGGTTGTTGCAATATATCCCGTTACAAAAATTTTTTATTTAAAGCGTTATTTAAAAGCAAATCTAATTAAGAATAATATTTTATTTCAATTTATTTCGGAAAGAGTCTTGTTTTCAATTTAATTTATTAAGAAAAGTATAATATTTTAAATTCAATCTATTGAAAAGGAATTTTGCTTTAAGTTATGATTTGAGTTCAGTTTGATAAAAAAGAAAAGAAGAAGAACAAAAAATAAAGGAAAGAGAGATAATTAAAAGAATCTCTACCACAGGAGAGTAGAGAACAAAGATTAAAAGAATATATTAACTAAAATGATCTGTGCCACAAAAGAGCAGAGAGCAGTGATTGAAAATATTTTAATGAATGTCTACCACAGTAGAGCAGATAGAAAAGAAAAGATTAATTAATGGAATCTCTGCCACAGGAGAGCAGAGAACAAAGATTAAAAAGAAATTGAGTGCTGTTTGGGCCTTAGTGCCAAATGTCTAGTGAGGACGGTGATGCGTAACGCTCACTTGATACTATAAGGACGACTCAGTAGGGACGGCGATGCGTAATGCTTATTGGAGACCGTAAGGAAGGTTCCCCCATGAGAACGTCGATAAATAACGTTCATGGAGGGGATATTCACTGAGATAAGGACGGCGGTACGAAACGCTTATCTCAGGATCACTGTCGAGAATCGGGCAACAAACCGACAGATGAGTTCATGGTCTGCTTAGGACAAACATGCATCATAATGTTTGTGCAAATGCATTTGGTTATGTTTGCTTGTATTACTTCTTTGTGATTGTGCTGTTTATCTTACTACGACTTATTTGTATGTTGAACTGAATCTCTTGCTTGTACCATTAGTTTGAGAACGTGTTAGGTGATTAGGAGTTGACGTACTGATTGAGAATTGATTATGTGGCTAAGAGATGGTTAATGTGACTAATTTTGTGATTAAAATTTGTTTGAGCTTAGAAATTTAAAGAAAAGTAATTAGTTAACTAAAGTAAAACTAAAAGTATTTTCAGGGATTTAATAAAAATAATTTTATTAAGTAAAGCTAATTATTTGCTTTTTATTTCATTATTTTTATGGCATTTCTATTCCCTACTGAGAACGTATGGTTTGTTTTCACCCCAAAATCTTCCACCCTTAAATAGTAAATAAGGAAAGCAGGTTAGTAACGCCTTACTTTTGGTACGATCATGACGTACTGGAAGATAGGTCGTTACAATATGGTATCAGAGCAATTCGTTCTTGTTAGAACCTTATGAATGGACTGACTATGCTTCACTGCATGCTCTGAGTGTCTGTCATGCAATAGGACTTGTCCTAATGACAAGGGGTTTGTGTTTCAGATGCATGACTGTCTATCGATTAATGCTGTCAGTTGACCATTGCATTCTTTATGGTATTAGGTCTGGCCAACTTAATACTATGATTTTTGTATACGAAAACACTAATGGATTATTATAGACGAAATAGAAATAATAGGTTGTGCAAATCACGGGATTTGGGAATGTTTCGACGTATACTCTTTATTCGTGCTATGTGACATGGTGTCATCTCTTCTTTTATTATTTTCATTGAAATTCTTTGTTCTAGATTCCCTCTAAAAAATGTGATTTGATTACTCCTTTCAACCACACCTTATCGTTCATATGTTTCTTTGCCTGATTGTGATCCTATCTGTTCACTTGAATCTTTTCGAATATTCATTCTTGGCATTGCTTGTATCATTCTTCGTGAATCATGTTTTCTTTTAGTAGAGTCTGAACTTAGTTTATTATATCAATTTTCGAGGACAAAAAAATTTATAAGTGGAGTAGGATGTAAGATTCCGAATTTTTGAAAATTGAATAATTAGCTATTTATGAACTAATATATTATATTAAGATGTAATTTTTAAGAAAATTATTTTTAACAAAAATAATTAAATAAAATTTTATGATTATTGAAATTTAAGTGAATTATTATTTATTCTATTAAATTTGAATTATTTATAAAAAAATAATTTAATAAAACAAAAATTAAATTGATTATTATTATTATTATTATTATTATTATTATTATTATTATTATTATTATTATTAAGGCTAATTAAGGAAGTAGTAATGAAAGCAAGCCAACGTGGTTTGAGGTAAGTATATATATACATATGGCACCAATTTACTTCCTATATTAATCATTATTATCAACATTTTTTCTTCCCTTATGAATCACCCAAACCATAAACAAAATGAAAGAGAAATCCCGTGAGAGAGAAAAGAAATGTCTCCATGGAACCGTGATCTTCAAACTTAGATTTCTTGTGTCCTTAACTCCAATAAAAAATTTAATTTGGTAAAAGTATTATATTCTCTTCCTCTACACATTGACATTATTTTTGTTTGGTGGAAGCAGACAATAACATAGCTCCTTTTCTCCTTGAATTTGGCCAATTAAAATTTTAGGAGGCACAGACGATTTCTAACGTTTTCTTCTTTAGCAGCTTGGTCAAGAAGCTTTTCTAGAGCTTCCGTTGTTTTGGTTGCGTAAGAAGGTAGGGGGTTTTATTTTAAAATTAACCGTTTTCAATTTAACAATTTCCAAAAGTATAGTAAATAATTGCAAATATGTTAGTAATTATAATGTCATTGAGTTTGGATTTCTTTGCTGTGGATGATTAGCTATGATTTTGATTGAGTTTTTGGTTGAGAAAGTGAATGGTAATTGATTTTGGTATCACTATATAAATGATTTTTGTAACACCCTACCATACAAAAATTTACACCTAGGATGTAAAACAAAGGTGGCGACGCACTACGACCTCTAAAAGAAAAATATATTTATATAATATAGCAAAATGATTTATAGCTAGGAGCCTTTGAAGAAAGGGTAAGCCAAAAATCGTAACAATAAAAAGCGCAATACTCAAGAAACGTGATTACTTGCGTTTGAAGAAAACTAAGGTTTAAAAGCATAACTAAATAGAAAGAGGAAATAGGCGGTCAACAGTACAAAATAACAAGCTCCTAATATAAAGGTAAACCCTAATTCTCCATAAAGCTCTAAGCGGTGCAAAATAGAGCAGCTGTTTGGAAAGTTAAGTATATATATAAACATAAACTATTCATTTAAAGAAAACCCAGAAATAGCTCCGCTTCAGAAGTCTAGACGTCTACTGAGGAGTCTCTCGACCTGCATTTGAAAAATAACAACACAGTATGGAGTGAGAACCGGGGGGTTTCTCAGCATGGTAAAGGTGCCACACATATAATATATAAGGTCCTAGGAAGATACGTTTAAAGAGAAAAAATGATTTCAAGACAGTGATTATCGTTCGTCCTATGAGTCTTTTAGAAACCAATGGCTAATCATCCAAATCCTTTTCAAAGAAACAATATTTAATTTTTTCAGAAATCCAAAACCTTTCTTTTCTTATAAGAAAATCTTAATCTTATAAGAAAGTCTTAATCAGCTTCCTAGACTATATGAACGACCAACTTGTTCCAAGCATAGGTTCATTAAGTCTATGTTGAACCAACTTGATTTAAAACATACAAATGGATATGATGCATGCCTATCCTTCCTATGGCTGATGAGTCTCATCTATCGGTTATATAGCCAACCCGACATGTCTTGGTGGTTAACTATTGGATAGTCCCTCTATGCGCGCATCCACAAACTCAAAAATAATATCCACGGAGTCAAGCTCCAAGCTCAATAATATAATATTCCATGGAGTCAAATACTAAACTCAATAATATTCCATGGAGAAAACCCCAAACTCAATATATATATATATATATATATATATGACCTTGGGAGAACTCGGGGAGTTAAAGTGCCCGGTCACATCTTGCGACAGTGAGTCAACAATTAGTCTCAATGTCATCATCATTCATCAAAAATTCATATTCAAAACCTAAATCATTCTTTTCTAAATAAATCAACCTCAAAAAGTAATCATTTTTAGAATAACTCAAAATTCAGTCACAAAATCCTTAAACCTAAATCTTGCTAGATAACTACTTCAAATGAAGCCTCCAATCTTCAAAAAAATTTAGACAGTATCTCCTCTAAAACTCGGACTTTTACCACCCTTTAAGGGTCCCAACCAAACATTCCTCAAACCCTTCTCAATCATTTCCAAATAGCAAATCATTTTCAATATTAAACTGATTCCAAATATCAAATACTTTTCAAATTTGTTTTGAACCAAATTTCATATATCAAATCAGGTTCACTATCAAACCAAATTTCAATATCAAATACCTTCCGAACTAAACCAATTTCAATATTAAAATTTTTCAAAAATCATCTCATTTTTAATAATAAAACATTTCCAAACCTCAAGAAAACTAATTCGGTAATTGCCAATTTAACAAAATCAATAACTCAAAATATTTAACCATTTCAAACAATCAATAATTTCACCAGACAAACAATTACAATCATCCATAGCAACTCAATTCAGCCCATTAGACTGATGAAATTACAAAAATATACTTTTTTCATTTAATATTGGCTTGTAACAACTCTTGAAAGTAAAATAAGTTTAAGAAAAGTGTCCCTATCTCGAATAATCAAAACTCAAAAACTCAAACACGTCACAAACTCATTTTTCTCCCAGCCCGCAACAATGACAGCCATAACCACAGTTTCATGCCACTTTCGCAGCAACAACGGTAACTCACAACTAAAAAGAAATTGAACCAAGTAGCCGTAGTCCCGGTGGTGGTTCCGGCGGTCACTCTCGGTGGCAAGAACTGCGATGATGAGCTTCGACAGCAATGGCGGAAGCAACGGCAGTGGTGGCTTCATGGTGATCACCAACCACCAACATGTTCTGCTCTGCGCCTGCGAGCCCCCTCTCTGTCTCTTCACATTCTGTTCGACGGTGACCCTGAGCTTCGGCGGTAGCAACTGGTCCACATGTGACGGTTGTGCGCAACGGTGGCAGTGTGACAGCGGAAAGGGACGCGACGACAAACTGGGCGGCAGCTCCCTCACTCTCATCTCTTCTTCCTCCAATCTCTCTTTTCTCTTCTGCTCTCTCTTAGATCTCATAGTATATATATATATATATATATATATATATATATATATATAATCAAGGGCAGTTACTAAGTAGTGAAGTTCATCAAAACCCTTCCACAATAGAAGTTTCCATTGCCATCATCACAAGCACCAACATCAACACCAAATTTAGTGTGTGTGTGTGTGTATCAATGTTATGAGAACCAAACCAGACCGGCCAGTCCGACTAATTCAATTGCGAACCAAATGTCTTTATTGTTTGGTTCAACTTATAAAACCGCTAATTGAAAAACTGTCTGAAAACTGTTGAACCGGACGATCAGATTGAACTGGGACCCGACCGATTTTCCTAAAACAGTGTCGTTTTGAGTTTTGTATAAAAATGAAAATGGGAAAGACTTTAGACGTTAGCCGCCTCCTCCTCTCAAACAAATCTTTCTTCCCTAAAAAAAAACCCTAGCAGTAGTCTCGACCGTCACAGCAAGGAGGGAGACACTGTCGCCGTCCATCGCGCCATCGTCATTCTTGAGCTCTCCAACCCCTGTTTACTCCAACTCCTCTCAACTCTCACTCTCTGAAATGAAGATCTCTTCCCCTAAAAAGAAACTGTAGCTTACAGTAGCTTCTGCTTCCTCCATCGTGATCAAGAGCTTCCATCCTCGTCTGGTCATTGTCGTCGTGCTCCAAGTTTCCAACTCATCTCCTCATTCACCAATCGCAGCTTCTTCCTTGTTCCCCGAAAAATAGCTGCAGCGGCAAGAGAAAGAGGAAGAATGCACCAGAGAGTTTAATGTAACAGGAATGGAAGTGATGGCTTCACTCTCATTCACGCTCTCTTCCAATTCTGCACCAAATTGGTTTCTTCATTTTCCCATAACAGTAACAACTCACACCTCAAAATCTCTCCTTTTCCCCTTTAATTATATTTATTTTATCCAATTCTTTTCATTCTTTGTAGGATTCTTCTTCCAAAAACTTCACTTTTAGAACTTCACCTAGGGTTCCACTTCGCTCTGCCTCTCGGGTCAACTTCAACTTTATTATGCTATAGTGCTTTACACATCCATTTGTTCCACGTTTCTTTGTATCCCTAGTAAATTGCTACTAAAAGACACAAAAAGAAAAAAATAAAAAGTGAAATTGTGATTGGTAGCAGTTGGCAGAAAAAACAATTTGTGGGAATTTGATATGAGGATTTATACTGGTTCAGAATTTAACAAAATAATTTCGTTGTGAGCATAGCCCAAACACACAAGTAATGCTCAATCAAAGTTTAATTTTTAGTTGTCACAAGTCCAACCCAATAAAATTAACCGAGAGTATTAGTCCCAGATTATGTTCTTAAGCAATCGTAGTGAGGTATGCATATTATTGGTAATGGTATCGAAGGGGTGGGTTGATAAAATTGCAAGAAAATAAGGCAACAAACGAATAATAAAAAGAGGCATTTAGGGGAAGGATTGAGAATTTAGGCTTTCTATCTTAGTCACTAATCATATCACAATAATTATCAAGAATTTATCCTATTAAGTCATCCCCAACGAGAGAAGGTACAATGTCATCTCCAATACTCGAAGAAAGTCTAATAAGACTAGTTAATCTCAATCCAAAAGTTCTAGTCAACTTACTAATTGAATTAGCAAAAGACTAGCGTCAATGGAAACAATATTAACTAACAACTCTAGGTCACCAATATAAGTTGGGTATCCATGACTCTAGATTGCCTAATTTCTCTTTCCAAGCCAAGAATGCTCAAAAATCTACTCTAACATCCAACCAAGCTTTTTGTCAAACACTTGGAAGGCATAAAAGGAAAGCATAATAAATTGCAAGAATAATAAAATCTAACAACTTCCAATTGCAAGGAAACAATAATAACAACTGAATTAAACAATAAAGGAACATAAAACATAAATTGCATTAAAAAGAAATCCAAATCCAACAAAAGTGGATCAATATAAAGAGGCCTAACATGAGAAATTAACAAGAAGAAATAGGAAAATCAAGAAAATAAAACAAGAAATTGTGAAAAAAACAAGATGAAAACAAGAAATTAAACCTAGATCTAAGAGAAATTAACCTAATCCTAACCTAATTCTAGAGAAAAGAGGGAGCTTCTCTCTCTATAAAACTAACTAAAGCATGATCCTAGCTAAACTAATTGCTCCCATCTTTGTCCAATCTCCAATTCTACATGAAATAGCCTCAGAAACAAGTTAGATTTGGACCTGGAAAGCTCAGAAATCACCCCCAATGAATTCACTTTAATGATGTCACGTGATCAGCATCATGCGTGCGCATGGGTGACGCGTGCATGTCACTTGCCAAAATTCCTCCTCACGCGTACGCGTGGGTGATGAATCCATATTTGACGATATATTTTGGATTGATTTGAGTGGATTTCATCATATAAACTCACATTTATTCATCCAAATAGCATACTTTTCTGTTTTTTCTCTAAATTGAGCTTAATTGTGAAAACATGCTATTTCGTGCCTAATTTAATCAATTTTATTCCACTTTCATTCCATTTGATGCCTTGATATGTTTGAGGAGTGATTTTAAGTGTAATAGGTAGGAATGGCTTGATCAGAGTGGAAGAGAAGCATGGAATTTGGAGAAAACATGAAGAAATCAAAGAAGAGAAGCATTTCAGCCTGTGCCCGCGCACACCTTCTGTGCCCACGCACAAAAGTCCAAATCAGCGCCTGTGCCCACGTACAGAATTGAAATCAGCAAGTGTGTCCATGCACAACTCCTGTGCATACACACAAGTCCCTGCGCGTGCCTTCATTAAAAACACACGTGACTCACGATTTGAGGGGCTTTTTGGCCCATTTCTGAAGGCTTTGGAGCATATATGAAAGGGCAAGCAACCATAGATCATACCAATACATTACCATACATTATATAACATATTTTTAGGAGTAGTTTAAGGGTAGTTTAGTTTCGGTTTTCTCCCAAGTATTCTTAGGTTTAATTAGGGTTTGTAACATTTTATACTTCAATTTTGGTTTTGGATTTTGCTATCTCATTGTAAGTATTTCTTTAATTTCTCTTTCATTACACTACTTTTTCTACACTTTCTTATAGTTTAATTTCTCTTGTCAATATATACATAGTTTGGCAATTTTGATTTCTAGTTAATGAATTTGATGTTTGATGGTTTTTATATGTTTATTGACTTACTCTTGTTGATTTTGATCATTTGTGGTTCATAGTTTTCATCATTTTTCCAATTTTACCATGTTTTGTGAATATGCCTATTAGGTATTTGATGAAATGCCAATTTTGATTATGGGGTAAGTTCCACCCCTTTGGCTTGGGAAGAATGATTTTATGGATTACTAGAGCCATAATGTCCAATATTTAGTGATAATTCTTGGGTTGTTAGTTGTTATTATTTCCACTAACGCTAGCTTCTTACTAAGGTAATTAGTAAGTTAGCTAGGATTTGTGGATTAATAACAATTATGCTCACTTGACCTATCCTTCGATGTTAAGGGTTGACTTAGTGAGATTAATCCATCATAATTATCATAGTTGTGGTTATGGCAAGGAAGGAATTCCATAACTCATCCAAAGTCAAGGTTTCATTTATGTCTTGAACCACTTTTCCACCAATTTTGAGTCTTTACTTGTTTATATTACATACATAGTTCCTTTATTCCTTTATTTGTTTATTAATTGCAATTTCATCTTGTTATTTTATTTCTTTATTGTTTGCCTCTTTATTGAAAACAACCCCTTTTCTTCTCATAACCAAAATTGTATGCACTTATTGGCATTAGTTCCTAAGAAGAATGACCCGAGGTTTGATTATTCTCGGTTTAATGTTTGAATTTGAATACAAAACTTTGATTTGGGCATTACTTGTTGGTTGAGAACTATACTGGCAACGAGGTTATTTTTCTTTTACTGAGAAGAAATTCTTAGCCAACGGTTTTGCTCACATCAAGTTTTTGGCGCCGTTGCCGGGGAACTAGCGTCATGAGTCCTATATTTTGGTTGTTGTTAATATGTGAATAGTGTGAATAGAAACTTTTTGGTTGTTTGTTTGCTTTTGTTGGTAATTAGGATTTTGTTTAGTTTGTTAATTAATGTCTTTAGTTTTTATTTTTAATTTCCTCTATGAGTTATCACCCTCTTGGTTTGGAGTTTGTTTGTGATGATTTTTTAGGGTTTGGTAACTTAAATTTTGGATTGCATCATGGGATTAGAGCATTAATTTTGGGAGGAGTAACCACCTCCATACTACAACGAGCAAACCCCTCCCCTATGTGAATATCAAACCCAAAGATATAAAAGATACCCCATAGACAACCCTCAACCAACAGGCCTTCAAGCACCACACCATACACCACCATAGAATTCAAATGCTTATACACCTTGCCACCAACCATATGAACCATCACCTCATCACACATCACCTCAATACCCTCACATACATGACCCCCAACCATTGAACCTCCTTTCTCACCCAAAGATGAAGTTTTCCAACCATTTCCCTAAGAACAAGATCTTCAAGCATTCTTCCAAGAGCAAGAAGGGTTCCGAAGGAAGCAAGGGGAATTCATGGCTACCATAGCCAAAGTGGTGAACCACTTGCTCCTACTACGCTCATTCGATCAAGGCATTTTTGTTGAGAAATGTGAAGGATCAACTAAAGCTTGTAGTGAACAGGAGAGCATGGAGCCTCAAGAGAAAGAAGAAAGGTTAGAGCTTGAAGTGAAACAAGAGGTGGAAAGTGGAGTATTTGAATTAGAGGAGAGAAAGGGAGAATTGAGGGAGATTGATCAAGATGAGGATTCCATCATTGATGATTTTTTTTCCTCCTTGGTCAATCCCCTTAATAACTCCTAATGCGCCTCTTCCCATTGAGTTTGAGAGAGACATAGAGGTAGACTTCTCACAACCTCCTTGTTATAATGAGAGTGATGGGAAATAGGAGGAACATGAAGTTGATGAGGAAGCGATTCTGTTCCAAGAATGTATTGAGTGGGTGGCAATTTTATCTATGAGCTTCATTGGCCCCCCTCAATATGCTATCTTGGAAATGGATTACCAACTCAAGGTCTTTCTTGGGTTGGTACATGGTGGAGAAAGGAATATTGATTGCCAAAGAAGTCCAAGGTTCTTCAAGAAAACCAATTCAAGAAATGGAGCTCAAGCATGGTGTAGAGCACAATTGGGTGATTTCCCGAGAATGTTGGGTTTCTACAAGGGTAAGTTGATAATTTGTCCATCTGGATTGAAGCATCAAGATCAATAAGAAGGTGAGAGGATGACTAGAATATGGGATCCCAGAGAACCTATGAAGTGCAAGCTTGGATGGAGGTTCAAGGAGGAGTGGAAAAAAAGCCACCGTAACAAGAGTCTCCTCAAAAAGTCCAACTTAAGGACTATAAACCAAAGTGCTAGGTGAGAGACACCCCACCATGGTAACATTGTTCTTAACCCTTCTTTGTTTATGGTTTTGGTTTATTGCATTTTTGTTTGTCTTGGTTAGCTTAAGATTAGTTTAATCTTGAGATTAGATAGATTGATTTTGCATATGGATCATGAATGTTTGAGTTTTTGGATGTTTGGGGGTGAGTTTTGATTGAGTTAAGATTTGATACCTTAGATTTTGGAAGAAAAATTTTTTTGAAAAACAGGGCATCTATGCGTACGCACCCACCTGTGTGTGCGCACAAAACCTCTATGTTTCACGTCCTATGCGTACGCACACTAGCTGTTATGGCCTCTGTTCGTAGTGCTAGCACAGCTTGTGCGTGGGCACTTCTCTGTTTTTCCTTGACCTGTGCGTGCGCACCTGCTTGTGCGTACGCACACACCACTCTTTTTGCACTCTCTGTGCGAGCGCATAGGCTTGTGCATCCGCACGCCAACTTACACCCATTCTGGTGGGAGCGTTGGCACAGCCTGTGCGCATGAACCCCACCCCTTTTTGCAGCTGTGCATGCACACGGACCTATATGCACACGCACGCGTGATCCTTCAACCCAAAAAAAGAGTCTCTGGTGCACGAAATTGTGAGCTCAATGGCGCCAACAACCTGGTACACACAATTGTAATCTCAACTCTTTTTCACAACTTCACACAACTAACTAGCAAGTGCACTGGGTTGTCCAAGTAATAAACCTTACGGGAGTAAGGGTCGATCCTACGGAGATTGTCAGCTTGAAACAAGTTATGGTCACCTTGTAAATCTCAGTCAGGCGGATTCAAATGGTTTTGGAGTTTTGATAATTAAAAGATAAATAAACATAAAATAAAGATAGAGATACTTATGTAATTCATTGATGGGAATTTCCGATAAGCGTATGGAGATGCGTTGTTCCTTCTGAATCTCTACTTTCCTATGCCCTTCATCCAATCCTTCACACTCCTTTCTATGGCAAGCTATATGTTGGGTGTCACCGTTGTCAACGGCTACTTCCCATCCTCTCAGTGAAAATGGTCCTCTACGGTTTCTGTACGGCTAAACAACTGTCGGATTTCTCGTCTCGGATGAAAAATACCAAGCATAGATATTGTATGGCTAATCAGCTGTTGGTTCTCGATCGTGTAGGAATAGGATTTACTATCCTTTTACGTCTGTCACTACGCCCTATAGTCGTGAGTTTGATGCTCGTCACAGTCATCCCATCTCAGATCCTACTCAAAATACCACAGACAAGGTTTAGACTTTCCGGATCTCAGGAATGCTTCCAACAGATTCTAGCCTATACCACGAAGATTCTAATCTCGAATTTTAATGGCCCATTGTCAGAGGGGAGTCGATGTGAATCGTTGATTAAAAATCCAAGAGATATACATTCAAGCTTGTTTTCATGCAGAACGGAAGTGGTTGTCAATCACGCGTTCATAAGTGAGAATGGTGATGAGTGTCACATAATCATCACATTCATCATGTTCTTGTATGCGAATGGATATCTTAGAATAAGAATAAGCATGAATTGAATAGAAGAACAATAGTACTTTGCATTAATACTCGAGGAATAGCAGAGCTCCACACCTCAATCTATGGTGTGTAGAAACTCCACCGTTAAAAATATATAAGTGATGATGGTCCAGGCATGGCCGTGAGGCCAGCCTCTAATGTCTAGGATAGCATCCAAGATGATAAATTCCAAAAGATCACTGTATCCAAGATGATAAATTCCAAAAGATCTCTGTATCCAAGATGATAAATTCCAAAAGATCCCTAGTACAATAGTAAAATGTTCTATTTATACTAAACTAGTTACTAGGGTTACAGAAATAAGTAAATGATGTAGAAATCCACTTTCGGGCCCACTTGGTGTGTGCTTGGGCTGAGCATTGAAGCTTTCGTGTGTAGAGACTTTTCTTGGAGTTAAACGCCAGTCTGTAACTTGTTTCTGGCGTTTGACTCTAGCTTGCAACTTGATTCCAGAGTTTAACGCCAGAATAAGGCAGAAAGCTGGCGTTGAACGCTAGTTTGCATAATCTAAACTCAGACAAAGTATGGACTATTAAATATTGCTGGAAAGCTCTGGATGTTCAATTTCCAACGCAATTCAGAGAGCGCCATTTGGACTTATGTAGCTCCAAAAAATCCAATTCGAGTGCAGGAAGGTCAGAATCCAACAGCATCAGCAGTCCTTTTTCAACCTCTAAATCAGATTTTTGCTCAGGTCCCTCAATTTTAGCCAGAAAATACCTGAAATCACAGAAAAACACACAAACTCATAATAAAATCCAGAAATGTGAATTTTTCTTAAAAACTAATAAAAATATACTAAAAAGTGGCTAGATCCTACTAAAAACTACCTAAAAATAATGCCAAAAAGCATATAAATTATCCGCTCATCACAACACCAAACTTAACTTGTTGCTTGTCTCCAAGAAACTGAAAATAAAATAGGATAAAAAGAAGAGAATATACAATGAATTCCACAATATCAATGAAACTTAGTCCCAATTAGATGAGCAGGGCTAGTAGCTTTTTGCTTCCGAATAGTTTTGGCAACTCACTCTATCCTTTTGAAATTCAGAATGATTGGCATCTATAGGAACTCAGAATTTTAGATAGTGTTATTGATTCTCCTAGTTCAGTACGTTGATTCTTGAACACAGCTACCTTATGAGTCTTGGCCGTGACCCTAAGCACTTTGTTTTCCAGTATTACCACCGGATACATAAATGCCACATACACAAAACTGGGTGAACCTTTTCAGATTGTGACTCAGCTTTGCTAAAGTCCCCAAATAGAGGTGTCCAGAGTTCTTAAGCACACTCTTTTTGCTTTAGATCACGACTTTAACCACTCAGTCTCAAGCTTTTCACTTGGACCTGCATGCCACAAGCACATGGTTAGGGACAGCTTGAATTAGCCGCTTAGGCCTGGATTTTCTTTTCTTGGGCCCTCCTATCCATTGATGCTCAAAGCCTTGGATCGTTTTTACCCTTGCCTTTTGGTTTTAAGGGCTATTGGCTTTTTCTGCTTGCTTTTCTTTTCCTTTCTATTTTTTTTGCCACTCTTCTTTTTTTTTTCAAGCTTTTGCTTTTTCACTGCTTTTTCTTGCTTCAAGAATCAATCTCTTGATTTTTCAGATTGTTAATAACATTTCTCTTTGTTCATCATTCTTTCAAGAGCCAACAATTTTAACATTCATACACAACAAGATCAAAAATACGTACTGTTCAAGCATTCATTCAGAAAACAAAAAGTATTGTCACCATGATGAGCGGATATTTTATACGCTTTTTGGGGGTAATTTCATGTAGATTTTAGTATGTTTTAATTAGTTTTTAATAGAATTTTATTAGTTTTTAGGCAAAAATCATATTTCTGGACTTTACTATGAGTTTGTGTATTTTTCTGTGATTTCAGGTAATTTCTGGCTGAAATTAAGGGAGCTGAGCAAAAATCTGGTTTAGGCTGAAAAAGGATTGCTGATGCTGTTGGATTCTGACCTCCCTGCACTCGAAATGAATTTTCTGGAGCTACAGGAGTCCAATTGGCGCGCTCTCAACGGCGTTGGAAAGTAGACATCCAGGACTTTGCGCGAAGATAGACGATGTAAACTGGCGTTCAACGCCAGTATCATGCTGCTGTCTGGCGTCCAGCGCCAGAAATAGGTTACAAGTTGGAGTTCAACGCCCAAAACACGTCACAACCTGGCGTTCAACTCCAGAAACAGCCCAAGCACGTGAGAAGCTTTAGTCTCAGCCCCAATACACACCAAGTGGGCCCCAGAAGTGGATTTATGCACCAATTATCTTAGTTTACTTAATTTCTGTAAACCTAGGTTACTAGTTTACTATTTAAACAACTTTTAGAGGATTACCTTGTACCTTATGACATTTTCAGATCTGAATTTTATACACTTTGACGGCATGAGTCACTAAACTCCATTGTTGGGGGTGAGGAGCTCTGCAGCGTCTCGATGAATTAATGCAATTGTTTCTATTTCTCCATTCAAACGTGTGTGTTCCTATCTAAGATGTTCATTCGCGCTTAATTATGAAGAAGGTGATGATCCGTGACACTCATCACCTTTCTCAATCCATGAACATGTGTCTGACAACCACCTCCGTTCTACATCAGATTGAATGAGCTTCTCTTAGATTCTTTAATCAGAATCTTCGTGGTATAAGCTAGATTGATGGCGGCATTCATGAGAATCCGGAAAGTCTAAACCTTGTCCGTGGTATTCCGAGTAGGATTCCGGGATTGAATGACTGTGACGAGCTTCAAACTCCTGAAGGCTGGGCGTCAGTGACAGACGCAAAAGAATCATTGGATTCTATTCCAACTTGATTGAGGACCGACAGATGATTAGCCGTGCTGTGACAGAGCATTTGGACCATTTTCACTGAGAGGATGGGAAGTAGCCATTGACAACGGTGACACCCTACATACAGCTTGCCATGGAGGGAACTTTGCACTTTTCCATGGATGGAATATTACATTACAGGAATAAATCAGACAAAGCATCTCCAAAACTCCAACATATTCTCCATTACTGCATAACAAGTAATTATTTCACACTCTTTTATTTTTCTAATAATTCCAACTGATAATTTTTTATTGATATCCTGACTAAGAATAATAAAATAAACATAGCTTGCTTCAAACCAATAATCTCCGTGGGATCGACTCTTACTCACGTAAGGTATTACTTGGACGACCCAGTGCACTTGCTGGTTAGTTGTACGGATTGCAAATTCGTGCACCAAGTTTTTGGCGCCGTTGCCGGGGATTATTCGAGTTTGAACAACTAAAGGTTTATTTTATTTCTTAGATTAGGAATAATTTATTTTTGTTACTATAGAGTCATTAAATTCTGATAGGATAATTTCTTTTCAAAAAAATTTTTCAAAAAAGAATATTGTTTTTCTTTAAGAATTTTTAATTTCCTTTCGTGAGTTTAGTGTCTTGTTCAAAGTTTGGTGTTAATTGCATATTCTATATTTTTCTTTAAATTTTCGAACTTGTGTTCTTTGTTCTTCATTGATCTTCAAGTTGTTCTTGTTTATTTTTCTTGTTTGATCTTGAGTTTTTCTTGTTTTGTGTCCTCTCTTGTTTTTCTTGTGCTTTTTCAAAACATTAACTTTCAAAAATTATACTTTTATCCACAAAAATAATACATCTTTAAAATACGTTACATTTTTAGCTCAGTTGGTTATAGCATTTGCTTATGTTCTTGGCAATTAGGCATCTTCTTTTAAAAATCTTTTTCAAAAATAATTTTTCTTTGATTGAATCTTGTGCCAAACTCTAAGTTTGGTGTTTTCTTGTTGATTTTTTCTTTAATTTTCGAAAATTTGTCTTGGTTTTCTAAAAATTTTAAGTTTGGTGTTCTTTCTTTTGTTCTTGGTGTTCTTGTGAATCTTCAAGGTGTTCTTGAGTCTTTCTTGTGTTTTGATCTTAAAATTTTTAAGTTTGGTGTTCCTTGGTGTTTTCCCTCCAAAATTTTCGAAAATAAGGAGCATTAGATCTAAAGATTTTAAGTCTTGTGTCTTTTGTGTGTTTTTCTCTTTCATCATAAAATTCAAAATTCAAAAAAATATCTTTTCTAACTAATTTTAAACTATATTTTCGAAATTTTTATATAAAAATTCAGATTTCAATTTCAAAATTTTTCAGTTCTTATCTTTTTAAGTTAATATATATATATATATATATATATATATATATATATATATATATATATATATATATATATTTATATCTTTTTCAAAATATCCTAACCCCTTTCTCTCTCCTCAAACTTTCGAAAATATTCATAAACTTTTTCAAATTTTTTTATAAATTTTAATTTTTAATTTTCTTTCTTTATTTATTTTTTTTATTTCGGTTTTTGTTTTATTTTATTATTTCGAAAATTATTTTTATAATAAAATAGACAATATCAACATCCATACCATCTCCCTTGCTCCATCATGGAACTAAGTGGACATGAACAATCCAGGAGGACTCTGGGGTCATATGCTAACCCCACTATTGCTTCATATAGGAGTAGTATTTGTATACCCTCCATTGGAGTTAGTAGCTTTGAGTTGAATCCTCAGCTCATTATCATGGTGCAGCAAAGCTGCCAGTATTATGGTCTTCCACATGAAGAAGCTACAGAGTTTCTGGCACAATTCTTACAAATTGCTGACACAATACATGATAAGGAAGTGGATCAGGATGTCTACAGATTATTACTGTTTCCATTTGCTGTAAAAGATCAAGCTAAGAGGTGGTTAAATAACCAACCTAAGAACAGCATAAGGACATGGAAACAGCTGTCAGAAAAATTCCTGAATCACTATTTTCCTCCTAAGCGGATGACACAGCTAAGGCTGAGCATCCAAGGCTTCAAACAAGGAGATAATGAACCCCTTTATGATGCTTGGGAGAGATACAGAGAGATGTTGAGAAAATGCCCCTCTGAAATGTTTTCAGAGTGGGTGCAATTAGACATCTTCTACTATGGGCTTACAGAAAAAGCTCAGATTTCTCTAGATCACTCAGCCGGTGGATCTATACATATGAGAAAAACAATTGAAGAAGCTCAAGAGCTTATTGATACAGTTGCCAGAAATCAGCATATGTACCTAAGCAGTGAATCCTCCATGAAAGAAGAAGCTAAAACAGTAACTGCTGAACTCAGTCCTGTGGATCAGGCTAATGCATTCAATCAGCAATTAGACTTTCTAACCCAGCAGCTAGCCGAATTCAAGGAAATACTACAGGAAACAAGAATGGCTAACAGGAATATGGAAGTATAGTTAAAGCAAACAGAAAGGCAACTGTCAAAACAAATAGCAGAAGAATGCCAAGCAGTTCAATTAAGAAGTGGGAAAACATGAAATACCTCACTTCAAAGCAGCAGGAAGCTAAGAAATGAACAAATGGCTACTCAAAATCCCTCTGAGGACAATCAGAGCCCAGAGATGAATAAGGCTGGCGCTGAACGCCCAGACCATGCTCATTTCTGGTGTTCAACGCCAGAAACAAGCATGAATCCGGCGTTGAACGCCCAAGGGAAGCATAGTTCTGGCGTTCAGACGCCAGTAACAGATAAGGAGTTGGCGTCTAACGCCACTCCAGCTTCCACCCCTGGCATTCAAACGCCAGTGGGAGATCAGTCACATACAAGTGCTGATAACAACCCTTCTAAAAAGGCTTCCCAACCCACTTCTACAGGTAATAAACCTGCAACAACTAAGGTTGAGGAATACAAAGCCAAAATTCCTTATCCTCAAAAACTCCGCCAAGCGGAACAGGATAAGCAATTTGCCCGCTTTGCAGACTATCTCAGGACTCTTGAAATAAAGATTCCGTTTGCAGAAGCACTTGAGCAAATACACTCTTATGCTAAGTTCATGAAAGAGATCTTAAGTCATAAGAAGGATTGGAGAGAAACTGAAAAAGTTTACCTCACTGAAGAATGCAGTGCTGTCATTCTGAAAAGCTTACCTGAGAAGCTTAAGGACCCCGGGAGCTTCATGATACCATGCACATTAGAGGGTAATTTCACCAAACAAGCTCTGTGTGACCTTGGGGCAAGTATCAACCTAATACCTGCATCTATTATCACAAAGCTTGGTTTGACTGAAGAAGTCAAACCAACCTGGATATGTCTTCAACTTGCTGATTGCTCCATTAAATACCCATCAGGCGTGATTGAAGACATGATTGTCAAGGTTGGGCCATTTGCCTTTCCTACTGACTTTGTGGTGCTGGAAATGGAAGAGCACAAGAGTGCAACTCTCATTCTAGGAAGACCTTTCTTAGCAACTGGCCGAACCCTCATTGACATCCAAAAAGGGGAAGTAACCCTGAGAGTCAATGAGGAAGAGTTCAAGTTGAATGTTGTCAAACCTATGCAACATCCAGACACCCCAAATGACTGCATGAGTGTTGATATCATTGACTCTCTGGTGAGAGAGGTCAATATGGCTGAGAGTCTCGAATCAGAGTTAGAGGACATCTTTAAAGATGTTCAGCCTGATTTGGAGGAATCAGAGAGAATAATAGAACCTCTGAAAATCCCTCAGGAAGAGGAGAAACCTCCCAAATTCGAGCTCAAACCATTACCACCATCTCTGAAATATGCATTTCTGGGAGAAGGTGATACCTTTCCTGTAATCATAAGCTCTACCCTAGAGCCACATGAAGAGGAACCACTAATTCAAGTGCTAAGGACACACAAGACAGCTCTTGGGTGGTCCATTAGTGATCTTAAGGGCATTAGCCCAACCAGATGCATGCACAAGATCCTATTGGAGGGTGACGCCAAGCCAGTGGTTCAACCACAAAGGCGGCTGAATCTAGCCATAAAGGAAGTGGTGCAGAAGGAGGTCACTAAATTACTAGAGGCTGGGATTATTTATCCTATTTCTGACAGCCCCTGGGTGAGCCATGTCCAAGTTGTCCCTAAGAAAGGTGGCATGACAGTGGTTCACAATGAAAAAAATGAACTGGTTCCTACAAGAACAGTTACAGGGTGGCGTATGTGTATTGATTATAGAAGGCTCAATACAGCCACCAGAAAGGATCATTTTCCTTTACCATTCATAGACCAGATGCTAGAAAGACTAGCAGGTCATGAATACTACTGCTTCCTGGATGTATATTCAGGTTATAATCAAATTGCAGTAGATCCCCAGGATCAAGAGAAAACGGCATTCACATGTCCATCTGGAGTATTTGCATACAGAAGGATGCCATTTGGCTTGTGCAATGCACCTGCAACCTTTCAAAGGTGCATGCTCTCTATCTTTTCTGATATAGTAGAGAAGTTTCTGGAAGTCTTCATGATGACTTTTCAGTATTTGGAGACTCATTCAGCTCCTGCCTTAACCATTTAACACTTGTTCTGAAAAGATGCCAAGAGACTAACCTGGTTTTAAACTAGGAAAAATGTCACTTTATGGTGACTGAAGGAATTGTCCTTGGGAACAAAATTTTGAACAAGGGAATAGAGGTGGATCAAGCTAAGGTATAGGTAATTGAAAAATTACCACCACCTGCCAATGTTAAGGTAATCAGAAGCTTTCTGGGGCATGCAGGATTCTATAGAAGGTTTATAAAGGATTTTTCAAAAATCGCCAAACCTCTGAGCAACCTGCTAGCTGCTGACACGCCATTCATCTTTGATAAGGAGTGTCTGCAGGCATTTGAGACTCTAAAAGCTAAATTGGTCACAGCACCAATCATTTCTGCACCAAACTGGACATTGCCATTTGAACTAATGTGTGATGCTAGTGACCATGCCATTGGTGCAGTGTTGGGACAAAGGCATGACAAGCTTCTGCACGTCATTTACTATGCCAGCCGTGTTCTAAATGACGCACAGAAGAATTACACAACCACAGAAAAAGAGCTACTTGCAGTGGTTTACGCCATTGACAAATTCAGATCCTATTTAGTAGGATCAAAAGTGATTGTGTACACTGATCATGCTGCTCTTAAATATCTACTCACAAAGCAGGATTCAAAGCCCAGACTTATAAGATGGGTGTTGCTTCTGCAAGAGTTTGATATAGAAATAAGAGACAGAAAAGGGACAGAGAATCAAGTAGCTGATCACCTGTCCCAGATAGAACCAGTAGCAGGAGCATCCCTCCCTCCTACTGAGATCTCTGAAACCTTTCCGGATGAGCAATTGTTTGCTGTTCAGGAAGCTCTATAGTTTGCAGACATTACAAACTATAAGACACAAGGTTCTCCTTTTGTAACCATGGAGAGGAAGCATGAAAAGCTTCTCTCACTGCAGAGTCAACCAAAGCCCCCACAGTCCAACTCTAAGTTTGGTGTTGGGAGGCCACAACCAAACTCTAAGTTTGGTGTTGAACCCCCACATTCAAACTCTAAGTTTGATGTTGGGAGGTCCCAACCTTGCTCTGATTATCTGTGAGACTCCATGAGAGCTCACTGTCCAGCTAAGGACAATAAAGAAGCGCTTGCTGGGAGGCAACCCAGCCATTCACAAAATTTAATTTGTTTTTGCTAAGTAATTTTTACAGGTATATGTAAAAGTATCTTCAAAAGGTAAAATAGCAATTGATTGGATTCACAGAGTTACAAGGGAATTTGGAAGCTCACTGGCGTGAAAAAGCCAGTAAGAAACATTTTGGGCGTTGAACGCCCAAAAGAAGCACCCACTGGGCGTTCAACGCCAGTAAGGGTAGCCATCTGGGCGTTCAACGCCAGAAAGAAGCAACAGCTGGGCGTTGAACGCCCAGGAGAAGTAGCAATTGGGCGTTAAACGCCCAAAACAAGCAGCATTTGGGCGTTTAACGCCAGAATGGTGGGGAGGAGGTAAAATTCGTTTTTCTTCACACATTTTCTAATTTTTATGTTTCAATTCATAATTTCTTGCATAAACATGTTTTAAAATATCATCCTTCAATTCCAAAAATTTTAATCCTAATTTCTAAAAACACTAATTTCTAAAATCCCTTTTTCAAAAATGTCAAATGTATCTTAATTCATAAACACAAATCTTTTTCCAATCCAAATCTTTTTCAAATCTTTTTCAACTCATCATATCTTTTGGATTTCTAAATTGCCTCTCCCTCTATTCCTCTCCTTTCCTTTCTTTTGCTTGAGGACAAGCAAACCTCTAAGTTTGGTGTGAGTTGCCATGATCACTGAGCAAAAACTCATCAAGATCATGGCACCTAAGGGAACAGGAAGAGCAAGGATGTGAACTGAAGGAACTAAAGCGTCAGAAGCTATTCCTTGAAGGACCAAGCACCCCACAGACTAGAGGAACATCCACTTCCCAAAATACAGGTTGTTAAGTTCTAATTTTAAGCTTTAACTCTGTGATAGTATTTTTATAGAAATTTACCTTAGAAGTTATATAGGAGTAGTAGTAATTAGTATCTCTATTTTGATTTTATCTCCAATTAAGCTATAATTTATTTTTCTCATCATTATCAAACATGAATAAATTAGTAGATTCTTAGAATAAAGAGGCAATATTTTTTCGAGTTCTTAATAAGGAAAATTCTAATTATTTATATGTGGTGGCAATACTTTTTGTCTTTTGAATGAATGCCTGAACAGTGCATATTTTTGATATTGAATTTTATGAATGTTAAAATTGTTGGCTCCTGAAAGAATGACGAACAAGAGAAATGTTATTGATGATCTGAAAAATCATGAAATTGATTCTTGAAGCAAGAAAAAGCAGTGAAAAACAAGCTTGAAAAAAAAATTACAAGGAATGATTGGATCAAGAAAGGGAATAAAAGCCAACAGCCCTTTAAAACCAAAAGGCAAGGGTGAAAAGGATCCAAGGCTTTGAGCATCAGTGGATAGGAGAGCCCAAGGAAATAATTCTAGGCCTAAGCGGCTAAATCAAGCTGTCCCTAACCATGTGCTTGTGGCATGCAGGTCCAAGTGAAAAACTTGAGACTGAGTGGTTAAAGTCGTGATCCAAAGCAAAAAGAGTGTGCTTAAGAGCTCTGGGCCCCTCTAACTGGGGACTTTAGCAAAGCTGAGTCACAATCTGAAAAGGTTCACCCAGTCATGTGTCTGTGGCATTTATGTATCCGGTAGTAATACTGGAAAACAAAGTGCTTAGGGCCACGGCCAAGACTCATAAAGTAAATGTGTTCAAGAATCAACATACTACACTAGGAGAATCAATAATACTATCTGAATTCTGAGTTCCTATGGATGCCAATCATTCTGAATTTCAAAGGATAAAGGGAGATGCCAAAACTGTTCAGAAACAAAAAGCTACTAGCCCCGCTCATCTAAATTAGAATCTGAGCTTCACTTAAAACTCGGAGATTTTATTACTCCTTAAATTCTTTTATCCTATTTTATTCATCTAGTTGCTTGGGGACAAGCAACAGTTTAAGTTTGGTGTTGTGATGAGCGGATATTTTATACGCTTTTTGGGGGTAATTTCATGTAGATTTTAGTATGTTTTAATTAGTTTTTAATAGAATTTTATTAGTTTTTAGGCAAAAATCATATTTCTGGACTTTACTATGAGTTTGTGTATTTTTCTGTGATTTCAGGTAATTTCTGGCTGAAATTGAGGGAGCTGAGCAAAAATCTAGTTTAGGCTGAAAAAGGACTGCTGATGCTGTTGGATTCTGACCTCCCTGCACTCGAAATAGATTTTCTGGAGCTACAGGAGTCCAATTGGCGCGCTTTCAACAGTGTTGGAAAGTAGACATCCAGGGCTTTCCAGCAATATTTAATAGTCCATACTTTGCGCGAAGATAGATGACGTAAACTGCCATTCAACGCCAGTATCATGCTGCTGTCTGGCGTCCAGCGCCAGAAACAGGTTACAAGTTGGAGTTCAACGCCCAAAACACGTCACAACCTGGCGTTCAACTCCAGAAACAGCCCAAGCACGTGGGAAGCTTTAGTCTCAGCCCCAATACACACCAAGTGGGCCCCAGAAGTGGATTTATGCACCATTATCTTAGTTCACTTAATTTCTGTAAACCTAGGTTACTAGTTTACTATTTAAACAACTTTTAGAGGATTACCTTGTACCTCATGACATTTTCAGATCTGAATTTTATACACTTTGACGGCATGAGTCTCTAAACTCCATTGTTGGGGGTGAGGAGCTCTGCAGCGTCTCGATGAATTAATGCAATTGTTTCTATTTCTCCATTCAAACGTGTGTGTTCCTATCTAAGATGTTCATTCGCGCTTAATTATGAAGAAGGTGATGATCCGTGACACTCATCACCTTTCTCAATCCATGAACGTGTGTCTAACAACCACCTCCGTTCTACATCAGATTGAATGAGCTTTTCTTAGATTCTTTAATCAGAATCTTCGTGGTATAAGCTAGATTGATGACGGCATTCATGAGAATCTGGAAAGTCTAAACCTTGTCCGTGGTATTCCGAGTAGGATTCCGGGATTTAATGACTGTGACGAGCTTCAAACTCCTGAAGGCTGGGGGTCAGTTACAGATGCAAAAGAATCATTGGATTCTATTCCAACCTGATTGAGGACCGACAGATGATTAGCCGTGCTGTGACAGAGCATTTGGACCATTTTCACTGAGAGGATGGGAAGTAGCCATTGACAACGGTGACACCCTACATACAGCTTGCCATGGAGGGAACTTTGCACTTTTCCATGGATGGAATATTACATTACAGGAATAAATCAGACAAAGCATCTCCAAAACTCCAACATATTCTCCATTACTGCATAACAAGTAATTATTTCACACTCTTTTATTTTTCTAATAATTCCAACTGATAATTTTTATTGATATCCTGACTAAGAATAATAAAATAAACATAGCTTGCTTCAAACCAATAATCTCCGTGGGATCGACTCTTACTCACGTAAGGTATTACTTGGACGACCCAGTGCACTTGCTGGTTAGTTGTACGGATTGCAAATTCGTGCACCACACCACATCAATATAATTAAACTAAATTCAAGGATAATTTCAAAACTCATGTACTTCTTGTTCTTTTGAATTAGAAACAATTTTCATTTAAGAGAGTTGAAGGATTCATGGAATTATTCATAGCCTTAAGACATAGTTACTAACTACTAATGATCATGTAATAAAGACACAAACATAGATAAACATATAACATAAAAAAAACGAAAAGCAGAAAAAAATTTAAGAACAAGGAATGAGTCCACCTTAGTGAGGGTGGCGCCTTCTTGAAGGACCATTGATGTCCTTGAGCACTTCTATGTCTCTTCCTTGTCTTTGTTGCTCCTCCCTAGTGATTTTGGTGCTCCTAATAATTATATGGAGGAAAATGTATCCCCTGAGGTATCTCAGGGATTTCTTGATGAGGGAATTCCTCATGTTCTCTTAATGTGCAGTCAAATGCTCTTCTACTGAGATATGGACCCTTGAGATGAATCTCTCCATCTCCCATGACTTGGAGGTGGAAGCTTTTTGTCTTCCCTTTTCTCTTTTTTTTTTCTTTTTTTTTTGAGATTTCTCTGGCCTTAGGTGTAGTATAATCACCAAGCATCCTCCTTGCATTGTAATTATTTTCGGCTGCCATCTCCTCTTCTTTTTCGAAAATTTCTGTAAAGTTTTTTTTGAATTGTTGAATTTTAGTTTCTCTTGTCTTCCTCTTCCGAGTCCTTTCAGGTTCAGGTTCTGCTTCAATAAGAATGTTCTTGTCCTTGCTCCTCCTCATATGAAAAAGAAGGGAACAGAAAATAATAATAGGGATCCTCTTTGTCCAAATATAGAGGTTCCTTTATGTGAGTAGAAAAGAAGAAGAATAGGAACGAGAAGAGGAAAATTCAAACTCAGAGAGAGGGGGGTTCAAATTTTAGGATGAAGAGAAGTGTTAGTAAATAAATAAAATAAATATAAAGAGGTGAGAGGGATAGATATTCGAAAAATAAATTTTGAAAAAGGGATAGTAATTTTCGAAAATTAAAATGAAATAAAATTAAAATTAAAATTTGAAATAATTAGTTAATTAGAAGAATTTTGAAAAAGAGGAAGGTAATTTTCAAAAATTAGAGAGAGAAAATTAGTTAGGTGGTTTTGAAAAAGATAAAAGATAAAACAAACAAATAAATCAATTAGTTAGTTGAAAAAGATTTGAAAATTAATTTTGAAAAGATAAGAAGTTAGAAAAGATTTTTGAAATTAAAGTTTCAAAAAGATATGATATGAAAAGATATGATTAAAAAGATATGATTTTGAAAAGATAAGATTGAAAAGATATTTTTGAAAAGATATGATTTTAAAAGATATGGTTTTAAAAAGATATGATTGAAATTAGTTTTGAAAAGATTTGAATTTTAAAATCACAATTAATGACTTAACTCACAAGAAATCACAAGATATGATTCTAGAACTTAAAGTTTGAATCTTTCTTAACAAGAAAGTAACAAACTTGAAATTTTTGAATCAAAACATTAATTGTTGATGATATTTTCGAAAATATGATGTAAAGATAAGAAAAATATTTTGAAAATATTTTGAAAAAGATTTTTGAAATTTTCGAATATGATAAAAAAAATGGAAAAGATATGATTTTTGAAAAAGATTTTAAAAAGATAAGATTTAAAAAGATAAGATTTTTTTATTTTTGAATTTTTTTTATGAGAGAGAAAAATACTAAAAATACTCAATGCATGAAAATTTTGGATCAAAACACATGATGCATGCAAGAACACTATGAATGTCAAGATGAACACCAAGAACACTTTGAAGATCATGATGAACATCAAGAACATATTTTTGAAAAATTTTCAATGTAAAGAAAACATGCAAGACACCAAACTTAGAAATCTTTCATGTTTAGACACTATGAATGCAAAAAATGCACATGAAAAACACCATACAACACAAAACAATAAAATATGAAGATCAAACAAGAAAGTTCATCAAGAACAACTTGAAGATCATGATGAATGCAATGCATGAATGCAATTTTCGAAAAATGCATGATGAATATGCAATTGATACCAAACTTAAAACTTGACACAAGACTCTAACAAGAAACACAAAATATTTTTTATTTTTATGATTTTCTAATTTTTTTGTATCTTTTTCTATCGCTCTTTAACAATTGCTCCACTAATTCTGATTCATGTAATTACTTTTTCTATGACAAAAACTGAAAAGTGCTAATGACCTACTATTATTTTGGTTGATGGATACTTCTCTTTTCTATGTTCTAACTATAATAAGCTTTTAATTTGTTTTCATTGTTAAGAAACTACACAGTTAACAACATAAATTTAATTTTATATTTTACCTAAAAGTATTATAATCAGTCACATTGAAAGTAAATTCTAACTATAGAGGAATTTTATTTATTTAATTATTATACTGCTTGGAATCTTGTGATATATACCTTCACCTGAGTTACCATTATGCTCCCCGCAGAATTTATCATTTGTTTTGGTTTTAATCATGACATGAATTGGTATTTCGCATTTGTATTTGCGTTTGTATGTGAAGTAATGGAGGCAGCAATTAACTGTAGTTTTAGTGTGTTTTAGAACTATTTATAGTGTCTGATTTGAAGCACTTTCTCTACTTCTCTGTGTCTCATGTCTTAAAAGTAGTTTTAAAAGTGAATTTTGTGTTAAAAAATCTGGTTTGGTAATTGGATTTTTAAAAACTAGTTTTAAAACTAGATTTTTTGTTGAAAAAAGTGGTTTTAAAACTGAATTTTCAAAAACTGGTTTTAAATTATGATTTTTTGTTAAAAAATCAAGTTTTAAAACTATTTTTCAAAAACAAAAACAAAAATTAAATACTCATATAGTTTTTTTGTTGAAACACATGGGTACTTCTATTAGTCAATAGAATGACTTATGTCACTCTTTTTTCGGTGGTCAAAACCCTATAAGTACTTACTTTTGTTTAGAAATTTATGTCTTCACAAAACATGGTCAGGGATTTAATATCTTTAGAATATACACACCTAAAGAGGCATTAGAATCCAGGTGTATAACTTTTAAAGTTTAAGTGATTAATTTATTTTTAATGTAAAGTAAAAAATTATTAATTTTTGTAATTAGCTGAGTTAACAAGTTCATATAGAATCGATTATTATTTTTCAATTGATTGTTCTATTTGCCACTTTGATTGAGTTAAATTGTTTATAAAGAATAATGTAAATTTGATACTTTACTCTTTTATACAGAAAGATTGCTTCAGAGGAGTTTAAGGAACATTGGTGGACATTGCTGTTTTATGGTTATCGTGATTATTGTTATAGTATCTACTTTGTGGCTGTTTTATGGCTGTTTCATGGCTGTTTTGTGGCTGATTTAGTTGCTGTTTTATGGATGATTTAGTTGCTGTTTTATGGCTATGTTATGCCTTTTTTATGGCTGTCATGGCAGCTATTTTATGGCTATTTTATGGCTGTCATGGATTGTTATTTTAATTGCTATTTTATGGTTGTTTTATGACTATCATGGTTGTTGTTTTAGTATCTACTTTATGGCTGTTTTATGGGTGTCATGGCTGCTGTTTTATGGCTATTTTATGGTTCCTTACTGACTGATTTTATTGCTGTTCTATGCCTATTTTATGCATGTTTTATGGCTATCATGGACTGCTAATTTATGGCTGTTTTATGGCTATCATAGTTACTATTTTATGGCTGTTTCATGGTTGCTTTATGACTGATTTAGTTGCTGTTCTATGCCCATTTTATGCCTGTTTTATGGCTATCATGAACTGCTATTTTATGGCTGTTTTATGGTTGTTTGTGTTTATAGGATAAACTTGATGATCTCCAAGAAGCTGGAAAAACTCCTACTAATGCATTTCAAAAAGTTTTTGGTAAAGAGAATCCAGGAAGAGTTCGATGTTTTGGAAGAACTGTTACAAAAGCTTCTCTTAAGAAAAATAAAGAAATAGATGAAATCAAAAAACAAAGTGAAGAGAAGGTAACAGCTTTAAAAACTGAATTAGATGACCATAAGCAACGACTGCAAGGATTGGAAGATATTGTGAAACTTATGCTGCAACAAACCTCTCCTGGTATGAATGTTGATGAAGCGCTTTCTCTCTTGCGATCTAAGCAATCGTCTGCAAATAGTGCACAAGATCCAAATTTAGTTCCTCGACATTCTCCTCCATCGACTCATATTCCAAATCATGATTAGGTATATGTGTGCTAAATTGTTGTAACACTTGAGTATACATGTTATTGTATAGCTATTGTTTTGACTATAATTTTTTTAATTTAAATTTGACTGCAGCTTTCTTATTGTTGGATGAAGTTTTCTAAAGACATAAAGGCAATTCCTGGCGCAATGGTGAAGCACCAAGTCTTTTTGGTTTCAAGTCGAAAACTTAGTTTCTTTTTGGTTTAAGTTTATCATCAGAAAAACATGTATTTTGCTTACTTATGTTTATCATTTATTTGACTTAGTAACTTGGCAAGTATGTTAATTGGCACGTGATGACCGGATAATTTATACGCTTTTTGGCATTATTTTTAGGTAGTTTTTAGTAGGATCTAGCTTTAGGGATGTCTTCTTTAGTTTTTATGCTAAATTCATATTTCTGGACTTTACTATGAGTTTGTGTGTTTTTCTGTGGTTTCAGGTAATTTCTGGCTGAAATTGAGGGACCTGAGCAAAACTCTGATAAAAGGCTGACAAAGGACTGCTGATTTTGTTGGATTCTGACCTCCCTACACTTGAAATGAATTTTCTGGAGCTACAAAACTCCAAATGGCGTGCTCTCAATGGCGTTGGAAAGTAGACATCCTGAGCTTTCCATCAATATATAATAGTCCATACTTTATTCGAGATTAGATGACGCAAACTGGCGCTCAACACCAGTTCTACGCTGCATTCTAGAGTCAAACGCCAAAAACACGTCACGAACCAGAGTTGAACACCAAAAACACGTTACAACTTGGCGTTCAACTCCAATAGAAGCCTTAGCTCGTATAAAGTTCAAGCTTAGCCCAAGCACACACTAAGTGGGCCCTGAAAGTGGATTTCTGCATCAATTACTTACTTTTGTAAACCCTAGTAGCTAGAATAGTATAAATAGGACTTTTTACTATTATATTTTCATCCTAGGTTGTATTTTTGATCCTGTGATCACGTTTTGGGGGCTGGCCATTCGACCATGCCTGAACCTTCATCACTTATGTATTTTCAACGGTGAAGTTTCTACACACCATAGATTAAGGGTGTGGAGCTCTGCTGTACCTCAAGTTTCAATGCAATTACTACTATTTTCTATTCAATTCCGCTTGTTCTTATTCTAAGATATTCGTTGCACTTCAACATGATGAATGTGATTATCTGTGACACTCATCATCATTCTCACCTATGAACGCGTGACTGACAACCACTTTCGTTCTACCTTAGACCGAGCGCATATCTCTTGGATTCCTTAATCAGAATCTTCGTAGTATAAGCTAGATTGATGGCGGCATTCATGAGAATCCGAAAAATCTAAACCTTGTCTGTGGTATTCCGAGTAGGATTCAGGGATTGAATGACTGTGACGAGCTTCAAACTCGCGATTGTTGGGCATGATGACAAATGCAAAAGAATCAAGGGATTCTATTCCAACATGATCGAGAACCGACAGATGATTAGTCGTGCCGTGACAGAGCATTTGGACCTTTTTCACTGAGAGGATGGGATGTAGCCATTGACAACGGTGATACCCTACATACAGCTTGCCATGGAAAGGAATAAGAAGGATTGAAGGAAGGTAGTAGGAAAGCAAAGATCCAACAGGGACAAGCATCTCCATACACTTATCTGAAATTCCCACCATTGAATTACATGAGTAACTCTATATTTATTTTCTGCTTTATTTACTATTCGAAAACTCCATAACATTTATTATCCGCCTAACTGAGATTTACAAGATGACCATAGCTTGCTTCATACCAACAATCTCCGTGGGATCGATCCTTACTCACGTAAGGTATTACTTGGACGACCCAGTGCACTTGCTGGTTAGTTGTGCGGAGTTGTGACAAAGTGTGATTCACATTCGAGAGCGCTACCAAGTTTATTGGTGCCATTGTTGATGATACAATTTCGTGCACCAAGTTTTTGGCGCCGTTGCCGAGGATTGTTCGAGTATGGACAACTGACGGCTCATCTTGTTGCTCAGATTGGGTAATTTTATTTTATTTTATTTTGTTTTATTGTTCTTAATTTTTGAAAAAAAAATATATTACTTATCCTGTTCTTCAGAATTTTTATGAATGAATTCTAGAGTTTCATGAAGCATGTTGAAGCCTGGCTGGCTGTAAAGTCATGTCTAAATTCTTTTGGACTGAGTCTTCAAAACCATCTTCATAGAGGCAAGTTAATTGGAATATTAGCTATATGCTAAAGCTTGGATGGCTATTGGCCATGTCTAGTGTTTTGGACCGGAGCTTTCACATAAAGCTTGGCTGGCTATTAAGCCATGTCTAATTCCTGGACCGGAGCTTTAGACAAACATTGCATGATTCCTGGAATTCATATTAAAAATTTAGAATTTCTTATTTTATTTTTCCTATATGTTTTCGAAAATAAAGTCATGAAGATATATGTAAATCAAATTAGTGGATTTGGAATTTGATAACATTATAAAAAGTATATTATCTATACAAAACACATACACACACAACACCAAGACATTAGATTAGACTTGTAATGCACTTATGGGTTCTGTTTGGTTTTTGCATAAAAAGGCATGTTTGTCCTATTTGCTGGTGCATGTACTCTGTCACTATCATCAAGTGGTCACAAATCTTTGGAAAGATTCATGTATGTTCATATTTATTGCTATAATAATAATAGTAAACCTACACAACTATAGTACAACCATTTGCATTAAAGGACAAACAATTCAACTTAAATCATTATTCTATAAAGTTGATGTCTGTTACTTACCATTCATCAACAGTTACTGATCCATTTCTCATGTACTACGCAAAACAAAACCAATTCAAACCTAAAACCAACTAAATACATGTTTGATGTTTATCAGTTACCATTATGCGCTGTCATTCATCTGAGTTTTCATATCAAGAATAATTAGAACTTAATTAGCATGCATCTTAATTGCTTCCAATTAATATAGTCTCTATATAAACATCAAAAGAAACAAACCATGCATAGCTACAAATTAAAAAAAAATAATTTCTAAGAATAATTATCATCAATAGTCCACAACAAAGAATTAAATTAGAACCCGAATTTCACTCTAATAATTAATAACTGATATTTTTTGTGACATATAATTAAAAAGAAACAAGAATTAACAACATATAAAGATAGCAATAATCAAATGAAATTAGTAGTGATCATCAGATAACACCAATAATAATATTTTGCCTACAAAACCCTTATTTATTTTTTCTTGGTAACCAAGCTCAACAAAACGTGGGGATTTCAAGTGGAGAACTCTAGTGATTGCATTGGGGCTAAAATCCACCTCTGTTCCTCTTACATAGCTCTTGAAGGTGGGGGCTGTGGTTTTGTCTTCTCTAACCACATTTGTATAAAATTCCTTGATGAGGTTTGCATTTGCTCTTGCTTCCAGGTTAGTGAGTTTTTCCCAAACCCCCTTTTCAATCTTCTCCCGAATTTGTGGACACTCATCTTCATCGAACTGAAAGGTTGATTCAGGCAATATCTTCTTGTCCTTTATTCGCTCGAACTCGATCTCATGGAAGGCTGTCTTGAATCTCCCGGTGTCGAAGGAGGGCTGCTCCATTGGTTCCTTTCCCCTTCGCCTCTTGAAGCTTGATGATGCCATGAGTGAGGCTCAGTTTGCGAAGATGGTGAGGGCTATGAAGTTGAAGATGGAATTCGGTTGATGTGAGGCAGAATGTGTCTTAGAGAGAAGGGAGGGAAGGTGGGAATATAAGGTCTACGTGAAGGTTGTGTGAAGGGGTTTATATAGAGAGATGGCAATTGTTGAAGGGTGTGGATTGATGGTGTTGTTTGATAGTGGATGGTTGGGGTTTTGAGATTGACTGAGAACAAGGATCACCTCTTTTATGAGGGTCTTGGTTCAATCTCCAAAGGCATCCATTCCCAATGTTGCATGGCAACACTTCCAAGGACATTCCCTATGAAGACAAGTGTGAAATTCCCTTGGTGTAGTGGCCGAATCCTTCTTCCTCAATTGTCCTATCAAGTACCATCAATGTCCTTTTTGATTCCCTATACACGAAAAAAAACAAAGAGAATGTGAAAATTAATTGAAAAATTGGTGGGAAAATGTATGAACTAATAAAATATTTCTTTTTCTTTTTCTTTTGTTTCTATATGACTAATTGTTTTCCATGAAAGCAAATCAATCAAACATTAAGCTACCCATGCATGCACGTTAGTACACCAAACTTGTTTGTAATCACATGGTGCAACAAGTTTGGGGAATGAACTTTCCTCATAAGGTGTGTTCAAACCACACTTGGTGTGCTTTGAACACCAAACTTATCATGTACTATAAGTTACATGTAGAGGGGCTTTATGCTAGTTGTCAAGATTAATTTGAACTTCCATGAAAATTGCTTTATTGCTATTATTAGAAAATTAAGAAAGGAGTTATAGAGCATGGGTTGCCTCCCATGAAGCGCTTCTTTAACGTCATTGGTGGACAAAATTGTGATCACATCAATGTAGTATTCTTTGTTGTTGTATGGAATCATTATTATGGTTCTTTGCTATGTGTGGACACAACTCCGTTCAACTAGCCAGCAAGTGTACTGGGTCGTCCAAGTAATACCTTACGTGAGTAAGGGTCGATCCCACAGAGATTGTTGGTATGAAGCAAGCTATGGTCACCTTGTAAATCTCAGTTAGGCAGATTAAATGGTTATGGATTTCGAAAATTAATAATAAACAGAAAATAAACTAAGATAGAAATACTTATGTAAATCAATAGTGGGAATTTCAGATAGGCGTATTGAGATGCTGTGCTCCTCTTGAATCTCTACTTTCTTATTACATTCATCCAATCCTTCTTACTCCTTTCCATGGCAAGCTGTATGTAGGGCACCACCGTCATCAATGGCTACTTTTCATCCTCTCGGGAAAATGGTCCTATGCGCTGTCACTACATGGCTAATCGTCTGGAGGCATCACCCTTGACAATGGCTACATCCCATCCTCTCAGTGAAAATGGTCCAAATGCTCTGTCACAGCACGGCTAATCATCTGTCGGTTCTCAATCAGGTTGGAATAGAATCCATTGATTCTTTTGCGTCTGTCACTAACGCCCAGCCTTCAGGAGTTTGAAGCTCGTCACAGTTATTCAGTTCCGAAATCCTACTCGGAATACCACAGACAAGGTTAGACTTTCCGGATTCCCATGAATGCTGCCATCTATCTAGCTTATACCACGAAGATTCTATTGGGGAATCTAAGAGATATGCGCCCGGCCTAAGGTAGAACGGAAGTGGTTGTCAGTCACGCGCATTCATAGGTGAGAATGATGATGAGTGTCATGGATCATCACATTCATCAAGTTGAAGTGCAACGTATATCTTGGAATAAGAATAAAAGAGAATTGAATAAAAAGTAATAGTAATTGTATTGAAACTTGAGGTACAGCAGAGCTCCACACCCTTAATCTATGGTGTGTAGAAACTCCACCGTTGAAAATACATAAGTAAAAGGTTCAGGCATGGCCGAGAGGCCAGCCTTCATGGTCTAAGGACTAGGCGTCCAGAGATGTCCAATACACTAGTAAAAAGTCCTATTTATAATAAACTAGCTACTAGGGTTTACATGAGTAAGTAATTGATGCATAAATCCACTTCCGAGGCCCACTTGGTGTATGTTTGGGCTGAGCTTGGTCTATCCACGAGCTGAGGCTTTTATTGGAGTTGAACGCCAAGTTGTAACGTGTTTTGGGCGTTCAACTCCGGGTCATGACGTGTTTCTGGCGTTTTACTCCAGACAGCAACATGGAACTGGCGTTGAGCGCCAATTTACATCGTCAATTCCCGAATAAAGTATGGACTATTATATATTCCTGAAAAGCTCTGGATGTCTACCTTCCAACGCCGTTAAGAGTGCGCCATTTGGAGTTTTTAGCTCTAGAAAATCCATTTTGAGTGCAGGGAGGTCAGATTCCAACAGCATCAGCAGTCCTTTTGTCAGCCTTTTTCAGAGTTTTGCTCAAGTCCCTCAATTTCAGCCAGAAATTACCTGAAATCACAGAAAAACACACAAACTCATAGTAAAGTCCAGAAATGTGAATTTAACATAAAAACTAATGAAAACATCCCTAAAAGTAGCTTGAACTTACTAAAAACTACCTAAAAACAATGCCAAAAAGCGTATAAATTATCCGCTCATCACAACACCAAACTTAAATTGTTGCTTGTCCCCAAGCAACTGAAAAATCAAATAGGATAAAAAGAAGAGAATATACTATAAATTCCAGAATATCAATGAATATTAATTATAATTAGATGAGCGGGACTTGTAGCTTTTTGCTTTTGAACAGTTTTGGCATCTCACTTTTTCCTTTGAAGTTTAGAATGATTGGCTTCTCTAGGAAATTAGAATTTCGGATAGTGTTATTGACTTTCCTAGTTAAGTATGTTGATTCTTGAACACATCTACTTATGAGTCTTGGCCGTGGCCCTAAGCACTTTGTTTTCCAGTATTACCACCGGATACATAAATGCCACAGACACATGACTGGGTGAACCTTTTCAGATTGTGACTCAGCTTTGCTAGAGTCCCCAGTTAGAGGTGTCCAGAGCTCTTAAGCACACTCTTTTTGCTTTGGATCACGACTTTAACCACTTAGTCTCAAGCTTTTCACTTGGACCTTCATGACACAAGCACATGGTTAGGGACAGCTTGATTTAGCTGCTTAGGCCTGGATTTTATTTCCTTGGACCCTTCTATCCATTGATGCTCAAAGCCTTGGATCTTTTTTACCCTTGCCTTTTGGTTTTAAGGGCTATTGGCTTTTTCTGCTTGCTTTTTCTTTTTCTTCCTATTTTTTCGCCAGTTTTTTTTCGCAAGCCTTTGCTTTTTCACTGCTTTTTCTTGCTTCAAGAATCAATTTTATGATTTTTCAGATCATCAATAACATTTCTCTTTGTTCATCATTCTTTCAAGAGCCAACAATTTTAACATTCATAAACAACAAGATAAAAAATATGCACTGTTCAAGCATTCATTCAGAAAACAAAAAGTATTGTCACCACATCAATATAATTAAATTAAATTCAAGGATAAATTCGAAATTCATGTACTTCTTGTTCTTTTGAATTAAAAACATTTTTCATTTAAGAGAGGTGAAGGATTCATAGAATTATTCATAGCCTTAAGACATAGTTACTAAATACTAATGATCATGTAATAAAGACACAAGTATAGATAAACATATAACATAAAAAAATGAAAAGCAGAAGAAAAATTTAAGAACAAGGAATGAGTCCACCTTAGTGAGGGTGGCGCCTTCTTGAAGGACCATTGATGTCCTTGAGCTCTTCTATGTCTCTGAATTGTTGTAATTTAGTTTCTCTTAGTTTCCTCTTCAGAGTCCTTTCAGGTTCTGGATCAGCTTCAACAAGAATGCCTTTTTCCTTGTTCCTGCTCATATGAAAGAGAAGAGGAAAAAAAGGAAGAGGAATCTTCTATGTCATAGTAAAGAGGATCCTTATTATTAGTAGAAGAAGAAAGGGGATAATGGAAGGAGAGGGATGAATAGTCTGTATAAAGAGTAAGGATAGGGGAGGTGATAAGATATGAAGAGAAGTGTTAAAAAAAAGGGTTAGTAATTTTCGAAAATTAAAGATGAATTAAAATTAAAATTAAAATTTGAAACAATTAGTTAATTAAAAAGAATTTTTGAAAAATGGGTGAGATATTTTCGAAAATTAGAGAGGAAAGAGTAGTTAGGTGGTTTTGAAAAAGATAAGAAACAAACAAAAAGTTAATTAGTTAGTTGAAAAAGATATTAAAATCAAATTTGAAAAGATAAGAAGATAAGAAGTTAGATAAGATATTTTAAAATCAAATTTTTGAAAAAGATATAATTTTAAAAAAGATAAGATAAAAAGATAAGATAAATAGATAAGATAAAAAGATAAGATTTTTAAGAAAAAGATATTTTGAAAAAAAGATTTAATTTTTAAAATTTAAAATTAATTACTTAAGTAACAAGAAACTAAAAGATAAGATTCTAGAATTTAAAGATTGAACCTTTCTTAAAAAGAAAGTAACAAACTTCAAATTTTTGAATCAATCACATTAATTGTTAGCTAATTTTCGAAAATTTGATATAAAGATAAGAAAAAGATTTTGAAAATAATTTGAAAAAGATTTTTGGAATTTTCGAAAATAATGAAAAAAAATGAAAAAGATATGATTTTCGAAAAAGATTTTAAAAAGATAAGATTTTTAAAATTGAAAATTTGACTTGACTTGTAAGAAACAACTAATTTTAAAAATTTTTGACCAAGTCAACCCAAAATTTCGAAATTTTGGAGAAAAATAAGGAAAAGATAATTTTTTTTATTTTTGAATTTTTAATTATGAGAGAGAAAAACACAAAAATGACCCAAAACATGAAAATTTTGGATCAAACACATGATGCATGCAAGAACACTATGAATGTCAAAATGAACACCAAGAACACTTTGAAGATCATGATGAACATCAAGAACATATTTTTGGAAAATTTTTGATGCAAAGAAAACATGCAAGACACCAAAATTATGTGTTCTAAGTTTGGTCCAAGTGAAAAAGCAACCAGAAAAAGCAGTGAAAAAGCAGTGAAAAAGCAAAAAGCTTGCGAAAAAAAATGGCGAAAAAAATAGAAAGAAAAAAAAAAGCAACCAGAAAAAGCCAATAGCCCTTAAAACCAAAAGGCAAGGGTAAAAAAGGATCCAAGGCTTTGAGCATCAATGGATAGGAGGGCCAAAGAAAATAAAATCCAGGCCTAAGCGGCTAAATTAAGCTGTCCCTAACCAATGGCTTGTGTCATGAAGGTCCAAGTGAAAAGCTTGAGACTGAGTGGTTAAAGTCGTGATCTAAAGCAAAAAGAGTGTGCTTAAGAGCTCTGGGCACCTCTAACTGGGGACTCTAGCAAAGCTGAGTCACAATCTGAAAAGGTTCACCCAGTCATGTGTCTGTGGCATTTGTGTATCCGGTGGTAATACTGGAAAACAAAGTGCTTAGGGCCACGGCCAAGACTCATAAGTAGCTATGTTCAAGAATCAACATGCTTAACTAGGAAAGTCAATAACACTATCCGAAATTCTAAGTTCCTAGAGAAGCCAATCATTCTAAACTTCAAAGGAAAAAGTGAGATGCCAAAACTGTTCAGAAGCAAAAAGCTATAAGTCCCGCTCATCTAATTATAATTAATATTCATTGATATTTTGAAATCTATAGTATATTCTCTTCTTTTTATCCTAATTGATTTTCAGTTGCTTGGGGACAAGCAACAATTTAAGTTTGGTGTTGTGATGAGCGGATAATTTATACGCTTTTTGGCATTGTTTTTAGGTAGTGTTTAGTAAGTTCAAGCTACTTTTAGGGATGTTTTCATTAGTTTTTATGTTAAATTCACATTTCTGGACTTTACTATGAGTTTGTGTGTTTTTCTGTGATTTCAGGTAATTTCTGGCTGAAATTGAGGGACTTGAGCAAAACTCTGAAAAAGGCTGACAAAAGGACTGCTGATGCTGTTGGAATCTGATCTCCCTGCACTCGAAATGGATTTTCTGGAGCTACAGAACTCCAAATGGCGCGCTCTCAACGGCGTTGGAAAGTAGACATCCAGAGCTTTCCAGCAATATATGATAGTCCATACTTATTCGGAAATTGACGACGTAACTTGGAGTTCAACTCCAATAAACGCCTCAGCTCATGGATAGATCAAGCTCAGCCCAAACATACACCAAGTGGGCCCCGAAAGTGGATTTATGCATTAATTACTTACTCATGTAAACCCTAGTAGCTAGTCTAGTATATATAGGACATTTAACTATTGTATTATACATCTTTTGATCACTTTAGATCGGAGGAATATCTCTGGACGCCTAGTCCTTAGACCATGGGGGCTGGCCATTCGGCCATGCCTGAACCTTTCACTTATGTATTTTCAACAGTGGAGTTTCTACACACCACAGATTAAGGGTGTGGAGTTCTGCTGTACCTCAAGTTTCAATACAATTACTATTACTTTCTATTCAATTCTCTTTTATTCTTATTCCAAGATATACGTTGCACAACACTTTGATGAATGTGATGATCCGTGACACTCGTCATCATTCTCACCTATGAACGTGCGTGACTGACAACCACTTTCTTTCTTGGTAACCAAGCTCAACAAAACGTGGGGATTTCAAGTGGAGAACTCTAGTGATTGCATTGGAGCTAAAATCCACCTATGTTCCTCTTACATAGCTCTTGAAGGTGGGGGCTGTGGTCTTGTCTTCTCTAACCACATTTGCATAAAATTCCTTGATGAGGTTTGCATTTGCTCTTGCTTCCGGGTTAGTGAGCTTTTCCCAACCCCTCTTTTCAATCTTCTCCCGAATTTGTGGACACTCATCTTCATCGAACTGAAAGGTTGATTCAGGCAGTATCTTCTTGTCCTTTATTCGCTCGAACTCGATCTCATGGAAGGCTGTCTTGAATCTCCCGGTGTCGAAGGAGGGCTGCTCCATTGGTTCCTTACCCCTTCGCCTCTTGAAGCTTGATGATGCCATGAGTGAGGCTCAGTTTGCGAAGATGGTGAGGGCTATGAAGTTGAAGATGGAATTTGGTTGATGTGAGGCAAAATGTGTCTTAGAGAGAAGGGAGGGAAGGTGGGAATATAAGGTGTACGTGAAGGTTGTGTGAAGGGGTTTATATAGAGAGATGGCAATTGTTGAAGGCTGTGGATTGATGGTGTTGTTTGATAGTGGACGGTTGGGGTTTTGAGATTGACTGAGAACAAGGATCACCTCTTTTATGAGGGTCTTGGTTCGGTCTCCAAAGGCATCCATTCCCAATATTGCTTGGCAACACTTCCAAGGACATTCCCTATAAAGACAAGTGTGAAATTCCCTTGGTGTAGTGGCCGAATCCTTCTTCCTCAATTGTCCTATCAAGTACCATCAATGTCCTTTTTGATTCCCTATACACGAAAAAAAAAACAAAGAGAATGTGAAAATTAATTGAAAAATTGGTGGGAAAATGTATGAACTAATAAAATATTTCTTTTTCTTTTTCTTTTGTTTCTATATGACTAATTGTTTTCCATGAAAGCAAATCAATCAAACATTAAGCTACCCATGCATGCACGTTGGTACACCAAACTTGTTTGTAATCACATGGTGCAACAAGTTTGGGGAATGAACTTTCCTCATAAGGTGTGTTCAAACCACACTTGGTGTGCTTTGAACACCAAACTTATCATGTACTATAAGTTACATGTAGAGGGGCTTTATGCTAGTTGTCAAGATTAATTTGAACTTCCATGAAAATTGCCTTATTGCTATTATTAGAAAATTAAGAAAGGAGTTATAGAGCATGGGTTGCCTCCCATGAAGCGCTTCTTTAATGTCATTAGCTTGACGATTGTCCCTTGTCGAGGTGGTTGATAGTGCTTGAAGTCCTCCCCTCTTGCAGTGAACCTATGTCCACTAGCTTTGTTGATAAGCTCCATATGCTCTAAGGACATGATTTTGTTGATGGTATACACTGGGGGAAGCTAAGATGGAATAGTGAGGAGGTGAGGTGGTATAGATGGAAAGTATGTAGAAATCACTTCATCACCTAGTGAGAAATCTTCTGTAGGAATCTTCTTGTTTCTCCATCTTCTAGGTACTTTCTTCCTTGTTTCTCTTAGTGCTATCTTGCTTCCTATAGATTCTTCTTCTAAGGGGTTTTTGTTGCTAGCTTTGCATGGCTCTGGTGGTTTTGGTTTCTTTTGGATACCCTTTTGATATGGTTCTTCCTGAGCACATGGCTTTCCAACCAATGGGGCTTCTAATTGAATTGTCTCTACTTTACTGCTTGTTTCTTGCATCAATGCTTCCTTGGTTGGCTCCTCTATCAACTCTCTGTAATCTTGATCTGATTCTTGTGAGGGTTTAAAGACATTGAAGGTGAGCTACTCATCATGTATTCTCAACACTAACTCTCCTCGTTCTATATCTATGAGTGCTCTAGCTGTGGCTAGGAAGGGCTTTCCCAGAATGATGGGGTAAATAGGATTCTCATCCATTTCCAGAACAACAAAATCTGTGGGAAGATAGTAGCTCCCAACCTTCACCAGCACATTTTCAACCACCCCTACTGCTTGTTTTTGAGTTTTGTCAGGCAATCTGATAATTACATCAGTAGGAGTTAGTTCATTGATTTGAAGCTTCTTCATGAGGGAGAGAGGCATTAGGTTGATACTTGCTCCCAAGTCACAAAGCCCTTTGTCAATCATTGTTTCTCCTATGGCACAAGGAATGTGGAAACTCCCAGGATCTTCCTTCTTCGTGGGTGGCCCTGGTTGAATGAGAGCACTACAATCTCTGTTCATCTTGATTGTTTGTCCACTCTTCAATGGACTTTTTCTGACTAGTAGCTCCTTTATATACTTGATGTAGAAAGGCATCTGTTGGAGGGCTTTAATGAATGGTATATTTACATTTAGAGATGCAAACATATCAAGGAACCTTGAGTACATTCTCCCTGCTACACCACCTTTAAGCCTGTGGGGAAAAAGGTGCATATGGGTTCACTACCTCCTTCTTCTTTAGCTCTTCCTTGGGTGTAAGCTGAGTTGCATAGCTTCCTTCCTCCTGACTTTCCTTTTGGTTATTTTGGAGATGTTCTACTCCATTCATACTCCCCTCATCACTTGTGGTTATCATTTTGCAATCCTCCCATCTTACTTTCTTTGTTTCTCCTCTTGGATTCTTCTCTGTATCACTGGAAATCCATCAGTGGGTTTGAGAATTTGTTGAGATAGGTACCCTACTTGGGACTCTAATCTCTTGATGTTTTCTCCTTGGTTCTTGATATTAGCTCGCACTTCTTCCTTAAACACTTTGTTATCTTGGATTTCTTTGCATATGTTTTCAAGTAGAGCTTCAATCTTTAAAAGCATATCATCTGTTAATGATGGTGGGTTGAGATTAGGTGGTTGAGAGGGTTGATTAGATGGATGTTGGTAATATCTCTGTGAGGTGTTTTGATGAGTAGCATTGTTGTTGGAGTTGAAGTTGTGGCGTCTCTGATCTTGCCCTTGGTCTTGTTGATTTTCCCATCCAAAGTTGGGGTGATTTCTCCATCCAGAGTTGTAAGTTTTGGAGTATGGATCATGGACTTGTCTAGGTGAGTTTCCCACATAATTGGCTTGCTCCCAGTCACCTTCTTCTCCTATGTTTACTCCTTCTTGAGTTGGTGATGAGGTGATGGTTGCTGCAACTTGGTTCTCTTCCACCTTCTTGGAAAGATCTGCTAGCTGCTTGGTGATCATCTTGTTTTTGGGCTAACAGTGCATCCATGTGGTTCAGCTCCATTACTCCTCTAGTGTTACTTCTTTCGGAGGCATAGAAGTAGTCATTCTCGGCAACTATTTCAATGACATCTATGGCTTCTTTAATGATTTTCTTCTTGTTTAAAGAGCCTCCTGATGAATGATCCACAGCCTTCTTTGACTCATAGGAAAGACCTTCATAGAAGATGTGAAGTTGAACCCACTCATTAAACATCTCCGGTGGGCATCTCCTTGTTAGATCCTTGAACCTTTCCCAAGCTTCATAAAGTGTCTCCCCATCTTGCTGTCTGAATGTCTGCACTTCAGTTCTCAGCCTATTGATCCTTTGAGGAGGGTAAAACCTTGCCAAAATCTTGTTCACTACCTCTTCCCAATTGGTCAAGCTCTCATTTGGAAAGGATTCAAGCCACTTGGATGCCTTGTCACTGAGTGAAAAGGGGAACAAGAGCAACCTATAGACATCAGGGTGGACTCCATTGGACTTCACCATGTCACAAATCCTCAAGAAGGTGGTCAAGTGTTGATTAGGATCTTCTTGAGCACCTCCTCCAAATGAGCAATTATTCTGCACAAGGGTGATGAGCTGAGGTTTTAGCTCGAAATTGTTGGCATGTATGGTGGGTTTTTGAATGCTGCTCCCACAGTTTCCAGGATTAGGATTGATATAGGATCCTAAGACCCTCCTTTCTTGTCCAGCACGGTTGGCAATGGCCTTGATTATGAGCCTCCTCTTCATGGTTGTTCTCCAAATTCTCTTCTATGTTGGGTTCAAAATACTCTTCCTCTGCTTCCTCAGCACCAATAATCCTTTTTCCTCTTGCCTCCCTTCTTAGTCTCCAAAGGGTTCTTTCAGGTTCTGAATCAAAGGATGTTGAGACTCCTTCTCTTCTCCCTGTCATACAACAAACAGATTGCACAACAGGAGGTATAGTGGAGATTATTCTTATTAGAGTAATTGTTAGTGTGAGTGATGCAATTTATCAAACAGTTAGTGGGTTAGTGAGCAAAATTATAATAAACAAAGAAATGAAAAACAAAACAAAACTAAGGGGGTGCAGGGGTGAGGAAGAAATCAAAACAACTACAGAAATTGACTGAATAAACTAAACAAAAAGAGAAAAAAATACTCAATCTAGTGATCTTCTAACTTAATCATTGTTGATTCAAAATCAATCCCTGGCAACGGCGCCATAAACTTGATGCGTGAAAACTTGTCTCTCAACAAATTTTCCTTCGGTAAGTATACCGAATTGTCGTCAAGTAAAACTCACAATAGAGTGAGGTCGAATCCCACAAGGATTGATTGGTCAAGCAACTTTAGTTAGAAAAGTATGCTAGTTGAGCTAAACAGAATTTAGATTATGATGCAGAAATTTAAATGACTAGAAAGTAAATAACAGAAATTAAAGTGCAGAATCTTAAATGGGGAGTTGGGGTAATGTGCAGGAAATTAAATGGCAGAAAGTAAATAGAATGGGTAAGATCAGAAACGGGGATATCATTGGGTTTAGGAGATGTTGCATTCTCTGGATCAAGTTCATTCTCATCTCTTCCTCAATCAATGCATTCATTAATCTCCTTGGCAATGTTAAGTGATTGGATCCCAATTCCTTGGCAATCCAATCTCTCTAAGCTTGAACAATTGCCCAATTCCTTGATTTAATTGCTCATGGGAAGAGATGAAAGTGTGGTCACTGATTATACCACATGTATTTCCAAATCAAAGTATTGGGAGGATTAAATGTCACAATATCCATCCAAACCCCAATTTGGTCCAACATGAGAAAGTATTTCTAGCATGATCTCCTCATCCCTTTTCCAAGGCTCAAAGGAGATCCAATTTTGGAGAGTTTCTTTTCCAATAAGATTGAAAGCTTTCTACTAAGATCAAGAGAAAAGAAAGAAGAAGAAGAATGAGAACTATAATTGATCCATCAAATTACAACATAGCTCCCTAACCCAATGAAAGGGGTTTAGTTGTTCATAGCTCTAGAAATAAAAAATGGCAGAAAAGAAGAATCCATGCTAGAAGTACAGAAAAGTAAATATGCAGAGTGTAGTTCCCAAAAGTTCTAAGCTTCCTCTCTAGTTCAAAACTACTCCTATATATACTACTCCTTATGATCTTCTAGTGAGTTCTTCAAGTCTTGGATGTGGGCTCTGGACCTTGAGTTGAAGCAATTCTCCTCTTTAGTGGGCCCAGCTTGCAGAGAAATATGAATTAGGCTTGGGCATTTAGTGAGATTAACGTTGGGTAATATTTTGAGTGCGAGAACGTTAGTGGCATTCACTTTTTCCACTAACATTCCACCCTTATATACCCACGTTGATTCCATCGTTTGAAATCTTAACGTGACTTCTAACGTTTCTTACTCAATCCTTGGCCAACGTTAATGGGAATCACCTTTCCCATTAACGTTGCTTGCCTCTTGCCCCTACGTTAGATCTCACGTTAGCTTGGCTAACGTAGCTCTTAACGTGGGTCTCTATCACCTTCGAGAGCGTTAGTGACACTCACCTTTGTCACTAACGCTCCAATTGCTTTAAGTCCCTACGTTAGAATCCATGTTAACTAAGTTAACGTGGCTCTTAATGTAGTAATGAAGCCATCTCCCAATGTTAGTGACAAAAGTGAGTGTCACTAACGTTGGTTCTTTGAATTCAACTCCACGTTAACTTTCACGTTAACAATCTTAACGTGAGAGTTAACGTAGGCAATGCTAATGATCCAACGTTAGTGACAAAAGTGAGTGTCACTAACGTTGGCGTTGTTGATCCTCTTCCACGTTAGAGTTCACGTTAACTTAGTTAATGTGACTCTTAACGTGGGGCATTGCCTAGTTTCCCAACGTTAGTGGTGTTCACTTTTACCACTAACATTGAGGAGAAACGTTATTGGAGTTCACGTTTTTCGTTAACGTGGAATCCTCTTTTTCTTCTACGTTAAGTACCACGTTAACTTAGTTAACGTGGCTCTTAACGTAAGCTATGAATGGCTTCGCAGGTGTTATTGGTGATCACTTTTCTCATTAACGTTGCAAGCTCTTTGGCATCCCACGTTAGTAGTCACGTTAACTAAGTTAATGTGAATGTTAACGTGGTTCTTCCATGCTTCATTTGTCCTGAAATCAAGCAATTAAAGTGCATCAAAGCTCTAGCTAAAGTCATGAGATTATGCATCATCAAATTCTCATGCAATTCTGGCAGAAATCTCATGAAATCATTCAAAATTCACAATAGTTGCTTAAATGAATGTGTAAGTGTATTTTCACCCAGAACTTGCCTTATTCACTAGGAAAATGCATGAAACTACCCTAAAATAATAAAAAAAGGTCAGTGAAACTGGCCTAGATGCCCTGGCATCAAGGTGAGACAGGGAAGAAGAGGAAGAACGAGAAGGGTTTCTCGAAGGTGACCGCGTACTTGGAGCCGAGACAGGGGAGGAGAAGCCGTGGAGCAGCGTTCGTGGAGATGATGACCGCGAAGGAGAGCACAACGCCGACACTTTTGAAAGGGAGCACCGCCCCGTCGCCGACAGCACCGCGAACGAGACCAGAAGTTGAACGCCGAGACCTCCTGCTGCCATTTGTGTCCCCTTTTATGTTGATTAGGAAAGTTAGGGCTTATGGTGGGTGCTGGGCATAGTGATGAACTTACTGAAGCACGCACTAGTAGAAATGATTTAAGAAAAACTAAAGGTCTTTCTTTTTTTTCTAAGTTATTTGATTGGAAAGTAAATATTGGGGGGAATAGGATGAAAAGTTTCCCTCTAAAATTTTTAGCAATGAATGATTTTAGGCAACATTTTATAAAAGTTATTTATTTAATTTTTTTTATAACTCTTATAAAATGTTGTATTTTTATTTAAAAATGTTGCCTTAAATGTTTTATATTGTAATATTTTTTAAGTGTTGCTTTAGATATTAAAGACAACAATTTTTGTGGGTGACCAAAAAATTTGTTATCTTTGTCTTATTCAAAGGCAACTCTTAAAAAATGTTGTATATTTCTATCTAAGGCAACTTTTATTAAATGTTGCTTCAAATAAGGGTTACCTTAGACCAAAAATATTGTAGTGCATAGAACTAAACTAGGAAGGAATTGTAAAATCATGCAAATCATATGAATAAGTGGGCAAGAATTTGATAAAAACCACTCAATTAAACACAATATAAACCATAAAATAGTAGTTTATCAACCTCCCCACACTTAAACATTAGCATGTCCTCATGCTTAGCTTAAGGAGATAAAATAAATGAGTAGGGAAAAAGCAAGACTCATGCAATGATGCAAGTGGAAACTTGTCTCTCAACAAATCTCCCTTCGGCAAGTGTACCGAATTGTCGTCAAGTAAAACTCACAATAGAGTGAGGTCAAATCCTACAGAGATTAACGGATTAAGCAATCAATGGTTAATTGATTAACCTAGTTAGATGAATCATATTGGAGTGATAGGTAACAAGGAAATGTAAATGGCAGAAAAGTAAAGAAAGCAATAAAGTGCAGAGGAGTAAAATGGCAAGAAAAGTAAATGTAAGAACTAAAAATAAAATGAACATTGGGATCAAGAGATATTGCAATCCTCCGGATTAAGTTCATTCTCATCTCTTCCTCAATCATTCATTGATTTCCTTGGCAATCTTAAGTGATCGAATTACAATTACTTGTAATTCAATCTCTCAAATCTTGATCAATAGCCAATTCCTTGGTCAATTGCTCATGAGAAGAGATGAAGTATGGTCACTGATTATACCACATGCATTCCCAAATCAAGTGCTGGAGGATTATAGTCACATATCCTTCCAAACCCAATTTGGTACAACATGAGAAAGCATTTCTAGCATGATCTCTTCATTCCTCTTCCAAGGTTCAGAAGAGATCCAAGTATGAATAGTTTCTTTTCCAAGATAACTACCCAATTGGATGAAGATCGAAAGCTTTCAAGCAAAATCAAGAGAAAAGATAGAAGAAGAAGAATAAGAACTACACTTAATCCGTTGAATCACAATAGAGCTCTCTAACCCAATGAAAAGAGTTAGTTGGTCATTGCTCTAACAAAATAGAAAAGAAAGAAAGTGTATAAAAGTAAAGATGAAGATTAAAACTGAAATTGAAACTTCAAAATTCATAAAAATGAAAAGTACAAAGAAAAGAAAGAGAAAGAAAAGTGTGTGAGGGGAGGGAGTCCGAAGACCCCTCGTCAATCCCCCCTTCCAGAATGACTTGAATGTAAAAACTAAGGCCTTTATATAGGCTTTCCTAAATTACAAAATGAAATTAAAAGCAAATTACACTTAAATGAAAATTCCTATTCTAGATGCTTCTTGTGGCCTTGATTGTTTGACAATTGTGGGCTTGCTTGCTTGAGCTTTGAAGTGGGCTTGAGAGAGAAGTGAGTTAAGTTGAGGTCCAGGTGCTAAAGTTAGTGCTAAAGTTAGCCACACTAAAGCTACAAGTGTGGCGTTAGTGCTAAAGTTATTGTGGCTAACGTTGCACTTGCTGCCCAGTTGGTATTTTTGGGGCTTAAAAGATGCCTCTTGTTTGTGCTCCAATTTCATGTCCACTATAGAGTATTATATATCGTTAGAAAGCTCTGAATGTCAGCTTTCTAAAGCAACTAGAATCACCTCAATTGGATTTCTATAACTCAAGTTATGCTCCTTTGAAGTGGACATGGTCGCTGGCATAGTTGCTAGCGTTAATGGAAAACTTGAGTGCCAATAATGCTAGCGACTAGGGCTTCATTATTACCAGTTTATGGAGTTCAAACTTAATGTCCACCCCATACTATTATATATTGTTGGAAAGCCCTGGATGTCTACTTTCCAACGCTTTTGAAAGCGCATCATTTGGAGCTCTACAGCTTGAGTTATACTTCTTGGAAGGTGAAGAGGTCAGCTGGCCTTACTACAGGTTGATACCATGTTCATCTTTGCACTTTCGGGGCAAGTTTTCTCCCTCAAATTTAGTGTCCACCATGTAGTGCCATATATGCTTGGAAAGCTCTGGAATCCTACTTTTCAATGCCACTGGAATCACCTCATTTGGAGTTTTGTGGCTCAAGTTATTCTTGTTTGAAGAAGGCATGGTCAGGCTGCCAGGTGGGAATTTTTACCCACGTTAGTTAACGTGGGAGTTAACGTGGCTCATTGTGGCTTGTGTGGGCTCCTTCCAACGTTAGTGACAATGATGGGTGTCACTAACTTTGGCAATCACCTTTCTTCTTCACGTTAACTTCCACGTTAACTAAGTTAACGTGGGAGTTAACGTGGCTTCTTGGGGATAGTGTGGGTTTCTTCCAACGTTAGTGACAATGTTTGGTGTCACTAACATTGTCAACAACCTTGTTTCTTCATGTTAGCTTCCACGTTAACTAGGTTAACGCGGGAGTTAACGTGGCTTCTTGTGACTTGGCCAACGTTAGTGATAAAGTTGAATGTCACTAACGTTGGCGTCCCCTTTTCTTCTTAACGTTAGAGGCCACGTTAACTAAGTTAACGTAGCAACTAACGTGGCCACTTATGAGCTTGGTTCAACGTTAGTGATAATGTTAAGTGTCACTAACGTTGGCTCCATTTCCTTTCTTCAAAGTTAATGCCACTAACTTTTCTCACTAACGTTGGGGCTTTCCTTCCTTCCACGTTAGTGCCCACGTTAGTGTAACTAACGTAGCCACTCACGTGGCTCTTCTCTTCTTCTTTTGGCCTGAAGGCAATCAAACAAAGTGCATCAAAGTCTTGCTCTTAATCATGGGATCATGCATCATCCAATTTATCATATAATTCATGCATAATTCTCATGAAATCATTCAAAATTCACCATGTTTGTTTGAATCATGGTATGATTGCATTTTCAGCCAAATACTTGCTTATTTCCTAAGAAAATGCATGAAACTATCCTAAAAACAGTAAATAAAAGGTCAATGAAACTGGCCAAAATGTCCTGGCATCACACAATGAAACCTATGAATGTGAATGCAATTACATGCTAAGATGTTACTTGGTTAAAAGCGAACAAGTCCTTCAAGACAAATACAAACTAAATTCCACAAATTCAAATCGTACAATAAAAAGCAAATAAACTTATAAGAAGATAGCTCATGAAAGCAAAGAACATAGAATTAAGCACTGAACCCTTACTGGTAGTGTGTATCACTCTAACTCTCAAGTGTTTAGGGTCAATCACTCTACTCTTCCCTAGTCATGCTTTCTCAACTTTGTTCTTCATCTAACCAATCAACAAATATTTAGCATACAAATGCAAATATCATGAGGTCTTTTCAGGGTTGTAATGGGGTTGAGGTAAAGGTAAGGATACATGTATGGCCAAGTGAGTTATAATATGAATCTTTGACTAACCTAAGCTCTTACCACACACACACTCTATGTAATTCTAAAATCACACCTAGCTACCCATAATTCCCACTTTTGTATAATTCCCATACTCATGTACCAAATTTTTTATATTTCTTTACTTTTATCACATGTGCATTGATCTTTATTAAAGCTTAACATTGGGGTAATTTTATCCCCTTATTCACTTACTTATTTATTGAATATTTTTTTTCTGAAATAAACATAACTTATCAATGCACAAGGATTTTTCATTATTTAATTATTTTGGTTTTCCATGAGTAGGTTCCAAATTCCCAATATTCAAAATTAGAAACATGATACATTCCCTTATTAACCCATGTTCCCACGGTTTTCCCACACTTAGTTGATACACAACCTCTATCTCAAGCTAACCAAAGATTCAATTGGGATATTTAATTTGTTTTTTTGCTTAAGGCTAGTGATGTAGTTATAGAACAGAATGGGATTATAAAGCTCAAAGTGGCTAACAAGGGTGACATAAAAGGGTAGGCTTATTTGGGATAAGTGAGCAAAAACAAGTAATGGCCTCAATCATATGCAAGCATGTAAATATACTAAATAGTGGACATATAGAATGGAACAAAATAAAAATTACAATCATAGAGAAAAAAACACACAAGAATAAAATATTTATGGTTAAATAATGTAACCATATAAATAAGCTCAAAATCTCACATGTTGTGTGTTCTTTGGCTCAAAAATCATGTTCCAAATACAACTTCAAACAAATTTAACACAAAAAATTTTGATTTAAATTAGTAAAATTTTTTCAAAAATAGGGTCCTAGAATGAAACTTATTATTTTTCAACCAAGTAGTACTTAAAGAAAATAAGACATTGGTGTTGAAAAGAAGGGAACTAATCTCTAGAAGTCGGTATCGACCTCCCCACACTTAAAGATTGCACCGTCCTCGGTGCATGCTAAAATGTACAAGTGGATGGGCTGCTCCAATAGATGCTTTTTCTCTAAAGATTGTGTGGTAAACTTGTTTATTGCTCCAGTTAGAAACTTTTCTTTTTCCCTCTTGGTGGCCAGCCTAAAAGAGGAGAAAAAAAGGAAGGGATAGAACCCACAAGTAAAGATATGAAAAGAGATAAAACATATGTGGCTAGCGCCAAAGAATAAGGTGCTCAATTACATGGTAGCTACAACATGTAAGTGAGAAAAAAATAGAAGCGCATGGCATGTCAACTGAATAGCAAACAAGTTAAGAAGCACCTAAAATAATGCAGGAAATATGCAACAGATGAGTAATATGATTTTAACACCAATGTAAAAACAACAAATATAGAAAAGAAAGGGAGAAGAAGAGGAAGAAGAAAAGAAGGAAAAAAGGAGGAAAGAGTAAAGAGAGAAGAAGAAAAAGAATGAATAAGATGAAGAATGGAGATAATAGAAGAAAGAAAAAAAGGAAGAAGAAAGAATTAAGAAAGGGGAAAGAAAAAAAGATTAAGAAAAGATAAGATAGTTGGCATTGGCACAAATGACGCGGACGTGTTCGTCACGCGATCGCGTGGACTGCGCTGGGCTCATGTGACGCGGACGCGTGGGACACGCGGTCGCATGGTTTGGTTGGTGCTTCTAGCACCATTCCAGCAACATTCCAGCACTACTTTCCATCTAAATACATTTTTACGTCGATTTCGCAGGCTACGCGTGCGCGTGGGTAACGCAGACGCGTGGGGGCTGGGTTTTGCAAATTGCGCGGATGCGTCGGTGACGTGTTCGCGTGGGCCAGTTTGTGCCTATGTCATGCCTCCAGCCACACTCCTGCGTAACTTTCTGTTTCTTTTCTTCATTGTTGCGAAGGCACTATGACGTGAGTGCGTCAGCGACGCTGGCGCGTCGCATGCCTTAATCCCCTCTTTTTATAATAATGCAGTATGTAGAATGCAATGCTAATATGAATGCTATGCATGAATCCAGGTTCAATCAAAACTTAAGAACAAACAAAACAGACTAGAACAAAACTGAAAAAGGAATGATCATACCATGGTGGGTTGTCTCCCACCTAGCACTTTTAGTTAAAGTCCTTAAGTTGGACATTTGGTGAGCTCCCTGTTATGGTGGCTTGTGCTTATATTCATCTAAAAATCTCCACCAATGTTCGGAATTCCAGTAGCCTCCGGGGTCGCAAACAAGGCATGTAAAGCCCTTGAGCAGTTTCAAACAGGTTCTCAGGCTTCCGAGGTGTTGAATGTCAAAATAGATTCTAGGATCCCAAACTTTGCTTTTACACCCGTCTTTGTCTTTATCTGCATTTTTCCAGCCGGGTGGTAAATATTTTGAATTCTCACTGCAGTGACCAAACAGCTTCTGAGACCCATTCAATTGAGCTTGACACCAATCCTTGCACTTCAAATTGAAGCATGGACTCTTATTGAATCTTGCATACCAGCTATGAGCACGATCCATTTTCCTCCTACTTTTAAAGCCACAAAGAGCTCTAAGCTGACCATCCGTCTCCAGTAAAGCATATTCAAGTGAGCTAATTAAGCTTTGAGATGAGAGATTTACCCACTTGAATGAAGGGATGGATGGTGATGGCTGTAGGGGAGAGGTCTCTAATAACTTTGGCGAAGTGATTTCCAGCTCCATTCCCTTGAGTTCTTCCTTGACAATTTCCACCTCTTTGCAAGCTTCTTCAATATCAACCTCTTCCTCTTGGTAGCTTTCTTCCAATTTTATCTCTTCTTCATTGTTCACCAAGAGCATGGGAGGTTGTGCTTCTTCTTCTTTAATCTCCATGTCAAGTCCAATGGGAGAGGATTCAAATGTAGATAAGAATTCATTAATGATTGAATCCATCTCTTGATCATCCCCTTCAAAGTCTTCAACCATGATATGCTTTGGAGGTTGTACACCCTCCTCAACATCAATTGCAAACGTCTTAGAAGGAGGCTCTACGACTTGAGTTTCCCATGGAGGTTCTGCATCTCCTAAGTCTTCAACCACTTCTTCCTCTTCAATGGCAGGCATAGTTTCTTCCAATTGTTCCAACACAAAATTGTGCTGCTCACTGTCCACCGGAGTTTCTAAATTCTCCTTCATGCCACATTCTTCAGTAGATTCTCCACATGAAGCCATGGGGGTTCCTTGAATGTCCAAACGTCGGGAAGGTAATCGATTTATCGCTTGATCCAGTTGGCGAAGGGTTGCATGAAGTTTTTCCACTATTTTCTTGAGACGATCCCTTGATTCTTATTGTGCTCGGCTATCATAAGTAGGATCATAGTGCTCTTGGATTGATGGATATGGAAATGGTGAATATTGAGGTGGTGGTTCTTGGGAGTAATTGGGTTGGAAATGGGGTGGTTCTATATATGGTTCATATGGCTCATAAGGTGGTTGGTATGGTGGTTGAGGGTTAGGGTCATATGGAGCTGAATGGCAGAAAGGGGCTTGTGAGTTTAGTGGTTCAAAGGCATGTTGTGGAGGTGGTTCATAATCATAGGGTGGGGCTTGTTGGTAACTACAAGGGGGTCCACCATATCTATCATCTTGGTACGCACCTCGGATTGGCTCTTGACCATAGTAAATTGGTGGGTGTTGGTTGTCACGAAAGGGTCCACCATAACTATTGTCTTGACATGCATTATGGAATGGTCGTGGTCCATGGTATCTTGGATGGTGTTGTTGCCTAAAGGGTTGATCAGATCCTCGTGGCTCCTTCCATCTTTGATTGTTTTGACCTTGATGCATGTTCCTGTTATAGCTTCCATTCCTTTTAACAGCATTAGAACCAAACTCAAAGCAATAGGGGTGAGAACTCATGATAGCTAATAAAATTTAAAAACAAAAATAAAGCAAATAAACAAGCAAAACAAAATATTTACAATATCCAATAATAAGGCACACGTTTACAATTCCCCAGCAACGGTGCCATTTTGACGATCGGATTTTCTATCAGTAAAGAAATTCACAAATATAATCGCGTTGTAAGTATAGTTTCTAAACCAACAGAAAATTCTTTCATACAAAAGTTTTGGTTGTCATAAGTAACAAACCCCATTGAAATTGATAACCGAAGTATTTAAACCTCGGGTCGTCTTCTCAAGGAATTGCAGGGAAGTATAATTTATTGTTGGTTATGCAAAGGTATATTTTGGGGTTTTGAAAAGGTTTGAACAAATAGTTTAATTGATAAGAAAAATAAATTAATAATTAATAAAACTCTTGGCAAGGTATGAGAATTAGAATTCCTATCCCAGTTATCCTTACCAGTGATGATGAGAATTATATTTTTGCTCCCACTAAGTCAAGTGGTTAAATCAATTTAACACCTAAAGTCCTAGACAACTCCTATGGAAAGACTAGAGTTATAGGAGTCTAAATCAATCAGCAAAGATATCAATTATCAATCACGATGAGTTTGACAACTCAAGAGTTACCAATTAATCAACCATAGCCAAGAATATAGGAAGCTAAGTAAAAATCATATAACTGAAATACCTCAAATTTAAATAGAAAATTAATCTAAACATAAAGAGTTCATAAACCAAATTGAGAAAATAAATAAAAGGAACATTGAACCTGAAAATTGAGAAGAAGAAATCCTAATCCTAAATACTAAGAGAGAGGAGAGAACCTCTCTCTCTAAAAACTACATCTAAACCTAAAATTGTGTGTATGATCTCATATCTTGAATCTCTGCATGTTCCCTGACTTTAATCTATGTTTCTGGGCTGAAATTTAGGTCAAAACGCAGCCCAAAATCATCTTCAGCATATTCTGTTAATTCTGCTGATCGCGCATGTCACGCGTACGCGCCATCCACGCGTGCGCGTCAATCAGCGTTTTTCTTGCCACGCGTACGCGTCGTCCACACGTTCGCATCATTCGTGCAGCTTCCAATCCACGCGTTCGCATCAGACACGCGAGCGCGTCACTGTAATTTCCTCTATTGCGCGCGGTCGCGTGAGCCATGCGTCCGCGTCGCTTCTCACTGGTCATCTCCTTAATTTCTTGTGTTCCTTCCATTTTTGCGAGCTTTCTCTCCATCCTCTAAGCCATTTCTGCCCTATGAAGCCTGAAACACTTAACACACAGATCACGGCATCGAATGGTATAAAGGAGAAATTAAAATACACAATTTAAAGCTTTTAGGAAGCAAGTTTTCAACCATAGAACTAAACTAGGAAGGAATTGTAAAATCATGCAAATCATATGAATAAGTGGGCAAGAATTTGATAAAAACCACTCAATTAAACACAATATAAACCATAAAATAGTGGTTTATCAAACTCCAACCATCCTCTAGCCATAGGCTTGAGGTCCGGTCTTCTCAATTGAACCGGATTGCCTCTTGAGTCTCTTTTTCATTGAGCTCCTTCCACACATATATCCATGATGACTTGGTCCAACCTTTGATCAAAGTTGACCCTTCTAGTGTAGGGGCGTGCGTTTTCTTGCATCATTGGCAAGTGGAACGCCAACCTTACATTTTTCGGACTAAAATCTAAGTATCTCCCCCGAACCATTGTAAGCCAATTCTTTGGATTCGGGTTCATACTTTGATCATGGTTCCTAGTGATCCATGCATTAGCATAAAACTCTTGAACCATTAAGATTTCGACTTATTGAATGGGGTTGGTGAGAACTTCCCAACCTCTTCTTCGGATTTCATGTCGGATCTTTGGATACTCATTCTTCTTGAGCATGAAAGGGACCTCAGGGATCACCTTCTTTTTGGCCGCAACTTCATAGAAGTGGTCTTGATGGACCTTTGAGATGAATCTCTTTATCTCTCATGACTCGGAGGTGGAAGATTTTGCCTTCCCTTTCCTCTTTCTAAAGGTTTCTCCATCCTTAGGTGCCATAAATGGTTATGGAAAAACAAAAAGCAATGCTTTTACCACACCAAACTTAAAGGGTTTGCTCGTCCTCGAGCAAAAAAAGAAAGAAAGAAGGGGGAGGAGAAGAAAATGGAGAAGATGAAGGGAGATAGAGGTTCGGCCAAGGGGGTAGGAGAGTGTTTGTGATGTGTGAAAATGAAGGAGTAAAGAGAGGTATTTATAGGGAAAGAGAGGGAGTGTGGTCGAATGGAATTGGGTGGGTTTGGGAGGGAAAAGTGTTTAAATTTAAAAGTGAGGTAGGTGGGTTTTTTTTTTTGGGAAGAGATATAGAGGTGATTGGTGAAAAGAATATGGGGAAGAGAATAGGATTTAAAAGGTGAGTGGTGTTTTGGGTAGAGTATTATAGAGATGTGTAAGGGGGAAAGAGAGAGAGAGGTGGGGTAGGTGGGGATCTTATGGGGTCTACAGATCCTGAGGGGTCAAGGATTTCCCATCCCTGCTCCTTTTAGGCGTGCAAAATGCCTTTATTGTGCAATCCTGGCGTTTAATACCAGACTGCTGCTTGTTTCTGGCGTTAAACGCTAGCTTTTATTCCTTTCCTGGCGTTAAACGCCAAGCTGCAACCTGTTTCTGGCATTTAACGCTAGTTTGTTGCTTCTTTCTGGCGTTTAACGCCAGTCTGGTGCTTCTTTCTGGCGTTTAACGCCCCGAATGGTGCCAGACTAGGCATTAAATGCCCATTCTGCTACCCTTACTAGCGTTTAAACGCGAGTAAGTTTCTCCTCCAAGGTGTGCTGTTCTTAATGCTGTTTTTGAATTTGCTTTGATTTTTGCAGTTATTTTTGTGACTCCACATGATCATCAACCTAAAGAAAACATGAAATAACATAGAAAAATAAAATTTGGTTGCCTCCCAATAAGTGCTTCTTTAATGTCAATAGCTTGACAGTGAGCTCTCATGGAGCTTCATAGATGTTCAGAGCATTATTGGGACCTCCCAACACCAAACTTAGAGTTTGAATGTGGGGGTTCAACACCAAACTTAGAGTTTGGTTGTGGCCTCCCAACACCAAACTTAGAGTTTGACTGTGGGGGCTTTGTTTGACTCTGCATTGAGAGAAGCTTTTCTTGCTTCCTCTCCATGGTTACAGAGGGAGATCCTTGAGTTTTAAACACAATGTAGTCCTTATTCAATTGAAGGATCAAGTCTCCTCTGTCCACATCAATCACAGCTTTTGCTGTGGCTAGGAAGGGTCTTCCAAGGATGATAGATTCATCCTCATCCTTCCCAGTATCTAGGATTATAAAATCAGCAGGGAAGTAAAGGCCTTTGACCTTTACTAACACGTTCTCTACCTGTCTATAAGCCTTTTTCATGGATTTATCTGCCATCTTTATTGAGAATTTCGCAACCTGTACCTCAAAGATTCCCAGTTTCTCCATTACAGAGAGTGGCATTAAGTTTATGCCTGACCCCAGGTCACACAGAGCCTTCTCAAAGGTCATGGTGCCTATGATACAGGGAATTAAGAATTTACCAGGATCTTGTTTCTTTTGAGATAATGTCTGCCTAACCAAGTCATTCAATTCATTGGTGAGCAAGAGGGGTTCATCCACCCAAGTCTCATTACCAAATAACTTGGCATTCAACTTCATGATTGCTCTAAGGTATTTAGCAACTTGCTCTTTAGTAATATCTTCATCCTCTTCAGAGGAGGAATAGTTATCAGAGCTCATGAATGGTAGAAGTAGGTTCAATGGAATCTCTATGGTCTCTAGATGAGCCTCAGATTCCTTAGGTTCCTCAATTGAGAACTTCTTTTTGTCCAGAAGACGTCCCATGAGGTCTTCCTCACTGGGATTCACGTCCTCCTTTTCCTCTCTAGGTTCAGCCACACCAAGTAAGGTTATGGCCTTGCACTCTCTTTTTGAATTCTCTTCTGTATTGCTTGGGAGAGTAATAGGAGGAGTTTCAGCGACTCTTTTACTCAGCTGGCCCACTTGTGCCTCTAAATTTCTAATGGAGGACCTTGTTTCATTCATGAAACTTAGAGTAGCCTTAGATAGAACAGAGACCATGTTTGCTAAGCTAGAGGGGTTCTGCTCAGAATTCTCTGTCTGTTGCTGAGAGGATGATGGAAAAGGCTTGCTATTGCTTAACCTGTTTCTTCCACCATTATTAAAGCCTTGTTAAGGCTTTTGTTGATCCTTCCATGAGAAATTTGGATGATTTCTCCATGAGGGATTATAGGTGTTTCCATAGGCTTCACCCATGTAATTCACATCTGCCATTGCAGGGTTCTCAGGATCATAAGCTTCTTCTTCGGAAGATGCTTCCTTAGTACTGTTGGATGCATTTTGCAAACCATACAGACTCTGAGAAATCATATTGACTTGCTGAGTCAACATTTTGTTCTGAGCCAATATGGCATTCAGAGTATCAGTTTCAAGAACTCCCTTCCTTTGAGGCGTCCCATTACTCACATGATTCCTTTTAGAGGTGTACATAAACTGGTTATTTGCAACCATTTCAATGAGTTCCTAAGCTTCTGTAGGCATTTTCTTCAGGTGAATAGATTCACCTGCAGAATGGTCCAATGACATCTTAGACAATTCAGACAGACTATCATAGAATATATCCAGGATGGTCCATTCTGAGAGCATGTCAGAAGGACACTTTTTGGTCAGTTGCTTGTATCTTTCCCAAGCTTCATAGAGGGATTCACTTTCTTTCTGTCTGAAGGTTTGAACATCCACTCTAAACTTGCTCAACTTTGAGGAGGAAAGAACTTGGTTAAGAAAGCCGTGACCAGCTTATCCCAAGAGTTCAGGCTATCTTTAGGTTGAGAGTCCAACCATGTTCTAGCTCTGTCACTTATAGCAAAAGGGAAAAGCATAAGCTTATAGACCTCAGGATCAACTCCATTGGTCTTAACAGTATCACAGATCTACAAGAATTCAGTTAAAAACTGAAAAGGATCTTCTGATGGAAGTCCATAAAACTTGTAATTCTGTTGCATCAGAGAAACTAATTGAGGCTTTAGCCCAAAATTGTTTGCTCCAATGGCAGGAATTGAGATGCTTTTTTCATGGAAGTTAGAATTTGGTGCAGTAAAGTCACCAAGCATCTTCCTTGCCTTGTTGTTGTTAGGTTCGGCTGCCATATCCTTTTCCTGTTCGAAAATTTCAATTAGGTCCTCTTCAGAGTACTGTGCTTTAGCTGCTCTTAGCTTCCTCTTCAAGGTTCTTACAGGTTCAAGATCAGCTTCAATAAGAATGCCTTTTTCCTTGTTCCTGCTCATATGAGAGAGAAGAAAACAAAGAAAGTATAGAATCCTCTATGTCACAGTATAGAGATTCCTTTATGTGAGTAGAAGAGAAGAAGAATAAGAATGAGGAAAGAAAGAGAAAATTTCGAACTCGGAGAGAGGGAGTGGGTTCGAATTTTTGATAAGTGGAGGAGAAGTGTTAGTAAATAAATAAAATAACTAGAAGGGAAGGGGGGGTTTCGAAAATAATTAAAAGGAAAAGGAAAATATTCTTGTTTTTATTTTAAAATTTTGTTAGAATTCGAAAATTAAGAAGAGAAATAAAATTAAAATTAGAAACAATTAGTTAATTAAAAGAATTTTGAAAAAGAGGAAGGTGATTTTCGAAAATTAGAGAGAGAAAAGTAGTTAGGTGATTTTGAAAAAGATAAGAAATAGTTAAACAAACAAAAGTTCAATTAGTTAATTGAAAAATATTTGAAAATCAATTTTGAAAAGATAAGAAGTTAGAAAAGATTTTGAAATTGATTTTGAAAAAGATATGATTTGAAAAATATATGTTTGAAAAGATATGATTGACAAGATATGATTGAAAATTATTTTGAGAAAGATTTAATTTTTAAAATCAGAATTAATGACTTAACTCACAAGAAATCAAAAGATATGATTCTAAATTTTAAAGTTTGAATCTTTCTTAACAAGAAAGAAACAAACTTGAAATATTTGGATCAAAATATTAATTGTTAGTATTAATTTCGAAAATAAAAGATAAAAGTAAGAAAAAGATTTTTGAAAATTAATTTTAAAGAATTTTCAAAAATAATAAAAGGAAAAAAGAAAAGATTTTATTTTGAGAAAGATGTTGGAAAGATAAATTTTTTGAAATTAAAATCTTGACTTGACTTAACAAGAAACAACTTATTTTAAAAATTTTTGACTAAGTCAACCCAAAGATTTCGAAATTTATGAGTGAAATAAGGAAAAGATATTTTTTATTTTTTTTGAATTTAATGAGGAAAGAGAAAAACCACAAAATGACTCAACACATAAAAATTTTGGATCAAAACAAATGATGCATGCAAGAACACTATGAATGTCAAGATGAACAACAAGAACACTTTGAAGATCATGATGAACATCAAGAACTTATTTTTGAAAAATTTTCAAGAAAAGAAAAACTTGCAAGACACCAAACTTAGAAATTTTTAATATTTAGACACTAAGAATTAAAAAATGCATATGAAAAACAAGAAAAAGACACAAAACAAGAAAAATTAAAGATCAAACAAGAAGACTTACCAAGAACAACTTGATAATCATGAAGAACACATGCATGAATTTTTCGAAATTTTTTTTTAGGAAAATTAAAAATATGCAATTGACACCAAACTTAAAATTTGACTCTAGACTCAAAAAAGAAACACAAAATTATTTTTAATTTTATGATTTTATAACATTTTTTGGATTTTTCAAAAATTAATTTTGGAAAAACAAAAAAAAGAAGAAAAATTTTGAAAGATTTTTGAAAAACTTTTTGAAAATAAAATAATGGTTGAAACAATAAGAAAATTACCTAATCTGAGCAACAAGATGAACCGTCAGTTGTCCAAACTCGAACAATCCCCGGCAACGGTGCCAAAAACTCGGTGCACAAAATTGTGAGCTCAATGGCGCCAACAACTTGGTACGCACAATTGTAATCTCAACTCTTTTTTCACAACTTCACACAACTAACCAGCAAGTGCACTGGGTCATCCAAGTAATAAACCTTTGTGAGTAAGGTTCGATCCCACTGAGATTGTCGGCTTGAAGCAAGCTATGGTCACCTTGTAAATCTTAGTTAGGTGGATTCAAATGGTTATGGAGTTTTAATAATTAAAAGATAAATAAACATAAAATAAAGATAGAGATACTTATGTAATTCATTGGTGGGAATTTCAGATAAGCATATGGAGATGCGTTGTTCCTTCTGAATCTCTGCTTTCCTATTGCCTTCATCCAATCCTTCATAGTCCTTTCTATGGCAAGCTATATGTTGGGTGTCACCGTTGTCAATGGCTACTTCCCGTCCTCTCAGTAAAAATGGTCCTCTACGGTTTCTGTACGGCTAATCAACTGTCGGATTTCTCGTCTCGGATGAAAAGTACCATGCACAGATATCGTATGGCTAATCAGCTGTTGGTTCTCGATCGTGTAGGAATAGGATTTACTATCCTTTTGTGTCTATCACTACGCCCTACAGTCGCGAGTTTGAAGCTCGTCATAGTCATCCCATCCCAGATCCTACTCGGAATACCACAGACAAGGTTTAGACTTTTCGAATCTCACGAATGCTGCCAATGGATTCAAGCCTATACCATGAAGTTTCTAATCTCGGATTCAGATGCCCCATTGTCAGAGGGGAGTCGATGTGAATCATTGATTTGAAACCCAAGAGATATACATTCAAGCTTGTTTTCATGTAGAACGGAAGTGGTTGTCAATCACGCATTCATAAGTGAGAATGGTGATGAGTGTCACATAATCATCACATTCATCATGTTCTTGTATGCGAATGGATATCTTATAATAAGAATAAGCATGAATTGAATAGAAGAACAATAGTACTTTGAATTAATACTCGAGGAACAGCAGAGCTCCACACATCAATCTATGTTGTGTAGAAACTCCACAGTTGAAAATACATAAGTGATGATGGTCTAGGCATGGCCGTGAGGCCATCCCCCAATGTCTAGGATAGCATCGAAGATGATAAATTCCAAAAGATCTCTGTATCCAAGATGATAAATTCCAAAAGATCTCTATATCCAAGATGATAAATTCCAAAAGATCCCTAGTACAATAGTAAAAAGTTCTATTTATACTAAACTAGTTACTAGGGTTACAAAAATAAGTAAATGATGCAGAAATCCACTTCCAGGCCCACTTAGTGTGTGCATGGGCTGAGCATTAAAGCTTTCGTGTGTAGAGAATTTTCTTGGAGTTAAACACCAGTTTGTAACTTGTTTCTGGCGTTTGACTCTAGCTTGCAACTTGTTTCTGGTGTTTAACGCCAGAATAGGGCAGAAAGCTGGCATTGAACGCCAGTTTGCATCGTCTAAACTCGAGCAAAGTATGGAGTATTATATATTTCTGGAAAGCCCTGGATGTCTACTTTCCAACTCAGTTGAGAGCACGCCATTTAGACTTCTGTATCTCCAAAATATTCATTTCGAGTGCAGGGAGGTCAGAATCCAACAGCATCGGCAGTCCTTTTTCAGCCTTTGAATTAGATTTTTGCTCAGGTCCCTCAATTTCAGCCAAAAAATACCTGAAATCACAGAAAACACAAAAACTCATAGTAAAGTCCAGAAATGTGAATTTTGCTTAAAATCTAATAAAAATATACTTAAAAGTGGCTAGATCCTACTAAAAACTACCTAAAAATAATGCCAAAAAGCATATAAATTATTCGCTCATCAGTCTCTTGTGCGCACACACACCCTTATGCGTACGCACACTTCTCGATCCCCACTCTGTTCAGAGTGTTCGCACACCCTTGTGCGTCCACTCACTTCCCCTGTTTCACCTTGTGTGCATGCGCACACATGCTTGTTCGTACGCACAAGTGTTGTTTTGGGCAAAAATTTTATTGCACATTGAATTAAGCCTTAACACACTTCCACCTCCTCCACCACTCTCTTCTCTTGCTTTTACCTTATTTTCTACTTATTCTTGTTAGTTTTGATTGCATCTCTTTTTCATTTTAGTAATTATATTAGTTTTACTTTAGTTGTTTGCAAATTGAATAAGTTGCAAGTATTTACTTGATGTTGATTGGGTTGCTTCTTGATTTAATTTCATCAATGCACTTATACTTTGCCTTAAATTACTAGCACCTAATTGGATTTGCACATTTACATTTTGTTGCATTTTAGGTGAAAGTGTTTGTAAGTGCATTTAATTAAGTGGATTGAATTGAAATTACTTGTTCATCATGATTTTTATATCATATTCATCAGATGTCTGGTATTTGTTTCTTTTAATACTTTGCATTTGTTTAAGTGACTTAACTTGATTCTTATCAAGCTTATTACTTATTTCAACAAGTACCTTTATTATGTGACTATTGCATTATGTTTCAAGATGAACAAGTAGTTTTCCCTTCATCATTAGATTGGTTATTGTTGATTGTGCCATTTTCTATTTATCTTGCACTTTCACTTGCACAATTTCAATATCCAATATCTTAAATGTTCAATTCACTTTAGTTGTGGTTACCTAGGGTTGCTTGTGCCTTAAGTTTTGCTTACTCTTTACTTGCAACCTGGGTCACTAAATTGAGGAACACATGCTATTTCTTCTGCTTGTGTGGTTTCCATTTTTAACCGATCAATGTGTGTGTTCTAAATCGTGTGCACACTTAGAATACACACATTGTCTTTTATCATACCACAAACCTCAAACTCTTCCTCAATTCTTGTTTATTTGTTTTATACAACAGCCTGAGCCCTAGTGTCCACCAGCTAAAGGTGGAATCTCTCATCTCTTCACCCCAGATTGAGTGCATGCACGGAGGACCTTGCAATGTTTAAGTGTGGGGGAGGATCAGCAAATATTTGCTTATAGCTTTATAGTAGTAAATATTTGCATGTTGCCTAGTATATGGAATAAGTTTGGTAAAATAACAAAGAATTTTGAAGAAATCTCTTTTAGGGCGTTCCATTGATTAGATTTGAAACTTGTTTTTCGAACTTGCTTGAAGTATTTTTATGGAACATAGAAAAGAGCTTGAACTAAACACCAAGTAAGATTTGAGCTTTAATTGTGTGGTTGCACATTTTCAATCACAAATTTTGTTCTTGTGTGATATACTCCTTTCATGATTGTAATCTTAGATTTTCTTGAGTCTATATGTCCTATATTTGATGTTTTGAATGCATTTAGTATGATTGAGGCCACTGTTGAAAATGAACTCACTAACTCATATGGCCAACCCTTACATTTACCATTGTAACCCAATTTTGAGCCTTTTTATCCCCATTTGTTCTATTTTTAAGCACATATTTACCCCTAAGCGAAAAACCATGAATGTCCATTAACTGTATCTTTGATTAGCTTGGGTTGAGGAGTGTGTGTTACTCAAGTGTGGGGGAGGGGGAATTTATGGGAAACATTGGTAGTTAGTTTACTTTAGGTTTCATTGAGAAAATTTTGGAAAAATGGGTAAACACTCATGCATTCATTACTTGAAACATATGCATATCTTTTTGTTGATAAAAGAAAAAAAATTGCAAAAAAAAGAGAGAAAAATAAAAAGAAAAGAAATAACAATAAGAATGTAAATAAAGGATGCATATGTGGTTGAATTAGAAAGAAGAATGCATGAGTGAATGTGAAAAAGGAAGTAAATGGGAAGTTAGGTTGTTTTCTTTTTTCTACATAGGTTGATATATGATTAGGTGGGATACTTGAGCCATTCAAAGATCCAATTTACTAAGTCCACTTAACTATATTAATCCTACCCTTACCCTAGCCCCATTACAACCCTCCAAAGGCCTCATGATATTTGCATTCATTCATCAACTATTAGATGATTATTAGATGACTTGCAAATCTTTGAGAAACATGATTAAAGGAGCATTGAGTGATTAAGCCCTAAACACTGAGCGATTAGAGCGTAAACACATCCGGTGAGGGGTTCGATCGCTCAATTCTATGTTCTTGTTCCTTATATTGTATCTTCTTGCAAGTTGTCTGTTAGTTTTGAAAATTTCAAATCAAATCTTTGGATATTGATCACATTGCTATATTTTCTTGTCTTGACCCTAAGTTCTATTTTGGACTGATTGGAATTCTCTTGCTTGTTTTTGCCAAACTCCATAGGAACCATAGTATAGATATAAATAGATATCATTTTGCATAGTTGTATGCACATAATTAGTTGCATTGAATAAGTTGCTTACCCTTTTATCCTTCTCCTTTGATAGTGCTTAGCATGAGGACATGCTATTGTTTAAGTGTGGGGGAATTGATGAATCCATATTTGACGATATATTTTGGATTGATTTCAGTGGATTTCATCATATAAACCCACATTTATTTATCCAAATAGCATACTTTTGTGTTTTCTCTCTAAATTGACCTTAATTGTGAAAACATGTTATTTCGTGCTTAATTAAATCAATTTTATTCCACTTTCATTCCATTCAATGCCTTGATATATTTGAGGAGTGATTTCAGTTGTAATAGGTAGGAATGGATTGATCAGAGTGGAAGAGAAGCATGGAACTTAGAGAAAACATGAAGAAATCAAAAAAGAGAAGCATTTCAGCCTGTGCCCACGCACACCTTCTATGCCCACGCACAAAAGTCAAAATCAGTACATGTGCCCACGCACAGGCCTGTGCCCACGCACAGAATGGAAATCAACAAGTGTGCCCATGCACAACACCTGTGTGTACGCACAGGAGAAAAATCAGCATGTGTGCGTACGCACACACCTGTGCGTACACACAAGTCCCTGCATGTGCCTTCATTAAAAACGCACATGACTTGCGATTTGAGGGGCTTTTTGGCTCATTTTTGAAGGCTTTAGAGCATATATAAAGGGGAAAGCAACCATAGATCATACCAATACATTATCATACATTATAGAACACATTTTTAGGAGTAGTTTTAGAATAGTTTAGTTTAGGTTTTCTCCCAAGTTTTCTTAGGTTTAATTAGGGTTTGTAGCATTTTATATTTCAATTTTGGTTTTGGATTTTGCTATCTCATTGTAAGTATTTCTTTAATTTCCATTTCATTACACTACTTGTTCTACACTTTCTTATATTTTAATTTCTCTTGTCAATATATACAAAGTTTGGCAATTTTGATTTCTAGTTAATGAATTTGATGTTTGATGGTTTTTATATGTTTATTGAGTTACTCTTGTTAATTTTGATCATTTGTGGTTCATAGTTTTCATCATTTTCCCAATTTTGCCATGTTTTGTGAATATGCCTACTAGGTGTTTGATGAAATGCCAATTTTGATTATGGGGTAAGTTCCACCCCTTGGCTTGGGAAGAATGAGTTTATGGATTACTAGAGCTATAATGTCCAACATTTAGTGATAATTCTTGCATTGTTAGTTGTTATTGTTTCCACTAACGCTAGCTTCTTACTAAGGCAATTAGTAAGTTAGCTAGGATTTGTGGATTAATAACAATTATGCTCACTTGACCTATCCCTCGATGTTAAGGGTTGAGTTAATGAGATTAATCCATCATAATTATCATAGTTGTGCTTATGGCAAGGAAGGGATTCCATAACTCATCCCAAGTCAAGGTTTCATTTATATTTTGAACCATTTTTCCACCAATTTTGAGTCTTTACTTATTTATATTACATACATAGTTCCTTTATTCCTTTATTAGTTTATTAATTGTAATTTTATCTTGTTCTTTTATTTCTTTATTGTTTGCTTCTTTATTGAAAACAACCCCTTTTCTTCTCTCAACCAAAATTGTATGCACTTATTGGCATTAGTTCCTAGGGAGAACGACCTGAGGTTTGGTTACTCTCGATTTAATGTTTGAATTTGAATACTAGACTTTGATTTGGCATTACTTGTTGGTTGAGAACTATACTAGCAACAAGGTTATTTCTCTTTTACCAAGAAGAAATTCTGAGCTGGCGGTTTTGCTCACATTAGTGGATGACGCATGCGCATGGTCATGAGTGTTCTTCTCACGCGTACGCGTGACTGACGCGTGCACGTAGCCTTCAATTCTCCAAATGCTCATTTCTTCATGAATTCTCCACTTGGCATGATTTTCTCTTCACCTCTTCCATCTAATACTTGCCTTATGAATCTGAAATCACTCAACAAACATATCAAGGCATCGAATGGAATTTAGGTGAATTAAATTTAGTTATTTTAAGGCCTAAAAAGCATATTTTCACACTTAAGCACAAATTTAGGGAGAATTACAAAACCATGCTATTTCATTGAATAAATATGAGATAAGTTGGTAAAATCCCCTAAATTAAGCACAAGATAAACTATAAAATTGGGGTTTATCAAACCTCCCCACACTTAAATTAAGCATGTCCTCATGCTAAACCAAGAAAGTGACAAAGGATATCAACGTTTATTTAATGCAAACTATCTAAATGTGTAACAACCCAATTTTCAGTATGTCTAGATCATACCGGAAACTGAGCGTTACCAACTTGTCTTCCTAATTATTATCTATTATGTATTACATGAGCCTGATTCGTTATTAAAAATGTAGTTATTTTGCGAGGTACTTTTTTTTGAAAATATTTGGATTATCAAACAGAATCATTCATAATCAATTCACAAGTAATAACAGATAAAATAGTTATAAACAACCATACATAAATACATCTCAAGCAGTTGATAACATTCTGTGAACCAGCCTTTATTAGAGTAAAGATCTTTAGTTAGAACACCCCTAGATATAGCTAAATAATATCTATATACATATATATACATACAACATCCCAGGCCCTGACCTGTTCAAGAAATCCCTAAGCTGGCACCCAGGCTAGCCTAGACTCTATACTCACCTAGTTCCTCTAAACTACTAAAGTGAGGGAAAATACGTTCTAAGCCTTCAAAACTCAAGTCAGGTGAAACGTCATCAAAAGGTAGAACATAATCTGCTACACCTCTGCACGATCAGACATTGCTATAGGACGTCTCTCTGGTACCTCATCAAGTAGCCACACAGCAGGAGTCTCGTACACAGGATTTAGGTTAAAGTTCATGTACAAACTGGGTGTAGACAGTGGCTGGTCTCACAGTATATACATATAAACAAAGATCGAGATTCACCCTAGACTCAGAAGACTACCTAGAGCAGAATCCTTTTCTTGTGAATGGTCGTCAGCGAACTACGGAAGGGTACTCATGCTTCCATCTGAAGGGGGAAGGGAGAGAGAAGGGGTAAGAACTGGGGAGTTCTTAGTAGGGTCGGAGTTATTAGTTAAGTTCATTAATTCTGTGTTGTTTGGCAGACAAATAACAGAATATAGAGAAGTAGTAAATAGAAGACGGATAAATAGAGAAAATAGAGAAAATAGAAAGTAGAACACAGACAAAAGAATACAAGAAAATAAAACACAAAAATAGCATACAAGCAGACAAAATAAAGAAATAGAGCACACGCAGAAAGAAATGCATCAGAGAATGATGGGTAGACAAGAATGATACATGTCTAGCCCTAGCGCAGGCCATGAGCTCATGTGTCGGTTGGCTGACCGCAATCCCGACATTTATCCGGTCACGAGTAATCCCGATTTCCCGGATACGATTTTTTGTTCCTAAATAAACGCGCATATAATATAGCCGCTCATTTGAGATAGCCTCTGCTTACTGCAGGAAAATATATATATACTCTGCTCTGCTCTGGGGAAGCGGAAAATGGCTGTAGGTAACTTAGCTTCCCTACAGAAACTATGGGTTGCTTCAAGCAACTAATATATAGATAAATATTGCTCTGGGTTGCATCAAGCAACTAATATATATATATATATATATATATATATATTATGTTACTCTTCTCTTTATATCTCTTTACTCTATTCTAGTTTCTCTTTTCTCTGTATCTCTTTACTCTGCTCTGGTTACTCTGTTCTCTGTATCTCTTTATTTTTCTCTGATTACTCTTCCTCTATATCTATATTTACTCTTTTTCTCTCAATCTCTTTACTTTTCTCTAGTTATTCTGTTCTCTGTGTTTCTCTATTCTGCTCTGATTTCTCTGCTTAACGTATGTATTTAAAGCTTATGTAAATTTCAATATGAATAGTTACCCTGTCCCAAGTAAAGGCTCATTAAGTCTATACTGAAGCAGTTTAACTTTTCATATAATACCTAACCCTATTCGCAACTCAAGGACTAACTATGTTGCCCTAGTTCGTTCGCTAGTCTCTGTCTGTTTTTCTGTCATTAAAACTTTACAGACTTTTCTTTGGTTTGTTATCTTTTCTTTAACTTCTTATCTTTCCTTTATCTTTGCCTCACTATCATGTTATTACCACTCCTTAGGTGTTTTATGAAGGTAATTATGAGATTCTGCGCTTAAGGTTGTCTTTCTAAAGCTTTTACAGAAAACTGCCTTTTTCGCATTATTTTATTATTTTTATTAAAATATTATTTTTAATTAATTATTATTATTTAATATTTTATTATTATTTATTATTTTATTAATATATTTTCGAAAATTACCTTACCTTTTACTTTTAACCTTTAAAATTTACTTTTTACCACCCGTAACTTTTAATATTTCTACTTTAACCACCCTAACTTTCAGAAATTACCAAATAACCCCTCAAAAACCAAAATAATTAATTCCTTGCCCTTTCTAAGATCTAAAACCTGTTCTTCATTGTTCTTCATCACACTCAAAGTGTTCTTCATGTTCTTCGTATACTCTTCAGATTCTTTCTCTATTTTTACACGTTTTTCAGTCTTTTCAGCAACCGATTTTTACCAAAATTCAAAATAAATTCCCAACCATTAAAACACCATCTTTTTTACATGATATTAACACAAATTGAACCTCAATTTAGGCCTAGGGTTTCGTTTTTCCAGCTGCTCCAAGAACATGAACTTAAAGCTTGAATTTCATCAAGTTTCATCAAAATTTCACCAAATTTTCACCAAGAATCAATCATATATGCAACCAATTTTTAGCACAGCCAAATTATACAACATTCACACAACTCAAACACAAATAATCAAGATTAATTTCGTGACATCCTACCTTGATTTGCTGCTCCAAATCCGGTTACTCTCTGAAGTGTTCTTAAAGCAATTTTTCCTCCTAAATCACATCAAGAACAACTTTAAATCCACAAACCCTCAACTGACCAAATCTCTTTCAGCACGTTAGGAAGGGATATCACACCTTATACTTGCTGGAAATTAACATTTCTTGGCCCTCAAGTCAAGTTAAGCATGATTCCTAATGAAGAACATCAAGAAAACACATGTTTAAGCATGTTTTCTTGAAAACCGAATTGAAAGGGGAAAGGAACAGCCATCTCACCTAATTTCCAGCCTTGATAAGTTACATGTTAATGTAGAGGAAGAAGAGAGGATCATTTTGGTGAAATCGGAAGTTTGATTTGAGTTTTAGTTCAGAAGAAATCAAGCTTTGAAGATTAAGTGTCATGAAAGTTTCTCCCTTTTCTCTCTTGTTATTTTTGGCCAAAATGAAGAAATGAGACAGCCTTGGAGTGTCTTGGGGGTATAAGGTGAGTTGTGATTGGTTGGCTTGGAGGTGGATTAAAATAATATTAAAATATCTCAGGTGTATAACTACTAAAACTAGATGTATCGGAACACTTGTAAAAACATCTCTAAAAATTATTTTCTGAGCTACTAGCATAAATGACACTAGTAACATATTTATTGTGAGAATAAAATATGTATGATGAGGCCTTAGCATTGCTAAAGTCATCAGAGAGTGCTGGTGCTAAGCTGCACCAGTAAACCGTAAACCGGGTTAAACCGATTTTCTGTTTTTAACTAAAATTGACCAGGTAACCTTATAATATTATTCAAGAAGCTTCTAATACTAATATAATGATAATATTACCCTATTATCTCTCTTCTCTCAAGAATCTATTCCGGTTCGTCAAACTGAGACTATTTACGAAAAACCGGATCAAAACTCCTAACCGATACGGTTTAAAAACTAGGTTCTTCGTGACCGCGTTATCGAGCTTGCCTCATAAAAGGTTCTAACTTAAAGATGGCATAATGACAATGAGGATTTAGATACTTGATGATATATCAGAGCTTCTCCCCTTACTTATCCTCCGGAGTTCTCCGTACTTTCGGAAAAGATCTCGCGTACTCGAAAACCGGGGTTGTTTCATTCTACCCTCCTAAAAGAAAATTTTTCCCTCAAAATTTCAGTTACCTGAGAATAGATGTGGGTAATCAGCTTTCATCTTATCTTCCAGTTCCCAAGTGTGCTCTTCTTCTCTTTGTCCCCAAGCTACTTTGACTAAGCGAACAGTTTTGCCTCTTAGCGGCTTATCACTTCTTTCTACGATCCGAACTGGTGATGCTTGATATGTCAAATCATTTCGTAACTATACTATCTCTGGTTGTAAAATGTAACTCTCGTCGGGAATATATTTCTTAAGTTGCGAGACATGAAAAACATCATGAAGGTTTGACAGATATGGAGGAAGGGCTACTTGATAAGCTACTAGACCGACTCTTTTAAGGATTTGGAAAGGTCTTATGTATCAAGGGTTAAGCTTTTTAGTCCTAAAGGATCTACCTATTCCAGTAGTCGGGGTTACTTTAAGAAAGACATGGTCTCCCTCACTAAACTCTAAGGGTCTACGTCTATTATCGGCATAGCTCTTTTGACGGCTTTGTGTTGTCCGGATATTCCGATGAATCTCCTTTGTCTTCTCAGTAGTTTCTTACACTAAGTCTGGACCTAAGACACTAGCTTCTCCATCGTCATTTCAACACAATGGTGTCCGACATCTTCTTCCGTAGAGAGCTTCATATGGTGCCATCCCGATATTTTATTGGTAATTGTTGTTGTAGACGAATTTGACCAACAGCAAATACTTATCCCAGCTGCTTTGGTGTCTATCATACATGATCGTAACATGTCTTCTAACGTCTAGATTGTCTGCTTTGATTGTCCGTCTATCTGAGGATGGTATGTTGTACTCATATGCAGTTCTGTTCCTAAAGCTTTTTGAAAAGCTCCCCAGAATCTGGAAGTAAACCTCGGATCTCGATCTGAAACAATTGATGAAGGTATTCTGTGTAATCGTACAATTTCTTGAATATATATTCGTTCCAGCCTTTCTAAAGTATAGTCAACTAGAATCGGAAAGAAACACGCCGATTTTGTCAACCTGTCTACAATCACCCAAATGGCATCACGTTCTGTTGAGGTTCTTAGCAATATCGTGATAAAATCCATAGTGATCTGCTCCCATTTCCATTGTGGTATTTCTAAGGGTTGCAGGGTTCTTGACGGCTTCTGGTGTTCCACCTTCACCTTCTGGCAGGTCAAACATTTTGAGACATAATCAGCTACCTCTTTCTTTAAGCCTGGCCACTAGAACATTTGTTTCAAATCTTGATACATCTTTGTCACTCCAAGATGCATAGAGAATCTACTTTGATGAGCTTCTGTAAGAATCCCTTGCCACAAATCTCCAGAGCTAGGAACACAAATTTTGTTCTTGTATCTCCAGAGACTGCTACGATCTAGTCTTACAACTTCTGGTTCCTCTGTTTTTATCCGTCTCAGCATCGTCATCATTTCTGAGTCCTGTGCTTGTGCTTGCTGAATCCTAATCTTAAAATCTGGTGTTATACATAACTGTGCCAGATGGACTCCCCTTGACGTCTCAGTCAAAGCCAACTTAAGGTCCTCAAATTCCACAAGTAACTTCTCTTCCTTTATCATCATCCAAGAGATACTCAAATTCTTCCTGCTCAAGGTGTCTACCACCACGTTCGCTTTTCCTGGGTGATAACTTAACTTAAAATTATAGTCCTTCAGGAACTCTATCCACCTTCGCTGTCGCATATTAAGATCCTTCTGGTCAAAGATATACTTTAAACTTTTGTGGTTAGAGAAAACTTCTAGTTAAGCGCCATACAAATAGTGCCTCCAGATCTTCAGAGCAAACGCCACTGCAGCCAATTCCAAGTCGTGTGTCAGATAATTTCGTTCAAGAGGTCTCAGCTACCGCGAAGCATAAGCCACCACATTTTTGTCTTGCATCAGCACACATCCATGTCCTTTGTGAGAAGCGTCACAGTATACTTCAAAAGGTTTCTGCGGGTCGGGTAGTACTAATACAGGTGTAGTTGTTAGCTTTTCCTTAAGCAACTTGAAACTTCTATCACACTCCGCCGTCCGGATAAATGGAACTTCCTTTCGTGTAAGGTAAGTCAAAGGTAAGGCTATCTGTGAAAATCCTTTGATGAACCTCCGGTAATAGCCAGCAAGTCTGAGAAAACTCCGAACTTCTGTAATGGTCGTAGGTGGTTCCCATTGCACTACTGCTTCAATTTTTGAAGGATCCACTGCAATTCCTCCCTGTGATATAACATGTCCCAAAAATGCCACCTTCTCTGTCCAAAATTCACACTTTGATAGTTTAGCATATAACTTCCGAGTCCTCAGTATCTACAATACAGTCCTTAGATGCTCTTCATGCTCTCTTTTTGTCTTCGAATATATGAGAATATCGTCTATGAAAACTACTACAAACTGATCAAGGTACAGACAGAAAATACGATTCATGTAATCCATGAAAATCGCAGGAGCATTAGTTAGTCCAAACGACATAACCGTATACTCATAGTGACCATATCGAGTTTCTAAATGCAGTCTTTGGTATATCTGACTCTTTCACTCAAATCTGGTGATAGCCCGATCGCAAATCAATCTTCGAGAACACAGTTGCACCTTTTAACTGATCCATCAAATCATCTATCCGTGGAAGTGGATACTTGTTCTTGATAGTGACTTTATTTAACTGTCGGTAATCTACACAAAGTCTCATTCCACCATCCTTCCTCTTTACTAGTAACACCGGAGCTCCCCAAGGTGATGCATTGGGACGAATAAATTTCTTTCCAAGTAGCTCATCCAACTGCTTCTTTAATTCTGCAAGTTCCAGTGGTGACATCCGGTACGGTGCTATGGAAATTGGTCCAGTTCCAGGTACTAGTTCAATACTGAATTCTATCTCTCGCTGAGGAGGAAATTCAGGTATGTCATCCGGGAAAATATTAGGAAATTCCTTTTCCACTCGGATTCGTTCTAAACTGAATTCACTGTCATTCGAGCTCGCCGCTAACAGAACGTACCCCTCACAATCACTCCCGTCTAAGGTAAGTTTTATAGAATTCAGATATAAAGTATATGACAGAAATTGTTTAATATCTAAACTATCAGACGGAATAACAGCAGTTCTTTCAAAAGCAATCAAGGAAAACATGATACTTGGACAACCAATCTAATCCTAGAATAACTTCTAAACCACATAGAGGCAAACAGATTATATCATGTATAAAAGTCCTGTTACTAATAGTGAATGGTACTTGCAGGCACACTAAACTGGTCAAAGCATTTTGGGATGCAGGTGTATGAACAATTAGATCAAAGTTCAACTCAGAGAAATCTAGTCCCAACTCACGAGCAACAGTTAAGAAAATAAAGGAATGCGATGCATCTGAGTCATACAGTACATTTAGAAATCGATTTCTGACATAACACTGACCTTGGATCAGGGCGTCTGATTGCATAGCATCGTCAGCAGTCATAGCAAACACTCAACCTTGTTGCTGGGTTCATACTGGATTCCGAGCAAATTCTTTTGGGTAATTCCTCACCAAGTGTCCAAGTTCCCCACAAGTGAAACAAGGGTTCGTTCCTTACAGCATCCAAATCTAACATAGCCATGGCCATGGAGATCATAACAGCTATGAGGATAGCTGTGCCTCACATCGATTCGTCGTTCGAAACTCGATTAAACAATGCCTATTCACAGTCATTAAGGTCCTATCCTCTCCAAACAATCAACATTAAGGTGATCAGTCTTAATATTTCAAGTAAGGCACGAACATTTCCAAAATGAGCACTCATAGACATTCATACCAAATGTATCTTGAAGATACCCTAACAGCATGAGACACACAAGTAGAGTATGCAATGAAGCATAGTCAGCCCACTCCCCAGGCTCTAATGGGAACGAACTGCTTTGATACCAAATTGTAACGACTCAATTTTCAGTATGTCTAGATCATACCGGAAACTGAGCGTTACCAACTTGTCTTCCTAATTATTATCTATTATGTATTATATGAGCCTGATTCGTTATTAAAAACGCAGTTATTTTGCAAGGTACTTTTTTTTTGAAAATATTTGGATTATCAAATAGAATCATTCATAATCAATTCACAAATAATAACAGATAAAATAGTTATAAACAACCATACATAAATACATCTCAAGCAGTTGATAACATTCCGTGAACCAGCCTTTATTAGAGTAAAGATCTTTAGTTAGAACACCTCTAGATATAGCTAAATAATATCTATATACATATATATACATACAACATCCCATGCCCTGACCTGTTCAAGAAGTCCCTAAGCTGGCACCCAGGCTAGCCTAGACTCTATACTCACCTAGTCCCTCTAAACGACTAAAGTGAGGGAAAATACGTTCTAAGCCTTCAAAACTCAAGTCAAGTGAAACGCCATCAAAAGGTAGAACATAATCTGCTACACCTCTGCACGATCAGACATTGCTATAGGACGTCTCTCTGGTACCTCATCAAGTAGCCACACAGCAGGAGTCTCGTACACAGGATTTAGGTTAAAGTTCATGTACAAACTGGGTGTAGACAGTGGCTGGTCTCACAGTATATACATATAAACAAAGATCGAGATTCACCCTAGACTCAGAAGACTACCTAGAGCAGAATCCTCTTCTTGTGAATGGTCGTCAGCGAACTACGGAAGGGTACTCATGCTTCCATCTGAAGGGGGAAGGGAGAGAGAAGGGGTAAGAACTGGGGAGTTCTTAGTAGGGTTGGGGTTATTAGTTAAGTTCATTAATTCTGTGTTGTTTGGCAGATGAATAACAGATTATAGAGAAGTAGTAAACAGAAGACAGATAAATAGAGAAAATAGAGAAAATAGAAAGCAGAACACAGACAAAAGAATACAAGAATATAAAACACAGATATAGCATACAAGAAGACAAACATAAAGAAATAGAACACACACAGAAAGAAATGCAACAGAGAATGATGCACAGATAACAATGATGCATGTCTAGCCCTAGCACAGGCCATGAGCTCATGTGTCGGTTGGCTGCCCGCAATCCCGACATTTATCCGGTCACGAGTAATCCTGATTTCCCGGATACGATTTTCCATTCCTAAATAAATGCGCATAAAATATAGCCACTCATTTGAGACAGCCTCTGCTTACTGCAGCAAAATATATATATACTCTGCTCTGGGTTGCATCAAGCAACTAATATATATATATATATATATATATATATATATATATATATATATATATATATATATATATATATATATATTTCTTTACTATATTACTCTTCTCTTTATATCTCTTTACTCTGTTTTAGTTTCTCTTTTCTCTGTATCTCTTTACTCTACTCTGGTTATTCTGTTCTTTGTATCTCTTTACTTTGCTCTGGTTACTCTGTTCTCTGTATCTCTTTATTTTTCTCTGATTACTCTTCCTCTGTATCTATATTTACTCTTTTTCTCTCTATCTCTTTACTTTTCTCTAGTTATTCTGTTCTATGTGTTTCTCTATTCTGCTCTGATTTCTCTGCTTAACGTATGTATTTAAAGCTTATGTAATTTTTGATATGAATAGTTACCCTGTCCCAAGTATAGGTTCATTAAGTCTATACTAAAGCAGTTTAACTTTTCATATAATACCTAACCCTATTCGCAACTCAAGGACTAACTACGTTGCCCTAGTTCATTCGCTAGTCTCTGTGTGTTTTTTTATCATTAAAACTTTACAAACTTTTCTTTGGTTTTTTATCTTTTCTTTAACTTCTTATCTTTCCTTTATCTTTGCCTCACTATCATGTTATTACCACTCCTTAGGTGTTTTATGATGGTAATTATGAGATTCTGCGCTTAATGTTGTCTTTCTGAAGCTTTTACAGAAAACTGCCTTTTTCGCATTATTTTATTATTTTTATTAAAATATTATTTTTAATTAAATATTATTATTTAATATTTTATTATTATTTATTATTTTATTAATATATTTTCGAAAATTACCTTACCTTTTACTTTTAACCTTTAAAATTTACTTTTTACCACCCGTAAATTTTAATAATTCTACTTTAACCACCCTAACTTTCAGAAATTACCAAATAACCCCTCAAACACCAAAATAATTACTTCCTTGCCCTATATAAGATCTAAAACCTGTTCTTCATTGTTCTTCATCACACTCAAAGTGTTCTTCATGTTCTTCGTATACTCTTCAGATTCTTTCTCTATTTTTACCCGTTTTTCAGTCTTTTCAGCAACCAATTTTTACCAAAATTCAAAATAAATTCCCAGCCACTAAAACCCCATCTTTCCTACATGATATTAACACAAATTGAACCTCAATTTAGGCCTAGGGTTTCGTTTTCCCAGCTGCTCCAAGAACATGAACTTAAAGCTTGAATTTCATCAAATTTCATCAAAATTTCACCAAACTTTCACCAAGAATCAATCATATATGCAACCAATTTTTTGCACAGCCAAATTATACAACATTCACAAAACTCAAACACAAATAATCAAGATTAGTTTCGTGACTCCCTACCTTGATTTGCTACTCCAAATCCGGTTACTCTTTGAAGCATTCTTAAAGCACTTTTTCCTCCTAAATCACATCAAGAACAACTTTAAATCCACAAACCCTCAACTGACCAAATCTCTCTCAGAACGTTAGGAAGGGATATCTCACCTTAGACTTGCTGGAAATTAACATTTCTTGGCCCTCAAGTCAAGTTAAGCATGATTCCTAAGGAAGAACATCAAGAAAACACATGTTTAAGCATGTTTCCTTGAAAACCGAATTGGAAAGGGAAAGGAACAGCCATCTCACCTTATTTTCAGCCTTGATAAGTTACATGGTTATGTAGAGAAAGAAGAGAGGATCATTTTGGTGAAATCGGAATTTTGATTTGAGTTTTAACTCAGAAGAAATCAAGCTTTGAAGATTAAGTGTTCATGAAAGTTTCTCTCTTTTCTCTCTTGTTATTTTCGGCCAAAATGAAGAAATGAGACAGCCTTGGAGTGTCTTGGGGGTATAAGGTGAGTTGTGATTGGTTGGCTTGGAGGTGGATTAAAATAATATTAAAATATCTCAGGTGTATAATTACTAAAACTAGATGTATCGGAACACTTGTAAAAACATCTCTAAAAATTATTTTCTAAGCTACTAGCATTAATGACACTAGTAACATATTTATTGTGAGAATAAAACATGTATGATGAGGCCTTAGCATTGCTAAAGTCATCAGAAAGTGCTGGTGCTAAGCTGCACCAGTAAACCGTAAACCCGGTTAAACCGATTTTCTATTTTTAACTAAAACTGACCAGGTAACCTTATAATATTATTCAAGAAGCTTATAATAATAATATAATGATAATATTACCCTATTATCTCTCTTCTCTTATGAATCAATTCCGGTTCGTCAAATTGAGACTATTTACGAAAAACCAGATCAAAACTCCTAACCGATACGGTTCAAAAACTAGGTTCTTCGTGACCGCGTTATCGAGCTTGCCTCATAAAAGTTTCTAACTTAAAGATGGCATAATGACAATGAGGATTGAGATACTTGATGATATATCAGAGCTTCTCCCCTTACTGATCCTCCGGAGTTCTCCGTACTTTCAGAAAAGATCTCGCGTACTCAAAAACCGGGGTTGTTACAAAATGCATTCTATCTACATGTAATCTATCTAAATGAATGCAATCACTGGGTCAAAATAAATCAATTCCCAAGAATACATATATGCACATGAGGGCTAAAGGTATTAACAACCAAGTCAAACCCACAATTGAATTGAGTTATTAAAAAGATTTTACAAACTTGCAAGAAAAGAGATGATCTTGGGTGAAAACATGTAATTGAGAAATCGAACCCTCACCGGATGTGTATCCGCTCTAGTTGCTCATGTATAGGGTTGATTCACTCAATTATCCCCTAATCATGCTTTCTAAGATTTATTTTTCATCTAACAATCAACAATTATTTAATGCATGTATACATATATCATGAGGTCTTATCTATAGGTTATAATGGGGCTAGGGTCAAGGTAAGGATGCATATGGCCAAGTGAGCTTGAAATTTGAATATTTGAGTAACTTAAACTTCCCACCTAACCTATATAACAACCTATACAATTTCAAAGCTAACCTTAGTACCCATTCTTCACTTTTTCACATACTCATGTATTCTCTTTTTTATCACACCCATATGCATTGATTATTATTGAACTACACTTTGGGGCTTTTTGTCCCCTTTTATTGCTTTTCTTTTTCTTTCTTTTTTTAATTATTTTTTTTCTTTTGTTTTTCAATAAGATATATACAAAAGTACCAATGCATATGGTTTTAAACATTTAATGCATGAGTATGTACCCGATTCCCAAAATTTTTAACAAAAATACAAAAACACACTTTTATCCCTACCCAATGCTCCCAACTCTCCCATAATTAAATGATAAACACTCTTACTAGTCTAAACTAATCAAAGATTCAAACAAGGGACTTTTATTGTTTTCTCTTTAAGGCTTGTAGTGTGCTAAAATTTAGAACAAAGGGGTTTAGCATAGGCTCAAAGTTGGCTAACAATGGAAGATAAAAGGTAAAACTATTTGGGTAAGTGAGCTATTTGAAATAATGGCCTCAATCATATAAATGCATATATACACAAAATAATGGACATATAGAATCAAGTGAATTAAAGGTTACAATCATAGAAAGAGAATAATACACACAAGAATGGAAATAGTGGTTATATGATGTAACCACATAATTAGGCTAAAAACTCACATGCTTATGTGTTCTTAGCTCAAAACATGTTCCACAATATATATAATTCAAGCAAGTTCTAAGAATTTTTTTTCAAATCAATTGAGGGGTGCCCTATAGATAAATTTCTTGGAAAATTTTATTATTTTGACTAAGCTTATTATATATATGCAAATCAAGGAAATGCAACTAAGAATTCTAAATAACCTAAAAATGAAATGTGAAAGTATTAGGATTAGAAATTTGTCACCCAAAAACGCCGATTGGTCGGACGACCTCCCCACACTTAAAATTTTGCACCGTCCTTGGTGCATTAAAAGATGAGCAAGGGGGTATGGCGACTTTCTGGGTTGCCACCTTCAGCTGGTGGATCAATCGGCTGCTGCGTGTTCTTTTTCCCGCTTCCGTTTTTGCTTATGGTTACTTATCCTGAAAATAGAAAACAAGATAAGAAGAAAAGTAAATGCAAAAGTAAGGAAGTGTAAATTGTTTGAATGAGGTAATGATCAATAGAATGAAGTGAGTGAGTTAGTGTGACATTGATGAAAAATAGGTGTGTGAGTTCTAAACCGCATGCAACTTCTTGCTTCAACTCCTCTTCTTCACCTTGAAGCTCCAAATTCTCCTTCTTATTGTGCTCCTCAACTAATCCTTCACATTTAGCAATAAGAGTGTCTTTGATAATTGAGCACAATGATGCCAATTGGCTCATCATTTTGGTTAAGTTAGCCACGGCTTCCCCTTGCTTTTGCAATGAAGTTCTTGTTGTTCTTGCATTAGGGTTTGGAGAGATTCGTCGAATGAAGGTGGTGGTGGAAGAGAGGGTTCATTATTTGGAGAAAAGGTATTGTAGTAGGAAGGTGGTTCATATTTGTGAAAGTCTCAAGGTGTGTATAGAATTTGTGGTTCATGGGAGTATTGGTGCTGGAATGGTGGTGGCTCTAGGTATGGTTCATAGGGTGGTTGATATGGTGGGTATGGGTTAGGATCATATGGAGGTGAATAATGGTATGAGGATTGTGAGTAGGGTTGTTAGGGGCTATGTTGAGGAATGGGGTCATATATGTGTGATGATTGTGGTTGACAACTACAATGAGGATCACCACATACATCAAGTTGATATGCATTAGGAGTTAGATTATACCCATAAGAAACCGGAGGAGGTTGTTGCCAAGGAGGTTGTCCACAAACTTGGGGCTCCTCCCACCTTTGATTTCTAAATCCTTGATGCAAATCCTCATTAAAGCTTTCACTTCCTACAACATAGTTTGAACCAAACTCATAGCCAAAGGGATGAGAATTCATAGTGACAAGAGAAAACAAAAACAAAAGCTAACAAGAAACAAAGAAAGCAAAGTCTTATTACTAGCAAAACTAGCAAACAAACCAAAATCAAGATATTCACAATATTAACATATATACAATAACCAATAACAAGCACATATTGCAATTCCCCGGCAACGGCGCAAAAACTTGATATGAGGATTTATACCGGTTCGGAATTTAACAAAATAATATTGTTGTGAGCATAGCCCAAACCTACAAGTAATGCTCAATCAGAGTTTAATTTTTGGTAGTCACAAGTCCAACCCAATAAAAGTAATTGAGAGTATTATTCCTAGGTCATCTTCTCAAGGAATCACAGTGAGGTATGCATATTATTGGTTATGGTATCCAAGGAGTGGGTTGATAAAAGTGCAAGAAAATAAATGGCAAGAAAATAAGGCAACAAACAAATAATAAAAAGAGGCATTCATGGCCAGGATTGAGAATTTAAGCTTTTTATCCTAGTCACTAATCATATCACAATAATTATCAAGAATTTATCCTATTAAGTCATCCCCAACGAGAGAAAGTAAAATGTCATCTCCAACACTCGAAGAAAGTCTAATAAAACTAGTTCATCTCAATCCAAAAGTCCTAGTCAACTTACTAATTGAATTAGCAAAAGACTAGCGTCAATGGAAAAAATATTAACTAACAACTCTAGATCACCAACATAAGTTGGGTATTTATGACTCCAGATTGCCTAATTTCTCTTTCCAAGCCAAGAATGCTTAAAAATCTACTCTAACATCCAACCAAGCATTTTGTCAAACACTTGGAAGGCATAAAAGGAAAGCCTAATAAATTGCAAGAATAATAATATCTAACAACTACCAATTGCAAGGAAATAATAATGACAACTCAATTAAACAATAAAGGAACATAAAACATAAATTTCATTAAAAAGAAATCCAAATCCAACAAAAGTGCATCAACATAAAAGAGGCCCAACATGAGAAATTAATAAGAAAAAATAGGACAATCAAGACAATAGAACAAGAAATGGTGAAGAAAACAAAATGAAAACAAGAAAATAAACCTAGATCTAAGAGAAATTAACCTAATCCTAACCTAATTCTAGAGAGAATAGGGAGCTTCTCCCTCTAGAAAACTAACTAAAGCATGATCCTAGCTAAACTAATTGCTCCCCCCTTTGTCCAATCTCCAATTTTGCATGAAATAGCCTTAAAAACGAGTTGGATTTGGACCTGGAAAGCTCAGAAATTGCCCCAAACAAATTCACTTTAATGAGATGAGATTCAAGATCTCTCAATTCTAGCATAAGGGCTTCATCGGGGGTTGATGGTGGAAGAGATGGTTCATTGTTTGAGGAAAGGTTGTTGTAATTAGAAGGTGGTTCATATTGGTGAAATTCTTGAGGTGGTGTGAGTGGACTTTGTAGTTCATGGGAGTATTGGTGTTGGAATGGTGGTGGCTCTAGAGAAGGTTTATATGGTGCTTAGTATGGTGGATATGGGTTAGGATCATATGGAGGTGAATGGTGGTATGAGGCTTGTGGGTATGGTGGAGGGCTATATTGAGGAGGGGGTTCATATGCATATGATGATTGTAGTTGACAACCACAATGAGGGTCATCACATACATTAGATTGGTATGAATCAAGATTTGAATTGTACCTATAAGAAGCCGGAGGAGGTTGTTGCCAAGAAGGTTGTCTATAAGCTTGGGGTTCCTCCCACCTTTGATCTCCAAATCCTTAAGCACATCCCCATTGAAGCTTCCATTTCCTACAACATAGTTGTAACCATGCTCATAGCCAAAAGGATGAGAATTCATTGTAAAAGAGAAAATAAAATAAAAGCTAACAAAAAACAAAGAGAACAAAATTCCTACAACTAGCAAAAACTAACAAACAAACCAAAAATCAAGCTATTCACAATATATACAATAGCCAATAACATAGCACCATTGCAATCCCCAGCAACGGCGCCATTTTGATTTAAGTGAATTCTTTGATGGTATAGAATTTCCTCAAATGAATGAATTCTCGTTGCAAGTATAGTTCTACACTAACAATTAATCCTCCCAATCAAAAATTTTGAGTTGTCACATGTACAAACCCCAAATATGAATTAACTGGAGTATTTGGACTCCGGGTCGTCTTACAAGGATTGCAATGAAGTGAATGATTATTGGCTATGAAGGAACAAAGGGGGTTTGATTTATAAAAGGGGCAATAAAATAGATGGCAAGAAAAGTAAATCAAGCAAGTAGCTAAAGAAATCAAGTAATAAAGGGAGACATTCATGGCAATGGTTGAGAACATAGGCTTTCCATCCTAGTCATGCAATGATTAATTCATCTTATTTATTCAACTCCAACACTGGTAGAAGGTCAAACGAGATTAATCAATCATATCACAATAATAAACAAGAATTTATCTTATTTTGTCATCTCCAACATTGGAAGAAGGTGTAAGTTATCTTCCAAGAGAGAAAGTCAAAAAAGACTAGCTAATCTCAATCCAAAAGTCCTAATTAACTTACTAATTGAATTAGCAAAAGATTAGCGTCAATGGAAACAATATTAGCTAACAACTCTAGATCACCAACATAAGTTGGGTTTTCATGACTCAAGATTGCCTAATTACTCTTTTCAAGACAAGAATGCTCAAAATCTACTCTAAAGCCCAACCAAGCATTTTGTCAAACACTTGGTGGGTATAAATGGAAAGCATGGTAAATTGCAAGAAAAGATAAAATCTAACAACTACCAATTGCAAGGAAAATGAGATCGCAACTCAAATCAACAATAAAAGAACATCAAACATTAAATTGCACTAAAAGTAAATCAAATCCAACAAGAGGATCCGTGAACATAAAAGAGAAATTAACATGAAAACTAAGAGAATCAAGTAGTAGGAACAAGAAATCATAAAAGAATTAAGATGAAAACATGTAATTGAACCTAGATCTAAGATGGAAATGTCCTGAACCTAACCTAACTCTAGAGAGAAGAGGGAGCTTCTCTCTCTAGAAACTAACCTACATGATGCCAAAAATACAAAGAATTGCTCCCCCTTTGCTTGGGCTTCAATTCTACATGAAATACACTCAGAAACAGGTTGAAATTGGGCTTGGGCTGCTCAAAAGTTGCCCCCAGCGTTTTTCCTTTAAGTGAGTCACATGCGAGTATTGGTGCGTACGCGCCATGTGCGCGTGCGCGTCGATTGGCTATTTCTTCATCCGTGCAGATGCGTCGTGTACGCGTGTGCGTCTCTATTCGAAATCACTTTTGCGTGTGTGCGCCTTGTACGCGTGCGCACCCATCGATGCATTCCCAATTCTTGTTTCCTCATGTATTCTCCACTTTGCATGCTTTTCTCCTCATTTCTTCCATCCAATACTTGCCTTATGAACCTGAAATCACTCAACAAACACATCAAGGCATCGAATGGAATTAAAGTGAGTTAAAATCACCAATTTAAGGGCTAAAAAGCATGTTTTTACACTTAAGCACAATTCAAGGGAGAATTAAAAAATCATGCTATTTTATTGAATAAATGTGGGAAAAGGTGAATAAATCCCCTAAAATAAGCATAAGATAAACCACGAAATCGGGGTTCATCAAATCTTCCCACACTTAAACTAAGCATGTCTTCATGCTAAAATCAAGAAAGAAGCAAAAGGGTATCAACATTTATTCAATGCAAACTACCTAAATGCAACCTATCTACATGCAATCTATCTAATTGAATGCACCTACTTGGTCAAAATAGGTCTTCCAAGAACACATATACAAGCACAAGGGCTAAGGCAATAGCAATCAAATCAACCCACAATTGAATTGAATCATTGAAAGATTTTACAAACTTGCAAGAAAGGACGATCATGGATGGAAACATGTAATTGAGTGATCAAACTCTCACCGGATGTGTATCCGCTCTAGGCACTCAAGTGTATGGGGTTGATTCACTCAATTATCCCCTAATCATGCTTTCCAAGATTTGTTTTTTATCTAACAATCAACAATTACTTTATGCATGCATACAAATGTCATGAGGGCTTTCCATAGGTTGTAATGGGGCTAGGGTCAAGGTAGGATGCATATGGTTAAGTGAGCTTGAAATTTGAATCTTTAATTAATTTAAACTTCCCACCTAACCTATGACAACCTATATAATTCTAAACAAAACTTGCTATCCATTCTTCACTTTTTCACATACTCATGCATTCCCTTTTGATCACCACACATATGCATTGACTCTTATTGACTTCACTTTGGAGTATTTTGTCCCCTTTTTATTGCTTTTCTTTTTTCTTTCTTTTCTATATATATATGCATTGATGTTCTTGTATATATTTTAGTTTGAAATGGAGAAAAAAATGAATATATATATATATATATATATATATATATATATATATTCTCCTTTTCAAACTAAAATATATACAAGAACATCAATGCATATGGTTTACACATGATTAATACATGAGTATGTACCCAATTCCCAAGATTTTTCAACAAAAATACAAAAACACACTTTTATCTCTACCAATGTTCCCAATTCTTCCCAAACTTGAATAATAAACACTCTCACTAGCCTAAACTAATCAAAGATCCAAACAAGGGACACTTATTGTTTTTCACTTAGGCTTGTAATGTGCTACAGTTAAGAATAAGTGGGTTAAGCAAAGGCTCAAAATTGGTTAACAATGGAAGGTAAAAGGTAGGCTATTTGGGTAAGTGAGCTATTTGAACAATGGCCTCAATCATATAAATGCATGTATACACAAAGTAATGGACATAAAGAATCAAACAAATCAAAAATTACAATCATATGAAGAGAATAATGCACACAAGAATGAAAATAAATAGTTATGTATGATGTAACCACACAATTATGGCTCAAATCTCACATGCTTGTATTCTTAGCTCAAGAACATGATCCACAAAATATATAATTTCAAGCAAGTTCTAAAAAAATTTTTTCAATCAATTGGGGTGCCCTATAGGTAAAATTCTTGAAAATTTTCATTATTTTTACTAAGCTTAATATATACATATGCAATGCAACCAAAAATCCTAAAAGACCTAAAAATGAAATGCAAAAGTGTTGGGATTAGAAACTTGTCACCCAAAGACGCCGAGTGGTCGGACGACCTCCCTACACTTAAAAGTTTGCACCATCCTCGGTGCACTCAAAGATGAGCAAGGGAGTACGGTGACTTTCCTAGTTGCTACCTTCAGCTGGTAGGTCAACCAGTTGTTGCGTGTTCTTCCTCCCGCTTCCATTTTTGCTTATGGTGCATCAATCATGAAGAACAAAATAAACACTGTAAGATAAGAAAATACAAAAGCAAGGAAGTGTGAATTGTTGGAATGAGGTAGATCACTAGAATTGAGTGGGTGAATTGGTGTGACATTAATGAGAGATAGGTGTGTGGGTTCTAAAATTGTGCGCGGTTTAGAATACACACACACTAGTACAAAAAGTTATGTCACAATTACACAAAAGAAAACATGCACTTCACTCATTCTAATGTGCTTGAGATACTTTAAAAGACTTGTAGGTTAAGGCAACCAAACAAGTAGTGAAGAAGCATAAAAGCATTCAAGCAAAAATCAAGCAATTGTGAAATTAGATAATGTATGGACATTGATTGATGTGTAAGTGAACTTAATGAACATAATAGTATATGAAACTTACACCACAATCAATGACACCTATTGAAGTTGTTGCAACACCTAAGTGACATAGAGGTGAAACACATGGATGCTATGGAACTTAGGAAAAAGAATATAGAAGTGGAAATCTATCACATAGCAAGCATGGTCCACAAAACTAAGAAAGCTCAAAAATATGTTACTAGGTAAGCTTTCGATCCAATTTCACAATTCTACACTCTCAATGCATGAAACAAGTGATGTACATAAAGGTAAACCACAAACAAGCATCACCTAAAAAATGCAATGATAATATACAATTGCCTAGCAATGGATGATGAATGCATGGTGGCCAAAACATGCAATTCAAAAGAGTTAAAAAGCTTAAAGGCACTGTAACATTCACTTGGTGTTCACAAATGTTATCACTAGGAACCCAAAACCAAGTGACAAAATATAACCTCAACAATTAAATCCAACAATATAAATTAACAATAATTATGCTAAGATAGCATTCAGTTAATAATAGGCAGCAAAAATTAGCAACAAAATTAGTAATCCAACACCTATAATAAAAAATAGAAAATTAAATGAAAAATTAAACTAATTAAACAAGTAACTAACTAACTACAAGAAATGGTTATGGATGATGTTTGGTAGTGTTGGATGATGATTGAAGGGTGGAAAGAGAAGAGAAAAAGGAAAGAAATAGAAGGAGGAGAAGAAAAGAAGGTGGGTGAAACAGGGCAATCCACGCGTGCGCGTCATGTGCGTATAAGCGTGGATTGATGAAATGGAAGCGACGCGTACGCGTAAGGCACGCGTGCGCATGATGAGTTATTTGAAGCAGCGACGCGTACGCGTGAGGTACGCGTGAGCGTGCCTTGGGCACAAGGTTGGCATACTTCAGGCAAAACTCTCGGGTAAATGTATGGAGGGGTGGAACTTCTGGATCCACGCGTATGCGTCATGTACGCGTCGCGTGGATTGTCGAAAATGCTTAGGGCACACGTACGCGTGGGTGACGCGTACGCGTGGGTTGGTGCTCTGTTTTTCAAAATTTTTCTATATTTTTGCACCAAACTAAGCATTCCAAACCTCCAAACAACTACCAAAACATCATAAAACCTTATTTAACATACAAAACTCCCAAATAAACATATCTAACCAAACAAAATATAAAATTAAACTAATTATTAGCAATATTTACAAAAAGAAAAAAGGAAAGATGTTACCATGGCGGGGTGTCTCCCACCTAGCACTTTTGTTTATTGTCCTTAAGTTGGACTTATGGGGAGCTTCCATCAAGGTGGTTTGTGCTTGAATCCATCCTTGAACATCCACCAATGCTTGGACTTCCATTGAGCTTCATCATTCAAAGTTAATAACTCTAAGCTTTGATGGAGTTCTTCACAAACCATGGGCTCCCAAAGTTGATCCTCCTCTTGTAATCCGGGATCCCGCACGTTGTTTTCACACCCGTCTTTGAGTTATCACGGTAAGTTCTTCCGGGTGGCAAGCAAAATGAGTTCTCACCAAGGCACCAAACTATCCTCCTAGACCCATTCAATGGAGAAACACACCAATCCATGCTCCTTGAAGCTTCAACCATAATGAGCCTAGACTTACAACGCCAACCACTAAACATTATCCTCTTACGCTTAATTCCGCAAAGTGCCCTAAGTTGGCTATCCGTCTCAAGCAAACCAAATTCAAGTGGGATAATAGAGCTAAGAGTTAGAAGTTTTACCCACTCAAATGAAGGATTGGATGACAACCTAGGTGGAGGAATTCCCAATGATCTTGACAAGGCACGCTCTACTCCCGTCCATCCTCTCCTAGAGGCTTCCACCACTTGGCAAGATTCTTCAAGCTTTACCTCTTGCCAAACTTCCTCAAGTTCCCGTTCTTCTTCACCAATGCATTCAATCTCTTCCCCATCACTCAAATCATAGATAGGAGGTTTAGTGAAATCTACCTCATCATCAATTTCAAGTCCAATGGGGAAGGATTCTTCAAATTCAAAAGGATCATATGTTGATGCGAAATCATTATAAATCAGAGGGCTTGTTGCTTGGAACACTTCTTCCAATTCTCTAATCACATTGTGCCTTAGAGGTTATGCACTTTCCTCCTCAACATCAACTTCAAACTCCATGGAAGAAGGCTCTTCAATTTGTGATTCCTCTATGTACTCAACATATCCTAAGGTTCCAACCACTACTTCCTTTGGTTCAATCATCTCTACCTCCTCCTCTTGTTGCATTTCTTGCTTTAACTCCTCTTCTTCACCTTGGAGTTTCAAGTCCATTCCCTCACTAAGCTCCTTGGGTGCTTCTCCATATTCAACAATGGAAGTGCCTTGATCGCATAAGCTTAGGCGGGATGAGACTAGGTTACCAATGGCTTCTACTATGATAGCTATTTTTTCTCTTAACTCTTCAAACTTCTTTTCATCCTCCTCTTGTCGCCTTAAGAGATGAGACTCAAGATCTCTCAATTCTAGCATGAGGGCTTCATCGGGGGTTGATGGTGGAAGAGAGGGTTCATTGTTTGAGGAAAGGTTATTGTAATTAGAAGGTGGTTTATATTGGTGAAATTCTTGAGGTGGTGTGAGTGGACTTTATGGTTTATGGGAGTATTGGTGTTGGAATCGTGGCGGCTCTAGAGATGGTTCATATGGTGGTTGGTGATGCTTGAACTTTTGTGTGGTCTAGAATTTTCCTCAAATGGATGAATTCTCGTTGCAAGTATAGTTCTACACCAACAAAGAGTCTTCACATGCAAAAAATTTGGTTGTCACAAAGAACAAACCCCAAATAAGAATTAACCGGAGTATTTGGACTCCGGGTCATCTCACGAGGATTGCAATGAAGTGGTCGATTATTGGCTATGAAGTATGTTTTGGGGTTTTTTGATATAAGAGACATGAAAAGTAAATGATAAGGAAATTCAAATAACAAAAGGGCCTTGGCAAGGGTTGGTGGTCAAGGATCTCTATCCTAATCACTAACCACAATATGAGAATTGACAAGGATTGACCCCATTAAGTCATCCTCTAACTAATAAAGGAAAGTCAAATAAGCTATGTCAATCCAAGTTCATAAGTCCTAGTTCTACACCAAATCAATTAGTGAGATCTAGAGTTAATGGCTCCCAATCATCAATTACTTGGACATTAGTAACTCAAGAGTTCCTGAGTTACCTCTCCAAGCCAAGAGCATAAAATTATACTCTAAAATCCAACCAAGCATTTTATCAAACACTTGGAAGGCATAAAAGGAAAGCATAGTAAAAAGTGCAAGGAAAGTAAATCTACACTACTACCAATTGCAAGGAAGGTAGAATCTCAACTCAAATCAACAATAAAAGAACATCAAATATTAAATTGCATTAAAGAAAATATCCAAATCTAACAAGAGTTCATCATCACAAAAGATAGCAAAAAGGGAAATTAACATGAAAACTAAGAAAAATCAAGAATAGAAACATGAAATCATAGAGAAAACAAGATGAGAACATGAAATTAGAACTAGATCTAAGATGAAATTAACCTAATCTACCCTAATTCTAGAGAGAAAATGGAGCTTCTCTCTCTAGAAACTACACTACATGATGCTAGCACTTCAAACAATTCCTCCCCCTTGCCCAAGCTTGAATTCTGCATGAAATAGCATCAGAAATGAGTTGGGTTAGAACCAAAGTGCTTCAGAAATCGCTGGGGGCGATTTCTCCTTAGTGGGCCACGTGCAGCATCGGCGTGCACGCGTACATGGCGCGTGCGTGCCCCTATACTCAAAGCAACATATGGCAAATTTTATATAATTTTGAAGCCCCAGATGTTAGCTTTTCAACACAACTAGAACCGCCTCATTTGGACCTCTGTAGCTCAAGTTATGGTCGTTTGAGTGCGAAGAGGTCAGGCTTGAAAGCTTTACGGTTCCTTCATTTCTTCATGAGTTCTCCCACTTTGCATGCTTTTCTCCTCACTTCTTCCATCCAGTACTTGCCTTATGAACCTGAAATCACTCAAAAAACATATCAAGGGATTGAATGGAATTAAAGTGAATTAAAATGATGAATTTTAGGGCCTAAAAAGAATGTTTTTACATTTAAGCACAATTCAAGGGAGAATTACAAAACCATGCTATTTCATTGAATAAATGTGGGAAAAGGTGAATAAATCCCCCAAAATAAGCACAAAACAAACCACAAAATCGGGGTTTATCAAATTTCCCCACACTTAAACTAAGCATGTCCTCATGCTAAAATCAAGAAAGAAGCAAAGGGGTATCAACATTTATTCAATGCAACTAACTAAATGCAACCTATCTATATGCAATCTATCTAAATGAATGCAATTGCTTGGTCAAAATAAGTCAACTTCCAAGAATATACATACAAGTACTAGGGCTAAAGCAATAGCAATCAAAGAAAACCTACAATTGAATTGAATCATTGAAAGATTTTACAAACTTGCGAGAAAAGATGCTCATGGGTAGAAACATGTAATTGAGCGATCGAACCCTCACCGGATGTGATCCGCTATAGGCACTCAAGTGTATGGGGTTGATTCACTCAATTCTCCCCTACTCAAGCTTTCCAAGATTTATTTTTCATCTAACAATCAATAATTACTTTATGCATGCATACAAATATCATGAGGGCTTTCCCATAGGTTGTAATGGGGCTATGGTCAAGGTAGGATGCATATGGTCAAGTGCGCTTGAAATTTGAATCTTTGATTAACTTAAACTTCATACCTAACCTATGACAACCTATACAATTCTAAACAAACCTAACTACCCATTCTCCACTTTTTCACACACTCATGCATTCTATTTTTGGTCACCACACATATGCATTGATTATTATTGAACTTCACTTTGGCGCATTTTGTCCCCTTTTTATTGTAATTCTTTTTCTATTTTTTTCTTTTTATTTTTCTTTTTGTTTTTACTATCATATATTTTTTTCATCTTATCATTTTTTTCTTTTCAAACTAACATATATACAAGAATATCAATGCATACAGTTTACACATGATTAATACATGAGTATGTACACAATTTCTAAGATTTTTCAACAAAAATGTAAACACACTTTTATCTCTATCCAATGTTTCCAACTCTCCCAAAATCAAATGATAAATACTCTCACTAGCCTAAGCTAATCAAAGATCCAAATTAAGGACATTTATTATTTTTCACTTAGGCTTGTAATGTGCTACAATTAAGAACAAATGGGTTAAACATAAGCTCAAATTGGTTATCAATGAAAGATAAAAGGTAGGCTTATTTGGGTAAGTGAGCTATTTGAACAATGGCCTCAATCATATAAATGCATGTATACAAAAAATAATAAACATAGAGAATCAAACAAATCAAGGATTACAATCATAGGAAGAGAATAATGCACACAAGAATGAAAGTAAGTGGTTATGTATGATGTAACCACACAATTAGGCTCAAACCTCACATGCTTATGTTCTTAGCTCAAAAATCATGTTCCACAAAGGATATGATTCAAGCAAGTTCTAAATTTTTTTTTTCAATTGGGGTGCCCTATAGATAAAATTCTTGGAAAATATCATGATTTTGACTAAGCTTATTATATACATATGCAAAATAAGAAAATGCAACTAAAAGTCTTAAAATGAAATGCAAAAGTGTTGGGATTAGAAACTTGTTACCCAAAAATGCCAAGTGGTCGGATGACCTCCCCACACTTAAAAGTTTGCACCGTCCTCAGTGCACTCAAAGATGAGCAAGGGGATACGGTGACTTTTCGAGTTGCTACCTTCAGCTGGTAGATCAACTGGTTGTTGCGTGTTCTACTCCCGCTTCCATTTTTGCTTGTGATGATTCATCCTAAACAATAGAAAATAGGATAGTAGGAAAAGTGAATGTGCAAGCAAGGAAGCATAAATTGTTGGAATGAGGTAAATCACTAGAATTGAGTGAGTGAATTAGTGAGGTAAATCACTAGAATTGAGTGAGTGAATTAGTGTGACATTGATGAAAAATAGGTGTGTGGGTCCTAACTTGCATGCAGTTTTAGAACTCACACCCTAGTAATTAAAAACCATGTCACAATTATACAAAAGAGGTATGCACTTCACTCATTCTAGTGTGCTTGAAGTACTTCAAAAGACTTGTAGGGTAAGTTAACCAAACAAGTAGTGAAGAGGCATGGAAGCATTCAAGCAATTAATCAAGCAATTGTGAAATTGGATAGTGCATGGACATTGGTCGATGTGTAAGTAAACTTAGTGAACAAAATGGTATATATGAAACTTACAGAACAAACAATGACACATATTGAAGTTGTTTCAACAACTTAGTGACATAGAGGTGAAGCACATGGATGCTATTGAACTTAGGAAAAAGGAATATGGAAGTGGAAATCAATCACATAGCAAGCATGGTCTGCAAAGCTTTACAAAGCTCAAAAATATGTCACTAGGTAAGCTTTCGATCCAACTTCACAATTCCAAAATCTCAATGCATGAAATAGGTGATGTGAATAAGGTAAATCATATACAAGCATCACCTAAAAAGTACAATGATAATATACAATTGCCTGACAATGGATGATGAATGCATGGTGGCCAAAACATGCAATTCAAAAGAGTTAAGAAGCTTAAAGGCAATGTAACATTCACTTGGTGTTCACAAATGTTAAACATGAAAACTCAAAACCAAGTGACAAAATATAACCTCAACAAAGAAATCCAACAATGAAAATTAAAAACAATGATGTTAAAATAACATCTCATCAATAATCAGCAACAAGAAATAGTAAACAAGATTAATAATCCAACACTTATAAAGAAAAATAGGAAACAAAATGAAAATGTACTAATTAAACAATTAACTAACTGACTAAAAGAAGTGGTTATGGATGGTGTTTGGTAGTGTTGGATGATGATTAAAGGGTGGAAAGAAAAGAGAAGAAGGAAAGAAATGGAAGGAGGAGAAGAAAAGAAGGTGGGTGAAATAGGGCAATCCACGCGTGCGCATCATGTGCGCGTAAGCATGGATTGATGAAATGGAAGCGTTGCTTATGCGCGGCTGACGTGTATGCATGTATGGCAAAGCAGAGAGTCGACGCGTACGCACAAGGTACGCATGCGCGTGCCTTGGGCACAAAGTTGGCACACTTCAGGCACAACTCTCGGGTGAATGTATGGGAAGTGGAAAACTTCAATCCACGCGTGCGCGTGCATGACGCGTGTGTGTGGATGGTTGAAATTACTTGGGTCACGCGTACACGTGGAGTGCGCGTGCGTGTGGATGGTGCTCTGTTTTTCAAAATTTTCTATGTTTTTGCACGAAACCAAGCATTCCAAACCTCCAAACAACTACCAAAACATCATAAAATCTTATTTAACATACTAAACTCCCAAATAAACATATCTAACAAAACAAAACATAAAATTAAACTAATTATTAGCAATATTTACAAAAAGAAAAAAAGGAAAGATGTTACCATAGTGGGGTGTCTCCCACCTAGCACTTTTGTTTATTGTCCTTAAGTTGGACTTATGGAGAGCTATCCATCAAGGTGGCTTGTGCTTGAATCCATCCTTGAACATCCACCAATGCTTGGACTTCCATTGTGGTTCATCATTCAAAGTTAATAACTCCAAGCTTTGATGGAGTTCTTCACAAACCATGGGCTCCCAAAGTTGATCCTCCTTGTGCGATCCGAGATCCCACACTTTGTTTTCACACCCGTCCTTGAGTTGATCATGGTGATTTTCTTCGGGTGGCAAGAGAGATGACTTCTCATAGAAGCACCAAACTATCCTCCTAGACCCATCAAATTGAGTACTAGTACAGCCCTTGCTCCTTAAAGCTTCAACCATAATGAGCCTAGACTTACAATGCCAACTACTAAACATCCTACTCTTACGCTTAATTCCGCAAAGCGCCCTAAGTTGGCCATCTGTCTCAAGCAAACCATGTTCAAGTGGGATAATAAAGTTAAGAGTTAGAAGTTTTACCCACTCAAATGAAGGATTAGATGACAACCTAGGTGGAGGAGTTCCCAATGATCCTGACAAGGCGCGCTCTACTCCCGTCCATCCTCTTCTAGAGGCTTCCACTGCATGGTAAGCTTTTTCAAGTTCCTTCTCTTGCCAAGCCTCCTCAAGTTCAAGCTCTTCTTCACCAATTTCTTCAAACTCTTCCCCATCACTATCATAAATAGGAGGTTGAGTGAAGTCGACCTCCTCATTCTTTTCGAGCATAGTGGGGAAGGATTCTTCAAGCTCAAAAGGATCATATGTTGATGCGGAATCATCATAAATAGGAGGACCTATTTCTTGGCTCACTTCTTCAATTTCTTCAATCATATTGTGCCTTGGAAGTTGTGCACTCTCCTCCTCAACATCAACTTCAAACTCCATGGAAGAAGGCTCTTCAATTTATGATTTCTCTATGTACTCAACATATCCCAAGGTGCCAACCACTACTTCCTTTGATTCAATCATCTCTACCTTCTTCTCTTGTTGCACTTCTTGCTTTAACTCTTCTTCTCCACCTTGAAGCTTCAAATTCACTCCCTCACTAAGCTCTTTGGTTGCTTCTCCACATTCAACAATGGGAGTACCTTGATCGCATAGGCTTAGGCGGGATGAGACTATGTTGCCAATGGCTTCTACCATGATAACCATTTTGGCTCTTATCTCTTTGAACTTCTTTTCATCCTCCTCTTTTTGCCTTAAGATACGAGATTCAAGATCTCCTAGTTCTAGCATGAGGGCTTCATCGAGAGGCGGTGGTGGAAGAGAGGATTCATTGTTTGAGGGAAGGGTATTGTAGTTGGAAAGTGGTTCATATTAGTGAAATTCTTGAGGTGGTGTGTATGGACTTTATGGTTCATGGGAGTATTAGTGTTGGGATAGTGGTGGCTCTAGAGATGGTTCATATGGTGGTTGGTATGGTAGATATGGGTTAGGATCATATGGAGGTGGTTGGTGGTATAAGGCTTGTAAGTGTGGTGGAGGGCTATATTGAGGAGGGGGTTCATAAGCATATGATGATTGTGGTTGACAACCACAATGAGGGTCATCACATACATTAGGTTGGTATGCATCAAGATTTGAATTATACCCATAGGAAGCCGGGGGAGGTTGTTGCCAAGAAGGTTGTCTATAAGCTTGGGGTTCCTCCCACCTTTGATTACCAAATCCTTGATGCATGTTGTCATTGTAAATTCCATCTCCTACAACATAGTTGTAATCACACTCATAGCCAAAGTGAGAATTCATGGTAGCAAGAGAAAATAAGAAACAAAAACTAATAAGAAATAATGAAACAAAATACTAAGAATAGCAAAAACTAACAAGCAATCCAAAAAGCAAGCTATTTACAATATTCACATATATACAATAGCCAACAATATAACACCATTGCAATTCCCGGCAACGGCGCCATTTTGATGCTTGAACTTTTGTGTGGTCTAGAATTTTCCTCAAATGGATGAATTCTCATTGCAAGTATAGTTCTACACCAACAAAGAGTCCTCACATGAAAAAATTTTGGTTGTCACAAAGAACAAACCCCAAATAAGAATTAACCGGAGTATTTGGACTCTGGGTCGTCTCACGAGGATTGCAATGAAGTGGTCAATTATTGGCTATGAAGTATGTTTTGGGGTTTTTTGGAATAAGAGACATGAAAAGTAAATGATAAGGAAATTCAAATAACAAAAAGGCCTTGGCAAGGGTTGGTGGTCAAGAATCTCTATCCTAATCACTAACCACAACATGAGAATTGGCAAGGATCGACCACATTAAGTCATCCTCTAACTAATAAAGGAAAGTCAAATGAGCTATGTCAATCCAAGTCCATAAATCCTAGTTCTACACCAAATCAATTAGTGAAATCTAGAGTTAATGGCTCCCAATCATCAATCACTTGGACATTAGTAACTCAAGAGTTTCTAAGTTACCTCTCCAAGCCAAGAGCATAAAATTCTACTCTAAAATCCAACCAAGCATTTTATCAAACACTTGGAAGGCATAAAAAGAAAGCATAGTAAAAAGTGCAAGGAAAGTAAATCTACACTACTACCAATTGCAAGAAAAGTACATGGCACGTGCGCGCCCCTATACGCAATGCAACATATGGTAAAATTTATATCATTTCGAAGTCCCAGATGTTAGCTTTCCAACGCAACTGGAACCGCCTCATTTGGACTTCTGTAGCTCAAGTTATGGTCGTTTGAGTGCGAAGAGGTCAGGCTTGACAGCTTTATGGTTCCCTCATTTCTTCATGAGTTCTCCCACTTTGCATGCTTTTCTCCTCACTTCTTCGATCCATTACTTGCCTTGTGAACCTGAAATCACTCAACAAATATATCAAGGCATCGAATGGAATTAAAGTGAATTAAAATCGTCAATTTTAGGGCCTAAAAAGCATATTTTTACATTTAAGCACAATTCAAGGGAGAATTACAAAACCATGCTATTTCATGGAATAAATATGGGAAAAGATGAATAAATCCTCCAAAATAAGTACAAAATAAACCACGAAATCGGGGTTTATATGTTGGAATGGTGGATATGGGTTAGGATCATATGGAGGTGAATGGTGGTTTGAGGCTTGTGAGTATGGTGGAGGGCTATATTGAGGAGGGGGTTCATATGCATATAATGATTGTGGTTGACAACCACAATGAGGGTAATCACATACATTAGATTGGTATGCATCAAGATTTGAATTGTACTCATAAGAAGCCGGAGGAGGTTGTTGCCAAAAAGGTTGTCCATAAGCTTGGGGCTCCTCCCACCTTTGATCTCCAAATCCTTAATGCACATCCCCATTGAAGCTTCCATTTCCTACAACATAGTTGTAACCATGCTCATAGCCAAAAGGATGAGAATTCATAGTAAAAGAGAAAATAAAACAAAAGCTAATAAGAAACAAAGAGAACAAAATTCCTACAACTAGCAAAAACTAACAAACAAACCAAAAATCAAGCTATTCACAATATATACAATAGCCAATAACATAGAACCATTGCAATCCCCGGCAACGGCGCCATTTTGATTTAAGTGAATTCTTTGATGGTATAGAATTTCCTCAAATGAATGAATTCTCGTTGCAAGTATAGTTCTACACCAACAATTAATCCTTCCAATAAAAAATTTTGAGTTGTCACATGTACAAACCCCAAATATGAATTAACCGAAGTATTTGGACTCCGGGTCATCTCACAAGGATTGCAATGAAGTGAATGATTATTGGCTATGAAGGAACAAAGGGGGTTTGATTTATAAAAGGGGCAATAAAATAGATGGCAAGAAAAGTAAATCAAGCAAGTAGCTAAAGAAATCAAGTAATAAAGGGAGACATTCATGGCAAGGGTTGAGAACATAGGCTTTCCATCCTAGTCATGCAATGATTAATTCATCTTATTTAGTCAAATCCAACACATAGGGAGAAGGTCAAACGAGATTAATCAATCATATCAAAATAATAAACAAGAATTTATCTCATTTCGTCATCTCCAACATTGGAAGAAGGTGTAAGTTATCTTCTAAGAGAGAAAGTCAAACAAGACTAGCTAATCTCAATCCAAAAGTCCTAATCAACTTACTAATTAAATTAGCAAAAGATTAGCCTCAATGGAAACAATATTAGCTAACAACTCTAGATCACCAACATAAGTTGGGTTTTCATGACTCAGATTGCCTAATTACTCTTTCCAAGCCAAGAATGCTCAAAATCTACTCTAAAGCCCAACCAAGCATTTTGTCAAATACTTGGTGGGTATAAATGAAAAGCATGGTAAATTGCAAGGAAAGATAAAATCTAACAACTACCAATTGCAAGGAAAATGAGATCACAACTCAAATCAACAACAAAAGAACATCAAACATTAAATTGCACTAAAAGTAAATCAAATCCAACAAGAGGATCCATGAACATAAAAGAGAAATTAACATGAAAACTAAGAGAATCAAGTAGTAGGAACAAGAAATCACAAAAGAAACAAGATGAAAACATGTAATTGAACCTAGATCTAAGATGGAAATGTCCTAAACCTAACCTAATTCTAGAGAGAAGAGGGAGTTTCTCTCTCTAGAAACTAACCTACATGATGCCAAAACTACAAACAATTGCTCCCCCTTTGCTTGGGCTTCAATTCTGCATGAAATACACACAGAAACAGGTTGGAATTGGGCCTGGGCTTCTCAGAAATCACTCCCAGCATTTTGCCTTTAAGTGAGTCACGTGCGAGTATCAGCGCATACGCAGCATGTGCGCGTGCACGTCGATTGGCTATTTCTTCATCTGCGTAGACGCGTCGTGTACGCGTGCGCGTCTCTATGCAAAATCACTTTTGCGTGTGCGCGCCTTGTACGCATGTGCGCCCATCGATGCATTCCCAATTCTTGTTTCCTCATGCATTCTCCACTTTGCATGCTTTTCTCCTCATTTCTTCCATCCAATACTTGCATTATGAACCTGAAATCACTCAACAAACACATCAAGGCATCGAATGGAATTAAAGTGAGTTAAAATCACCAATTTAAGGGCCTAAAAAGCATGTTTTTATACTTAAGCACAATTCAAGGGAGAATTACAAAACAATGCTATTTTATCGAATAAATGTGGGAAAAGGTGAATAAATTCCCTAAAATAAGCATAAGATAAACCATGAAATCGGGGTTTATCACCTGGTTAATAATGTACATGATTTTAAAAGAAATTGGAAGATTCACAAACTCAACAAGCGATGGTTCAGTCATATACTGTTGTTTTATGTGTCATTGTGTTGCCGATTGTTCTAGATTTTTGAATGTAAAATAATTAATTTTGTGTTGTTATGTGATGAGCGGATAATTTATACACTTTTTAGCATTGTTTTTAGATAGTTTTAAGTAGGATCTAGCTACTTTTAGGGATGTTTTTATTAGTTTTTATGCAAAATTCATATTTCTGAACTTTACTATGAGTTTGTGTGTTTTTCTCTGATTTCAGATATTTTCTGGTTGAAACTCACGAGGGACCTGAGCAAAAATCTGATTCATGCTGAAAAAGGACTACTGATGCTGTTGGATTCTGACCTCCCTGCACTCAAAATGGATTTTCTGGAGCTACAGGACTCCAAATGGTGCACTCTTAACTGCGTTGAAACGTAGACATCCAGGGCTTTCCAGCAATATATAATAGTCCATACTTTATTCGAGTTTAGATGATGCAAACTGGCGTTCAACGCCAGTTCCATGCTGCATTCTAGAGTAAAACGCCAAAAACACGTCACAAACAAGAGTTAAACGCCAAAAATACGTTACAACTTGGCGTTTAACTCCAAGAGAAGTCTCTGCACGTGTAAAGCACAAGCTCAGCCCAAGCACACACCAAAGTGGGCCCCGAAAGTGGATTTCTGCACTTAGACTTATTTCTGTAAACCCTAATAGCTAGTTTAGTATAAATAGAACATTTTACTATTGTACTAGCATCTTGTCTTTTGACCGGGTCTTATCTTCGTATCTATCTTTGGACGTTTAGTTCTTAGACCTTGGGGGCTGGCCATTCGGCCATGCCTGGACCTTGCCATGCCTGGACCTTGATCACTTATGTATTTTCAACGGTGGAGTTTCTACACACCATAGATTAAGGTGTGGAGCTCTGCTGTTGCTCGAGTATTAATACAATTACTATTATTCTTCTATTCAATTCATGCTTATTCTTATTCTAAGATATTCACTGCACTTCAACATGATGAATGTGGTTATCCGTGACACTTATCATCATTCTCACCTATGAACGTGTACCTGACAACCACTCCCGTTCTACCTTAGATCGAGCGCGTATCTCTTGGATTCCTTAATCAGAATCTTCGTGGTATAAGCTAGAATCCATTGGCAGCATTCTTGAGAATTTGGAAAGTCTAAACATTGTCTGTGGTATTTCGAGTAGGATTCAGGGATTGAATGACTATGACAAGCTTCAAACTCACGAGTGTTGGGCATAGTGACAGACGCAAAAGAATCACTGGATTCTATTCCAACATGATCGAGAACCGACAGATGATTAGTCGTGCTGTGACAGAGCATTTGAACCATTTTCACTAAGAGGATGGGAGGTAGCCATTGACAACGGTGATGCCCTACATACAGCTTGCCATGGAAAGGAGTAAGAATGATTGGATGAAAGTAGTAGGAAAGCAGAGATTCAGAAGGAACACAGTATCTTCATGCGCTTATCTGAAATTCCCACCAATGAATTACATAAGTATCTATATCTTTATTTTATGCTTTATTTATCTTTATATTTGAAAACCATTATAACCATTTGAATCCGCCTAACTGAGATTTACAAGATGACCATAGCTTGCTTCATACCAACAATCTCTGTGGGTTCGACCCTTACTCACGTAAGGTATTACTTGGACGACCCAGTGCACTTGCTGGTTAGTTGTATGAAGTTGTGACAAAGTGTGATTCACGTTTGAGAGCTCCGAGTCTTTGGCGCCATTGTTGATGATCACAATTTCGTGTTCCAAGTTTTTGGCGCCATTGCCGGGGATTGTTCGAGTTTGGACAACTGACGGTTCATCTTGTTGCTCAGATTAGGTAATTTTCTTTTCAAAAAGTTTTCAAAAATCTTTCAAAAATTTTTTCTTTATTTTCGTTTTTCAAAAAAAAAATAATTTTTGAAAAATCCAAAAAATTTTAAAAAATCATAAAAACTAAAAATATTTTATGTTTCTTGTTTGATTCTGGAGTCAATTTTTAGGTTTGGTGTCAATTGCATATTTTTAAAAATTTATGCATTTTTCGAAAACTCATGCATGGTGTTCTTCATGATCTTCAAGTTGTTCTTGATAAGTCTCCTTGTTTGATCTTCATATTTTCTTATTTTGTGTCTTTTGTTGTTTTTCATATGCATTTTTGCATTCATAGTGTCTAAACATTGAAAATTTCTAAGTTTGGTGTCTTGCAGGTTTTTCTTTTCTTGAAAATTTTTCAAAAATAAATCTTGATGTTCATCATGATCTTCAAAGTGTTCTTGGTGTTCATCTTGACATTCATAGTGTTCTTGCATGCATCATTGGTTTTGATCTAAAATTTTCATGTTTTGGGTCATATTTGTGTTTTTCTCCCTCCTCATTAAAAATTAAAAAAAAAATTAAAAAAATAACTTTTCCTTATTTTACTCAAAAATTCGAAATCTTTGGGTTGACTTAGTCAAAAATTTTTAAAATAAGTTGTTTCTTGTTAGTTTCAAAATCTTTTTCAAAAATCAAATCTTTTTCATTTTTCTTATTATTTTCGAAAATTTTTAAAATTTATTTTCAAAATCTTTTTCTTATCTTTTTTTTTTAAATTTCAAAAATTTTACTAATAATTAATGTGATTGATTCAAAAATTGAAGTTTGTTACTTTCTTGTTAAGAAAGGTTCAATCTTTAAATTCTATAATCATATCTTTTATTTTCTTGTTAGTCAAGCAATCAATTTTAATTTTAAAAATCAAATCTTTTCCAAAATATCTTTTTCAAAATCAATTTCAAAATCTTTTCTAACTTCTTATCTTTTCAAAATTGATTTTCAAATCTTTTTCAACTAACTAATTGACTTTTTGTTTATTTTACTATTTTCTATCTTTTTCAAAACCACCTAACTACTTTCCTCTCTCTAATTTTTGAAATTACCTCCCTCTTTTTCAAAAATTCTTTTAATTAACTAATTGTTTCAAATTTTAATTTTAATTTTAATTTTAATTGTATTTCTCTCTTAATTTTCAAAAATCACTAACTATTTTTCAAAACAATTTTCGAAAATTCTTTCCTCTCATCTCTTTCTATTTATTTATTCATTTACTAACACTTCTCTTCATCTAAAAATTCGAACCCTCTCTTTTTCTCTGGGTTCGAATTTTTCTCTTCTCCTTCTTCTATTCTTTTCTTCTTCTACTCACATAAAGGAATCTCTATACTGTGACATAGAGGATTCCTCTTCTTTTCTGTTCTCTTCTTTTTCATATGAGCAGGAGCAAGGATAAGGACATTCTTGTTGAAGCAGATCCTGAACCTGAAAGGACTCTGAAGAGGAAGCTAAGAGAAGCTAAAGCACAACAATCCAGAGAAAACGTTATAGAGAATCTCAAAAAAGAAGTAGACATGGCCGAACCCAACAATAATGCAAGGAGGATGCTTGGTGATTATACTACACCTACTTCCAATTTTTATGGAAGAAGCATCTCAATCCCTGTCATTGGAGCAAACAATTTTGAGCTGAAGCCTCAACTAGTTGCTCTGATGCAACAGAACTACAAGTTCCATGGACTTCCATCAGAAGATCCCTATCGGTTTTTAACTGAATTCTTGCAGATCTGTGATATTGTTAAGACTAATGGAGTAGATATTGAAGTCTACAGGCTTATGCTTTTCCCTTTTGCTGTAAGAGACAGAGCTAGAACATGGTTGGACTCACAACCTAAAGATAGCCTAGACTCTTGGGATAAGCTGGTCACGGCCTTCTTGGCCAAGTTCTTTCCTCCTCAAATGATGAGCAAGCTTAGAGTGGATGTTCAGACCTTCAAGCAAAAAGATGGTGAATCCCTCTATGAAGCTTGGAAAAGATACAAGCAGTTGACCAAAAAGTGTCCTTCTCGCATGCTTTCAAAGTGGACCATTTTAGATATATTCTATGATGGTCTATCTGAGCTTTCTAAGATGTCACTGGACCATTCTGCAGGTGAATCTATTCACCTAAAGAAAATGCCTGCAGAAGCTCAAGAACTCATTGACATGGTTGCAAATAACCAATTCATGTACACCTCTGAGAGAAATCCTGTGAGTAATGGGACGCGTCAGAAGAGGGGAGTTCTTGAAATTGATGCTCTAAATACCATATTGGCTCAGAATAAAATGTTGACTCAACAAGTCAACATGATTTCTCAGAGTCTGAATGGATGGCAAAATGCATCCAACAGTACTAAAGAGGCATCTTCTGAAGAAGAAGCTTATGATCCTGAGAACCCTGCAATGGCAGAGGTGAATTACATGGGCGAACCTTATGGAAGCACCTATAATTCCTCATGGAGAAATCATCCAAATTTCTCATGGAAGGATCAACAAAAGCCCCAACAAGGCTTTAATAATGGTGGAAGAAACAGGTTTAGCAATGGCAAGCCTTTTCCATCATCTTCTCAGCAACAGATAGAGAATTCTGAGCAGAGCCCCTCTAGCTTAGCAAACATAGTCTCTGATCTATCTAAGGCCACTTTAAGTTTCATGAGTGAAACAAGGTCCTCCATTAGAAATTTGGAGGCACAAGTGGATCAGTTGAGTAAGAAAATCACTGAAACTCCTCCTAGTACTCTCCCAAGCAATACAGAAGAGAATCTAAAAAGAGAGTGCAAGGCCATTGATATAATCAAAATGGCCGAATCCAAAGAGGAAGGGGAGGACATGAATCCCAATAAGGAAGACCTCATGGGACATCCTCCAAACAGAAAGGAGTTCCCTATTGAGGACCTAAAGGAATCTGAGGCTCATATAGAGACCATAGAGATTTCTTTAAACTTCCTTCTTCCATTCATGAGCTCTGAGAACTATTCTTCCTCTGAAGAGGATGAAGATGTAACTGAAGAGCAAGTTGCTCAATATCTAGGAGCCATCATGAAGCTGAATGCCAAGTTGTTTGGTAATGAGACTTGGGAAGGTGAATCTCCCTTGCTCATTAGTGAACTAGATATATGGGTTCAGCAAACTCTACCTCAAAAGAAACAAGATCCTGGTAAATTCTTAATATCTTGTACCATGGGCACCATGACCTTTGAGAAGGCTCTGTGTGACCTGGGGTCATGTATAAATCTTATGCCACTCTCTGTAATGGAGAAACTGGGGATCTTTGAGGTACAAGCTGCAAGAATCTCATTAGAGATGGCAGACAAGTCAATAAAACAAGCTTATGGATTGGTAGAGGACGTGTTGGTAAAGGTTAAAGGCCTTTACATCCCTGCTGATTTCATAATCTTAGATATTGGGAAGGATGAGGACGAATGCATCATTCTTGGAAGACCCTTCGTAGCCACAGCAGGAGCTGTGATTGATGTTGACAGAGGAGAGCTAGTCCTTCAATTGAATGGGGACTACCTTGTGTTTAAAGCTCAAGGATCTTACTCTGCAACCATGGAAAAGAGGCACGATAAGCTTCTCTCAATACAGAGTCAAACAAAGCCCCCACAGTCAAACTCTAAGTTTGGTGTTGGGAGGCCACAACCAAACTCTAAGTTTGGTGTTGAACCCCCACATTCAAACTCTAAGTTTGGGGTTGGGAGGTCCCAACAATGCTCTGATGATCTGTGAAGCTCCATGAGAGCTCATTGTCAAGCTATTGACATTAAAGAAGCGCTTATTGGGAGGCAACCCAATTTTTATTTATCTATATTTCTATTGTTCTTTTATGTTTTATTAGGTTTATGATCATGTGGAGTCACAAAACAATTGCAAAAATTAAAAACAGAATCAAAAATAGCAGAAGAAATAGCACACCCTAGAGGAAGAGCTTACTGGCATTTAAACGCCAGTAAGGAGCATCTGTCTGGCATTCAACGCCAGAACAGAGCATGAATATGGCGTTGAACGCCAGAAACAAGCATGGAAGTGGCGTTCAACGCCAGAAACATGCTGTAGATTGGCGTTGAACGCCCAAAACAAACATGGAAGTGGCGTTTAACGCCAGAAACATGCTGCAGTCTGGCGTTAAATGCCAGGATTGCATACAAAGGGCATTTTACACGCCTAAAGGGTGCAGGAATGAGAAATCCTTGACACTTCAAGATCTGTAGACCCCACAGGATCACCTCAGGATCTGTGGGCCCCACAGGATCCCCACCTACCTTCTCCCTTTTTCTCACACCTTTTCATAACACTCTTCCCCAAACATCATTCACCAATCACCTCAAACATTCTTCCCCAAAAACCCTTCACCAATCACCTCAATCTTTCTTTCCCATCACCTCTTCACCACTCACATCCATCCACTCTTCCCCATAAACCCTACCTACCTCCATATTCAAAATCTCTTTCCCAACCAATCACACCCTACATTATCGAACCCAACCCCTCTCCCTCCACTATATAAACCCCTCCATCCTTCTTCATTTTCACACAACACAACCCTCTCTTCTCCCCCTTGGCTGAATACACATCTCTCTCCCTCTCATTCATATCTTCTTCTTCATCTATTCTTTCTTCTTTTGCTCGAGGGCGAGCAACACTCTAAGTTTGGTGTGGTAAAAGCATAGCTTTTTTACTTTTCCATAACCATTTATGGCACCTAAAACCGGAGAAACCTCTAGAAAGAGGAAAGGAAAGACAAAAGCTTCCACCTCTGAGTCATTGGAGATTGAGAGATTTATCTCAAAAGCCCATCAAGACTACTTCTATGAAGTGGTGGCAAAGAAGAAGGTGATCCTTGAGGTCCCTTTCATGCTCAAGAAAAATGAGTATCCGGAGATCTGACATGAGATCCAAAGAAGAGTGATGTGTGGAAAACGATCCAACATAAAACTCACCGGCAAGTGTACCGGGTCGCATCATGTAATAAAACTCACGGGAGTGAGGTCGATCCCACAGGGATTGAAGGATTGAGCAATTTTTGTTTGGTGGTTGATTTAGTCAAGCGAATCAAGTATTGGTTGAGTGATTTTGTATCCAACAGTAAGTAAATAGCAGGAAATGTAAAGGGAGATGGATGAATTGCAGAAATTAAAGAGAACTGAAAGTAAAGGTGCTGAATCTTAAAGAACAAGAAATTAAATGACTGAAACTTAAAGTGCAAGAAATGTAAATTGCAGTAACTTAAAGTGCAAGAAATATAAATTGCTTGAATGGAAAAAGGGAGTTGAGGACTGGGAATTCAGAATTTAAGCAAGGGAAATTAAATTGTAGCAATTAATAAAGCAGAAGATGAATTGGAAGTAATTAGAATTCAAACAGGAAGGGAAATTAAATTGCAGCCGGGGTTCACAGAAGAACCAAAAGGGGAAATGGGATCTCAGGACTCTAGAGACTAGATAGCACAGTCTAGATCTCAATTGCCTTCCCAGATCCAAGTTCACAAAGCAATTAACAAGAAATTAAAGAAGAAGCAGCAAAGAAAATGTAATTGAACTCAATTATGCAGCAAGGAAATTAAAGAGATCTTGAATGGAGATTGAGACAGAAATTCCTCAATTCTTCACACCCAAGACTCAAACAAGAAAAGTAAAAAGTGCTCAAGCAAGAACGAGGAAGAAGAGAGATCAATTCTCCTCCCCAATTCTCTCAAATCTCAGTTCCTAGCTCTCAATGAAGTCTCAAAATTAAAAATCAAAAGAAGGTTCAAAAGTCAAAAGTAAAAGGAAGCTCCCTAATTACATCAAACTATCTCCTATTTATACACTTTCTATTCTTCGATTTTGGAATTTGGATGGGCTTTTGATTTGATGAAGAAATGAATTAAATTGGATTTTTAATCCAATTTTTAGCCCATGAAAAAGTGGCTTCCAGGAGGCTGCCCTGCCCTTGTGGAGGGTAGAGCAGGAAATGGTGCGTGCGGCCTTTTGCGTGCGTGCTTGGTGTGTGTGATGCTGTAGGATGCTGCCCTGCCTTTGTGGAGGGCAGGGCAGAGTTTTCATGGTGCGCCAAGCTTGCTGCCCGTGCTTGCTTGCTGGCCGAGACTCCCTGGGTGCGTGCCAATCTTGTGCGCTGGCCATGCACCACAAAAATGCTGCCCTGCCCTTATGGAGGGCAGGGCAATGTTGCCAATGGTGAGTTTCCAAGTTCGAAACTTGGTGGAGGCGCACGTTGCTTCTTTTTCTTGGTTTTCTTGGCACCAAAGTAAGGCCTAGTTCCTTGCTTCCTCATAGTGCCGTGTTCGATTCTGGGAGAATGAAAGCAAGCCAATTTTTGCTTGATTTTATTGTGCTTAAGCGCTACTCCTTTCCTCTTTGTCCTTGGGTTCGAAACCCATAGGAAGCATTATGAAGCAATTTCTTTTGAATTGTTCTTGGGTGAAGCCCGATATTGCTCTTGAGGAGGGCAGGGCAGAGTTTTTGCTCCCTTTGGTCCTTGGCATCAAATTGTGCTCTGCCCTTGTTGTGGGCAGGGCAGTGTTGCTTTTCAAAGTTTGGCTCATTATGTTGCTCTCCTGGAGGGCAGTGTGCCCATGTGGAGGGCAATGTTTGCTTCCTCCTTCCATGTGCCACACTTCTCATCTCTTGGCCACACTTCTTAAGCCACGTTTTTCTTCTTTTCTTCCCTTCTTCACCTACAAGAAACCAAAACAACCACTCAAAGTATCTCTAAATTCATAAGGTTTATAATTCATTAAAAATCAATTAATTCTTGCTCAAACCTCATGATTTAGCATCAATTTAATGGTAGTTGCTTGATTTAAAGAAGTTATGCATTTTCATTCCAAATCACTTACTTAGGATGCAAGAAAGTGCATAAAGACTAATAAAACAAGTGAAATTAGCTTAAAAAATGGGTATATGATGACCTGTCATCACAACACCAAACTTAATTCTTGCTTGTCCCCAAGCAAGCATCAAAACTAAGAGAAAATGAAATGAACAAGAAGAGCAATTATATCCTTATTAGGCATATAGCAGAACTTGATTTATGGAGTTTTTATGCAGATAATGACAACTCAGTTATTGTTTGCTGTTACATAATATACACTTTTCCTCAAAGGCTTACTAAACTTGCTGTTATAAGGTTTACTCTTTACTTGCTCCCTTGCTAACTTTTCTTTTCTCATTTGCTTAAAAGCTTATTATTCTTTGAAGGCTTGGTGTCAAATGTTGCAGTAGTAGCCTTTGGCTTTATTTTTACTCAACATCTTTCCACCACTTACACATGGCTCACTATTTCCTCCTAGGATCATTGATGCCCAGCATCTCTTTGGATAACTAAATGTTCTGTATCTAGGTTGCTCTTTATTGTGGACTTTCAATTGGCCATCCCAAATCAGTTGATCTAAGTGACCGGGTTTTGAAATACCCCTCAGAATTTACTTGTCCAAGCATATCCTAGTACAAGAACACCACAGGCATGTGTCCTAGAGTCCAAGCTATTGGTGTCCAGCCTTTATTCTTTGTTTTTCTTGCCACATTGGCTTTTTCTACTTCCTTTTCTTTCTGTTTTATTTTTGTTCTCAAGGGCTTTTTCTTTACTGATAGGAACCTTTATGACAGCAAGCTAGCTCACACTTCAATGAAAATTATATTATGCAGCAATTATTTCATGAGTTATGCATTTAATCAAACACATATACCACCATTAACTTCCAGTCTAACGTATGCAACATTGGATATTTACTTTCTAATTCAAACCATTCTCTTTTATTCAAGCATATGGGAAACAAAACAAAATTTAAAGCTAAGTGATGAATGACAAGCACTTATGCAAATAAGCATTCTTAACAAACAATTCCACTTGTAACTAGATAAACACTTTAGCAAGACATACAACGGTTTCCAGATTCAAAACACTTCACAGCAGCAAGGATTAAGTTTAGATACAACCTTTGAAGTTGCAGCCCTTTGATTCTTCCTTCTGTTGTGTTCTCTTTAAGTTAAGATGCATAATATCTTCAATTGTTGACTCATGTCCTGCATAATTCTCAAAAGTTGCTTGCTTCTCAAGCCCTTAAGTGCATGGTTAGTATGCATAAATTGAGTGTGGCTCTTGGATTTATTTTGGTGTGGGAACACCAAACTTAAATTGTTTGCCACAGCCTCTGATGCAACAAATCAACCATATGTGAAACCTTGTGTCCTTACTAAAGGTTATGGAATTAAAGCTAAAAAGCAGTTAAATAGTTGAATAATTTGTGTGATTACTTGGAGCTAGCATTGTGCAGGAAGTGAGAATGTTTTTTTAAATGAGATTTTGGTGGAACACCAAACTTAGAATCCTTCATTCTCCCTTAAATTATTTTGGTGTGCAACACCAAACTTAGCTCCTTGCAATATAGACCAATTATTCAACCTTTTTATTAAAATAGCTATGAAAAGAAACTACATCAGGTTAGGTTGCCTCCCAACAAGCACTCTTTTAATGTCACTAGCTTGACATTCCTTATTCTTGCTCAACTTCCAAAGTGTTTCAGGATCAAAAGGTGTGGATTCATTGCTCTTTCCTCCTATCACAAAAGCAGAAACACAAACAGAGCCAGAAACTAAAACAGAGCACTTTGTAACTTGAGTGCAGTTAGAGTTAGTAGAGGCAAAGTCTCGAACAGTTAGTGTGTTAGTTTAAAAATAAAGAAAAAGTGCTTGATCTAGACCTCCACTTCACTTAATCATTGTCAATCTATTTCAATCCCCGGCAACGGAGCCAAAAACTTGATGTGTGGAAAACGATCCAACACAAAACTCACCGGCAAGTGTACCGGGTCGCATCAAGTAATAAAACTCACGGGAGTGAGATCGATCCCACAGGGATTGAAGGATTGAGCAATTTTAGTTTAGTGGTTGATTTAGTCAAGCGAATCAAGTATTGGTTGAGTGATTTTGTATCCAACAGTAAGTAAATAGCAAGAAATGTAAAGGAAGAGGGATGAATTGCAGAAATTAAAGAGAACTGAAAGTAAAGGTGCTGAATCTTAAAGAACAAGAAATTAAATGACTGAAACTTAAAGTGCAATAAATGTAAATTGCAGTAACTAAAAGTGCAAGAAAATATAAATTGCTTGAATAGAAAAAGGGAGTTGAGGACTGGGAATTCAGAATTTAAGCAAGGGAAATTAAATTGTAGCAATTAATAAAGCAGAAGATGAATTGGAAGTAATTAGAATTCAAACAAGAAGGGAAATTAAATTGCAGCCGGGGTTCACAGAAGAACCAAAAGGGGAAATGGGATCTCAGGACTCTAGAGACTAGATAGCACAGTCTAGATCTCAATTGCCTTCCCAGATCCAAGTTCACAAAGCAATTAACAAGAAATTAAAGAAGAAGCAGCAAAGAAAATGTAATTGAACTCAATTATGCAGCAAGGAAATTAAAGAGATCTTGAATGGAGATTGAGACAGAAATTCCTCAATTCTTCACACCCAAGACTTAAACAAGAAAAGTAAAAAGTGCTCAAGCAAGAACGAGGAAGAAGAGAGATCAATTCTCCTCCCCAATTCTCTCAAATCTCAGTTCCTAGCTCTCAATGAAGTCTCAAAATTAAAAATCAAAAGAAGGTTCAAAAGTCAAAAGTAAAAGGAAGCTCCCTAATTACATCAAACTATCTCCTATTTATACACTTTCTATTCTTCGATTTTGGAATTTGGATGGGCTTTTGATTTGGTGAAGAAATGAATTAAATTGGATTTTTAATCCAATTTTTAGCCCATGAAAAAGTGGCTTCCAGGAGGCTGCCCTGCCCTTGTGGAGGGCAGAGCAGGAAATGGTGTGTGCTGCCTTTTGCGTGCGTGCTTGGTGTGTGTGATGCTGCCCTGCCCTTGTGGAGGGCAGGGCAGAGTTTTCATGGTGCGCCAAGCTTGCTGCCCGTGCGTGCTTGCTGGCCGAGACTCCCTGGGTGCGTGCCAATCTTGTGCGCTGGCCATGCACCACAAAAATGCTGCCCTGCCCTTGGGGAGGGTAGGGCAATGTTGCCAATGGTGAGGTTCCAAGTTTGAAACTTGGTGGAGGCGCACGCTGCTTCTTTTCCTTAGTTTTCTTGGCACCAAAGTAAGGCCTAGTTCCTTGCTTCCTCATAGTGTCGTGTTCGATTCTGGGAGAATGAAAGCAAGCCAATTTTCGCTTGATTTTATTGTGCTTAAGCGCTACTCCTTTCCTCTTTGTCCTTGGGTTCGAAACCCATAGGAAGCATTATGAAGCAATTTCTTCTGAATTGTTCTTGGGTGAAGCCCGATATTGCTCTTGAGGAGGGCAGGGCAGAGTTTTTGCTCCCTTTGGTCCTTGGCATCAAATTGTGCTCTGCCCTTGTTGGGGGCAGGGCAGTGTTGCTTTTCAAAGTTTGGCTCATTATGTTGCTCTCCTGGAGGGCAGTGTGCCCATGTGGAGGGCAATGTTTGCTTCCTCCTTCCATGTGCCACACTTCTCATCTCTTGGCCACACTTCTTAAGCCACGTTTTTCTTCTTTTCTTCCCTTCTTCACCTACAAGAAACCAAAACAACCACTCAAAGTATCTCTAAATTCATAAGGTTTATAATTCATTAAAAATCAATTAATTCTTGCTCAAACCTCATGATTTAGCATCAATTTAATGGTAGTTGCTTGATTTAAAGAAGTTATGCATTTTCATTCCAAATCACTTACTTAGGATGCAAGAAAGTGCATAAAGACTAATAAAACAAGTGAAATTAGCTTAAAAAATGGGTATATGATGACCTGTCATCAAAGAGGTTGGGAAGTTCTTACCAACCCCATTCAACAAGTCAGAATCTTAATGGTTCAAGTGTTCTATGCCAATGCATGGATCACTAGGAACCATGATCAAAGTATGAACCCGAATCCAAAAAATTATCTTACAATGGTTCGGGGAAAATGCTTAGATTTCAGTCCAGAGAACGTAAGGTTGGCGTTCAACTTGCCTATGATGTAAGAAGACGCACGCCCCTACACTAGAAGGATCAACTTTGATCAAAGGTTGGACCAAGTCCTCATGGACATATGTGTGGAAGGAGCTCAATGGAAAAGAGACTCAAAAGGCAAGCGGGTTCAATTGAGAAGATTGGATCTTAAGCCTGTGGCTAGAGGATGGTTGGAGTTCATCCAACGTTCCATTATCCCCACTAGCAACCGATCTGAAGTAACTGTGGATCGGGCCATCATGATCCATTGCATCATGATTGGAGAGGAAGTATAAGTTCATAAAGTCATCTCTCTAGAACTCTACAAAGTAGCCCAAAAGCCCTCCACCTTGGCAAGGCTAGCTTTTCCTCATCTCATTCGCCATCTATGCTACTTAGCTGGAGTTGTCATAGAAGAAGACATCCTCATTGAAGAGGACAAGCCCATCACTAAAAAGAGGATGGAGCAAACAAGAGATCCCATTCATGGATTTCAAGAGACACATGATGAAGCTCATCATCAAGAAATCCCTAAGATACCTCAAGGGATGCATTTTCCTCCAAATAACTATTGGGAATAATTCAACACTTCTTTAGAAGGATTGAGTCATGACATGAACCAATTAAGGGTGGAACATCAAGAGCATTCCATCATTCTCAATGAGATTAGAGAAGATCAAAGAGCTTTGAGGGAGGAGCAATAAAGGCAAGGAAGAGACATAGAGGAGCTCAAGAACACCATTGGTCCTTCAGGAAGAAGGCGCCACCATCACAAAGGTGGACTCATTCCTTAACTTCCTTGTTCTTATCTCTCTGTTTTTCGGTTTTCTGAGCTTCATGTTTGTCTATGTTTGTGTCTTTATTACATGATCATTAGTGTCTAGTGTCTATGTCTTAAGGCTATGAATAATTCCATGAATCCTTCACCTTTCTTAAATGAAAAATGTTTTTAATACCAAAGAACAAGAAGTACATGAGTTTCGAATTCATCCTTGAAATTAGTTTAATTATATTGATGTGGTGGCAATACTTTTTATTTTCTGAATGAATGCTTGAACAATGCATATTTTTTATCTTGTTGTTTATGAATGTTAAAATTGTTGGCTCTTAAAAGAATGATGAAAAAGAGAAATGTTATTGATGATCTAAAAAATCATAAAATTAATTCTTGAAGCAAGAAAAAGCAGTGAAGAACAAAGCTTGCGAAAAAAAAAAGGTGGCGAAGAAAAAAATATTTAAAGAAAGAAAAAGAAAAAGCAAGCAGAAAAAGACAATATCCCTTAAAACCAAAAGGAAAGGGTAAAAAGGATCCAAGGCTTTGAGCATCAATGGATAAGAGGGCCCAAGGAAATAAAATCCAGGCCTAACGGCGAAATCAAGCTGTCCCTAACCATGTGCTTGTGGCATGCAGGTCCAAGTGAAAAGCTTGAGAATGAGTGGTTAAAGTTGTGATCCAAAGCAAAAAGAGTGTGCTTAAGAGCTCTAGACACCTCTAACTGGGGACTTTAGCAAAGCTGAATCACAATCTAAAAAGGTTCACCCAGTCATGTGTCTATGGCATTTATGTATCCGGTGGTAATACTGGAAAACAAAGTGCTTAGGGCCACGGCCAAGACTCATAAAGTAGCTGTATTCAAGAATCAACATACTTAACTAAGAGAATCAATAACACTATCTGAACTCTGAGTTCCTATGGATGCCAATCATTCTAAACTTCAAAGGATAAAGTGAGATGCCAAAACTGTTCAGAAGCAAAAAGCTACAAGTCCCGCTCATCTATTAGAACTAATATTCATTGATATTTTGGGATTTATAGTATTTTCTCTTCTTTTTATCCTATTTGATTTTCAGTTGCTTGGGGACAAGCAACAATTTAAGTTTGGTGTTGTGATGAGTGGATAATTTATACGCTTTTTGGCATTGTTTTTAGATAGTTTTTAGTAGGATTTAGCTACTTTTAGGGATGTTTTTATTATTTTTTATGCAAAATTCACATTTCTGGACTTTACTATGAGTTTGTGTGTTTTTCTGTGATTTTAGATATTTTCTGGCTGAAATTGAGGGACCTGAGCAAAAATCTGATTCAGGCTGAAAAAGGACTGCTGATGCTGTTGGATTCTGACCTCCATGCACTCGAAATTGATTTCTGGAGCTAAAGAAATCCAAATGGCGCGATCTCAACTGCATTGAAACGTAGACATCCAGGGCTTTCCAGCAATATATAATAGTTCATACTTTATTTGAGTTTAGACGACGCAAACTGGCGTTTAATGCCAGTTCCATGCTGCATTCTGGAGCAAAACGCCAGAAACACGTTACAAACCAGAGTTAAACGCCAAAAACATGTTACAACTTAGCGTTTAACTCCAAGAGAAGTCTCTGTACGTGTAAAGCTCAAACTCAGCCCAAGAACACACCAAAGTGGGCCCCGAAAGTGGATTTCTGCACTTAGACTTATTTCTGTAAACCTTAATAGCTAGTTTAGTATAAATAGAACTTTTTACTATTGTACTAGCATCTTGTCTTTTGACCGGGTCTTATCTTTGTATCTATCTTTGGACGTTTAGTTCTTAGACCTTGGGGGCTGGCCATTCGGTCATGCCTGGACCTTGATCACTTATGTATTTTCAACGGTGGAGTTTCTACACACCATAGATTAAGGTGTGGAGCTCCGCTGTTCCTCGAGTATTAATGCAATTACTATTATTCTTCTATTCAATTCATGCTTATTCTTATTCTAAGATATTCGCTGCACTTAAACATGATGAATGTGATGACCCGTGACACTTGATGACATGTCACCATGTCATGTTTTCCTATGCTTTTTCACTAGTTTTTTACTTGGTTTTCATGCATTCTTGAGCTATAAGCAAGCCAATTGGGTAGAATTTCATGTTTCCTTTGATTTAATCAACCATAGATGAATTAATGCAATTTCATGAGGTTTTATGCCATTATTATCATATATTATGAAAGAATGAATATCTCATGATTTTGAGCATAGCTTTGATGTGTTTGGTTGATTAATGATAGGTGAAAAAGCTTGGAGAAAGGTTGAAGCAAGAAAGAATGGCTAGGAGGAAGAGAGAACAAAAAGTTTGAGCAAAAGTTTGCCTCAAACTTTAGCTCAAACTTTTGGAATAAGTGAAAACGAACCAGGGAGCAAAAAGCTTGAGCAAAAGTTTGCCTCAAACTTTTGCGCAAACTTTTGGGAGAAAAGCTTGAGCCAACGTTTGCCTCAAACTTTTTGGCAAACGTTGGCCTCACAAATCAACACCCTGGAGAGCAAAAGTTTGCGCCAACGTTTGCCTCAAACTTTTTGGCAAACGTTGGCACCATCAACAACACACCCTGGAGAGCAAAAGTTTGCGCCAACGTTTGCCTCAAACTTTTTGGTAAACGTTGGCGCCATGAGTGTACATGAGGGGGCCAACGTTTGAGCAAAAGTTTGACCCCAAACTTTGGCTCAAACGTTGGTAGCAGCAAAGAGAGGGTGGCTGATGTGAAAAGTTTGAGTAAAAGTTTGCCTCAAACTTTTACTCAAACTTTTACTCAAGCTTTCATGATTCCCAACCCGGTTCACTTTGGTTCTTTTCCAAACTCCAAGAGCAATCAACCAAGGCCTCTATCAACCCAACTCCATCAAGAGCAAAGGCCCAATTCAAGGCTTGAAGACCATTTGAAGAAAGTGTATAAATAGCTTAGGATTTAAGTTTTAGGAGAGTTTTTTTTCCTTGGAGAATTCGTAGTACACTTAGTAGAGAGCTCACTTTACATTTTAGCATTGTTGTTTTTAATTCAAGGGAATTTGGGAGGAGAATTGATCTCTCTTCTTCCTTGTTCTTGCTTGAATACTCTTTACTTTTCTTGCTTCGGATCTTGGGTGGAGAATTGAAGAACTTCTGTTTCAATCTCACCTTGGGATCTTGTTTAATTTTACTGCACAATTGAATTTCCGTTTCGGTTAATTGCTTCTTCATCTACTTTTTCTGCAATCTTCATTTCCTTTGCAATTGTTCTTGGTGGATCTAGGAAGGCATTGAGATCTAGACTTGGTTATCTAGTCTCTTGGGTCCTGAGATCTGAATTCCAATTTTACATTCTCTGTTTAATGCTTTTCAATCTCATTTACATTTCTGTTTTTAGATCCGATTCAATCCAAGTTATCTTCTACTTCTCTGTCTGTTGCAATTTACTTTTCCTTGTTTAATTTCTACAAATCCAATTCCCAATTCCCTTTATAATTCAAGCCATTTACATTTCTTGTAATTTAAGATTCTGCAATTTACATTTCTTGCATTCTAAGTTTCTGCCATTTAATTTCTTGTTCTTTAAGATTCAGCACTTTAAATTTCAGTTCTCTTTAATTTCATGCAATTTACCCATTCCCTTTACTTTCCATGCAATTTAAATTCTGTTAATCACAAATCTCTCAACCAAATCTTGATTCGCTTGACTAAACCAACCACTAAACTAAAATTGCTCAATCCTTCAATCCCTGTGGGATCGACCTCACTCCCGTGAGTTATTATTACTTGATGCGACCCGGTGCACTTGCCGGTGAGTTTTGTGTCGGATCGTTTTCCGCACATCAACACTCATCATCATTCTCACCTATGAACGCATGCCTGACAACCACTCCCGTTCTACCTTAGATCGAGCGCGTATCTCTTGGATTCCTTAATCAGAATCTTCGTGGTATAAGATAGAATCCATTGGCAACATTCTTGAGAATCCGGAAAGTCTAAACCTTGTCTGTGGTATTCCGAGTAGGATTCAGGGATTGAATGACTGTGATGAGCTTCAAACTCGCGAGTGTTGGGCGTAGTGACAGACGCAAAAGAATCATTGGATTCTATTCCGACATGATCGAGAAGACGAGAACCGACAGATGATTAGCGGTGCTGTGACAGAGCATTTGGACCATTTTCACTGAGGATGGGAAGTAGCCATTGACAATGGTGACGCCCTACATACAGCTTGCCATGGAAAGGAGTAAGAATGATTGGATGAAAGTAGTAGGAAAGTAGAGATTCAGAAGGAACACAGTATCTTCATGCGCTTATCTGAAATTCCCACCAATGAATTACATAAGTATCTCTATCTTTATTTTATGCTTTATTTATCTTTATATTTGAAAACCATTATAACCATTTGAATCCGCCTAACTGAGATGTACAAGATGACCATAGCTTGCTTCATACCAACAATCTTCGTGGGATCGACCCTTACTCACATAAGGTATTACTTGGATGACCCAGTGCACTTGCTGGTTAGTTGTGCGAAGTTGTGACAAAGTGTGATTCACGTTTGAGAGCTCAAAATCTTTGGCACCATTGTTGATGATCACAATTTCGTGCACCATTATGTTGTTCATGCTATTTTTTATTTTTGTTGGTAATTATTCTTGATTTCTAAATATGAAATTATTTGATTTTTGTCTTGCTAACTAAAGTTTTTGTGAGTAGTTATGACCAAACCAAATATAATTGAGTAGTAAAGAAATACTCATCTCATAAGAAAGTCTCATCTTTTGAGACCGAAGATTCTTGTTGTATAGTGGGAATGAATGCTTGACCCCCAACTCTTGATTTTGTACCCTATTAGCCTAGACGTGCCATATTGTATCAAGTTTGTAACTAATACACCTTCTAGTTTATATTTATCAACTTGCATTGTCATCTTTTCAATGTGTAGACAAATCAAAAGTTATGTTTGCAGTGGGAGATTCTCTTTTAAATTCAAATAATAAATTGTTCTTCTCTCGGCTAGTTTTGCTTTGATTTCATTGAATACATGCATACACCTCAAACTTTATTATGTTTTGAGCCATAGTATTAATATATTTTGAATTATCTACTTGAAACTTTATTAGGGAGTAGCTCAACCCAACATTGAAAATCATCATCACAATGAATTTGTAATGGAGGCAGTCATAATAATAAATAACATGCCAGTAGACAACACTGAGTGCTTCAGAAAGTATGGTGATAAAACAGAGGTTTCTTAACAAGTCCCTTGGATTTTATGTTTTAGAAGACAAAGAATTGATCTTATCTTAAGTATATTTCTAAAGATGGTTTACATAGACTCAATTTATGAATTTTTACCATCATCTGAAAACATATTTGATTGGAAGCTTGGAAATTAAAATATTTAATACTATCAATGTATTAACTATTAAACACACATATTTTGTAATTTTATATTATAGCAATAAACATGTTCTATAATTTTTATTATGTTGATGCTTTATTGATTGTTTTTTATTGAGTTGATGAGAGTTGTTTTAATTTATTTTTATTATTTTATTTTAAAACATTTGTTTGGTTGGACCATGATGGACCGGTTAGACTAATGAATCAGTGAGTAGAGCGATTTGATGACCGATCCGATTCTTAGAACCTTGGTGTGTATTCATATGAGAAGGTGAAAAGGGGAGAATGGCGGTTAGGTGCAATAGGGTTAGGAATAAAGTTTTTATTTGGGAATTAGGGTTTAATTTGGGACAAATGTGAAATTAGGGATTTTTGATAAATTGGAGTTTGGTAAATTTTAATAGAATTAGGGTATATTGTGTTAATTTAAAATCTATTTTAATCCCTTAAAATTACTTTAAAAATATTAGTTAATTATCAATTTGCTAATTGGCTTTTAATCAAGTATTCTAATTTAAAATTAGAGATAATATAATTAATTTTCTTTGCTTATAAAATTAAAGTATTAAATTCTTAAATCTTAATTATTAAACTAAATCATATAAAATTCTTATTCTTTTACAATTGCTAAGTTTTATAATTTAAATATAGAAAATTAGTCGATAATTATAAAATTAGATAAAAATTCTAATTCTAAATAGTCAAAATTTTATTATTTTCAAATTTTAAAACTTTAAATTGTAAACAGGAAAATACTCAATCTTTATAAAGTTAGACAAAAACCTTAATTTATTTCAAATTCAATTTATCAAAACTTGCCTTAATTATCTTTAATAAAATAATTTCTGAAATTAAAGCTGTTAATGAATAAATGATTTGGAATTAACTCATAATAAGATTTTTCAAAAATTCTGAGTCTTACACACGGTAACTGAATCCAAAGCTAAACACAATTTCACAACAACAGTATCGAAACCCTAAACCCAAATTCATCACTTAACATAAACCAAATCCAAATCTTAAACCCATTTTCACATTAATGTAACTCAAATCTTAAACCTAATTTCATAGCAATTTCATCAATTTAAAATCAAAATATATATGAGATTATTTTTGTAATTTTATATTCACATGTATCAAATGGATATCCACGAGGCAAGTATCTCTCTTCCTATTCCTGCCCTTTTTATTATACGGGTACCTGTACTTGTCACCTGATAAACCACTATTTTATGGTTTATCTTGTACTCAATTGAGTGGATTTTATCAACTCTTTACCGACTTATTCATAATACTTGCATAGTTTTATATTTCCTTCCTAATTTTGTGCTATGATTGAAAACATGCTTCTTTGATCTTATATTTGCTTATTATTAATCCTCTCTTATTACCATTAGATGCCTTGATATGTGTGTTAAGTGTTTTCAGATATTATAAGGCAGGAATGGCTTAGAGGATGGAAAGGAAGCATGCAAAAGTGGAAGGAATACAAGAAGTTGGAGAAACTGTTAAGCTGTCCAGCCTGACCTCTTCGCACTCAAACGGCTATAACTTTAGCTACAGATGTCCAAACGACGCGGTTTCAGTTGCGTTGGAAAGCTAATGTTCGGGGCTTCGATTTGATATATAAATTGTCATAGCTGCCCCGACGCCAGGCGACGCGAACGCGTGACCTGGCAGGAGCGCAACCCACGCGGCCGCGTGGACGACGCGACCGCGTCACTTTTCCGCGACCTGTACGGACCAGAAAGCATTGGAAGTGACTTCTGGGCTGTTTCTGACTCAGTTTTTGGCCCAGAGAACACATATTAGAGTTTATAAAGTGGGGAAATGCATCCATTCATAATCAGGCTCCAATAATTCACTTTTCATGTTTTAGATGTAGTTTTTAGAGAGAGAGGTTCTCTTCTCTCTCTTAGGATTAGGATTTAGGATTTCTCTTAGTTTTAGGAGTGACTCTATATCCCAGGTTCTTTATTTTTATTTATCCAAATTTAATTTATGAACTTTTCCATGTTACAGATTACTCTTTTGAATTAATATTATTTGAGGTATTTCAGTTATTATTTCTTTCTTTTATTTACATGATTATTGCTTCCCATCTGAAGGCATTTTTATTCCAGTAGTTTGAATTTTCTTTCCTTTTGGCTTTGGTTAAATAATTGGTGACTCTAGAGTTATCAAACTCAGTATTGATTGAAAATTGGATTTCTTCATTTCATTAATTCATATTCCAATAACTCTAGTCTTCCCTAAGGAAAGACTAGGATTTGAGGATTCGAATTAATTCATCCACTTAACTTACCTTCATAGTTAGAGGTTAACAAAGTGGGAGAAGAACCCAATTCTCTTCATAATTGATAAGGATAACCAGGATAGGACATCCAGTTCTTATACCTTGCCAAGAGATTTTATTGTTATTATTTTACTTGTCATATAATATATTCCCACCTTACTTCCATAACCCCAATTTTTCCTTTTTCATAACCAATAATAAGAACATGCCTCCCTGCAATTCCTTGAGAAGACGACCCGAGGTTTGAATACTCGGTTATCAATTTCAAGGGGGTTTGTTACTTGTGACAACCAAAACGTTTGTATGAAAGGACTTTTGAAGGTTTAGAAACTATACTTGCAACGAGGATTTATCCGCAAATTTCTAATCCCACTTGAATATGGGCTACTGGAGACGGATGGTCAACTTAGAGCTCTTTGTGGCATCAAGAGTAAGAGGAAGATAGTCAGTGGTAAGAATTGTCCTGCAAGATTCATCATGGTTGGAAGCTTTAAGTTTAAACGCAAAGATTGGTATAAAGCTCAACTGAATGGGTCTAGGAAGCTGTTTGGTCGCTGTAGTGAGAATTCAGATCACCTTTCACCCGGCTGGAAAAATGCAGATCGAGACAAAAACGGGTGTAAAAGTAAAGTTTAGGATCCTGGAATCTGTTCTAAGAATCTGCTTAAAGCTTCTTAAGGGCTTTACATGCTTAGCTTGGGATCCCGAAGGACACTGGAATCACAAACATTGGTGGAGATTCCTGGATGAGTTCAAGCACAAGCCACCATAACAGGAAGCTCACCAAATGTCCAACTTAAGGACTTTAACTAAAAATGCTAGGTGGGAGACAACCCACCATGGTACGATCGTTCATTTTTCATTTTTATTTAGTTTTATTTGTTTTCTAGTTTTATTTTATTTTATTATATTGAACCTGGAGTTTTGCGTCACATTCATATTAACACTGCATTCTTCATTTTTCAAAAAAAAAGGGATTTACGCACGCGACGCGCCAGCGTCTCTGACGCGTCCGCGTCGTATGTGCGTTAGGAGGGAAAGAAATTGAACAGAGAGTTACGTAGGAGCAGGGCTGGAGGCGTGCCAAGGGCACAAATCGTCCCACGCACCGCATCGCTGATGCGGCCGCGTCATTTGTAAAATGGCTTCCCCATGCGTCTGCGTCACCCACGCGACCGCGTGGCCCTGGATTTCGACATAACAACGTGTATGGTCGAAAGTTGAGCTGGAATTGGGCTGGACTCGTGCTGGAAGCCCAAGCCCTACCACGCGACCGCGTGTTCCACGCGACCGCGTGTTCCACGCGGCCGTGTCATTTTAAGAAAAAGGCCACCCGCGCGATCGCGTCGATTACGCGACCGCGTCACCCAGATTTTTGGCAAAAATGCATTTAAACAGAGAGTTGTGCGAACGCGAGGCTGCACTCGCGCTGAAGGCACGAATCACTTCACACGAATGCGTGACCTACGCGTTCGCGTCACTTCATCGAAGCGCTATCCGCGCGAACGCGTCACTCACGCGTCCACGTCGCCTGCGCCGCACAGCTTATCCAGATCAGCCAAAAATCTTATCTTTTCTTCCTCAATCCTAATTTTTTCCTCCATCCTTTCTTATTTACTTCTTCTTCCCTTATTTCCTTTCGCATTCTTCTTATTTTTCTTTTTTTATTTTGTTTTAATTTATTTGCATACTTTCATTCATTGCATTATTTTCATTGGTGTTGGAATTTTATTTGGGTCATTGTGGATTGTTACAAAATTGTTTGACAATTATATATTACTTTTTGAAGGGTTGCTTGCATGTTCAATTTAATACTTTCAATAGCTTATTTACCATACATGCTATGTGTTTGTGAAAAAGCCCGTATGGCATTCTGCACTATCTTTAGATTTCTTTTATTCTACTACACTAAATGCTTGCTTTTCACAAATTCCCTTCACTATTTTGTTAATTGAATTTAATTGTTAATACAAACATGATGGTTCGTTACAAGTGATAACATATTTCAATTGGACATTGAATGCTTGATCTATGCTACTCATGCCTTTGCCTGCATGCCAATAAACCCCTTGCATTTACTTGTCCCTATATGCACTTGTTATATTTCCATTGATGAACTTTTCACATGTCGTCCGGACCATGTGTTAACATCATTCTTCTTTATTGTGCATCGATTATCACTTACACCACCCTCTTCCTTGCTCTATCCCTTTAAATTTATTTCACTTTCTCTTCTCTTTTTCAGGATGGCCACCAAGAAAGGAAAGGAGAAAGCTACTCCCAAACCATCGGCAAGGAAAGGAACAAAAAGAGCTCAGCTGAGAAACCATAACCCCCATCCACTTGCACATCTCAGCATGCACCGAGGATGGTGCAATCTTTAAGTGTGGGGAGGTCGATACCGATCTCCATGGGTTAGTTATTTCTTGACTCAACACCAAAAAATTTTTTATTTTATTTGTTTGTTCATTGTTGTGTTTGCATAATTCATTGCATATTTGTTTGATTTTTTGCATATTTTACCACTTGGTTGAAGTAATATTTTCTTTTCCAAGAAACCTTTTAAAGTATTTCACTAATTTGAATAAATTTTTTTGTTACACTTGTTTGAAGAAATATTATATTGGAACATGGTTTAGAGCTCTAACACACAAAACCTGTAAGATTTTTTAGCCTAATTGATTGGTTGCATTTTATCAACCAATAATTTATTTTTGATGTGTGTTTTTCTCTCTAAAATTGTGATCTTTGTCTTGCTTAATTCTATATTTCCATTATTTGATGTATACATGCACTTACATGATTGAGGCCTTTGTTTCACTGAGCTCACATACTCATATGGCCTTACCTTTTATTATCCCTTGCAAACCAATTTTGAGCCTATTATACCCATTTGTTCTTTATTTTAGCACATCATCAACTCTAAGCGAAAAACAATAATGTCCTTAATTTGAATCCTTGATTAGCTTAGACTAGTGAAAGTGCTTATGATTTAAGTGTGGGAAAATTGTGTTTGGAAACATTTGGTTTGAGAATTGAGTATGTTAGAAATTTCTGAAAATGTGAAAGAAATGTTTAGGACATGTTTATGCATTCAATAATTTAATCATATGCATTGAGAAAAACAAAAGAAAAATAATATAAAAAAGAGAGAAAAATAAAAAGAAAAGAAAAGAAAAGAAAAAGAGCAAATAAAAGGGGACAAAATGCCCCAAAGTGAGTGGTGAAAGCAATGCATATGAGTTGTACTTGAAATTAGAATGTATGAATATGTGGAAGACATAGTTAATGGATGGTTAGATGTTGTATTATGATTACATGGATTGTCTAAGTTAGGTGGAAAAGTTTAAGTTAATTAAGGATTAAGATTTTTAGTCCAATTGGCCAAATACAATCCTACCTTGACCCTAACCCCATTACAACCCTTAAAAGACCTCTTGATATGTGTATTTATGCATTAAATTTTTGTTGATTGTTAGATGAAGAGCAAGCCTTAGAAAGTAAGGTTAGTAGAGAATTGAGAGAGTCGAACCTTAAATACTTGAATGATTAGAGTGTATACACTTCCAATGAGGGTTCGATGCTCGATTCTTTATTCCCGGCTTTCATGAGCTATTTTCTTCTGCAAGTTTACTTTTACTTCATTTTTATGATTTGAATCAGTGAAATCCAGTTCATATATGTTCTTGAAAGATTTATTTATTTTTAACCAAGTAGGTAGAAACATTCTGCATGTAGTTGCATTCATATAGATAGGATTGCATTTCATATTAATCTACCATTCCTCTTTATCTTTATAGTTTCTCTTGAGCTTAGCATGAGGACATGCTAGTGTTTAAGTGTGGAGAGGTTGATAAACCACTATTTTATGGTTTATCTTGTGCTCAATTGAGTGGATTTTATCAACTCTTTACCCACTTATTCATAATATTTGCATTGTTTTATATTTCCTTCCTGATTTTGTGCTATGATTGAAAACATGCTTCTTTGATCTTATATTTGCTTATTATTAATCCTTTCTTGTTACCATTAGATGCCTTGATATGTGTGTTAAGTATTTTCAGATATTATAAGGCAGGAATGGCTCAGAGGATGGAAAGGAAGCATGCAAAAGTGGAAGGAATACAAGAAGTTGGAGAAACTGCTAAGCTGTCCAGCCTGACCTCTTCGCACTCAAACGGCAATAACTTTAGCTACAGAGGTCCAAACGATGCGGTTCTAGTTGCGTTGGAAAGCTAACGTTCGGGGCTTTGATTTGATATATAAATTGCCATAGCTTCCCCGATGCCAGGCGACGCGAACGCGTGGGTCACGCGAACGCGTGACCTGGCAGGAGCGCAACCCGCGTGGCCGCGTGGACGACGCGACCGCGTCATTTTTTCGCGACCTGTACGGACCAGAAAGCGCTGGAAGTGACTTCTGGGCTGTTTCTGACTCAATTTTTGGCCCAGAGAACACATATTAGAGTTTATAAAGTGGGGGAATGCATCCATTCATAATCAGGCTCCAATAATTCACTTTTCATGTTTTAGATGTAGTTTTTAGAGAGAGAGGTTCTCTCCTCTCTCTTAGGATTAGGATTTAGGATTTCTCTTAGTTTTAGGAGTGACTCTATATCCCAGGTTCTTTATTTTTATTTATCCCAATTTAATTTATGAACTCTTCCATGTTACAGATTAATCTTTTGAATTAATATTATTTGAGGTATTTCAGTTATTATTGCTTTCTTTTATTTACATGATTATTCCTTCCCATCTGAAGGCATTTTTATTCCAGTAGTTTGAATTTTCTTTCCTTTTGGCTTTGGTTAAATAATTGGTGACTCTAGATTTATCAAACTCAGTATTGATTGAAAATTGGATTTCTTCATTTCATTAATTCATATTCCAATAACTCTAGTCTTCCCTAAGGAAAGACTAGGATTTGAGGATTCGAATTAATTCATCCACTTAACTTACCTTCATAGTTAGAGGTTAACAAAGTGGGAGAAGAACCCAATTCTCTTCATAATTGATAAGGATAACCAGGATAGGACATCCAGTTCTTATACCTTGCCAAGAGATTTTATTGTTATTATTTTACTTGTCATATAATATATTCCCACCTTACTTCCATAACCCCAATTTTTCCTTTTTCATAACCAATAATAAGAACATACCTCCCTGCAATTCCTTGAGAAGACGACCTGAGGTTTGAATACTCGGTTATCAATTTCAAGGGGGTTTGTTACTTGTGACAACCAAAACGTTTGTATGAAAGGACTTTTGAAGGTTTAGAAACTATACTTGCAACGAGGATTTATCCGCAAATTTCTAGACCACGCAAAAGTTCTCTCATCATCACCCACGGGAGAAAAATATCTACCAAACCTGCTCTCTGATGGGTAAGTCTCCACGGATACCCGTCCCACTGGGAAAAATTGCCATCCCTACTCACGAGCTTGTGAAGGAAGATTGAACTTGAATTTCAGCTCTTATATTAAATGAGCTGAATTTAAGCTTAAGTAAGCTCAACTCATTTGCTCATGAGTTAACTCGATTATATGTATATACATATATACATACACTACAAGAAAAATGTTGAGTACCATTAGATTTAGCGTCACGAAGTAGCGGCGAATTTACCAGCAGTAAATGTGTCGAATTCGTAAAGTTAAATAATTACTGGATGATTTATGTTTCTGACGGTGAATTCGTTGGTAATAATTGGAGGGAAACAAGATGAAGTTGGCACGTCCTTTAAGGTCGAATTTACCGTCGAAGTTTTCCAATGGTAAACCCACTTAGTGAAACACTGCGTTTTGGTGACCCACAAAGGTTTACCATCGAATTTTTCTAACGATAATTGTGCCATAAAATTAAAGTGTGAATCCTCTTTCCCCTCATTCGAATTTCTCTATCTTTCTCTCTCTAACCCTCTTGCCTTCCACTCTCTCTACCCCTCTCGCTATTGTCTCACTGCTTTCATGCTACTTGCCATCATCTCTCTTGCCTTCTCTGTCTTGCCACTAGCTTCCAACCAGTGCCACTGGGGATATCTTCTTTCCCTCCTCACAACCACATACTGTGGCTCTCTAGATCACCCATGCCTCCCTCATTCCTAGTCGTAGAATCAGAATAGAGACACTCTAGTTCCAGCGAGTTCAGGCGTAGCAACGGCTGGTCATTTCCATTCTGCATTCCTCTCTCCTGAGTTCTTACTCTGTTATTTAACTCAGGTTCTCAGGTCACCTTTTTTTCTCTATTTTAGTTAATTTAGGATTAGTTATATGTTAATTCTAGTGTTAACTTGATTTTGTTAGGATTATTTGCTGCTGTAAGTTGAGTTTACATTAGAATTAGGATTTTATAATTAGAAATGGTGTTAGTTTAACATAGTTAAACATGCTGTTAAGAAATTCTTCTGTTTGAATTTAAATTTTGTTTGGATTAATTGACTTATACTTTGCTAAGTCACTGCAAAATGCTGCTGATTTTTTGTGTCATTGGTGTTGTTTTTTCGTGTCATTGTTGCTAAATTTTGAATTAGTGTTGCAAAGAATGTTTGTTAGTGCTATTTTGTGTTGTTTATACTTTTGCACGCCATGTGTTCGATAATATACCTCAAAGAACTTTTCATGAAAATTTTGGCTCAATCTTTGAACATCAATGCTTATTTGTTCCAATTAGTTGATTTTAGGTTAGAATTAGGATTTTCTGATTAGAATTAGTGTTGGTGTATACATAATTAAACATGCTGTTAATAGCTTCTTGAGTTTGAATTTTAATTTGTTTGGATTGATTGACTGATACTTTTCTGAGTCACCGTGAAATGCTGCTAATTTTTCATGTTATTGGTGCTAAATTTTGAATTGGTGTTGCAAAGAATGCTTCTTAGTGCTATTTTGTATTATTTATGTTTTCGCACGCCAAGTGTTCGACAATATGCCTCAAAGAGCTTTTAATGAAAATTTTGGCGTAATCTCTGAAAATCAATGCTTGTTTGTACATGATTCTTGTTATTATGCGTTGATGATTGAATATTCAATAAGTTTAACGTAGTTTATTTTGATTAAGCATTTTGAATGATGTTGTGAATATGCTTAGCACATTTTAAATTGGTATGCTCTTTCAAGACATGAGACAGGTAAAGGTATTACGAATCAGGGTCGTAGTCGTGGTAGAGGGAGGGTTTTTGCCAGTACCACTGGGAATTCTGGATCCTCTCCCTCTACTCTGACTACCATGGTGACGTCACAAGTTGTAGGTGGATTGGACTAGCCATTCCTCATGGTCCTTAACCTCCAACTACGTCTCTGCATCTACGACGATGATGCCGCCTCCATCCGCTCAGCAGCCCAATGTCTCGGCAATACTGCTTCCAGTGACGGACACTGTGGCCCCAGAATTCTCTTGAAAGTGAGCCAACTGATACCCCTCCACCACCTCCCATCATACAGTTGATGATTTGGCCTGATGGTAGAATGACGTAAGTACTACTTTAAGTTTTCTATATGCTGAAAGTGTCTGATTATCGATTCTAGTTTAATGGATTTAGTGTTATAGGTTTGAACTGCTGAAAGTGGTTGATATATCGTGATAAATTTCAATTCTTAATAGTTGATTCTAGTTTTAGTGGATTTAGGGTTGTAGGTTTGAATTGTTGAAAGTGTTTAATATATTCTGATTATTGAATTGGTGAAAGTGTCTAATTACAGCCTGTTATTCATTGATTGTTGACATTTGGTGTTGTTTAATTTAATTATTGATGAATAGAGTTTATAGCGTATTCCAGTTATAGATGAAACTCTACCAAAATTTCTAAAAAAACTCTATATAGTATGGTTATTTGCTTTTGAAGTTTTAAGTTATATTGCCATTTGGTTTGTTTATGAATTGTTGATAGGTTTGCACCAACCAACAATGCATGTACTCAGGAGATGATCAACTTCATCAAGCTGATGAGCGACCATCTATGGCCGAGCTACAAGAAGATCCCCATTGAGACCAGAGAGCGATGGTTTCAGAAGTGGGTGGTAATTAATTTAATATAGTCAAATCTTCTTAGCTAGTTTATATCTTCTATTTTGGTTAATACGATATATTTTGATTAACCAATATCAAAGTTTCTTTGTAAAGCTTCTCTTTATATGGGACAAGGAACACGAATCCCTCATCAGGAAGATATACGACTATCGAATGGGTAGGTGGCTGCAACAGATGCTATAGGATGAACGTGAGATGCGCGACCACCTCACTACCTAGCACCACCCGGAAATCAAGAAGGCTTTGTACGTTCACTGGGAGACCGATGAGGGGTTCAGGCATCGGCGTCTCACAAACAAAGCTAAAAGGGCATCGGCCAGGTTATCGAAGTATATCGGCAGCTCAGCAACCTTCATGAAGACTAAGACCAGGCTGGTATGTAGTTTATCTCATTTTGTTATTAACTTCGTTATACTCTTTGACACATCATTAGTAGGCATCCTAACAACTTGTTTCAATGTAACATGTGTAGTCAAAGTCGTTGAATCATGATGCGACACTAGCGGAGATCTTCAAGTATACCCACACTTTAAAGAAGAACACAGAGAGATTTGCTGATTAGCGGTCTCATGATCATTATGTGAGTAAACATTTGATCTTATGATATAAAATTAAAGATTAATTGTACAGTTGTCGTCCTAATAATAATAACATGTGTTACATAGGAGTCCTACACACAAAGACTAGATGCCACGACTCAGCAATCTCAGCAAAGTGGAGAGAATGCCAGTGGCTCCGCTACTTCATTCGTTGATCCCGATGCGATTTGGCGCAAGAACAGCTCAACGCCGTACAAAAAGCGTGTATATGGGTTGGGCTCGTTTTTGCCAGTGGATTCTGCACCTCCATGTTATGGCCATCATCCACCTCTGCTACCAGTCAAGCCTTTGATCCTGAGGAAGGCATTAATTTGAGGTTGCAAGAGTAGGAGCTCCCTCGGAGCCTTCACGACCAGGCTCAGGAGCTGACCGAGACTCGAGAGAAGTATCAGGAGATTCTCACATGCGTGACAGACACAGATGACCTCAAGCAGGAGTGGAGGGAGCATTTGGACCAGATTCAGCAGATGGAGGCTCAGATAGAAGTGTTGTAGGCTCAGATGCGTGCCACTGGCGTTAGCCTTACTGGTGGCAGTGGTGCTGCTGGTGGGACACAGACATCACTGTATTCTCCGCTAACTCAGTAAGACCACAAAACGACGACGACGACGACTACCTAGATCTTTAGCATAGGTCTTTGTTTTACTGTTTCATTGTATTTATCTGATTTATTTGACTTTTAATTTAATTGAACATTTGATATTTAATATTACATAATTGGTTTCTATTATTTATAAATTGACCACTAATTGTGTAAAAAATAAATTTAAATAAAAAATTAAAATTAAAATTAAAAAATTACGTCACAATAATTTTATAAAAAATAAAATAAAATCGAGATTACGGTCAGATTAACCGACGGAATCTGACAATAATAGTATGGAAAACAAAATATTGTGGCGCCAACATTATTGTCGGAAAAAATCGTCAGTAACCAAATGATTTTTCGAGTAAGTAATCCATCACAGAATCCGATGGTAATTATCGTCGGACAAAAAAAATCCAACGATAACTAATTACTGTGAGATTTATAACGTCAGATTCTTTCGAATAAATCCGTCGGTAATTAATTTACCGTCGAATTGTATTCATTTTTTCAATGATAATTTCGACATTATTCAACGATTTTTTTGTAGTATACAACTTGTTATTTTTAATACATATATAATTTCACACACGTCACCCACTTATATATATAAATTTTTATATATAATTATGATAAAAAATACTTTAAAGAGAGAGAAATTTTTATTTACATAAAATTATAATTATATTTTTATTAGTTAAACCAATTTATAACTTTTTAGTGAAACGAATTTTAACTTTATAAATAAATTGAATTATAAATAAATTGAATTATAAATTAAATTTAATTTTTGTGAATCAAACTTAAAGCTTAGTTCTGAAATAACTCACTTCCAGCTCAATTTGTCCTTAAGCTAAATTTATCTCTTAGAAATGTTATAAGATTAGTGGGGTCCGTTGTTTCGCTTCTTGAAATCATGGCATCTTATTGATGAAATTATTGGACCCAGCACGTCCATTCCACCTCCCCACACCACAATTATGCATTGCCCCCACCTAGGCATCTTACTTCCTTTTTTTTTTTCCTCTGAAATCTCCATAAATTACTCGAAGTGTCATATATATCATTCCTTTGTCCAATCATTAGATAGTCACCTAACCTTACTCCAAATGGTCAAATCCAGTTACAAATTCAAAGCAATTGTTGGTTGTGCATGAATAATGTTCACAGATATACCTACATTATATTATAAGAAATATTTCAAGTGCATCGGGATCACTAGTGTACTAATTATTTTAATCTTTAATTTTAATTAATATATATTATATATATTTTATAATTTAAATTAACAGTTAAAATAATTAGTGCACCAGTATTTTTAGTGTATTTAAAATATTTCTTATATTATATATGATATTATTCATTTAAAATAAATCAAATGCGCACTGCCTAAGAAGAAACTATAAAAAACGCTCCTAATTTTTTAAAATTCTAACAAAAATGTCTTTAATTTTTGTATTTAAAAATAGATACTTATGTATTTAATAAAAAATTTTGTAAGAATATTTTGATAACTAATTAGAAATATATGCAAAACATAAGTCTAAAATTTGATCTCTTAATAAATTTATTTTTTCATTTTTAGAAGTTATTTTGACAATTGACAGAAACAAATTGCAAAAAAAATTATTTGGAGTAAAATCATCAATTTTTAAAGATAAAAGTATCTCATTTTTTATATAATCAGATATACATATAAAATTGTTTTATTAGGACTGGAAATCAATTCCGTTGAGTCGAGCTAGACCAAACTCAAGCATAGCTCATGAAAATTGAGCTTGACTCACGACTCGACTCATTAACAATCGATACTATTTTTAAGTTCAAGCTCGTCTCACCAAAAATTTATGAGCTGGCTCGATCTCACATACTGGCTCATATAATAGAACATAACAGTCCTATATTTTATACTGACAATGTATTAGAATTAAATTATTAGATAAATACATAAATATTTTTCCAAAATTTTCACCATTATATTTATAAAACATGTAATTAATTGAAATGATTAAAATATTATATCAATTAAATTAGGAAAAATGACACTCCCCTCCCCTGAGAGATATTAAAATGACACTCCCCTCCCCTCTATTTGTAAAATATACAATTTAATCCATTTAGTTAAAAATGTTAACAGAATATTTCATTTAAAAAAATTAAATATTTTATTCAATAAAATTAATATTCTAATTTACCATACTATCCTAACTAAACTCAATTTCTGAGTTAGGATTCCAATTCCCTCACAATCCGTTCTAGATTACTAACTAAGCTCATATTTGGATCAGCATTTAAAGATTGTTTTAACTTTTTTGCTATCCATGTAGAATTAGTATTTCTCTTCTCAGATTTTCTAATACAAGTATGCCTTGGCTCATAACTCTTGATCATAAAAGCAATACCATCTGGAGAAGGAGAAGCATGAATCCTCCAAGGACAACCTTCAGAAGCACAAATAGCAGTCACTTTTCCTTTCTCATTTTTCACTCTTATTATATTAAAATTCTCTTGAATTATGTAATCTCTCAAATTATATAATCTCTCAAAAAAATTATTGAAGGGTATATTAGAAAAAATAATTTAATTATTAATTTTTTAAAAATATTTTAGTAAAAATATAATTTAATCAATAAAAAAATAATTTATTAAAGGGTATTTTAGTAAGCAAAATTTAATGACAAAAAAATAAAATTTTTTACTAAAGGATATTTTTGTAAAAATAATTTTGTTTTTCAAAAAAAAATGAATAAAGTTAACATTAGTTAACACAAAATTTAAAATGGATTAAAGAGGGATTTTTTTAAAGGTTATAGGGGAGGGGAATGTATATTTTATAAATAGAAGGGAGGGAAGTGTCATTTTAACATCTCTCAGGAGAGGAAAATGGCATTTTCTCATTAAATTATCATTTAATTTATGAAATTATGTGTAGAACAAATGCTTTGATGATATTTCTAACGCAAATTTAGATCTTTCAGAACATAATATCAACAAAACATAAGTTTTATACTTAGTAGTTAATCGAATCAGGCTCATCTGATTTACTATGCATTTGTCATATCAGTAGTAAATCGAATCAAGTTTATTCAATTTACTATTTGTATAGAATACACATAATTCAATTTACTATTGGTACAACACATACATAGTAAATCGAATCAAATTTATTCGATTTACATGTAAATAAATTTTATTCGAATTACATAAAAATATTTAAAACAGGGCATATAACTAATTCTAGTTTAGATCATTTGTATAATTTTAAATTTCATTCATTTTATTAGCATAAATTATGTTAATATTATTCAATAAGGTATTTAATAAATATGTTATTCAATAAAATTTTGAATATAACTCACGAAATTTTAAATAAAAGAATTAGAGTTTGGTTTATTATATGTTCTCTTTTTTCTCTTGATAAATGTGTTAATTATTTTTGGCTTGGACGTTTTCTTAATTCTAGGTGCATATATATCAACTTCTAAAAAATAATTATAGAAACATTTAAATGCAAAAGATGGTAAAATAATTGTGCAAAGAACAATAAATACAAGTACATAAATAAATAGTTAATTTCAAAATATTATATAGGCCAATATTTTTATTATTGAGTTTACATTATTTTAAATTATAGACTACTCTTAAATAGGAAAAGAATTGCTATATTAATCCATGTAAAGTTGTTATATTGCGTATACACATTAACACATTACACATACATATCAACATTTAATCAAAATAATACTGATGATACGAACCACTAAAATTTTTTAGATATTTAGGAGGACTATAATCTCTGATAAAGCATAAGTGGTTAACTTCTAATTTTTTGATAATTCAATTTTTTTTAATTTGATTAATTACTAATATTTTAATTTAATTATTTATGAGAAGAAATAAAAATTGGTCTCTGATTTAGAGTCATATAACTCTTAGAATTTAAATTTAGTTGATTATATGTCACATATCAAATTTAAATGCAAGATAAGAAGAATTGAGAGAAAGGATCTTCAAGTTTAACTTCTACGAATCAATATTTCAATTGATCATCATAAAATTTAATTTAAATTTAAATCACTTCTTCAGTAACTTTGAATCATTTAAAATAAAAATGAAAATCCTCTCTTAAAAATAACAATACGTAGATTAAAGATTGAGAATCAATAAATTTATTTCATTAGAGATTAATAGAGCTCTTTTCTTCAATGAGAAAAAATTAGTGATTCATTGCTCTAGAATTATAGAATTTAAAATGTTCAAAAGCAAAAAATAGTAAAAGTCCATGATGACCTCTCTCTTTCTCCCTTTTATACCTCCTTATTTTGTCTTTAGATTCAATTTCAAATTCCATTGAATTCCAAGTACAATTTATAATAATTCGAGTTTTTAAAATTAAATAATAAAAATTTTATATAATTCAAATTAAAATAATTTAAAAATTTAATTAATATTATGAACAAAAAATTTATTTATTTATTTATAATTTTAAATTAAAATATTTAATTATAAATAATTTATAATTTAAAAAATAAATAATATTTTTAAAATTAATTATATTAAATTAAATTTAGTTTCAAATTAAAAATATACTCAAACCCTAAATTTCCAATTCTAAATCCTAATTCCCAAATCAAAACTTAAATTTCCTAAAAACAACCCTAACCGTAATATCTACTAAAAGTCACCACCTCACCCATTGCCCTCCCATTTCTAGATATACACAGACACAGCTCACAAACAACTCACACACACACGGTAAAGAGAGGAGAGAGTGCGGAGAAGACATCTGAGAGAGGAAGGGTAGCGCGCCGTCACTAGCCATCGTCGCGCCACGTTCGCCGCGCGTTACCGCCGGCCTGGTGCCACCGTTGCTGTCGCGTCCTGCCATCACTGCCACCACGAACCGCTGAACTGAGTTAGGGAAAAGAGAAATCGAAACAGAGTTTGAGGAAGAGTGTTGTGCGAGAATGGAGAGGGAGAGCACCGTCGCGGGCTGTCCGTCGAGGAAGCCACTGCCACCGACCCCAGCTGTGCCACCGCCGTCGAACCTGGACAAGAAAGAGAAGACACGGGCCTGGAACCTCGAGAAGCTGGAGGAGCTGTCCTTGCATGTCGCCGCCGCAGAGGATATGAGGGAGGAGTTGTGCTCAGTGTTGTCGCCGCCATGGAGAACCGCCGCTACTAAAGCTCTGCTGCGGTTGCTGCTGCCTTGACCGCTGCTCTTCCAGTCGCTGCTGTGGGTGCTATTAGTGTGGTTTTCGTTGTGGATTGGAGGCTGCCACTGAGTTGCATGCGGCTATCGCTGCCGCCCTCACTGACGCCACTGTTATTATCAGTTCGATTCAAATTTGCTACCGCCATAATTCGGCCTCCGATTTCTCCTAAATGCGACATTGAGGTAGGAAGTTTTATTTTAAAATCAACAATTTTTAATTTAAGAATGCCCAAAAGACTTATTGAATAATTGCAAATAATCTATAAGGGTTTAGTATGAGTAATTTATATGGATTGGTTGAATTTTGGCTGTGAATGGTGTTTAATTTAGTGTTATTTGCTAAACTGAAATATGAATTGAGTTTAGATTGATGCTGTGATTGTTGCAGAAATTTCTAGTCATGTTGATTTCTTGGTTTGGTTGTTGATGTGAGATTTATTTTATGATAGTGGGCACAGTTGCAAGCTGGTTTGGGAATTGTTGTTTATTGAATATGTTAATTTGATTGGATATTGAGAAAATAGAGTAGCCCATGAGGGTGGTGAAGTCTAAATTTTAAGATGTTTTGTCTGAATTCTGGTAAAAATATACAAAAAAAGTTATTTTATTTTGGAATTCTTAATTACAGGCTTATTTTGGAAAATGATTATATGTTGGAAAAAGATTTGGTTTATATATTTACACATATCGAGAAAAATGAGTTTTGTATTGGAAAGTTTGATTTATACATCTAAAGTAAGGAATCTCTTGGATTTAAAACCGTTGGAAAGAGTTTGAGAAAACGTTAGTTTGATTTATTGGTAACGAATGGAGAGCTAAAAAGGATTCTGATATTGAACTTGGTTAGCTTTCAGATTTATAAATCTTTTGACAATGGATAGGGTTTGTTAGATTTATCAATGATTCTTGAGAATTGAAAATAGTTTGGTAGGGACTCTGGAAGGGTGGCATAGTCCGAATTTTAGAGGAAATGTTGTCGAAATTTTTGTAAAACTCTAAGACTTTATTTAAAGTATTATTTAAAAGCAAATTTGATTTAAGAATATTATTTGATTTTTATTTATTACGAAAAGAGTTTTGTTTTCAATTCGATTTATTAAGAAAGTATAATGTTTTAAACTTAATCTTTTGAGAAATGATTTTGCTTTAAGTTATGTTTTGAGTTTGGTATGATAAGAAAGAAAAGAAAAAGAAGGAAAAGTAAATGAAACAGAGATAATTAAAGGAATTTCTACCACAAGAGAGCAGAGAACAAAGTTTAAATGAATATATTAATTAAAGGAATGTCTGCCACAGGAGAGCAAATGCGACGTTGTTTGGGTCTTAGTGCCAAGTGTATAGTGGGGATGTCCATACACTAAGAACTGTTTTCCAGATGTAAGCTCATTGATTTGAAAGTCACATTGTATGCGGCCTAGTCGTAAGACTTATAAGCACACTGTATGCATCTGGAAAGCCATATCTGGGACTCATGCCTGGGTAATGTCGGGAGCGAGTAGGCAAACAACACATGAGCTTATGGCCTACGTTAAGGATAGACATGCATAATGTTATTTGGACATTTGCATTTGGTTGTGTTTTCTTGTATTACTTCTATGTGATTATGCTGTTTGACATGTTATTTGCACATTTGCACATTTGCATTTGGTTGGTTTGGATCTTTTACTTGTGCTATTAGCTTGCGAATGTATTGAGGTGATTAAGAATTGATGTTGTGATTGTTGAAAATTAATTATGTGGCTAAGAAACAGTTAATATAACAAGTTTTAGGAATGAGACTGTTTTAAACTCAGAAATTTAAATAAAGTAATTAGTTATCTAAAGTAAGATTAAAAAGTATTTTCAAGGGGTTACTAAAAAATATAGTTTTCTTGAGTAAATGAATTATTTGTATTTTAATCTTTACTTTTACTGCATTCTCATTCCCTACTGAGAACGTGTAGTTTGTTCTCACCCCAAAATTTTTCACCCTTTCAGTGACACAGGTTCGAAGACTCAGTGTGAGGCCACGGACGAATAGTTGAAATTGTTTAAAAGTTAAGTTGTTTTCATAGAGTTCCCTCACCTTTATTGATTAGGATTTTATTTTACCCAAAGGGATAGGTGATGTATTCGGGTTTCATAGTGAATTTATTTGTATGGCATTTATTATTAGTAACAACTATGTGATTACTATTACTTTGTGATCTTTGATATGTGATTTTCATTAATAAAAACAAAATTTTCAGGCATTATCTGATAAAATTGAAATGTGACATCAATATAAAGGCTCAATATTAAATAGTTAATAAGGAAAACAAGTTAGTAATGCTTTACTTTTGGTACGATTATGACGTGCTAAAAGTTAGGATGTTACACAATTCAAGGCCCAATTCAACCCAGCACAGCCCATGAGTGTTAGGAAAGTTAACCCTCCTCAAAATTCCACTAGTTTGATGATTAATTAAACTCCAAGTGATAGCATTAATGTTGTGTACGTACACTTTGCGAAAATTCTTCTGGGAATGTGTGCACACAATACCCTATTTTTCAATGAAAATCTTGTCTTTAATTGTTTTACTTTCCTGGCAAGCTTGTAAACTTCCATAACACTTATCTAAGATTCTTTAACTTGATTTTAGGCTTGAAACATAGAGAATACCATAAGTAGATTAACTAAACAATTTCCGCTAAAAAGTTTAGAAGACGTAGCATTAGGATTCTGAAGTATTGAGGGTGGATTAACTGAGTGAAGGAGTAGAGTACTGTAAAGATGATTAGTATGATGAAATTGTAGAGATGTGGATTTGATGATGCTTTGAAATGAGTCTAGGAATCTGAATGGACTGGGTACTGAAAATGATTTCTGAAAATCACTATAATACTATTTTATAATGAGATTGGTGAGACGCTATGCGCCTGGCAAAGACGGTTGGTTAATCCCGCTTGTCAAGGTCGCAGCGGCAGTGTAAGGATGGTTGGTTTATCCCATTTACGTTGAGATGTGAGGTCTATGGTAAGAGTATCCCGCTTACATCCTTTCGGAATCACAAGAGTGTGCAGACACTATATCGTGGACCGTATTCTGGGCACGATATCTCGGGGGTTCCCATTCTGAGATCGAAAGGTGACATTCCCCTGGGAATGTGTCGGGTTGGCAGTAGAACCGACGATGTGATATTACAGCCAAATAGGACAGGCATTTATCATGTGCATATCCTATCTGTTTGCATTGCTTTTGCCGACTTGAATTGCTTGCCTAATTGTATAACATGATTATTTGCTTCTTGAACTTCTTGATATACATGTTGTACTTGTGCTTTAGTTGCATTGTTATTATTTGTGTTTTCTACTGGAATTGAGGAAATTCAGAAGGTGGTGGTGATGGAATTGCATGGCGGTTAGGCTGGCGAAAGCTGTGGGACAGCGGTGAAAATGTTAGAGTAGAAAATCCCTAAGTTAGATTCTCTTATTTTATTATGGTTTTAAAGTGATGGTTTTAAATGTAGTTACGCTTTAAGTTGAATCTTATGATTGTTATGAAGCTCTAGGATTGCCTCGGGCGTTCCGGAGTCTTATATCTTACATTACTGGGCACTGTTACCATACTGAGAACCTCCGGTTCTCATTCCATACTTTGTTGTTATTTTTCAGATATAGGGTGTAACCCACCGCGGTGAGTTGCGAGATGATGATAGAGTGGAGGATCTTGATTATCTTTTGGAGTCTTTTGATTACTTTTGCTTAGTTTCTCTCACTTTTGTATTTATATTTGCCTTAGAGGCTCACTTTGAGAGAGATATTCTGTATCTGTTGTTTTAACTTTCAAAACTCTATATGTCTGTATATACTAGTCGGCTTAAACTCTGCGAGTTGAGGCTAGTTCCTTATGACTATTATATTCTCATATCTACTTATATTTTTTATCTGGTATCATGTATCTTGTGTGTTAAGTTTGTAGCTTCGTGTGAATGCTTTGCGCTTTTAAAACTCAGTTTTTGAGCTTATTTCTTCATCGGGCTTCTAGAATTATTATTCCTTTCTATATATATTATCGTACAAGCTTTTAGAATTGTCATGACCTCTGATTAACTTTTGCTTTACGACATGAGGTAAGACTTAGGATAATTAAGGTGTTACAATGAACATGATCTAATTAAGAGAGACTCAAGCAAATCATAGATTTAAAATCAGATCAGTTGAAAAGAGAATATTAATAGGACATTAAATAAAATCTTAGCAGAGCACTAGGAAAATCTTATTTTGGGCTCTCATTAAAAAAACTTTTTTTTGAAATAGATATTGTCACTCCTATTTTGATAATGTTACTTTATTTTTTATTTATAAATTCATGTAAATATACAACATAAAAATGTCGTGTAATTATATATGGAGTAATTATATTATTTTTCTTTTTTATGAACCTAAAGGGAGGACCAGAAGAGTAGTTTTTTATAGAAAATTTTTTTATAATGTATATGTTTGATTTAATGTATACTTTATAATCATGAAAATAAGAATAACTAATTTTTTGGTTTTTAATTTTATAATTTTTCTTAAAAAAATTTTTGCAGTCTTCACCACTGATTACATGGTAAAATTAAGAAGAAATTAATAGATGTCCCATGTATGAAAGATATTAGTTAAGGAAAGGAATCAACTATTTTTAAATTATTGAAAGACAAAATGAATAGTTATTAGTTATGTAACAAGACTAAATTATTTTTATACATAGACATTTTGTTCCCAGGGAGAATTTAAGATTACCTTTTGATAATTGTGGAACATAGATTTATAGAATTAGGATAGATTTTCTTGCTTTGGGCTCGTATCTCAATCACAATTAGAAAATTATTTAATACAAACAGATTTATAGATAGATTTAATTTTTATTATAGAGAGATTTTTGTTTACCGACGAAATTATCGACAGATTTTGTTCCTCTGTAAAATCCCGGTCGAAAATTATTTACCAACGGATTTTTTTTCGTCGAAAAATTACCGACGGATTTTTACCAGTTACCGACGGATTTTCCCTCGGTAAATTCTCCCCTCCATTTCCCTGAAATGTCGAACTTTTTGATGGAATTTTCGTCGGTAATTAGAGACAGATTTTTCGACGAATTTTTTGTCGGTAACTAGAGACAGATTTTTCGACGGATTTTCCGTCGGTAATTAGAGTCAGATTTTTTGACAGATTTTCTGTCGGTAATTGGCAACAGATTTTCTTACAGATTTTCCATCGGTAATTAGATCCTTAGAAAACCATTATAAACTCTAAATACAGACAGAAAATCCGTCTGTAAATCCGTTGGTAAGGTAAAATATTTTTTTATTTTTCCATTGCAAAATAAACTTGTTTTCATACAAAATAAATATAAATTTAATAAATACAAATTTTTATCTAATTTGTATTCGAATATTTATAATATTTCAAAAAATAAACAAATTCATCATATTATCAAACTAAAAAAAAATACTATAAACAAACAAGTCAATATAATTCAAAACATAAAGAAAGTGTATTGATACATCAACTATAAGAATAAATAACAACTATACATCAACAAAGTTTATTGAGTAAATTAAAAGTTGTTAATGGGTATCCAAAGGGCTCTAAATAATTTTCTTTATACTAGTAAATTAAAATACCTATGCTGCAAGCAACTCCTATTCAATTTCCTAGCTCTTTTGAGCAATTTTCGCTACTCTAATAATTAACTTGTAACAGAGGATTCATTAGATGAAGTTGGTGAAGGAGGTTCTGTGTTAATTCCACTTATCTCATCTGGAAATTTCACTTCACTTGCTCTTTCTACTGCTGCTGCTTGTTCTTCATCATCCTAGCTTTCCTCACATGGTCACAAATATTCTCTAAGACCAGATCATCCATGTGTTGAAATAGTGGTACCTAAAAAAATTAAAATATTTTTAGCATCCAAGGCCTGTTTACCCCTTTAGGGTTTGGGCTAGTTCAGTTCATATGTTTAGGGCCCAGAAGAGAATTAACATCTCAAGTAGCATTGCTTTTCTGTATATTGTTATTGGTCATATATAGAGAACAAGAAAGAAATACTTTACGTATTATGTAATTTCCTTAACACTATCAAACAAGAATGGTATTTCACATGTCTTAATTCGAAAAAATAATTAGATGTTGACCAATAAAGGAAAAGTGATTTAAACTCTAAATGAAAAGAACATTAAATTAGAATTGACCAATTTTGAACCTAACCTGTCTAACCAAATCCAAACAGAGATGGTACTTAATGTCCCTCCTCAGCCCCGCAAGGAGGTTTTTTTATCATCTGGCATTCATCAACTCCATGCGTAGCAGCCCATCGCTACCTTTCGTAGTTGCGCACACGCTGCCTAAATCCTTGTGGCTGCCGTCTCTTGCTCATCCACCACTCAATACTCCTCATCTTCAATTGCATTGCTTGCTTCTTTGATGTTGTAGCATGCGAAAACACCTACCATTTAAAAGAAAAAGAAAAAAATTGATGTTAGTTGATAAACTTCTAAAACGTGTCTAAAATGATGAATAACAATCATTCTTTTATAGATAGAAAAAAAGGAGGAAAAGTAACAACTACAAAAATGAGCAAAAGCTTTTGCTTCATTAGACAGGAATAAACTAACTAATGCATGTGTTAAAACTCACCTGTATCATAAGCTCAACTAGTTCCTTCACAGATACTTCATGTCTGGGTTTCCCACATTGAATATCTGTCCATTTTCTCTTTCAGGATTATCCTGTGACAAGTTGACACACATTATCTGAAGCTCATGGCAACTCATAAAGTTGGGTTGAGATTTACTCCTGAGCTTACAATCATTAACAAAACAACCTCGATAGCATCCTTGATGTAGAGAAAGGTTAGCTGTGATCTTTCACCATGAACAAGTTTGAGCGGCTCACCACGAAGGAGGTTCTAGAAGAAGTTTTAAGAAAATCAGATGTGTATCAAAATCATGCAAGACCTTTACTAGAAACAGAACCAGGTAGCTGATGTTACATTATTGAAGCAAGCTAGAACTCTGGGGACAATATCACATGGCCCATCCACACTATGAACAAAGTCCATTCTTGGGCCAATCTAGTTATAGGGTCTCACAATTGTGAACTTGAGGCCATTCTCCGCATGCTCAGCTATAGTTTTGCACAGCAATATAATTAAGTTAACAAAGAAAATAAAATCTAATTATAGCTTACCATAAAAGAGAAAAAGTAGATTCTTTACCATATATTAGCCTATCAGTCATTTACTTTGCACAGGCATAAGACCATCTCTACTTCTCTATTGGACCAAATATACAAGGACTGACGTCTTCCTTTAGCATATAGTATTTAGGATCCTGCAGCATGAAAAAAGTAAGGGTAAAATATAAGGATACCAACATTATATTAACCTAAATCCTCGTGGAAGATTAGTGATACATTTTACAAATAGAAAGGTGCTATTAGGGGTAGTAAATGAAAACAAAGAAGTGTACCTGGTTGGAGCAAGAAGTAAGGAGAGAATGAAAGGCCAAATTGAAGGACTTGGTTACTAGTTACTTAAAGAGGCACCAAATTTCTCATGGACTATGCAGAAAACCTCTCTCTGTCATGAGGGGAAGAATAATCAATATCTGGTCCATCAGGAACGATTTTGAATGGATTGATCGAAGGATGGCTTCCGTAATAATGCAACTTTATATGCTCCATGTTCACGGTGCTACTCATGCCAGGAATTCGGAAGATGCCTTTAGTGTAATTGAAGAGGTTCGAGTACTCCCAAAGTAGCTTCTTGTTGCACTTAAAGTGAACTGCATAAACCTACAATTCCAGTAAAAGCAAATTACTCTGAAAAGTTTTGGAACAAATATATTGCAAAATGAATAAATCCTTGCATGTCTAAACTAGGACAAAGGCTTATTATAAGGAAGCAATACATTATTAGGCACACTCCTGTGTAATTAGCAAAACACTGATGTACCTATTAAGAGCAAAACACCATCTTAAGGTGGTTGCTGTTGAACTCTGACTCACTGTAAGGAAGCAACTGGCATATAAGCCAACTGATGAGCGGATATTTTATACGCTTTTTGGAGATAATTTCATGTAGTTTTTAGTATGTTTTAGTTAGTTTTTAGTATATTTTTATTAGTTTTTATGCAAAATTCATATTTCTAGACTTTATTATGAGTTTGCGTATTTTTCTATAATTTCAGGTATTTTCTGGCTGAAATTGAGAGAGCAGAGCAAAAATCTGATTCAGGCTGAAAAAGGACAGCTGATGCTGTTGGATTCTGAACTCCCTGCACTCGGAATGGATTTTTTAGAGCTACAGAAGTCCAATTGGCGTGATTTCAATTGGTTTGAAAAGTAGACATCCAGGGCTTTCCAGCAATATATAGTAGTCCATATTTTACTCGAAGATAAATGACGTAAACTGGTGTTTAACGCCAGTTCCATGTTCCATTCTGGCGTTAAACGCCAGAAACAGGTTGCAAATTGGAGTTAAACGCCCAAAACAGGTTACAACCTGACGTTTAACTCCAGAAATTGCCCAGGCACGTGAAAAGCTCAAGTCTCAGCCCCAGCACAAACCAAGTGGACCCCAGAAGTGGATTTCTGTACTATCTATCTTAGTTTAATCATTTTCTGTAAACCTAGGTTACTAGTTTAGTATTTAAACAACTCTTAGAGATTTATTCTACATATCATGACATTTTTAGATCTGAACTTTGTACTCTTTAACGGCATGAGTCTCTAAACTCCATTGTTGGGGGTGAGGAGCTCTGCTGTGTCTCAATGAATTAATGCACTTACTTCTATTTTCCATTCAAACACGCTTGTTTCTATCTAAGATATTCATTCGCACTTTAATATGATGAATGTGATGATCTATGACACTCATCACCATTCTCAACCTATGAACGCGTGCTTGACAACCACCTCCATTCTACATTAGATTGAATGAGTATCTCTTGGATTCCTTAATCAGAGTCTTCGTGGTATAAGCTAGAATCTATTGGCAGCATTCTTGAGAATCCAGAAAGTTTAAACCTTGTCTATGGTATTCCGAGTAGGATTCAGGGATTAAATGACTGTGATGAGCTTCAAACTCACAAGGGTTGGGCGTAGTGATAGACGCAAAAGGATCAATGGATCCTATTCCAGCATGGGTGAGAACCGACAGATGATTAGCCGTGCGGTGATAGCGCACCTGGACCATTTTCACTGAGAGGATGGATGGTAGCCATTGACAACGGTGATCCACCAACACACAGCTTGCCATAGGAGAAATCTTGCGTACGTAAAGAAGAAGACAGGGGGAAAGCAGAGATTCAGAAGATAAAGCATCTCCAAAACTCCAACATATTCTCCTTTACTACATAACAAGTACTAATTAATCCATGCTTTTTATTTACTACCAATTAAAACTGAGATTTATTATTATCCTGACTAAGAGTTACAAGATAACCATAGCTTGCTTCAAGCCGACAATCTCCGTGGGATTCGACCCTTACTCACGTAAGGTATTACTTGGACGACCCAGTGCACTTGCTGGTTAGTGGTACGAATTGTGAAAAGTGTGATTTACAATTTCGTGTACCAAGTTTTTGGCGCCGTTGCCGAGGATTGTTTGAGTTTGAACAACTGACGGTGAATCTTGTTGCTTAGATTAGAAAAATTTTGTCTTTTGGGTCAGAGTCTTTTATTTTCTTTTCAAAAATTTTTCAAAAATATTATTTTTCTTTATTAATTTCGAGTTTTTCTGTGAGTTTAGTATCATATTTTAAGTTTGGTGTCAATTGCATGCTTTTCTTTATCTTTCAATTTTCGAATTGCATGTTTTTGTTTTCCTTTAAAAAATACCTTTTTAAAACACGTTAAATTTATAGCTCAGTTGGTTAGAGGGTTGTGCTCGTGTTCCTGGTAATTGGGTATCTTCCTTTTAAAACTTTTTAAAAAATAATTTTTCTTTGATTAAATCTTGTGCATTCTTGTTGTTCTTGTGAGTCTTCAAGGTGTTCTTGAGTCTTCTTTGTGTTTTGATCTTAACATTTTTAAGTTTGGTGTGCCTTGGTGTTTTCCCTCCAAAATTTTCGAAAACAAGGAGCATTGGATCTAAAAATTTTAAGTCTTGTGTCTTTTGTGTGTTTTTCTCTTTCATAATAAAATTCAAAAATAAAAATATCTTTTCTAACTATTTTTAAGCAATTATTTCGAAATTTTTCATAAAAATTCATATTTCAATTTCAAAATTTTTCAAATTATATCCTTTTAAGATTTTTAAAATCATATCTTTTTCACATCATATCCTTTTAAGATTTTTAAAATCATATCTTTTTCAAAAATTATCCTAACCACTTTCTTTCTCCTTACTTTTTCGAAAATCTTCATAAAATATTTTCAAATTTTTTTATTTTTATTTTAGTTTTTATTTTATTTTATTTTATTATTTCGAAAATTTTTTATAATAAAATAAAATTCTTATTTATATCATCTCCCTTACTCCATCATGGACCTAAGTTGAAATGAACAGTCCAGAAGGACTCTGAGGTCATATGCTAACCCCACTACTACTTCATATGGGAGTAGTATCTGTATACCCTCCATCGGAGTCAGTAGTTTTGAGTTGAATCCTCAGCTCATTATCATGGTGCAGCAAAGTTGCCAGTATTCCGGTCTTTCACAAGAAGAACCTACAGAGTTTCTGGCATAATTTTTACAAATTGCTGACACAGTACATGATAAGGAAGTAGATCAGGATGTCTACAGATTATTACTGTTTCCATTTGCTGTAAAAGAACAAGCTAAGAGGTGGTTAAATAACCAACCTAAGGCTAGCATAAGGACATGGAAACAGCTGTCAGAAAAATTTCTGAATCAATATTTTCCTCCAAAACAGATGACACAGCTAAGGTTGAACATCCAAGGCTTTAAACAAGGTGATAATGAATCTCTTTATGATGCCTGGGAGAGATACAGACAGATGCTAAGAAAATGCCCCTCTGAAATGTTTTCAGAGTGGCTGCAGTTAGACATCTTCTATTATAGGCTTACAGAGAAAGCTCAGATGTCTTTGGACCACTCAGCTGGTGGATCTATACACATGAGAAAGACAATTGAAGAAGCTCAAGAGCTCATTGATACAGTTGCCAGAAATCAGCATATGTACCTAAGTAGTGAATCTTCCATGAAAGAAGAGGCTAAAACAGTAACTGCTGAACTCAGTCCTACAGAACAAGTTACTGAATTCAATCAGCAATTATATTTTCCAACAAAACAGCTAGCCGAATTCAAGGAGATATTACAAGACACAAGAATGGCTAATATGAACATGGAAGTATAGTTGAAGCAAACAGAACAGTAGTTATCAAAACAAATAACAGAAGAGTGCCAAGCAGTTCAATTAAGAAGTGAGAAAATATTAAATACCTCACTTCAAGGCAGCAGGAAGCCAAAAAATGAACAAACTGCTACCCAAAATCTCTTTGAGGACAGTAAAAGCCCAGAAAGGAATAATTCTGGCACTCAAACGCCAGAAAAGGGTGGAGAGCTGGCGTTAAACGCCCAACCCATGCTCAGTTCTGGCATTCAAATGCCAGAAACAGGCAAGGAGTTGGCATAAACGCCCAAGGGAAGCTCAGTTCTGGCGTAAAAAACGCCAGAAACAGGTAAGGAGTTGGCGTCCAACGCCAATTCAGCTTCCAACCCTGGCATTCAAATGCCAGTGAAGGATCAGACACATACAAGTGCTTATAGCAACCCCTCTAAAAAGGCTTCTCCAACCACATCTGTAGGAAATAAACCTGCAGCAACTAAGGTTGACGAATACAAAGCCAAAATGCCTTATCCTCAGAAACTCCGCCAAGCGGAACAGGATAAGCAATTTGCCCGCTTTGCAGACTATCTCAGGACTCTTGAAATAAAGATTCTATTTGCAGAGGCACTTGAGAAAATACCCTCTTATGCTAAGTTCATGAAAGAGATCTTAAGTCATAAGAAGGATTGGAGAGAAACTGAAAAAGTTTACCTCACTGAAGAATGAAGTGCAGTCATTCTGAAAAGCTTACCAGAGAAGCTTAAAGATCCCGGAAGCTTCATAATACCATGCACATTAGAGGGTACTTGTACCAAGAAGGCTCTATGTGATCTTGGAGCAAGTATCAACCTAATACCTGCATCCACTATCAAAAAGCTTGGTTTGACTGAAGAAGTCAAACCAACCCAGATATGTCTCTAACTTGCTGATGGCTCCATTAAATATCCATCAGGCGTGATTGAAGACATGATTGTCAAGGTTGGGCCATTTGCTTTTCCCACTGACTTTGTGGTGCTGGAAATGGAGGAGCACAAGAGTGCAACTCTCATTCTAGGAAGACCTTTCCTAGTAACTGGACGAACCCTCATTGACATCCAAAAAGGGAAATTAACTCTGAGAGTCAACGAGGACGAGTTTAAGTTAAATGTTGTCAAAGCTATGTAGCATCCAGACACCCCAAACGACTGCATGAGCATTGACATTATTGACTCTCTGGTGGAAGAGGTCAATATGACTGAGACTCTCAAATCAGAGCTAGAGGATATCTTTAAAGATGTTCATCCTGATCTGGAGGAACCAGAGAGAATAATAGAACCTCTGAAAATCCCTCAGGAAGAGGAGAAATCTCCTAAACCCGAGCTCAAACCATTACCACCATCCCTGAAATATACATTTCTGGGAGAAGGTGACACTTTTCCTGTAATCATAAGCTCTATATTAGAAACACAGGAAGAGGAAACACTAATTCAAGTGCTGAGGACACACAAGACAGCTCTTGGGTGGTCCATCAGTGATCTTAAGGGCATTAGCCCAGCCAAATGCATGCACAAGATCCTATTGGAGGATGACGCTAAGCCAGTGGTTCAACCACAGAGGCGGCTGAATCCAGCCATGAAGGAGGTGGTGCAGAAGGAAGTCACTAAATTACTAGAGGCTGGGATTATTTATCCTATTTCTGATAGCCCCTAGGTGAGCCTTGTCTAAGTCGTCCCTAAGAAGGGTGGCATGACAGTGGTTCATAATAAAAAAATGAACTGGTTCCTACAAGAACAGTTACAGAGTGGCGTATGTGTATTAATTACAGAAGGCTCAATACAACTACCAGAAATGATCATTTTCCTTTACCATTAATAGACCATATGCTAGAAAGACTAGCAGGTCATGATTACTACTGCTTTCTGGATGGATATTCAGGTTATAATCAAATTGCAGTAGATCCCCAGGATCAAGAGAAAACAGCATTCACATGTCCAGCTGGAGTACTTGCATAGAGAATGATGCCATTTGGTCTATGCAATGCACTTGCAACCTTTCAAAGGTGCATGCTCTCTATTTTCTCTGATATGGTGGAAAAATTTCTGGAAGTCTTCATGGATGACTTTTCAGTATTTGGAGACTCATTCAGCTCCTGTCTTGACCATCTAGCACTTGTTTTAAAGAGGTGCCAAGAGACTAACCTGGTTTTAAACTGAGAGAAATGTCACTTTATGGTGACTGAAGGAATTGTCCTTGGGCATAAAATTTTGAACAAGGGAATAGAGGAGGATCAAGCTAAGGTAGAGATAATTGAAAAATTACCACCACCTGCCAATGTTAAGGCAATCAGAAGCTTTCTGGGGCATGCAGAATTATATAGGAGGTTTATAAAAAATTTTTCAAAAATTTCAAAACCTCTGAGTAATCTACTAGCTGTTGACACGCCATTTATCTTTGATAAGGAGTGTCTGCAGGCGTTTGAGACTCTGAAAGCTAAGCTGGTCATAGCACCAGTCATCTCTGCACCAGACTGGACAGTACCATTTGAACTAATGTGTGATGCCAGTGACCATGCCATTGGTGCAGTGTTGGAACAAGGGCATGACAAGGTTCTGCACGTCATTTATTATGCCAGTCGTGTTTTAAATGACGCACAGAAGAACTACACAACCACAGAAAAAGAGTTACTTGTAGTGGTTTACGCCATTGACAAGTTCAGATCTTATTTAGTAGGATCAAAAGTGATTGTGTACACTGACCATGCTGCTCTTAAATATCTACTCACCAAGCAGGATTCAAAACCCAGACTCATAAGATGGGTGTTGCTTCTGCAAGAGTTTGATATAGAAATAAGAGACAGAAAAGGGACAGGGAACCAAGTAGCAGATCACCTGTCCCGAATAGAACCAGTAGAAGAGGCGTCCCTCCCTCTTACTGAGATCTCTGAAAACTTTCCGGATGAGAAACTCTTTGCCATCCAGGAAGTACCATGGTTTGCAAACATTGCAAACTACAAGACTGTGAGATTCATACCCAAAGAGTATAGTAGGCAGCAATCAAAGAAATTGATCTCGGATGCAAAGTACTATCTGTGGGATGAACCATATCTCTTCAAAAGATGTGCAGACGGAGTAATCCGTAGATGTGTGCCTAAAGAAGAAGCACAAAAGATCCTCTGGCATTGCCATGGATCACATTATGGAGGACATTTTGGAAGTAAGCAAACAGCCACAAGATCCTCCAATGTGGCTTCTACTGGCCTACTCTCTATAAAGACTTCTGAGAGTTTGTACGTAATTGTGACAGTTGCCAAAGATCTGGCAATCTGCCTTACGGTTATGCCATGCCTCAACAAGGAATCTTGGAGATTGAGTTGTTTGATGTATGGGGTATTGACTTCATGGGGCCTTTCCCACCATCATACTCAAACACTTATATTCTGGTGGCAGTGGATTATGTATCCAAATGGGTGGAGGCTATTGCAACACCCACTAATGATACTAAGACAGTGCTAAAATTCCTCCAGAAACACATCTTCAACAGATTTGGTGTCCCTAGAGTACTAATCAGTGATGGGGGCGCTCATTTCTGCAATAAACAGCTTTATTCTACTATGGTTCAATATGGAGTAAGCCACAGGGTGGCAACTCCATATCATCCACAGACAAATGGGCAAGCTGAAGTCTCTAATAGAGAACTTAAAAGAATCTTGGAATGGACTGTGATTAACCTTAGAACGGATTGGGCAAGAAGCTTGGATGATGCTCTATGGGCATACAGAACAGCATTCAAGACTCCTATAGGGACTTCTCCATACCAGCTTGTGTATGGAAAAGCCTGTCACTTGCCAGTAGAACTGGAACACAAGGCCTATTGGGCAACCAGATTCCTAAACCTTGATGCCAAGTTAGCTGGAGAAAAATGATTGCTCCAGTTAGATGAGCTAAAGGAATTCAGACTCAATGCTTTCGAAAATATTAAAATTTACAAAGAGAAAGCAAAAAGATGGCATGATAAGAAGCTGTCATCCAGAGTCTTTGAGCCAGGGCAGAAAGTTCTGCTATTTAACTCTAGGCTCAGATTATTCCCTGAAAAGTTGAAATTCTGGTGGAGAGGACCATATGTGATTACAGGTGTGTCACCATATGGATATGTAGAGCTTCAGGATAATGACTCTAACAAAAAATTCATTGTTAATGGATAGAAAGTCAAACATTATCTTGAAAGCAATTTTGAGCAAGAATGCTCAAAACTGAGACTTGATTAAAAGCTCAGTAATAGTCCAGCTAAAGACAAAAAAGAAGCGCTTGCTGGGAGGCAACCCAGCCATTAACAAAGCTTATTTATTAATTAAATGATAAATTTGCAGGTTTATATTAATTATCTTCAATGTAAAGTATCAATTGCATGAGTTCACAGAGTTACAGAAGGATTCAGAGGATAAAACAGCAAAAAAGAAGCTCACTGGTGCGAAAACGCCAGTAAAAGCTGTTTTGGGCGTTAAACGCCCAAAAGAAGCATCTGCTGGGCGTTTAACGCCAGTAAGGATAGCTATTTGGGCGGATGCTGTAAATCTGGCGTTAAACGCCCAGAATGGTATCCATTCTGGGCGTTTAACGCCAGATTTACAGCATCCTGGGCGTTCAGAAAAACGACCAGTGATAAAGGATTTTCTGGCGTTTAACGCCAGCCAGATGCTACAGCTGGGCGTTAAACGCCGAGGAGAAGCTACAAATGGGCGTTAAACACCTAAAACATGCAGCAATTGGGCGTTTAATGCCAGGATTGTGAGGAGAAGGTAACTTCGTTTTCACTTCAAATTTTTTCCATTTTCATGTTTCAATTCATGATTTCTTGCATAAACATGTTATAAACTCTCATCTTTCAACTTCAATTTCGAAAAACTTTTAATCCTAAACATATTTCTTAATTTTTCTTCAATATCTTTTCAAACCTTTTTCAAAACTCAATTATCTTTTTGAATTCTTTTCAAATCTTTTTAAATTCTTCTCAAATCTTTTTAAACTTATCATATCTTCTTTTCAAAATTCAGAATTATCTTTTTCAAATATCTTTCATATCTTTTCAATTTTAAAATACATCTTTTTCCTATCATACTTATCTTTTACAAATCATATCTTCTATCATATCTTTTTCAAAAATTTTTGAAAACCCACCCCCTTCCCTTTAAATCCACGTTCGGCCTCCCTCCTCTCCTCCACATTTCGAACTTGGCTCTCCCTCTATCCCTCTCCTTTCCTTTCTTTTGCTTGAGGACAAGCAAACCTCTATGTTTGGTGTGGTTATCTGTGATCACTAAACCAATACCCACTAAGATCATGGCTCATAAGGGAAAACAAACCACTCCAAGAGGCAAGAAAGAGAATATTCCAAAACCACTTTGGAATCAAGGAAAGTTCTTAACCAAAGAACATTCAGACCATTACTACAAAATAATGGGTCTAAGGTCAGTGATCCCGGAAGTTAAATTCGATCTGAAAGAAGACAAATATCCGGAGATCCAAGAGCAAATTCGAAATAGGAGCTTGGAAATCCTAGCTAATCCTGAAACAAAGGTGGGAAGAAACATGGTTCAGGAATTCTACTCTAATCTATGGCAAACAGACAGGCAGAGAATAGCTGAAACCGCCTTCTATGACTATCGAACTCTGGTCAGAGGGAAGATTGTTCACCTCCATCCTGACAAAATAAGAGAGATCTTCAAGCTGCCTCAACTGAAAGATGACCCAGACTCCTTTAATAGGAGAATGATGAGAACAAATAAGGGCTTGGACGAAATTCTAGAGGATATATGCCTCCCTGAAACCAAGTGGACAACCAACACAAAGGGTGTCCCAAACCAACTCAAGAGAGGAGATCTCAAACCAATCGCCAGAGGCTGGCTGGACTTCATTGGGCATTCTATAATGTCCACTAGCAACCGCTCTGAAGTCACCATCAAAAGAGCAGTAATGATCCATTACATTATGTTGGAAAAAGAAGTGGAAGTTCATCAGCTGATCTCTTGTGAACTTTACACAATTGTAAACAAGAACTCCAAAGATGCCAAATTGGCTTATCCAAGCTTAATCTCTATGCTATGTAAAGATGCTGGGGTAAAGATGGGAGTAAATGAGTATATCTCAGTTGAGCAACCAATCACCAAAAAGTCAATGGAAGGACAACAAGTGCAGGACGACTCCATCAAGAGGAAAGCACAAGAGTTCCTCCCGAAAATCCCTCAAATTGAATACTGGAAGTGTCTTGAAGCATCTATTACCAAGTTACAAGAAGCTATGGACCAACTAAAGGAAGAACAGAAAATCAAAATAGCATGCTTTGCAAACTGCTAGGGGAACAAGAAGAGCAAGGGCGTGAACTGAAGCAACTAAAGCGTCAGCAGCTATCTCTTGAAGGGCCAAGCACCCCACAGACTAAATGAGCATCCACTCTCCCAAAATAAAGGTTGTTGAGTCCTAATCTTAGCCTTAATTCTGTGATAATTGTTCTTATTAGGAATTTACCTTAGAAGTTATATATGAGTAGTAGTAATTAGTATCTCTATTTTGATTCTATCTCCAATTAAGCTATAATTTATTTTTCTCATCATCATCAAATATGAATAAAATAGCAGATTTTTAGAATAAGGAGGCAATATTTTTTCGAGATTTTAATAAGGAAAATTTTAATTATTTATATGTGGTGGCAATACTTTTTATCTTCTGAATGAATGCTTGAACAATGCATATTTTTTATGTTGAATTTTATGAATGTTAAAATTGTTGGCTCTTGAAAGAATGATGAACAAGCGAAATGTTATTGATGATCTGAAAAATCATGAAATTGATTCTTGAAGCAAGAAAAAGCAGTGAAAAAAAAGGAGCAGCAGAAAAAACCAATAGCCCTTTAAACCAAAAGGAAAGGGCAAAAAGGATCCAAGGCTTTGAGCATCAATGGAAAGGAGGGCCTAAAGGAATAAAATTCTGGCCTAAGCGGCTAAATCAAGCTGTCCCTAACCATGTGCTTGTGTCATGAAGGTCCAAGTAAAAAGCTTGAGACTGAGTGGTTAAAGTCGTAATCCAAAGCAAAAAAGTGTGCTTAAGAACTCTGGACACCTCTAATTGGGGACTTTAGCAAAGCTAAGTCACAATCTGAAAAGTTTCACCCAGTTATGTGTTTGTGGCATTTATGTATCCGGAGGTAATACTGGAAAACAAAGTGCTTAGGGCCACGGCCAAGACTCATAAGGTAGCTGTGTTCAAGAATAAACATACTAAACTAGGAGAATCAATAATACTATCTAAATTCTGAGTTTCTATGGATGCCAATCATTCTGAATTTCAAAGGATAAAGTGAGATGCCAAAATTGTTCAGAAGCAAAAAGCTACTAGTCCTGCTCATCTAATTAGAATCTGAGCTTCACTTAAAACTCTGAGATATTATTGTTTCTTGATTTCTTTTTATCCTATTTTATTTATCTAGTTGTTTGGGGACAAGCAACAGTTTAAGTTTGGTGTTGTGATGAGCGGATATTTTATACGCTTTTTGGGGGTAATTTCATGTAGTTTTTAGTATATTTTAGTTAGTTTTTAGTATATTTTTATTAGTTTTTAGGAAAAATTCATATTTCTAGACTTTACTATGAGTTTGTGTGTTTTTCTGTGACTTTAGGTATTTTCTGGCTGAAATTGAAGGAGCTGAGCAAAAATCTAATTCAGGCTGAAAAAGGACTGCTGATGCTGTTGGATTTTGACCTCCCTACATTCGGAATGGATTTTTTGGAGCTACAGAAGTCCAATTGGCGCGCTCTTAATTGAGTTGGAAAGTAGACATCCAGGGCTTTCCAGAAATATATAATAGTCTATACTTTTCTCGAAGATAAATGACGTAAACTGGCGTTTAACGCCAGTTCCATGTTCCATTCTGGCGTTAAACGCCAGAAACAGGTTGCAAATTGGAGTTAAACGCCCAAAATAGGTTACAACCTAACGTTTAACTCCAGAAACAGCCCAGGCATGTGAAAAGCTCATGTCTCAGCCCCAGCACACACCAAGTGGGCCCCAGAAGTGGATTTCTGCACTATCTATCTTAGTTTAATCATTTTCTGTAAACCTAGGTTACTAGTTTAGTATTTAAACAACTTTTAGAGATTTATTCTACATCTCATGATATTTTTAGATCTGAACTTTGTACTTTTGATGGCATGAGTCTCTAAACTCCATTGTTGGGGGTGAGGAGCTCTGTTGTGTCTCGATGAATTAATACAATTACTTCTATTTTCCATTCAAACACGCTTGTTTCTATCTAAGATATTCATTCGCACTTCAATATGATGAATGTGATGATCCGTGACACTCATCACCATTCTCAACCTATGAACGCGTGCCTAACAACCACCTCCGTTCTACATTAGATTGAATGAGTATCTCTTGGATTCCTTAATCAGAGTCTTCGTGGTATAAGCTAGAATCCATTGGTAGCATTCTTGAGAATTTGGAAAGTCTAAACCTTGTCTGTGGTATTACGAGTAGGATTTAGGGATTGAATAACTGTGACGAGCTTCAAACTCACAAGGATTGGGCGTAGTGACAGATGCAAAAGGATCAATGGATCCTATTCCAGCATGAGTGAGAATTGACAGATGATTAGCCATGCGGTGACAGTGCATCTAGACCATTTTTACTGGGAGGATGGATGGTAGCCATTGACAATGGTGATCCACCAACACACAGCTTGCCATAGGAGGAACCTTGCGTGCGTGAAGAAGAAGACAGGGAAAAAGCAGAGATTCAGAAGACAAAGCATCTCCAAAACTCCAACATATTCTCCATTACTGCATAACAAGTACTAATTAATCCATGCTTTTTATTTACTACCAATTAAAACTGAGATTTATTATTATCCTGACTAAGAGTTACAAGATAACCATAGCTTGCTTCAAGCCAACAATCTCTGTGGGATTCGACCCTTACTCACGTAAGGTATTACTTGGATGACCCAATGCACTTGTTGGTTAGTGGTACGAATTGTGAAAAGTGTGATTTACAATTTCGTGCACCACCAACCACCATCCCACAGTGTCTCTGCAGATATAATAGAATGACAGAAGAGGCTAACTAATGCATCAATCACCTGAAAAATACACCATACATAAACATAGGAATTAAAATTTTATTTGGATTTGAATGTCTTCTTTTGCTTCTCTCCTCAGCCAAATTGTAATTACCCTAGGTCTAAGTGTTTCATCAATAACTTGTTTGTGAAGACAATCATGAAACCTTAGTAGTGTAATGTTTTATTGTCTTTTGAATATGTTAACATCAAAGTTGAGTTTTAAGACTATCTGATATGAAAAATGGAGAATTATTACTTACACATTGAGTGAAAGGCATTGCTTTGTAGTCCTACCATGTAAGAAACTCTTCTCCAGAATTACTCCTTAGAGAATCTTGTTCATCATGTTACAACAAATCAGTTTGTAGAGAAATGCAAACAATGTTAATTCAATATGCATGATTATAGTAATACTAATATTTTTTTCAAAGAGTGTATTATGCATATGAGGAATAAAAGGTACTTGAGTCAATTAGTTTTAATACTTGAAGTAAACAAATATGCATTGTAGCTAGAGGTTTGTTTTGAGACCTGCCAAATCATATAAGCCAACAAAACTAATCAGCATTTGCAATCTTTGCATGAAATGCATATCTCTTATACCAAACAGAAAATAAAAGCATAAACCAAACAGACCCAAAAACTGAAAATCAAATTCATTTGTAGTATGTATACCAAAAACAAAAACACCTTCAAAAAGAAAAAAAGGAAATAAATCATGTTCCTTATTAATTTGAAACCATCCTTAACGTGGCAGTAACATTATACTTGGGCAGCATCTTGCCACCAAAATAACCAGGTCAGTAACCAATTCCTATTTGACAAATCCATAGAATCAATCAGTGCACTAACCTGATATCTTTCGTGAAAAGTAGTTTGGACTTTTCCACCAAACTTGATATCATCTCGGAGTATCTGCTCCTCACTCCTCAGCCAAGTAGGTCAAAGACAAAGTTAATTTTATTTTTCATTAATATTTAAGCTGAAAAGAAGGTCATAAAACAGAAGGAGAAAAAAAAGAACCTTTTAATATTTTATCTTAACATATCACCTAACTACTTCTACAACTTCCAAATCACAGAAGAGAGAATAATACTATAATAAATTATCATAATACTACAATTTCTGCATAGATAAATTTATCTGTTGTAATAAGTGATTAAGAGAAGCCATAATCTAGAAGTTCAATTCCATTCTTTATCTATAAGAGTTCAACAAATTTCACTGTATTGCTAGAACACTAATTAATTAAGAATGTGCAATTCTAGGATTCCAAAAATAATTAACCAAATAGAATAAACAAACATGCATACAATATGAGAAGAAATAGATTAAACCAGCATTACAATGGTGAAACTAAAAAAGTTTCCGAAAGCCTCTTCAAGCTATATATATAAAATTTGAAATCCAAGTGTTTCACACATTGTATAAGAACGAAAAATACTAAGATTAATGATTAAAAGCAATGCATTTATCCACACAAAAAAGTCACAAATAGAGTATAATCATGGAACAAGCTCAAAACAGGTGATCGAATCCCTAAGTTGGAAATTAGAAATATTTAAATAGAAGAAAGAGAATGGAAAGGGCAAAATTACCATCTGTTTCGAGATACCAGCATGTGATGGAAACTGCAACAGGAACAAGAAGTTCAATCAGCTAACAACAACAAGAAGGGGGCTCGTGCGACGCAAGGGATGATAGAGAGAGATCGTGTGGCGCGAGCGGTGGTGGCAGCGGCGGAAGAAGCTGAAAACTCATAGGAACAACCGAACAATGGCAGCAGAGGCAGCAGCGGAGGGGAGGAGGAATGGAAGAGAGCGTGACGAAGAAGATCCATTGGAAAAAGAGGAATTAATTGCATGAAATTAAAAATCTAACCTCCAAGCTTTGGCTAAATTAGCGGATTGCAGGTTAGGGTTTGAAAGGAGAGACACGAGCAACACACAGAGAACATCCGGGAAGGGGTGTGACGGAGCTTCAGTGCGACTGAACCAAAGCTGAGATGCGCCACTGATGGAGGATTTAGAAGGATGAGCGTGGAGATTTGTAGAAGTATCGTGATTGAAACAGGAGCAGTTTGGTCACAACCCTTATTTTAATATTTTTCGATAGAATATTTTAAATTACAGACAGATTTTCTATCTGTAATAATTTAATAAAACATAGCGTTTTTATTCATTTAATTACAGACGAATTTTTCGTCAATAACCATTTTTCACAAAAAAATTTAATTTTTTCGACAGAATTATCGACGGATTCTCTTTTCCGTCTGTAATTTATGCTAGTTCATTTTTTTGGTTTCCGACAAAAAATTCCTCGCAATTCCATTTGTATTTTTGTGGGATAAAATCTGTCAGAAATATCCGTCTGTAATAACTAGTTTTTTAGTAGTAAATGGGGATCGAGGTATATATAAAAGGACTCCAATCCTCAAGCTAAAAGAGTCTTTATGCTGAAATAATGGTAATATGAATGTATGTGGATGTGAGAATCGTACCTTTGGGAGATTAGCTCCCCCTAATTATACTATTTGCCTCTTAGAGGACGTGAAAGATCTGATTAGCCATTTTATATATTTTTTAAGAAGATTTTGATAAGATATGATATGTTTTTAAATAAAAAGATATAGTTCAAATATAAAGATATGATTTCATATGATTGGAATTAAAAAACTTCCTAATATGGAACCGCATAAATGTTGGATCTCTAAGATAGAGTCGTATATTATAAATAGTGGATCTCTGAGATAAAGTCGTGTATTGTAAATTTGGCTCTTCGAGATGGAGTCGTGTATTTGTAAATGGTGTCTCGACGAGGTAGAACAATATATTATAAATGATGTTTTTCCAACGTAAAGTCATGTATTATCGAGTTAGAATCGTGTATTTGTTGGCTCTTCAAGGTAAAGTTATATATTTGTAAATGATGGCTCTCTTATGTAGACTCGGGTATTTCGAACATTAACTCTCTGAGGTAGAACTGTGTATTGTAGATGATGACTCTTCTAGGTAGAGTGGCGTATTGTAAATGCTGGTTCTCCAAGACAGATCCATATATTCGTAAATGCTAGTTCCTCGAGGTAGATTTGTATATTATAAATTATGGCTTTCCAACGCAGAGTCATATATTGTAGATGTTGCCTCTCCAAAAAAGAGCCGTATATTGTAAATGCTAGGTCTCCAAGATAGAGCCATGTTTTTGTAAATGTTAGCTACTTCAGGCAGAACTGTGTTTCGTAGATGATGGTTCCCCAAGGTAGAGTCGTTTATTGATGGTTCTCAGAGGTAAAGTCATCTATTGATGGATCTCTAAGATAGAGTCGTATGCTTTCGAAGATAGAGTTGTTTATTTATAAATACTGGTTCCTCGAAGTAGAGTCTCATATTATAAATGATGACTCTCTAACGTACAACCGTGTATTGTAGATAATGGCTCTCTGATGTAGATTCGTGTATTTGTTAATAGTGACTCCTCGAAGTAAAGTGATATATTCGTGTATTCAACCTTCTTTTGCAACTACCATCTTTATTTTACTTTTTTTTCTCTCTTTTCAATCTTTTTATCATTTCAATATGCTTCATTCTTTTTTCATTCTTTTTCCAATATAGGTATCCATCTTTATTCATTTACACTTGAAAAATATATGATAGTAATTTATAAGTACTAAAAAATTTAAAATGATAAAATAACAATACAAAATTAAATTAAATATAACTGAAACAACATAACCAAAATGGCAAATTAGTTTTTGTTTTTGTTTTTTTTTTTAAATGCTGGCAAATTAGTTTATTTACACTCATGAATATCAAAATCAATTAGTTGTGAATTGAAATAAAACATCCATAAATAGAAAAAAAAAACAACACAATAACTGCTTCTTGAATTCAATATGGCATGAACACACATAGAGATAGCTCCTCTTGTTATAGCACCTCTCATGAGAGTGTTCATAAAATAACCAAATTGTGGTTAATCGTTTAAAAAATTATAACCACATTTTGGCTAACTAATTTAATAAAATAATTTTAAAAATCATATTCATATTATTAAAAAGTGGTTAAGAAAAACTAAATTTTAAAAATCAACTTTTAACCAGTTAACCAAAACTAAAACTAAATTTTATGCAATTCTTGTAGATGGTTTATTGGTGCACGAAATTGTGATCATCAACAATGGCTCCAATGACTTGGTAGCTCTCACACGTGAATTACACTTAGTCACAACTCCGCACAACTAACCAGCAAGTGCACTGGGTCGTCCAAGTAATACCTTACGTGAGTAAGGGTCGATTCCACGGAGATTGTTGGTATGAAGCAATCTATGATCATCTTGTAGATCTCAGTCAGGCTGATTCAAATGTGATTGGATTAGATAATTAAAAGATAAATAAAATAGGATAGAAATACTTATGTAAATTAATGGTGGGAATTTCAGATAAGCGTATGGAGATGCTTGTCCCTGTTGAATCTCTGTTTTCCTACTTCTTTCATCCAACCCTTCTTACTCCTTTCCATGGCAAGCTGTATGTAGGGTATCACCGTTGTCAATGGCTACATCCCATCCTCTCAGTGAAAATGGTCCAAATGCTCTGTCACAGCACGGCTAATCATCTGTCGGTTCTCAATCAGGTTGGAATAGAATCCCGTGATTCTTTTGCGTCTGTCACTAACGCCCAGCCTTCAAGAGTTTGAAGCTCATCACAGTCATTCAATCCCGGAATCCTACTCGGAATACCACAAACAAGGTTAGACTTTCCGGATTCCCATGAATGCCGCCATCAATTCTAGCTTATACCACGAAGATTCTGATTAAGGAATCCAAGAGATATGCGCCCGGTCTAAGGTAGAACGGAAGGGGTTGTCAATCACGCGCGTTCATAGGTAAGAATGATGATGAGTGTCACGGATCATCACATTCATCAAGTTGAAGTGCAACGAATATCTTAGAACAGGAATAAATCGAATTGAATAGAAAATAGTAGTAATTGCATTGAAACTTGAGGTACAGCAAAGCTCCACACCCTTAATCTATGGTGTGTAGAAACTCCACCGTTGAAAATACATAAGTGATAGAGGTCCAGGCATGGCCGAATGGCCAGCCCCCAAAACGTGATCAATAGCTTCCTAAGATGAAGAATAAAATAAAACTGAGACCAAAGATGTCTAATACACCAGTAAAAAGTTCTATTTATACTAAACTAGCTACTAGGGTTTACAGAAGTAAGTAATTGATGCATAAATCCACTTCCGGGGCCCACTTGGTGTGTGCTTGGGCTGAGCTTGATCTATCCATGAGCTGAGGCTTCTCTTGGAGTTGAACGCCAAGTTGTAATGTGTTTCTGGCGTTTGACTCCAGAATGCAGCATGGAACTGGCGTTGAGCGCCAGTTTACGTCGTCTAATCACGAATAAAGTATGGACTATTATATATTGCTGGAAAGCGCTGGATGTCTACTTTCCAACTCCGTTGAGAACGCACCATTTGGAGTTCTATAGCTCCAGAAAATCCATTTCGAGTGCAGGGAGGTCAGATTCCAATAGCATCAGCAGTCCTTTGTCAGCCTCCTATCAGAGTTTTAATCAAGTCCCTTAATTTCAGCCAGAAAATACCTGAAATCACAGAAAAACACACAAACTCATAGTAAAGTCTAGAAATGTGAATTTAGCATATAAACTAATGAAAACATCCCTAAAAGTAACTAGATCATACTAAAAACTACGTAAAAACAATGCCAAAAAGCGTATAAATTATCCGCTCATCACAACACCAAACTTAAATTGTTGCTTGTCCCCAAGCAACCAAAAATCAATTAGGATAAAAAGAAGAGAATATACTATAAATTCCAAAATATCAATGAATATTAATTCTAATTAGATGAGCGGGACTTGTAGCTTTTTGCTTCTGAACAGTTTTGGCATCTCACTTTCTCCCTTGAAGTTTAAAATGATTGGCATCTATAGGAACTTAGATTTTCAGATAGTGTTATTGATTCTCCTAGTTAAGTTTGTTGATTTCTTGAACACAGCTACTATTATGAGTCTTGGCCGTGGCCTTAAGCATTTTGTTTTCCAGTATTACCACCGGATACATAAATGCCACAGACACATGACTGGGTGAACCTTTTCAGATTGTGACTCAGCTTTGCTAGAGTCCCCAGTTAGAGGTGTCCAGAGCTCTTAAGCACTCTCTTTTTGCTTTGGATCACGACTTTAACCACTCAGTCTCAAGCTTTTCACTTGGACCTGCATGCCACAAGCACATGGTTAGGGACAGCTTGATTTAGCCGCTTAGGCCTGGATTTTATTTCCTTGGGCCCTCCTATCCATTGATGCTCAAAGCCTTGGATCCTTTTTTTACCCTTGCCTTTTGGTTTTAAGGGCTATTGGCTTTTTCTGCTTGCTTTTTCTCTTTCTTTCTGATTTTTTTTTCGCAAGCTTTTGCTTTTTCACTGCTTTTTCTTGCTTCAAGAATCAATTTCATGATTTTTCATATTATCAATAACATTATCTTTGTTCATCATTCTTTCAAGAGCTAACAATTTTAACATTCATAAACAACAAGATCAAAATTATGCACTGTTCAAGCATTCATTCAGAAAACAAAAAGTATTGTCACCACATCAATATAATTAAACTAAATTCAAGGATAATTTCGAAATTCATGTACTTCTTGTTCTTTTGAATTAGAAACATTTTTTATTTAAGAGATGTGAAGGATTCATGGAATTATTTATAGCCTTAAGACATAGTTACTAAATACTAATGATCATGTAATAAAGACACAAAACATAGATAAACATGAAGCATAAAAATCAAAAAATAGAGAATTAAGAACAAGGAAGTTAAGGAATGAGTCCACCCTAGTGAGGGTGGCACCTTCTTGAAGAACCAATGGTGCTTTAAGCTCCTCTATGTCTCTTCCTTGCCTTTGTTGCATGATCCCTAATGATTTTGGTGCTCTTATCCTTAGTTGCTCCCAATAATTGTGTGGAGGAAAATGTATTCCCTGAGGTATCTCAGGGATCTCTTGATGAGGGAATTCCTCATGCTCTCTTGATGTGCAGTCAAATGCTTCTTCTACTGAGCTATGGACCCTTGAGATGAATCTCTCCATCTCCCATGACTCGGAGGTGGAAGCTTTTTGTCTTCCCTTTTCTCTTCTTCTTTTTTTTTTTGAGGTTTCTCTGGACTTAGGTGCCATCAATGGTTATGGAAAAACAAAAAGCTTATGCTTTTACCACACCAAACTTAAAATATTGCTCGCCCTCGAGCAAGAGAAGAAAGAAGAGAAGAGGAAGAAGAAGAAACTATGGAGGAGAGGGGGAGAAGTGTATTCGGCCATGTAGGGTGGGTTTGGGTGGGAAAGAGATTTTGAATTTTGAAGGTAGGTGGGGTGTATGGGGAAGAGTGGATGGATGTGAGTGGTGAATGAAAAACAGAAGCGATGACCGTGAATGGAGAGAGAGAGGGTGAGATAGGTGGGGATCCTGTGAGGTCCACAGATCCTGAGATGATCCTGTGGGGTCCACAGATCCTGAGGTGTTCCTGTGGGGTCCACAGATCCTGAGGTGTCAAGGATTTACATCCCTGCACCAATTAGGCATGTAGAATGCCTTTGCATACATTTGTGGCATTTAAATGCCAAAGTCATGCTCATTCTGGGTGTTCAACCCCCATGTGCAGCATGTTTCTGGCGTTGAACGCCAGGTCCATGCTTGTTTCTGGCGTTCAGCGCCAGCTCTCCTCAGAGTGTATTCCTGGCGTTTGAACACCGGGATGTTGCTTCTTTCTGGCGTTCAACGCCAGATCCATGCTCTATTCTGGCGTTGAACGCCAGCTAGATGCTCCTTACTGGCGTTTAAACGCCAGTAAGTCTTTCCTCCAGGGTGTGATTTTTCTTCTGCTGTTTTTTATTCTATTTTTAATTTTTGTATTTTTTTTCGTGACTCCACATGATCATGAACCTAATAAAACACAAAATAACAATAAAATAAAAATAAAATTAGATAAATAAAAATTGGGTTGCCTCCTAATAAGCACTTCTTTAATGTCAATAGCTTGACAGTGAGCTCTCATGGAGGTTCACAGATGTTCAGAGCATTGTTGGGACCTCCCAACACCAAACTTAGAGTTTGAATGTGGGGGTTCAACACCAAACTTAGAGTTTGGTTGTGGCCTTCCAACACCAAACTTAGAGTTTGACTATGGGGGCTCTGTTTGACTCTGCATTGAGAGAAGCTGTTCATGGTTCCTCTCATTACCAAATAACTTGGCATTTAGCTTCATGATGGCTCCTAAATATTGAGCAACTTGCTCTCCAGTCACATCTTCATCCTCTTCAGAGGAAGAATAGTCTTTAGAGCTCATGAATGGCAGAAAGAGATTTAATGGAATCTTTATGGTCTCTATATGAGCCTCAGATTCCTTTAGGTCCTTAATAGGGAACTCCTTCTTACTTGAGAGACGTCCCATGAGGTCTTCTTCATTGGGATTCACGTCCTCACCCTCCTCCTTGCATTCGGCCATATTGACTATGTCAATGGCCTTGCACTCTCTCTTAGGATTCTCTTTAGTATTGCTTGGGAGAGTACTGGGAGGAGTTTCAGTAACCTTGTTGCTCAGCTGGCCTACTTGTGCCTCCAAATTTCTAATGGAGGATCTTATCTCACTCATGAAACTTAAAGTGGTCTTTGACAGATCAGAGACTAAGTTTGCTAAATTAGAGCGGCTTTGCTCAGAATTCTCTGTCTGTTGCTGAGAAGATGATGGAAAAGGCTTGTTATTGCTGAGCCTGTTTCTTCCACCATTATTAAAGCCTTGTTGAGGCTTTTGTTGATCCTTCCATGAGAAATTTGGATGATTTCTCCATGATGAATTATAGGTGTTTCCATAAGGTTCACCCATGTAATTAACCTCTGCCATTACAGGGTTCTCAAGATCATAAGCTTCTTCAGAGGCTGCCTCTTTAGTACTGTTGGATGCATTTTGCCATCCATTCAGACTTTGAAAAATCATGTTGACTTGCTAAGTCAACACTTTGTTCTGAGCCAATATGGCATTCAGAGCATTAATTTCAAGAACTCCCTTCCTTTGAGGCGTCCCACTATTCACGAAATTCCTCTCAAAAGTGTACATGAATTGGTTATTTGTAACCATGTCAATAAGTTCTTGAGCTTCTGCAGGCGTTTTCTTTAGGTGAATGGATCCACCTGCAGAATGGTCCAATGACATTTTGGAAACCTCAGATAGACCATAATAGAATATATCTAATATGGTCCATTCTGAAAACATGTCAGAAGGACACTTTTTGGTCATCTGCTTGTATCTTTCCCAAGCTTCATAGAGGGATTCACCATCTTTTTGCTTGAAGGTTTAAACATCTACTCTAAGCTTGCTCAACTTTTGAGGAGGAAAGAATTTATCCAAGAAGGCCGTGACCAGCTTATCCCAAGAGTTTAGGCTACCTTTAGGTTGTGAGTCCAACCATGTTCTAGCTTTGTCTCTTACAGCAAAAGGAAAAAGCATGAGCCTGTAGACTTCAGGATCTACTCCATTTGTCTTTACAGTCTCACAAATCTGTAAGAACTCAGTTCAAAATTGGTAAGGATCTTCAGATGGAAGTTCATGAAACTTGCAGTTCTGTTGCATTAGAGCAACTAATTGAGGTTTCAGCTCAAAATTGTTTGCTCCAATGGCCGGAATGGAGATGCTTCTTCCATCAAATTTGGACGTTGGTTTAGTGAAATCACCTAGCATTCTCCTTGCATTATTGTTGTTGGGTTCGGCTGCCATCTCTTTCTCTTGTTCGAAAATTTCAGAAAGGTTGTCTCTGGAATGTTGTAATCTAGCTTTTCTTAGTTTCCTTTTCAGAGTCCTTTCAGGTTCAGAATCAGCTTCAACAAGAGTGTCTTTTTCCTTGTTCCTTCTCATATGAAAGAGAAGAGAAAAAGAAAAGGAAGAAGAATCCTCTATATCTAGACAAAGAGGATCCTTATTATAAGTAGAAGAAGAAAGGAATAAAAGTGGAGAGTCCAATCACAAGGGTGAGGATAGATGCAGTGATTGGAGATGAAGAGAGGTGAAAAGAAGTGTTAGTAAATAAATAAATAAATAGAAGAAGAGGAGAGATAGAGAATTTCGAAAATAATTTTGAAAAAGTAGTTAGTGATTTTCAAAAATTAAAGGTAAGATATAATTAAAATTAAAATTTAAAACAATCAATTAATTTTAAAAAGAATTTTGAAAAAGGGATGAGATATTTTCGAAAATTAAAGAGGGAAAAGTAGTTAGGTGGTTTTGAAAAAGATAAGAAACAAACAAAAAGTCAAATAGTTAGTTGAAAAAGATATTAAAGTCAAATTTGAAAAGATAAGAAGATAAGGAGTTAGATAAGATATTTTGAAATTAAATTTTTGAAAAAAGATAAAATTTTGAAAAAGATATGATAACAAGATAAGATAAGAAGATATGATAAAAAGATAGGATTGAAAAAGATTTAATTTTTAAAATTAAATTAATTACTTAACTAACAAGAAACTAAAAGATATGATTCTAGAATTTAAAGATTGAACCTTTCTTAACAAGAAAGTAACAAACTTCAAATTTTTGAATCAATCACATTAATTATTAGTGTAATCTCGAAATTTTGAAATAAAATTAAGAAAAAGATTTTTGAAAAAAATATTTTGAAATTTTCGAAATTAATAAGATAAAAATGAAAAAGATTTGATTTTTGAAAAGGTTTTGAAAAGATAGAATTTTTAATATTGAAAATTTGACTTGACTTGTAAGAAACAACTAATTTTAAAAATTTTTGACCAAGTCAACTCAAATTTTTGAAAATTTAGAGAGAAATAAGGAAAAGATATTTTTTATTTTTAAATTTTTAATGATGAGAGAGAAAAACACAATTATGACCCAAAACATGAAAATTTTGGATCAAAACCAATTATGCATGCAAGAACACTATGAATGTTAAGATGAACACCAAGAACACTTTGAAGATCATGATGAACATCAAGAACATATTTTTGAAAAAAAATTTTATGCAAAGAAAACATGCAAGACACCAAACTTAGAAATCTTTAATGCATGGATACTAACAAACGAAAAATGCATGTGATAAACAACAAAAAATACAAAACAAGAAAACATCAAGATCAAACAAGAAGGCTTACCAAGAACAACTTGAAGATCATGAAGAACACCATAAATGCATGAATTTTTCAAAAAAATGCAAGAACAATATGAATATGCAATTGACACCAAACTTAAAAATTGACTTAAGACTCAAACAGGAAACACAAAATATTTTTTATTTTTATGATTTTCTAATTTTTTTTATTTTCTTTTATTTTTTTCGAAAAACATATGGAAAAAGAAAATAAGAAATTCAAAATCTTTAAGAAGAATTCCAGGAATCTTTCAATGTTAGCCCAAATCTCCAATCAAAAGGTTTGACATGGCTTAATAGCCAGTCAGCTTTAGGATGAAATTACATGCATTGTAGTGATTAGTTGAAGACCAATTCCAAAGGAGTTTGAATATGGCTTTGTAGCCAGCTAGGATTCAACATGTTACCATGAAACTCTAGAATTCACTCTTGAAAGTTTTGAAGCCATAGAATAATTTAAAAAAAAAATTTCAAAAATAATAATAATTTTTTTGGAAAAACGAAAACAAAGAAAAATTTTGAAAAATTTTTAAACACTTTTTGAAAAGAAAATTACCTAATCTGAGCAACAAGATGAACCGTCAGTTGTCCATACTCGAACAATCCCCGGCAACGGCGCCAAAAACTTAGTGCACGAAATTGTGATCATCAACAATGGCTCCAATGACTTGGTAGCTCTCACACGTGAATTACACTTAGTCATAACTCCGCACAACTAACCAGCAAGTGCACTGGGTCGTCCAAGTAATACCTTACGTGAGTAAGGGTCGATTCCACGGAGATTGTTGGTATGAAGTAATCTATGGTCATCTTGTAGATCTCAGTCAGGCTGATTCAAATGTGATTGGATTAGATAATTAAAAGATAAATAAAATAGGATAGAAATACTTATGTAAATTAATGGTGGGAATTTCAGATAAGCGTATGGAGATGCTTGTCCCTGTTGAATCTCTGTTTTCCTACTGCTTTCATCCAACCCTTCTTACTCCTTTCCATGGCAAGCTGTATGTAGGGCATCATCGTTGTCAATGGCTACATCCCATCCTCTCAGTAAAAATGGTCCAAATGCTCTGTCACAGTACGGCTAATCATCTGTCGGTTCTCAATCAGGTTGGAATAGAATCCCGTGATTCTTTTGCGTCTGTCACTAACGCCCAGCCTTCAGGAGTTTGAAGCTCGTCACAGTCATTCAATCCCGGAATCCTACTCGGAATACCACAGACAAGGTTAGACTTTCTGGATTCCCATGAATGCCGCCATCAATTCTAGCTTATACCACGAAGATTCTGATTAAGGAATCCAAGAGATATGCGCCCGGTCTAAGGTAGAACGGAAGTGGTTGTCAATCACGCGCGTTCATAGGTGAGAATAATAATGAGTGTCACGGATCATCACATTCATCAAGTTGAAGTGCAACGAATATCTTAGAACAGGAATAAATCGAATTGAATAGAAAATAGTAGTAATTGCATTGAAACTTGAAGTACAGCAAAGCTCCACACCCTTAATCTATGGTGTGTAGAAACTCCACCGTTGAAAATACATAATTGATAGAGGTCCAGGCATGGCCGAATGGCCAGCCCCCAAAACGTGATCAATAGCCTCCTAAGATGAAGAATAAAATAAAACTGAGACCAAAGATGTCTAATACACCAGTAAAAAGTTCTATTTATACTAAACTATCTACTAGGATTTACAGAAGTAAGTAATTGATGCATAAATCCACTTCCGGGGCCCACTTGGTGTGTGCTTGGGCTGAGCTTGATCTATCCACAAGATGAGGCTTCTCTTGGAGTTGAACGCCAAGTTGTAACGTGTTTTGGGCATTCAACTCTGGTTCGTGACGTGTTTCTGGCGTTTGACTCCAGAATGCAGCGTGGAACCGGCATTGAGCGCCAATTTACGTCGTCTAATCACGAATAAAGTATAGACTATTATATATTGCTGGAAAGCTCTGGATGTCTACTTTCCAACACTGTTAAGAGCGTGCCATTGGGAGTTCTGTAGCTCCAGAAAATCCATTTCGTGTGCAGGGAGGTCAGATTCCAACAACATCAGCAGTCCTTTGTCAGCCTCCTATCAGAGTTTTGCTCAAGTCCCTTAATTTCAGCCAGAAAATACCTGAAATCACAGAAAAACACACAAACTCATAGTAAAGTCCAGAAATGTGAATTTAGCATAAAAACTAATGAAAACATCCCTAAAAGTAACTAGATCATACTAAAAACTACGTAAAAACAATGCCAAAAAGCGTATAAATTATCCGCTCATCATTTACCAGTGGCTAAGAGAAGGGGGGTTGAATCTTAGCCCCTTTTTTGTTTATTAGCACTTACTGTCTTTTAGAACACTTGAGGAGATATTTTTATTTTTGTCTCGTGCCTAGTCAATAGACTTTTTCTTTTTGACTCGTAACCAGTCAGGAGATATTTTTCAGTTTTGTCTCCTATATAACAGAATCAGAAATGGAGTAGAAGAGAGAGAAAATCACACCAAGATGTATCCTGGTTCAGCTGCTAAGTGCAATGCAGCCTACATCCAGTCTCCATCACAACAATGATGGAATTTCACTATAATCATGATTACATACACCAATTCTCCCTATAAACTACCATTCCTATCCGGGACAAGTCCAGAATCTATCCCCAATCCTGAACTTGACTTGGTAACCCACCAAGCTTTCAACTGCTAAATGCTAACCCAACTTACAAGAGGATTCCCACAGAATCATGAAACACAACACAGATGTACAAAGGACCTCTAAGGACATCTATGGCTTTTTCTTTTAATTTTGTGCACTCTGTCTTTTTTCGCTCTCTGGCTTTTTCTTACAAACCTCATTGTTTGCCTTTTTCCATGAGATTCAAGACAGACAAAATTAAACAGAAAAATACAAAATAGAAAACATTGAAGGAGAAGAACTTATGTTAGCTGGGGTAGCTATAGGAACACTGTGCTTTCACTCTTTTTCTTGTTTCAAGCCCTGGCTGTTGTCCTTTATTTATAGAAGGGGAAGCCTCCATGGTTGAAACTGTTGAACCAAGCTAAACTTCTTCTTCTTCATGCAAAAACCGGTTCGGCCAAAGAAAGAGGAGAAATAACCAAATGTAAAAACCAACATGCAATTACCTCTGTGTCTTTCCTTCACACCAAGCTTCACCAATCTGAGCCATCCATCTTGACTTACACTCCAAGAAGGATTCCTAGCCCTTGATGAGTTCTTGACGATGACAGCTCCATCTGCTCTAACTTCTGCCTCTTCCATCATGTAGCTACTGTAACTACCTCCTGTGGCGGTTGATCAAAAGCAGAGATGAGCCATGCCTCTGAGGATCTTCTTCCTCTGACCGAATGGATCTTCTTCTATTTTAGGGTATGCAGATTTTAAGATTACTTCACCACATCTTACCTTTTGTGGTAAAAATCTTAGCCACAACATACTTTAGATTTTCTTTTTCTTGATGTTATCATCACAATGGCTTCTAGCTTCTTCTTCTTCACTATGGTATCTTGCAAATGCTTCCATGTTTTTCTGATGGAAGTGACCGAGTCTGATGAGAGAGAAGAGAGTAAAAAAGAAAAGCAAAGCTAAGAGAGTAATGAGTGTTATAAAAAGAAATCAATTAAGATCAACTCCCGATACTTCTTGTGCAGTAGTGTGTAAGCTACACTTAATGCCATCAAATCACTTTGACATTTTTCTCTTTCATGTTCTCAAGGCAATTAAAGCTAACTCATAAAAATTTGAATTCTAACTAAAAGAGAAAGAGTGAGGTAACCGAAACAAGCATGCAAAGCTTTTTTCCATCTCTCATTTTAGTTTGAGACCAAGCTAGTTGGTTTCAAACCAAAATTGATTTGGGTTAAAGATAATAATTACAATTTGGCCCATCATTGCAATAATTTCAGCCACTTATCATATATAAATTTCATTAAGGCTGATTATTATTACATTGGACTTATATAAAAAATACTTACCCAACCAACACAACAATACTTCAGCCACTTAATATAATAATTTTACTCAAGGCTGATTGCATTTTCTTAGCACAATTGGCATATACATAACCTGCAAAACAACAAAATTATTAATTAACGAACATACCTTGAAGATTAAATTAATAATTTTATAATTAATTATTTTAATAATATTTGATCATCATCAAATTAATTTAGAATTTTTCAAACTCATCACTTGTGTTCAAATTGGTTAATTAAACCAATTTTTTGTAAAAACCAATTTTTTTAAAAAAAATCTAATTTTTTTATAAAAAATCAATTTTTTAGAAATCGATTATTTTTTAAAATTAATTTTTATTTTTATAATTTGTTAAAAACCGAAATTTAAATTTTGTAACGGATTAATAACCAATTTTATTACATAAAACTAATTTAATTAATTAACCAAATTATATTTTTGATTAATCCAAAAACATATTTAATTTTTAAATTAATCAAACCATAAAAACCCTACATGAGAGTTAACTCTCTAAAATTAATTTTCATGGGTAAACGTATAGTGTAGAATAATTTGTTTTCTGCATCGAACTGAATGTGATAAATAACTTGAAGGACATTCAGAACAATTTGGTAGATTTTTTAAATACGCATCTATCGTCGTCAGGACCTCCAGTGTCTTCATAGGACATAGAATAGGAGAAGGTTGAAGGCAATGCGACAGAAAGAGAAAAATTAATAAAATTAAGGATATAATATCTATATATAAAAAATATTTGGTCCCCCTAAATTATTTATCAATTTGGTCCTTTCTAATCATTTAAAAAATACTAGGTCCTTTTGCTTAATTTGTAGTTCTTAATGGTCCCTTTCCAAATCCTATTCACCAGTTAAACATTCTACTACAAATTATATATAACTTTTAATCGTAATAAAATAAATTTATTTATTTTTTTCTGTTGAATTTTTTATTATTAATTATTTTAATATTGTAACATAAAAAAATGGATTAATAAACTCGATGACTATTAATCCACTAGTTTAAGCATAATCATAATTCCATGATATTTTTTGTAAAACAACACTAGAGTGATAGATATGTGAAATGAAAAAAGTTCAAGTGATTAAAAAGGGTAGAGGGAGTATTAAATTTGAGAAAAGGATATATAGATCTTTGATTTTTTGATCTGTACATTTAAGTCTTTGAGATTTGAAAATATATTTAAGTCTTTGACCTTTTTAAAATTTGGATATATCAATCCCTCATGTTCATTTGGATCTGTCAAATTCAACAGAAAAATCAAACGTAACTCCTGTTGTACTGACTTGGTTGATACGGATGCACACGTGATAGAGTTTTTAAAATTTGATAAATTAGACTTAGAAATCAATATGTCCAAATTTTGAAAAGGTAATAAATTTAAATGTATTTTTAAATCTTTAGAGACTTAAATATATTTTTAAATCCTCAAAAACTTAAATTTTCACTGACCAAAAAGTCAAAAATTAATTTATCCTTTTCTCATTAAATTTTGATTTCTAACATAGCAAATAATATATTTATTCTTTTATTTTTAGTGCAATAACTACTAGAAATGATTTGTTGTACAATTTATTTTTTCTTTTCAAATCATGAGGGGCCTTAAGGCCCGTTCGTGAAAATTAAAGAGACAATTATTTTTTTATGGGGTTTTTTTAGCATATCATTTTTTTGTTGGTCGGAGTGAGAGATTAGAGATTTTGAGCTTAGTGTTCATGTAACAAATGGTAGCGGAGGGTCATTTTACAGGTTGACCCTCATGAAGAAAAGTGTTAATTAAGACTGAACTCTGTGAACAAAAAACAATGACTGAATTTGACAAAAACATCAAAAGAAAACCTTTACTTTTCACGCAGCTTAGGCCTGGATCAGCTGGCAGACTGGGCTGTCACTCAAAAAGCTTCACCAGGATTCAATTCTCCTCTAAGACAGGGATGTAATTTACGAACCTTTTAATGGCAAAAAATAAAAGAAGCCCATAGTATTGATTTATGACAAAAAAATGTGAACTCCACCCAAAATCTATAGCTTGTGTTTGGTATTGGACCCAACAACAGAAACAATAATAATACATCTTCTAGCGTGATATATATGCATGCTAAGTTTGAATTTCAATGTATGTCAAAAAAAAAAAAGTTTGAATTTCAATTAAATAACTTTTTAAAAGAAAAAATAACAACCACTGTCAACCAGTAATATATTGATAAAGTGAAATAAGTCTACCCTACTTTTTTAGTAATCTCGAATTCGAGCCTTCTCAATTGAAAAGACTAGTATTCATATAAATAGTTCACAAATAAAAATAGTTAGATCATCTCTATTATTTACGATAATTTTTATAAAATATTTTTTTATGATATACTTAATCTACGTTCTTAAGACAAAAGTTAACAAAATTAAAAAAAAAAACACAAAAAAATGAAAACAAAAAATCTGCATAACTAAACTCACACGAGATAGGGATGACACATATCCATGATCATCCACTCTCTTGAAGCAAGTGACTAACGTACTAATCAATCAGCACAATGGACAAAAATCAGTGTCACTAGCACGCTGTTCATTCCCATGCATATCCAAGAGAAACTATCGTCTAATTTCATCTGCCTCCAAATTTCAACTTTCCTCGGGTCAAGGCCAATTCAAGCACTATACACTAGGTCTCAAAATAAATAATATTCCTTAGCTCTGTTATTATTATATATAACGTGTCATATTTTTCTACCACACAACACCCACCTCCAAAATCCACGCGTCCCTCTATGAATGGTTCAACAAGTTTGAAAGCTAGCGCCAACATCACGTATCTGTCCTCGTTGATACGAAATTTTGCTACATTTTACATGATCTATATTCTATACTAATATCTTTATATGAATTCGGTATTTGAGGATACAATTTTTTTTTTAATTTTATCTCCTCAAAAGTAGACATCTGATGAATTTTTAAGTTGTCCAAAAAATTAGATGAAAATGTGAATTTATTATTATAATATTCAAAGGTGTGGAATTAGAAATTGCCAAACACAAACAAAATATTTTCTGTAATAATTATACTTTTAAGTCATTATTATATTTATGTTATTAATAAAAATTTAAGTCTCAAAAATATATCTTAAAGATTTTGATATTTTAATATTTGTTTGATGATAATATTTTATGAAACTAAAACCATCAATAATTATATTTGAAGTGGGTCTTAAAATAATTTAATTTTTATATAATATTATGAGTAATTTATGCTAACAAAATGAATAAAGTTTAAAATTATACACATATCTTAAATCAGAATTAATTACATATCCTGAACATTTTTATATTACGTTGTTTATATATAAATCGAATCAAATTGATTTGATTTACTATTTGTATAAAATATATATAATATGATTTAATTTATCATGTATATATGGTACCAATAGTAAATAGAATCAAGTAGTAGTAGTAAATCGAATAAGACTGATTCAATTTACTACTAATACAAATTATTTATTATTCATTAACTTTAAAACATAAATGTCAATGAAAAAAAAATATCATTTAGATTCAAATAAAATATAAAAAAAAATTAAAATGAATAAGAATAGAAATATAATTTTTGTATTTTAATTCAAATTCTAAAAAATCTACATTTTTACAACCTTATGAATTTAAAACAGAATAATAAGCAATTTCTAAAAATCCATTAAAAATTATCCTTTGTCTCATTAGCATCTAAAGAATTATTTATCGAAAATTTTGATGTTGAAAAAGTTATTATAAAGTATATCCCTCTAAGGTAGCATAGGATAGTTTAAACATAAATTTTTTCAGAATCAAAAGTAATAAAGAGTTATACAATATTAAAAGACCAATTATATTTTATAAAATATGTAACTAATTGAAATGATTAAAATATATCAATTAAATTATCATTTAATTTGTGAAACTAAGTGTAGTCCAAATGCTTTAATGACGTTGCTTCTAACGCAAACTTGGATCTTTCAAAGCATAATAACATCAAAACATAAATTCTACACTTAATAGTAAATCGAATAAGGCTGATTCGATTTTCTATGTATATGTTGTATTAGTAGTAAATCGAATCAAGTTGATTCGATTTACTACTTGTATATTATACACATGATTCAATTTACTACAGGTATAATATATACATAGTAAATCGAATCGAATTGATTCAATTTATATATAAATAAATTTTATTTGAGTTACATAAAAATATTTAGAACATGGTGTATAACTAATTCTAGTTTAGATTATTTACATAATTTTAAACTTCATTCATTTTATTAACATAAATATTATTCAAAAAATTATTTAATTAATATGTTATTCAATAAAATTTTGAATATAACTCATGAAAATTTAAATAAAAGAATTAGGGTTGGATTATCATATATTCTCTTTTTTCTCTTGATAAATATGTTAATTATTTTTAGCTTTGAAGTTTTCTTAATTCTAGGCGCATATATATTAACTTCTAAAAAACAATTATAGAAACATTTAAATGCAAAAGGTGGTAGAATAATTGTACAAAGAACAATAAATACAAGTACATATATAAATAAATAGTTCATTTTAGGTCTCACATATATAAATAAATAGTTAATTTTAGGTCTCAGATAAAATATTTTTGTTACTCAAAAAATATAATTTTAAAGACATTGAGGTTGAAGTTCGATAAATATTCTTTTGAAAAAAATAATTCTTATAGAAAAGAATTCATCAAGAAAAAGTAGAATTTAATCGGCAAGTCTAATCGAACAAGGAAAATAAACATGTGAAGTCGATTATTAATGGTAGTTATCTACGTTGTGCAATGGAGCGACAATAGTTATTTAAAGATTAACACACGTAGAAGTTATATTTAAATTTGATTGGTTGTAGATTCTTATAAACAGGTGAAAGATTGAAGAAACAAGAGTTAAAATCTCTTATAAAAAAATACTCCCACACACTTATATTTTCAGCGAAATTTTGAGTCTGCTTAAAGCTTTTCTATTTTCTTTTATTAAGTTAATCAATTGAAAAAACTTTGATGTACTTTTGAAAATTGGTACTCATAGAAGAAATAGGTTTTACTCCCATATCACTAGATATCGAACCATTTAGATTTGTTAAAAATTTGTGATTTGTTTTACAGATTTTTAATAAAATTTGGGTCTGATTCAATATCTATTATCTAAAAGTAAAACCTATTTTTCTTTTGTGAGTTTTCAAGACAAAGATAATATCAATAAAAAATTTAAAATAAAAAAAAAGAAAAAATATAAAAAAACTAAATAACATGAAAGAAAAAAAGTATAAACAAAAATGAAAATAAATAAGATAAAGGTAAAAGAAACGGAAAGTAAAAGTTAAATGTATAAATAAAAACTGAAAAAAAAATAAAAAATAAAGAGAATATATTTTTACTTAGTAACTAAATGTCTAAATCATCAAATAAATAGGTCACACAACTTTATATATTATTATTATCTTATTTTATCATGCATATGAAATTGTTAGCCTTCAAGACCTAAAGTCTATAAAAAAAAATTCTAACAATATTTGTATACTTTAAGATGGAATACAGTCATAAATTATGTATACCAAATATTAAATACAATGTTACATTTTTATTTATTAGAATACAGTTTTATTTCTAAATCAATTTTTTTAACTAATAGTCAGGCAATAGAATAACATTGAATAAAGATAAATAAAAAACATTAAAAAAGAAAGATATTCCTGATTGTAGAATAAAAATAATTGATTCTATAATATTATGTATGTGGTGGTGGTGGCCACCGCCCAATGGCAGTTTCAACGGCTGAGCTATCCGTACATCATCAAAGGTTCCAATGATGTCACGTGATCACGCACGTGGAGGTCATAGATGCCTTGGTCGGTGATTGCTTCACTATTGGTCGGTGGCCAAGCAACAACACAACAATCTTGGCATGCGTATTTAAATATATTAATTATTTTTACTACATAGTGTTGCTTAACTATATACAAAGATATCAACTTCAATCACTTTTGTGACACTTCAAATGAAAACAACTTGTCTCACTAGCAGACATGAAATTTATTTAATGCGTTGGGTTGGATTAATTAAGCGATTATTACTACACTGTTAAAAATTATAACAGTTACAAGAATAACTTCAATTTTATATCGTCTATAAACTTTTTTAAATCACATTTATTTGCGTGTATTGTCATAGATCGATAAGTTTGAGTCCACTGATTTTTGGAGTAACACGAACTAATGTAAAACCAACAGATATATAAATTATATTTCAAAAACAAATATTTGGCATGTATTCCATGGATTCTTCTTATTTCAAACATGTTGGCCACAACAAAATGTTATGTTATGGGAATATACTGATTTAAAAAATTAAATTAGATTTTAATATGACTATGTTATGATAGTTATCGTGATTATGTGATGCTGGATTTTCAATACCCACAAATTAATTGATAAATGTATTGGATTGTACCAAGTAATACCTTAGGTGAGTAAGTGTCGATCCCACGAAAATTGATGGATTGAACAATAATGGTAGAATGATTCACTTAGTCAGACAAGCAGAAAGTTGTGAGAGTTGTAAAACGCATTAAATAGTACACTCAAAGAATTGGAAAGCAAATAATAAAAGTGGTGTGAAATATATGAGAGAAAGGTGTTAAGGTTTCAGAATTGTTTATTCATCCGAATTAAGTTTTCTTACTAACTATTTTAATCATACAAGATTCATTTCATAGCAAACTCTAAGTGACAAACCCTAATGTCTTAGTGATTGAGTTTCCTTCTAACCCAATCAACCGCCAATGTCTTGGTCACTTAATATATGTTAGAGGGTAAAGAGCAATTCTAGTTTATGGCTACAGAAATCCTACTTACCCAAAACTAAGAGGATTATATGTCACGTATCCCGATTAGTTCAAGTAATTAGCAATTTAGGAGGAATTTACTTTCAAGGTGTTGTACAAGCGAGATAATTCTGTTAAGAATCACAAGAACACATGTAGAATAAGGGTTATATTGTCGTTCTACCCAGATTCATAAGATGAAGAACGAAAGCAATCCTTGAAACTGGATCAACACATTAATTAAAATAGAAAAGTAATAGTCTTAATCCATATAAATAAACAGAGCTCTTAACCTTAACCGAGGAGGTTTAGTGGCTCATAACTCAGAGAGAAAACTATGGTTCCGAAAAGTATGAAAGTGCGGAAGTGAGAAGAACTCTCTCTAAAGGGTGTATCTTTTCCCTTTTATATCTAACCTAATTTGATTTGAAACAAAAATAAAATAATAAATTCTAAATCCAAACAATTTTGTTTGTAAATAAAAATTACAAAAATAAAAGATAAGATAATAATTAAAATGCTAAATCTAGTAAAGATGCTCTTTTGAAGAGGTTGGATCCAGACCTGGCGTTTAGCGCCCCCATAGGCAGAATGCCCTCCATAGTTCGTTGGTTGCTTGGTGCTTAGCGCCCAAAAGGGCAGCTTCAAAACTTCTCCTTTTTGCTCAAAACTCTGCCAATTTGATCCGAATTTCACCTGAAATAATAAAAACACCAAAAAACTCAAAGTAGCATTCAAAGAGGATTTTAACACTAAAATATAACTAAACTCACTCAATTCTAACTATATTTAACTAGAAAATAAGTAGAAAATGAGTATAAGATGCTCACGCATCACAACACCAAACTTGAACTGTTGCTTGTCCTCAAGCAATTAAAACAATATAGGATAGAGAAGAGAAAATGCCTAAGACTTGAGTGTTCAATGAAGCTCATCCAATTATTGAGCGGGGCTAATGACACTATAATTCTGAATAGGTTTGGCATCTCACTATCCTTTGAAGCTTAGAGATGTTGATATCCTTCAGAACTAGAACTCGGATAATATTATGGATTCGCTTCTTTAGGCTCTAATTGATCCTTGAACACAGCTTTTTCTTTTCTTTTCTTTTGGTGCTTTGCACCTTGAGCCTAGCCATGACTCTAAGTGTTTTGTCCTCAAGTTTAACTTGATACAATAATAGCACAAGCACTTAATTGAGAAACTCTTTTGAGTTATATTTTTTCTTTTTATTTCTCCCAGACAGTGGTGCTCAAAGCGTTTGGCATACTCTATAATTGCACTTGGTCTCGACTCTTAGTGCTCCGTCTCAAGGATTACTTGACACATTCACACCACAAGCATATAGTTAGGAAAACAACTCATTTGAGTTTTTAATCTTTTTAGACCTTCCTAACTATTGATGCTCAAAGTCTTGGACCTTACTTTTTATTATATATTTTTATTTTCTTTTTGTTATTTGTTTTACTTCAAGGACCAACTTCTTACTTACTTTAGAGAATTCATAGTACTTCTCTAAGTTCATGCACCTCAGGAATCAACATTCTCAACTTCAAAATCAAATATGCACTATTCAGTTCATGCATTCAGAATTACATACAATACCACCACATCAAAGTAATCAGAATAACTCATAATATATAACTCAAGTCTCATGCATTTTACTATTTTTTTCTTTTTCTTTTGATTTTTCAAGTTTAGTGAGCAATACATGAGATATTTTTCCAAAATAAATATAAAATAGCAAAATAAATAACTAAACTAGAAAGCAATAAAATACTACTAGTAATCATGCAAAAGACTTTCAAATAAATAACAAAAAATAGATAAAATACTAAAACATAGAAAATAAGGAAAGAAGAAGATAAAGAACTCAACCACCTCAGTCATGGTGGCTGCTACTCCCTCCCGGGACAGCTCATCCAAGTCATGCCTCTGCCTCAGCTGCTCCTCCACTAGCTGATGGAGAAGGGATGAGTGGTCCTGATGCTTAACAGACGATGTTAGCTCCCCAATGGATGCAGTCAATTGATCCTAATAGTTACGGGGAGAAATATAAAATCTCTGAGGCATCTCAGACTGCTCCTGCTGAGGAGGAGGAACTGGCTCCTGTGGTGGTGCATGTTCAAGCTCCCTAGCACGCTCCATACCCCTCCTAGTAATAGGTCTATCAACCTCAATAAGTGTATCTCCATCAATGCGAACTCGGACTGCCTCACACAGGTGGAAGATGAGGTGAGAGAAGGCTAATCTAGTAGAGGTGGAGGCCTTCGCTGCTATGCAGTACAACTCCTGAAGGATTACCTGATGCACCTCCACCTCATTGCTGAGCATGATACAATGGATCATTGATGAGCGGATAATTTATACGCTTTTTGGCATTGTTTTTAGGTAGTTTTTAGTAAGTTCAAGCTACTTGTAGGGATGTTTTCATTAGTTTTTATGTTAAATTCACATTTCTGGACTTTACTATGAGTTTGTGTGTTTTTCTGTGATTTCAGGTAATTTCTGGCTGAAATTGAGGGATTTGAGCAAAACTCTGAAAAAGGCTGACAAAAGGACTGTTGATGCTGTTGGAATCTGACCTCCCTGCACTCGAAATGGATTTTCTGGAGCTACAGAACTCCAATTGGCGCGCTCTCAACGGCGTTGGAAAGCAGACATTCAGAGCTTTCCAGCAATATATGATAATCCATACTTTATTAGGAAATTGATGACGTAACTTGGCGTTGAACGCCAAGTACATGCTGCTGTCTGGAGTTAAACGCCAGAAACACGTCATGATCTGGAGTTGAATGCCCAAAACACGTTATAACTTGGAGTTCAACTCCAAGAAAAGCCTCAACTCATGGATAGATCAAGCTCAGCCCAAACATACACCAAGTGGGCCCCGGAAGTGGATTTATACATCAATTACTTACTCATGTAAACCCTAGTAGCTAGTCTAGTATAAATAGGATAAGTTACTATTGTATTAGATATCTTTTGACAGTTTAATCTTTTGACTTTGTAGTCTTTGATCATTCGGTCTCTTGATCATTCAGGGGGCTGGCCATTCGGCCATGCCTGAACCTTTCACTTATGTATTTTCAACAGTGGAGTTTTTGCACACCATAGATTAAGGGTATGGAGCTCTGCTGTACCTCAAGTTTCAATACAATTACTATTACTTTCTATTCAATTCTCTTTTATTCTTATTCCAAGATATACGTTGCACTTCAACTTGATGAATGTGATGATCCGTGACACTCATCATCATTCTCACCTATGAACGCGCGTGACTGACAACCACTTCCGTTCTACTTTAGGCCGGGCGCATATCTCTTAGATTCCCCAACAGAATCTTCGTGGTATAAGTTAGATAGATGGTGGCATTCATGAGGATCCGGAAAGTCTAAACCTTGTCTATGGTATTCCGAGTAGGATTCTGGGATTGAATGACTGTGACGAGCTTCAAACTCCTGAAGGCTGGGCGTGATGACAAACGCAAAAGAATCAAGGGATTCTATTCCAACCTGATTGAGAACCGACAGATGATTAGCCGTGCTGTGACAGAGCATAGGACCATTTTCACTGAGAGGATGGGATGTAGCCATTGACAACGGTGATGCCCTACATACAGCTTGCCATGGAAAGGAGTAGGAAGGATTGGATGAATGTAATAAGAAAGTAGAGATTCGAGGGGAGCACAGCATCTCCATACGCCTATCTGAAATTCCCACTATTGATTTACATAAGTATTTCTATCCTATTTTATTTTCTTTTTATTATTAATTTTCGAAATCCATAATCATTTAATCTGCCTAACTGAGATTTACAAGGTGACCATAGCTTGCTTCATACCAACAATCTCTGTGGGATCGACCCTTACTCACGTAAGGTATTACTTGGATGACCCAGTACACTTGCTGGTTAAGTTGAACGGAGTTGTGTCCACACATAGCCAAGAGCCACAATAATTATTCCATACAACAACAAAGAATACTATATTGATGTGATCACAATTTCGTCCACCAAGTTTTTGGCGCCGTTGCCGGGGATTGTTCGAGTATGGACAACTGACGGTTCATCTTGTTGCTCAGATTAGGTAATTTTCTTTTCAAAAAATTCTTTTTCAAAAATCTTTTTCAAAATTTTCTTTTCTTTTTCGTTTTTTCCAAAAATATTTTCGAAAAAAAATTAATAAAAATCCAAAAAATCATAAAATCATAAAAACCAAAAATATTTTGTGTTCTTGTTTGAGTCTTGAGTCAATTTTTAAGTTTGGTGTCAATTACATGCTTTAAAAATTTTTCTTGCATTTTTCGAAAATCTCATGCATTCATAGTGTTCTTCATGATCTTCAAGTTGTTCTTAACAAGTCTTCTTGTTTGATCTTGATGATTTCTTGTTTTGTGTCTTTTGTTGTTTTTCATGTGCATTTTTCGTTTGTTAAAGTCCATGCATTAAAGATTTATAAGTTTGGTGTCTTGCATGTTTTCTTTGCATCAAAAATTTTTCAAAATTATGTTCTTGATGTTCATCATGATCTTCAAAGTGTTCTTGGTGTTCATCTTGACATTCATAGTGTTCTTGCATGCATTATGTGTTTTGATCCAAAATTTTCATGTTTTGGGTCATTTTTATGTTTTTCTCTCTCATCATAAAAAAAATTTTCAAAAATCAAAAAAATATCTTTCCCTTATTTCCCTCCAAATTTTCGAAATTTTGGGTTGACTTGGTCAAAAATTTTTAAAAATTAGTTGTTTCTTACAAGTCAAGTCAAATTTTCAATTTTAAAAATCTTATCTTTTTTAAATCTTTTTCAAAAATTATATCTTTTTCATTTTTTTCCTATTTTTCGAAAATTTCAAAAATATCTTTTTCAAAATATTTTTCAAAATACTTTTCTTATCTTTATATCATATTTTCGAAAATTAGCTAACAATTAATGTGATTGATTCAAAAATTTGAAGTTTGTTACTTTCTTGTTAAGAAAGGTTCAATCTTTAAGTTCTAGAATCTTATCTTGTAGTTTCTTGTTAGTGAAGTAAGTAATTTCAAATTTTTGAATTAAATCTTTTTATCTTTTATCTTATCTTTTTCAAAAATTTTATCTTTTTCAAAATTTGATTTCAAAATATCTTATCTAACTTCTTATCTTCTTATCTTTTTAAAATTTTGATTTTAACTTCTTTTTCAACTAACTCTTTGACTTTTTGTTTGTTTCTTATCTTTTTCAAAAACCACCTAACTACTTTTCCCTCTCTAATTTTCGAAAATATCTCATCTCTTTTTCAAAAATTCTTTTTGTTTTAAATTTTAATTTTAATCTTATCTTATTTCTAATTTTCGAAAATTACTAACCCTTTTTTTTCAAGATTATTTTCGAAATTCTCCCTCTCTTTTCTTATTCTATTTAATTATGTATTTACTAACACTTCTCTTCACCTCTCTCCATCTAAATATCCGAACCCACTCTTCTACATTCTTCTCCCCTTTCTTTTTCTACTAACATAAAGGAATCTCTATACTGTGACATAGAGGATTCCTCTTCTTTTCTTGTTTTCTTCTCTTTCATATGAGCAGGAACAAGGATAAAGGCACTCTTGTTAAAATTGATCCAGAACCTGAAAGGACTCTGAAGAGGAAATTAAGAAAAGCTAAATTACAACATTCTAAAGGTAACCTTTCAGAAATATTCGAACAAGAGAAGGAGATGGCAGCCGAAAATAATAATAATGCAAAGAGAATGCTTGGTGACTTCACAAAGCCAACGTCCAAATTTGATGGAAGAAGCATCTCCATTCCTGCCATTAGAGCCAACAACTTTGAGCTGAAACCTCAGCTAGTTGCCTTAATGCAACAAAACTGCAAGTTTTATGGACTTCCATCTGAAGATCCTTATCAGTTTTTAACTGAGTTCTTGCAGATCTGTGAGACTGTAAAGACGAATGGAGTTGATCCTGAAGTCTACAGACTCATGCTTTTCCCTTTTGCTGTAAGAGACAGAGCTAGAATATGGTTGGATTCACAATCCAAGGATAGCCTGGACTCCTGGGATAAGCTGGTCACTGCCTTCTTGGATAAATTCTTTCCTCCTCAAAAGCTGAGCAAGCTGAGAGTGGATGTTCAAACCTTCAAACAAAAAGATGTTGAATCCCTCTATGAAGCTTGGGAAAGATACAAGCAGCTGACCAAAAGATGTCCATCTGACATGTTTTCAGACTGGACCATATTAGATATATTCTATTATGGCTTGTCTGAATTTTCGAAAATGTCATTGGACCATTCTGCAGGTGGATCTATTCACCTAAAGAAAAAGCCTGAAGAGGCTCAAGAACTCATTGATATGGTTGCAAACAACCAATTCATGTACACTTCTGAGAGGAATTCCGTGAATAATGGGATACCTCAGAAGAAAGGAGTTCTTGAAATTGATGCTCTGAATGCCATATTGGCTCAGAACAAAGTGTTGACTCAGCAGGTCAACATGATCTCTCAAAGTCTGAATGGATGGCAACATGCATCCAACAGTACTAAAGAGACAGCTTCTGAAGAAGCTTATGATCCTGGGAACCCTGCAATGACAGAGGTTAATTACATGGGTGACCCTTATGGAAACACCTATAACTCATCATGGAGAAATAATCCAAATTTCTCATGGAAGAATCAACAAAAGCCTCAACAAGGCTTTAACAATGGTGGACGCAATAGGCTGAGCAATAGCAAGCCATATCCATCATCTTCTCAACAACAGACAGAGAATTCTGAACAAAACACTTCTAATTTAACCAATCTAGTCTCTGATCTGTCAAAGGCCACTTTCAGTTTCATGAATGAAACAAGATACTCCATCAGAAATCTGGAGGCACAAGTGGGCCAGCTGAGTAAGAAAGTCATTGAAATTCCTCCCAGTATTCTCCCAAGCAATACAGAAGAGAATCCAAAAGGAGAGTGCAAGGCCATTGATGTGATCAATGTGGCCGAATGCACAAGGGAGGAAGAGGACGAAAATCCTAGTGAGGAAGACCTCCTGGAACGTCCTTCAAGCAAGAAGGAGTTTCCTATTAAGGATCCAAGGGAATCTGAGGCTTATACAGAGACCATAGAGATTCCATTAAATCTCCTTCTGCCATTCATGAGCTCTGAAGACTATTCTTCCTCTGAAAAGGATGAAGATGTGACTGAAAAGCAAGTTGCTCAATATTTAGGAGCTATCATGAAGCTGAATGCCAAGTTGTTTGGTAATGAGACGTGGGAAAGTGAATCTCCCTTGCTTATTAATGAACTAGATACCTGGATTCAGAAAACTTTACCTCAAAAGAAACAAGATCCTGGCAAGTTCTTAATACCTTGTACCATAGGCACCATGACCTTTGAAAAGGCTCTATGTGATCTGGGGTCAGGGATAAATCTTATGCCACTCTCTGTAATGGAGAAGCTGGGGATCATTGAGGTACAACCTGCCTTGTTCTCATTACAATTGGCAGACAAGTCATTGAGGCAAGCTTATGGAATATTAGAGGACGTGTTAGTAAAGGTTGAAGGCCTTTACATCCCTACTGATTTCATAATCTTAGACACTAGGAAGGAAGAGGATGAATGCATCATCCTTGGAAGACCTTTCCTAGCCACAGCAGGAGCTGTGATAGATGTCAACAGAGGTGAAATAGTCCTTCAATTGAATGGGGACTACCTTGTGTTTAAGGCACATGGCCATCCCTTTGTGACAAAAGAGAGTAAGCATGAAGAGCTTCTCTTAGTTCAGAGTCAAGAAGAGCCCCCACAGTCAAACTCTAAGTTTGGTGTTGGGAGGCCACAACCAAACTCTAAGTTTGGTGTTAAGACCCCATATCCAAACTCCAAGTTTGGTGTTGGGACTATACAACATTGACCTGATCACCTTGTGGCTCCATGAGAGCCACTGTCAAGCTATTGACACTAAAGAAGCGCTGGTTGGAAGGCAACCCAATTTTATTTATCTAATTTTTATTTTATTTTATTTTATTATTATTTTGTGTTTTATTAGGTACATGATCATGAGGAGTCACGAAAAAAATATAAAAATTAAAAACAGAATCAAAAACAGCAGAAAAAAATTCGCACCCTGGAGGAAGCACAGGCTGGCGTTCAACACCAGTAAGATGCATCTGGCTGGCGTTCAATGCCAGAATAGAGCATGAACCTGGCGTTGAACGCCAGAAACAAGCAACATTCTGGCGTTGAATGCCAGGAATGTGCCTAGAGAAGAAAAGCTGGCGCTGAACGCCAGTAACAAGCAAGAAACTGGCGTTCAACGCCAGAAACATGCTTTACATGGGCGTTGAACGCCCAGAATGTGCACCACACGGCGTTTAAACGCCAGAATGGTGTGCAAAGGCATTTTACATGCCTATTTGGTGCAGGGATGGAATTCCTTGACACCTCAGGATCTGTGGACCCCACAGGATCACCTCAGGATCTGTGGACCCCACAGGATTCCCATCTACTATATTCCCACCTACTTTCCTCCCAACAATTATTGGGAATAACTCAACACTTCCTTAGAAGATTTGAGCCACAATGTTGAACAATTAAGGGTGGAACATCATGAGCACTCCATCATTCTCCATGAAATAAGAGAAGATCAAAGAGCAATGAGGGAGGAGCAACAAAGGCAAGGAAGGGACATAGAAGAGCTTAAGGACATTGTTGGTCCTTCAAGAAGAAGACGCCACTAAGGTGGATTCATTCCTTGTTCTTATTTCTTTATGCTTTTCGGTTTTTATGTTGTGTTTATCTATGTTTTGTGTCTTTATTTCATGATCATTAGTATGTAGTAACTATGTCTTAAAGCTATGAATAAAATCCATTAATCCTTCACCTCTCTTAAATGAAAAATGTTTTAATTCAAAAGAACAAGAAGTACATGAATTTTGGATTTATCATTGAATTTAATTTAATTATATTGATGTGGTGACAATACTTTTTGTTTTCTGAATGAATGCTTAAACAGTGCATATTTTTTATCTTGTTGTTTATGAATGTTAAAATTGTTGGCTCTTGAAAGAATGATGAACAAAGAGAAATGTTATTGATGATCTGAAAAATCATAAAATTGATTCTTGAAGCAAGAAAAAGCAGTGAAAAGTAAAAAGCTTGTGAAAAAAAAAATATATATATATAGAAAGAAAAAGAAAAAGCAAGCAGAAAAAGCCAATAGCCCTTAAAACTAAAAGGCAAGGGTAAAAAGGATCCAAGTCTTTGAGCATCAATGGATAGGAGGGCCCAAGGAAATAAAATCCAGGCCTAAGCGGCTAAATCAAGCTGTCCCTAACCATGTGCTTGTGTCATGAAGGTCCAAGTGAAAAGCTTGAGGCTGAGTGGTTAAAGTCGTGATCCAAAGCAAAAAGAGTGTGCTTAAGAGCTCTGGACACCTCTAACTGGAGACTCTAGCAAAGTTGAGTCACAATCTGAAAAGGTTCACCCGGTCATGTGTCTGTGGCATTTATGTATCCGGTGGTAATACTGGAAAACAAAATGCTTAGGGCCACGGCCAAGACTCATAAGTAGCTGTGTTCAAGAATCAACATACTTAACTAGGAGAATCAATGATACTATCCGAAATTCTAAGTTCCTAGAGAAGCCAATCATTCTAAACTTCAAGGGAAATAGTGAGATGCCAAAACTGTTCAGAAGCAAAAAAGCTACAAGTCCCGCTCATCTAATTATAATTAATATTCATTGATATTTTGGAATTTATAGTATATTCTCTTCTTTTTATCCTAATTGATTTTCAGTTGCTTGGGGACAAGCAACAATTTAAGTTTGGTGTTGTGATGAGCGGATAATTTATACGCTTTTTGGCATTGTTTTTTGGTAGTTTTTAGTAAGTTCAAGCTACTTTTAGGGATGTTTTCATTAGTTTTTATGTTAAATTCACATTTCTGGACTTTACTATGAGTTTGTGTGTTTTTCTGTGATTTCAGGTAATTTCTGGCTGAAATTGAGGGATTTGAGCAAAACTCTGAAAAAGGCTGACAAAAGGACTGCTGATGCTGTTGGAATCTGACCTCCCTGCACTCGAAATGGATTTTCTGGAGCTACAGAACTCCAATTGGCGCGCTCTCAACGGCGTTGGAAATCAGACATTCAGAGCTTTCCAGCAATATATGATAGTCCATACTTTCTTAGGAAATTGATGACGTAACTTGGCGTTGAACGCCAAGTACATGCTGCTGTCTGGAGTTAAACGCCAGAAACACGTCATGATCTGGAGTTGAATGCCCAAAACACGTTATAACTTGGAGTTCAACTCCAAGAAAAGCCTCAACTCATGGATAGATCAAGCTCAGCCCAAACATACACCAAGTGGGCCCCGGAAGTGGATTTATACATCAATTACTTACTCATGTAAACCCTAGTAGCTAGTCTAGTATAAATAGGATAAGTTACTATTGTATTAGACATCTTTTGACAGTTTAATCTTTTGACTTTGTAGTCTTTGATCATTCGGTCTCTTGATCATTCAGGGGGCTGGCCATTCGGCCATGCCTGAACCTTTCACTTATGTATTTTCAACAGTGGAGTTTCTGCACACCATAGATTAAGGGTGTGGAGCTCTGCTGTACCTCAAGTTTCAATACAATTACTATTACTTTCTATTCAATTCTCTTTTATTCTTATTCCAAGATATACGTTGCACTTCAACTTGATGAATGTGATGATCCGTGACACTCATCATCATTCTCACCTATGAACGCGCGTGACTGACAACCACTTCCGTTCTACTTTAGGCCGGGCGCATATCCCTTAGATTCCCCAACAGAATCTTCGTGGTATAAGTTAGATAGATGGCGGCATTCATGAGGATCCGGAAAGTATAAACCTTGTCTATGGTATTTCGAGTAGGATTCTGGGATTGAATGACTGTGACGAGCTTCAAACTCCTGAAGGCTGGGCGTGATGACAAACGCAAAAGAATCAAGGGATTCTATTCCAACCTGATTGAGAACCGACAGATGATTAGCCGTGCTGTGACAGAGCATAGGACCATTTTCACTGAGAGGATGGGATGTAGCCATTGACAACGGTGATGCCCTACATACAGCTTGCCATGGAAAGGAGTAGGAAGGATTGGATGAATGTAATAAGAAAGTAGATATTCGAGGGGAGCACAGCATCTCCATACGCCTATCTGAAATTCCCACTATTGATTTACATAAGTATTTCTATCCTATTTTATTTTCTTTTTATTATTAATTTTCGAAATCCATAATCATTTAATCTGCCTAACTGAGATTTACAAGTTGACCATAGCTTGCTTCATACCAACAATCTCTGTGGGATCGACCCTTACTCATGTAAGGTATTACTTGGATGACCCAGTACACTTGCTGGTTAAGTTGAACGGAGTTGTGTCCACACATAGCCAGGAGCCACAATAATGATTCCACACAACAACAAAGAATACTATATTGATGTGATCACAATTTCGTCCACCAATCATCACGGCCCGGTCAATAGTAACCTTTGACTGGTTGCTTGTGGGGATGATAGAGCACTAAATGAACTCCAACCATCCTCTAGTAACCGACTTCAAGTCATGCCTACCCAGCTAGTATGGTAGACCTCTGGTGTCTCTCCTCCACTGTGCTCTAGGGAGGCATATGTCTGTGAGGATTTGGTCTAGCATCTGGTCAGTGTTGACCCTCTGAGTGTAAGAATGAGGATCCTCTTTGGATGGTGGTAGTTGTAGTACTTTCCTCACACTCTCGAGACTGAACTCCATAATCACCCCTCGGACCATAGTATGCTAGTTCTTCGGGTCCAGGTTCAAGCCTTGTGCATGCTTGTAAGTCATCCAAGCATTGACGTAAAACTCCCCACAGATCAAAAACTCACCGGCAAGTGTACCGGGTCGCATCAAGTAGTAATAAATCACTTAGAGTGAGGTCGATTCAACATGAATTGATGGATCAAGCAACTTTAGTGGGTAATTAGTTTAGTCAAGCTAACATTGAGTGAATTGTGTGAAGTGCAACCAAAAGAAAGAAATTGCAAGGAATTTAAAGTGTAGAAAGTAAATTGGATAGAAACTTAAAGAGCAATAAATTTAAATTTCAGAAACTTAAATGACAAGAAATGTAAATTGCAGTGAATGTAAAGGGGGATGTGTGCTGAAAAGTAAAGGAGGCAATAGATCAATCAATCAGAACAATTGCATAAAATGTAAAGGTGCAGGAATGCAAATCAAGCTCAATGTGAAAATGAAATTGCAGAAGAGAATTGCTCAGAATTGCAGGAAGAGTAAATCAAGCTCATTGGAAAACGAAACTGTAAAATTGAATTCAAGACTGAAATATGACAATTGCAGAAAATTAAAAGTGTATCAAAAAGAATTCTCTACTCTAATCTTACTCCTAATGCTCTCTAGGATTGAAGCAAGGATTGATTGGATCGGTGCCTAATGAAATTGTGGAAAAGAGTGTGCCAATTATGCCTTTCTGGTGTTGAAGTTGGAGTCAACATTTTTGGTCAAATGTTGAGCCAAACGTTATTGTGAAAAATGGATTCTGGTTGCTGTCATTCACGTTAGACTCAATGTTGGAGTGCCAACGTTCGCATATCCACGCGTACGCATGACCTGCAAACAGCTACCAAAACACCCTAAAACCTTATTTAACATACTAAAATACTAAATAAACTCAACACATCAACCAAAAACATGAATTTAAACTAATTACCAATATGTACAAAAAGAGAAAATAAAAAGAAGTTACCATGGTGGGGTGTCTCCCACTTAGCACTTTTGTTTATTGTCCTTAAGTTGGACTTATGGGGAGCTCCTCTCAAGGTGGCTTGTGCTTAAACTCTTCTTGGAACTCCCACCAATGCTTGGTTCTCCATTGTACCTCATTCTTCAAAATTAATATCTCCAAACTTTGATGAAGTTCTACACACACTATGGGCTCCCAAATTTGATTTTTCTTGTGCGATCTGGGGTCCCACACTTTGTTTTGACACCCGTCTTTAAGTTGATCATCATTGTTCCATTCGGGTGGTAGAAACTTAGAATTCTCAAAGAGGTGACCAAACATCATCCTAGACCCAAGCAATCTAGTTCTACACCAAACCTTGCAATTGTGCTTTGAATATGTAACCATGGTGAACCTAGAATGGCATTTCCAACCACTAACCATCTCCTTTTTACTCTTAAAGCCACAAATGTGTCTAAGTTGACCATCCGTTTCAATCAAACCATATTCAAGGGGAATAATAAAGCTTAAGTATAAGGAATTTACCCATTTGAATGAGAGAATGGATGGTGGTGGCTTGGGGAGAGGTATCTCCAATGTCCTTGCAAGCTCTACTCCCTTGTTTGCTTTCTTGTCAATCTCCACCTCTTCATAAACTTCTTCATTCTCAATTCCTTGTTCATCAACTTCATCTAGCTCTTCTCCATCACTCAAATCATAAATTGGAGGATGAGAGAAATCTACCTCCACATCACTTTCAAATTCATTGGGAGAAGGTTCTTTAAATTCAAAGGATTCTTCACCAAGAAGATTGGATGCATGATCTTCATCACCAAGGGAACTCAATTCTTGCTTCATTCCCTCCAAGTCTTCATTCAAATTTTGTTTTGGAGGTTGTGCACATTCCTCCTCAACATCAAATCCAATCTTCTTGGAGGTATGTTCTATGGTTCTAGTTTCCCCTGGAGGTTCCGCATCTCCTAGGTCTTCAACCACTTCTTCCTTGTCTTCAATGATCATAGGCTTCTCCAATTGTTTTAATACCACATAGAATTCCTCCTTTTCCATCGGAGTTTCCAATCTCTCCTTCATGCTATGCTCTTCCTTAGATTCTTCACATGTAACTATGGGAGTTCCTTGAATATTGAAGCATTAGGAGGCTAATCAGCTTACTACCTCGGTCAAGGTAGCCACAAAGTGTTGCACATCCCTTTTCATTTCATCTTGCTCTTGAAGAAGAACACCAAGGGTTTTATCCATTAGAGATTAGGGTGGGTGGAAGGGTTCATCATTTTGGAAGAAGGGTTCATAATAGGAAGGTGGTTCATCATAGTAATGATACGGTGGTTCTATGTACTCCATTTGTTCTATTTGTTGCTCACACATTCCAATCTATTGTTCTCAAGTTGAGATTCTACAATCCCTTTCATGCTTTCCTCTTCAGTTGCTCCTCCACAATCATCCTTGGACATATGGTATAAGTTCCATGCATCTAACTTTTCATGGACGGTTGCTTGAAGTCGATCCATTGCTTCCTTGAAAGATGGACATGGATATTCTTCCATGGAGGGTTGTGGTGGAAGATAGAATTCATCTTGTGGTTGAAAGTTCTCATACATTAGAGGTGGTTCATCTTGGTAATAACATGGAGGGGGTGGCTCTTGAAAATGTTGATGTTGGAATGGTGGTGGCTCTATATGTGGTTCATATGGCTCATATGGTTGTTGGTAGGATGGATATGGATTAGGGTCATATAAAGGTAGTTGGTAAGAAGGGGCTTGTGAGTATGGTTGAGGGTTATATTGAGGGTATGGATCATAGGCATATGGTGGTGGTTCTTGAAAGTCACAAGTGGATTCACCATAGCCATTGGATTGATATGCATCATAGAATGGCTCTTATTCATAATGCATTGGTGGAGGTTGTTGCCATGAAGGTTGATCATATGTATATGGCTCCTCCCACCTTTGGTTGTCCCATCCTTGATACACATATTCATTGTAGCTCCCATTTCCTACAACATAACTGTAACCAAGCTCATAGCCAAAGTGAGAATCCATGATATCAAGAGAAAAGGAAAATAAAATCAAATGAGAAACAAGGAAAACCAAATCCAAAGACTAGAAAATACTAACAAAAGGCAAAAATCAAGCTATTCACAATATTCACATATATACAATAACCAATAACACAACACCATTGCAACTCTCCTGCAACGGCGCCATTTTGATGATTAGATTTTTGACGGTTTAGAATTTCACTATTGAAGTCTCGTTGCAAGTATAGTTTCTAAACCAACAATAATCCTTTCATACAAAAGATTGTTTGTCACAAGTAACAAACCCCTAAAATTAATAACCGAAGTATTCAAATCTCAGGTCGTTCTCCCTAGGAATTACAATAAAGTGTCTTGTTATTAGTTATGAGTTATTTTTGGGGTTTTGATAAGAGACATGAAAGATAAATGGCAAGAAAGTAAACTAATGGTTAAAAAGGTCTTGGCAAGATTTGGTGGTAAAGGATCTCTATCCCTATTACTAACCACAATATGAGAATTGGCAAGGATCAATCCCATTAAGTCATCATCTAACTATTAGTAAAGGAAAGTTAAATGAGCTATATCAATCCTAGTCCATAAATCCTAATTCTCTACTAATCCAATTAGTGAGAACTAGAGTCAATGGCTCCCAATCATCAATCACTTGGACATTAGTAACTCAAGAGTTCCTAAGTTACCTTTCCAAGCCAAAAGCATAAAATTCTACTCTAAAATCCAACCAAGCATTTTATCAAACACTTAGAAGGCATGAAAGAAAAGCATAGTAAATTGACAACAACAATGAAATCTAACAACAATTATTGCAAGGAATTAACAACAACAATCAAAAGAAACACAATTATTATGAATTACCTTGAATTGAATGGAAAGAAAATAGAAGAGACAAGAGTAGATCTACAACAAAACATAAAAGCATTATAAAGGAGTTTACAACAAAAGAATGGAAGAATGATGAATGTAACAACAAGGAATTGAAAGGTAGAAGTAGATGAGAGCAAAGATTAAAACCTAGATCTAAGAACTAAACCTAATCCTAATCCTAATTATAGAGAGAAGTGAGAGCTTCTTTCTCTATAAACTAACTCTAACTAATCCTAATGTGTAAAAATTGATCCAAAGTCCCTTTGCTCTTCAATCCTTGGCTTTAAATAGCATCTTTGGCGCCAAAGTTGGTTGGGATTGGGCCCCACAACTCCTGAGAATTCGCTGGGCGCGAATTCACTTAAAAATCAAGCATCAGCATCGACGCGTACATGCACAGCACGTGTACGCGTCCATGGGCCATTTTGCAAGGTGCGCGCGCGCGCGTCCATGGGCGAGTTCAACTCTTTGGCTTTTCATGATTTCTCCACTTTGCATGCTTTCCTCTTCACTCCTTTGATCTATTCCTAGCCTTTTGAATCTGAAATCACTAACAAACACATCAAGGCATCTAGTGGAATCAAAGGGAGATTAAAATCATCAAGTTAAAGGCCTAAAAAGCATGTTTTCACATCTAAGAACAAATAAGGAGACAATCACAATATCATGTTAATTCATTGAATAAATGTGGGTAAAAGGTGTAAAAATCTCCAAAAATCAATACAAGATAAACCCTACAAATGGGGTTTATCAGCGCGTCCGTGTAAAATGGGCAGAAAAGCTTATCCACGCATACGCGTGCACCACGCTAACGTGCGCATTGCCATTTTTCCAATCCACGCGTACGCGTCATTGACGCGTATGTGTCGATTTAAAATTCTCAACTCCAAATTCTGGGCTCCTCGTCGTGGACGTTGGAGACAACATTTGAGGCAACGTTGGGCCTCCAACGTTTGTTTTTGACGCGTACGCGTGACTCATGCGTATGCGTGGATGCTCAAATTTTCCATTCGACGCGTGCGTGTGACTCACGCCTGCGCGCAGATGAAGAAATTATGTGTTTTCACGCGTACACGTTATAGACGCGTACGCATCGCTTAAAACTCATTTGGCTCCAGAATTGAAAATTTTTTTCACAATGTTGTGGGTAGTGTTGGATGTCCAACGCTCCCTCCAATGTGAGCATCGACACTTATGCAGAGACTTGCTCTGCCTTTTCTTCCAATGTTGGTTCTTCTTCATCTTCTCTAGGCTCCTTCTTCAATCTTACTTCATGCTTCCTTTCACCTATCATGAACCAAACAAACTCATCAAAGCCTTGGTATAATCACAAGATTTTGCATCTTTCATAATACCAATCAATTCTTGCATAAATCTTATGAAAATGCATAAAATTAGCAATGTTTGATTGAATCAAGACAACCATGAATTTCTCATGCAAACACTTACTTATTGCTTAAGAATGCATGAAAACCAAGTAAAAATAAATGAAAAAGGCTTGTGAAACTAGCCTAAGATGACTTGTCATCACAACACCAAACTTAAATCTTGCTTGTCCCCAAGCAAGCAGTAAAACTTGATGCACCAAAACTTGTCTCTCAACAAATTTCCCTTTGGCAAGTATACCGAATTGTCGTCAAGTAAAAACTCACAATAGAGTGAGGTCGAGAAACTTTGAGTACACTCTCCTTTCTACACCCCCTTGAGTCTTTAGGGAAAAGGTGCATATGGGTTCAGAATCTCCTTCTCCCTTAGCTCCTTCCTTTGTGTGGGGTTGGTTTCTTGGTCACTCTCTTCTTGCTTCTCTACTGGAATATCTTGAGAGTGTTCTAATGGTTTGTTCAGTTCTTCCACACTCCCCTCATCACTAATAGTGACCATCTTGCATTCTTCCTATCTTACCTTTTTTGCTTCACCTTTCAGGTTTTTCTCTGTGTCACTTGGGAAGCTATCAGTAGGCTTGGGAATTTGCTGAGAGAGATATCCCACTTGAGACTCCATTCTCTTAATAGTGTCTCCCTAGTTTTTGATATTAGCTCGCACTTTATCCTTGAACACTCTGTTGTCTTGGGCTTCCTTGCATATACCTTCAAGTAGAGTCTCAATTTTGGAGAGTCTATCTTCGGATGGTGATGGTGAATTGAGGTAGGAGGGGTGAGAAAGGCCATTTTGGTTTTGATATGGATGTTGAGAGGTACTGTTGGGTGGGTGTTGATATGATCTCTGTGTGGAATATTGGTGAGTTTCATTGTTGTTGGGATTGTGATGTCTCTGATCTTGGCCTTGATTTTGTTGATTTCCCCACCCAAAGTTTGGTGGTTCTTCCAACCAGGATTATAAGTTTTGGAGTATAGATCATGGGTCGACCTAGGTGAGTTCCCAATATAGTTGGCTTGTTCCCAGTCACTCTTTTCCTCTGTATTTACTGCTTCTTGAGCTGATGATGAAGTGGTGACTGCTGCAACTTGGTTCCCTTCCATCTTCTTGGTAAGGTCAGCTAACTGCTTGGTGATCATCTTGTTTTGAGCCAAAAGTGCATCCATATGGCTTAGCTCCATCACTCCTCGAGTGTTGCTCCTTTTAGAAGCATAGAAGTAGTCATTCTCAACTACAGTCTCGATGACGTCTATGCCTTCTTCAATGGTCTTTTTCTTGTTTAGAGATCCCCCGGATGAGTGGTCTACTGCCTTCTTTGATTCATAAGAAAGACCCTCATAGAAAATGTGTAGTTGCACCCATTCATTGAATATGTCTGGTGGGCACCTTCTTGTTAAGTCCTTAAACCTTTTCCATGCCTCATAGAGAGTTTCACCATCTTGTTGCCTGAAGGTTTGTACCTCAGCTCTCAACCTGTTGATTCTTTGAAGAGGGTAGAATCTCGCCAAGAATTTATTCACCACATCTTCCCACATTGTTAAACTCTCCTTCGGGAAAGATTACAGCCATTTAGATGCTTTATCCTTGAGTGAAAAGGGAAACAAAAACAGTCTATAGGTGTCAGGATGAACACCGTTAGACTTCACAGTATCACATATCCTTAGGAAGGTGGTTAGATGTTGATTGGGGTCTTCTTGGGCACTTCCTCCGAATGCACAGTTGTTCTGAACGAGGGTGATGAGCTGGGGCTTTAGTTCAAAGTTATTGGCATGTATGGTTGACTTTTGAATGCTACTTCCACAATTTCTTGGGTTTGGGTTGATGTAAGAGCCTAGAACTCTTCTCTCTTGCCTAGCATAATTCACTGGGCCTTCTCTGGTATGGTTGTGAACTTCTTCTTCATGGTGGTTCTCCATATTCTCCTCCATGTCTGTTTCAAAATACTCCTCCTCTTCTTCAGCACCAACGACTCTCTTCCTTCTTGCTTCTCTCCTTAATCTAAGGAAGGTCCTCTCAGGTTCAGAATAAAAGGAAGTTAAAGCTCTGCTTCTTCAACCTGTCATACAACCAACAAAGCAAAAAGTAAGAAAGAAAATAAATGAAGAAATTAATCTTGTTAGATTGGCTGTTAGTGTGAGTGGTGCAATGTATCAAACAGTTAATGGGTTAGTAAACTAAATTGTAGATAGCAAGGTAAACAGATGAAGAAGAAAGAAAAAGCAAACGAAATAGCTAAACTGGAAGTAAATGACTAAGATGAAATAATCAAAACAAAGAAAATTGCTCAATCTAGTTATCCTCCAACTTAATCATTATCGATACAAAATCAATCTCTGGAAATGGCGCCATAAACTTGATGTACGAAAACTTGTCTCTCAACAAATTTCCCTTTGGCAAGTATACCGAATTGTCGTCAAGTAAAAACTCACAATAGAGTGAGGTCGAATCCCACAGGGATTGATTGGTCAAGCAACTTTAATTGGAGGAATGTTATAGTTGAGCTAAGCAGAAATTAAGTTGATAATTATAGAAAGTTAAATGGTGGGAAAGCAAATGACAGAAAATGTAAATACTGGAAATAAATAGCAGAATGTAAATTGCAGAAAGTAAATTGCAGAATCTTAAATGGGGATTTGAGGTGATGAACATAAAAGTAAATGGCAGAAGGTAAAGAGAATGGGTAAGATCAGAAATGGGGGATTCATTGGGCTTAGGAGATGTTGCATTCTTCAGATCAAGTTCATTCTCATCTCTTCCTCAATCAATGCATTCATTGATCTCCTTGGCAATCTTAAGTGATTGGATCCCAATTCCTTGGCAACCCAATCTCTCTAAGCTTGAACAATTGGCCAATTCCTTGATTTAATTGCTAATGGGAAGAGATGAAGTATGGTCACTGATTATACCACATGTATTTCCAAATCAAAGTGTTGGTAGGATTATATGTCACTATATCCATCCGAACCCCAATTTGGTCCAACATGAGAAAGTAATTCTAGCATGATCTCCTCATCCCTTTTCCAAGGCTCAGAGGAGATCCAATTATGTAGAGTTTCTTTTCCAAGACAACTAACCAATTGATTTAAGATCGAAAGCTTTCTAGTAAATCAAGAGAAAAGAAAGAGGAAGAAGAATGAAAACTATAATTAATCCATCAAATTACAACAGAGCTCCCTAACCCAATGAAAATGGGTTTAGTTGTTCATAGCTCTGAAAATGGAAGATGATAGAGAAGAGTGCATTCTCTAGTAAACTAGAATTTGCAGGAAATGTAAATATACAGAATGTAGTTCCCAATACTGCCAGACTCCTTTCTAGTTCAAAACTACTTCCTATATATACTACTCTTCTCATCTTCTAGTTAGCTCTTCAAGTCTTGGATATGGGCCTTTGCTCTTTAGTTGAAGTAGTTACAGTCTTCAGTGGGCTCAGCTTTGCTTGCGGAAAGAATGTGAGTTAGGCATGGTAGGACGTTAGTTAGGATGTTAGTGGCGTTAACGTTAGGTGTAAACTTGGGTTTGAAAGTGTTAGTGATGATAACTTTGTCACTAACGTTCCAAACCAGTTGATCTACGTTAACTTCAACGTTAGTGATACTAACTTGACCACTAACGTAGCCTCTTAGCCCTTCGCAAGCGTTATTGGCACTCACTTTTACCAATAACGCTACTCCTTGTCCCTCTTTCCCATGTTAGTGATCCACGTTAGTGTAACTAATGTGGCCCTTAATGTGGGCATGCACAAGCTCGAGGGCGTTAGTGACACTCACCTTTGTCACTAACGCTTCAAAATGCCCCTTCTTTCCACGTTAGTGCCTCACGTTAATGGCATTAACGTGACCACTAATGTGGTTGTGCTTGCTATCTCCAATGTTACTGACAAAGGTTAGTGTCACTAACGTCGGCCTATCATTCATTGCTCCATGTTACCATTCACGTTAGTGGTCTTAACGTGACCACTAACATAGGCAATCTTGGCCCGATCCAGCGTTAGTGACAAAGGTGAGTGTCACTAACGTTGGCAATCTCTTCTTTATTCCACGTTAGAGTTCACGTTAATTAAATTAACATGAGTTTTAATGTGGCTATGCGTGGCCTTTTGGAACGTTAGTGGTGTTTACTTTTACCACTAACGTTAGAGCTTCCCTTTCCTTCCACGTTAGTTCCCACGTTAATGTAACTAACGTGGGTTATGATGGCTTTTGAAGGCGTTATTGGTGATACCTTTTCCACTAACGCTACAAGCTTGCTCCCATTCCACATTAGTGGTCACGTTAGTACTAATGTGGCGGCTAACGTGGCTCTTCTTTGCTTCCTTTGTCCTGAAATCAAACAAACAAGATGCATCAAAGCTTTGTTCCACGTCATGAAATCATGCATCCTCCATTTTATCATTCAATTCATGCATAATTGTCATGAAATCATGTAAAGTTCACAATGTTTGCTTGAAACAAGATGTAAGTGTATTTTTACCCAAAACTTGCTTATTTACTAAGAAAATGCATGAAACTACCCTAAAACAGTTAAGAAAAGGTCAGTGAAACTGGCCAAGATGCCATGGCATAAAAAACATAAGGAAAATTACTAGAAGCAGAGAAGTATATAAGCCTTTTATTGGAAGACATTGAATACTGGTAAATGGGGTTTTCATGCATGGTATCTTGGGATTTTTATTCTATGGCTGAGTCATCAACATTCCTTTGGATCCTTACTTGAATTACACAAAAAATGAGACTTGTTATTGCTTGGTCCTTAGTTCTTTTCTTGGTTGAGGCTTAATGCTATATGGTAAGGCAGCTTTTTAGAGTAAGCTTTCAGCCAGCATTCCCGCCCCAGTTGGTTCAAGATGCTAGGTGTTGAGACACCCCTATGGGCTTACTTGCTCAAGCCTCTCCTCAGCACACACACATCACGGGCATTCAACTTGTTTTGTTCTTTGGAAATTGATGCCCAGCACCTCTTTGGGTCACTAAATGCTTTGTCTCAAAGTAGCTCTTGATAGTGGACTTTTGGTTGGCAATCCCAAGTTAGTTAACCCAAGTTGCCGGGTGATGAAGCACCCCTCAGAACCTAGTTATCCAAGCTTATCTTTGTACAAAAGCATCACAGGCATGTATCCAAATCTCAAGCCATTGGTGCCTAGCCTTGTTTATTTCTTTTTGCTTCTTTTTCTTACATTTTCTTTCTTTTATTTTGGACCGCTTTCATTTGTCAAGTCTTATGAAATGTAACTCAAGTTCATATCACAAAGTCATGCCAACATTTATCCTTATTCATAAATCAACTAATGAGCCAGCACATACCACCACATAACCTTATTCTGTCTCATATCATACCAGACTTTTACTCTTTCTCTATTTCACAGTTATTTTTCTTTTATTCAAGCATGAGGAACAAAGCATATAATTCAAATAAGATGAAAGTAAATCAAGCACTTAAACTAGCAAGCCAAAATAGCATAAAAACAAACAAACAATCAATAAATCTAATAGAACACTGATGGGTTTGGAAAACTCCAAATTAATATTTGTGATGAGCAAACATTATTAAAATATTTAATTACAAAATTATTAATTTAATCTTCATTTAACATATGTTAATTAATAATTTTGTGATGCAGGTTTTAATTGGGCCGAAAAATAAAATGCTGCTAGCCCAAATTAAAACCAACAATCAGCCTTGTTACATGCTTCCTATTATATGGCTGAATTGTTGTATTAAAGGGCCAAGCTCAATGTTGTTGCAACTAAGCCCATATTTGATTTTGATGAAAGCTTCCTGTGCTTGATCTAAAACCAAAATTCACCAGGAAAGCAAATGTTACTAATTGTGCCAGACTTAATTTTGTTATTAACAAGCCCAACATTAATTTTTGAATGTTTCCAAGCTTGGTCCAAAACCAAGAAAGCATATAGGCTTCATGCTTTCCAACGGATTCCATTGCTTGCTAAGGATGGATTTCAAAACTTAATATACTAGCATTGGAAACATGAGAGAGAACTTGACTTTGATTTGATGGGAATCATTATGATTAATGCTATACGCTACTCAAAGCAAGGGAAGTAAAAGCTATCCATCATATGCTTCTTTTCACTTAATTGCTTTTACTTTAACTTCACACTCTCTCTCATCACTTTCTCTCTTCTCTTTGGTCATTAACCAGGAAGCCATGGAAGCTATATGGAGCTACCGAAAGGAAAGGAAAGCAAGCCTAAAGACCATTGAGTTGATGGCACGAAAAAGAAAAAGAAAAGTATGTTGTGGCTGAGATTATCACCAAAAATAGTAAGATTTGGTGAGTTAATCTCGGATCCTTCATACTCAAAAAGAAAGAAGAAGATTCAGCCAGCAAGGAAGAGATTCTTGGAGGCATGGCTTGCCTCTGATTCTGCTCAACCACCACAGGAAGTAGCTAGAGTGGCGAAGTGATGGAAGAGGCAGAGATTGGAGCAGATGAAGTCATCATCATCATGAAGCATCAAGGGCTAGAAATCTATCTTGGAGAGGAAGCCAAGGATGGAGCGCTCGGATTGATGAAGAGTGATGACCAAGGAAGAACTAAAGGTATTTGCATGTTGGTTTTTGCATGAGTTTCCTCTTCTCTCTCTGTGGCCGAACCGGTTTGTTTTGAAGGAAAAGAAGCTAAGCTCGGTTTTGTGTTTCAACTGTGAAGGCTTCACTTCTCTATAAAAGGGGTGAACAGTCATGGTTAGACTTAAGGAAAGAAAGTGAGAGTGCAAGGCACAGAAGTCTCATAGCTACCTAAGCTTACAAATTTTCTTCTCCTTCAATGTATTCTGTTTTATAATTTTTCTGTTTAATTTTGTCATGTCTTGAGTCTCATGGAAAAAAGCCAAACAGTGAGGTTTGTATGAAAAATCCATAGAGCGAAAAAAGGCAGAGAGTGCAAAATTAAAAGAAAAAGCCATAGATGTCTTAGAGTTCCTTTGTACGTCTATGTTGTGTTTCATGATTCTGTGGGAATCCCCTTGTAAGTTGGGTTAGCACTTTATAATTTGTAATCTGGATGATTATAGTGAAATTCCATCATGTTTGTGATGGAGACTGGATGTAGGCTGTACTGCACTTAGCAGCCGAACCAGGATATATCTGGGTGTAATCTTTTCTCTCTCCTACTCCATTTTTGTTTCTACTGCACAGGAGCTAAAAATAAAAAATGTCTCATGACAAGTGACGAGACAAAATGAAAAAGTCTCGTGGCTAAGGACGAGATAAAAACAGAGAAGTCTCCTCTAAATTCAGCAAGGGTTAGCAAGCAAAAAGGGGGCTAAGATTCAACCCCCCTTCTCATAGCCACTAAAACCATCAATTGGTATCAGAGCTTGGTCTCAAAGAGATCAAGCTTTGCAGCTTGGAGAAAAGATCCTCATGGCAGAAAGCAGTGGCTCAAATCTGGTGTCCTACAATCTTACAGAAGGCCAGTCAAACAACAGACCGCCTCTTTTCAATGGGAAAAACTATACCTATTAGAAGGAGAGAATGAAGATCTTTGTGCAAGCAGTAGACTACAGGCTTTGGAAGATCATCCTAGAAGGACCACAGTTCCCTACTAACACAAGTGCTGAAGGAGTAGTCACTCTTAAACCAGAAGCAAGCTGGACCGAGGAAGATAGGAAGAAAGTGGAACTAAACGCCAAGGCCATAAATCTACTCAACTGTGCTATTAGCTTTGAGGAGTACCGACGGGTATCACGATGCACAACGGCAAAGGAAATCTGGGATAAATTACAAATCACTCATGAAGGAACCACCATTGTTAAGAAGACTCGGATAGACATGTTAAACAGGGAATATGAAATGTTTACAATGAAGGAAGGAGAATCTATTGATGAACTGTTCGAACGGTTCAATACCATTACTGTTGGCTTGGATGCTATGGGAGTAACACATTTTGATTCTGTGCTTGTGAGAAGAGTGTTGAGATGTCTCACTAAAGAGTGAGAAACAAAAGCTTTAATTATTTCTGAGAGTAGTAATATTGATTCCATGACACTTGATGATTCGAGAGAAAATCTTCTTGCTTTTGAAAACACTTATTTGAAAAAAGAGTCAGAAAAGAAAGGAATTGCATTTTCTTCTGTTACTAACCCTCTGGATGATGAATCCAGTGATAACTCATCTGAAAATGAATTTGTGATGTTTGCCAAAAAATTCAGGAAAATGATGAAGTTCAAAGGCAAAGGCAGTAGCTCAAGGAAAATGAAGAAAGACCTTAGCAAAGTAACTTGTTTCAACTGCAAGGAAATGGGGCATTACAAATCCGATTGTCCCAAGTTAAAAAGGGAGTAGAAGAGAAAAGGAGGAAAGAAGAAAGGTCTGATAGCATCATGGGAAGACTTAGAAAATGACTCGGACAGTGATGAAGAATCTGAGACTAAGTCACAGCCTTGTCTCATGGCAGATCATGTAGATCAGGTATTTTTTCAAAACCCTAACACCGAAGACCTTCATCTCATGATAGATCACCTTTCTGAAAAAATAAGATGTTTTCTGACTGATAATCAAGATCTTGAACAACAAATTTTCATTCTTAAAGCTGAAAATGATTTTCTTAAAGAAAAACTAAGGGAGGCCAAAACTGCTTGTGATCTTGTGGAAGAAAATAAGCAGTTGAAAGCCCAACTTAGAAGCTGTGAAAGTAATCACTCGGTAGTGGCATATGTAAACTATTTTAAGGAAAATGAAGAGTTGCGGGAAAAGGTTAAAAATCTTGAAAATGACTTAGCCAAATTTACTCTCAGTTCTGAAAATCTAAATCAAATATTGGCTAGTCAAAAACCACTTTTTGATAAAGCTGGATTGGGATTTTATAAATCTGATGAGAAACCCTCTTTCAAAGATAAACCTTCTTCATCCAATGACACAAGGTTTCAAGATCCCACCTACTTTAACAAAACAACAACTCCAAGATTTGTAGATTGTGTAACCGAAGTGGTCATTTTCCAGTTCAATGTTTATTTGGTGAAAGAATGATTGGTGATAAAGTTTACAAAGTTGTTTTTGATTACAATGATTTGGGACATAGAAGATGGTTTACGTGAAAGGATCCAAGAAAATTTGGATACCTAGGGTCACTTGAGCTTATTTTGTAGGTATGCCTAGCATCCAAGAAGAAAGAAAATATGTGGTACATGGATAGCGGATGCTCTAGGCATATGACCGGAAAGACAACCTTCTTCATAAAGCTTGATGAATATGATGGAGGATTTGTCACTTTCGGTGATGATGCAAAAGGAAAAATAGTAGCTGTTGGGAAAGTGGGTAAAAATTTCTCATCTTGTATAAATGATGTTCTCCTTGTACATGGCTTGAAACATAATTTGCTTAGTGTTAGTCAATTATGTGATTTGGGTTTTGAAGTTATTTTTAAGAAGTTTGTTTGTTTAGTTGTTTGTGAGAAAACTGGGGATGTTCTATTTGAAGCTAAAAGATGCAACAATGTGTATGGATTAACTCTTGAGGATTTAAAGGAACAAAATGTAACATGCTTTACATCTATTGAATCTGAAAAATGGTTTTGGCATAGAAAGTTGGTTCATTCTAGCATGTACCAAATTTCTAAGCTAGTCAAAAAGAAATTGGTTAGAGGTATTCCAAACATTAAGTTTGATAAGGATCTTACTTGTGATGCTTGCCAATTGGGCAAACAAGTAAAATCCTCTTTTAAATCAAAAGATGGAATCTCAACCAAAAGGCCATTGGAAATGTTACATATTGATCTTTTTGGTCCTACTAAAACTCAAAGTTTAGGAGGTAAACACTATGGTCTTGTGGTGGTAGATGATTACTCTAGATTTGGTTGGGTACTTTTCCTTGCTCATAAGAATGATGCATTTTATGCCTTCTCCACCCTTTGCAAGAAAATTCAAAATGAAAAGGATTTGAAAATTGCCCATTTGAGAAGTGATCACGGAAGAGAATTTGAAAATCAAGACTTTGAAAAATTTTGTGATGACTTAGGAATTTCTCATAATTTTTCATGCCCTAGAACCCCCCAACAAAATGGGGTGGTTGAAAGAAGGACTCGAAGCCTTCAAGAAATGACTAGGGCTATGCTATGTGAGAATGAGATTCTTAAATTTCTATGGGCTGAAGCTGTAAACACAGCATGTTATATTTTAAATAGAACAATCATTAGAAAAGGGTTGAAAAGAACTCCTTATGAGCTATGGAAAGGAACCCCTCCAAATCTTAAGTACTTTCATGTTTTTGGATGCAAATGTTTTGTTCTTAACAATAAGGAAAATCTTGGTAAGTTTGATCCAAAATCCTATGAAGGAATGTTTGTTGGATATTCCACCACAAGCAAGGCCTATAGAGTTTATCTCAAAGAGCATAGAACCATAGAGGAATCCATACATGTTGCTTTTTGTGATTCTAACTTAATTCCCAGTACTGTGATAGATAATGATTCAGATGGTGAAGAAGCTGGAACAAGCAAAGAAAATCCCAAATCTGTACAGAATGAAGAATCTGCCAGTCCAGTTTTGTCTCGTCAGATTGGAGGAGACATTTCCATTTTGTCTCCTGAGCAGACACGAGCAACTGAAATAGTGAGACCACCAGAAGTTCATCAAAGCTCTACACCTGTCCGAAAGCCTAGAGAATCGAAGTCTATGAGGGGTTATCCTCATGACTTCATCATTGGTGATCCCTCTCAAGGTGTAACAACAAGATCCTCTGCCAAAAGGCAAACCGAACCTAGTAACTTTGCTCTCTTGTCACAAATGGAGCCCAACAATGTCAAACAAGCTCTTGAAGATCCATCATGGGTCAAGGCCATGCAAGAGGAGCTTGCTCAATTTGACAAGAATGAGGTTTGGACATTAGTACCTCATCCGGATGGTAAGAAGGTAACGGGTACTAAGTGGGTATTTAAAAATAAACTTGGTGAGGATGGACAAGTTGTTCGTAACAAGGCTAGATTAGTGGCCCAAGGTTACGATCAAGAAGAGGGAATTGATTTTGATGAGTCTTTTGCTCCGGTAGCTAGAATGGAAGCAATTAGGTTGCTTCTTGCCTATGCTGCCAATGAGGGTTTCAAAATGTTTCAAATGGATGTCAAATGTGCTTTCCTTAATGGCTTTATTGATAGAGAAGTGTATGTGGCTCAACCCCCTGGTTTTGAACATAAAAATTTTCCAAATCATGTTTTTAAACTCTCAAAGGCCCTTTATGGCCTTAGGCAAGCTCCAAGAGCTTGGTATGAAAGGCTTAGTGCCTTCCTATTAGAAAATCATTTTCAAAGGGGAACCACCGACACTACTTTGTTCATCAAAGTTTCTACTAATGATATTCTCCTTGTTCAAGTTTATGTGGATGATATTGTATTTGGATCGGCCAATGAGTCCTTGTGTGAAGAGTTTGGAAAACTCGTGACTAGTGAGTTTGAAATGAGTTTAATGCGAGAGCTAACTTTCTTTCTTGGCCTCCAAATTAAACAAACTCCTAGTGGTACCTTTATTCACCAAGGAAAGTATGCAAAAGAATTGATAAAGAAATTTGGCTTAGAAAATTCCAAACCAATGGGAACACCAATGCATCCAAACAATAAACTTGAAAAAGATGACAATGGCAAAGATGTGGATGAAACACGGTATAGGGGAATGATTGGTTCATTAATGTATCTTACCTCCTCTAGACCGGATATAGTTCAAAGTGTGGGTGTATGTTCAAGATTTCAATCTCACCTAAAAGAATCCCATCTATCGGCCGTTAAACGCATCATTAGATATATTAAGGGAACATTTGATTATGGCTTATGGTATCCAAAATCTGATGATTTTTGTGCAGTAGGGTTTTGTGATGCAGATTATGCGGGAGATAGAGTGGATAGAAGGAGCACCTCCGGCATGTCTTGCTTCCTTGGAAGCTCACTCAACATGTGGTCAAGCAAGAAACAAGCCACAGTGGCTCTATCCACAACTGAAGCTGAATATATATCCGCATCTGCTTGTTGTTCACAATTAATTTGGTTAAAAACTCAATTGGAAGATTACAAATTAAAAATCAATAGTATACCCTTATTTTGTGATAACATGAGTGCAATAAATATTTCAAAAAATCTTGTTCTGCACTCAAGAACAAAGCACATTGAAATCAAATATCATTTTATTAGAGAACATGTGCAAAAGGGTACTATTGATATTCAATTTGTAAAATCTGAAGAACAACTTGCTGATATTTTTACAAAACCCCTCTGTGAAGATATATTCTGTTTGTTAAGGAAAAGCTTGGGAATGTTTGATTTAAGCCATGTTGAAAATTTGTGAATGTATGATTCTGTCCAGTTTTATCTCGTAGGAATGGATGAGATAAAAATAAGGCATGCTGGAGGAGCTATGATTAAGGGGGAGGCTGCGCAGACTTTGCTTTCCATGGGTCCCACAAAATCTTATTTGACCCCACCTTGATTTCTTTAATGATCATTGTCTTTATGATGATCAAAATCTTTTGTATGTCATTTCAAATCTTATTGGAAGTGGCTATTGTCAAATCAAATCCCTCTCTCCAACTAATCCCTTGATTCTAGGAAACCACCTTTTTCAAAAAATCCTTTGGTTAATAACCGCACCATTATGGTCATTCACATCCCCATCATCTCTCTCCAATCCACATTTATTGCACCACTAACCTCCTTCCCTCCTCACTCTCTCTCGGCACTCCCATCCTTTCATATTCAACTTCTCTATTCATCCTACCATGAAAAAGAAAACGGCACAAAAGAGAAGTGGCTGAACCCCCATTCCAAAAAATCCACCTTTTTCATCACATCAAACTCATACACACATTCATCTTCATTCTACTTCCTCTTCTACTCATTCACCCCCTTCCAAAAGAACCGAAACCATGCGCCGCAAGGTTATTGCTCAGAAAACTTCAGGGAGAGGCAAGACGGGAAAGAGCAAGCAATCCAGTGTTCAAGAAGAAGAAGAGGAATCACATACCTCATCACCTCCATCACCGCCGAAGAGATCTACTCCTCATATAAAAGGCTCTCAGAAAAGACAGAAAGGTTTTGTACTGCATGATACAAGAGAACCTGCAAATTTGGAGTCACTAGATTTCAAGAATAAATTTCACAAAACTCACTGCCATTTTGATCATTCTCAGTTCTATTCATGTGCTTTCTATGAATTTCACAAAGAGGTTTTACTGAAATGTCCTCTTTGCCTCTCTTACTTGGTAAATCTTGAAAAACTGGCCACCAAAGGAATCAACTTTACTTCCATGTTTGATGCTCTGAAATGGACTCCACTGATTCACATTCAAAAATTTGTTTACCCGGGGCTGGTCCAGGAGTTCTATGCAAGCATGCGCTTGATTGATGGCTCCATCCACTCTTATGTCAAGCGTGTTTACATGACCCTCAATCCTCAAACCATAGGTGCTGCCCTTGGGTATGAAGATGAAGGACCAAAAGTTTACATGATTGATAAATGGGGTGATCAACTTGGCGTTGCACAGCAAACAGTTTTGCAACACATATGTGCAAATCTCTCTGGTTTGGATGGACTAATCCCAACTCATCGAGCACTCGGCCCTGAGAACTCTCTATTGCATCGTATCATCACTCACATCCTCACTCCACAAGGCGGTTCTCACCATAGAGTAATAGTTTCTGATTCTATTATTCTATTTGCTCTTCTTACTTCTTCCCAAATTTCATTTGCTTATATTATGATACGTCATATGTGGGAAGTAGTGAAAAGTACTAAAAGGCTAATCTTCCATATGGCATGTTCTCACATGTATATTTGATTATTTTAAGGTTGATTTGTCTAATGAATCTGTTGGGAACAAGGTTTCAATGATTAAAGGAGGAGGCGTTTCGGGCAAGAAAGGGAAGAGATCTGTTCCCTCTGAACCATCTCTCAGTGATCTGGAGAGCCATCCTGAACCCTCAAATGTTACTGCATCAATCCGGGAGGTCCTCAATGAGATGCGTAACATGTCCAAGTTGATGTTCAAATCCCACAAGACTGCCCGGAAATTAGAATATGAACAGGAAAGGGCTTGGAAGAAATGTCACGAAAGAGTTGGCTTCATGATTAAGAGCTTTGAAGATGAAATGGGAACAGGGGATTACGAAGATGATTCTGGTTCAGAGTTCAATCTTTCTGATGATTGACGATTTTTTTTTTCATTTATTTGATATTGGCTCCATTAGGCTCAATCTATTTTTGTATGAGCATGACTTGATACTCACTTCTCTGTGATACTTTGATACACTCTTGCTACCTTATTATGGATATTTTGGTGTGTCTTTCATCTTTTGTGCAGGTTTTCCTTGATGACAAAAGGGGGAGGAAAATTAGTTTCCAAAATTGAAATTGAAACTAATGAAATAGGGGATGAAATTTGCTGAAACAAGGGATGAAATTTTCAAACAATTGAAAATTCATGATCACCCTTGTTTAAAGAATGCATGATGTTGTTATTGCATTTGCTGCTGAAAATGCATTTAGCACTGATGATGTCTGATTATATAAATGCATGAATGTTGATTTATCTTGATGAACATGCTTTTATAGGAATATTCTTATTCATCTTGGTAAACATGTTGGCTTGAAAACTTATTTTTTGGCAGTTCCTTTAAACTGTGATATCTAACAGCTGCCATTTTTTGATCAAGTGTGATTCAAAAATATTTTCCTTACTTGAATAATATGGATCTGATATCTTGACTGGAAAATATTTGAAATTTTTGTGTGCTCAGTTGATGTGTGTAATTATTGAGCAGAAAATAAGATTAATGATAACAAATGAGTTTCGTATTTAAATCTGCTCATAAATCAAGCATTTAGCATCTTGAATAAATATGCTAAATAACATTGTTATTTTGAGGCTTATGTTACAGGATTATGCCTCCTTTGGTAAAATAGCATACATTAAGGGGGAGCCATGTGACATTTAGAAAGGGAGAGAAATTCAAATACAAAGGGAGTATTCTTTACTCAAATTTCTTTCCATTTCAATTTTAATAATGTTTGTCATCAAGGGGGAGATTGATGAGTTTGGAAAACTCCAAATTAATATTTGTGATGAGCAAACATTATTAAATTATTTAATTGCAAAATTATTAATTTAATCTTCATTTAACATATGTTAATTAATAATTTTGTGATGCAGGTTTTAATTGGGCCGGAAAATAAAATGCTGCTAGCCCAAATTAAAATCAACAATTAGCCTTGTTACATGCTTCCTATTATATGGCTGAATTGTTGTATTAAAGGGCCAAGCTCAATGTTGTTGCAACTAAGCCCATATTTGATTTTGATGAAAGCTTCCTGTGCTTGATCCAAAACCAAAATTCACCAGGAAAGCAAATGTTACTAATTGGGCCAAGGATGGAGTGCTCGGATTGATAAAGAGTGATGACCAAGGAAGAACTAGAGGTATTTGCATGTTGGTTTTTGCATGAGTTTCCTCTTCTCTCTCTGTGGCCGAACCGATTTGTTTTGAAGGAAAAGAAGCTAAGCTCGGTTTTATATTTCAACTCTGAAGGCTTCACTTCTCTATAAAAGGGGTGAACAGTCATGGTTTGACTTAAGGAAAGAAAGTGAGAGTGCAAGGCACAGAAGTCTCATAGCTACCTAAGCTTACATATTTTCTTCTCCTTCAATGTATTCTGTTTTATAATTTTTCTGTTTAATTTTATCATGTCTTGAGTCTCATGGAAAAAAGGCAAACAGTGAGGTTTGTATGAAAAAGCCATAGAGCGAAAAAAGGCAGAGAGTGCAAAATTAAAAGAAAAAGCCATAGATGTCTTAGAGTTCTTTTGTACATCTATGTTGTGTTTCATGATTCTGTGGGAATCCCCTTGTAAGTTGGGTTAGCACTTTACAATTTGTAATCTGGATGATTATAGTGAAATTCCATCATGTTTGTGATGGAGACTGGATGTAGGCTGCACTGCACTTAGCAGCCGAACCAGGATATATTTGGGTGTAATCTTTTCTCTCTCCTACTCCATTTCTGTTTCTACTGCACAGGAGCTAAAAATAAAAAATGTCTCATGCCAAGTGACGAGACAAAATGAAAAAGTCTCGTGGCTAAGGACGAGATAAAAACAGAGAAGTCTCCTCTAAATTCAACAAGGGTTAGCAAGCAAAAAGGGGGCTAAGATTCAACCCCTCCTTCTCTTAGCCACTGAAACCATCAAACACTAATCAACAGGGGACATTTGCATTTTCAGATAGCATATTTGAGCTAAAATCAGTGAGAGAACAATACAACCTCTTGGAGTTCATTTGTTTCCTCTGTGTCATCATCATTGTTGGGTTCCATGTCCTTCCTTTGTCCATGATGATGTAACTTTTCCTCCAAGGGGTTGAATGACTTCCTACAAAAGATATTAAAAGTTGCTTGTTCCCCAAGCACTTGAGAAGCAATTATCATGCATGTATGCTTGTGATTCTCTGAATCTAAGTAGGTGTGGGAATACCAAACTTGGTTCCTTGCCTACTTCTATATACAGCAGAGTAAATACATGCATGAAACATCAAGCACTTTTATTACGAAAATAAACTATGAACTAGAAAACAACTAAAAACTAGAAACATGACAATTGTTAAGTAGTTTCTCTGATTGTTTGGAGCTGATACTAGTCATGCTGAGGGTGCAATGTGTTTTTTAATGAACTTTTTGGTGGAACACCAAACTTAGCTTCAAACATTCACCCCTTAATTATTTTTGGTGTGCAACACCAAACTTAGCTCTTTACAATACAGAGAAATCTACTTAACTCCTTTATTGAAATAACTAAGAATGAAAAACTACTGATCTGTAGCTGATGACTTTCTTCCTCTTCTTCCAGTTTGTTAAGAGGAATGACCTCAATGCTGAAGAGGAGCCAGTTAGTGCCCCCTTCCTTGGCCTCTTCCCAGTAAGCTTCTTTTTGTTAATGGCTTGATTGAGCTTGCTTGCTGGATCAGGGGTAGGATTGGTGCTTTTGCTAGTTGCCTTCACTTCTTGAATGTCAAGACTTGGTGGTTGTGTGATTGTTGGAGTGTTTTCTTTATCAAAAGCCTTTTGAATTGGTGGTTCAATGAGCCCTTCATTTGTGTAATTCTCTGCTTCACTTGAATATGAGCTTTCTTGATTGTCTTCCTCCATTTCTTCTTCATGATTTTCCATTAAGTCCTTTGGGAGTGAGTCCTTATGGTCTTTTGTTATCTCAAGTGCAGTTTTAATTTCAACCTCCTCATTCTTCATTGAAAGTTCACTTGATACAGTAGCCTCTTCATCTTGCTCTTCCACTTTTTCCTTCACATCCACTAATTGGTCTTCATTTTCCTTGCTTAGTGGTTCTGAGTGTTTTCCTATGTTCTCCAAATGCTCATCCATCTTCTGAAGAAGGATTTCTTGTTCTCTCTAGGATTGTTATTGTTCCTCCATGAGTTGTTCTTGTCTTTTCAACAATTCTCTGGATTTTTGGAGGTGATCCTCAGTTAGTTCAGGAGCCTCTTCATTTTCCTCTTCCACCTCCTCCCTTGCACTTAACATTTGGTTTACCAGCACTTCCATATTTTTAAATGAATTCTCTTGCTCGTTCCAGGATATCTGTGCCTCCTTCTCATATTTTTCAAACATGATCTCAAGCTTGGAGCGGCTTTGGTTCATGGAAGTTTGTGTGGACTGTGAGTTTTTGAAGAGATTTTGTGTCAAGGGATAGTTAAGTGATGAAGAATTTTCAAATGAACTGTGAAGTGAGGTTAAACAAATTTGCATGAATGAATTGAAGGTTTGCTCAAGTGATGATGGCTCTTGATTAATGGAGTATAAACTATTAAATGCTTCCGGATTTTGATTCTCCCATCCACAATGTGAATCATTGTAAAATTCCGCAGGGTGTGAATCATTTTGTGACCACGGGGAGCAATCTTCCATGTATGTATTGATAGCACAATCAACTGAATAATTAAAATTCCCTTCCCAGTCATCATTTGTGTACTTGTCATAACAGTATGAGTCACTTTGTGGCTCTGGAAAATAATTTATTTCACTTGATTGTTCATAATCCCTTATTCCTTGTTGATACTCCCATCCACCATGAGGATAATGATATGAATCATTTTGTGGTGGTGGTTGGTATCCCATATGATTTTCTTACTCATCTTTTGTCTCTGAAGCAAATCTCCATAGATTGGAGTGCTCATAATTTGTATTTTCTTGGTGATATTCCCAGCCACCATTAGAGATTGGTGATTGTGGGTAATATCCCATAAAATTTGTTTGATCATAAGATGAGTTGAACGCCATTTGAATTTTGTAAAACACAACACCAATGAAAATTGAAATTCATGTCTCAGAGAGAAATTTCTTAGTGAGGCAATAACTCAAACACCTTGCTATCAGAAAATTAAAAGAACAAAAATAAAGAAAATGCTTAATCTAGACTTCTCACCCACTTAATCATTGTCGATCTAAATCAATCCCCGACAACGGCACCAAAAATTTGATGGATTGGAAAACGAATTCTAACACAAAAACTCACCGGCAAGTGTACCAGATCGCATCAAGTAATAATAACTCACTTAGATTGAGGTCGATCCCACAGGGATTGATGGATCAAGCAACTTTAGTGGGTGATTAGTTTATTCAAGCTAACATTGAGTGAATTGTGTGAAGTGTAACCAACTGAAAGAAATTTCAAGGAATTTAAAGTGCAGAAAGTAAATTGGACAGAAACTTAAAGAGCAAGAAATGTAAATTTCGAAAACTTAAATGACAAGAAATGTAAATTGTAGTGAATGTAAAGGGAGTTGGGTGCTGGAAAGTAAAGGAGGCAATAGATTAATCAATCAGAACAATTGCATAAAATGTAAAGGTGCAGGAAAGTAAATCAAGCTCAATGTGAAAATGAAATTGCAGAAGGGAAATGCCCAAAATTGCAAGAAGAGTAAATCAAGCTCACTGGAAAACAAAACTGTAAAACTGAATTCAAAACTGAAATATGACAATTGCAGAAAATTAAAAGTGTATCAAAGAGAATTCTCTACTCTAATCCTACTTTTAATGCTCTCTAGCAGAGCCAGCCTTCTTTTCATCTTCAAACATTCTTCTATTTATAGGCTTCTTCTTGGGTCTTCAATGTACTTGGATATGGGCCTTGGCCTTGATTAAAGCAAGGATTGATTAGATTGGTGCCTAATGAAATTGAGGAGAAGAGTGTGCCAATTATGCCTTTCTGGTGTTGAAGTTGGAGTCAAAGTTTTCGGCCAAATGTTGAGTCAAACGTCATTGTGAAAAATGGATTCTGGTTGCTGTCATTCACGTTTGACTCAATGTTGGAGTGCCAACATTCGCATATCCAGGCGTACGCGTGACCTGCGCATCCGCGCAAAATGGGCAGAAAATCTTATCCACGTGTACGCGTGCACCACGCTAACGCGCGCATTGCCATTTTTCCAATCCACGCGTATGTGTCATCGACGCGTACGCGTCGATTTAAAATTCTCAACTCCAAATTCTGGGCTCTTCGTCGCAGACGTTGGAGGCAACGTTTGAGGCAACGTTGGGCCTCCAACGTTGGTTTTAACGCGTACACGTGGATGGTCAAATTTGCCATTCCACGCATGTGCATGACTCACGCTTGCGCGCGGATGAAGAAATTCTGCGTTTTCACGTGTACGCGTCGCTTAAAACTCATTTGGCTCCAGAATTGAAATTTTTTTCCACAATGTTGGGGGTAGCGTTGGATGTCCAACGCTACCTCCAACGGGAGCATCGGCACTTATGCAGAGACTTGCTCTGCCTCTTCTTCCAACGTTGGTTCTTCTTCATCTTCTCCTGGCTTCTTCTTCAATCTTCCTTCATGCTTCCTTTCACCTATCATCAACCGAACAAACTCATCAAAGCCTTGGCATAATCACAAGATTTTGCATCTTTCATAATACCAATCAATTCTTGCATAAATCTCATAAAAATGCATAAAATTAGCAATGTTTGATTGAATCAAGACAAGCATGAATTTCTCATCCAAGCACTTACTTATTGCCTAAGAATGCATAAAAACCAAGTAAAATCAAATAAAAAAGGCTTGTGAAACTAGCCTAAGATGACTTGTCATCAGCGGACCTTTGGGATCACTTTCTTTTCGTTCACCACTTCGTGAAAGTGATCCTCATGGGTCTTAGAGAAGAACCAGGTGAAGTCATAAGAACCAGATGCAGGGGCCTTCTCTTTTCTCTTCCTTGAAGAGGATTCTCCAGTTTTCAGAGCCATATGAATAATGAAAATGAAGAAAAAATGGAGCATCACACACCAAATTTAAAGGTTTTCTCGTCTCTGAGAAAAGAAAAAAATAGAAAGAATGTGGGGAAGGAAATAGAGATGATGGAGATAGAGAGGGAGGGGGATCGGGTAATGGGTGAAAGGTGGTGAAAGCAAAGTAAAAAAAGATGAAGGGTAGTGTAAGGGGGATGCACAGTTAAAACAAGAAAGAGAATGTAAGGGAATGGAAGTAAGTGAAGTAGTGAAATGGTTGGAAGTGTAGTGAAAAGTGAAAAAGGAGATAGTATATATAAAAGGGGGTAGGGGGTTCAGTCATGGTGGGAAGGGTGGGGGAGGGGCTAATTGTAATTGAATATGGTTAATGGAGAAGAGAGATTGATAGGATTAATGAGAGTTGATTGGGTGATGGAAAGGTTGATAGATGTATGGGAAAATGGGGGATGAATGTGGATGGTATAATGGGGAATGGGGAGAGAGGTTTTTGAGTTGAATGATCAAAGGACGAGGAAGTGGGAGTAACCGTTGGTAATAGTGAAGGCCCCTCTTCAAAATTCAAAACTGGTGTTCCTGGTGCTAAACGCCAGCCTCGGCGTTTAGAGCCAGAATTGGCACCTTTTTTTTGAAAGACGAGTGGTGCCACTAAAAGCCCAACTGGCATTTAGCGCCCTTGGAGGGCTGATGCTTCATGAAATTATACCCTTGTAGGCGTTAGACGCCCACCTGCCGTTTAACGCTAGAACACTTCGAGTTGAACGCTCTCCAGGGTGTTCTGTTCTTCCTCCTGTCTCTGTTCTAAGCACTTTGAATGATCACAATTAAAATTAAACCAAGGAAAACTATAAATAAAAATAAAAAATGCATGAAAATCAAACTGAAAGAAAAACTAAAGGATACTTATGGTTGGGTTGCCTCCCAACAAGCCCTTCTTTACCGTCACTAGCTTGACAGTTAGCTCCATTAGGGAGGGGGTTATCATAGGAGCTTAGTGATGAGTAGTTGTTTTATACGCTTTTTGGCATCATTTTCATATAGTTTTCAGTATGTTTTGTTTAGTTTTTATTAAGTTTTTATAAGTTTTAGTGTTAAATTTACATTTTTGGATTCCACTTTGAGTTTTTGCATTTTTGTACCATTTTAGGTATTTTCTGCCTAAAATTGAGGAGCTGGAGCAGAAGTCGGATTCAGAGACAGAGAAAGCACTGTAGATGCTGTCCAAATCTGACCTCCTTGCACTCGGAAGAGATTTTCTGGAGATACAGAAGTTCAAATGGAACGTTCTTAACGGCTATAGAAAGCTGACTTTCAGAGGTTTTTAGTAATGTATAATAGTTTATACTTTTCTTCGAATTAAAAGGCCCAACACTGGTGTCCAACGCCAGCTTACTACCCCCTTAATTTCTGGCGTCCAGTGCCCAAGGAGCAGAGCCCAGCGTCCAAACGCCCAGAGAGGACCCTCTAGCCAGTGTTTCACACCCAAAAGACCTCGTAGCATGTAGATCTCATCAAAGCTGAGCCCAAACACTCACCAAGTGCGCCCCAACAGTGGATTTTAGCACTAAAAATACAATTTTACCCTTACTAGTCATTAGTTTAGTATTTAAGGGATTTAATTTATGTTATTCGAACATCTCATTTAGCATACACATTTTTACCACTATATTTTTTATCAGTATGAGTTTTTAAACCTCCTAGGTTGAGGGGAGGAGCCCTGCTGAGTCCTATGAATTAATAAAAGTATTACTATTTCTTCTTCGATACATGCTTGATTTACTTCTAAGATGTATATCCGCTCTTCAACATGGTGAATAGGATGATCAGTGACAATCAGCTCTGTTCATCATACTAAGATGAACGTGCCTGATAAACACCCGCGTCTACTTGGGTTCGTGTGAATACGTGACTGGAAAACACGAGCCAACAACTATGTTATACATCTCTCAGACGATTAATCTAAGACTTCGTTGGGGACTTCTCGAGGCATCAGTTCAGCCAATTTTTGGGAAGAGGAGGGTCTCTGTGGTATAGGCTAGAACCCAAAGAAGCATCATTCTCTGATGCGGAAGATCTGACCTTGTCTGTGGCATTTTGAGTAGGATCGCCAAGAGAATAAACTACTAGAGCTTCACCCTCTGTCAGATTGGATGACCATGGCCAATGGCGTTTGATCTGGAGAAGAAATCACATCCATGACGTCAATCATGTCCAGCCTGCCATTGAAGAAATCACTCCCAAGCAAAGAAGACAGAAATACCAGAGTTAATCTAGAAGGCAAAGCAACTCCAATCCTCAACTCTATTCCTACTACTGACTCTATTTGATATAAAAAGTAATTTATACAATATTAATCCATATCCAACAACCTTCTGATCTGCCTGACTAAGACCTGCAAGATAACCATGGCTTGCTTCAAACCACAATCCTCGTGGGATCGATCTTGACTCGCTCATGCATTACTTGGACAACCCAGTGCACTTGCTGTACAGCTATACGGAGTGTGGGGATTTGTGCACGAAGTTTTTGGCGCCGTTGTCGGGGATTGTTTAAGTTTGGATAAGCCAACAGATTATCTTGTTCCCTAGATCTGGTATTGTCTCTGATTTTTGCAAGAGTATTTTATTTTATTTTATTTTTCTTTTATTTTTTGAAAAAAATTTAAAAACTTTTCAAAAATATTTTTCTTTTCTTGGTTTAATCTTTGTTCTTAGTTTGAGTCTTACATGTTCCTATTCTTCAATTCCAAAAATTTTAAAACTTTACCAAAAAACCTTTATCTTTTTTGTCACCTTCTTCTTTTATTTGAGTCTTTGTTCTTGTTCTTGTTTGAGTCAATTTTCGAAATCTAGAGTCTTTCTTTCAAAAGAATTTTTCAAAAATAGTTTCTTTAGTTAAATATTGTGTCAATTTTTAAGTTTGGTGTTTTCTTGTGTTTTTCTTTCAATTTTTTGAAAATTTGATGTTTGATGTTCAAAAGTTTTAAGTTTGGCTTTTTCGTATGTTCTTGTCTTCTTTAAATTTCTTGAGTGTTGTTCTTGGTGTTCTTGTCAATCTTCAAAGTGTTCTTTAAGTTTGGTGTTCCTTGATATTTTTTCCTCCAATTTTCGCACACTAAGTAAATTTAGATCTAAAAATTTTAAATTTGGTGTTTTTTGTTTGTTTTTCTCTTTCCCCATTAAATTAAAAAAAATATATTTTTATCTTTATTTTAATTATAATTTTCGAAATTAGCATTAAAATTCAGATTTCAATTTAAAATTTTTATTTTATCGTATCTTAGTCTTTAGTTTTCAAAAATCGTATCATTTTCAAAAAAATCTTATCTTTTTCAAAAATCTTATCTTATCTTTTTCAATTTTTAAAATTTAAGAATTCAAATTTCAATTTTCAAAATTAAAAATCTTATCTTTTTTAAAATTCAATTTTTAAAACTAAAAACTTTTTCAAAATATTATCTTTTTAAAATCTTTTTAATTTCTTATCTTATCTTTTCTAACTTCCAATTTTAAAATCATATCCTTTTTAAATCTTTTTAATTTCTTATCTTATCTTTTTTTATCTTTTTTATAATTTCAAATCTTCTCTTATCTTATCTCTTATCTTATTTTAAAATCAAATGTTTTCTTAATTAATTGCTCATCTTCTCTCTCATCTTTTTCAAAACTTCCTAAATTTCTTCTCTCTAATTTTCGAAAATTCTCTTCCTCTTTTCTCTCTTCTATTTTTGAAATTTAATAACTAAATTTTATATTCCTTTTAATTAATTAATTTCAATTTCGGATTAAAAAAATAAAATAAAAACAAAAATATTTTAATTTTTATTCATCTCATCTACTTCTTTATTTTCTTCTATTCCTATTTCTTCTTCATCCTCTTCTACCTTTCTTCATTATGAACCCAAATGGGAATGAAGAGTTCAGAAGAACTCTGGGATCTTATACAAATCCCACGCTGACTTCTATGGAAGAAGTATTAGCATATCTCACATCAGAGCAAGTAGCTTTGAATTAAACCCTCAACTCATTACCATAGTGCAGTAAAACTACCAATTTTCTGGACTTTCACAGGAAGAGCTGGTAGAATTCTTAGCAGATTTCTTAAAGGTTGCTAACACAGTACACAATGAGGGAGTAGACCAAGATGTCTACAGATTATTGCTCTTTCCTTTTGCTGTAAAGGATCACGCAAAAAGGTGGTTAGATAACCAGCCCAGATCTAGCTTGAAAACTTGAAAACAGTTAGTAAACAAGTTTTTGAATCAATACTTCCTCCCAAGGAAGATGACCCAGCTGAGGTTGGACATCTTCTCCTAAGAAAATGTCCCACTAAAATATTTTCAGAATGGGTACAGTTAGACATCTTTTACTATGGACTTTTAGACATGTTTAGAATGTCTTTGGACCAATCTGCTGGTGGTTCCATACACATGAGAAAGAGCGTTGAAGAAGCCTAACCCTCCAGCACTGTATTCATCTACTGAGACTTCTATAGAAGGAGAGGTTGATGCACTGCTGAGCCTAACCCTCCAGAACAGGATGGCCCATTGACTCAGCAACTACACAACCTTGCTCAACAACTACTGGAATTGTGATGGGCTTATTGAGACAGTTGCCACTAATCAACATCTGTACTCATCTGCTGAGCCTTCTATGAAAGGAAAGGTTAAGGCGATATCTACTGAACCTAACCCTCCAAAACAGAATAGTCCACTGACTCAACAACTACACGCCCTTGCCCAGCAAAGACTGGAATTGCAAGAGACGTTGAGAGAAACTCACGCTTCTAATAGGAATGGAGAAGCCCAGTTGAGTCAAACAAGGCAACAGTTATCTAAGCAGATAATAGAGGAATGCCAGGCTATCCAACTGAGGAGTGGGAAATCCTTGAACACCTAACCTCAGTACAATAGGAAAAAAACGCAAAAAGAGGGACACCAGACTGATGTCCAAGACATCTCTAAGGGCATTGAATGCCCAAGGAAGAATGTCATTGGCATTCAACGCTAAGAAGGGGTTTTGGTGCGCACAAACCCCACACCTTCGTACAGCAGTACCAGCAATTGCACTGGGTTGTCCAAGAAATACCTGAGTGAGTCAGGGTCGATCCCACGAGGATTGTAATTTGAAGCAAGTTATGGTTATCTTGCAGATCTTAGTCAGGTAAAATCAGAAGGTTGTTGGAAGAGTTGTCAAATTTGCATTAAAGGAATTATTGGATGTAATATTCTGTAAATAAAAAGGAGTCTATGATAGGAATACAGTTGAGGATTAGAGTTGCTTTGTCTTTCTGAATTAGCTCTGGTATTATTGCTCTTTTTGCTTTCTTCAATGGCAGGTTGTATGTGATTGACACTGGTTTGAGCAGCTGTAAGACACCTCCAGATCTGAACCCCAGGTTTAGTGCGGATCCATTCTGATTGAGGGAGAAGCTCGTACAGTCCATTCTCCTTAAATATCCTACTCAAAACGCCAGAAACAAGGTCGAATCTTCCGGATCAGAGAATGCTGCATCTTTGGGTTCTAGCCTCTACCACAGAGATCTTAAACTGTTGCTTGTCCTCAAGCAACTAAAAATACAGTAGGATAAAATAAAATTAAGATACAATAAATTTCTAAGTTTCAAATGAAGCTTAGTTACAATAAGATGAGCGGGATTTTGTAGCTTTCTGCTTCTGAATTGTTTTGGCATCTCATTATCCATTAAAACTTAGAATAGTTGGCATCTCTAGGAACTTAAAATCCAGATGATATTATTGACTCTACTAGTTAAGCTTATTTTGATTCTTGAACACAACTTTCAGAGTCTTGGCCATGACCTTAAGCACCTTCTTTTCCAGTATTACCACCAGATATAATAATGCCACAGACAGTTTAATTGGGTGAACCTTTTTAGATTGTGACTCAGTTTTATTAGAGTCTCCAAATAGAAATGTCCATAGTTCTTAAGCATACTCTTTTTGCTTTGGACAACGACTTTAACCGCTCAGTCTCAAGTTTTTCACTTGACACCTTCACGCCACAAGCACATAGTTAGGGACAGCATGGTTTAGCCGCTTAGACCTGGATTTTATCCCTTTCGGCCCTCCTATCCACTGATGGTCAAAGCCTTGGGTCCTTTTACCCTTGTCTTTTGGTTTAAAGGGTTAATGGCTTTTTCAATCTGCCCTCATTTTTCTGCATTTTTGGGCAGTAATGGATTTTTCTGCTTTTTATTTTTTTCTTTTTCTTTTCGCCATTTTTTTCTTTTTTCTTTTATTTTGCATGCATAATCATTTTTTTTCTTTTTGCAACATGCTTTTTCTTTTTCTGTTTGCTGCTTTTTCTTACTTCAAGAATTAATTTTTAGATTTTTCAAATTATCAATAATATTTTTCCTTTTTCCTTATTGTTTCAAGAGCCAACATTCTAAAATTTTAATTTCTAATATTCTGTTTTCACTGCTGTGAATTCTGTCTCTTGACTGATGCATATGATCATGACTCTGAAAATATAAAAAGGATGAAAAATAATTAAATAAAGTTAGGTTGCCTCCCAACAAGCGCTCTTTTAACGTCACTATCTTGACCTTTAGCTCCTTATGGAGGTGAGTATGGGCTCAGATTTTTGCCCCTAACAGTGAATTTTCTTCCTGTCCTGTCATGAATGAGCTCTACATGCTCTAGAGATAGGACACGACTCACTATATGTGGTAAGATTGGCTTTTTAGTAAAGACAACACTCATGCCAGGTGAGAGGCCTTCAGTTGGGGCTTTCTTGTCCTTCCAGCCTTTAGGTACTTTCTTTTTAGTACCTTTGTGCTTAGAGCTTGTTGATGGCTGCTCAACACCAAACTTAGAATTGATGTCTAGGGGCTCTACAGAGCTCTGCATAGAAAGAGAGGATTGGCACCCTAGGTGTTGCGCAGTTATCTCTCTTTTAGAGGGAGAATCGGGATGAGGCATCTTGAAAAAGATGTGGTCATCCCCTAATTATAGGGTTAGTTCTCCCTTAGCCACATCAACGATAGCATTGGCTGTGGCTAGGAAAGGTCTTCCAAGGATGACTGGTGCACGAACTTGTGATACGCAATGGCGCCAACAACTTCGTACGCATAATTGTAATATCACTATTCTTCACAACTTCGCACAACTAACCAGCAAGTGCACTGGGTCATCCAAGTAATAAACCTTACGTGAGTAAGGGTCGATCCCACGGAGATTGTCGGCTTGAAGCAAGCTATGGTCACCTTGTAAATCTCAGTCAGGCAGATATAAATGGTTATGGAGTTTTGATAATTAAAATATAACTAAACATAAAATAATGATAGAGATACTTATGTAATTCATTGGTGGGAATTTCAAATAAGAGTATGGAGATGCCTCATTCCTTTTAAATCTTTGCTTTCCTACTGCCTTCATCCAATCCTTCATACTCCTTTCCATGGCAAGCTGTATGTAGGGTTTCATTGGCGTCAATGGCTACCTCTATCCTCTCAGTGAAAAGGTCCTCTACGGTTTCCCGCATGGCTAATCAGCTGTTGGTTCTCGATCATGTAGGAATAGGATTTACTATCCTTTTGCGTCTGTCACTATGCCCTACAGTCGCGAGTTTGAAGCTCGTCACAGTCATCCCTTCCCAGATCCTACTCGGAATACCATAGACAAGGTTTAGACTTTCCGGATCTTAGGAATGGCCGCCAATAATTCTAGCTTATACCACGAAGACTCTGATCTCAAGGAGTTGAAGGCTCTGTTGTTAGGAGAGGCAATCAACACGCATGAACCAGGAATCCAAGAGGTACACGATCAATCTTAGGTAGAACGGAAGTGGTTGTCAGGCACGCGTTCATAGGTGAGAATGACGATGAGTGTCACGGATCATCACATTCATCAGGTTAAAGTGCGAGTGAATATCTTAGAATTAGAATAAGCTTGAATTGAATAGAAAAACAGTAGTAATTGCATTAATACTCGAGGAACAGCAGAGTTCCACACCTTAATCTATGGTGTGTAGAAACTCCACCGTTGAAAATACATAAGTAATGAAGGTCCAAGCATGGCTGAATGGCCAGCCTCCCCAAATATGAAAATATGATATCCAGAATTGTCTCTATGATCCGAAGATGAAAATACAATAGTAAAAGATCCTATTTATAGTGAAACTGCTACTAGGGTTTACAGAAATTGGTAAATGATGCAGATATCCACTTCCGGGCCCACTTGGTGTGCGCTTGGGCTGAACATTAAGCTTTACACGTGTAAAGGTCTTCCTTGGAGTTAAACACCAGCTTTGGTGCCAGTTTGGGCGTTTAACTCCAACTTTTATGCCAGCTCTAGCATTTTGACACCAAAAAATGGCAGAGAGCTGGCATCTTGATGCCATTTTACGTCATCAAAACTCACGCAAAGTATGGACTATTATATATTGCTGGAAAGTCCTAGATGTCTAATTTTCAACGCAGTTGAGAGCACGCCATTTGGAGTTCTGTAGCTCCAGAAAATCCACTTCGAGTGCAGGGAGGTCAGAATCCAACAGTATCTACAGTCCTTTGTCAGCCTCTGAATCAGATTTTTGCTCAAGTCCCTCAATTTCAGCCAGAAAATACCTGAAATCATAGAAAAACAAAAAAACTCATAGTAAAGTCCAGAAATGTGAATTTTGCATAAAAACTAATAAAAACATCCCAAAAAGTAGCTAGATCCTACTAAAAACTACCTAAAAATAATGCCAAAAAGCGTGTAAATTATTCGCTCATCACAACACCAAACTTAAATTGTTGCTTGTCCCCATGCAACTGAAAACAAAATAGGATAAAATGAAGACAATATTCAATGAATCTCACAATATCAATGAAACTTAGTCCCAATTAGATGAGCGGCGCTAGTAGTTTTTTGCTTCTGAACAGTTTTAGCATCTCACTTTATCCTTTGAAATTCAGAATGATTGGCATCTATAGGAACTCAGAATTTTGGATAGTGTTATTGATTCTCCTAGTTCAGTATGTTGATTCTTGAACACAACTACTTTATGAGTCTTGGCCGTGGCCCTAAGCACTTTATTTTCCAATATTACCACCGGATACATAAATGCCACAGACACATAACTGGGTGAACCTTTTCAGATTGTGACTCAGCTTTGCTAAAGTCTCCAGTTAGAGGTGTCCAGAGTTCTTAAGTACACTCTTTTTGCTTTGGATCACAACTTTAACCACTCAGTCTCAAGCTTTTCACTTGAACCTTCATGACACAAGCACATGGTTAGGGACAACTTGATTTAGCTGCTTAGGCCAGGATTTTATTCCTTTGGGCCTCCTATCCGCTGATGCTCAAAGCCTTGGATCCTCTTAACCCTTGCCTTTTGGTTTAAAGGGCTATTGGCTTTTTCTTCTTGCTTTTTCTTTTTCTTTCTTTTTCTTTTTTTTGCCATTTTTTTCGCTAATTTTTTTTCACTGCTTTTTCTTGCTTCAAGAATCAATTTCATGATTTTTCATATTATTAATAACATTTCTCTTTGTTCATCATTCTTTCAAGAGCCAACAATTTTAACATTCATAAACTTCACTATAAAAAATATGCACTGTTCAAGCATTCATTCAGAAAACAAAAAGTATTGCCACCACATCAAAATAATTAAACTAATTTCAAGATAAAATTTGAAATCCAAGTACTTCTTGTTCTTTTGTAATTAGGCACATTTTTCATTTAAGAGAGGTTAAGGATTCATGTAATTATTCATAGCTTTAAGACATAGACACTAGACACTAATTATCATGTAGTAAAGACACAAACATGGATAACACATAAAGCATCAAATTCGAAAACAGAAAAATAAAAACAAGGAAATTAAAGAACGAGTCCACCTTAGTGATGGCGGCTAGTTCTTCCTCTTGAAGATCCAATGGAACGCCTAAGCTCCTCTATGTCTCTTCCTTGCCTTTGTTGCTCCTTCCTCATAGCTCTTTGATCTTCTCTAATCTCATGGAAAATGATGGAGTGCTCTTGGTGCTCCACCCTTAGTGCTTTTGGTGCTCCTATCCTTAGTTGCTCCTAATAGTTGTGTAGAGGAAAATGTATCCCCTGAGGCATCTCAGGGATTTCTTGATGAGGGAATTCCTCATGCTCTTGTTGAGGTCCATGAGTGGGCTCTCTTGTTTGCTCCATCCTCTTTCTAGTGATGGGCTTTTGAGATGAATCTCTCCATCTCTCATGACTCAGAGTTGGAAGCAATTGCCTTCCCTTTCCTCTTTCTAGAGGTTTCTCTGGCCTTAGATACCATAAATGGTTATGGAAAAATAAAAAGCAATGCTTTTACCACACCAAACTTAAAAGGTTTGTTTGTCCTCGAGCAAAAGAAGAAAGAAAGAAGGGGAAGAAGAAGAAAATGAAGGAGATGGAGGGAGAGAGTGAATTCGGCCAAGGGGGTATAAGGTGATTGTGATGTGTGAAAATGAAGGAGGAAGAGGATAGGATTTGATTGGTGAGTGGTGTTTTGGGTAGAGTGTTATAGAGATGTATGAGGGGGAGAGAAAGGTGGGGTAGGTGGGGATCCTGTAGGGTTCACAGATCCTGAGGGGTCAAGGACTTCTCATCTCTGCTCTATTTAGGCGTGCAAAAATGCCCTTAGTGTGCAATCCTGGCGTTTAACGTCAGACTGCTGCTTGTTTCTGGTGTTAAACGCCAGCTTTTATTCCTTTCATGGCGTTAAACTCCAAGTTGCAATCTGTTTCTGGCATTTAACGCCAGTTTGTTGCTTCTTTCTGGCGTTTAACGCCAGTCTGGTGCTTCTTTCTGGCGTTTAACGCCCAGAATGGTGCCAGACTGGGCGTTAAACACCCATTCTGCTACCCTTACTGGCGTTTAAACGCCAGTAAGTTTCTCCTCCAGGGTGTGTTGTTTTTAATGCTATTTTTTATTTTTCTTTAATTCTTGCAGTTATTTTTGTGACTCCACATGATCATCAACCTAAAAAAGAAAATAACATAGAAAAATAAAATTGGGTTGCCTCCCAATAAGCGCTTCTTTAATGTCAATAGCTTGACAGTGAGCTCTCATTTAGCTTCACAGATGTTCAGAGCATTGTTGGGGCCTCCCAACACCAAACTTAGAGTTTGACTGTGGGAGCTTTGTTTGACTCTGCATTGAGAGAAGCTTTTCTTGCTTCCTCTCCATGGTTATAGAGGGAGATCCTTGAGTTTTAAACACAAGGTTGTCCTCATTCAATTAAAGGATCAACTCTCTTCTGTCCACATCAATCAAACCTTTTGCTGTGGCTAGGAAGGGTCTTCCAAGAATGATGGATTCATCCTCATCCTTCCTAGTGTCTATGATTATGAAATCAGCATGGATAGACCTTTACTAGCACATCTTCTACCTGTTCATAAGTCTTTTTCATGGATTTGTTTGCCATCTCTAATGAGAATTTGGCAGCCTGTACCTCAAAGATTCCCAGTTTCTCCATTACAGAGAGTGGTATTAAGTTTATGCCTGACCCCAGGTCACACAGAGCCTTCTCAATGGTCCTAGTGCCTATGGTACAGGAAATTAAGAATTTACCAGGATCCTATTTCTTTTGAGGTAATGTCTTCCTAACCAAGTCTTTCAGTTCATTGGTGAGCAAGGGGGTTCATCCACCAAAGTCTCATTACCAAATTACTTGGCATTCAGTTTCATGATTGCTCCAAAGTACTTAGCAACTTGCTCTTCAGTAATATCTTCATCCTCTTCAGAGGAGGAATAGTCATCAGAGCTCATGAATGGCAGAAGTAGGTTCAATGGAATCTCTATGGTCTCTAGATGAGTCTCAGATTCCTTAATTCCTTAGGTTCCTCAATTGGGAACTCCTTTTTGTCCAGAGGATGTCCCACGAGGTCTTCCTCACTGGGATTCACATCCTCCTCCTCCTCTCTAGGTTCGGCCACACCAAGTAAGGTTATGGCCTTACACTCTCTTTTTGCATTTTCTTCTGTATTGCTTGGGAGAGTACTAGGAGAAGTTTCAGTGACTCTTTTACTCAGCTGGCCCACTTGTGCCTCCAAATTTCTAATGGAGGACCTTTTTTCATTAATGAAACTTATAGTGGTCTTAGATAGATCAGAGACTATGTTTGCTAAGCTAGAGGGGCTCTGCTCAAAATTCTCTGTCTATTGCTGAGAGGATAATGGAAAAGGCTTGCTATTGCTAAACCTGTTTCTTCCACCATTATTAAAGCCTTGTTGAGGCTTTTGTTGATCCTTCCATGAGAAATTAGGATGATTTCTCTATGAGGGATTATAGGTTTTTCCATAGGCTTCACCCATGTAATTTACTTCTGCCATTGTAGGGTTCTCAGGATTATAAGCTTCTTCTTCAGAAGATAATTCTTTAGTACTATTGGATGCATTTTGCAATCCATTCAGACTCTGAGAAATCAAATTGACTTGTTGAGTCAACATTTTGTTTTGAGCCAATATGGCATTCAGAGCATCAATTTCAAGAACTCTCTTCCTCTGAGGCGTCCCATTACTCACAGGATTCCTTTTAGAGGTGTACATGAACTAGTTATTTGCAACAATTTCAATGAGTTTCTGAGCTTCTGCAGGCCTTTTCTTCAGGTGAATAGATTCACCTACAGAATGGGCAATGACATTTTAGATAATTCAGACAGACCATCATAGAATATATCTAGGATGGTCCATTCTGAGAGCATGTCAAAAGGACACTATTTGGTCAGTTGCTTGTATCTTTCCCAAGCTTCATAGATGGATTCACCTTCTTTCTGCCTGAAGGTTTGAACATCCACTCTAGCTTGCTCAGCTTTTGAGGAGGAAAGAACTTGGCTAAGAAAGCCGTGACCAGCTTATCCCAAGAGTTCAGGCTATCTCTAGCTTGAGAGTCCAACCATATTCTAGCTCTGTCTCTTACAGCAAAAGGGAAAAGCATAAGCTTATAGACATCGGGATCAACTCCATTGGTCTTAATAGTATCACAGATCTGCAAGAATTCAGTTAAGAACTAAAAAGGATCTTCAGATAGAAGTCCATGAAACTTGCAATTCTGTTATACCAGAGAAACTAATTGAGGCTTTAGCTCAAAGTTGTTTGCTCCAATGGCAGGGATTGAGATGCTTCTTCCATGGAAGTTTGAATTTGGTGCAGTAAAGTCACCAAGCATCTTCCTTGCATTGTTGTTGGGTTCGGCCATTACTTCTTTTTCGAGATTCACTATAAGGTTTTCTCTGGATTATTGTGCTTTAGCTTCTCTTAGCTTCTTCTTCAGAGTCCTTTCAGGATCAAGATCTGCTTCAACAAGAATGTCCTTGTCCTTGCTCCTGCTCATATGAAAAAGAAGAGGACAAAAAAGGAAGAGGAATCGTCTATGTCACAGTATAGGGATTCCTTTATGTGAGTAAAAGAAGAAAAGAATAGAAGAATGATGTAGAGAGAAGAGATGAAGAATTCGAACACAGAGAGAAGAGAAGGTTCGAATTATGAGTAGAAGAGAAGTGTTAGTAGATAAATAAAATAAATAGAAAGAGATGAGAGGGAGAGAATTTCGAAAATAATTAAAAGGGAAAGGAAAATATTTTTGTTTTTATTTTAATTTAAAGTTAAAATTTGAATTTATAAAAAGAAATAAAATTAAAATTTAAAACAATTAGTTAAATAAAAAGATTTTTGAAAAAGAGGAAGGTGATTTTCAAAAATTAGAGAGGAAAAAGTAGTTAGGTGGTTTTGAAAAAGATAAGAAATAGTAAAACAAACAAAAAAATCAATTAGTTAGTTGAAAAAGATTTGAAAATCAATTTTGAAAAGAAAAGAAGTTAGAAAAGATTTTGAAATTGATTTTGAAAAAGATATGATTTGAAAAAGATATGTTTGAAAAGATATGATTGAAAAGATATTATTGAAATATATTTTGAAAAAGATTTAATTTTTTAAAATCAGAATTAATGACTTGACTCACAAGAAATCAAAAGATATGATTTTAAAATTCAAAGTTTGAATCTTTCTTAACAAAAAAGTAACAAACTTGAAATTTTTGAATCAAAACATTAATTGTTAGTATTAATTTCGAAAAATATGAGGTGAAAATAGGAAAAAGATTTTGAAAATTTTTGAAAAAGATTTTTGAAGATTTTCGAAAAACAAAGGAAAAAATTGAAAAAGATTTGATTTTGAAAAGATAAATTTTTGAAATTGAAATCTTGACTTGACTAACAAGAAACAACTTATTTTAAAAATTCTTTGACTAAGTCAACCCAAAGATTTTGAAATTTATGAGTGAAATAAGGAAAAGATATTTTTTGATTTTTTTGAATTTAATGAGGAAAGAGAAAAACTACAAAATGACTTCAGCACATAAAAATTTTGGATTAAAACAAATGATGCATGCAAGAACACTATGAATGTCAAGATGAACACCAAGAACACTTTGAAGATCATGATGAACATCAAGAACTTATTTTTGAAAAAATTTTCAAGAAAGAAAAAACATGCAAGACACCAAACTTAGAGATTTTTCATATTTAGACACTATGAATTCAAAAATGCATATGAAAAATAAGAAAAGACACAAAACAAGAAAATATGAAGATCAAACAAGAAGACTTATCAAGAATAACTTGAAGATCATGAAGAATGCAATGCATGAATTTTTTGAAAAATGCACAAATTTTAAAACATGCAATTGACACCAAACTTAAAAATTGACACTTGACTCAAATAAGGAACACAAAATTTTTGGTTTTTATGATTTTATAATTTTTTTTGGATTTTTCGAAAATTATTTAGGAAAAACGAAAAAGAAGAAAATTTTTTTAAAGATTTTTGAAAACTTTTTGAAAATAAAATAAAGGTTGAAACAAGAAGACAATTACCTAATCTGAGCAATAAGATGAACCATCAGTTGTCCAAACTCGAACAATCCCCGGCAACGGCGCCAAAAACTTGGTGCACGAAATTGTGATACGCAATGGCGCCAACAACTTGGTACGTACAATTGTAATATAACTCTTATTCACAACTTCGCACAACTAACCAGCAAGTGCACTGGGTCGTCCAAGTAGTAAACCTTACGTGAGTAAGGGTCGATCCCATGGAGATTGCCGGCTTGAAGCATGCTATGGTCACCTTGTAAATCTCAGTCAGGCGGATATAAATAGTTATGGACTTTTGATAATTAAAATATAACTAAACATAAAATAAAGATAGAGATACTTATGTAATTCATTGGTGGGAATTTCAGATAAGTGTATGGAGATACCTCATTCCTTTCGAGCTGTATGTAGGGTTTCACTGGCGTCAATGGCTACCTCCCTTCCTCTCAGTGAAAAAGGTCCTCTACGGTTTCCCGCATGGATAATCAGCTGTTGGTTCTCGATCGTGTAGGAATGGGGTTTACTATCCTTTTGCGTCTGTCACTACGCCCCACAGTCGCGAGTTTGAAGCTCGTCACAGTCATCCCTTCCCAGATCCTACTCGGAATATCACAGACAAGGTTTAGACTTCCGGATCTCAGGAATGGTCGCCAATAATTCTAGCTTATACCACGAAGACTCTGATCTCAAGGAGTTGAAGGCTCTATTGTCAGGAGAGGCAATCAACACGCATGAACCAGGAATCCAAGAGATACACGCTCAATCTTAGGTAGAACATAAGTGGTTGTCAGGCACACGTTCATAGGTGAGAATGATGATGAGTATCACGGATCATCACATTCATCAGGTTGAAGTGCGAGTGAATATCTTAGAATAAGAATGAGCTTGAATTGAATAGAAAAACAGTAGTAATTGCATTAATACTCGAGGAACAGTAGAGCTCCACACCTTAATCTATAGTGTGTAGAAACTCCACCGTTGAAAATACATAAGTAATGAAGGTCCAGGCATGGCCGAATGGCCAGCCTCCCCAAATATGAAAATATGATATCCAGAATTATCTCTATGATCCGAAGATGAAAATACAATAGTAAAAGATCCTATTTATAATGAAACTTGGTACTAAGGTTTACAGAAATAGGTAAATGATGCAGAAATCCACTTCCGGGCCCACTTGATGTGTGCTTGGGCTGAGCATTGAGCTTTACACGTGTAGAGGTCTTCCTTGGAGTTAAACACCAGCTTTGGTGCCAGTTTGGGAGGTCAGAATCCAACAGCATCTACAGTCCTTTGTCAGCCTCTGAATCATATTTTTGCTCAGGTCCCTCAATTTTAGTCAGAAAATACCTGAAATCATAGAAAAACACACAAACTCATAGTAAAGTCCAGAAATGTGAATTTTTCATAAAAACTAATAAAAACATCCCAAAAAGTAGCTAGATCCTACTAAAAACTACCTAAAAACAATGCCAAAAAGCGTATAAATTATCCGCTCATCAATGACACAGTCATCCTCATCCTCTCTTGTGTCCAAGACAATGAAGTTTGTAGGGATGTAGTCGTTTTCAACTTTAACCAAGACATCCTCCACTAAGCCATATGGCTTCTTCATGGTCTTGTCTGCCATCTCTAATAAGATGTGTGTTGCTTGTACCTCAAGGATTCCCAACTTCTCCATTACAAAGAGTGGCATGAGGTTTATACTTGACCCTAGGTAATGATGACAAGTCATCATATACCCATTTTTTAAGCTAATTTCACTTGTTTTATTAGTCTTTATGCACTTTCTTGCATCCTAAGTAAGTGATTGGGAATGAAAATGCATAACTTCTTTAAATCAAGCAACTACCATTAAATTGATGCTAACTCATGAGGTTTAAGCTAAATTTAATTGATTTTTAATTGATTTATAAGCCTTGTGAATTTAGTGATACTTTGAGTGGTTGTTTTGATTATTTGAAGGTGAAGAAAAAGAAGAAAAGAGGAAGCGTGGCTTAAGAAAGCGTGGCCCAAGAGATGAGAAGTGTGGCGCATAGAAGGAGGAAGCAAACATTGCCCTCCACAAGGGTACACTGCCCTCTAGGAGGGCAACATAATGAAACAAGCTTGAGAAGAAACACTGCCCTGCCCTCCTCAAGAGCAATATCGGGCTCCAATCAAGAATAATGCAAAGGAAAAAAGCTTACAAATGCTTGCCACAAGGATTGAACTCGGCACCATGAGGAAGCAATGAACTAGGCTTTACTTTGGTGCCAAGAAAACCAAGGAAAAGAAGTAGCGTGTGCATCACCGAGTTTCGAACGCGGAGCTTCACTTTTGGCACATTGCCCTGCCCTCCGCGAGGGCAGGGCAGCATTTTGTGGTGCACAGCCAGCGCACCAGATTGGCGCACCAAGGAATCTCGGCCAGCAAGCACGCACGCACGGGCAGCAAAATCTGGCGCACCAAAAAACTCTGCCCTGCCCTCCACAAGGGCAGGGCAGCATCCTGCAGCACCACACGCACCAACCAACATGCACCAAGGGCCGCACGCACCATTTTCTGCCCTGCCCTCCACAAGGGCAGGGCAGCCTCCTGGAAGCAATTTTTCATGGGCTAAAAATTGAATCAAAAATCCAATTTAATTCATTTCTTCACCAAATCAAAAGCCCATCCAAATCCCAAGATCCAAGAATAGAAAGTGTATAAATAGAAGATAGTTTGATGTAATTAGGACCTTTCTTTTTGAGCTTTGAACCTCTACTTTTACTTTTGACTTTTGAACCTTCTTTTGATTTTTGAATTTTGAGACTTCATTGAGAGCTAGGAACTGAGATTTTAGAGAATTGGGGAGGAGAATTGATCTCTCTTCTTCCTCGTTCTTGCTTGAGCATTTTTACTTTTCTTGTTTGAGTCTTGGGTGTGAAGAATTGAGGAATTTCTGTCTCAGTCTCCATTCAAGATCTCTTTAATTTCTCTTCTGCATAATTGAGTTCAATTACATTTCCTTTACTGCTTCTTCTTTCACTTCTTGTTAATTGCTTTGTGAACTTGGATCTGGGAAGGCAATTGAGATCTAGACTTTGCTATCTAGTCTCTGGAGTCCTGAGATCCCATTTCCACTTTTGGTTCTTCTGTGAACCCCTGTTGCAATTTAATTTCATTTCCTGTTTGAATTCTAGTTACTTCCAATTCATCTTCTGCTTTATTAATTGTTGCAATTAAATTTCCCTTGCTTAAATTCTGAATTCCCAGTCCTCAGCTCCCTTTTTCCATTCAAGCAATTTATATTTCTTGCACTTTAAGTTACTGCAATTTACATTTCTTGCACTTTAAGTTTCAGTCATTTAATTTCTTGTTCTTTAAGTTTCAGTTTCTTTTACTTTCCTGCTCTTTAATTTACTGCAATTCTCCCCTCTCCCTTTACATTCTAAGCAATTTAGTTTCTGTTAATGATAAACCACTCAAACAATACTTGATTCGCTTGACTAAATCAACCACTAAACTAAAATTGCTCAATCCTTCAATCCCTGTGGGATCGACCTCACTCCCGTGAGTTTTATTACTTGATGCGACCCGATACACTTGTCGGTGAGTTTTGTGTTGGAACGTTTTCCACACATCAGGTAACACATAGCCTTTTCAAAGGTTAGAGTGCCTATGGTGCAAAGAATCAGAAAATGTCCATGATCTGGAAGCTTCTGAGGTAGCTCTTGCTGAACCAAAGCATGGAGTTCTTTGGTGAGCAGGGCAGGTTCTTCTAGAGGCTTTGTACCAAATAACTTGGTATTCAGCTTCATTAGAACTCCTAGGAAACAAGCAACTTGCTCTTCCCTAGTGTCCTCATCCTCATATGAGGATGAGTAGTCATCAGAACTTATGCACTGTAGAAGTGCATTCAAAGGAACCTCAATAGTCTTTATGGTTTCCTTTGGTTCTGGGCTAGAGGGTTCTTGAGTGGGATTTAGGCACTCAAAGGGTGTGCTTTGGCTGGCGTTCAAAGCCAGCTTTGTTATCTTATTAGGTGTTGAACGCCCTTGCTATCCACCCTGATTGGCGTTAAATGCTAGTCCCTCTAGCATTATAGGTGTTGAACGCCCAGCAGGGATGTTGATGAGCGGATAATTTATACGCTTTTTGGCATTGTTTTTAGGTAGTTTTTAGTAAGTTTGAGCTACTTTTAGGGATGTTTTCATTAGTTTTTATGTTAAATTCACATTTCTGGACTTTACTATGAGTTTGTGTGTTTTTCTGTGATTTCAGGTAAATTCTGGCTGAAATTGAGGGACTTGAGCAAAACTCTGAAAAAGGCTGACAAAAGGACTGCTGATGCTGTTGGAATCTAACCTCCCTGCACTCGAAATGGATTTTCTGGGGCTACAGAACTCCAAATGGCGCGCTCTCAACGGCGTTGGAAAGTAGACATCTAGAGCTTTCCAGCCATATATAATAGTCCATAATTTATTCGGAAATTGACGACGTAACTTGGCGTTGAACGCCAAGTACATGCTGCTGTCTAGAGTTAAACGCCAGAAAAACGTCATGATCCGGAGTTGAACGCCCAAAACACGTCATAACTTGGAGCTCAACTCCAAGAGAAGCCTCAGCTCGTGGATTGATCAAGCTCAGCCCAAACAAACACCAAGTGGGCCCCGGAAGTGGATTTATGCATCAATTACTTACTCATGTAAACCCTAGGAGCTAGTTTATTATAAATAGAACATTTAACTATTGTATTAGAAATCTTTTGACAGTTTAATCTCTTGATCATTCGGTCTCTTGATCATGGAGAGGGCTGGCCATTCGGCCATGCCTGAACCTTTTACTTATGTATTTTCAACAGTGGAGTTTCTGCACACCATAGATTAAGGGTGTGGAGCTCTGCTGTACCTCAAGTTTCAATACAATTATTATTACTTTCTATTCAATTCTCTTCTATTCTTATTCCAAGATATACGTTATACTTAACTTTGATGAATGTGATGATCCGTGACACTCATCATCATTCTCACCTATGAACGCGCGTGACTGACAACCACTTTCGTTCTACTCTAGGCCGGGCGCATATCTCTTAGATTCCCCAACAGAATCTTCGTGGTATAAGCTAGATAGATGGCGGCATTCATGAGGATCCGGAAAGTCTAAACCTTGTCTGTGGTATTCCGAGTAGGATTCTGGGATTGAATGACTGTGACGAGCTTCAAACTCCTGAAGGCTGGGCGTGATGACAAGCGCAAAAGAATCAAGGGATTCTATTCCAACCTGATTGAGAACCGACAGATGATTAGCCGTGCTGTGACAGAGCATAGGAACGTTTTCACTGAGAGGATGGGATGTAGCCATTGACAACGGTGATGCCCTACATACAGCTTGCCATGGAAAGGAGTTGGAAGGATTGGATGACTGTAATAGGAAAGTAGAGATTCAAGAGGAGTACAGCATCTCCATACACTTATCTGAAATTCCCACTATTAATTTACATAAGTATTTCTATCCCTTTTATTTTCTTTTTATTATTAATTTTCGAAACCCAAAACTATTTAATCTGCCTAACTGAGATTTACAAGGTGACCATAGCTTGCTTCATACCAACAATCTCTGTGGGATCGACCCTTACTCACGTAAGGTATTACTTGGATGACCCAGTACACTTGCTGGTTAAGTTGAACGGAGTTGTGAACTATGGTATTGGCATCAAGTTTTTGGCGCCATTACCAGGGAATGAAAAGCAATGAATTTTGCAAAACGGAATAACAATTGAATCACAATTTCGTCCACCAAGTTTTTGGCGCCGTTGCCGGGGATTGTTCGAGTATGGACAACTGACGGTTCATCTTGTTGCTCAGATTAGGTAATTTTCTTTTCAAAAATCTTTTTCAAAATTTTTCTTTTCTTTTTCGTTTTTCTAATAATGTTTTTCAAAAACAAAAAAAAATTTAATTAATAAAAATACAAAAAATTAGAAAATCATAAAAATAAAAAATAGTTTGTGTTTCTTGTTTGAGTCTTGTGTTAATTTTTAAGTTTGGTGTCAATTGCATGCTTTTAAAATTTTTCTTGCATTTTTTCGAAAATCTCATGCATTCATAGTGTTCTTCATGATCTTCAAGTTGTTCTTGACAAGTCTTCTTGTTTGATCTTGATGTTTTCTTGTTTTGTGTTGTTTGTTGTTTTTCATATGCATTTTTTGTTTGTTAGAGTCCATGCATTAAAGATTTCTAAGTTTGGTGTCTTGCATGTTTTCTTTGCATCAAAAAATTTTTCAAAATTATGTTCTTGATGTTCATCATGATCTTCAAAGTGTTCTTGGTGTTCATCTTGACATTCATAGCATTCTTGCATGCATTCATTGTTTTGATCTAAAAATTTCATGCATTGAGTATTTTTGTTGTTTTTCTCTCTCATAATTAAAAATTCAAAAATCAAAAAAATATCTTTTCCTTATTTTCCTCCAAATTTTCAAAATTTTGGGTTGACTTGGTTAAAAATTTTTAAATTTAGTTGTTTCTTACAAGTCAAGTCAAAATTTCAATTTTAAAAATCTTATCTTTTCAAAATCTTTTTCAAAAATCATATCTTTTCCATTTTTTTTCTTATTTTCGAAATTTTTAAAAATCATTTTTTTCAAAAATATTTTTCTTATCTTTTATATCTAATTTTCGAAAATTAGCTAACAATTAATGTGATTGGTTCAAAAATTTGAAGTTTGTTACTTTCTTGTTAAGAAAGGTTCAATCTTTAAGTTCTAGACTCTTATCTTGTAGTTTCTTGTTAGTTAAGTCATTTTAAAAATTAAATCTTTTTCAAACATATCTTTTTATCTTTTATCTTATCTTTTTCAAAAATTTTATCTCTTTCAAAATTTGATTTCAAAATATCTTATCTAACTTCTTATCTTCTTATCTTTTTCAAATTTGATCTCAATATCTTTTTCAATCAACTAACTAACTTTTTGTTTGTTTCTTATCTTTTTCAAAACCAACTAACTACCTATCCCTCTCTAATTTTCGAAATTCTCCCTCTCTTTTCTTTTTCTATTTAATTATTTATTTACTAACACTTTTCTTCACCTCTCTTCATCTAAAAATCCGAACTCATTATATCCCTTGTGTTTGGATTCTCCTCCCCTTTCTTCTTCTTCTACTAACATAAGGGAATCTCTATACTGTGACATAGAGGATTCCTCTTTCTTTTCTTGTTTTCTTCTCTTTCATATGAGCAGGAACAGGGAAAAAGGAACTCTTGTTGAAATTGATCCAGAACCTGAAGGACTCTGAAGAGAAAATTAAGAGAAACTAAATTACAACAATCCAGGAACAACCTTTCAGAAATTCTCAAACAAGAGAAGGAGATGGCAGCCGAAAATAATAATAATGCAAGGAGAATGCTTGGTGACTTCACAAAGCCAACGTCCAAGTTTGATGGAAGAAGCATCTCCATTCCTGCCATTGAAGCCAATAACTTTGAGCTGAAACCTCAGCTAGTTGCATTAATGCAACAAAACTGCAAGTTTTATGGACTTACATCTGAAGATCCTTACCAGTTTTTAACTGAGTTCTTGCAGATTTGTGAGACTGTAAAGACGAATGGAGTTGATCCTGAAGTCTACAGACTCATGCTTTTCCCTTTTGCTGTAAGAGACAGAGCTAGAATATGGTTGGATTCACAACCTAAGGATAGCCTGGACTCCTGGGATAAGCTGGTCACTGCCTTCTTGGATAAATTCTTTCCTCCTCAAAAGCTGAGCAAGCTGAGAGTGGATGTTCAAACCTTCAAACAAAAAGATGGTGAATCCCTCTATGAAGCTTGGGAAAGATATAAGCAGCTGACCAAAAGATGTCCATCTGACATGTTTTCAGAATGGACCATATTAGATATATTCTATTATGGTCTCTCTGAATTTTCAAAAATGTCCTTGGATCATTCTGCAGGTGGATCTATTCACCTGAAGAAAACGCCAGAAGAGGCTCAAGAACTCATTGACATGGTTGCAAACAACCAATTTATGTACACCTCTGAGAGGAATTCCGTGAATAATGGGATACCTCAGAAGAAAGGAGTTCTTGAAATTGATGCTCTGAATGCTATATTGGCTCAGAATAAAGTGTTGACTCAACAGGTCAACATGATCTCTCAAAATCTGAATGGATGGCAACATGCATCCAACAGTACTAGAGAGGCAGCTTCTGAAGAAGCTTATGATCCTGAGAACCCTGCCATGGCAGAGGTTAATTACATGGGTGAACCTTATGGAAACACCTATAACTCATCATGGAGAAATCATCCAAATTTCTCATGGAAGGATCAACAAAAGCCTCAACAAGGCTTTAACAATGGTAGACGCAATAGGCTGAGCAATAGCAAGCCATATCCATCATCTTCTCAGCAACAGACAGAGAACTCTGAACAAAACACCTCTAATTTAGCCAATGTAGTCTCTGATCTGTCAAAGGCCACTTTCAGTTTCATGAGTGAAACAAGATCCTCCATTAGAAATCTGGAGGCACAAGTAGGCCAGCTGAGTAAGAAAGTCATTGAAACTCCTCCCAGTATTCTCCCAAGCAATACAGAAGAGAATCCAAAAGGAGAGTGCAAGGCCATTGACATAGTCAATATGGCCGAATACACAAGGGAGGAGGAGGACGAAAATCCTAAGTGAGGAAGACCTCCTGGAACGTCCCTCAAGCAAGAAGGAGTTTCCTATTAAGGATCCAAAGGAATCTGAGGCCCATATAGAGACCATAGAGATTCCATTAAATCTCCTTCTGCCATTCATGAGCTCTGAAGACTATTCTTCCTCTGAAGAGGATGAAGATGTGACTGAAGAGCAAGTTGCTCAATACTTAGGAGCTATCATGAAGCTGAATGCCAAGTTATTTGGTAATGAGACTTGGGAAAGTGAACCTCCCTTGCTCATTAATGAACTGGATACTTGGATTCAGAAAATTCTACCTCAAAAGAAACAAGATCCTGGCAAGTTCTTAATACCTTGTACCATAGGCACCATGATCTTTGAAAAAGCTCTGTGTGATCTGGGGTCAGGGATAAATCTTATGCCACTCTCTGTAATGGAGAAGCTGGGGATCATTGAGGTACAACCTGCCTTGTTCTCATTACAATTGGCAGACAAGTCATTGAGACAAGCTTATCGAATAGTAGAGGACGTGTTAGTAAAGGTTGAAGGCCTTTACATCCCTGCTGATTTCATAATCTTAGACACTAGGAAGGAAGAGGATGATTGCATCATCCTTGGAAGACCTTTCCTAGCCACAGCAGGAGCTGTGATAGATGTCAACAGAGGTGAATTAGTCCTTCAATTGAATGGGGACTACCTTGTGTTTAAGGCACATGGCCATCCCTCTGTGACATAAGAGAGTAAGCATGAAGAGCTTCTCTCAGTTCAGAGTCAAGAAGAGCCCACACAGTCAAACTCTAAGTTTGGTGTTATGAGGCCATAACCAAACTCTAAGTTTGGTGTTAAGACCCCATATCCAAACTCTAAGTTTGGTGTTGGCAACTATACAACATTGACCTGATCACCTGGTGGCTCCATGAGAGCCACTGTCAAGCTATTGACATTAAAGAAGCGCTTGTTGGGAGGCAACCCAATTTTATTTATCTAATTTTTATTTTATTGTTATTTTGTGTTTTATTAGGTACATGATCATAAGGAGTCACGAAAAAATCATAAAAATTAAAAACAGAATCAAAAACAGCAGAAGAAAAAATTCGCACCCTGGAGGACGCACAGGCTGGCGTTCAACGCCAGTAAGATGCATCTGGCCGGCGTTCAACGCCAGAACAGAGCACCATTCTGGCGCTGAACGCCAGAAACAAGCAACATTCTGGCGCTGAACGCCAGGAATGTGCCTAGAGAAGAAAAGCTGGCGCTGAACGCCAGTAACAAGCATGAAACTGGCGTTCAACGCCAGAAACATGCTTTACATGGGCGTTGAACGCCCAGAATGTGCACCACATGGCGTTTAAACGCCAGAATGGTGTGCAAAGGCATTTTACATGCCTATTTGGTGCAGGGATGGAATTCCTTGACACCTCAGGATCTGTGGACCTCACAGGATCCCCACCTACCTCGCCCTCTCTCTCTCTCCATTCATGGTCATCCCTTCTGTTTTTCATTCACCACTCACTTCTATCCACTCTTCCCCACTCACCTTCAAAATTCAAAACTCTTTCCCACCCAAACCCACCCATATAGCCGAATACACATATCCCTCCATCTCTTCTTCTTCTTCATCATCTTTTCTTTCTTCTCTTGCTCGAGGGCGGGCAATTTTCTAAGTTTGGTGTGGTAAAAGCATAGCTTTTTGCTTTTTCATTACCATTAATGGCACCTAAGGCCAGAGAAACCTCAAAGGGAAGACAAAAGCTTCCACCTCTGAGTCTTGGGAGATGGAAAGACTCATATAAAGCCGTCATAGCTCAGTAGTAGAACATGTGGCTGCAAATCAAGAGATCCCTGAGATACCTCAGGGGATAAATTGTCCTCCACACAAATATTGGAAGCAACCAAGGGTAGAAACACCAAAATTACTAGGAATCATTCAACAGAAGCAAGGAAGAGACATAGAGGAGCTCAAAGAGCACCATTGGACCTTCAAGAAGGCGCCACCCTCACTCAGGTGGATTCATTCCTTGTTCTTATTTCTTTCTGCTTTTCGGTTTTTAATATTGTATTTATCTATGTTTTGTGTCTCTAAATTCATGATCATTAGTATGTAACCATGTCTCAAAGCTATGAATAAATTCCATTAATCCTTCACCTCTCTTAAATAAAAAATGTTTTAACTCAAAAGAACAAGAAGTACATGAATTTCGAATTTATCCTTGAATTTAATTTAATTATATTGATGTGGTGACAATACTTTTTGTTTTCTGAATGAATGATTGAACAGTGCATATGTCTTTTGATATTGTTGTTTATGAGTGTTAAAATTGTTGGCTCTTGAAAGAATGATGAACAAAGAGAAATGTTATTGAGGATCTGAAAAATCATGAAATTGATTCTTGAAGCAAGAAAAAGCAGTGAAAAAGCAAAAGCTTACAAAAAAAATGGCGAAAAAAATATAAAGAAAAAGAAAAAGCAAGCAGAAAAAGCCAATAGCCCATAAAACCAAAAGGCAAGGGTAAAAAGGATCCAAGGCTTTGAGCATCAATGGATAGGAGGGCCCAAGGAAATAAAATCCAGGCCTAAGCGGCTAAATCAAGCTGTCCCTAACCATGTGCTTGTGTCATGAAGGTCCAAGTGAAAAGCTTGAGACTGAGTGGTTAAAGTCGTGATCCAAAGCAAAAAAGAGTGTGCTTAAGAGCTCTGGACACCTCTAACTGGGGACTCTAGCAAAGCTGAGTCACAATCTGAAAAGGTTCACCCAGTTATGTGTCTGTGGCATTTATGTATCCGGTGGTAATACTGGAAAACAAAATGCTTAGAGCCACGGCCAAGACTCATAAGTAGTTGTGTTCAAGAATCAACATGCTTAACTAGGAAAGTCAATAACACTATCCGAAATTCTAAGTTCCTAGAGAAACCAACCATTCTAAACTTCAAAGGAGAAAGTGAGATGCCAAAACTGTTCAGAAGCAAAAAGCTACAAGTCCCGCTCATCTAATTAGAATTAATATTCATTGATATTTTGGAATTTATAGTATATTCTCTTCTTTTTATCCTATTTGATTTCCAGTTGCTTGGGGACAAGCAACAATTTAAGTTTGGTGTTGTGATGAGCGGATAATTTATACGCTTTTTGGCATTGTTTTTAGGTAGTTTTTAGTAAGTTTGAGCTACTTTTAGGGATGTTTTCATTAGTTTTTATGTTAAATTCACATTTCTGGACTTTACTATGAGTTTGTGTGTTTTTCTGTGATTTCAGGTAAATTCTGGCTGAAATTGAGGGACTTGAGCAAAACTCTGAAAAGGCTGACAAAAGGACTGCTGATGCTGTTGGAATCTGACCTCCCTGCACTCGAAATGGATTTTCTGGAGCTACAGAACTCCAAATGGCGCGCTCTCAACGGCGTTGGAAAGTAGACATCCAAAGCTTTCCAGCAATATATAATAGTCCATACTTTATTCGGAAATTGACGACGTAACTTGGTGTTGAACGCCAAGTACATGCTGCTGTCTAGAGTTAAACGCCAGAAAAACGTCATGATCCGGAGTTGAACGCCCAAAACACGTCATAACTTGGAGTTCAACTCCAAGAGAAGCCTCAGCTCGTGGATTGATCAAGCTCAGCCCAAACATACACCAAGTGGGCCCCGGATGTGGATTTATGCATCAATTACTTACTCATGTAAACCCTAGGAGCTAGTTTATTATAAATAGAAAATTTAACTATTGTATTAGAAATCTTTTGACAGTTTAATCTCTTGATCATTCGGTCTCTTGATCATGGAGAGGGCTGGCCATTCGGCCATGCCTGAACCTTTTACTTATGTATTTTCAACAGTGGAGTTTCTGCACACCATAGATTAAGGGTGTGGAGCTCTGCTGTACCTCAAGTTTCAATACAATTATTATTACTTTCTATTCAATTCTCTTCTATTCTTATTCCAAGATATACGTTATACTTAACTTTGATGAATGTGATGATCCGTGACACTCATCATCATTCTCACCTATGAACGCGCGTGACTGACAACCACTTTCGTTCTACTCTAGGCCGGGCGCATATCTCTTAGATTCCCCAACAGAATCTTCGTGGTATAAGCTAGATAGATGGCGGCATTCATGAGGATCCGGAAAGTCTAAACCTTGTCTGTGGTATTCCGAGTAGGATTCTGGGATTGAATGACTGTGACGAGCTTCAAACTCCTGAAGGCTGGGCGTGATGACAAGCGCAAAAGAATCAAGGGATTCTATTCCAACCTGATTGAGAACCGACAGATGATTAGCCGTGCTGTGACAGAGCATAGGAACGTTTTCACTGAGAGGATGGGATGTAGCCATTGACAACGGTGATGCCCTACATACAGCTTGCCATGGAAAGGAGTTGGAAGGATTGGATGACTGTAATAGGAAAGTAGAGATTCAAGAGGAGTACAGCATCTCCATACACTTATCTGAAATTCCCACTATTAATTTACATAAGTATTTCTATCCCTTTTATTTTCTTTTTATTATTAATTTTCGAAACCCAAAACTATTTAATCTGCCTAACTGAGATTTACAAGGTGACCATAGCTTGCTTCATACCAACAATCTCTGTGGGATCGACCCTTACTCACGTAAGGTATTACTTGGATGACCTAGTACACTTGCTGGTTAAGTTGAACGGAGTTGTGAACTATGGTATTGGCATCAAGTTTTTGGCGCCATTACCAGGGAATGAAAAGCAATGAATTTTGCAAAACGGAATAACAATTGAATCATAATTTCGTCCACCAGATGTCCTTGCTGGCGTTCAATGCTAGCTTCCCTGGGTGAGTGGGCGTTGAATGCCCAGTGAGGGGTTCCTCACTGGCGTTCAGCGCTGGAATGGCTGCATGGTTGGGCGTTGAACGCCCAGTCAGGGGTTCCTCACTGAGGTTCAGCGCTAGAAAGCCTACTTGGTTAGGTGCTGAACACCTAGTGAAGAGTTTCTCACCAGCGTTCAGTGCCAAAAAGCCTGGGTGTTTGGGCATTGAACGCCCAGCCAGTGCTCCATGGCTGGCGTCCAACGCCATCTTTTCTGCCAGGATGGGCGTTAAACGCCCAGTGAGGGGTTCCTCACTGGTGTTTAACACCAGGCTTGCTGCCAGATTGGGCGTTGAACACCCAGTGAAGGTTTCTTCGCTGGCGTTCAATGCCACCCCATTCTCCTCAGGTTCGGACTTTACCTCCATGGTTATGGCCTTACACTCTTCTTTTAGATTCACCTCAGTGTTACTGGAAAGAGTGTCAGGAGGAGTCTCAGGGATCCTCTTGCTCAGTTAACCAATCTGTATCTCCAAGTTTCTAATGGAGGATCTTATTTTATTAATGAAGCTGTGAGTAGTTTTAATGAGGCTTGAGACTAAAATGGCTAAGTCAGAAAGGCTCTGCTTACAGGTTTCCATATTCCTTTGAGAAGATAGGAATAATGGTCTATTGTTGAACCTATTCTGGTTCCTACCACCTTGATTGAAACCTTGCTGAGGTTTCTGTTGATCCTTCCATGAGAGGTTAGGATGATTCCTCCATGAAGGGTTGTAGGTGTTTCCCAAGGGTTCTCCCATGTAATTCACCTCCTCCATGGTGGGTTGATCAGGATCATAAGCTACTTCTTCAAGAGAAGCTTCCTGAGTACTGCCAGCTGCAGTTTGCATCCCAATTAGATATTGAGAGATCATGTTGACCTATTGGGTCAAGATCTTATTCTGAGTCAAGATGGCATTCAGAGTCTCAACTTCATGAACTCCTTTCTTCTGAGAGATTCCATGGTTTACAGGATTTCTCTCAGAAGTGTACATGAATTGGTTGTTAGCAACCATTTCAATGAGTTCTCTTGCTTTTCTAGGTGTTTTCTTCAAGTGGAGTGATCCACCTACAGAGCTACCCAATGAAATCTTGGATATCTCACATAAGCCATCATAGAACATGCCTATGATGGGACACTCTGAGAGCATGTTAGAAGGACATCTCCTAATCAGCTGCTTGTATCTTTCCCAAGTTTCATAGAGGGATTCACCGTCTCTTTGTCAGAAGGTTTGAACTTCCACTCTAATCTTGCTCATCCTTTGAGGAGGAAAGAATTTAGCCAAAAAATTATTAACCAGCTTTTTCCAAGAGTCAAGACTCTCTCTAGGTTGGGCATCCAACCATAGCTTAGCTCTGTCTCTTACAGCAAAGGGAAAGAGCATCAATTTATTGACTTTAGGATTAACTCCATTAGTCTTTACAATATCACAGATCTATAAGAACTCAGCTAAAAACTGATGTGGATCTTCTATTGGAAGTCCATGAAATTTACAGTTCTGCTGCAAAAGAGAGACTAACTGAGGCTTAAACTCAAAATTGTTAGCTCCAATGGCAGGTACAACGATGCTTCTGCCATAAAAGTCAGAGGTAGGCATGGTGAAGTCACCAAGGACCTTTCTTGGCTCCTTTTGTGGTTCGGCCATGTCCTCTGTTTCTTATTCAAAACTTTCTGAAAGGTTTCTTCCGGAGTGTTATGCTTTAGCTTGTTGTAAACGCCTCCTCAGAGGCTTCTCAGGTTCAGGAACAGGAGTCAAGAGGGGTTCTTTATCCCTATTTCTGGTCATGAATAAGAAGAAAAGAAAAGAAAAAAAAGAAGAAAACTTTCTGTACCAATAGACAAGAAGCTCCTCCTTAAAGTGAGATGTGAAGAAAGAAGAATAAGACAGAAAAGAAATAAAAGAAGTAGAAGAAGGATACTTTGAAAATAGGGGATAGAAGTAAATAAGAGAGGATGAAAGAGGAGAAGGAAGAATAGAGAGGATGAGTGGAGTTCGAATGATATAGATGTGAGAAGAAGAGCAGTATAAATAGAAAAAGTAAATAAGAGTTAAAATATTTTTGTTTTATTTTATTTATTTAATTAATTGATTTTCAAAAATTATGGTTAATAATTTAAAAATAATTTAAAATTGGTTAGTGAATTTTTGAAAATAGAAGAGAGAGAAGATGAAGAAGTTTTCAAAAATTAAGAGAGATGAGAGTTAGTTAGGTGATTTTGAAAAAGAAGAGAGAGAAGAAGAGACATTGTTTTCGAAAATTAAGAAGAGAAGAGTTAGTTAGGAGGTTTTGAAAAAGAAGAGAGAGAAGATAAGATACTAATTAAGAAAATATTTTTAATTTAAAATAAAATAGAAGGTAAGATAAGAAAAGATTTTGAAATTGAAATTTGAAATTAGAAAAAGATAAGATAAGAAATTTAATTTTGAAAAAGATTTGATTTTTAAAATTTTGAATTTTGAAAAAGATAAGATTTTGAAATTTGATTTTGAAAAAGATAAGATAAGATTTTTTTTTTGAAAAAGATATGATTTTTATTTTTGAAAAGATTTGATTTTTGAAAACTTGACAACTAAGATAAGATAAGATAAAAATTTAAAATCAAAATCTGAATTTTTTAATGAGATTTTCAAAAATTATGGTTGGAATTAAGTTAGAAAAGATATATATTTTTTATTTTTGAATTTTATGATGCAAGAGAAAAATACACAAAAGACACAAAATTTAAAATTTTTAGATCTAGCACCCTTGTTTTTCGAAAATTTTTTGAGGTAAATAGAAGCGGATACCAAACTTAAAAATTTTAAGATCAAAACACAAATAAGACTCAAGAACACTTTGAAGACTAATAAGAACACAAAGAACAAAATTCAAAGACTCAAAGAACACAAGAACATAAAAAGAACACCGAACTTAAAATTTTTTAAAAAACCAAAGATAAATTTTCGAAAATTGAGAGAAAATAAACAAGAAGACACCAAACTTAGAAACTTGACACAAGATTTAAACAAAGAAATTATTTTCAAAAATTTTTTGAATGAAGGACTCAAAGAAACAACAATTACCAAGAACATAAGCAAATGTCTAACCAATTGAACAAGGAAAATAAAAATATTTTTTTGAAAAATATTTTTTTTAATTTTTGAAAAAAATAGAAAAGGAAAAATAAAAATAAAAGACTCAACAAGAACACGAGACTCAAACAAAGAAAGCACAAATATTTTTTATAAAAGGTTTAGGAAGAAGAAAATAGAAAAAAAAGACTCAAATCAAGAACAAGAATTAAACAAAGAAAAGAAAAATATTTTTAAAAAAGTTTTTTAAGTTTTCAAAAATTGAAAAGAAGAAACCAAAAATAAAAGACTCAAATAAAATAAAAATGACATGATCTAGGGAGTAAGACAATCTGTCAGTTTGTCCAGACTCAACAATCCCCGGCAACGGCACCAAAAACTTGGTGTGCACGAACCCCACACCTTCGTACAGCAGTACCAGCAAGTGTACTGGGTCGTCCAAGTAATACCTGAGCGAGTCAAGGTCGATCACACGAGGATTGTGGTTTGAAGCAAGCTATGGTTATCTTGTAGGTCTTAGTCAGAAGGAATCAGAAGGTTGTTGGAAGAGTTGTCAAATTTGCATTAAAGGAAATATAGGATGTAATATTCTGTAAATAAAAAAAAGTCTATGATAGGAATATAGTTGAGGATTAGAGTTGCTTTATCTTTCTGAATTAACTCTGGTGTTGTTGCTCTCTTTGCTTGTGAGTGATTTCTTCAATGACAGGCTGTATATGATTGACACTGGTTTGAGCAGCTACAAATACACCTCCAGATCTGAACCCCAGGTTTAGTGCGGATCTATTCTGATTTAGGGTGAAGCTCGTACAGTCTATTCTCCTTAATGATCCTACTCAAAATGCCACAGACAAGGTCGAATCTTCCGAATTAGAGAATGCTGCATGTTTGGGTTCTAGCCTTTACCATAGAGACCCTAATCTCCCCAGAAATAAGCTAAACTGATGTCTCGAGAAGTTCCCATCGAAGTCGTGGATTAGCCATCTGAGAGACGTATGTTCAAGCTGTTGGTTCGTCATTGTCCGGTGAAAGACGCACTCTGAACCTAAGTAGATGTGGGTGTTTGTCAAGCACGTTCATCTTAATGTGATGAACAGAGATAATTTGTCATATCATCCTATTCACCATGATGAAGTACGAATATACATCTTAGAATTAATCAAACACGGATCAAAGAGAAACAGTAGTACTTTTATTAATTCACAGGACTCAGCAGGGCTCCTCACCTTAACCTAGGAGGTTTAGAAACTCATACTGAAAGTAAAATACAATGTAAAACGTGAATAATCTATAAAAAGGTTTGTAGAAGGTTTGAATAACATAAATTTAATCCTTTGAATACTAAACAGATGACTAGTAAGGGTAAAATAGTCTATTTAGTGCTAAATTCCACTTCTGTGGCCTACTTGGTGAGTGTTTGGGTAGAGCTTTGATGAGATCCACGTGCTATGAGGTCTCTTGGGCGCTGGAAGCCTAGAAGGGGGCAGGAAGCTGGTGTTGAATGCCAGTTTTGGGCCTTCTATTCCGAAGTAAAGTATGGACTATTATATATTGCTAGAAAGATCTGGAAGTCAGTTTTCCGTGTCTTTTGATAGCGCTCCATTTGGACTTCTGTAGCTCCACAAAAGCTCTTCCGAATGCAGGTAGATCAGATCCAGATATCATCTGCAGTGCTTTCTCTATCTTTGAATCAGACTTCTGCTCCAGCTCCTCAATTTCAGCCAGAAAATACCTGAAATTGTACAAAAATACAAAAACTCATGGTAGAATCCAAAAGTGTGAATTTAACACTAAAACTTATAAAAACTTAATGAAAACTAAACAAAAACTACTAAAAACTATATGAAAATGATGCAAAAAAGTGTATAAAATATCCGCTCATTAGGTATCCATCCCTGGCATTGAATGCCCAAAAGGGAATAGTAGCCATGGCATTAAACGCCAAGAAGGGTGCAGCAATATGGGCGTTGAATGCCCAAGCAAAGGAGGCCAGTTACATACTGATAACAGCCCTCCTAAGCAAGCTAGTAACCTCCCTTCCTATACACTAGGTACTCGGCCTTCATCAATCAAGATTGATGAGTACAAGGCCAAGTTACCATACCTTCAAAGACTCTAGAAAGTAGAAAAGGATAGGCAATTTGCCAAATTCTTATAAGCTTTTAAGAAGCTGGAGATCAAAATCCCCTTTGCAGAGGCTCTTGAACAAATGCCTTCATATTCTAAGTTCATGAAGGAAATACTGAACAACAAGAGGGATTGGAGGGAAGTAGAGACAGTAGCTCTTACTAAGGAGTGCAATGCAGTCATTCAGAGGAACCTTCCTCAGAAACTGCAGAGACACCCTAACACTCTTCTCAGAGACACAGAAGTGAATCCAAGAGAAGAGTGTTTGGCCCTCATTAGTACTAAGGAGACTAAATCTCAGGATCATGCTACTGAGGGACTTAAAGGCAATCACGGACCAGAAGGATCCTAAGAATGCCATTGAGCACGCCCCCACAGAGGAGAAAGAACCTCGAGTTGAATCTTCTCTAGGTGTGCAAGAGGAGCATGTGACTCCCACAGAGCACGCCCTTGCAAAGGTGAAAGAGCCTCAAGAGCTATCTTTCCTTGGTGTGCAGAAAGAACTGAAAGATGAGCAGTTGGCTAATTTTCCAACATCCCTTAAGGAGCTACAAGTCAATATTTCTTTTATAGAGGTATTAGAAAAGAAAACCCCCTATACGGCCTGTTTAAAAGACATTCTTTTTGAAAAGAAGGACCTAAGGGGAGATGGAATAGATATACTTACTGAGAAGTACAGTATCCTAATTCAGAATGAGCTGCCAAGGAAGATGCCAGATCCAGGAAGCTTTTAGATCCTATGGACTACTAGAAAGATCAATTTTGACAAAGCCTTGTATGATTTTGGCTTAAGTTTAAATCTGATACCTTTCACTGAGGTAGAGGCCAAATCTAGAGAGAATGGAAAGGCATTGAACGCCAGTGAGAAAGCCCTCATTGGGCATTCAACGCCTATAATGGCAACAAGCCTGGCACTGAACGCCAGTGAGAAAGCCCTCACTGGGCATTCAACGCCCTTCCTGGCAGAAGAGCTGTTGTTGAACGCCAGCCAGGGAGTACTGGCTGGGTGTTCAACGCCCAAACGAATAGGAATTCTGGTGCTGAACGCCAATGAGCCACCCCTCACTGACCGTTGAACGCCCACACAGCTAGGGAAGCTGGCGTTGAATGCCAGCACAGATACCCCTACTGGCGTTCAACGCCCTAAAGGATAGAGGAATTGGCGTCTAACGCCAGTAAGGGTGCACAGCATGGGCATTCAATGCCCAAAGAGCTATCAGAGCTGGCGTTGAATGATGATGCCCAAGAGCATAAGTTTGGATTTTCACACTAAAAATGGGATTTGTCCGTTCCAAGTATAGTCCAAACCCAACCATTGATGGAGTTTAACCTTTGATGCCCAAGAGCTATCTTGGCTATGATGGAGTTTTCAACAAGCTATGAGCTCCCAACAAGAAAAACCAAAAGGCAAACAAGAAAAATATATTCATAATATTAAGATATTCACAATAGCAAACAAAAAGCAGGATATTCACATATTAACATACTCATAATAGTAAAAAACAAGCAAGCAACATATGCACAATCAACCAAAAGCAAGCTATTTACATATTAACATATTTACAATAGTCAAAAACAACACCATTGCAACTCCCCAGCAACGGTGCCAAATTTGATGATGCCCAAGAGCATAAGTTTGGATTTTCACACTAAAAATGGGATTTGTCCATTCCAAGTATAGTCCAAACCCAACCATTGATCATCAATCAAATGTTAACTCAAAGGATGTCATAATTCAAAACACAATATAAATCGAGAGTATTTAAACTCCTGGGTCGTCTTCCCTAGGAGTCGCAATTAAGGTGCTCAATTATTGGCTATGAGGGAAATAGGGGATTGGGAATGCAAGAGAGGCAAAGAATGTAAATAGCAAGAAATGAAACAAGCATGCAAGGAATTAAACATCAAAGCAATTAAAGTCAAAGGCAATTAAATGCAAGGAAATGAAAATTCAAATGCAAGAAACCTTTTGGCAAGTAATTGAGAGCTAAGGTTACCTATCCTAGCCATTGACCACAAACACATGATGATTATGAAGAGTTAATCCTACTTAGCCAACCCTACATCGAGGATAAGTCAAATAGGCATAGTTGATTCCAATCCCTAAGTCCTAGTCAACACTATTGGGTCATTTAGAGTCAAGAGAAACCAAATCAACTAACTAATCTAATGTTCCAAACAAGAATGGACATCAATGACTCAAGGGTCATCAAAGTCATCAATTCCAAGCTAAGAGTGAAGAAAGACTACGTAAAAACTAAGCCAAGCATTTTATCAAATACTTGGTGTGCATAAAAATAAAATAATATTAAATTGTATTTAAAATAAAAGCTAACTACCAAATACAAGAAAATTATAACAACAACTAAAGGAAGCATTAAATGAACATAAAACATAAATTACATTAATTAAAAATTAAAATAACAAGAGTGTGCATAAACATAAAAGGTAACTAAAATGAGAAATTAACAAGATAAACAAAGGAAATTAAGACAATAGAACAAGGAAATGTAGAAGAAACTAGATGAAAACAAGAATTAAAAGTATAAATTACAAGGAAATTAAAAGTAGAAGCAAGCTTCTCTCTCTAGAAAAATGAACTACATAACTAAAATCTAACCCGAATTGCTATCCCCTTTCACATGGAAAGAGGCCCTCTTTGATATAGCACTTAAACAGCTTCAGAAGGTCCAAAAATGGGCTTTGGAGGCCCAGAAATTTCCCCCAACAATTTCCATTAAGCGAGTCACGCGCTGGGACTTGTGCGTACGCACACATGTTGATTTTCCTCTTGTGCGTGGGCACAGGTGCTGATTTTCATTCTGTCTTGTGCATGGGCACAGCCTGTGCGTGGGCACAGATCCTAATTTTGGCATTTGTGGGTGGGCACGGGTCCTAATTTTGGCATTTGTGCATGGGCACAGGCTGAAATGCTTCTCTCCTTTGATTTCTTCATGTTTTCTCCCAATTCCATGCTTTTCTTCCACTCTTATCAAGACATTCTAACCTAGTACACCTGAGATCACTCATCAAAATTATCAAGGTATCAAATGGGATGAAAGTGGGATAAAATTGATTAAATTAGGCACAAAATAGCATATTTTCACAATTAAGCTCAATTTAGGGAGAGAACACAAAAGTTTGCTATTTGGATGAATAAATGTGGGTTTATATGATAAAATTCACTCAAATCAAACCAAAATATATTGTCAAATATGGATTCATCATTGAACGCCAGTAAAAGCACACCCCCTAAGTGCTCAAAACCCAGTCAAGAAATCCCTATCCAAGAACTTAAGGAAACCAAGGCTCATATAGAGACCATAGAGGTTCCTTTGCATGCCTTTCTGCAGTGCATAAATTCTGATGAACACTCACCCTTGGATGAGGATGAAGACACTAGGGAAGAGCAAGTTGCTCGGTACCTAGGAGCTCTTATGAACCTGAATGCCAAATTGTTTGGTACAAAGCCTTTAGAAGAAGAACCTCTATTGCTTTCCAAAGAACTCAATGCTTTGGTTCAGCTGAAGCTACCTCAGAAGCTTCCAGATCCTGGACGCTTTCTAATTCCTTGCACCATAGGCACCATGACCTTTGAGAAGGCACAAGAAGCAAGGATTACCTTGAATAAGGACTAGATGGTGTTCAAGGTTCTTGATCCTCCATTACCCCTTGACAAGGGAGGCACTTGCCTTAAGGATTCAGCATCCAAGCCTCCTCCCTTGGATGGAACCAATTCAATCCCTCCTAAGACCAAACATAAGTTTGGTGTTGGATGTACACTATCCACCAATGAGGAAGGCCCCAAAAGGAAGATGCCTAGGGGCTGGAAAAATAAAAATATCCCTACTGAAGGCTTTTCACCATAGAAGATGGTTGTATTCACTTATCTCATCATGGTATTCACCATGGAAGAGGGAATTGGCAAACAGGGACACCAGCATATTGCTGCAAGCCCAACCGTGCCTCAGGTAGAGAACAAAATCCTGTCTTTTGAGCGACTTAGAAGCAAAAAGCTACTAAGTCCCGCTCATCTAATTATAACTAAGCTTCATTTGAAACTTAGAGATTTATTATATCTTAATTTTCTTTTTATCCTACTGTGTTTTTAGTTGCTTGGGGACAAGCGACGGTTTAAGTTTGGTGTTGTGATGAGCGGATATTTTATACGTTTTTTGGCATCATTTTCATATAGTTTTTAGTATGTTTTGTTTAGTTTCTATTAAGTTTTAATAGGATTTAGTGTTAAATTCACATTTTTGGATTCCACTTTTAGTTTGTGCATTTTTGTACCATTTCAGGTATTTTCTGGCTGAAATTGAGAAGCTTGAGCAAAAGTCTAATTCAGAGACAGAGAAAGCACTGTAGATGCTGTCCAGATCTGACCTCCTTGCACTCGGAAGAGATTTTCTGGTGCTACATAGGTCCAAATGGAGCGTTCTCAACGGCTATGGAAATCTGAGTTCCAGAGCTTTCCAGCAATGTATAATAGTTTATACTTTGATTTGGATTAGAAGGCCCAAAACTAGCATCCAACGCCAGCTTCCAGCCTCCTTTCTGGCGTCCAGTGCCCAAGGAGCAGAGCCCAGCATCCAAACGCCTAGAGAGGACCCCCTATCCAGCGTTTCACACCCAAAAGACCTCATAGCATGTGCATCGCATCAAAACTCAGCCCAAACACTCACCAAGTGGTCCCCAACAGTGGATTTTAGCGCTAAAAAGATTGTTTTACCTTTACTAGTCATTAGTTTAGTATTTAAGGGATTTAATTTATGTTATTCGAACATCTCATTCAGCATAGACATTTTTACTATTGTTTAGCGCCCAAAGGGGCAGCTTTAAAACTTCTCTTTTTTGCTCAAAACTCTGCCAATTTGATCCGAATTTTACTTAAAATAATAAAAACACTTACAAAACTCAAAGTAGCATCCAAAGTGGATTTTAACACTAAAATATAACTAAACTCACTAAATTCTAACAAAATTTAACTAAAAAATAAACATAAAATGGGTATAAAATACTCACGCATCATTATGCAAGTATTGTTAAAATTAAAGTTACACTATTTTTGACATTTTATTAACTTTTTCTAAACAACATGATTCAAGAAACATTGTTTAATAATAAAAAATATTACATTAATTTTAACAATACTTTTTAAAATATTATAATTACCGTGATCACCATAATAAAGTCAAACTAAAAAACCTTTTAAAAAAGTTACATTTAGGAGCCCGATATAATCAGATAAAGATAGGGTTTGTGACCTACAAAGAAAGCCACTACCCAATGAGTTCTTGAGTATTAACTGCATACCCACCTTGCTAAGAAGGAGTTCGTCTTGTATTATTCTACACAATATATTTTCACATATTTTTGCATCGAAGATCTTAAAGCAAAAGCAGAGTCTAATTCTTAGTGTTTTTAAGTTTTATTATTATGCTAATTCTGATCATTTTAATAATGATATACTCAAAATTTTTATCTAATATGATATAATTCAATCACAAATTTTTAAATTATAAATTAATTAAAAATTTATAAAACTATAAAGACGAGAAAATAATCAAATATTTATCTTTAAAAAAAATCTATGACGTAATTTCTAAAGGCATATTCAGTTTACTACTTTTTTTTTTAATACTCAATGGAACTTATGCCCAAAGAAAAAGATTACACACTAATATTTCTGGAGAATGTTACACCCTTGAGATTCGCCAATAATTTCATAGAGATAGCACTGAGAAAGACTCATACATAATAGGAAATCCATTATGAGTATGACCAAGTTCTGCACAGTCATTAACTTCCTTAAAGATGAGCTTCAAAGACACATTCCACTCCTTGGCAAATACAACAATAACAATAAAGTCTTGTCCCACTAGGTAAAGTTGACTACATGAATCAAATAATATTATTGAACTCTATTATGTATTATGTCGTTTACATGTAGATCTCGTTTGACCACCTCATGAATGGTCTTCCTAAGTCTTCCTCTGCCGTTTACCTATTGATTATCTTCCATCTCATTCACCCTCTTGATTGGATGCTTTGTCGGTCTTCTTTTCACATGTCCAAACCACCTGAGACGCGATTCTACTATGTTTTTTCACAATAGGTACTACTCCAACTCTCTCTCTCTCTTTTATATCTTTGTTCCTTATTCTATCTAAACGTGTATGACCACTCATCCATGTCAACATCTTCATTTTTGCCATACTTAATTTATGCTCGTACTCTCTTTTGGCCGTCCAGTACTTTGTACCATAAAGTATAGTCAGTCTGATAGCAGTACGATAGAATTTACCTTTAAGTTTTAAAGGCACTTTTTGGTCACATATAAAACTAGACGTGCTTTGCCATTTTGACCAACCTGCTTGGATCCTATAATTTACATCATGTTCAATCTCTCTATTATCTTGTATGATGCACCCAAGATATTTAAAACTTTTAACTTTTTGTAGGATATTTTCTCAAATCTACACCTATGTATGAGCGTTTTTCCTTCGGCGACCAAACTTACATTCCATATATTTCATCTTGCTACGGCTTATACGCAAACCCTACACTTCTAGAGCTTATCTCCATAAATTCAACTTCTTATTTAGGTTTTCTATTGACTCTGCAATAAAGACGATATCATTGGCAAAAAGCATGCACCATGGCATAGGCTCTTGTATATGCTCTGTGAGTATTTCTAAGACTAATGTGAAAAGGTATGGACTTAAGGATGATCCTTTGTGTAATCATATACTAATATGAAATTTCTCTGTCACACCACCTTGAGTTTTTACACTAGTAGTCCCATTATACATGTCTATAGTTGCCCAAATATATGCGATTCTTACTCTCTTTCTTTCCAAAATGTTGCACATACGCTTTTTTCAAATCAATAAACATCATATGTAGATCCCTCTTATTATTACGATACCTTTTCATCATCCTTCTTAACAGGTATGTAGCTTCAGTGGTGGATCTTTCTGGCATAAAACCAAATTGGTTCCCTGTTACTTGTGTCTCTTATCTCAGCCTCTGTTCTATTACTCTTTCCCATAACTTCATGGTATATCTCATGAGCTTGATCACTCTATAGTTTTTGCAACTCTGTATATCTCCCTCATTTTTGTAGATAAGTACAAAGGTGCTCTTTTTTCATTTATCTGACAAATCATGTAAGAATTCAATTTTTCGTAAAATATTTTTTTGGACTTTTTATTATTGAAATTTATAAAATTAGTGAATCGTGGTTTACTTCGCTTTATAGTGATTATAGTGGATATAAATATTATTAAAATTAAAGTCACATTTTTTATATTTTATAATGTAAAACTTTGATAAATATTGAATAATTTATTAATAAATTAATTATAATAAAAAGGGATTAGAAAATTAGAAATTTATGATTTAAAGAATTACCGGTGAGAATTGAAGTTGGAAAATAAAATTGAGTGCAAAAATATAATTAATTGTGAAAAAACATGTACTAGCATTAAAATCGACTGTGCCGGCATAAGTCTATCCATTACTGCAAGTGAAGAAAACTAAAAATGTGAAAATGATAAGAAAAAAGATTTAAAACGAAAGCCCAAATACTTATCTTAAAGATTTTGGTTCAAATTTGGGCCAACGGACTAAACAATTGAACTAGGCTTCACCAGGCCCAAGCTCACACTATCTAAACTCACACTTAAAACTATTTCAGCACAAAATCACCATTTGTTAGAGAGGGGGGTTGATAGAAAGAAGAGAAAAGGGAGAGCAAACCCTAACCTTCCTCACCTTCAGATCACCATAACTTATGCTATGATTGACGAGCTGTTTGTGGCCACGCGTCATCTCGGATCCCTCTTCAATTTTATCTAGGTATTGTGGTAAATAAATCCAAAACTTTTGCCTAGTTTTCAATTTTCTCTACTGTTTTGCGTTTTTGGGTACATGGTGTTGAAATCTTGTAATTTTTCTTCTTTAAGGGTACTCTAGCATGTATTCCAAGTGGGTTCCTGATGCGTGAGTGATGACATCATCTATCCTTTTTCTTGCATAAAAAAGACCATAAAAGGGGCATAATCTCATTTGATCATTGCAATTCATGCCTTAATTGATGAATATCATAGTACATTGCTTTGAAATGAGTTTGTGCTGGATTTCAGGTGGAGAAGACATCAAAAATAGGAAAGAAAACAACAAAACAAGTGGGGCATGTGAAGCAGGTGTGCCACTTGAAACAAACGCCACAAAAATATATTGGCGTGGCACGCTGGTACAACATTCCAGAAGAGCAAAAATGAAGACTATCAAAGGGGCGTGGCACACTAGAAGCAGGGCGTTGCACGCCAATTCGTTACTAGAGGAACCATCACTATGGCGTGCCACTTTGTGTCGAAGGCGTGGCACGCCAGCCCCGGAGTTCACTTGGGCGTGCCACTTGACCAACAAGGCGTGGCACGCCAGTGAACAAGGAGACAACGCAAAAGCTGGGCGTGCCACTTGGTATCGAAGGCGTGGCACGCCAGCTCAAGAGGTCCCACTAAGGCGTGCCACTTGAGTGATAAGGCGTGGCACGACAGCACCTAAGGAGGCCAAATAAAGCTGGGCATGCCACTTGGTATCAAAGGCGTGGCACGCCAGCTCAATCATCCAACTTTGGCGTGCCACTTGAACATCCAGGCATGGCACGCCAACCTCTGGGACCATGGCAAATGAAGGGTGTGACACGCCAGTCTCATGGCTTGGCACGCTGGTAGTGTTTTCCAGAGAATGAATTAAAGGGCCAATGAATTCAGGCGTGCCAATTGGGAGATGAGGCGTGGCACGCCAGCAAGAAAATGAAGCAAATGAAGGGCGTGACACGCTAGTCTCATGGCGTGGCAAGCTGGTAGTATTTTCCAGAGAGGAAGAAGAGGAGCGAATGAACTCAGGCGTGCCACTTGGGAGATGAGGTGTGGCACGCCAGCAAGAGGGTGAAGCTTTTAGAAGGGCGTGGCACGCCAGAACCTAGGCGTGCCACGCTGGTACAAATTTCCAAAAGCATGGAGATAAGGAAGATGACCTTGGGCGTGCCACTTTGGCTCGAAGGCGTGGCACGCCAGGGGTTAAACAGAGGACAACGTGCCACTTGAATGGAAAGGTGTGGCATGCCAAACCAGAAGCAGAGGGGGCGTGACATGCCAGAGAAGCGCCAGTCACACACCAGCTGGAAGATCACGTTTGTTGAGTTTCTTTTCACTTTTGTAATTTTCCTTTATTTTCTAGATCTAGGAGTAGTATAAATACCCTTGGAAGTATTGGAAAAGGGATTAGCAAGTCACAGAGTTTAGTTTTGGGATTTCACTTTTTTACTTTTCACACTTCATCTCTTCTATCTTTTGTACTTTCTCTCTGAGCTTTGAGTAGCTAAATTCCCTCTCATTGAGAGAGAAAGCTCTATTGTACTTGATGGATTAATGATAGTGAATTTCTTGTTCTCTTCATCTTCTCTTTGATTTGCTAGAAAGAATTTTGATTTTCATGCTTAGTGTTCAATTAACTTGGAAAAGAGATTGAATGCAAAATGGGTTTCATGGAAACCTTGGAAAAGGAAACATGAAACCATGCTAGAAATCCCTTCTCACACTTGAGTAGAATCTGTATTTTGGTGTTTGGATATGGTGACATACAATCCTCCCTCTACTTGAACCTATGATGATGTGTGGTATAATCAAGGACCAAGCATATCTCTCTTCATGAGCAATTAGACAAAGGAATTAACTATTGATTAAGATCTGAGAGATTGAGTCACCAAGGGATTGGGACTCAATCAATCATGATTGCCAAGAGGTCAATGAGTTGCATGATTGAAGAGGATATGAGCTAGATTTAATCCAAAGAGACAATATCTCCTGATCTCAATGAATTCCCCCATTCTTATCTCTCCCATTCTTTTATAGCCTTACTTACATTCTGCAAAATCCCATTCCCTTTACATTCCTATTATTTCCATTTATGCATTTTTATTGCTTTCTTTTATTCCTTTGCCATTTATGTTTCTGCCATTTATAATTCTGCACTTAAAACTTATTCTATTGAGCTTGACTAATTCACCAATTGATTAAAATTGCTCAAATCTACCAATCTCTATGGATACGATCCCACTCCTCTGTGGGTTAATACTTGACGATAATTTTGGTGCGCTTGCCAAGAGCGGATTCATCAATATTATTGGGAAAGGGTAGTGAATTCCGCCCATCAAGTTTTATGGCGCCGTTGCCAGAGATTGGTTTGAATTTGACAATGATTAAATTGATTGGAGAGCTAGATTAAGCATTTTTTAATTTTATTTTTCCTTAAATGTTTTCTTATTCATTTCCTAGTGTAACCTTTAAATTCCTTTCTAATCTCTATTTTTCTTTCTTGTCTCTCTGAGATTTCTTTAGCTATTCATTATCTATACTTTCACTCTTCTAACTGTTTGATTAATTGCATCACTCAAGCGTATCGCTAATTTTAACTGAGGAGATTCCTTCACTTGCTCTTTTCTTGCTGTGTGTTGACTGTATAACAGGTAGAAGAGGAGAAACTTCATCCTTTTTCGATAGTGAACCTGAGAGAACTTTCCTTAGATTGAGGAGGGAGGCTAGAGGCAGGGGTATAGTTGGAGAAGAACTAGTAGAAGAAGATCTAACAACCACCATTAAAGACGAAGTGCACGAAGATATTGGAGGAGGAGCTGGAAATTAAGCTGGGCAAGAGAGGAGAGTCTTGGTCTCCTACATCAACCCAAATCCAGGAAACTATGGCAACAACATCCTCAAGCCAACAATCCATGCCAACAATTTTGAGTTGAAACCTCAACTCATCACACTAGTCCAGAATAACTGCTCATATGGAGGAGGTGCTCAAGAAGATCCAAATCAACATCTTAACACATTCTTGAGGATATGCGATACTGTAAAGTCCAATGGTGTACACCTTGACACCTACAAACTACTTCTGTTCCCTTTCTCGCTCAGAGATAAGGCAATAAAGTGGTTAGAATCATTCCCCAAGGAGAGCCTAACCACATGGGAGGATGTTGTGAACAAATTTCTAGCAAAATTTTACCCTCCACAGAGGATCAACAGGCTAAGAGCTGAGGTGCAAATCTTCAGACAGTTAGATGGTGAAACACTCTATGAGAAAACCACCAGGAAGGACCACTTCCCCCTACCATTCATGGACCAAATGCTTGAGAGGCTGGCTGGACATGAATACTACTGCTTTCTTGACGGTTATTCGGGTTACAACCAAATAGTTGTGGACCCAAAGGACCAGGAAAAAACTTTATTTACTTGTCCATATGGTGTCTTTGCTTACAGGAGGATGCCCTTTGGACTGTGCAATGCACTTGCAACATTCCAAAGGTGCATGCTCTCCATATTTTCAGACATGATTGAAAAGTTTATTGAGGTGTTTATGGATGACTTCTTTGTATTTGGTAACACATATTCTGATTGCTTGCATCACTTAGCCCTGGTGCTGAAGAGTTGCCAAGAGACCAACCTTGTTTTAAACTGGAAAAAATGCCATTTCATGGTTACAGAAGGAGTGGTCCTCAAAGAAGGGCATAGAAGTGGACAGGGCAAAAGTAGAGGTAATTGAAAAATTACTCCCTCCTTGCAATGTCAAAGCAATTAGAAGCTTTTTGGGACATGCTGGTTTCTATAGGAGGTTTATTAGAGACTTCTCTAAGGTTGCCAAGCCATTGAGCAACCTACTTGTCTCTAATGTGCCTTTTATTTTTGATAATGAATGCATGTTAGCCTTTGAGGAGCTTAAGAACAAACTTTCCTCTGCACCTATCAAAGCACCACCATGTTGGGATCTACCCTTTGAGTTGATGTGTGATGCATCAGATTTTACTATGGGTGCTATTTTAGGACAGAGGAAGGATAAATTAGTGCATGTCATTTATTATGCCATCAAGGTCCTTAATGAGAATCAAAGGAACTACACCACTACGGAGAACGAATTACTTGCCATTGTCTTTGCTTTTGATAAATTTAGATCATATCTCATTGGTTCTAAAGTAATTGTATTCACTGATCATGCAGCACTCAAATACTTGCTTACCAAACAAGAGTCCAAGCCAAGGCAAATAAGATGGATCCTATTACTCCAAGAGTTTGACATCGAAATTAAGGATAGGAGTGGAGCAGAGAACAAAGTTGCTGACCACCTCTCAAGGATCCTACAAGAAGAAGAAGGAGCATACCATCTTGCAGCGAATGAAAGCTTCCCAGATGAGCAATTGATGATGATACAAGAGACTCCTTGGTTTACTGACATAGCCAATTTCAAGGCCATTGGGGAACTACCAACCAACATCAACAAACACATGAGGAGAAAGCTCATCAAAGATGCCAAACACTATATCTGGGATGAGCCATATTAGTTCAAAAAATGTGCTGATGGGATCTTGAGGAGATGTATATCCCATGGAGAAGGACAAGAGGTGCTTTGGCAATGTCATGGATCTGCATATGGAGGCCACTTTGGTGGAGAAAGAACAGCAGCCAAGGTGCTCCAATGTGGATTCTACTGGCCAAGCATTTCCAAGGATGCAAAGGACTTGGTGTCAAGGTGTGATGAATGCCAAAGGGCTGGCAATCTACCCAGGAATAATGAGATGCCACAGAGATTTATAATGGAGCTAGAACTATTCGATGTATGGGGGATTGACTTCATGGGGCCTTTCCCATCCTTCTACTGAAATAGTTATATACTTGTGGCTGTAGATTATGTGTCAAAGTGGGTGGAGGCTATTGCCACCGCCACAAATGACAACAAGATCGTAATGAGCTTCTTAAGAAAGAACATTTTCAGCAGGTTTGGAGTTCTCAGGGCACTCATTAGTGATGGAGGGACACATTTCTGCAATAAACAACTGGAAGCACTCCTTCTTAGATATGGAGTCAAACACAAGATGGCAACCCCTTATCATCCACAGACCAACGGGCAAGCAGAGATTTTTAACAGGGAACTAAAAAGGATTCTTGAAAAAATTGTTGGAAGCTCGAGGAAGGACTGGTCTAAGAAGCTAGACGATGCTTTATGGGCCTACAGGACAGTCTTCAAGACCCCATTGGGATATCACCATACCAACTGGTATTTGGCAAGGCTTGCCACTTGCTAGTTGAACTGGAGCATAGAGCCTTCTAGGCTCTAAAACTACTGAACTTTGATGAGCAAGCTGCTGGGGAAAAGAGGCTAAGGCAACTCAACGAGCTGGAAGAATTTAGGAACCAAGCCTATGAGAATGCAAAGATCTACAAAGAGAACACAAAAAGATGGCATGATCAAAAGATAGCAAGGATGGAGTTCACTGAAGGACAAAAGGTGTTATTGTACAATTCTAGACTTAGGTTCTTCCTTGGAAAGCTTAACTCTAGATGGTCTGGACCCTTCACCATCATCAAAGTGTACCCCTATGGTCAAGTGGAGCTCATGGAGGACAAAACACAGAGAACCTTCACTGCAAATGGCCATAGACTCAAGCATTACCTGGGGACTCACTGGATGAAAGGAGAGTGAGCTACCACCTCAACTGAAAAAAGAAGAACGTCAAGCTAGTGACGATAAAGAAGCGCTAGTTGGGAGGCAACCCAACACTTTATATCCTTTTGATTTATTGCTTTATTAAAAGTAGATTGTGAATATTAGCTTAGGAAGTTAATTTCAGTTTTGATAGTTAAGATAGCTTTGTGAGTTAATTTGTCTCCTATTTTTGGAAGTGCAGCTAGATGAAAACATTTATTAATGATGATGAGTGATTGGGCTAAGAACTAGCTAAAAAGCTAAGTTTGGTGTGGCCACTCACCAACTTGATCTAGGCTTACAACCATTTGGATAAATTAAATTTTTAAGGAGTAAGCCCAGAGATTAAGTTTGGTGTGGCCACCACCATACAAAAATCAATCAGCAAGCACAATACCACTCAATTTGGAAGCATTTAATATATTGATGGAGGCTTGAATGAGAATTTTAATGTGTTCATGGGAGATTAGAAGCAAAGAATGTAAAAGGATTGGAATTATTTCTTCCCCATGAACACATTAAAAACCCAATGATGAACCCAATTTATTGAGATGCAAATGAATTAAGTTTGGTGTCCCAAGGGACACCCATCAGTTGCAACTCCATTCACTAGCATTGAAAAGGAATGTGAAGGATCATTTTGTCATTACTGATGGGTTTTCAGTTTCTTTTTTTTAGGAGATTGAATGGGGCCCACTTGATAGATAACAAGGAGGTCAAAGTGTACTTACACTTTGGAACTTAACATATTCAGATGGTACAGTGGGATAAGGGTTGGTGCCTCTTCCCACGCTAGGCGCCACTCCCCAAGTGGAAAACATTGAATTTCCTTCTTTTCCCACCATTTGAACCACATCCTTCACTCCTATAAATCCCCTACCCTTCCCATTCCCTCCCACTTCAGAAGCCATTCTATACACAAACAAACTCACACATACCCTTCTTTTTCTTTTCTCGTTCGTCTTTCTTTCTATCTTTCTACTTGATTGGGACAATCAAGTGCTAAGTTTGATATTGGGACAAAACTTTATTTTGCTTGTGTTTCTTTGCAACACTCCATTAATATCTCAGAACCTTCAAACACCCTCTCTCTCTCTCTCTATCCAATGGCACCACCAAGATCCTCAACCTCAAAGAAAAGAAAGACCAAAGGACCAACCTTAGGTTCTTCAAGCTCAAACTTCAATGAGTACAAATTCCTCTCAACATTCAACCAAAACCAATTCTGTGGTTGGGTAAGTGAGAGGGAGATCATCCCAGAGGTCAGCTTCCAACTGGGAAGGAATGAGCACCTTGAGATCAACATTAAGATCAAGAACAGGGGTTGGGCACTCTTCTGTAACACACCAAAGAAAGTGGTGGAAGGAGTGGTAAGGGAGTTTTATGCCAATGCCGTGCCACAGCCAGGGCAAACTTATGGGTATATTAGCTATGCGAGGGGGAAGTCCATTGACTATAGTCCCTCCAACATAGAAAGGGTGCTGATGGTGAAAAAGATAAACTCCACTCGGAGTTATGAGGAGAGGATGAAGCAACCAGACCCAGGATTTGATAAAATCCTGAATGAAATCTGTGTACTAAATGTGCAGTGGATCAATGACAAAGATGGAAAACCCAACCAGCTGAGGAGAAGGGACTTGAGTCCCCAAGCTAGAGGGTGGCTAGACTTTGTGAGAAGATCTTTGATCCCTACATCAAACACATATGAGGTGACCAAGGAGAGGGCTGTACTTATATACAGTATAATGAAGGGAGAAGACGTGAATGTTGGGGAGTTGATTGCCAACAACATCAACAAGATACTGAAGAGCACTAACGAGAGCACAAGATTGGCATTCCCCAGCATCATACAAGAGCTACGTGATGACGCTGGAGTTGAGAAGGTGATTGATGAGGTGTTGGTGAAGCAAGATAAACCTATAACTGCCAAGAAGATGGCCAAGGTGTTGGCCGTCAATCCATTTCAAAGGGCTAGAGAGCATAGAGCTCATGCTCATGTGCCACAACCACAACAATGAGAGGAAGAGGAGGCAGATGAGCAACCACAATTTCTGGCACTTCAACTGGGAGCAGCTGCAAGGAGACATGCACCAAATGAAGGGAGATCTGCATCAACTGAGGGAAGATGTCAACCAATTTCAAAGTAGCCAAAGGGAGCAATGGAACCAAGTGAATGAGAACGTGCAAAACCTCCAAGGAAGCTTTGAACAACTGAAGGAGCAGCAAGGAAGGATCAACTGGGGAGAATTGTAAGGCAGCTTAGGGATGATGCTGGAACATCAATTACATCAAATGAACAGCCTTGCTGAATTCAGACACCTTTATGAAGCTAGAACTATAGCAAGAAAGGATTATGACTGCTATGCACAAACTAAGTTGAGTTACTTGTACAATGCAGTATCCAACTTGAATCCCAATTACCCCACCTATATGCAGAAATTGGAGGAACTCAGTGGACGGCAGAAGGAAATTACGTATCAGCACAAAGAAAATGTGAAGTCCTACATGAGAAGGCTAGGTTTCTGGAAGCCCAGGGACAAGAAAGCATAAGAAGGATCCTCCAAAAAGGATGGAGATGACTCCTCCCCCTCCAAGAAGAACGACAAAGGCAAGGGGCCAATGAACTAAAGAAGTTGGATAAGATTGTTGAGTTCCATAGTTGACATTTCCCAAATTTCTGAATTCTGTTTAAGTTTTTATCTGTTTACTTTATGTTTGAGAATAATTGATAATGTTAGGATAGTTTATGTTCTATTTTTCTTGAAGTCTTTTGTGAGTCCTTTGATATGCAAAAAAGAAAATGCAATGATAACTGTAGTCTTTATTTACATCAACAAAGTAGAGTTTGTCTCCATAAGAGTTATTGTGAGTGTGTAAGAACAAGAGTAAATGAGACTAATACCAAGAAAGCTTATTCAAAAGAACTAAGGAACAAAAGACTAAGTGAAGAACCTTGAATGAAGTCAAAAGAAAATGAGTCATGAAAGGTAACTAGTCCTAGAAGGCATGACAGGTAGAAGTTGAGGGGTGTTCCTTGAATATCTATAGAACCAAGAAGTAGTAAGCAACAAAGACCCAAGGCTCTGAGCATCAACTATTAGGGAGGGAAGAGAAACATTGAAAAACTAAAAAAAAAGGGAAAAAGGGGAGTTAGAAACCCTAGTAGATGCTTGTGGTGAAGATGTGTCAGGAGGAGGCCTGGGCAAGTAAATTCTCAAGGGTGTTTCAACACCTAGCACCCTAAAGCCAACTGGCTTGGGAGTGTTAATTGAAAGCCTAACAAAAGGGTTGTCTTGAGATAAAACACTTAGAGTCGTGGTCAATAAACAGAAAAGAAGCACAAAAGGAGAAAATGAGCTAACTCTTACTACTTCAAGGTGACAATCAATGAAAAGGACCCCTAAAACACATACTTGGAAAAACCCTTAAGGGTCTAGGAGCCCTTTGTGATATTCAAAGAATTCATGCATGAGTTGAGCACTTAGTCCAATTATTAGTTATATTGCATCCATTCAAGGTCAAGTCTCAATTCACCAAAAAGACCACTCACATTGATTTGCTTGGGACAAACAAAGCTTAAGTTTGGTGTTGTGATGACTTACATCATCTACCCTTTTTCTTGCATGAAAAGGACCATAAAAGAGGTATAATCTTATTTGATCATTACAATTCATGCCTTAATTGATGAATATCATAGTACATTGCTTTGAAATGAGTTTGTGATGGATTTCAGGTGGAGAAGACATAAAAAATGGGAAAGAAAACAACAAAACAAGTGGGGCGTGTGAAGCAGGCGTGCCACTTGAAACAAACGCCACAAAAATGTATTGGCGTAGCACGCCAGAAGCTGGGCGTGGCACAATGGTACACCATTCCAAAAGAGCAAAAATGAAGACCATCAAAGGGGCGTGGCATGCCAGAAGCAGGGCGTGGCACACCAATTCGTTACTAGAGGAACCATCACTATGGCGTGCCACTTTGTGTCGAAGGCGTGGCACGCCAGCCCCAGAGTTCACTTGGGCGTGCCACTTGAGGACCAAGGCATGGCACGCCAAGCCTATAAGACCCACAATTGAATGGGCGTGCCACTTGAGCAACAAGGCGTGGCACGCCAGCGAACAAGGAGACAATGCAAAAGTTGGGCGTGCCACTTGGTATCGAAGGCATGGCACGCCAGCACCTAAGGAGGCCAAATAAAGCTGGGCGTGCCACTTGGTATCGAAGGCGTGGCACGCCAGCACCTAAGGAGGCCAAATAAAGCTGGGCGTGCCACTTGGTATCGAAGGCATGGCACGCCAGCTCAATCATCCAACTTTGGCATGCCACTTGAACATCCAGGCATGGCACGCCAACCTCTGGGACCATGGCAAATGAAGAGCGTGACACGCCAGTCTCAGGGCGTGGCACGCTGGTAGTATTTTCCAGAGGACGAATTAAAGGGCCAGTGAACTCAGTCGTGCCACTTGGGAGATGAGGCGTGGCACGCCAGCAAGAAGATGAAGCAAATAAAGGGTGTGACGTGCCAGTCTTTTGGCATGGCATGCTGGTAGTATTTTTCAGAGAGGAAGAAGAGGAGCCAATGAACTCAGGCGTGCCACTTGGGAGATGAGGCGTGGCACGCCAGCAAGAGGGTGAAGCTTTTAGAAGGGCGTGGCATGCTAGACCCTGGGCGTGCCACGCTAGTACAAATTTCCAAAAGCATGGAGATAAGGAAGATGACCTTGGGCGTGCCACTTGGTATCGAAGGCGTGGCACGCCGGGTTACTTGGCCATTTAAAATATCCTGGGCATGCCACTTTGGCTCGAAGGCGTGGCACTCCAGGGGTTAAACAGAGGACAGCGTGCCACTTGAATGGAGAGGTGTGGCACGCCAAACCAGAAGCAGAAGGGGCGTGACATGCTAGAGAAGCGCTAGTCACACGCCAGCTGGAATATCACGTTTGTTGAGTTTTTTTTCCCTCCAAATTGTAATTTTCTTTTCACTTTTATAATTTTCCTTTATTTTCTAGATGTAGGAGTAGTATAAATACCCTTGGAAGTATTGGAAAAGGGGTTAGCAAGTCACAGAGTTTAGTTTTAGGATTTCACTTTTTACTTTTCACACTTCATCTCTTCCATCTTTTGTACTTTCTCTCTGAACTATGAGTAGCTAAATTCCCTCTCATTGAGAGAGGGAGCTCTATTGTACTTGATGGATTAATGATAGTGAATTTCTTCTTCTCTTCATCTTCTCTTTGATTTGCTAGAAGGAATTTCGATTTTCATGCTTAGTGTTCAATTAACTTGGAAATGAGATTGAATGCAAAATGGGTTTCATGGGAACCATGGAAAAGGAAACATGAAACCATGCTAGAAATCCCTTCTCGCACTTGAGTAGAATATGGGTTTTGGTGTTTGGATATGGTGACCTACAATCCTCCCTTTACTTGGACCTATGATGATGTGTGGTATAATCAATGACCAAGCATATCTCTCTTCATGAGCAATTAGACCAAGGAATTGGCTATTGATCAAGATCTGAGAGATTGAGTCACCAAAGGATTGGGACTCAATCAATCATGATTGCCAAGAGGTCAATGAGTTGCATGATTGAAGAGGATATGAGCTGGATTTAATCCAAAGAGACAATATCTCCTGATCTCAATGAATTCCTCCATTCTTATCTCTCCCATTCTTTTATAGCTTTACTTACATTCTGCAAAATCCCATTCCCCTTTACATTCCTATTATTTCCATTTCTGCATTTTTATTGCTTTCTTTTATTCCTTTGCCATTTATGTTTCTACCATTTATAATTCTGCACTTAAAACTTATTCTGTTGAGCTTGACTAATTCACTAATTGATTAAAATTGCTCAAATCTACCAATCTCTATGGATACGATCCCACTCCTCTGTAGGTTAATACTTGACGATAATTTTGGTGCGCTTGCCGAGAGCAGATTCATCAATATTATTGGGAAATGGTAGTGAATTCTGCCCATCTTGTATCTTTTTTCTCCGTATTTTCTAATCAATTTCAGTTAGAATTTATTAAGTTTCATATTATTTTAATGCAAAAATCCTCTTTCAATGCAACTTTGAGTGTTTTAGTCTTTTTATTTATTTCAAGTGGAATTCAGAGCAATTTGGTAGAGTTTTGAGCAAAAAGGAGAATACTTGAAGCAACCCTCTTGGGCACTAAACGCCAAGCTGGTGTTTAGCGCCAGCATCCAGCAAGCAAAAGGGACATTTCTGCCTCTATTGGGTGCGACAGTTTGAATTAAAAGCCCATCAAGGATGCATATTCAAGTGGATTTAGCTTTTATTAGTTATCTTAACTTTTATTTTTGTAATTTTTATTTACAAACAATATCTTTTAGTTCTAGGATTTATTATTTTATTTTATTTTAAAATCAAATTAGGTTAGATATAAAAGGGTAAAGATTCACTCTTCAGGGGATCTTCTCACTTCCGCACTTTCACATTTTTCAAAAACCTTGTTTTCTCTATAAGTCATGAGCCGCTAAACCTCCTTGGTTAAGGTTAGGAGTTTTGTTTATTTCTATGGATTAAGACTATTGCTGTTCTATTTTAATTAATGTATTGATTCAGTTTCCTGGATTACTTTCGTTCTTTATTTTATGAATTTGGGTAGAACGGGAGTATGACCCTTATTCTAGATGTGTTCTTGTGACCCTTGGAAGTGGTTCCTCACCTGAACACATCTTGAAAGTAAACTCCTCCTAAATTGCTAATTACTTGAACTGATTTGGATACATGACATATAATCCGTTTAGCTTTGGGTAATTAGGATTTTTGTGGCCATAAACTAGATTTGAACTTAACCCTCTAATTGGAATCAAGTGACCAAGGGATTGGCTGTTGATGAAGGTTAGAGGAGACTAAATCACTAAGAGATTAGGGTTTAGTCAATTACAGTTTACCATGAAAAGAATCTTGCATGATTAAAATAGTTGGTAAGAATACTTAATCCGGAAAAGTAAACATCTCTGATACCTTAACTGCTTTCTCTTATTGATTTCTCACAAATTCTCCGATACGTTTTCTTTACTCTTAAATTACTATTTAATGCGTTTAAAAATCACAAGACCAACTTTTCTGTTTGCTTAACTAAACCAATCGGTCAACCATTGTTGCGCAGTCCATCAGTCCTTGTGGGATCGATCCTCACTCACTTGAGGTATTACTTGAATGACCCGATGCACTAGCCGCTTCACTTATGGATATTCTCAAAATCCGCTACCAAATTTTTGGCGCCGTTGCTGGGGACTGACGCTGATTGGCAATTACCAGTTTCTGATTGCTTAGATTAGGTGTTTTTCTTAGTTTTATTTGTTTATTTTTATTTAGATTTTTGAATTAGGCTTTGTTTTTTTCATTAATTTTTGAAATTAAGTTGGTGTTCCCGTAGTAATTTTTCTTTTTTAAAATTTTCAATAATATTAGTATTCTTCCTTATTTAATTTCTGAATTAGTAGTTTAATTTTTCTTAATTATTTTCTAAACTTTTAGGTCTAATCTTGTTTTATTTTATTTTATTTCTTTTTTATATAAGATATCTCATTGGAAATTCTCTGAACTCTGATGTAGAGATTTTTACTTTTCTTTGTTTTCAGTTTGTGTGTGCAGAAAGAAGAAGGAGCTCAACCATGGATCCAAATAGAAATGAGTAACCTAGAAGAACCCTGGACTCATACACTGCTCCTACTCCTAATTTCTACAAGAATAGCATTATTGTACCCCTATTGGAGCAAAGAATTTTGAGCTAAAGCCACAACTGATTACTCTGGTGCAACAAAATTGTCAGTTTTATGAACTCCTGGAGGAGGTTCCAAATCTGTTCGTTGCCAACTTCCTACAGATCTGTGACATTGTTAAAACTAATGGAGTGAATCCTGAAATTTATAATTTAATGCTCTTCCTATTTACTGTGAGGGATGGAGCAAAGCAGTAGCTTGATGCTCAGTCCAAGGAGAGCCTGGACACTTGGGACAAGGTGTTTAACAAGTTTCTAAACAAGTTCTTCCTTCGTCAGAGATAACAACTAGATTATACTAACAATTATTAGACTTTTAATCATAGATGGAGGAACCACTCAAACTTTGGGTAGGGAGACCAACCTCACAGACAACAACTAGACTATACTAACAACTTTCAAGGCGGGTTCAGTCAGAATCAATTCAACAATCTTCCTTTTCAACCCTCTCAACCTCAGAATGGTCCTGACTTGTCGTCCATGATTGCAGAACTTTCTTAGAGCCAACATAACTTTATGCAGGAAACTAAAGCTTCACTTTGGGATTTAGAGATACAATTGGATTAGTTGTGCAAGCAAACATGCGAGTGGTCTAGTGATATGGTTTCCAACTCCAGAGACGAGTGCCAAGCTGTTCAATTGAGAAGTGGTAAAATCAAGAGGTTAGGAACTAAGAGTGGTGAGAAGCAGGTTGAAAAAAAGACACTAGTGAGGGAAATTGCAGAGACAGAGAGTGCCAAGGAGGGCGCTGAACGCCTAGCAGGGGAGCCAGTGAGGGCGCTAAACACCCATGAAGATTCAAAGAATGCACCTACAAGGCATCCAGATAACCCTTTTCCAGTTACTCTTAATACACATCCTGCTCTACCCAAGGCTCTAAAGTACAAGGCAAAAATGCCATATCCCCAGAAACTTCAGAAGGAATCTACGGACAAGCAATTCTCCAAATTTTTGGAAGTTGGTGCACGAATCCCCACACTTTCGTACAGCTGTACTAGCAAGTGCACTGGGTCATCCAAGTAATACCTGAGCGAGTCAGGGTCGATCCCACGAGGATTGTGGTTTGAACAAAGCAATGGTTATCTTGCAGGTCTTAGTCCGGCGAATTAGAAAGTTGTTGGATTGATAGAGTAAAAAAGGTCTAATATAATAGGGTGCTAATACTTTGTAACTTAAATAGAGTCAGTAATAGGAACATAGTTGAAGATTGGAGTTGCTTTATCTTTCTGAATTAACTCTGATATTACTATCTTCTTTGCTTGTGAGTGATCTCTTCTATGGCAGGCTATATGTGATTGACGCTATCGGCCGTGGTCATCAATCTCCTCTACTTTCAGATCAAACGCCATTGGCCATGGTCATCCAATCTGACAGAGGGTGAAGCTCTTAGAAGTTCATTCTCTTGGCGATCCTACTCAAAACGCCACAGACTAGGTCGAATCTTCCGGATCAAAAAATGTTGCTTCTTTGGATTCTAGCCTATACCACGGAGACCCTAATCTCCCCAGAAATCGGCTGAACTGGTGTCTCTAGAAGTCCCCAACAAAGTCGTGGATTAGCCGTCTTAGAGATGTATAAACATAACTGGCGGTTCGCGCTTTGTAGTCACGTATTCACACGAACCCAAGTAGACACGGGTGTTTGTCAGGCACATTCGTCTTAGTATGATGAACAGAGCTGATTGTCACTGATCATCCTATTCACCATGTTAAAGAACGAATATACATCTTAGAAATAAATCAAATACGGATCAAAGAAGAAACAGTAATACTTTTATTAATTCATAGGACTCAGCAGGGCTCCTCCCCTGAATGCAAAATGTGTAAAATCTATAAAAAGGTCGAAGAAGGTTCGAATAACATAAATTTAATCCCTTAAATATTAAACAAATGACTAGTAAGGGTAAAACAATATTTTTAGTGCTAAAATCCACTTCTAAGGCCCACTTGGTGAGTGTTTGGGCTGAGCTTTGATGAGATCCACGTGCTATGAGGCTCCTAGGGCGTTGAATGCTGGCTAGGGGGTCCTCTCTGGGAGTTTGGAAGCTGAGCTCTACTCTTTGGGCGCTGGACGCCTCGAAGGGAGAAGGAAGCTGGCGTTGGACGCCAGTTTTAGGCCTTCTAATCTGAAGCAAAATATAGACTATTATACATTACTGGAAATCTCTGGAAGTCAGCTTTCATAGCCGTTGATAGCCGAGTGCAAGGAGGTTAGATTTGGACAACATCTGTAGTACTTTCTCTGTCTCTGAATCAAACTTTTGCTCTAGCTCCTCAATTTCAGCCAAAAAATACCCGAAATTGCACAAAAACATAAAAACTCATAGTATAATCCAAAAATGTGAATTTAACACTAAAACCTATAAAAACTTAATAAAAACTAAACAAAACATACTAAAAACTATATGAAAATGATACCAAAAAGCGTATAAAATATCCGCTTATCACAACACCAAACTTAAACTATTGCTTGTCCCCAAGAAACTAAAAACATAGTAGGATAAAAATAAAATTAAGATACAATAAATTTCTAAGTTTCCAATGAAGCTTAGTTACAATTAGATGAGCAGGAGTTAGTAGCTTTTTGCTTGTGAGTAGTCTTGGCATCTCACTATCCATTGAAACTCAGAATGCTTGGCATCTTTAGGAACTTAGAATCCATATGATATTATTCACTCTCCTATTTAAGTTCTTTTTTATTCTTGAACACAGCTTTTAGTGTCTTGACCGTGACTTTAAGCACTTTGTTTTCCAGTATTACCACCGGATACATAAATGCAACAGACACTTTAACTGGGTGAACCCTTTTGGATTGTAATTTAGCTTTGCTAGAATTCCCAGATAGAGGTGTCCAGAGTTCTTAAGCACACACTTTTTGCTTTGGACCACGACTTTAACCGCCTATTCTCAAGTTTTTCACTTGACACCTTCACGCCACAAGCACATGGTTAGGGACAGCTTGATTGAGCCGCTTAGGCTAGGATTTTGTTCCTTTAGGCCCTCCTATCCATTAATACTCAAAGCCTTAGATCCTTTTACCCTTGTCTTTTGGTTTAAAGGGTTACTGAATTTTTCAATTTGCCCTCCCTTCCATGGGTTTTTGGGCAGTAATGGATTTTTCTGCTTTATTTTTTTTCTTTTCGCCATTTTTTTCTTTTTTCGCATGCATTCATATTTTTTTTTCTTTTGCAACATGCTTTTTCTTTTTCTTTTGCTGCTTTTTCTTGCTTCAAGAATCAATTTTTAGATTTTTTAGATTATCAATAATACTTTTCCTTTTTCATTATTCTTTCAAGGGCCAACATTCTAAAATTCAACTTCAATTATGCACTGTTTAATCATACATTCAGAAAACAAAAGCAATGCCACCATATCAACATAATTGAACTATTCTTATTTTAAACTTGAAATTTATGTATCTTTCAATTCTGTTCAAATAAAATTTTTCTTTTAAGCAAGGTGAGAGATATATGGAACATTTTACAACTTTAAGACATCAATGCAAATGATCATGCAACTAGAACAAGAGAAAAAATAAAACATAATAGAAAAATAATAAAAGGGAAATGAGGTAAAAGAGAACGAATCTACCTTTAATGGTGGTGGTTAGTGCCCTTCCTTGAGGATCCAATGTGATGCTTGATCTCTTTTATGTCATTCTTTTGCCTTTGTTGTTCTTCCCTGTTGTTCTTCCCTCATAGCCCTTTGGTTTTCTCTTGTGGCTCTATGATATTCTCTTATTTCATTGAGAGTAATGGAGTGCTCTTATTGCTCCACCCTCAGTTGCTCCATGTTAGTGCTTAGTTCTCTAAGAGAAGTTTGTCATTGATCCCAATAGCTTTGAGGCATCTCAGGGATCTCAAACTAAGACGGCTGCACATGCTCTTGTGCATGCTCTCTGGTATGCTCCATCCTCTTCTTAGTGACGGGCTTGTCCTCCCAAATGGAGATGTCTCCATTTATGACAATTCCAGTTGAATTGCATAGATGAGAGATGAGGTGTGTAAATGCCAGCCTTGCATTGGTGGAAGGCTTTTGAGCTATCTTGTACAATTCTTGAGGAATCACCTCATGTACTTCCACCTCGCTTTTAATCATGATGCAATGGATCATGATGGCTCTGTCAACAATCACTTCTGACCGGTTTCTAGTAGGGATGATGGAACGTTGGATGAATTCCAACCATCCTCTAGCTATGGGCTTTAGGTCAAGCCTTCTTAGTTGAATGGGCTTGCCTTGGGAATTTCTTTTCCACTGTGCTCCTTCCACACAGATGTCTGAGAGCACTTGATCCAGTCTTTGATCAAAGTTGACTCTCCTAGTGTAAGGATGAGGATCTCCATACATTAAAGGCAAGTTGAACGCCAACCTCACAATTTCCATGTTGAAATCTAAGTTTCTCCCTCGGACCATGGTACTCTAATTCCTTGGATTTGGGTTCACACTAGTGTCATGGTTTTTAGTAACCCATGCATTAGCATAGAAATTTTGCATTATTAGAATCCTAACATCTTGAACGGAATTGGTTTGGACTTTCCAACCTCTTTTCTGGATCTCTCTTTAGATTTTTGGATTCTCATTCTTCTTGAGCTTGAAAGGGACCTCAGGGATCACTTTCTTCTCTACTACTACTTCATATAAGTGGTCTTGATGGGCTTTGGTGATGAATCTCTCCATCTCTTAAGATTCAGAAGGAGTGGCTACTGCCTTTCCTTTCCTCTTTCTAGAGGGTTCACCAACCTTGGGTGCCATGAATGGTAATGGAAAGAAAAAAGCTATGCTTTTCCAACACAAACTTAAGACTTTCCTCGTCCTCAAGCAAGAATAAAGAAAAGAGAAGAATGGAGTAGAAGAAGAAGAAGAAAATAGAGGAAGATAGAGGGAGAGAGAGGGCTCGGCCTTGTGGGTTTATGAGTGTATAAGAGGTGTGTGTATGAAAGGTTATGAAGACGGGTATTTATAGAATGGGGACAGGTTAAGGTTCGGTCATCGGTGGGATTTTAGGTGGAAAATTTGATTTTAAAGTGGGTGGGGGTTTGTGGGATTATGATGGTTTTGGGGAAGTGGTACGAATGTGATTAGGCTAGGGTTTATAGGGAAGTGTGTATGGGAAAGTGTGAAAGTAGGTAGAAATAAGTGGGGAAGGTAAAAGATGCTATGGGACCCACTGGTCCTGAGAGGCTAGGGAATCCAGATTCCCTGCTTCTCTGCATTGGCAATTAAACGCCTAGGGGCTGCTCCCTGGCCGGTGTTTAACTTTAATAACACTTCATCCAGAGTGTTCTATTTTCACTGCTGTGAATTCTGTCTCTGTTCTGACTGCTGCATATGATCATAACCCTAAAAGAAAAATAAAACAAAATAAAAGAAAATAAATAATTAATTAAGTTTGGGTTGCCTCCCAACAAGCGCTTCTTTAACGCCATTAGCTTGACGGTTAGTCCCTAGTTGTAGAGTCAGTTCTTCCTTAGCCACATCAATGATAGCATTGGCAGTGGCTAGGAAAGGTCTTCCAAGGATGACAGAGTCATCCTCATCCTCTCCAATGTCCAAGACAATGAAGTTTGCAGGGATGTAATAGTTTTCACCCTTTACCAAGACATCCTCTACTAAGCCATATGACTTCTTCATTGTCTTGTCTGCCATCTCTAATGAGATATTTGCAGCTTGTACCTCAAGAATTCCCAGCTTCTCCATTACAGAGGTGGCATGAGGTTGATGCTTGACCCTAGGTCACATAGAGCCTTATCAAAGGTCATGGTGCCTATGGTGCAAGGAATCAGGAAGCGTCCAGGATCTGGAAGCTTCTGAGGTAGTCTCTGCTGAACCAAAGCATGGAGTTCTTTGGTAAGCAGTGGAGATTCTTCCTCCAGAGGCTTTGTTCCAAATAACTTGGCATTCAACTTCATTAGATCTCTTAGGTACCGAGCAACTTGCTCTTCCCTAGTGTCTTCATCCTCATTAGAGGATGAGTATTCATCAGAACTCATACACTGCAGAAGTGCATTCAAAAGAAACTCTATGGTTTTTATGGTTACCTTTTGTTCAGGGATAGAGGGTTCTTGAGTGGGATTTAAGCACTCAAAGGGTGTGCTTTTACTGGCATTCAACGCCAACTCTGATAGCTCTTTGGGTGTTGAACGCTATTCCTGTCCTCCCTTATTGGAGTTAAATGCCAATCCCTCTAGTATTTTGGGTGTTGAACGCCCAGTAGGGGTATCCTTGTTGGCATTTAACGCCAGCTTCCCTGGGTGAGTGGGCGTTGAACACCCAGTGAGGGGTTCCTCTCTCACGTTAAGTGCCAAAATGGCTGCCTATTTGAGCGTTGAACGCCCAGCCAGTGCTCTTTGGCTGGAGTTTAATGCCAGAAAGCCTGTGTGTTTGGTGTTGAACGCCCAGCCAGTGCTCCCTGGCTGGCGTTCAATGCCAGCTCTGCTGCTAGGATGGGCGTTGAATGCCCTGTGAGGGGTTCCTCACTGGCGTTCAGCGCCAGACTTGCTACCATTGTGGGCATTGAACGCCCAGGGAAGGCTTCTTCATTGGCGTTCAATGCCTTCCCATTCTCCTCAGATTCAGCCTCTACCTCCATGGTTATGGTCTTACACTCTTCTCTTGGATTCACCTCAGTGTTACTAGGAAGAGTGTCAGGAGGAGTCTCAGGGATCCTCTTGCTCAGTTGACCAACATGTACCTCCAAATTTCTAATGGAGGACCTTGTTTCATTTTTGAAACTATGAGTGGTCTTAGAGAGGCTGGAAACTAGAATAATTAAGTCAGAGAGGCTCTGCTTAGAGGTTTCCATATTCCCTTGATAAGATGGGAATGGTGGTCTGTTATTGAACCTATTCTGGTTTCTTCCACCTTTATTGTTATTGAAACCTTGCTGAGGTTTCTGTTGATCCTTCCATGAGAGGTTAGGATGATTCCCCCATGAAGGATTGTAGGTGTTTCCATGGGGTTCTCCCATGTAATTCACCTCTTCCATGGTGGATTGATCAGTATCATAAGCTTCTACTTCGGAAGAAGCTTTCTGAGTACTACTAGCTGCAGTTTGTATCCTAGTCAGATGCTGAGAGATCATGCTGACCTGTTGGGTCAAAATCTTGTTTTAAGCCAATATGACATTCAGAGTATCAACTTTATGAACTCCTTTCTTCTGAGAGATCCTATGGTTTACAGGATTTTTTTCAGAAGTGTTCATGAATTGGTTGTTTGCAACCATCTCAATGAGTTTTCTAGCTTCTGCAGGTATTTTCTTCAAGTGGAGTGATCCACCTATAGTGCTGTCTAATAAAATTTTGGACATCTCAGACAAACCATCATAGAACACGCCTATGATGGACCATTCTAAAAGCATGTCAGGAGGACATCTCCTTATTAGTTGCTTGTACCTTTTCTAAGCTTCATAGAGGGATTCACCTTCTCTTTGTCTAAAGGTTTGAACTTCTACTCTAATTTTGCTCATCCTTTGAGGAGAAAAGAATTTATCTAGAAAAGCATTAACTAACTTTTCCCAAAAGTCTAAGCTCTCTTTTGGTTGGGAATCCAACCATATCTTAGCTCTATCTCTTACTGCAAAGGGAAAGATCATAAGCTTGTAGACTTCAAGATTAGCTCTATTAGTCTTTACAGTATTACAGATTTGTAAGAATTCAACTAAAAACTTATGTGGATCTTCCATTGGAAGTCCATGGAATTTGTAGTTCTACTGCAGAAGAGAGACTAAATAAGGCTTAAGCTCAAAATTGTTAGCTCCAATGACAGGTACAGAGATACTTCTGCCATAAAAGTTAGAGGTAGCCATGGTGAAGTCACCAAGGACCTTTCTGGCATCACCTTCAGGTTCGGCCATGTCTCTTATTTCTTGTTCAAAATTTTCTAAAAGGTTTCTTCTGGAGTGTTGTGCTCTAGCTTGTTGTAAGCTTTTCTTCAGCGTCCTTTCAGCTTTAGCATCAAGATTAAAGAGGGGTTCTTTATCCCTGTTCCTGGTCATAAAGAAGAAAAGAAGAAAAGAAAGGAAGGAAGGAAGCTTTTTGTGCTACTTAGACCAAGGGCTTCCAGTCTGATATGAAGAAAGAACAAGATAGAAAGGTAAAGATGAAAGATGAAAGGGGGTAGAATTCGAATATAGAAGTGAATAGGAGAAGGAGTATAAATAGAAAAGATAAATTAGAATTAAAATATTTTCATTTTTATTTTATTTATTAATTAATTTTCAAAAATTAAGTTAATAATTTAAAAAGAATTGAAAATTAGTCAGTGAATTTTCAAAAATAGAAAAGAGAGAAGAAGAAATAGTTTTCGAAAATTGAGAGGGAAGAGTTAGTTAGGAGGTTTTGAAAAAGAAGAGAGAGAAGAGAAGTGGTTAAGAACATATTTGAATTTAAAATAAGATAAGAGATGAGATAAGAAAAGATTTGAATTAAAAAAATTTGAAATTAAAGAAAAGATAAGATGAGAAATTAAAAAGATTTGAAAGAGATTTCATTATAAAATTGGATGTTAGAAAAGATAAGATAAGAAATTGAAATGATTTTAAAAAGATTTTAAAAAAATAAGATTTGAAATTTGATTTTGAAAAAGTTTTAGTTTCAAAGCTTGAATTTTGAAATTTGAAATCTGAAAAAGATAAGATAAGATTTTTGAATTTTGAAAAAGATAAGATGAAATTTTGAAAAAGATAAGATTTTTAATTTTGAAAAGATTTGATTTTTAAAATTTTGAAAACTAAGATAAGATAAGATAAAAATTTAAAATTGAAATCTGAATTTTTAGTGATGATTTTTGAAAATTAAGAAAAAATAAAAATAGAAAAGATATTTTTTATTTTTGAATTTAATGATGAAAGAGAAAAACAAGTAAAAGACTCAAGACTTAAAATTTTTAGATCTAATGCCCAAAGTTTTCAAAAATTTTTTTGGAGAAAAACACAAAGGGAAACACAAAGAACACCTTAAAGACTAGAAAGAACACAAAGAACAAAACTCAAAGACTCAAAGAATACAAGAACATAAAAAAGTACACCAAACTTAAAATTTTTAGAAAAATGAACATAAATTTTTGAAAATTAAAGGAAAAATAACAAGAAGACACCGAACTTAAAGATTTGACACAAGATTTAACCAAAGAAACTATTTTTGAAAAATTTTTGAAAGGAAGGTTCCAAAGAACGAAAATTGCAATAAGAACAAAAACAAAGACTCAAAGAAATGAAAATTTACTAAGAACATAAACAAAAAGACTCAAACCAAGAACAAAGATTAAACAAAGAAAAGAAAATATTTTTGAAAAATGTTTTAATAATTTTTGGAAAAATAAAGAAGAGAAAAAGAAAAATAAAAGACTCAACTAAAATTAAAAGACTCAATTAAAAATGATCAAGAAATAAAGTACCTGATCTAGGGAACAAGACAATCCATCAGTTTGTCCAAACTCAAACAATCCCAGGCAACGGCGCCAAAAACTTGGTGCACGAATCCCCACACTTTTGTACAGCTGTACCAGCAAGTGCACTGGGTCGTACAAGTAATACCCGAGTGAGTTAGGGTCGATCCCACGAGGATTGTGGTTTGAAGCAAACTATGGTTATCTTGTAGGTATTAGTCAGGCGAATCAGAAGGGTGCTAATACTTTGTAAATTAAATGGGGCTAGTAATAGGAACATAGTTGAAGATTGGAGTTGCTTTATCTTTCTGAATTAACTCTGGTATTACTGTCTTCTTTGCTTGTGAGTGATCTCTTCTATGGCAGGCTATATGTGATTGACACCATGGGCCATGGTCATCAATCTCCTCTGCTTTCAGATCAAATTCCATTGGTCGTAGTCATCCAATCTAACGGAAGGTGAAGCTCTTAGCAGTTCATCCTCTTGGCGATCCTACTCAAAACGCCACAGACAAGGTCGAATCTTCTAGATCAGAGAATGCTGCTTCTTTGGATTCTAGCCTATACCATGGAGACTCTAATCTCAAAGAAAATTGGCTGAATTGGTGTCTCAAGAAGTCCCCAACGAAGTCGTGGATTAACCGTTTGAGAGATGTATAAACAGAGCTGGCGGATCGCGCTTTCCTGTCACGTATTAACACGAACCCACGTAGACACGGGTGTTTGTCAAGTACGTTCATCTTAGTATGATGAACAGAGCTGATTGTCACTAATCATCCTATTCATCATGTTGAAGAATGAATATACATCTTAGAAATAATTCAAACACGGATCGAAGAAGAAACAATAATACTTTTATTAATTCATAGGACTCAGCAGGGCTCCTCCCCTCAACCTAGGAGGTTTAGAAACTCATACTGAAAGTGAATGCAATGAAAAATGTGTAAAATCCGTAAAAAGGTCAAAGAAGGTCCGAATAACATAAATCTAATCCCTTAAATACTAAGCAAATGATTAGTAAGGGTAAAACAGTCTTTTTAGTGCTAAAATCCACTTCTGGGGCCCACTTGGTGAGTGTTTGGGTTGAGCTTAGAAGAGATCTAGGTGCTATGAAGCTCCTAGGGTGTTGAACGCTGGCTAGGGGGTCCTCTCAGGGCATTTGGATGTTGGGCTCTGCTCTTTGGGCGCTGGACGCCTGGATGAGGGTAGGAAGCTGGCATTAGACGCCAGTTTTGGGTCTTCTAATCTGAAGCAAAGTATAAACTATTATACATTGCTATAAAGCTCTGGAAGTCAGATTTTCAAATCCGTTGAGAACGCTCCATTTGGACATCTGTAGCTCCAGAAAAGCTCTTTCGAGTGCAAGGAGGTCAGATTCGGACAGCATCTGCAGTGCTTTCTCTATCTCTGAATCAGACTTTTGCTCTAACTCCTCAATTTCAGCCAGAAAATACCTGAAATTGCACAAAAACACAAAAATTTATAGTAGAACCAAAAAATGTGAATTTGACACTAAAACCTATAAAAACTTAATAAAAACTAAACAAAATATACTAAAAACTATATGAAAATGATACCAAAAAGCGTATAAAATATCCGCTCATCAAAAGTCTTTAGGAAGCTCGAGATCAACATTTCCTTTGCAGAGACCCTGGAGAAAATGCCTCTTTATGTGAAGTTCATGAAGGAGCTGTTGAGTAACAAGAGGGATTGGAAAGAGATTGAGATAGTGGTCTTGACTAAGGAATGTAGTGCAATCATCCAAAAAAATCTCCCAGAAAAGCTGCAGGATCCTGGGAGCTTTCTAATTCCCTATACCATTGGAGACACCACTATTCAGAAAGCCTTTTGTGATCTCGAAGCTAGCATCAATCTCATGCCTCTTTCATTGGTGAAAAAGCTCCAAATTGATGAGATAAAACCTACCTGCATTTCTCTTTAACTTATTGACCGTTCTATTAAGTATCCTCTTGGAGTTGTTGAGACTCTTCTTGTGAAAGTAGGACCCTTTATCTTTCCTACTAATTTTGTGATACTAGACATGAAATGGACAAAAATGCCTCTATCATTCTTGGAAGACCCTTTTTAGCTATAGGAAGAGCCCTTATTGATGTTCAGAAGGGTAAAGTAACTCTAAGGGTCAATGAAGAGGAAGTTGTTCTTAACGTGTTAGAGGCCTTGTGATACCTTGATGATTTTAAGGGGTGTATGAGAGTTGATATGATTGAACCCATTATAGAAGAAGCATTTGAAGCTGAAAAGCTTGAAGATATTTTGGAACCCCCCTCTAAGGATACTCTACTTGAGATTGATGAGTCACTACCCCAGAGGGAGAAATTTTACACACCTCACACTGAGGAAGGGCCTCTAAAGCTTGAGTTGAAGCCCTTACTTCCATCCTTAAAGTATGTATTCCTAGGAGACAAAAACATGTATCCAGTGATCATAAGTTCCTCTCTGAAGCAGGAGGAAGAGGAACTGCTACTTTAGGTAATCAAGAGCCATAAAATTGCCATCGGATGGACCATCAGTGACTTAAAAGGGATTAGTCCAACCAATGTATGCACAATATTTTACTTGAGGATGATGCTAAACCAGTTGTGCAACCACAGAGGCGACTTAATCCAACCATGAAAGAGGTAGTCCAGAAAGAAGTGATGAAGTTTTGGGAAGCGGGGATCATTTACCCCATTTCTAATAGCTCATGCGTAAGCCCTGTACAGGTGGTTCCCAATAAAGGAGGGACAACAGTGATCCAGAATGAAAAAATGAGCTTATTCCCACAATAACAGTCACAGGGTTGTTCATGTGTATTGACTATAGGAGGCTCAACACTGCTACACGGAAGGATCACTTCCCCCTACCTTTTATTGATTAGATGCTTGAGAGGTTAGTCGGACATACTTTCTACTGCTTCCTATACGTATATTCTAGCTATAATCAGATTGTTGTAGACCCTCAAGATCAGGAGAAGATGGAATTCACATGTCCTTTTGGAGTATTTGCCTACTAGAGGATGTCGTTTGGACTCTGTAATGCCCTAGCAACTTTTCAGAAGTGTATGCTCTCTATTTTTTTAGACATGGTTGAAAAGTTCATTGAGGTATTTATGGATGAGTTCTCTATTTTTAGTGACTCTTTTAATTCTTGCCTTAAGCATCTAGCCTTAGTTTTGAAATGGTGTCAAGAAATAAATCTTGTTTTAAACTGGGAAAAATACCACTTTATGGTAACTGAGGGTATTGTTCTTGGTCACCGAAATTCAAGCAAGGAAACAGAAGTTGATAAAGCTAAAGTGGAGGTAACTGAAAAATTACCACCACCTAATAATGTTAAGGCAATAAGGAGTTTCTTAGGACATGCAGGATTTTACAGAAATTTATAAAGGATTTTTCTAAGATTGCTAAACCTCTGAGCAACCTTTGGTTGCTGACACTCCTTTCGTTTTTGACAATGATTGCTTACATACCTTTGAAACTCCAAAAGAAAAGCTTGTCTCTGCACCCATCATAGACCCTCCCAACTAGAATTGCCATTTGAGCTGATGTGTGACGCCAATGATTATACTATAGGGGCCGTCTTGAGGGCAGAGACAAGACAAGCTTATGCACGCCATTTACTATGCTAGTCGTGTTTTGAATGAGGCGCAGAAGAATTACACCACTATAGAGATGGAATTACTGGCTGTTATTTATGTAATTGATAAATTTAGATCCTACTTAATTGGTTCCAAGGTTATTCTTTATACTGACTATGCTCCTCTTAAGTATTTTCAAACCAAACAAGATTCTAAACCAAGATTGATTAGGTGGGTGCTACTCCTTCAATAGTTTGACATTGAGATTAGAGATAGGAAAGGGTCAGAAAATCAAGTAGCCAATCATCTATCCAGAATTGAACCTGAAGAAGGGACACTACCCCTCACTGTTGTGACTAAGACCTTTCTGGATGAGCAGCTGATGCACACAATTAAAACTCGCACAACTGAACTGGCAAGTGCACTGGGTTGTCCAAGTGATACCTCCGGTGAGTGAGGGTCGAATTCTACGAGGATTGTCGGATTGAGCAAGTTGTGGTTATCCTGCAGATCTTAGTCAGGTGAATAGAAAGATAGTTGTTGTTTGTTGTAGACACATAAACAAGTAGTAACAATAAAATGTAGAAACAGTAATGAGCGATCAGTTAAGCCTTCGGAGATGCTTATTCTTCTAGATCAACACATCATACTAACTACTCCAATGATGAATGATTCCTTCAATGGCAAAGTTATAAGTGATTAAGCCATTGGTCGTGGTCATTAATCTCGTCAGATCCAAATCAAACACCCGAATAGGCTAGATCAATCTGGGAGACGGTAAAGCGCGCGCAATTCAATCTCTTGATGATCCTACTCAAAATGCCATAGACAAGGTCGGATCTTTTGGATCAGAGAATCACGCTCTATGATTCTAGCCCTTAGAGCCACAGGAACCTCAATTACCCCTGACTAATGGGATTTCATGTCATATATCCCAATTAACCCAAGTAACTTGTTAGAACCTATGATGCACTCTCAAGTTTTAGCTCAATACTATCCGGGGCAGGACTCGTAAAGAACTCATGTAGAACAGGGGGTCATACCCCAAATTCATAAGGATGAAGAACGACAATGCATCATAGAATAGAATTAACATAGGTTGAAGTAGAAAAGTAATTGCATTAATCCATAGGAACCAGCAAAGCTCCTAACCTTAACCTCGGAGGTTTAGTTGCTCATATTGTACAGAAAGTAACGTGTGATATGTTTTGAAGAGCTAAAGATCCTAAACATAGGTGATCTTCTCATATATATACTAATCTAATAATTAAAAATTGTAAAAGTGAGCTAGACTAAGTATAAAGGTGCGAAAATCCACTTTTAGACCCACTTTGTGAATGTTTTTGGCTGAGCTTGGCATCTAACTTGAAGGAGTGGGCATTGGACGCCCACTAGAGAGTAAATATGCTGCTTCCTTGCTCCCTTTGTGGCGTTGAACGCTGGATTCGGGCGTTCAACGCTGGCTTCATTCCTCTTGGGCCTTTGATCGCCAAAAAGGGGTAGTTTGGGCGTTCAACGCCTATTTTGGGCAGTCCAATCCAAAGAAAAGTATATACCATTTTATATTTCTGGAAATCCTTGGAAGTTAGCTTTGCAATGCCATTGAGAACGTACCATTTGGACCTCTTTAGCTCCAGAAATGCTCGTTTGAATGCATAGAGGTCAGAATCTGACAACTTTTGCTATGCTTTCCTTGCCTCTGAATCAGACTTTGCCAAAACGTGCCAAATTCACCCAAAATTCACCTAAAATAATAGGAAACACAAAAGACCAAATTTGTATCCAAAAAGTGAATTTTGCAATAAAACCTACTAAATCATAATAAAACCTAGCAAAATATATTAAAAATACTAAGAAAACAATGTCAAAAAGCGTATAAAATATCCACTCATCAGAATACCAAACTTAAGCTATTGCTTGCCCTCAAGCAATGATAAACCACTATTTTATGGTTTATCTTGTGTTTAATTGAGTGGTTTCTATCAAGTCCTTGCATACTTATTCATATAATTTGCATGGTTTTACAATTCCTTTCTAGTCTTGATCTATGGTTGAAAACTTGCTTCCTAGAATCGTTAATTTGTGTATTTTAATTCTCCTTTATACCATTCGATGCCGTGATCCGTGTGTTAAGTGTTTCAGTCTTTATAGGGTAGGAATAGCTTAGATAATGGAGAGGAAGATTGCAAAAATGGAAGGAACACAAGAAACTAAAGAGATAACCAGCGAGCATCGACGCGCACGTATGGCTGACGCGCACGCGCGAGATGGAGAAATTTGCAGCGACGCGTGCGCGTGCCTGAAACATACGCGTGGATTGAAGTTTGCACGAAGACGCGTGCGTGTGCTTGGCGCGTGCCTGATGCGTACGCGTGATATGCCAAAACGACCAGCGACGCGTACGCGTGACTGACGCGTACGCGTGATATGCGCGATCTGGAGAATTAACAGAAAATGCTGGGGGCAATTTCGGGCCCAGTTTTAGACCCAATTTTTGGCCCAGAAACACAGACTAGTGCCAGAAAACTACAGAGACTCAAGATAGATTCTCATTAGCATAGTTTTTAGTTTGAGAATCTAGAGAGAGGTTTTCCACTTCTTCCTCTAGGTTTTCTTCACATTCATAGTTATTAGAATTTATTGTTTTTTGCTATTGATTGGGATATTGAGAAGAATTGCTACCTCCGTTGAAGTTTCATTTATTCCAGTTTGTTTCCTTTGTCCCTTACTCTTCCATATCCTTAATCCTTATTCAGAGTTACAGTTGGATTGTTTTTAGAATTTATTAATGCAAGAACTATTTTTACTTTTAATTAATTTTGAGTTATTGTTTATCATGTCTCACTTTTATTCCTCTCTTAATTCTGTGAAAGTTATATTCATGTCAATGGAGTAGACCTCCCACTTGACTTAGGGGGTGATTGGTGGACGAAATTGTGATAAAAGAGTTCCAGGCACTGTTAGAGAAGCTCACAACTCCGTTCAACTTTACCAGCAAGTGTACTGGGTCATCCAAGTAATACCTTACGTGAGTAAAGGTCGATCCCACAGAGATTGTTGGTATGAAGCAAGCTATGGTCACCTTGTAAATCTCAGTCAGGCGGATTCAAGTAATTGGATTATTGGTTTAAATTTGATTAATGTAATAAATAAAAAATAAAAAGGGATAGAAATACTTATGTAAATCAATAGTGGGAATTTCAGATAGGCGTATGGAGATGCTGTGCTCCCCTCGAATCTCTACTTTCTTATTACATTCATCCAATCCTTCCTACTCCTTTCCATGGCAAGCTGTATGTAGGGCATCACTGTTGTCAATGGCTACATCCCATCCTCTCAGTGAAAATGGTACTATGCTCTGTCACAGCACGGCTAATCATCTGTCGGTTCTCAATCAGGTTGGAATAGAATCCCTTGATTCTTTTGCGTTTGTCATCACGCCCAGCCTTCAGGAGTTTGAAGCTCGTCACAGTCATTCAATCCCAGAATCCTACTCGGAATACCATAGACAAGGTTTAGACTTTCCGGATCCTCATGAATGCCGCCATCTATCTAACTTATACCACGAAGATTCTGTTGGGGAATCTAAGAGATATGCGCCCGGCCTAAACTAGAACGAAAGTGGTTGTCAGTCACGCGCGTTCATAGGTGAGAATGCTGATGAGTGTCACGGATCATCACATTCATCAAGTTGAAGTGCAATGTATATCTTGGAATAAGAATAAAAGAGAATTGAATAGAAAGTAATAGTAATTGTATTGAAACTTGAGGTACAGCAGAGCTCCACACCCTTAATCTATGGTGTGCAGAAACTCAACCGTTGAAAATACATAAGTGAGAGGTCCAGGCATGGCCGAATGGCCAGCCCCCTGAATGATCAAGAGACCGAATGATCAAAGACTACAAAGTCAAAAGATTAAACTGTCAAAAGATGTCTAATACAATAGTAACTTATCCTATTTATACTAGACTAGCTACTAGGGTTTACATGAGTAAGTAATTGATGTATAAATCCACTTTCGGGGCCCACTTGGTGTATGTTTGGGCTGAGCTTGATCTATCCACGAGCTGAGGCTTTTCTTGGAGTTGAACTCCAAGTTATAACGTGTTTTGGGCGTTCAACTCCAGATCATGACGTGTTTCTGGCGTTTAACTCCAGACAGCAGCATGTACTTGGTGTTCAACGCCAAGTTACGTCGTCAATTTCCGAATAAAGTATAGACTATTATATATTGCTGGAAAGCTCTGAATGTCTACTTTCCAACGCCGTTGATAGCGCGCCAATTGAAGTTCTGTAGCTCCAGAAAATCTATTTCGAGTGCAGGGAGGTCAGATTCCAACAGCATCAGCAGTCCTTTTGTCAACCTTTTTCAGAGTTTTGCTCAAATCCCTGAATTTCAGCCAGAAATTACCTGAAATCACAGGAAAACACACAAACTCATAGTAAAGTCCAGAAATGTGAATTTAACATAAAAACTAATGAAAACATCCCTAAAAGAAGCTTGAACTTACTAAAAACTACCTAAAAACAATGCCAAAAAGCGTATAAATTATCTGCTCATCACAACACCAAACTTAAATTGTTGCTTGTCCCCAAGCAACTGAAAATCAATTAGGATAAAAAGAAGAGAATATACTATAAATTCCAAAATATCAATGAATATTAATTATAATTAGATGAGCGGGACTTGTGGCTTTTTGCTTCTAAACAGTTTTGGCATCTCACTTTTTCCCTTGAAGTTTAGAATGATTGGCTTCTCTAGGAACTTAGAATTTCGGATAGTGTCATTGATTCTCCTAGTTAAGTATGTTGATTCTTGAACACAGCTACTTATGAGTCTTGGCCGTGGCCCTAAGCATTTTGTTTTCCAGTATTACCACCGGATACATAAATGCCACAGACACATGACTAGGTGAACCTTTTCAGATTGTGACTCAGCTTTGCTAGAGTCCCTAGTTAGAGGTGTCCAGAGCTCTTAAGCACACTCTTTTTGCTTTGGATCACGACTTTAACCACTCAGCCTCAAGCTTTTCACTTGGACCTTCATGACACAAGCACATGGTTAGGGACAGCTTGATTTAGCCGCTTAGGCCTGGATTTTATTTCCTTGGGCCCTCCTATCCATTGATGCTCAAAGCCTTGGATCCTTTTTACCCTTGCCTTTTAGTTTTAAGGGATATTGGCTTTTTCTGCTTGCTTTTTCTTTTTCTTTCTATATATATATATATATATATATTTTTTTTTTCACAAGCTTTTTACTTTTCACTGCTTTTTCTTGCTTCAAGAATCAATTTTATGATTTTTCAGATCATCAATAACATTTCTCTTTGTTCATCATTCTTTCAAGAGCCAACAATTTTAACATTCATAAACAACAAGATCAAAAATATGCACTGTTCAAGCATTCGTTCAGAAAACAAAAAGTATTGTCACCACATCAATATAATTAAATTAAATTCAAGGATAAATTCGAAATTCATGCACTTCTTGTTCTTTTGAATTAAAACATTTTTCATTTAAGAAAGGTGAAGGATTAATGGAATTATTCATAACTTTAAGACATAGTTACTACATACTAATGATCATGAAGTAAAGACACAAAACATAGATAAACACAACATAAAAACCGAAAAGCAGAAAGAAATAAGAACAAGGAATGAATCCACCTTAGTGGCGTCTTCTTCTTGAAGAACCAACAATGTCCTTAAGCTCTTCTATGTCCCTTCCTTGCCTTTGTTGCTCCTCCCTCATTGCTCTTTGATCTTCTCTTATTTCATGGAGAATGATGGAGTGCTCATGATGTTCCACCCTTAATTGTTCAACATTGTGGCTCAAATCTTCTAAGGAAGTGTTGAGTTGTTCCCAATAATTGTTGGGAGGAAAGTGCATCCCTTGAGGCATCTCAGGGATTTCTTGATGATGAGCTTCCTCATGCATCTCTTGAGATCCGTGGAGGGTCTCTTTTGCTTGCTCCATCCTCTTCTTGGTGATGGGCTTATCCTCTTCAATGGGGATGTCTCCTTCTATGATAACTCCAGCTGAGTAACATAGATGGCAAATTAGGTGAGGAAAAGCTAGCCTTGCCATGGTGGAGGGCTTTTCGGCTATTTTGTAGAATTCATTGGAGATGAATTCATGAACTTCTACTTCCTCTCCAATCATGATGCTATGAATCATGATGGCCCGATCCACAGTAACTTAAGATCGGTTACTAGTGGGAATAATGGAGCGTTGAATGAACTCCAACCATCCTCTAGCTACAGGCTTGAGGTCCAGTCTTCTTAGTTGGACTGGCTTGCCTTTGGAGTCTCTTTTCCATTGAGCTCCTTCCACACATATGTCCATAAGGACTTGGTCCAACCTTTGATTAAAGTTGACCCTTCTAGTGTAAGGGCGTACATCTCCTTGCATCATGGGCAAGTGAAACGCCAACCTCACATTCTCCGGACTAAAATCTAAGTATTTCCCCCGAACCATTGTGAGATAATTCTTTGGATTCGGGTTCATACTTTGATCATGGTTCCTAGTGATCCATGCATTGGCATAGAACTCTTGAACCATTAAGATTCCGACATGTTGCATGGGGTTGGTTAAGACTTCCCAACCTCTTCTTCGGATTTCATGTCGGATCTCCGGATACTCATTTTTCTTGAGCTTGAAAGGGACCTCAGGGATCACCTTCTTCTTTGCCACAACATCATAGAAGTGGTCTTGATGGCTTTTGGAGATGAATCTTTCCATCTCCCATGACTCAGAGGTGGAAGCTTTTGTCTTCTCTTTTCCTTTTCTAGAGGATTCTCCGGCCTTAGGTGCCATTGATGGTAGTGGAAAACAAAAAAAGATTGTGCTTTGACCACACCAAACTTAAAATATTGCTCGTCCTCGAGCAATAGAAGAAAGAAGAGAAGAAGAAGAAGAAGAGAATATGGTAGAGAGGGAGAGATGTAGGTTCGGCCAAGGTGAAGAAAAGGGGGTTGTGTTGTGTGAAAATGAAGTAGAATGGAAGGGTATATATAGGGAGAGGGGAGAGTGAAGTTTCGGCCATATAGGGTGGGAATGGGTGGGAAAATGGTTTTGAATTTTTGAAGGTAGGTGGGGTTTATGGGGAAGAGTGGATGGATGTGAGTGGTGAAGGGGGTGATTGGGAAGTGTGACATGGGGAATACTCATCACAAAATAGGATTAGGAGGTAAGGTGGGAATATAGTAGGTGGGGATCCTCTGGGGTCCACAGATCCTGAGGTGTCAAGGAATTCCATCCCTACACCAAATAGGCATGTAAAATGCCTTTGCACACCATTCTGGCGTTTAAACGCCGTGTGGTGCACATTCTGGTCGTTCAACGCCCATGTAAAGCATGTTTCTGGCGTTGAACGCCAGTTTCTTGCTTGTTACTGGCGTTCAGCGCCAGCTTTTCTTTTCTAGGCACATTCCTGGCGTTCAGCGCCAGAATGTTGCTTGTTTCTGGCATTCAGCGCCAGGTTCATGCTCTGTTCTGGCGTTGAACGCCAGCCTGTGCTTCCTCTAGGGTGCGAATTTTTTTCTGCTATTTTTGATTCTGTTTTTAATTTTTATATTTTTTTCATGACTCCTCATGATCATGTACCTAATAAAACACAAAATAACAATAAAATAAAATAAAATAAAAATTAGATAAATAAAATTGGGTTGCCTCCCAACAAGCGCTTCTTTAGTGTCAATAGCTTGACAGTGGCTCTCATGGAGCCACAAGGTGATCAGGTCAATGTTGTATAGTCCCAACACCAAACTTAGAGTTTGGATATGGGGTCTTAACACCAAACTTAGAGTTTGGTTGTGGCCTCCCAACACCAAACTTAGAGTTTGACTGTGGGGGCTTTTCTTTACTCTGAACTGAGAGAAGCTCTTCATGCTTACTCTCTTTTGTCACAGAGGGATGGCCATGTGCCTTAAACACAAGGTAGTCCCCATTCAATTGAAGGACTATTTCACTTCTGTTGACATCTATCACAGCTCCTGCTGTGGCTAGGAAAGGTCTTCCAAGGATGATGCATTCATCCTCTTCCTTCCTAGTGTCTAAGATTATGAAATCAGTAGGGATGTAAAGGCCTTCAACCTTTACTAACACGTCCTCTACTATTCCATAAGCTTGCTTCAATGACTTGTCTGCCAATTGTAATGAGAACAAGGCAGGTTGTACCTCAATGATCCCCAGCTTCTCCATTACAGAGAGTGGCATAAGATTTATCCCTGACCCCAGATCACATAGAGCCTTTTCAAAGGTCATGGTGCCTATGGTATAAGGTATTAAGAACTTGCCAAGATCTTGTTTCTTTTGAGGTAGAGTTTTCTAAATCCAGGTATCTAGTTCATTAATGAGCAAGGGAGGTTCATGGTGCACGAATTGTGATTCGCACAACTAACCAGCAAGTGCACTGGGTCGTCCAAGTAATACCTTACGTGAGTAAGGGTCGATCCCACGGAGATTATTGGTTTGAAGCAAGCTATGTTTATCTTATTATTCTTAGTCAGGATCTTAATTAAAATTATCAGTTGGAATTATTAGATTGGAAAAATAAAAGAGAATAATAGCGTTACTTGTTGTGCAGTAATGAGAAATATGTTGGAGTTTTGGAGATGCTTTGTCCTCTGACTTCAACTCTTCCTTGAAATCCGTCTCCACACGCAAAATCCCTTCCATGGCAAGCTCTATGTAGGGTGTCACCGTTGTCAACGGCTACTTCCCATCCTCTCAGTGAAAACGTTCCTATGCTCTGTCACAGCACGGCTAATCATCTGTCGGTTCTCAATCCGGTTGGAATAGAATCCATTGATTCTTTTGCGTCTGTCACTAACGCCCAGCCTTCAGGAGTTTGAAGCTCGTCACAGTCATTCAATCCCAGAATCCTACTCGGAATACCACAGACAAGGTTTAGACTTTCCGGATTCTCATGAATGCCGCCATCAATCCGGCTTATACCACGAAGATTCTGATTAAGGAATCTAAGAGATACTCATTCAATCTAATGTAGAACAGAGGTGGTTGTCAGGCACACGTTCATGGATTGAGGAAGGTGATGAGTGTCACGGATCATCACCTTCTCCATACTTAAGCGCGAATGAACATCTTAGATAAGAACAAGCGTGTTTGAATGGAAAACAAAGGAATTGTATTAATTCATCGAGACGCCGCAGAGCTCCTCACCCCCAACAATGGAGTTTAGAGACTCATGCCCTCAAAATGTATGTAATTCAGATCTGAAATTGTCATGAGGTACAAGATAAGTCTCTAAAAGTTGTTTAAATAGTAAACTAGTAACCTAGGTTTGCAAAATATGAGTAAACTAAGATAATTGGTGCAGAAATCCACTTCTGGGGCCCACTTGGTGTGTGCTGGGGCTGAGACTAAAGCTATCCACGAGTTAAGGCCTTTCTTGGAGTTGAACTCCAAGTTATAACGTGTTTTGGGCGTTCAACTCCGGATCATGACGTGTTTCTGGCGTTTAACTCCAGACAGCAGCATGTACTTGGCGTTCAACGCCATGTTACGTCGTCTATCTTCGCGAAAAGTATGGACTATTATATATTGCTAGAAAGCCCTGGATGTCTACTTTCCAACGCCGTTGAGATCGCGCCAATTGGACTCATGTAGCTCCAAAAAACCCATTCCGAGTGCAGGGAGGTCAGGATCCAACAGCATCAGCAGTCCTTTTTCAACCTAACTCAGATTTTTGCTCAGCTCCCTCAATTTCAGCCAGAATTTTTCTGAAATCACAGAAAAACACACAAACTCATAGTAAAGTCCAGAAATATGATTTTTGCCTAAAAACTAATATTATTCTACTAAAAACCAATTAAAACATGCTAAAATCTACATGAAATTACCCCCAAAAAACGTATAAAATATCCGCTCATCACAATACCAAACTTAAACTGTTGCTTGTCCTCAAGCAACTAGATAAATAAAATAGGATGAAAAGAAATTAAGAAACAATAATATCTCAGAGTTTCAAGTGAAGCTCAGATTCTAATTAGATGAGCGGGACTAGTAGCTTTTTGCTTCTGAACAGTTTTGGCATCTCACTTTATCCTTTGAAATTCAGAATGGTTGGCATCCATAGGAACTCAGAATTCAGATAGTATTATTGATTCTCCTAGTTTAGTATGTTGATTCTTGAACACAGCTACTTTATGAGTCTTGGCCGTGGCCCTAAGCACTTTGTTTTCCAGTATTACCACCGGATACATAAATGCCACAGACACATAATTGGGTGAACCTTTTTAGATTGTGACTCAGCTTTGCTAGAGTCCCCAGTTAGAGGTGTCCAGAGTTCTTAAGCACACTCTTTTGCTTTAGATCACGACTTTAACCACTCAGTCTCAAGCTTTTCACTTGGACCTGCATGCCACAAGCACATGGTTAGGGACAGCTTGATTTAGCCGCTTAGGCCTGGATTTATTTCCTTGGGCCCTCCTATCCATTGATGCTCAAAGCCTTGGATCCTTTTTACCCTTGCCTTTTGGTTTTAAGGGCTATTGGCTTTTTCTTTCTTTCTTTTTTCTTTTTTTTTCGCAAGAATTTTTCTCCACTGCTTTTTCTTGCTTCAAGAATCAATTTCATGATTTTTCAGATCATCAATAACATTTCTCTTGTTCATCATTCTTTCAGGAGCCAACAATTTTAACATTCATAAAATTCAATATAAAAAATATGCACTGTTCAAGCATTCATTCAGAAGACAAAAAGTATTGCCACCACATATAAATAATTAGAATTTTCCTTATTAAGAACTCGAAAAGATTAAATTGCCTCTTTATTAAAAAAATCTACTATTTTATTCATGTTTGATGATGATGAGAAAAATAAATTATAACTTAATTGAAAATAAAATCAAAATAGATATGCTAATTACTACTACTCCTATATAACTTCAAAGGTAGAATCCGATAATAATACTATCACAGAGTTAAAGCTAGAATTAGAACTTAACAACCTGTATTTTGGGAAGTGGATGTTCCTCTAGTCTGTGGGGTGCCTTCAAGAATTAATTTCTGACGCTTCAGCTCCCTTAAGTTCACATCCTTGCTCTTCCTGTTCCCTTAGGTACCATGATCTTGATGAGTTTTAGCTCAGTGATCATGGCAAATCACACCAAACTTAGAGGTTTGCTTGTCCTCAAGCAAAATAAAGGATAGAAGAGGAATAGAGGGAAAGGCAATTTCGAAATCAAAAGATATGATGAGTTGAAAAAGATTTGAAAAAGATTTTAAAAAGATAATTGAGTTTTGAAAACAAACTTAAAAGAGTTGGATTGGATTGGAAAACAATTTGGCTGTATGGATTAAGATATATTTGATATTTTTGAAAAAAAGATTTTAGAAATTAGGGTTCTTAGAAAACTAATTTGATTTTGAAGGATGACATTTTAAAACATGTGTATGCAAGAAATCGTGAATTGAAACATAAAAATTTAGAAAAATTGTAAAGAAAAGTGAATTTTACCTCCTCCCCACCATCCTGGCGTTAAACGCCCAAACGATGCATGTTTTGGGCGTTTAACGCCCAAATGCTGCTTCTCCTGGGCGTTCAACGCCCAGCTGATGCATCTTTCTGGCGTTGAACGCCAGGAAGTCCTTTGTCACTGGGCGTTTTTCTGAACGCCCAGGATGCTAACAATCTGGCATTAAACGCCCAGAAGGTGCTTCCTTCTGGCGTTCAACGCCCAGAAGATGCTCCTTTCTGGCGTTTAACGCCCAGATGGCTACCCTTACTGGCGTTGAACGCCCAGTGGGTGCTTCTTTTGGGCGTTCAACGCCCAAAACATTTCTTACTGGCTTTTTCACGCCAGTGAGCTTCCAAATTCCCCTATAACTCTGTGAATTCAGTCAATTGCTTTTTTTTACCTTGAAGATACTTTGATATATACCTGTAAAAATCAACAAAAACAAATAAAATTAAATTTTTGTGATTGGCTGGGTTGCCTCCCAGCAAGCGCTTCTTTATTGTCCGTAGCTGGACAGTGAGCTCTCACGGAGTCTCACAGATAATCAGAGCAAGGTAGGGACCTCCCAACATCAAATTTAGAGTTTGAATGTGGGGGTTCAATGCCAAACTGAGAGTTTGGTTGTGGCCTCCCAACACCAAACTTAGAGTTGGACTGTGGGGGCTTTGGTTGACTCTGCAGTGAGATAAGCTTTTCATGCTTCCTCTCCATTGTTACAAAAGGAGAACCTTGTGTCTTATAGTTTGCAATGTCTGCAAACCACAGAGCTTCCTGAACAGCAAACAATTGCTCATCCGGAAAGGTTTCAGAGATCTCAGTAGGAGGGAGGGATGCTCCTGCTACTGGTTCTATCCGGGACAGGTGATCAGCTACTTGATTCTCTGTTCCTTTTCTGTCTCTTATTTCTATATCAAACTCTTGCAGAAGCAACACCCATCTTATGAGCCTGGGCTTTGAATCCTGCTTTGTGAGTAGATATTTAAGAGCAGCATGGTCAGTGTACACAATCACTTTTGATCCTACTAAGTAGGATCTAAACTTGTCAATGGCATAAACCACTGCAAGTAATTCTTTTTCTGTGGTTGTGTAATTTTTCTGGGCATCATTTAAAACACTGCTAGCATAATAAATGACTTGTAGAAGCTTGTTATGCCTCTGTCCTAATACTGCACCAATGGTATGGTCACTGGCATCACACATTAGTTCAAAGGGTAATGTCCAATCTGGTGCAGAAATAACTGGTGCTGTGACCAGCTTAGCTTTCAGGGTCTCAAACGCCTGCAGACACTTTGTGTCAAACACAAATGGCATGTTAACAGCTAGCAGATTGCTCAGAGGTTTTGCAATTTTTGAAAAATCCTTTATAAACCTCCTATAGAATCCTGCATGCCCCAGAAAGCTTCTGATTGCCTTAACATTGGCAGGTGGTGGTAATTTTTCAATTACTTCAACTTTAGCTTGATCCACCTCTATTCCCTTGTTTGAAATTTTATGCCCAAGGATAATCCCTTCAGTCACCATAAAGTGACATTTTTCCCAGTTTAAAACTAGGTTGGTCTCTTGGCATCTTTTCAGAACAAGTGCTAAATGGTTAAGGCAGGAGCTGAATGAGTCTCCAAATACTGAAAAGTCATCCATGAAGACTTCCAGAAACTTCTCTACCATATCAGAGAAGATAGAGAGCATGCACCTTTGAAAGGTTGCAGGTGCATTGCACAAGCCAAATGGCATCCTTCTGTATGCAAATACTCCAGATGGGCATGTGAATGCCGTTTTCTCTTGATCTTGGGGATCTACTGCAATTTGATTATAACCTGAATATCCATCCAGGAAGCAGTAGTATTCATGACCTGCTAGTCTTTCTAGCATCTGGTCTATGAATGGTAAAGGAAAATGATCCTTTCTGGTGGCTGTATTGAGCCTTCTATAATCAATACACATACGCCACCCTGTAACTGTTCTTGTAGGAACCAGTTCATTTTTTTCATTATGAACCACTGTCATGCCTCCCTTCTTAGGGACGACTTGGACAGGGCTTACCCAGGGGCTGTCAGAAATAGGATAAATAATCCCAGCCTCTAGTAATTTAGTGACCTCCTTCTACACAACTTCCTTCATGGCTGGATTCAGCCGCCTTTGTGGTTGGACCACTGGCTTGGCGTCACCCTCCAATAGGATCTTGTGCATGCATCTGGCTGGGCTAATGCCCTTAAGATCACTGATGGACCACCCAAGAGCTGTCTTGTGTGTCCTTAGCACTTGAATTAGTGCTTCCTCTTCCTGTGGCTCTAAGGTAGAGCTTATGATTACAGGAAAGGTATCACCTTCTCCTAGAAATGCATATTTCAGGGATGGTGGTAATGGTTTGAGCTCAGGTTTGGGAGGTTTCTCCTCTTCCTGAGGGATTTTCAGAGGTTCTATTATTCTCTCTGATTCCTCCAAATCAGGCTGAACATCTTTAAAGATGTCTTCTAGCTCTGATTCGAGACTCTCAGCCATATTGACCTCTCTTACCAGAGAGTCAATGATATCAATACTCATGCAGTCATCTGAGGTGTCTGGATATTGCATGGCTTTGGCAACATTCAACTTGAACTCCTCCTCATTGACTCTCAAGGTTACTTCCCCTTTTTGGACGTCAATGAGGGTTCGGCCAGTTGCTAGGAAAGGTCTTCCTAGAATGAGAGTTGCACTCTTGTGCTCCTCCATTTCCAGCACCACAAAGTCAGTAGGAAAGGCAAATGGCCCAACCTTGACAATCATGTCCTCAATCACACCTGATGGGTATTTAATGGAGCCATCAGCAAGTTGAAGTCATATCCTGGTTGGTTTTATTTCTTCAGTTAAACCAAGCTTTCTGATAGTAGATGCAGGTATTAGGTTGATACTTGCCCCAAGATCACATAAAGCTTGCTTGGCACAAGTACCCTCTAATGTGCATGGTATCATAAAGCTCCCAGGATCTTTAAGCTTCTCAGGTAAGCTTTTCAGAATGACTGCACTGCATTCTTCAGTGAGGTAAACTTTTTCAGTTTCCCTCCAATCCTTCTTATGACTTAAGATCTCTTTCATGAACTTAGCATAAGAGGGTATTTGCTCAAGTGCTTCTGCAAACGGAATCTTTATTTCAAGAGTCCTGAGATAGTCTGCAAAGCGGGCAAATTGCTTATCCTGTTTCGCTTGGCGGAGTTTTTGAGGATAAGGCATTTTGGCTTTGTATTCCTCAACCTTAGTTGCTACAGGTTTGTTGCCTGCAGAAGTGGGTTGGGAAGCCTTTTTAGAAGGGTTGCTATCAGCACTTGTGTGTGAATGATTTCCCACTGGCGTTTGAATGCCAGGGGTGGAAGCTGGAGTGGCGTTAAACGCCACCTCCTTATTTGTTACTGGCGTCTGAACGCCAGAACTATGCTCCCTTTGGGCATTCAACGCCGGATTCATGCTTGTTTCTGGCGTTGAACGCCAGGAATGAGCATGGGCTGGGCGTTCAGCGCCAGCATTATTCCTCTCTGGGCTCTGATTGTCCTCAGAGGGACTTTGAGTAGCCATTTGTTCATTTCTTGGCTTCCTGCTGCTTTGAAGTGAGGTATTTAATGTTTTCCCACTTCTTAGTTGAACTGCTTGGCATTCTTCTGCTATTTGTTTTGACAGTTGCTTTTCTATTTGCCTTAACTGTACTTCCATATTCCTGTTAGCCATTTTTGTTTCCTGTAGTATTTCCTTGAATTCGGCTAGCTGCTGAGTTAGAAAGTCTAATTGCTGATTGAATTCATTAGCCTGATCTACAGGACTGAGTTCAGCAGTTACTATTTTAGCTTCTTCTTTCATGGAAGGTTCACTGCTTAGGTACAGATGCTGATTTCTGGCAACTGTATTAATAAGCTCTTGAGCTTCTTCAATTGTTTTTCTCATATGTATAGATCCACCAGCTGAGTGGTCTAGAGAAATCTGAGCTTTTTCTGTAAGCCCATAGTAGAAGATGTCTAATTGCACCCACTCTGAAAACATTTCAGAGGGGCATTTTCTTAGCATCTCTCTGTATCTCTCCCAGGCATCATAAAGGGATTCATTATCTCCTTGTTTGAAGCCTTGGATGCTTAGCCTTAGCTGTGTCATCCGTTTTGGAGGGAAATAGTGATTCAGGAATTTTTCTGACAGCTGTTTCCATGTTTTTATGCTGTTCTTAGGCTGGTTATTTAACCACCTCTTAGCTTGATCTTTTACAGCAAATGGAAACAGTAATAATCTGTAGACATCCTGATCCACTTCCTTATCATGTACTGTGTCAGCAATTTGTAAAAGTTGTGCCAGAAACTCTGTAGGTTCTTCATGTGGAAGACCAGAATACTGGCAGTTTTGCTGCACCATGATAATGAGCTGAGGATTCAACTCAAAGCTACTAACTCCAATGGAGGGTATACAGATACTACTCCCATATGAAGCAGTAGTGGGGTTAGCATATGACCCCAGAGTCCTCCTGGACTGTTCATTCCCACTTAATTCCATGATGGAATAAAAGTGATGATATGTATGTTGATATTATTTATTTTATAAAAATTAATTTTTATAAAATAAAATAAAAACGAAACAAATAAAAGAAATTGAAAATATTTTGAAATTGAAATCTGAATTTTTATATAAAATTTTCGAAAAATGTAGTTCAAAATTAGTTAGAAAGTATGTATATTTTTTTTTTGAATTTTGAATTTTATGATGAAAGAGAAAAATATGCAAAAGACACAAGATTTAAAATTTTTAGATCTAATGTTCCTTATTTTCGAAAATTTTGGAGGGAAAACACCAAGGAACACCAAACTTAAAAATTTTAAGATCAAAACACAAGAAAGACTCAAGAACACTTTGAAGATTCACAAGAACACCAAGAACAAAAGAAAGAACACCAAACTTAAATTTTTTAGAAAACCAAGACAAATTTTCGAAAATTAAAGAAAACTTAACAAGAAAACACCAAACTTAAAGTTTAGCACAAGATTCAATAAAAGAAAAATTATTTTTGAAAAAGATTCCAAAGAAGATACCCAATTATGAAGAACAACTACTAAAGCTCCAGCAAAATGGGCAGCAACTTCAGAGTTGATTTTAAAAATGTATTATATTTATGGATATAAGTAAAAATTTTTGAAAGTTACTGTTTTGAAAAAGCACAAGAAAAACAAGAAAAGACACAAAACAAGAAAAACTCAAGATCAAACAAGCAAAATAAACAAGAACAACTTGAAGATCAATAATGAAGAACACAGACACTAATACGAAAATTTTAAATAGAAAATACAAAATATGAAATTGACACCAAACTTAGAATAAGACACTAGACTCAAAGAGAAATTAAAAATTAATAAAGAAAAATAATATTTTTTAAAAGAAAATAAAAGACTCTGACCCAATTACCAAAATCTTCCTAATCTAAGAAATAAAATAAACCTTTAGTTGTTCAAACTCGAACAATCCCCGGCAACGGCGCCAAAAACTTGGTGCACGAATTGTGATTCGCACAACTAACCAGCAAGTGCACTGGGTCGTCCAAGTAATACCTTACGTGAGTAAGGGTCGATCCCACGGAGATTATTGGTTTGAAGCAAGCTATGTTTATCTTATTATTCTTAGTCAGGATCTTAATTAAAATTATCAGTTGGAATTATTAGATTGGAAAAATAAAAGAGAATAATAGCGTTACTTGTTGTGCAGTAATGAGAAATATGTTGGAGTTTTGGAGATGCTTTGTCCTCTGACTTCAACTCTTCCTTGAAATCCTTCTCCACACGCAAAGTCCCTTCCATGGCAAGCTCTATGTAGGGTGTCACCGTTGTCAACGGCTACTTCCCATCCTCTCAGTGAAAACGTTCCTATGCTCTGTCACAGCACGGCTAATCATCTGTCGGTTCTCAATCAGGTTGGAATAGAATCCATTGATTCTTTTGCGTCTGTCACTAACGCCCAGCCTTCAGGAGTTTGAAGCTCGTCACAGTCATTCAATCCCAGAATCCTACTCGGAATACCACAGACAAGGTTTAGACTTTCCGGATTCTCATGAATGCCGCCATCAATCCGGCTTATACCACGAAGATTCTGATTAAGGAATCTAAGAGATACTCATTCAATCTAATGTAGAACGGAGGTGGTTGTCAGGCACAAGTTCATGGATTGAGGAAGGTGATGAGTGTCACGGATCATCACCTTCTCCATACTTAAGCGCGAATGAACATCTTAGATAAGAACAAGCGTGTTTGAATGGAAAACAAAGGAATTGTATTAATTCATCGAGACGCCGCAGAGCTCCTCACCTCCAACAATGGAGTTTAGAGACTTATGCCGTCAAAAAGTATGTAATTCAGATCTGAAATTGTCATGAGGTACAAGATAAGTCTCTAAAAGTTGTTTAAATAGTAAACTAGTAACCTAGGTTTGCAAAATATGAGTAAACTAAGATAATTGGTGCAGAAATCCACTTCTGGGGCCCACTTGGTGTGTGCTGGGGCTGAGACTAAAGCTATCCACGAGTTAAGGCCTTTCTTGGAGTTGAACTCCAAGTTATAACGTGTTTTGGGCGTTCAACTCCGGATCATGACGTGTTTCTGGCGTTTAACTCCAGACAGCAGCATGTACTTGGCGTTCAACGCCAAGTTACGTCGTCTATCTTCACGCAAAGTATGAACTATTATATATTGCTGGAAAGCCCTGGATGTCTACTTTCCAACGCCGTTGAGAGCGCGCCAATTGGACTCCTGTATCTCCAAAAAATCCATTCCGAGTGCAGGGAGGTCAGGATCCAACAGCATCAGCAGTCCTTTTTCAGCCTAACTCAGATTTTTGCTCAGCTCCCTCAATTTCAGCCAGAAATTTTCTGAAATCACAGAAAAACACACAAACTCATAGTAAAGTCCAGAAATATGATTTTTGCCTAAAAACTAATATTATTCTACTAAAAACCAATTAAAACATGCTAAAATCTACATGAAATTACCCCCAAAAAGCGTATAAAATATCCGCTCATCAGTTCACTTTCCCACGTCTCATTACCAAACAACTTGGCATTCAGCTTCATGATAGCACCTAAATATTGAGCAACTTGCTCTCCAGTCACATCTTCATCCTCTTCAGAGGAAGAATAGTCTTCAGAGCTCAAGAATGGCAGAAGGAGATTTAATGGAATCTCTATGGTCTCTGTATGAGCCTCAGATTCCCTTGGATCCTTAATAGGAAACTCCTTCTTGCTTGAAGGACGTCCCAGGAGGCCTTCCTCACTAGGATTTTCGTCCTCTTCCTCCCTTGTGCATTCGGCCACATTGATCACATCAATGGCCTTGCACTCTCCTTTTGGATTCTCTTCTGTATTGCTTGGGAGAATACTGGGAGGAATTTCAATGACTTTCTTACTCAGCTGGCCCACTTGTGCCTCCAGATTTCTGATGGAGGATCTTGTTTCATTCATGAAACTGAAAGTGGCCTTTGACAGATCCGAGACTAGATTGGTTAAATTAGAAGTGTTTTGTTCAGAATTCTCTGTCTGTTGCTGAGAAGATGATGGATATGGCTTGCTATTGCTCAGCCTATTGCGTCCACCATTGTTAAAGCCTTGTTGAGGCTTTTGTTGATCCTTCCATGAGAAATTTGGATGATTTCTCCATGATGAGTTATAGGTGTTTCCATAAGGTTCACCCATATAATTAACCTCTGCCATGGCAGGGTTCTCAGGATCATAAGCTTCTTCAGAAGCTGCCTCTTTAGTACTGTTGGATGCATTTTGCCATCCATTCAGATTTTGAGAGATCATGTTGACCTGTTGAGTCAACACTTTGTTCTGAGCCAATATGGCATTCAGAGCATCAATTTCAAGAACTCCTTTCTTCTGAGGTATCTCATTATTCACGGAATTCCTCTCAGAAGTGTACATGAATTGGTTGTTTGCAACCATGTCAATGAGTTCTTGAGCCTCTTCAGGCATTTTCTTTAGGTGAATAGATCCACCTGCAGAATGGTCCAATGACATTTTCGAAAATTCAGACAGGCCATAATAGAATATATCTAATATGGTCCATTCTGAAAACATGTCAAATGGACATCTTTTGGTCAGCTGCTTGTATCTTTCCCAAGCTTCATAGAGGGATTCACCATCTTTTTGTTTGAAGGTTTGAACAGTCACTCTTGGCTTGCTCAGCTTTTGAGGAGGAAAGAATTTATCCAAGAAGGTAGTGACCAGCTTATCCCAGGAGTCCAGGCTATCCTTGGGTTGTGAATCCAACCATATTTTAGCTCTGTCTCTTACAGCAAAAGGGAAAAGCATAAGTCTGTAGACTTCAGGATCAACTCCATTCGTCTTTACAGTCTCACAGATCTGCAAGAACTCAGTTAAAAACTGATAAGGATCTTCAGATGGAAGTCCATAAAACTTGCAGTTTTGTTGCATTAAGGCAACTAGCTGAGGTTTCAGCTCAAAGTTGTTGGCTCCAATGGCAAGAATGGAGATGCTTCTTCCATCAAATTTAGACGTTGGCTTTGTGAAGTCACCAAGCATTCTCCTTGCATTATTATTATTTTCGGCTGCCATCTCATTCTCTTGTTCTAATATTTCTGAAAGGTTACCTTTAGATTGTTGTAACTTAGCTTCTCTTAATTTTCTCTTCAGAGTCCTTTCAGGTTCTGGATCAATTTCAACAAGAGTGCCTTTATCCTTGTTCCTGCTCATATGAAAGAGAAGAAAACAAGAAAAGAAAGAGGAATCCTTTATGTCACAGTATAGAGATTCCTTTGTGTTAGTAGAAAAAGAGAGGGGAGAAGAATGAAGAAGAGTGAATAGTCTGTATAAAGAGTAAGGATAAGGGAGGTGAAGAGAAGTGTTAGTAAATAAATAATTAAATAGAATAAGAAAAGAGAGGGGAATTTCGAAAAATAATTTTGAAAAAGGGGTTAGTAATTTTTTGAAAATTAAAGATAAGATGTAATTAAAATTAAAACATGAAACAATTAGTTAATTAAAAAGAATTTTTGAAAAAGGGGTGAGATATTTTTGAAAATTAGAGAGGAAAGAGTAGTTAGGTGGTTTTGAAAAAGATAAGAAACAAACAAAAAGTTAATTAGTTAGTTGAAAAAGATTTTAAAATCAAATTTTAAAAGATAAGAAGATAAGAGGTTAGATAATATATTTTGAAATCAAATTTTGAAAAAGATAAAATTTTTGAAAAAGATAAGATAAAAGATAAAAAGATTTAATTTCTAAAATTTAAAATTACTTACTTCACTAACAAGAAACTTCAAGATAAGATTCTAGAACTTAAAGATTGAACCTTTCTTAACAAGAAAGTAACAAACTTCAAATTTTTGAATCAATCACATTAATTGTTAGTGTAATTTTGAAAATATGATATAAAGATAAGAAAAAGATTTTGAAAATAATTTTGAAAAATATTTTTGAAATTTTCGAAAAATAGGAAAAAAATGAAAAAGATATAATTTTTAAAAAAGATTTTAAAAAGATAAGATTTTTAAAATTGAAAATTTGACTTGACTTGTAAGAAACAACTAATTTTGAATTTTTTTTGACTAAGTCAACTCAAATTTTCGAAAATTATGAGAAAAATAAGGAAAAGATATTTTTTTGATTTTTGAAAATTTTTTTATGATGAGGGAGAAAAACATAAAAATGACCCAAAACATGAAAATTTTGGATCAAAACACATAATGCATGCAAGAACACTATGAATGTCAAGATGAACACCAAGAACACTTTGAAGATCATGATGAACATCAAGAACATAATTTTGAAAAATTTTTGATGCAAAGAAAACATGCAAGACACCAAACTTAGAAATCTTTAATGCATGGACTTTAACAAATGAAAAATGCACATGAGAAACAACAAAAGACACAAAACAAGAAATCATCAAGATCAAACAAGAAGACTTGTCAAGAACAACTTGAAGATCATGAAGAACACTATGAATGCATGGAATTTTCGAAAAATGCAAGAAAAATTTTTAAAGCATGCAACTGACACCAAACTTAAAAATTGACTCAAGACTCAAACAAGAAACACAAAATATTTTAGTTTTATGATTTTATTAATTTTTTTGGATTTTTATTAATTTTTTTTCGAAAATATTTTTGGAAAAACGAAAACGAAAAGAAAAATTTTGAAAAAGTTTTTGAAAAGAAAATTACCTAATCTGAGCAACAAGATGAACCGTCAGTTGTCCATACTCGAACAATCCCCGGCAATGGCGCCAAAAACTTGGTGGACGAAATTGTGATAAAAGAGTTCCAGGCACTGTTAGAGAAGCTCACAACTCCGTTCAACTTTACCAGCAAGTGTACTGGGTCATCCAAGTAATACCTTACGTGAGTAAGGGTCGATCCCACAGAGATTGTTGGTATGAAGCAAGCTATGGTCACCTTGTAAATCTCAGTCAGGCGGATTCAAGTAATTGGATTATTGGTTTAAATTTGATTAATGGAATAAATAGAAAATAAAAAGGGATAGAAATACTTATGTAAATCAATAGTGGGAATTTCAGATAGGCGTATGGAGATGCTGTGCTCCCCTCGAATCTCTACTTTCTTATTACATTCATCCAATCCTTCCTACTCCTTTCCATGGCAAGCTGTATGTAGGGCATCACTGTTGTCAATGTCTACATCCCATCCTCTCAGTGAAAATGGTACTATGCTCTGTCACAGCACGGCTAATCATCTGTCGGTTCTCAATCAGGTTGGAATAGAATCCCTTGATTCTTTTGCGTTTGTCATCACGCCCAGCCTTCAGGAGTTTGAAGCTCGTCACAGTCATTCAATCCCAGAATCCTACTCGGAATACCATAGACAAGGTTTAGACTTTCCGGATCCTCATGAATGCCGCCATCTATCTAACTTATACCACGAAGATTCTGTTGGGGAATCTAAGAGATATGCGCCCGGCCTAAAGTAGAACGGAAGTGGTTGTCAGTCACGCACGTTCATAGGTGAGAATGATGATGAGTGTCCCGGATCATCACATTCATCAAGTTGAAGTGCAACGTATATCTTGGAATAAGAATAAAAGAGAATTGAATAGAAAGTAATAGTAATTGTATTGAAACTTGAGGTACAGCAGAGCTCCACACCCTTAATATATGGTATGCAGAAACTCCACCGTTGAAAATACATAAGTGAGAGGTCCAGGCATGGCCGAATGGCCAGCCCCCTGAATGATCAAGAGACCAAATGATCAAAGACTACAAAGTCAAAAGATTAAACTGTCAAAAGATGTCTAATACAATAGTAACTTATCCTATTTATACTAGACTAGCTACTAGGGTTTACATGAGTAAGTAATTGATGTATAAATCCACTTTCGGGGCCCACTTGGTGTATGTTTGGGCTGAGCTTGATCTATCCACGAGTTGAGGCTTTTCTTGGAGTTGAACTCCAAGTTATAACGTGTTTTGGGCGTTCAACTCCAGATCATGACGTGTTTCTGGCGTTTAACTCCAGACAGCAGCATGTACTTGGCGTTCAACGCCAAGTTACGTCGTCAATTTCCGAATAAAGTATGGACTATTATATATTGCTGGAAAGCTCTGAATGTCTACTTTCCAAAGCCGTTGAGAGCGCGCCAATTGGAGTTCTTTAGCTCCAAAAAATTCATTTCGAGTGCAAGGAGGTCAGATTCCAACAGCATCAGCAGTCCTTTTGTCAGCCTTTTTCAGAGTTTTGCTCAAATCCCTCAATTTCAGCCAGAAATTACCTGAAATCACAGAAAAACACACAAACTCATAGTAAAGTCTAGAAATGTGAATTTAACATAAAAACTAATGAAAACATCCCTAAAAGTAGCTTGAACTTACTAAAAACTACCTAAAAACAATGCCAAAAAGCGTATAAATTATCCGCTCATCAGTGATTAAGAGGAGACCCTTGAGTTGGAATGCTCAAGTGCTCAGTTAATTTGGAAGTTATTGGATAATTCTCTATTTACTAATGCTAATTCTTCCCAAGGGAGAGGATTAAGACTTGCAAATAAGAATTATCTTAATCACTTGACTTTCTTTTATTTACTAAGGGTTAACTAAGTGAAAATAACAACCTCTTGAAACTACACTTGAGAAATTCCAACAAGGATATAACTTCCAATTAATCTACCCCCGGTCAAGGCTTTTTATTTAATTATATAAATTCTCAACCATTTACCTTTCTGTTCTTCAACTCTTAAAAATCCTTAGAAAACCCGTGATCAACAAAATAACACTCTTTTGTCAGCTCGTTGGGAGACAACGTGGGACTCATACCTCGAGTATTTTATTTCTAAAATCTTGTGACAACATTGGTTAAGAGCTATACTTGCATTGTTGTTTTCTCTATAAACTCTTGATCGGTGATTTTCCAATACGTCAATTTTTGGCACCGTTGCCGGGGAGTTGCAACAGTGTGCTAATTTATTGGTTGGAATTTATTTATTTGCATTTTTTCAATTTTATTACCATAAGCTGTATGTTTCTTTCATTGAATGACATGTTCACTACCTGATCCGAGCCTACCCGTATTTGATCCTGAAATTTAAAGAACTATCTCACATATAAGGCGGGCTCTGCGTCGATTAGTCCTTCTGAGGACGAATTTGAAACGTCATTTAAGGAAGAAACAAGCTCATTTACTACTGACTTGGCTGATTTAAGTGCAAAGGACATGGCAGCGCCAAAGAGGATTACTCTCCAGGAAGCAGGAGCTCCGGACTTTACATTACCACCTTTCCAAGTGCGTCATCCAAATCTGGGTGTAGATTTTGAATTGAATACTGCACTAATCAATCTACTACCGAAGTTTCATGGCTTACCTGCTCAAGAGCCTCTCAAGCACCTCAGAGATTTTCAGACAGCCTGTTCTACTGTCAGGCGTAATGGTATAACTGAGACTTCTATCCTGCTAGCCGCCTTTCCATTTTCTCTTAAGGGAAAGGTGAGGGAGTGGTACTACACTCAACCTGAAGCAATTGTTACTAACTGGGACATGCTCAGGAGAGAATTCTTGTAAAAATACTTTCCAGCTGAAGTTACTGATAGACCGAGGAAAGAAATTTCAATGATTATTCAAGGTGAATCCGAAACTCTTTACGAGTATTGGGAGCGTTTCAATAATCTCCTCGACGCATGCCCCCACCACATGATTGACAAGTTGGTATTGATTAGCTACTTCACACAGGGCATGAAGCCTCAGGACAAGACTACATTAGATGGTGCGAGTAATAGTTCTCTGAAAAAGTACAAGACCACAGAAGAAGCATGGCAACTGATCGCTGACTTGGCTGAGTCTGCTCGAAATCATAAGCATAGAAACAACCATTCTAAGGCTGTAGCAGAGGTCTCCTCTAGCAAGGAGACTACCACTCTCACACAAAGTCTATGTGAGATGACCAACTTACTGAAACAGATAAACTTGAATCAACAACAACCTCAGCCCCCCATCGCAACAAAGTCATCAACTGGTTCCTCAGAGAGTATGTGGAATATCTGCTGATTATAGTCATTACACTGATAAGTGTCCACAGCTCCAACATGAGGATAACACCTTGGCAGCCACTCATAATTTCTTTGATCGCCCGAATTAAGGATACTATTAATAAGGCGGCAACTACAACCAAGGTGGGAACTACAATCAAAGTTGGCAGGACAACTCCAACCAGGGTTGGAGAGATTATTCCAACTAGGGATGGAGGGATAACTACAATAGGGGAGGCAGAGACAACAATGGAAATCAGAGGTGGAATAACAACAACAACAGATAGTAGAACCAAAACCAGCCTTACAGAGCACCTCACCAAAGGCAGTCCCACGCACCTCAAAACAACCAACAGCAGACTCCTCATATTACTTACCCCATTCCTCTTCTAATAACGAATTGCTACACTCTATTGATCAAAGATAGAAGGCCATGGAGAACAACCTTACCTCTACCTTGAACGGTCTGAACTCTACTTTACAAGCTCTCGTCTCACAGATTGGATCAATGAACAACTCCAACCTTCCGGCTCCAGTGGAATTCCCTTTCAACCTTTGCCCCACCCCAAGGGAGGCATCAATGCCATCACTTTGAGATTCAGAACCACACTACAAGAGAAGAGTCCTGAGGAGCCAAGCTCACAAGAACATGCCCCAGTTGAGGACATGGTTGAAGTGAAGGATGTTGAAAAGGAAGATGAAGTAAAAGACATGGTTGTGGAAAAAGCAACTCAACCAGAGAATGGCTCACCAAAAGAAGTTAAAACTCCCAGAGATGCCATCCCTATCCCATTTCCACACCTTGTATGAAAGCCTAGAAAGCAGATGGAACTTGACCCAAAAATGGTAGAAATCTTCAAAAAGGTTGAGGTAATTGTTCCCCTTTTTGATGTTATTCAGCAAGTCCCTAAATATGCAAAGTTTCTAAAAGATTTATGCATGCATAAGTATAAAATTAATGAATTAGAAACTATTCCTTTAGGTAGTTCTATATCTACTTTAATGGGGGATATACCTGAAAAATATAGTGACCCAAGTCCATGCATGGTTAACTGTACCATTGGAGGTGTAATATTTTCTGACTGCATATGTGATTTAGGAGCATGCGTGAGTATTATGCCTTTCTCTATATATGATGCTTTGAGGCTCCCTCCCTTAAAAAGGTCGGTGCTCGTTTTGTGTTAGCAGATAAAAGCATTATTGCAGTGGTTGGCATTGCTGAGGACGTACTGGTGAACATTAAGGGGCTCACATTTCCTATTGACTTCTACATCTTGGAGATGCCCCAGAATGACTCAGGAAGACCGTCATCCATCTTACTCGGAAGACCATTCCTGAAGACCTCAAAGTTCAAGTTGGATGTATTCTCAGGAACTTATTCTTTTGAGATAGACGGCCGAGCAGTGAGCTTTAATCTGAATGAGGCTATGAAGCATCCTCCGGAAGACCATTCCATTTCCAGTGCGACGTTATTGATGAGATTGTAGCTGCAGTTCACCAGGAGGAAATAGAGGAGAGGCACATGGAGCAAGATGTAAGTGTGGGGACACCCCCTGGACAAGACGGAGACACATTACAACCATCACTAGCTCCAGATGATCAAGTGGCTAGCCAGCAGAGATTGGAGTTAAAACCCCCTTCAACCGCACCTCAAGTATGCTTACCTTGAGGATAACCAGAAGCTCCCATTTATCATTGCAAGGGAACTCACTTCCCAACAAGAGGAGCAACTGCTTAGTGTGCTAAGAAGACACAAGAAAGCAATTGGGTAGAGTTTGGCAAAAATAGTAGGAATCAACCCTCAAGTTTGTGAGCACAGAATATTTTTAGAAGAGGGAGCAAGGCCTGTCCATCAACCCCAAGGAAGACTGAATTCCACCATCTTAGAGGTTGTCAAGAAGGAAGTGACCAGACTACTGGAGGCAGACATCATCTACCCAATTTCAGACAGCGAATGGGTCAGCCTAGTACAAGTGGTTCCAAAGAAATCTGGAGTCACAACAGTAAATAATGAGCATGGAGAGCTCATCGCGACTAGGGTGTAGAACGCCTGGAGGGTATGCATTGGTTACAAGCGTCTCAACCAGGCCACTCGTAAAGATCACTACCCCTTACCATTTATCGATCAGATGCTTGATCATCTGTCAGGTAAATCACACTACTATTTTTTAGATGGTTACACTGGCTATTTTCAGATTCATATAGCTCCTGAAGATCAGGAGAAAACTATTTTTACATGTCCCTTTGGAACATATGCGTATAAGAGGATGCCTTTTGGCTTATGTAATGCACCGGCAACGTTCCAAAGATGCATGATGAGTATTTTCTCAGATCTCCTTGAAGATTGTATGGAAGTTTTCATGGATGACTTTAGTGTGTATGGTGATTCTTTCAGCCTTTTCTTAGATAGTTTATCTAGAGTATTAGACAGGTGTGTTAGTTTAAACCTTGTTTTAAATTTTGAAAAATGTCATTTTATGGTTAAACAAGGTATTATTCTAGGACACGTTGTCTCTAATACTGGTATCTCTGTAGATCCAGCAAAGGTAGATGTCATTTCTAGTTTACCTTACCCCTCCTCCGTGAGGGAATTCCGTTCCTTCCTGGGCCATGCAAGTTTTTACTGAAGATTCATCAAAGACTTCAGTAAGGTAGCTTTACCTTTATCTAGACTACTGCAGAAGGATGTTGAGTTCGAGCTGAGTGAGGACTGTATGGAAGTGTTTGATAAGCTGAAGATCGCCTTGACTCAAGCTGCAATTGTGAGAGGACCAGACTGGAGCTAGCCCTTTGAGATTATGTGTGATGCCTCCAACCATGCTGTAGGAGTGGCGCTAGCCCAGCGCACAGGTAAGGATCCTTTGTAATTGTATATGCTTCAAAGGCATTAGACGCTGCTCAGTCCAATTACACTACCACTGAAAAAGAGCTTCTAGCCATTATTTTTGCTCTGGATAAATTCCGAGCCTACTTACTTGGTACTAAAGTGGTAGTGTACTCGGACCATGCAGCTCTAAAGTATTTATTAGCTAGCAAAGAGTCCAAACCAAGGCTAATATGTTGGATACTGCTGCAGCAAGAATTTGATTTAGAAATTAAAGATAGGAATGATTCTCAGAATTTAGTAGCGGACCACTTGAGTCATCTTGGGCACAATAAGGATGACTCCACTCCTATCAATGATGCTTTTCCATTTGATAGCTTGCATGCAGTATCTGAAGTAGTTCCTTGGTATGCACCTGTCACTAATTATCTAGTTAGTCATATCTTCCCTCTCAATTTTACTAAGCATCAGAAGGACAAGCTGAAAAGCGAGTCCAAATATTACATATGGGATGACCCATATTTGTGGAGGTATGGTGCTTATCAGATAATTAGAAGGTGTGTGCCTCAATCAGAATTCGAGTCCATTTTAGAGGCCTGCCACTCCTCTAAGAGTGGTGGACATTTTGGCCCTCAAAGAACATCTAGAAAAATTTTAGATTGTAGATTCTGGTGGCCCACTCTTTTTAAAGATGCTACTGCCTTCTGTAAATCCTGTTCCCCATCCCAAAGGTTTGGGAATATATCCAGGAGGGATGAGATGTCCCAACAAATTATGCTATTCTGTGAAATTTTTGATGTTTGGGGCATTGACTTCATGGGTCCATTTCCAAACTCCAGTGGTTATCTTTATATACTGTTAGCTGTAGATTATGTTTTTAAATGGGTGGAATCCATTCCTACCCATACTGATGATGCTAACACTGTTGTTTTTCCATTGTTAGAAACCACATTATCTATTGCTTTGGATCACCACGAGCAATCGTGAGTGATCAAGGCACTCACTTTTGTAACAGGAGTTTAGCAGGACTACTGAAGAAGCATGGGATTGTCCACAAGGTAGCAACTGCCTACCACCCGCAGACTAACGGACAAGCAGAGGTGTCTAATAGAGAGATAAAGTGTATCATGGAGAAGATAGTCAAGCCTCATAGGAAGGACTGGAGCACCAGGCTACAAGATGCGCTTTGGGCATATCAGACAGCATACAAGACACCAATCGAGATAAGCCCCTTTCGCCTAGTATACGGAAACGCTTGCCACCTCCCTGTGGAGGTAGAACACAAGGCATTATGGGCAGTGAGAGAAATCAACATGGGATTTGAGAAGGTCGGAGCTGAAAGGAAAATGCAACTACAAGAATTAGAGAACCTTCGCCTAGAAGCATATGATAACTCCAGACTATACAAAGAAAAGATGAAGGTTGTGCATGATAAGCACATTAAAAGAGAGAGTTCAGACCTGGGGAATTAGTTCTCCTTTACAACTCAAGGCTGAGGCTCATGCCAGGCAAGTTGAGATCAATGTGGAAAGGACCCTACAGAGTAGAGAAGGCAAAGCCATATGGAGTCTTTCACCTGAGCCATCCTTCAAGTTCCAATCTCATCAAAGTCAATGGATATTGCTTAAAGCTGTATCATGGTGAGAAAATGAAGGACAATAAAGAGCTAGAGGTTCTCCTCTTGGAGGACCTACCAACAGAAGCAGATTAAGCTTGTGGACCGTCCAACTTAAGGACGTTAAAGCAAAGTGTTGGGTGGGAGACAACCCACCATAGTATGATTGTTCCTCTCTTGTTAGCTTCTATTTTTAGTGACTCTTCTCATTATTTCTCCATATAGCCTGCATTTGCATCTGCAAAAAAAAGGGTAGAAAGTTGCGTGGGAACAGTGCAGAAAGTATGCCAATCGCGCAAGCATCACCACGCGTACGCGTCCCTCACACGTACGCGTCATCTGAGAAATTGGCATTCCACACGTACGCGTCAATCACGCACATGCGTGACCTTGCAAATTCGACGTAAAATGTGTAATGGCCGAAAGTTTGGCTGGATTTGTGCTGGCGCTATGCCCGGGGCATAAATTGCATCACGCGTATGCATCGCGGATGCGTGTGTGTCACTTTCCCAATAAGCACTTTCACGCGTGCGCCTGCATGACGCGCACGCGTCATATGGCATTTTGGCACACATCCCAATTTGAACAGAGGGTTGTGCAAGAGCCACGTTGTCCTCGCGCTAGTAGCACAAACATGGTCACGTGTACGCGTGACCGACGCCTACGCGTCGACCCCCTCAGTGCGCAATCCATGCGTGGAGTACGCGTACGCATTATTCACGATTCCGCACTTGAACCCTGCGCAGTCCTGTTTTTCTTTTCTTATCTTTTCCAATCCTAATTTCTTTCTTCTTCTTTCTTTTCTTCCTCTTCTTCTTCTTCTTCTTCCTTTACTCTTTTATTCTTCTTTTCTCTTCCCTCATATTATCTTACTCTCACATTCTCAATCATCTCTCTTTATCACCACCTTCTCAATGTTCTTTCTTTCTATTTTCCCTGTCTTCTTCTTCTTAACTATTTATTTCTTTTTACATCCTTTTAATTGGTGTTAGAAACTTATTTGGGTGATTATTTTCTATATTTTGCTTGTGGATTATTAAGGAGTTATTGACAATTATCACTAATTTTTTTTGGGTTACTTGCATGTTCAAATTTAATACTTTCAATAACTTATTTACTATGCATGCTAAGTGTTTGTGAAAAAGCCCGTATGGCATTGTGCAATTTTAAATTACTCTATTCTTCTACTCTAATGCCTATTTTTCACAAAACCCCTTTCAATTTTTCATTGATTGAATATAATTGTCAGTACAAATAGATTGTTAGTTTGAAACATTTGATAATCAAATTGGGCATTTAATGCTTGATCTATGCTACTCATGCCTTTGTCGGCATGCTAATAAACATCATCCATTTACTTGCCATACCAGGCACTTAATATATTTCCATTGATGAACTGATCACATGTAGTCGCGACCATGTGTTCACGACATCTTCATTACCTTGGCATTGATTATCACTTGTACTGTGCTCTTCCTTGCTTTAACCCTTAGCTTTAAATGTGACTTTCCTTTTCCCTTTTCAGGATGGCCACCAAGAAGGGTAAAGAGAAAGCTACTCCTAAACCACCGGCAAGGAAAGTGACAAAAAGAGCACTAACTGCGGAACCATCCTCAACAGTAGTCAAACCAACAACAAAGAGGGCCAAGAGGATCATTAAGGTCAATGAAATAGAGAAAGCCTTTCCATCAAGGGACACTGCGCGGTTCACTAACCGCTACTATGAGCAGATGTTTCCATCCTAGCTGAGCAGAACTATAACAATGATTACCTACTCATCCTCCCGACAAACATTGTTGACTTTGTAGTGCCTCGGATTGAGCATAGATAATGGGGATTCTTACGGAGATAGCCACGGCAGGTTAATCTCTCATGGATAGTTGAATTCTACTCCAATTTTCACATGCCAACCCTGAAGTCTGTCTATGTCTGTCAGAAGCAAGTCACCATCACTGAAGAGGCCATTCAGCGAGCTTTAGATCTCCCCCCTGCTCCAGAAGGATTGGACGCATTCCAGGAAGCCTCATCCAAATGCCAGACATACCAATTGGAGTGGGACACTGATGAGCGGATAATTTATACGCTTTTTGGCATTGTTTTTAGGTAGTTTTTAGTATGATTTAGTTAGTTTTTAGTATATAATTATTAGTTTTTATGCAAAAATCACATTTCTGGACTTTACTATAAGTTTGTGTATTTTTCTGTGATTTCAGGTATTTTCTGGCTGAAATTGAGGGACCTGAGCAAAAATCTTATTCAGAGGCTGAAAAAGGACTGCAAATGCTGTTGGATTCTGACCTCCCTGCACTCGAAATGGATTTTCTAGAGCTACAGAAACCCAATTAGTGGGCTCTCAATTGCGTTGGAAAGTAGACATCCTGAGCTTTCCAGTAATATATAATAGTCTATACTTTTCCCGAGTTTCTACACACCATAGATTAAGGTGTGGAGCTCTGCTGTTCCTCGAGTATTAATGCAAAGTAGTATTGTTCTTCTATTCAATTCAAGCTTATTCTTATTCTAAGATATTCATTCGCACACAAGAACATGATGAGTGTGATGATCAAGTGACACTCATCACCATTCTCACTTATGAATGCGTGCTTGAAAAACACTTCCGTTCTACATGAAAACAAGCTTGAATGCATATCTCTTGAATCTCTCTTCAACGATTCACATCGTCTCTCCTGACAACAGAGCGTCTAAATCTGAGATTAGAATCTTTGTGGTATATCTAGAATCAATTGGCAGCATTTCTGAGATCCGGAAAGTCTAAACCTTGTCTATGATATTCCGAGTAGGATCTGGGAAGGGATGACTATCACGAGCTTCAAACTCGCGACTGTGGGGCGCAGTGACAGTGTAGAAAAGGATCACTGGATCTTATTCCGACACGATCGAGAATTGACAGCTGATTAGCCATGCGGTAGCTATGCCTGGTATTTTTCATCCGAGACGAGAAATCTGACAGTTGATTAGCCGTACAGAAACCGTAGAGGACCATTTTCACTGGGAGGACGGGAGGTAGCCATTGAAAACGGTGATCCCCAACATACAGCTTGCCATGGAGGAGTATGAATGCTTGAATGAAGGCTGTAGGAAAGCAGAGATTCAGAAGGAATAACGCATCTCCATACACTTATCTGAAATTCCCACCAATGAATTATATAAGTATCTCTATCTTTATTTTATGTTTATCTATCTTTCAATTATCAAAACTCCATAACCATATGAATTCTCCTGACTGAGATTTACAAGATGACCATATTTTGCTTCAAGCCGACAATCTCCGTGGGATCAACCCTTACTCACGTAAGGTATTACTTGGACGACCCAGTGCACTTGCTGGTCAGCTGCACAAAGTTGTGTATCACGATTTCGTATACCTAGGTTTAAGAAACTTCACCTCAAAAGAAACAGGATCCTAGTAAATTCTTAATACCCTGTACCATAGGCACCATGACCTTTGAAAAGGCTCTGTGTGACCTAGGGTCAGGTATTAACCTCATGCCACTCTCTGTAATGGAGAAACTAGGAATCTTTAAGGTGCAAGCTGCAAGAATCTCACGCGAGATGGCAGACAAATCAATAAAATAGGCTTATGGACTAGTAGAGGACGTGCTAGTGAAGGTTGAAGGCCTTTACATCCCTGCTGATTTCATAATCCTAGACACTGGGAAGGATGAGGATGAATCCATCATCATTGGCAGACCTTTCCTAGCCACAGCAAAAGCTGTGATTGATGTTGACAGAGGAGAGTTGATCCTTCAATTGAATGAGGACTACCTTATATTCAAGACTCAAGGTTCTCCTTCTGTACACATGGAGAAGAAGCATGAAAAGCTTCTCTCAATACAAAGTCAAACAAAGTCCCCACATTCAAACTCTAAGTTTGGTGTTGGGAGGCCACAACCAAACTCTAAGTTTGGTGTTTAGAGGCCACAACCATGCTCTGATTATCTGTGAGGCTCCATGAGAGCCCACTGTCAAGCTATTGACATTAAAGAAGCACTTATTGGGAGGCAACCTAATTTTTATTTATCTATGTTAAATTTCCATTTTCCATTATTATTTTATGTTTCCTTTAGGTTGATGATCATGTGGAGTCATAAAAATAACTGCAATAATCAAAGTAAATTCAAAAACAGCATTAAAAATAGCACACCCTTGAGAAGGAACTTACTGGCATTTAAACGCCAGTAAGGGTAGCAGGATAGGCGTTAAACACCCAGTCTGGCACCATTCTGGGCGTTAAACGCCAGAAATGGGCACCAGACTGGCGTTTAACACCAGAACAGGGCACCAAGTTGGTGTTAAACGCCAGGAAAGGTATAAAAGCTGGCGTTTAATGCCAGAAACAAACAGCAGTCTGGCGTTAAACGCCAGAATTGCATTCTAAGGGCATTTTGCACGCCTAAATGGTGCAGGGATGAGAAATCCTTGACACCTCAGGATCTGTGGATCCCACAGGATCCCCACCTACCCCATTTCTCTCTCTCTCCCTCACACATCTCTTTAACACTCTACCCAAAACACCACTCACCTATCAAATCCTATACTCTTCCCTATATTCTCTTCACCAATCACCTCCATCCCTCTTCCCCAAAAACCCCACCTACCTCACTTTTCAAATTCAAACACTTTTCCCTCCCAAACCCAATCCCAAATACACGAACCTACCTCTTCCCCCCACTCCTATATAAACCTCTCATCCCTCCTTCAATTTCACACATCACAAACACTACTTCTACCCTTTGGCCGAACCACATACCACCCTCCATCTCCTCCATTTTCTTTTTCTTCCCCTTCTTTCTTTCTTCTTTTGCTCGAGGACAAGCAAACCTTTTAAGTTTGGTGTGGTAAAATCATTACTTTTTGTTTTTCCATAACCATTTATGGCACCTAAGGCCAGAGAAACCTCTAGAAAGAGGAAAGGGAAGGCAAAAGCTTCCACCTTCGTGTCATGGGAGATGGAGAGATTCATCTCAAGGGTACATCATGACCACTTCTATGAAGTTGTAGCCAAAAAGAAGGTGATCCCTGAGGTCCCTTTCATGCTAAAAAAGAATGAGTATCCAGAGATCTAACATGAGATTCGAAGAAGAGGTTGGGAAGTTCTCACCAACCCCATTTAATAATTAGAAATCTTAATGGTTCAAGAGTTCTATGCAAACACCTGGATCACTAAGAACCGTGATCAAAGTATGAACCCGAATCCAAAGAATTAGCTTACAATGGTTCAGAGAAAATACTTAGATTTCAGTCCGAAAAATGTAAGGTTGGCGTTCAACTTGCCAATGATGCAAGAAAATGCACGCCCCTATACTAGAAGGGTTAACTTTGATCAAAGGTTGGACCAAGTCCTCATGGACATATGTGTGGAAAGAGCTCAATGGAAAAGAGACTCAAGAGGCAAGCCGGTTCAATTGAGAAGACCAGACCTTAAGCCTATGGCTAGAGGATGGTTGGAGTTCATCCAACGCTCCATCATTCCTACTAGCAACCAATCCGAAGTAACTGTGGATCGGGCCATCATGATCCATAGTATCATGATTGGGGAGGAAGTGAAAGTTCATGAGATCATACCTCTAGAACTCTACAAGGTAGCTGACAAGTCCTCCATTTTAACAAGGTTAGCTTTTCCTCATCTCATTTGTCACCTATGCAGTTTAGCTGGAATTGTCATAGAGGAAGACATCCTTATTGAAGAGGACAATCTGATGAGCGGATAATTTGTACGCTTTTTGGCATTGTTTTTAGTATGTTTTTAGTATGATCTAGTTAGTTTTTAGTATATTTTTATTAGTTTTTAGTTAAAATTCACTTTTCTGGACTTTACTATGAGTTTGTGTGTTTTTCTATGATTTCAGGTATTTTCTGGCTGAAATTGAGGGACCTGAGCAAAAATCTGATTCAGAGACTGAAAAGGACTGTAGATGCTGTTGGATTCTGACCTCCCTGCACTCGAAGTGGATTTTCTGGAGCTACAGAAGCCCAATTGGCGCGCTCTCAACGGCGTTGGAAAGTAGACATCATGGGCTTTCTAGCAATATATGATAGTCCATACTTTGCCCAGGATTTGATGGCCCAAACCGGCGTTCAAAGTCACCCTCAGGATTTCCAGCGTTAAACGCCGGAACTGGCACAAGGATGGGAGTTAAACGCCCAAACTGGCACCAAAGCTGGCGTTTAACTCCAAAAAAGTCTCTACACGAAAATGCTTCAATGCTCAGCCCAAGCACACACCAAGTGGGCCCGGAAGTGGATTTTTATGTCATTTACTCATCTCTGTAAACCCTAGGCTACTAGTTCTCTATATATAGGACCTTTTACTATTGTATTTTCATCTTTGGATAATTTTAGATCTTTTGATCATCTTTGGACGTCTATTTCTTAGATCATTGGGAGGCTGGCCTCACGGCCATGCCTAGACCCTGTTCTTATGTATTTTCAACGGTGGAGTTTCTACACACCATAGATTAAGGTGTGGAGCTCTGCTGTACCTCGAGTATTAATGCAATTACTATTGTTCTTCTATTCAATTCCGCTTGTTCTTATTCTAAGATATCACTTGTTCTTCGACTTGATGAATGTGATGATCCGTGACACTCATCATCATTCTCACCTATGAACGTGTGCCTGACAACCACCTCCGTTCTACCTTAGATTGGGTGGATATCTCTTGGATTCTTTAACCGGAATCTTCGTGGTATAAGCTAGAACTGATGGCGGCATTCAAGAGAATCCGGAAGGTCTAAACCTTGTCTGTGGTATTCTGAGTAGGATTTAATGATTGAATGACTGTGACGAGCTTCAAACTCCTGAGGGCGGGGCGTTAGTGACAGACGCAAAAGAATCACTGGATTCTATTCCGGCCTGATTGAGAAGCGACAGATGGATAGCCGTGCCGTGACAGGGTGCATTGAACATTTCCACTGAGAGGATGGGAGGTAGCCACTGACAACGGTGAAACCCTTGCATACAGCTTGCCATGGGAAGGAGTAAGAAGGATTGGATGAAGACAATAGGAAAGCAGAGAGACGGAAGGGACCAAGCATCTTCATACGCTTATCTGAAATTCCCACCAATAAATTGCATAAGTATCTCTATCTTTATCTTTATGTTTTATTCGTATATCACCCATACCCAATTGAGTTTGCCTGACTAAGATTTACAAGGTGACCATAGCTTGCTTCATACCAACAATCTCTATGGGATCGACCCTTACTCGCGTAAGGTTTATTACTTGGACGACCCAGTACACTTGCTGGTTAGTTGTGCGAAGTTGTAGTGATCACAATTTCATCCACCACAATCCCATCACTAAAAAGAGGATGGAGCAAACAAGAGAGCTCACTCATGGACCTCAACAAGAGAATGAGGAAGTTCCTCATCAAGAAATCCCTGAGATGCCTCAAGGGATGCATTTTTCTCCACACAACTATTGGGAGTAACTCAACATCTCTTTGGGAGATTTGAGTTCCAACATGGAGAAACTAAGGATGGAGCACCAAGAGTACTCCATTATTCTCCATGAAATTAGAGAGGATCAAATAGCCATGAGGGAAGAGCAACAAAGGCAAGGAAGAGAGATAGAGGAGCTCAGGTGTTCCATTGGATCTTCAAGAGGAAGAACTAGCCGCTATCACTAAGGTGGACCCATTCCTTGATTTCCTTGTTCTTATTTTTCTGTTTGTCAATTTTATGCTTTATGTGTTATCTATGTTTGTGTCTTCATTACATGATCATTAGTGTCTAGTGTCTATGTCTTAAAGCTATGAATAATTCCATGAATCCTTTACCTTTCTTAAATGAAAAATACGCCTAATTACAAAAGAACAAGAAGTACTTGAATTTCAAATTTTATCATGAAATTAGTTTAATTATTTTGATGTGGTGGCAATACTTTTTTGTTTTCTGAATGAATGCTTGAACAGTGCATATTTTTTATAGTGAAGTTTATGGATGTTAAAATTGTTGGCTCTTGAAAGAATGATGAATAAAGAAAAATGTTATTGATAATCTGAAAAATCATGAAATTGATTCTTGAAGCAAGAAAAAGCAGTGAATAACAAAGCTTGCGAAAAGAAAAAGAGAAAAAAATGGCGAAAAAAGAAAAAGAAAGAAAAAGAAAGAAAAAGAAAAAGCAAGCAGAAAAAGCCAATAGCCCTTAACACCAAAAGGCAAGGGTAAAGAGAATCCAAGGATTTGAGCATTAATGGATATGAGGGCCCAAAGGAATAAAATCCTAGCCTAAGCGGCTAAATCAAGCTGTCCCTAACCATGTGCTTGTGGCATGCAGGTCCAAGTGAAAAGCATGAGACTGAGTGGTTAAAGTCGTGATCCAAAGCAAAAAGAGTGTGCTTAAGAACTCTGGACACCTCTAACTGGGTACTTTAGCAAAGCTGAGTCACAATCTGAAAAGGTTCACCCAGTTATGTGTCAATGGCATTTATGTATCCGGTGGTAATACTGGAAAACAAAGTGCTTAGGGTCACAGGCAAGACTCATAAAGTAGCTTTGTTCAAGAATCAATGTACTGAACTAGGAGAATCAATAACACTATCTAAAATTCTGAGTTCCTATAGATGCCAATCATTCTGAATTTCAAAGGATAATGTGAGATGCCAAAACTGTTCAGAAGCAAAAAACTACTAGCCCCACTCATCTAATTGGGACTAAGTTTCATTGATATTGTGAGATTCATCGTATATTCTCTTTTTTTTATTCAATTTTGTTTTTAGTTACTTGGGGACAAGCAACATTTTAAGTTTGGTGTTGTGATGAGCGGATAATTTATACGCTTTTTAGCATTGTTTTTAGGTAGTTTTTAGTATGATTTAGTTAGTTTTTAGTATATAATTATTAGTTTTTATGCAAAAATCACATTTCCAGACTTTACTATGAGTTTGTGTGTTTTTCTATGAATTCAGGTATTTTCTGGCTGAAATTGAGGGACCTGAGCAAAAATCTGATTCAGAGGCTGAAAAAGGACTGCAAATGTTGTTGGATTCTGACCTCCCTGCACTCGAAATGGCTTTTCTGGAGCTACAAAAACCCGATTGGCGCGCTCTCAATTGCGTTGGAAAGTAGACATCCTGAGCTTTCCAAAAATATATAATAGTCTATACTTTTCCCGAGTTTTGATGACGCAACCTGGCGTTTGAACGCCAACTTTGTGCCCTATTTTGGTGTTAAACGCCAGAACTGAGTTACAAGCTTGAGTTAAACACCCAGACTGGCACAAAAGCTGGTGTTTAACTCCAAGAAAAGTCTCTACACATGAAAACTACAATGCTCAGCCCAAGCACACACCAAGTGGGCCCGGAAGTGGATTTCTGCATCATTTACTTATCTCTGTAAACCTTAGCTACTATTTTTAGTATAAATATTACTTTTTCTCATTGTATTAGACATCTTGGTTATTCTGGTTCCCTCTCTGGGGCCAAAACCAATGAACACCATTATCATTTATGTATTTTCAATGGTGGAGTTTTTACACACCATAGATTAAGGTGTGGAGCTCTGCTGTTCCTCGAGTATTAATGCAAAGTACTATTGTTCTTCTATTCAATTCAAGCTTATTCTTATTCTAAGATATTCATTCACACACAAGAACATGGTGAATGTGATGATCAAGTGACACTCATCACCATTCTCACTTATGAATGCATTCCTGACAAACACTTCCGTTCTACATGAAAACATGCTTGAATGCATATCTCTTGGATCTCTCTTCAACGATTCACATCATCTCTCCTGACAACAGAGCATCTAAATCCGAGATTAGAATCTTCATGGTATAGGCTAGAATCAATTGGCAGCATTCTTGAGATCCAAAAGGTCTAAACCTTGTCTGTGGTATTTCGAGTAGGATCTGGGAAGGGATGACTGTGACAAGCTTCAAACCCACGACTGTGGGGTGCAGTGACAGTGCACAAAAGGATCACAGGATCTTATTCTGACACGATCAAGAACTGATAGCTGATTAGCCATGCGGTAGCTGTGCCTGGTATTTTTCATCCGAGACGAGAAATCCGACAGTTGATTAGCCGTACAGAAACCGTAGAGGACCATTTTCACTGAGAGGATGGGAGGTATCCATTGACAACAGTGATCCCCAACATACAGCTTGCCATGGAAAGGAGTATGAATGATTGAATGAAGGCAGTAGGAAAGCAGAGATTCAGAAGGAATAACGCATCTCCATACACTTATCTGAAATTCCCACCAATGAATTACATAAGTATCTCTATCTTTATTTTATGTTTATTTAACTTTTAATTATCAAAAATTCATAACCATATGAATTTGTCTGACTGAGATTTACAAGATGACCATAGCTTGCTTCAAGCTGACAACCTCTGTGGGATCGACCCTTACTCACGTAAGGTATTACTTGGACAACCCAGTACACTTGCTGGTCAGCTGCACGAAGTTGTGTATCAAGATTTCGTGTACCAGACGCCACTCTTAGAGTTATAGCACAACCTGGCAGCAGATGGATCTATGGATACCATCGATCCCGACCTATGGGAATATTGGCTTCAGCACTTACTTTGGAGGCTCGAGTGTGGGCACAAATCATGTCCCACTATGTCTTTTCGAGCACTCACGAGTCTTTCTTCACTGCAGACATGGTTGTTCTCCTCTGGTGTATCCTTACAGACCATCCTCTCAACTTACTAAGACACATCCGGCATGCCATGGGACACATACAAATTGCGAGCAACTTACCTTTTCCCGCCTTGGTTTCAGATCTAGTTTCAGCAGTCGGAGTCTCCTACAGAGCTGGAGACACCAGAGCAATACTTCCACGGGATGATCAGTATGTCCCCAATGGGAAGTACATCAAATCCTCAACAGCCACTACCAACCAGACTGCAGACCCGGCCAGAGATATTCCTTCTCCTTCCACACCACAAGCACATTCCACAAATCAACTGCTCCATCAGATACTTGAGAGGTTTGACAGGCAAGACAGGAAGGCAAAGCTAAGGGAGCACCGTAACCAGCGCCGATTCACATACCTCAAGGAGCTGCTTGTTGGTAACCACCCACCTGAAAAAGACCCAGACACCCCAGACTCCACTTTATTTACCAGCACAGGGAGCCATGACGGTCCCGATTGTGGAGACATTGCTACCAGCCCCCTTTTGTTCCTGACCGATGGGACTGAGGACGGTGACAAGCCTTAAGTGTGGGGAGGTCGGTCAGCACCTGACTTCCGGAGGTAATTTTCTTTTTCTTAACACCAATAAGTTATTTTTTCTTTTGTTAGGATAAGATAGATTGCATAGTAATAAGTGTTTTCATGCATGTTCTATTTGGTTGAAAAATAAAACAATAAGTTTCTTTTTAAGGCCCTATTTTTGAAAATTTTCACTAATTTAAACCAAAACCTTTGGGTTAAAACTTGTTTGAAGATTGTAAATTGGAACATCGTTTTAAGCTAGAACACACAACCTGTGAGACTTGAGCTTAATTATATGGTTACATTATTTAACCATAACATTTTATTCTTGTGTGTTTTCTTCTCGATGATTGTAATCTATATTTTGTTCCAGTCTATATGTCCAATGTTTAATTGTATTTAAATGCATGCATATGATTTAGGCCATTATTTGATTATTAGCTCACTTATCCCAAATAGCCTACCCTTTCATTTACCTTTGTTAGCTACTTTGAGCCTTTTAATCCCATTTGTTCTATATTTTACCACATCACTAGCTTTAAGCGGAAAAAAATTTAAATACCCCCAATTGGATCTTTGGTTAGCTTAAGATAGAGATTGTGTATCAACTAAGTGTGGTGAAAAGTGGGAACATGGGTTAATAAAGGAATGTGTTATGTTTTTACTTTGATAAAATATTGGGAATTTAGGTACCTACTCGTGTAAGACCAGAAAAATAAAAGAATATCCATGTGCACTGATAAGTTATGTTTACTTTTTCCCTTAAATATATATATATATATATATATATTCAATTAAATAAATAAGTAAATGAATAAGGGTACAAAATTATCCCAATGTTAAAGTTAATGAAAAGATCAATGCACAGGTGATACAAGTTAAAAGAAGGGTTGATGCATGTGTATGTAATGCAAAAGTGGGAAATTATGGGTAGCTAGGCAGAGTTTTAGAAGTTATATAGAGTATGTGTGTATAGGTGAGAGCTTAGGTTAATCAAGGATTCAATTTATAGCTCACTTAGCCATATATATATATATATATATATATATATATATATATATATATATATATATATTCTCACCTTTACCTTAGCCCCATTACAACCTTGAAAAGACCTCATGATGTTTGTATTGGTGCATTAAATATTGTTGACTGGTTAGGTGAAGAACAAAGTTTAGAAAGTATGACTAGGGAAGACTAGAGTGAATTACCCTATACACTTGAGTTATTAGAGTGCATATACACCATCAGTGAGGGTCCAACGCTTGACTCTATGGTCCCTGCTTTTATGAGCTATCTTCTTACAAGTTTGCTTGTCTTTTATTATAAGATTTGAATCAGTGAAATTTGAATTATTTTTGTCTTGGAGAACTTATTTGCTTTTAACCAAGTAGATGGAAACATCTTAGCATATAGTTGCATTGACATTCATAGGTTGCATTGCATGAGTCTTACTTTTTCCTACTCATTTATTTTATCTGCTTGAGCTAAGCGTGAGGACATGCTAATGTGTAAGTGTGGGGAGTTTGATAAACCACTATTTTATGGTTTATCTTGTGTTTAATTGAGTGGTTTCTATCAAGTCCTTGCACACTTATTCATATGATTTGCATGGTTTTACAATTCCTTCCTAGTCTTGATCTATGGTTGAAAACTTGATTCCTAGAATCTTTAATTTGTGTATTTTAATTCTCCTTTATACCATTCGATGCCGTGATCCGTATGTTAAGTGTTTCAAGCTTTATAGTGCAGGAATGGCTTAGAGAATGGAGAGGAAGCTTGCAAAAATGGATGGAACACAAGAAACTAAGGAGATAACCAGCGAGCATCGACGCGCACGCATGGCTCACGCATGCACGCGAGATGGAGAAATTTGTAACGACGCGCGCGCGTGCTAGACGCGTACGCGTGATACGCCAAAACGACTAGCGTCGCGTACGCATGACTGACGCGTACACATGATATGCGCGATCTGCAAAATTAATAGAAAATGCTGGGGGCGATTTCGGGCCCAGTTTTAGACCCAGTTTTTGGCCCAAAAACACAGACTAGAGCCAGGAAACAACAGAGACTCAGGACAGATTCTCATTAGCATAGTTTTTAGTTTTTAGTTTGAGAATATAGAGAGAGATTTTCCACTTCTTCTTCTAGGTTTTCTTCACATTCATAGTTATTAGAATTTATTGCTTTTTGCTATTGATTGGGATATTGAGAAGAATTGCTACCTCCGTTGAAGTTTCATTTATTCCAGTTTGTTTCCTTTATCCCTTACTCTTCAATATCCTTAATCCTTATTCAGAGTTACAATTGGATTGTTTTTAGAATTTATTAATGCAAGAACTATTTTTACTTTTAATTAATTTTTAGTTATTGTTTATCATGTCTCACTTTTATTCCTCTCTTAATTCTGTGAAAGTTATATTCATGTCAATGGAGTAGACCTCCCACTTGACTTAGGGGGTGATTAAGAGGAGACCCTTGAGTTGGAATGCTCAAGTGCTCAGTTAATTTGGAAGTTATTGGATAATTCTCTATCTACTAATGCTAATTCTTCCAAGGGAGAGGATTAGGACTTGCAAATAAGAATTAGCTTAATCACTTGACTTTCCTTTATTTAGTAAGGGTTAACTAAGTGAAAATAACAACCTCTTGAAACTACACTTGAGAAATTCCATCAAGGATAGAACTTCCAATTAATCTACTCCCGGTCAAGGCTTTTTATTTAATTATATAAATTCTCAACCATTTACCTTTCTGTTCTTCAACTCTTAAAAATCCTTAGAAAACCTCTGATCAATAAAATAGCACTCTTTTGTCAGCTCATTGGGAGACGACCTGGGATTCATACTCCCAGTATTTTATTTCTAAAATCTTGTGACAACCCTTCTAAATTGATACGCGGAATCAACATTAGTTAAGAGCTATACTTGCAACGTTGTTTTCTCTATAAACTCTTGATCAGTGATTTTCTCCTACATCAAGCAACCAAAACAAAGTAGGACCAAAAGAAGAGGAAGATACAATAAGTCTTAAAGTTTTTTAGTGAAGCTCAGTTCCAGATACTGAGTGGGGCTAATAGGTTCTTTACTTCTAAACAGTTTTGGCATCTCACTTTTCTTTAAAGCTCAGAGGCATTGGCATCTTTCAGAATTAGAATTTGGATGATATTATGGGGTCTCTTCTTCAGGTTCTTCTTGATTCTTGAACACAGCTTTCTTTAGGTGCTTTGCACCTTTCCGAGCCTAGTCATGACCCTAAGCGTAATGTTTTACCGTATTACCACATGATACATAAATGCCACAGGCACTTAACTGGAGGAACCCTTTGGATTTGAATTTAGCTTTGATTAAATTCTCAGTCACTGGTGCCCAAAGTTCTTAAGCATACTCTTTTTTGCTTTGGATCACGACTTTAACTGCTCAGTCTCAAGCTTTTTAGTTGACACCTTTACACCACAAGTATTTAGTTACGGGTAACAGCTCAATTGAGCTTTTTAGGCTAATTTTTAACCTTCCTATCCATTGATGCTCAAAGCCTTGGATCCTTTTATTGGTTTTCTTCATAAAAACAAAACATTCTATTTTTTAAATATAATATTTTTTTTTTGAATAGGGATGCAGTTTCTTTTGCTTCAAGAATATAAATAATTTAGATTTTTTTGAAAACCAATAATACTTCTCTAAATTCACTGTCCTTCCAAGAGCCAACACCCTTAACTTCAAGACAATAATGCACAGTTAATTCATGCATTCAGAGAGTATATGCAATGCCACCACTTTTGAATTAGAAGGAACTCATTATAATCAACTCAAGAAGTCTTGTATTTTACTGCTTCTTAAAAGAAAAAGAAATTTTGTTATTTAAATTTAATAGAATGACAAGTGGAATATCTTATACTTAATTAACAAGAATGAAAATTAATTGCTGTTAAATAAAATAAATAAAAAAATTCTACTAATGATTATATAATCTTATATATGAAAATAGGAATTAGAATAGGCACAGGATGGGGAGTGAAACTCAACCACCTTAAACATGGTGGTCATTGTCTTCTTCAGGAGCTACTTTCTTGCGCTTCTACTCTTCTAATGCTCGTCCCTGCTTCTCATGCTCTTCAACTAGCTTCAGTAGCATGCAAGACTGGTTCTTTTACTCCTCTCTCAATTGGTCCATAGTGGCTTGCAACTATTCAATGGATGCTACTAGTTGAGTCCAATATTCAATTAGAGTGATACTCTGCTCTTGAGGTGGCTCGAGCGTTTTTTTTCTTAGGAGGGTCAACTGATTGCTGCATCTTATCTGGTGTTGGCCCCCTGATGCTCTCCATACCTTCCTTGGTGATTGGGTTTTCTGCTGGGATACACGTGTCCCTATCAATCAAGACTCCTGCCTCACTACACAGGCGAGAGATGAGATATGGGAAAGCCAGCTTGGACTGAGCTGAAGTCTTGTTTGTGAATTTATACAACTCACAAGATATTAGTTGGTGAACTTTCACCTCTTTATCCAAGATGATGTAATGGATCATTACTGCTTGCGTAACAGTAACTTCATAACGGTTGCTAGTGGGAAGTATGGAACGCCCAACGAAGCCCAACCAACTCCTAGCAACTGGCTTGAGATCCATTCTCCTCAGTTGGTTTAGTTTACCTTTCTTGTCATTGATCTATTGAGTTCCGGGCAGACATATGTCCTCAAGAACTTAATCTAGCCTCGGATTAGCTTCTACCCTCCTATTAAAGGAGTCAGGGTCATCCTTTTGCGGGGGTAGTTTGAAAATCTCCCTCACCTTATCCAGATTGAAATGTAGAGTCCTACCTTGGACCATGGTGCGCCATGTATGGAATCTTTATCCATCTTTCTTTTTTTTCTGTCATCCACAGACTTGCATAAAATTCATGGATCATTACTATTCCAACATTGGTTCTAGGGTTGGTTAGAACTTCACAACCCTTCATTCAAATATGCTCCTGTATTTCCGGGTATTCTTCTTCTTTTAAGTCAAACTTGACTTCCGGAATCACTGTCTTCTTGCTCATTACATTATAGTAATGTTCCTCATGAAGCTTGGAGTAGAATCTGTAAGGTTTATAGGCAGTTGTTGGTGGAGCGCTTTCTTTCTTGTTTCTTGATGTAGATCTTCTACTTCTTGGAGTCATGGATTATAAATAAGCGAAAGAGTAACGCTTTTGTCGCACCAAACTTAAAAGGTTTGCTCATCTCGAGCTGAAAGGAGAAGTGGAGGGGACGTGTGAAAGCAGAATAGGAGCATGAAGGAGAGAGCAGGAGTCGAATGTGGAGAAAGAGGGAGGGAGCATGGGTCTTTATAAAAGGGAAAAAGATAATCCGTTTTGAATTTTTAAAGAGATGAGCAAAGAGGGAACAAGATGCGATCGAAAATCAATTTGAATGAAGAATGATTTGAAAAAGATTTGAAAGAAGATCATGTGGAAAGAGAGGATATCATAAAGAAAATATATGAAAGATAAGATATATATTAAAAATATTTGAAAAAGAATCAAATTAAGAGAGATTTGATTTGAAAAGATAAGATTGGAAATTAAGTTATTGAAAGAGATATGGTTGAAATTCAATTTAAATTAAAAGAGATAGTGATTTAAAGAGAAGATTGATGAAAAGATATGGTTTTGAAAATATATAGTTTGACCAAGTCAACCCCTCCTTCCCTTCCTTGAAAAATCGAGTGTATGGCTCACCCATCCTGGGCGTTCAACGCTCAAGTCTAGCGTTGAATGCCAGGGGGTGTTTCTCTTATTTTTTTTGATTGATTGGGGCATCCAACGCCAACGATGGGCGTTGAATACCCGTGGGAGACCATGAAATGGTCTTGAGTCTGCCCCTGTTTGGGTGTTGAACGCCCAAGAGATTCCCTTGGTGGCATTCAATGCCAGTCCTTCTCTCCCTAATAAGCGTTGGACGCCCAATATACCTCCTCTCTGGCGTTCAATGCCAGCCTTCCTCTCCTTCTTGGGCATTGAACACCCAACTTTCCTCCTTGTCTGTCGTTCAACGCCAGTAAGGGGTTCTCCCCAAGGTGTTTTGTTTCCAATTCTGAATATAAGGAATGATAAAAAAATGTTAAAATGCAAAGGGAAACTATGAAAATTAAAAAGGAATGAATTGAAAATGAATGTGAATGAGAATAAATAAAAGAACTCAAGCAGTAATACACCACCTATGGTTGGGTTACCTTCCAACAAGAACTTCCTTACCGTCATTAGCTTGACCTTACTGTTGTCATGTTAGCAACAATGTGGAGCTCTGTTGCTCCAGATTGTCCCTTAGATAATGCTTGACTCTTTGTCCATTCACTGTAAATCTTTTATCATAGTTTCCATCTTGGAGTTCTATATGACTATAGGGTGATATATTAGTGACCAAAAAAAGTCCCGTGTCCCGTCCATCGTGACTTGAGCTTCCCAAGAAAAAGCTTGAGTCTGGAGTTGAATAGTATAACCTTTTGACCCGGCTCAAAGACTCTGGAGGAGATCTTTTGATCATGCCATCTCTTGGACCTTTCCTTGTATATTTTTGCAATGTTAACCGTAGCTTGTCGAAATTCATCTAACCCATTTAACTGGAGCAATCTTTTGTCTCCTGCAGCCTTGGTATCAAAGTTGAGGAATCTGGTTGTCGTACCAAGAAGTACCTCAAGTGAATGAGGGTCGATCCCACGAGGATTGATAGACTAAACAACAATGATTGTGTGACTTATTTAGTTAGACAAACAGAAAATGGTGTTTTAAGAGTTCAAAAGCATTAATAGTAGATTCAGAAAATCAGAAAGTAAGTAGTAAATTGGTGTGAACAATATGGAAGAAAATAGTTAAAGTTTCAGAGATATTTATTTTCTTGATTAACTTTTCTTACCAACTATTTTAATCATGCAAGATTCAATTCATGGCAAACTGTATGTGACTAAACCCAAATTCTTTAGACCTTTTTAGTCTCCTCTAACCTTCATCAACTGCCAATTTCTTGGTCACTTGATTCCAATTAGAGGGTTAGGTTTAATTCTAGTTTATATACCACAGAAATCCTAATTACCCAAATATAAGAGGATTATATGTCACGTATCCCATTAAGTCCAAATAATTAGAAATCTATGAGAAATTATTTTCAAGCTATTGTTCAAAGAGCTTTTCCTTGTTTTTCAAGAACTCAATAGAATAAGGGTCATACTTCCGTTCCACCCAAATTCATAAGATAAAGAACAAAAACAATTCTTGAAATTAAATTAATACATGAATTAAAATAGAAGAGTAATAGTATTAATCCATAGAATAAGCAGAGCTCTTAGCCTTAACAGTGGAGGTTTAGTTGTTCATGGTTCAGAGAGAAAACTAGGATTCTATAAAACTGTAAAGTGCGGAATGAGATCGAAGAGAAGAGACGAGAGCCCGGAGTGCTGATTCTTTTCCCTTTTATATCTAATCCTAATTAACGTAAAATATATTTTCTAAAACTAAATAATATCTTTTCTTATTCTAAAATAAAATAAGATTTAATCAGAAATAAATAAATCATCTCGAGTGGTGCCACTTCAACCATATGCAATACTACTTTTTCTTCATCTTGGCGCCAAACTTGGAGAATCTCAAGTTTGGGGCCACCAAGGCAATGTGTTTGGCGAGTTTGCAATGATCATGGCACTAAGCTTGGAGAATTCCAAGTTTGGCGCCACCAATGCCATGTGGTTTAGAAATAAAGTGTATACTATTATATATCGTTGGAAATCTCTAGAAGTTAGCTTTCCAATGCCACTAGAATCATGTCAATTGGACCTCTGTAGCTCAAGTTATTTTTGTTTGAGTGCAAGGAGCTCAGGGTTGATAGCATCATCTACTTTCTTCTCTTCTACAAAAACCCTGTCAAATCCATCCGAATGCTATCTGAAATAAATAAAATTGCACAGAACTCAAAGTAGCATTCATAGTGGCTAAAAAGTATTTAAATCTTGATTAAACTTAATAGTTCACAGGTAAGTTCACTAGGAAAAGATGGGAAAGATGCTCACGCATCACCAATAGGCTCTATGTTCCAATTCCACCGGTAAATGACATGCCTTGCCATAGACCAGCTGGTAAGGTGATATCCCAATAGAGCTCTTGAAAGCTATTCTATACGCCTAGAGAGCATCATCAAGTTTCATTTCCCAATCCCTCCGGGAAGAGCTTACTGTTCTTTCTAGGATTCTTTTGAGCTCCCTGTTGGAACCTCAACTTGCCCATTTGTCTGCAGATGGTAGGGAGTTGCTACTCTATGGCGAACACCATAACAGTGCAGAATTAAGTCAAGTTGCCTGTTACAGAAGTGAATGCCTACATCACTAATCAGTGACCTTGGGACACCGAATCTGCTAAAAATGTATTTCTAGAGGAATTTCATCACCACTCTTATGTCATTAGTAGGTGATGCGATTGCTTCAATCCATTCAGATACATAATCTACTGCCATAAGGATGTATGTGTTCGAATATAAGGAAGGGAAAGGGCCCATAAAATCTATCTCCCATACATCAAACAGCTCAATTTCCAAAATTCCTTGTTGAGGCATTTTGTGATTATGAGGGAGATTGCCAGCTCGTTGACAACTGTCACAGTTGCAGACAAATTCCTAGGAGTCCTTGAAGAACGTTGGCCAGTAGATTCCACTCTGAAGGACTTTGGTGGCTATGCGCTCACCTCTAAAATGGCCTCCATAATCTGAGTCATGGCAATCCAATAGGATTTGCTATGTTTTTTCCTCAGATACACAACGACGGATTATACCGTTCGAACACCTTTTGAAAAGGTATGGTCATCTCATAAGTAGTATTTAGTTTCATGAATAAGTTTTCGAACTTGTTGTCTATTATATTCCTCGGGGATGAACCTTATCACCTTGTAATTTGCAATGTCTACAAACCAAGGTGCCTTGCATATTGCAAAGAGGTGTTCGTCAAAGAATGTCTCAAATATCTCAGTAGTGAGAGCGGACGTCCCTGCTATAGGTTTGATCCGAGACAAGTGGTCCACCACCTGGTTTTCTAACCCCTTCTTGTCCCTGATTTCTATGTCAAATTCTTGCATGAGCAATACCTGTCTTATCAATCCGGGTTTAGAGTCCTGCTTGGACAGTAGGTACTTGAGAGCAACATGGTCAGTACAGATATGACCTTAGATCCTATTAAATAGGATCTGAACTTGTCAATGGCATAAAGTACTGCAAGTAACTCCATCTAAGTGGTGGTGTAGTTTCTTTGTGCGTCATTTGAAACACGACTGGCATAGTAAATAATGAGTAATAGCTTATCATGTCTCTGTCCTAGGATGACACCAATTGTATGATCACTAGCATCACACATTAGTTCAAACGGGAGGTCCTAATTAGGTGCAGAACTGACAGGTGCAGAGATAAGCTTTGCTTTCAGAAGTACGAAGGCATGTCTGCACTCTTTGTTAAAGATAAAAGGAGTGTCAGTGGTTAAGAGATTGCATAGGGGTATTACAATTTTGGAGAAATCTTTTATAAACCTCCTGTAGAACTCAGCATGTCCTAAGAAGCTTTTGATTGCTTTGACATTAGTAGGTGGTGGTAATCATTCAATTACCTCCACCTTGGCTTGATCGACCTCTATCCCTTTGTTGAAAATTCAGTGTCCAAGAACAATACCTTCAGTCACCATGGAATGACATTTTTCCCAGTTTAAAACTAAATTAGTTTATTGACATTGTTTCAAAACTAGGGCCAGGTGGTTAAGGTAGGAATCAAAGGAATCCTCTAAGATAGAGAAATCATCCATGAATACTTCAATAAATTTCTCAACCATGTTTGAGAAAATGGAGAGCATATGATGTGTGGAAAACGATCCAACACAAAACTCACCGGCAAGTGTACCGGGTCGCATCAAGTAATAATAACTCACATGAGTGAGGTCGATCCCACAGGGATTGAAGGATTGAGCAATTTTAGTTTAGTGGTTGATTTAGTCAAACGAATCAAGTTTTGGTTGAGTGGGTTGTATTTAACAGAAGCTAAATTGCTTGGAATGTAAAGGGAGAAGGGGAAATTGCAGTAAATTAAAGAGCAGGAAAGCAAACTTGCTGAATTGTAAAGAACAAGAATGTAAATGACTGAAACTTAAAGTGCAAGAAATGTAAATTGTAGTAACTTAAAGTGCAAGAAATGTAAATTGCTTGAATATAAAAGGGGAATTAAGGATTGGGAATTCAGAATTCCAGCAAGAGAAAGTAGATTGCAACAATTAATAAAGTAGAAGATGAATTAGAAGCAATTAGAACTCAAACAGTAAAGAAATTAAATGCAGCAGAGGTTCACAGAAGAACCAAGAGTAAATTGGGATCTCAGGACTTCAGAGACTAGGTAGCAAAGCCTAGATCTCAATTGCCCTCCCAGATCCAAGTTCTCAAAGCAATTGACAAGAATTTGAAGAAGAAGCAGTAAAGGGAATGTAAATTGAACTCAATTATGCAGAAAAATGTTTAAAGAGATTTTGAATGGAGATTGAGACAGAATTTCCTCAATTCTTCACACCCAAAACTCAAAACAAGGAAATGAAAAATGCCCAAGCAAGAACAAGGAAGAAGAGAGATCAATTCTCCTCCCCAATTCTCTGAAATCTCGGTTCAGTCTCTCAAAGAAAGGTTGCAAAAATTCAAAGCTCAAAGAAAGTGCAAAATTCAAAAGTCAAGTAAAAAGTCCTAATTACATCAAACTAGCTCCTATTTATACACTTTCTATTCTTGGATTTTGGGATTTGGATGGGCTTTTGATTTGGTGAAGAAATGAATTAAATTGGATTTTTAATTCAATTTTTGGCCCAAAAACAATAGCTTCCAGGAGGCTGCCCTGCCCTTGTGGAGGGCAGGGCAGGATTTGGTGCTTGGTGCATGCGTGGTGCGGCGTGGTGCAGGCTTGGTGTGCAGGATGCTGCCCTGCCCTCCGCGAGGGCAGGGCAGAGAAAGTTGGTGCGCCAGAATTGTGCTGTGGTGCGCTGCTGGTGCTGCCAGATGATGCTGTGGTGCGCCAGAATGGTGCCTTGGTGCGCCAGAATTGTGCCACAACAAAATGCTGCCCTGCCCCGGGCAGGGCAGGGCAGTGTTTCCACTTTGACGTCTCGAGTTCGAAACTTGGATGCTACAAACGCTACCCTTTTTCCTTGGCTTTCTTGGTACCAAAGTGAAGCTTAATTCCTTGCTTCCTCATGGTCCCGTGTTCAACTCTTGTGGCAAGCATTGTAGACATTTTCCTTTGATTTTCTTCCCTTGGTGAGCCCGATACTGCCCTTGTGGAGGGCAGGGCAAAGTTTTGTTCTTCTTGATTCCAAGGCACAAATTTGTGCTCTGCCCTTGTAGTGGGCAGGGCAGAGTTGCCTTTCATGCTTTGTTCCCTTATGTTGCCCTCCTAGAGGGCAGTGTGCCCTTGTGGAGGGCAATGCTTGCCTCCCCTCTTTACATGCGGCACACTTCTCCTTCCTTTGACCACGTTTTCTTCTCCTTTGGTCATGCTTTCTTAGGCCACGCTTTTCTCTTTTATTCTTTTCTTCACCTACATTAAACCAAAACAACCACTCCAAGTATCACTAAATTCACAAGGCTTATAAATCAATTAAAATTCAATTAAAATTAGCTTAAACCTCATGAGTTAACATCAATTTCATGGTGGTTGTTTGATTTAAAGAAGTTATGCATTTTCACTCCAAATCACTTACTTAGGATGCAAGAAAGTGCATAAAGACTAATAAAACAAGTGAAATTAGCTTGAAAAATGGGTATATGATGACTTGTCATCACAACACCAAACTTAAATCTTGCTTGTCCCCAAGCAAGCATCAAAATTAAGAGCAATTGAAATGAATTAAGAAAAGAACACATATCCTTATTAGGCATATAGCAGAACTTGATTTATGGGATCTTTATGCAGACAATGATAACTCAATTATTGTTGCTGTTACATAATATACATCTTTCTTCAAAGGCTTGCTAAACTTGCTGTTATAAGACTCACTTTTTAATTATTCCCTTGCTAACTTTTCTTGGCTTATAATGCTTAACAAGCTTATTATTCTTTTAGAGGTTTGGTGTCTAATGTTGCAGTAATAGCCTTTGGCTTTATTTTTTTCTTTTACTCAACATCTTTCCACCACAGACACATGGCTCACTAATTCTTCCTAGGATCATTGATGCCCAGCCTCTCTTTGGATAACTAAATGTTCTGTATCTAAGTTGCTCTTTATTGTGGACTTTCAATTGGCCATCCCAAATCAGTTGATCTAAGTGACCGGGTTTTAAAATACCCCTTAGAATTTACTCATCCAAGCATATCTTAGTACAAGAACACCACAGGCATATGTCCTAGGGTCCAAGCTATTGGTGTCCAACCTTTATTCTTTGTTTTTCTTGCCACTTTGGCTTTTTCTTCTTCCTTTTCTTTCTGTTTTTGTTCTCAAGGGCTTTTTTCTTTATTGATGAGAGTCTTTATATCAGCAAGCTAACTCACACTTTAATGAAAATGATGTTATGCAACAATTATTTCATGAGTTATGCATTTAATCAAACACATATACCACCATTAACTTTCATTCTTACTTATGCAACATTGGATATTTCACTTTTCAATTCAAACAATTCTCTTTTATTTAAGCATGTGGGAAACAAAACAAAATTTCAAGCTAAGTGATGGATAACAAGCATTATGCAGATTTAGCATTTTTAACAAACAATTTCACTTGCAACTAGATAAACACTTTAGCAAGACATACAATGGTTTCCAGATTCAAAACATTTCACAGCAGCAAGGATTAAGTTTAGATACAACCTTTGAAGTTGCAGCCCTTTGATTCTTCCTTCTGTTGTGTTCTCTTTGAGTTAAGATGCATAATGTCTTCAATTGTTGACTCATGTCCTGCATAATTCTCAAAGTTGCTTGCTTCTCAAGCCCTTAATTATATGGTTAGTATGCATAAACTGAGTGTGGTTCCTGGATTGATTTTGGTGTGGGAACACCAAACTTAATTGTTTGCCACTGCCTCTTATGCAACAATTTTAACCATATGTGAAACCTTGTGTCCTTGCTAAAGTTTAATGAAATTAAAGCTAGAAAGCAATTAAACAGTCGAATAATGTGTTTGGTTGCTTGGAGCTAGCATCATGCAAGAGGTGAGAATGTGTTTTTAAATGATATTTTTGGTGGAACACCAAACTTAGAATCTTTCATTCTCCCTTAAATTGTTTTGGTGTGCAACACCAAACTTAGCTCCTTGCAATGCATACCAATTATTCAATATTTTTATTGAAAAAGCTATAAAAAGAAAGCTACCTCAGGTTGGGTTGCCTCCCAACAAGCGCTCTTTTATTGTCACTAGCTTGACATTCCTCCATTTTTACTTCAAGGAGGATTTAGGTTCTGGACCTCTTTTTCTTTGTTCCATTGTCCCCCTAGGTACAGTTTTGCTCTATGACCATTTGCTGTAAACTGACTCTTTGTTGCTTCATCTAGCAATTCAATACTCCCATAAGGAAAGACCTTAGTTACCAAGTATGGACCAGTCCACTTAGACTTAAGCTTGCCAGGGAATATCTTGAGTCGTGAGTTGTACAAGAGTACTTGTTGTCCAGGTTTGAATTCTTTCTTCAAAATCTTCCTGTCATGCCATCTCTTGGATTTTTCCTTGTATATCTTGGTATTTTCATAGGCTTCTAGCCTAAACTCATCTAGTTCATTCAGCTGCAACAACCTTTTCTCTCCTGCTGCCTCAGAATCCAGGTTTAGAAGTTTAGTAGCCCAAAAGGCTTTGTGCTCAAGCTCTACAGGGAGATGACAAGATTTGCCATATAACAGCTGAAATGGGGACTTCCCAATAGGAGTTTTGAAAGCTGTTCTGTACGCCCAAAGTGCATCTTCCAACTTCCTAGCCCAATCCTTTCTTATGCTACCTACTGTTTTTTCTAGGATTTTCTTCAGTTCCCTGTTTGCTAATTCCGCCTGCCCATTAGTCTGAGGGTGATATGGTGTGGCTACCTTATGAATAACTCCATATTTGTGGAGAAGTTTCTCCATTTGTTTGTTACAAAAATGACCACCACCATCACTGATGAGACCCTTGGGTACTCCATATCTAGTAAAGATGTGCTTCTTTAGGAATTGAAGGACAATTTGTGCATCACAGGTAGTTGTGGCTATGGCTTCCACCCATTTTGAAACATACTCCACTGCTACCAAAATATATCTGAACGAATAAGAAGGGGGAAAGGGTCCCATGAAATCAATGCCCCATAGATCAAACAATTCTACTCCAAAATGAAGTTCTGTGGCATCTCATTCCTTCTTGTTGATCCTCCTGCTCTCTGGCATTCATTACATTGGTGGACAAACTCCCTGGCATCTTTGAAGATGGTTGGCCAATAGAAACCACTTTGTAATATTTTTGCTGCTGTTCTTTCTGGACCAAAGTGTCCACCATAAGCTGAGCCATGGCAATGCCATAATATATCTCTTATTTCACTCTCTGGAATACATCTCCTGATTATTCCATCAGAGCACCTTTTGAACAGATAGGGTTCATCCCACAAGAACTTCCTTGCTTCATTCATTAGTTTCTTCACTTGTTGCTTGGTGAATTCTTGAGGTGTCTTCCTCCCTACTTTGTAGTTTGCTATATCAGCGAACCATGGTGTTTGTTGGATCAGCATAAGATGTTCATCTGGGAAGCTTTCATTCACAGGTACTGAGGCCTTTTGAATTGTTTCTTGTGGTAGCCTTGACAAATGATCAGCAACTAGGTTTTCAGTGCCTTTCCTGTCCCTTACCTCAATGTCAAATTCTTGTAGGAGTAGAATCCACCTGATAAGTCTTGGTTTAGCATCCTGCTTTGACATCAAATACTTGAGAGCGGCATGATCAGTATAAACCACAATTTTAGATCCTATCAAGTACGATCTAAACTTATCAAATGCATAGACTAGAGCTAACAATTCCTTCTCTGTTGTAGTGTAATTTTTTTGAGCCTCATTCAATACTTTACTTGCGTAATATATGACATGATGCAAGTTTCCCTTCTTCTGTCCAAGTACACCACCAATTGCAATATCACTTGCATCACACATGAGTTCAAACGGTAAGTTCCAATCCGGGGGTGTGATAATTGGTGCTGTTGTGAGTTTATGTTTTAAAGTTTCAAAAGCATGCTGGCAATTTTCATAAAAAACAAAAGGTTTATCAATCATTAAAAGGTTACTCAAAGGTTTGGCTATTTTAGAAAAATCTTTGATAAACCTTCTATAAAATCCTGCATGCCCCAAGAAACTTCTAACAGATTTCACATTAGTTGGTGGAGGGAGTTTTTCTATTATTTCCACTTTTGCCTTGTCAACCTCTATCCCTTTTCTTGAAACTTTATGACCAAGAACAATCCCCTCAGGCACCATGAAATGGCATTTCTCCCAGTTCAAAACCAAATTAGTTTCTTGGCACCGTTTCAAGACAAGAGTTAGATGGTTTAGGCAAGTATTGAAATTATCACCAAAAACAGAGAAGTCATCCATGAAAACCTCTAAAAATTTTTCAACCATATCTGAGAAAATGGAGAGCATACACCTTTGAAAAGTGGCTGGGGCATTGCATAATCCGAATGGCATTCTTCTATAGGCAAAAACTCCAACTGGGCATGTGAATGAAGTCTTTTCTTGGTCCTTTGGATCTACCACTATCTGATTATACCCAGAATAGCCATCCAAGAAGCAATAATAAGCATGGCCAGTCAACCTTTCAAGCATTTGATCAATGAAAGGAAGTGGGAAGTGATCTTTGCGTGTGGCATCATTCAACCTTCTATAGTCAATACACATCCTCCACCCTGTCACAGTTCTGGTGGGAATGAGTTCACTCCTCTCATTGATAATGACTATCATCCCACCTTTCTTTGGTACCACTTGGACTGGGCTTATCCATGAGCTATCGGAAATAGGATATATGATTCCTGCATTCCATAATTTCATTACTTCCTTCTGGACGACTTCCTTCATTGCAGGATTTAGTCTTCTCTGAGGTTGAATTACTGCTTTGGAATTGTCCTCCAAAAGAATCTTATGCATGCATACTGTAGGGCTGATGCCTTTCAAGTCATCAATGGTCCATCCTAAGGCATCCTTGTGAGCTCTGAGAACATCAAGAAGCTCTCCTTCTTCTTTCTTTGTCAAGGACGAATTAATGATCACTGGGAAGCTCTCTGAAGTGCCAAGAAATGCATATTTGAGATGAGAAGGTAATGGCTTCAGTTCTTTCTTTTGCACCTCTTCTTTCTTGCTTGGTTCCACCTCTTTGTCTATGGAAGCCTCAGCTACATGTTCCTCTATTGTTTCTTGATTGTCTTTTTCTTGCTCATGCTGATTTATGTCTAACATTTCTTCCACCAGGCTCTCTATCATATCCACCCTCAAATGATCTTCCTGCTCAGGAGGGTGTTGCATTGACTTAAAAACATTTATGATCATTTGCTCATTGTATACTCTGAAAATCATTTCTCCTTTTTTCACATCTATAATGGCTCTTGCAGTTGCTAGAAATGGTCTGCCCAAGATGATTGAATTGTTGCCTTCCTCGTCGGTATCTAGGATTACAAAGTCCGCAGGGAAGATAAACTCTCCAACCTTTACTAACAGATTTTCCACAATTCCATTTGGTGTCTTGATTGATCTGTCGGCCATGACTAGTGACATCCTGGTGGGTTTGAGTTCTTCTATGGCAAGCTTCTTCATCATGGACAAGGGCATTAAGTTGATACTAGCTCCAAGATCACAGAGAGCTTTGTCCAAGGATAGTTTGCCTATGGTGCATGACACTACAAAACTTCCTGGATCCTTAAGCTTTGGTGGGATTCCTTTTTGGAGCACGGCGCTACATTCCTCACTAAGCATCACCGTTTCCTTCTCATTCCAATCTCTTTTCTTATTGATGAGCTCCTTCAAGAACTTGGCATACAGAGGCATTTGCTCCAATGCCTCAGCTAAAGGTATGTTGATTTCCAGCTTCTTGAAAGTCTCAAGAAATTTGTGGAAATGCTGATCCTTTGTCTCTTTGTGAAATCTCTGTGGATAAGGCAGTGGTGGTGTTGAGCTCTTCTCCACTTGATGTTGTTTTGGATTTGGTTCTTCCCTGATCTGCTTTCCTTTCTTTAGATTCTGTGGTTCGTTGTTTTCCTCTATGAGTTTTTTTGGGACATTCTTGCTTAACATGTCCTTGTTGATGGCTTCATCATTCTTTGTTGGCTCATTGTCATTATTCTTGGTTGCTCCTTGGTTACCATCCACTAACATTTTTCCACTTCGTAGTTGCACGACCTTGCATTCTTCCTTTGGGTTGGGAATGGTGTCACTTGGTAGTGAGCTTGATGGTTTTTCAACAGAAATCTGTTTGGAGATTTGCCCAATTTGACTTTCTAAGTTCTTCATGGAAGCTTCTTGGTTCTTTGTTGTCAATTCTTGGTTCTTCATCATTTTCTCCATGAGCAGCTCTAGATTAGTGATCCTCTGGAATTCTTGTGAAATTGGTTGGTTTTGGGTTGTTGATGGATGATGATAGGTGTTTTGATTTGTTGGGTGGTTATTAGGTGGATAATGATTAGAGTTGGAGTAATTATTTTGTGGTTTTCTGTATGTATTTTGGTTAGTGTTTGGCTGGGGGTTGTGGTTTGTGCTTTTCTAATTGTTCTGACTTGAGTTTCTTTGCCATGGTTGTTGGTTTTGATTATGGTTGTCTCCCCATCTGAGGTTGGGATGGTTCTTCCAAGATGGATTGTAAGTATCACCATAGACTTCATTTGTTCCAGAATTTTGGTTGTGCATGTACTGGACTTGCTCTTGCTGTTGCTCCTCTTGAGTTTCTTCACTTTGCACCCAAGTAGTTGGTGGTTGGCTTGTGGCACTCACTGATGCAACTTGCAAGCCATCAATCTTTTTGGCCATTTGGTCAAACTGTTGTTGAATCTGCTGCTGCATTATCTTGTTCTGAGCTAGAATTGAATCCACTCCTTCCAACTCCATTACTCCTCTTCTTTGTGATGGTTGGCGTTGTCTTTGATGAGCAAAGAAATATTGGTTATTGGCCACCATATCAATGAGGTTTTGAGCTTCCTCTGTAGTTTTCATGAGTTGCAAAGACCCTCCAGCTGAATGATCAAGTGCTTCTTGAGCCTTAAGAGTGAGTCCCTCATAGAAGTTCTGCAACTTGTCCCACTCAGTGAACATCTCTGGTGGACATTTCCTCAATAGAGCCTTATATCTTTCCCATGCTTCATATAAGTTTTCAGCCTCCATTTGAGTGAATGTCTGCACCTCAGTCTTCAATCTTAGGATTCTTTGAGGGGGATAAAATTTGGCAAGAAACTTGCTTACCAAGTCATCCCAAGTGTTGATGCTTTCTTTTGGAAAGGTCTCTAGCCATTGAGTGGCTTTATCTCTGAGAGAAAATGGAAAGAGCAACAACTTGTAGCTATCAGGAGGCACACCATTGGTTTTCACAGTATCACAGATTCTCAAGAAGGTGGATAAATGTTGATTTGGGTCCTCCAAAGGTCCTCCTCCAAAAGAACAGTTGTTTTGAACCAAAGTGATGAGTTGTGGCTTTAATTCAAAATTGTTTGCATTGACATTAGGCGTGAGAATGCTCCTTCCACAGTGTCTAGCATTTGCAAATGTATATGAAGCCAGGACTCTTCGTTGTTGTTGGTTATTGTTGGCCCCTTCTCCTGGTTGATTTAGATCTCCTTCCATTTCTTGGAATTCCTCCTCAGATTCTTCCTCTCCAATAACATTCTTCCCTCTTTCGGCTCTTCTTATTCTCCGAAGAGTTCTTTGGTCAATTTCAGAGAGGACTGGGGAAGATCTTCCTATACCTGACATACAAACACACAACAATAAACACACAGATCCAGAAAACCAATGAAACTTCAATCTATAGCTAGAATGAAGTTTTAGTTAGTTTAAGCAAAAATTCAAACATTTAGTGTGTTAGTCAAAATTAAAATAACAGAAAAGAAAAATTGCTTGATCTAGATCTCCACTTCACTTAATCATTGTCAATCTATTGTAATCCCCGGCAACGGCGCCAAAAACTTGATGTGTGGAAAACGATCCAACACAAAACTCACCGGCAAGTGTACCGGGTCGCATCAAGTAATAATAACTCACATGAGTGAGGTCGATCCCACAGGAATTGAAGGATTGAGCAATTTTAGTTTAGTGGTTGATTTAGTCAAACGAATCAAGTTTTGGTTGAGTGGGTTGTATTTAACAGAAGCTAAATTGCTTGGAATGTAAAGGGAGAAGGGGAAATTGCAGTAAATTAAAGAGCAGGAAAGCAAACTTGCTGAATTGTAAAGAACAAGAATGTAAATGACTGAAACTTAAAGTGCAAGAAATGTAAATTGTAGTAACTTAAAGTGCAAGAAATGTAAATTGCTTGAATATAAAAGGGGAATTAAGGATTGGGAATTCAGAATTCCAGCAAGAGAAAGTAGATTGCAACAATTAATAAAGTAGAAGATGAATTAGAAGCAATTAGAACTCAAACAGTAAAGAAATTAAATGCAGCAGAGGTTCACAGAAGAACCAAGAGTAAATTGGGATCTCAGGACTTCAGAGACTAGGTAGCAAAGCCTAGATCTCAATTGCCCTCCCAGATCCAAGTTCTCAAAGCAATTGACAAGAATTTGAAGAAGAAGCAGTAAAGGGAATGTAAATTGAACTCAATTATGCAGAAAAATGTTTAAAGAGATTTTGAATAGAGATTGAGACAGAATTTCCTCAATTCTTCACACCCAAAACTCAAAACAAGGAAATGAAAAATGCCCAAGCAAGAACGAGGAAGAAGAGAGATCAATTCTCCTCCCCAATTCTCTGAAATCTCGGTTCAGTCTCTCAAAGAAAGGTTGCAAAAATTCAAAGCTCAAAGAAAGTGCAAAATTCAAAAGTCAAGTAAAAATTCCTAATTACATCAAACTAGCTCCTATTTATACACTTTCTATTCTTGGATTTTGGGATTTGGATGGGCTTTTGATTTGGTGAAGAAATGAATTAAATTGGATTTTTAATTCAATTTTTGGCCCAAAAACAATAGCTTCCAGGAGGCTGCCCTGCCCTTGTGGAGGGCAGGGCAGGATTTGGTGCTTGGTGCATGCGTGGTGCGGCGTGGTGCAGGCTTGGTGCGCAGGATGCTGCCCTGCCCTCCGCGAGGGCAGGGCAGAGAAAGTTGGTGCGCCAGATTTGTGCTGTGGTGCGCTGCTGGTGCTGCCAGATGATGCTGTGGTGCGCCAGAATTGTGCCACAACAAAATGCTGCCCTGCCCTCGCGGAGGGCAGGCAGTGTTTCCACTTTGACGTCCCGAGTTCGAAACTTGGATGCTACACACGCTACCCTTTTTCCTTGGCTTTCTTGGTACCAAAGTGAAGCTTAATTCCTTGCTTCCTCATGGTCCCGTGTTCAACTCTTGTGGCAAGCATTGTAGACATTTTCCTTTGATTTTCTTCCCTTGGTGAGCCCGATACTGCCCTTGTGGAGGGCAGGGCAAGGTTTTGTTCTTCTTGATTCCAAGGCACAAATTTGTGCTCTGCCCTTGTAGTGGGCAGGGCAGAGTTGCCTTTCATGCTTTGTTCCCTTATGTTGCCCTCCTAGAGGGCAGTGTGCCCTTGTGGAGGGCAATGCTTGCCTCCCCTCTTTACATGCGGCACACTTCTCCTTCCTTTGACCACGTTTTCTTCTCCTTTGGTCACGCTTTCTTAGGCCACGCTTTTCTCTTTTATTCTTTTCTTCACCTACATTAAACCAAAACAACCACTCCAAGTATCACTAAATTTACAAGGCTTATAAATCAATTAAAATTCAATTAAAATTAGCTTAAACCTCATGAGTTAACATCAATTTCATGGTGGTTGTTTGATTTAAAGAAGTTATGCATTTTCACTCCAAATCACTTACTTAGGATGCAAGAAAGTGCATAAAGACTAATAAAACAAGTGAAATTAGCTTGAAAAATGGGTATATGATGACTTGTCATCAGCATACACCTCTGAAAGTTGGCAGATGCATTACAGAGGCCGAATGCCATTCTCTTGTAAGAAAACACTCCATATGACCATGTGAATGTTGTCTTTTCTTGATCATGAGGATCTACTGCAATCTGATTGTAGCCTAAATAGCCATCCAGAAAATAGTAGAATGCATGCCCAGCCAGTCTCTCCAGGATCTGGTGTATGAATAGTAAAAAAAATGATCCTTTCTTATGGCGTTATTGATTCTTCTATAATCAATGTCATTGTCCTTGTGAGAATCAGTTCATTCTTCTCATTGTGGATCACGGTTATCCCTCCTTTCTTAGGTACAACCTGGACAGGACTAACCCAGAGGCTATCTGAGATGGGATAGATAATCACTGCTTCCAACAATTTAGTGACTTCTTTTTGCACTACTTCCTTTATAGCCAGATTCAATCGTCTTTGTGGTTGCACTACTAGTCTGGCATCATCCTCGAGCCTGATCTTGTGCATATATCAGGTTGGACTAATTCTCCTTAAGTCACTTATGGTCCAACTGAGAGCTATTTTGTGTATCGGGTCTTAATTTTGGATATGCAGCATCTAACACTATGTGAAAACTTAGGTTAATTACCTCTAAGATAGGATTGGATTGAAATTGATTGTTATTGTGATTAGTTGAATGGAGGTGTGTGTGTGTGTGTGTGTGTGCATGATTAAATTGGTTGCGATATTGTGGATTGAGTGGTATGAATGTATATGATGATGATTTATGTCAAAATTGAGCCGGAGACCGTGATAGGGTGAGGAATCCTCTATATGATAAGTTTGGACAAATTTGATAGAGTGAAATAAGTGAATTTGGTGTGATTTGGGATTGTGATAGTAATATTGAATTTGGTATTTAATATGTAAAAAGTGTTTGATTTGGATAATTGTTGAGATTAATGAGTAACGAATGAAAGGAGTAATGAAGGGATTAAATATGATTGAGTGTTAGCATGGTTGGTTGTGATATTGGATGTATTGGTGCCGTGTGAATTGTTGTGGAATTGATAGTTTGATTTTGTCCAATGATGGATTAAATGTTGAAATTGAGTTAATTAAGTCTTGAATTGTTATGAGAGATAGAAAATTGAGAATTATGTGTTGAGGATGCCTATGTACTATTTTGGGTTGGTTTTGAGTTGAATTGAATTGAGAATTAATGAATTTGGCACTTAAATAAAATTTGGTAAAAACCAGTTTTTGACCAACTTTGACGGGTCATAACTTGGCGCTCAGAGTTCGGAATCGAATGAGAGTTATCTTAGAACAAAGTTGATGAAAATATCCTTAAAATGGTTTATGAATAGAAGAAAATGGAACTTTGTAGAAAAAGTTATGAACGATTGAAAACTGGTATAAAAATCTGAAAACTGAGATTATGCAGAAAACCAAAAATTTTGATATACATGTCCACGCGCAGTATGGTGCATGCACACCCAATAGAGCGAGTTAAATGCTCGTGCATACGCATGAGGGGCCTGTGTACGCATGCCCATAAATTTTGCAAGTTGTGCATATGCACAAGCTAGGAAGCCTTTCTGATTTGTGCATACGCACAAGGGTGATGCCTACGCACAAGTTCTGTTTTCTCACTTAAACTCTGTTTTTGATTGTTTGGCTTTTTGGCCAAGCTTGTAACCTTTTGTAACCCTCTAATTAAGGTCTGATACCTAGGTTTTGGGCTCTGGAATGAGTGTAAGTTTATAGAATAGATTAAATTAAATTATTCTTGGATAAATGCTTGGTTAAACCGAATGATGAGGTTGCAGGGATGGTGGTTCATCCCGTCTGCAGTGAAGACAATGGTATTATCCTGCTCACGAGAGAATGAAATGGGTAACATGACAGAGAATCGGGGTCAATGGACTTAATACTTGATGACTTGATATTGAATTGAGGTTAATGAGTTTAATAACTAACGATATTGTTGAAAGATATGGATGTAGACATTTTACGGCCTGAATGGCTGGATTAGTGAGGATGGTGGTGTTATCCCACTCACAGATTAGGCAAGTTGAGGATGAAGGACTCCCTCTCTTGTGTCATGTTTGTGATTTGAGATTGATGTTGAGTACAATCTCGTAAGGATAGCAATATGTAACGCTCACTTGAGATAACGTGCGTGAGGCTCAATGGGAACCGCGATACGTGACGCCATCTTGATACCTGAAGGAGGGTTCCCATGAGGACGACGATACGTAACGCTCATAGAGAAAACAAATTTTATCAGTAGGGATGGCGATATGAAATACTTGAATAATTGTATCTATACGCTATTTGAATTACTTGCTTTATCTGTTCCTTCTATTTGTGTATTTTTTGTGATGTTTTGTATATGTTTGAACAACTGAGAAGTCCCTTATACTAGCGATGGTGACGCTGAAGTCTGTTCTCGATGCAATATTAATGACTGAATAACTGGATGGTGAAAATGATTATTGATTGAGATGATTCGAGCTCCCTGGGTAGATGCAAGGGTGTGGTTCACCCCCACTTACTCCAGATTGAGAAATTAAGAGTACTAGTATAACTGATAACTTTTATTGAGATTGTTGATATTTACTAAAACTGTTGAGACTAATGACGCTAATAGATACCATTGAGACTGAATGTTGTTAATAATAATTGTTAGAGACTGATGAAACCTATAACACCCTCACTATCAGAAGTCACGCTTCCGGTTACGCTACTCTGATACAAGAAGTATTACAACTACTTTACATACTAAATACTAAAATAGGAGTATGTGACTTGACACTGTATCGTTGATTTCTTTGAAACTCCGTGGTGAGACCGTACGATTAGGTTCTCACCCCCTACAGCTTTACCTTTTCAGGAACCGGATGAACAAGCATCAAGAAGAGTTATACTGCGTTTGGTTTATAAGTTGTTGTATTAATTAGATTATTTTCTTCCCTCGTCTTTGTTATTACAAGTTTGTAAGAGGGATATGAATTGTATGTTTTATATGTATATTATATTATGAGTTATTAGGTAATGAGTATTGTATATGAATCTATGCCTGTTTGTATTTTTCTTAAGATAAAGTGTTTATTTCCGGTTTTCAAAGAAATCAGCGATACAGTGTCGAGTCACAGGCTCCTATTTTAGTATTTAGTATGTAAAATAGTCGTAATACTTCTTATTATCAGAGTAGCACAACCGGAAGCGTGACTTCTGATAGTGAGGGTATTACAAAATCGGAATGGCTTAATATTGAAAAATGAAGAATAATGACATTGAGAGAATTAATAGCTTAGTGTTAGAAAGAATTGGAATTGGAGATAGTTGACAAGGGTTGAGACTTAGTAACTTAACCCTGTTTGGATTTGAAAGATCTCTAGACTTCAACCTTGAATGATTGGAGTTTAGGATTGCTTAGCGGGTTCATATCTTTTTATATTGTCTTTATTTAGAATTATTACCCTACTTGGAACCTTCGAGTTCTCACCCGTTGTCGGATTTTGTTTTCAAATGCAGGACGTGACGCACCTCGTTCAGCATGTTGGACTTTTTTTAAAAGGCGAAGATTCCTTTGTATTTTTGTGCTTAGTGTATTTTCATTCTCCAATGTTGAATATACACTTATATATCTCTCTTAGAGGTTGAGTTATGTAGAAACAAATTGTATTTTATTATACTTTCTAGCTAGTCTTGTCTTCGTAGGTCGAGACTAGTGTTGATATATATTTTCTGTTGAATACTATATATATATATATATTGCTCTTTTTTGTATATCAACGTTTTATACCTTTAAAGTTTTCAGTGTGATGCGATTATTTGTTCTATCATCTTTTTTCACAGGATCCTAGCTATATTTTTATCTTTCAAATATACGTATGTACTTTTTTTTTAGAGACTATAATACCTCACCATCTCTGACTTACGACTATAGCGTAAGACTTTATGTAGTAGGATATTAGATATAACACTTTTTCTAACAATAATTCTTTAAAATTATTATTAATTAAATAATAAAAAATTATTATTTTAATTTTAATAACACTTTTTAAAATATTATAACAATTAAAACCACCGTAATATAATCCTATTAAAATCATCCTAATTAAAATAGACCATATATGATATATATAAGACCCAATATCGTATCTGAGAAAATAATCAAAAGAAAAATTAGAAATAATAATAATAATAATAATAATAATAATAATAATAATAATAATTTAACTATTGGAAATAGGATTTGGTATCAATTATTATATGAGTAAATGGTTAAATTAATCACTTAAAAGATCACTATTTTTTAAATTAATTCTCAAAAAATTTTTTTAATAAAAAATTTTTAAATTAGTCATATTAGTCCTTTCGTTACTTTCTTTATTGATAATGCCAAAATTTAGTAACGTAATACTTTAAATAACATCACAATACACACCTAAAAATTTTAAAACTATTATGATATATATATATATATATATATATATATATATATATATATATATATATATATATATAGTGTGAGTCTTTGTCAACAGTTCTTACATCAAAGTGATCTCAAAAGATCCACATCTTCGATACAAGTTATGAAAATGAAATGAATATATATCTGAATAACTACAAAATTGGGCTTATATGTTGAGTAAGCACACTATACGGCATGGAAACTATATCATCAAATTAAAGCACGGCTTGCTGAGTAAGCATCATGCACTTTCAAACGCTAAGGACGGTAGGTAACATTTGTACGAAATATTTATTCTTTTATATCTAGAGATTTATATTATTATTTTATATTGTGTGTTTCATGAAACTTATATATATATATATATCGTTTTCTACAGAACATGACATTAATTTCCCTTCTCTCTATGGTGCATGTCCAAAACAAACCAAAAAGTATATGTTGACACTCTTTTTTACTTACATGCATTTTTTTCTTTCAAAATCTTTCTTTTCTCGCACAGAACGCTCTTATAGGTATGTCATACATGATGTTTTATTAATGGCTAAAAGAATGGGGTTGAATCTTAACCTTCTTTTTGTTTAATAACACTTGCTGTCTTTTTGGGATACTTGAAGAGATATTTCTTATTTTTGTCTCGTACTTAGTCAAGAGACTTTTTCTTTTTGTCTCGTAACCAGTCAAGAGATATTTTTCAGTTTTGTCTCCTATGCAGCAGAAACAGAAATGGAGTAGAAAAAAGAGAAAATCACACCAAGATATATCCTGGTTCAACTACTAAGTGCAATGCAGCCTACATCTAGTCCCCATCACAACAATGATGGAATTTCACTATAATCATTATTACATACACCAATTCTCCCTAGGAACTACCCTTCCTATCCGGGACAAGTCCAGAATCTGACCCCAATCCTGAACTTGACTTGGTAACCCACCAAGCTTTCAACTACAAAGTGCTAACCCAACTTGCAAGGAAATTCTCACAGAATCATGAAACACAACACAGATGTACAAAGGACATCTAAGGACATCTATGGATTTTTCTTTTAATTTTGTGCACTCTGCCTTTTTCCACTCTGATTTTTTCTTACAAACCTCACTGTTTGTCTTTTTCCATGAGACTCAAGATAGACAAAATTAAACAGAAAAATACAAATGAAGAACATTGAAGGAGAAGAATTTCTGTTAGTTGGGGTAGTTATAGGAACACTGTGCTTTCCACTCTTTTCTTTGTTTCAAGCCCTGGCTGTTCTCCCTTATTTACAGAAGGGGAAGCCTCCAAGGTTGAAACTCTTGAACTGAGCTAAACTTCTTCTTCTTCATGCAAAATCCGGTTCGGCCAGAGAGAGAGGAGAGAAAACTGAATGTAAAACCCTACATGCAATTACCTCTGTGTCTTCCTTTGTCACCAATCTTCATCAATCCGGGCCTTCCATCTTGACTTGCACTCCAAGAAGGATTCCTAGCCCTTGATGAGTTCTTGATGATGACAGCTCCATCTGCTCTAACTTCTGCCTCTTCCTCCACGTAGCTACAGTAACTACTTCCTGTAGTGGTTGATCAAAAGCTGAGACGAGCCATGCCTCCAAGGATCTTCTTCCTCTGATTGAAGTGGATCTCTTCCATTTTCGGGTATGGAAGGCTTGAGATTACTTCACCACATCTTTTCTTTTGTGGTAAAGATCTCAGCCACACCATACTTCAGATTTTCTTTTTCTTGATGCCATCATCACAATGGCATTGCAACTAGCTTCTTCCACTTTCTTCTGATAGCTTATAATTTCTTCCATATTTCCTTTGAGGTGACCGAAGCTTGAAGAAAGAAGAGAGAGAAGAGAGAAATTGAAATGCTTTTAGTGGAGCTAAGAAAGAGAATGAAATAAATTAAGTTTTCCAAAACCCATGCCTAGTAGCGTGTAATACATTAAAAGCTATCAAATCACTTTTTCACTTTCTCTTTCCTATTTCCAATGTCTGCATTAATTCCACTTAACAAAAATTTGAATTCCACCAAATGAAAGAGGTGGTAACCGTGGAAGCATGCATGGTTCCCTCTTTCTCATTTTTTCAATTTGGACCAAGCTAATGGATCTCTTCTTAAAAAAAAGATTTGGGCTAATAATAATTAAATTTGACCCAACAAGTATAGAAACAATTTAGCCACAATATTTAACATTTTTGATAACCAAGGCTGAATATTAGCTTTCCATTGGGCTTGCTATTTTTTTACCCAAGCTAAGATCTGCACATCACAAAATTATTAAACAAATGTTAAATAAAGATCAAGTTAATAATTTTGTAATTAATTATTTTAATCATGTTTGATCATCATCAATATAATTTGGAGTTTTTCAAACTCATCAATCTCCCCCTTGATAACAAACATTATTAAAAATTGAAAGGAAAGGGATTAGAGTTTAGAGTACTCCCTTTGAAGATTAGAACTCCTCCCCCTTTCCAAAAGTTTCCTAGCTCCCCTCAAATATATACCTTTTTTTACTAAGGGAAGCTTGATGACAAGTCATCATATACCCATTTTTTCAAGCTAATTTCACTTGTTTCACTAGTTTTTATGCACTTTCTTGCATCCTATGTAAGTAATTTGGAATGAAAATGCATAACTTCTTTAAATCAAACAACCACCATTAAATTGATGCTAAATCATGAGGTTTGAGCTAAAATTAATTGATTTTTAATGATTTATAAACCTTATGAGTTTAGAGATACTTTGATTGGTTGTTTTGGTTTCTTGTAGGTGAAGAAAGGAAGAAAAGAAGAAAAACGTGGCTTAAGAAGTGTGACCATGGGAGGAGAAGTGTGGTGCAACATAGAAGGAGGAAGCAAACACTGCCCTCCACAAGGGCACACTGCCCTCCAGGAGAGCAACATATTGAACCAAGCCTTGAAAAGCAACATTGCCCTGCCCACAACAAGGGCAGAGCACAATTTGATGCCAAGGACCAAAGGGAGCAAAAACTCTGCCTTGCCCTCCTCAAGAGCAATATCGGGCTTCAATCAAGAATAATTCAAAGGAAATTGCTTCCTAGTACTTCCTATGGGTTTCGAACCCAAGGACAAGGAAGGAAGGAGTAGCGTTCAAACAAAAAGAAAACAAGCTTGCTTTCAAACTCCAAGAATCGAACACGGCACCATGAGGAAGTAAGGAATTAAGCATGACTTTGGTGCCAAGAAAACCAACGAAAAAGGAGCAACATGTGCCTCCACCGAGTATCAAACGTGGGATTTCACCTTTGGCACATTGCCCTGCCCCTCCACAAGGGCAGGGCAGCATTTTGTGATGCACAGCCAGCGCACAAGATTGGGCGCACCAAGGGAGTCTCGGCAGCAGCAGCATGCACGGGCAGCAGAATCTGGCGCACCAAAAAACTCTGCCCTGCCCTCCACAAGGGCAGGGCAGCATCCTGCAGCACCACATGCACCAACACGCACGCACAAGGGCCGCACGCACAATTTCCTGCCCTGCCCTCCACAAGGGCAGGGCAGCCTATTGGAAGCCAAATTTTCATGGGCTGAAAATTGGATTAAAAATCCAATTTAATTCATTTCTTCACCAAATCAAAAGCTCATCCAAATTCTAAGATCCAAGAATAGAAAGTGTATAAATAGGAGATAGTTTGATGTAATTAGGAACCTTTTCTTTTGAGCTTTGAACTTTTACTTTACTTTTGAACTTTTGAACCTTCTTTTGATTTTTGAATTTGGAGACTTCATTGAGAGCTAGGAACTGAGATTTCAGAGAATTGGGGAGGAGAATTGATCTCTCTTCTTCCTCGTTCTTGTTTGAGCATTTTTACTTTTCTTGTTTGAGTCTTGGGTGTGAAGAATTGAGGAATTTCTGTCTCAATCTCCATTCAAGATCTCTTTAATCTCTCTACTGCATAATTGAGTTCAATTTCATTTCCTTTACTGCTTCTTCTTTAATTTCTTGTTAATTGCTTTGTGAACTTGGATCTGGGAAGGCAATTGAGATCTAGGCTTTGCTATCTAGTCTCTGGAGCCTTGAGATCCCATTTTCCTTTTTGGTTCTTCTGTGAACCCCTGCTGCAAGTTAATTTCCATTTCTGTTTGAGATCTAGTCTATTTCAATTCATCTCTTGTTTTGATAATTGCTGCAATTTAATTTCCCTTTTCTGAAATTCTGAATTCCCAATCCTCAACTCCCCTTTCCATTCAAGCAATTTATATTTCTTGCACTTTAAGTTACTGCAATTTACATTTCTTGCACTTTAAGTTTCAGTCATTTAATTTCTTGTTCTTTAAGATTCAGCACCTTTACTTTCAGTTCTCTTTAAACTCTGCAATTCATCCCTCTCCCTTTACATTTCCTGCTATTTACTTACTGTTGAATACAAAATCACTCAACCAATACATGATTCGCTTGACTAAATCAACCACTGAACTAAAATTGCTCAATCCTTCAATCCCTGTGGGATCGACCTCACTCCCGTGAGTTTTATTACTTGATGCGACCCGGTACACTTGCCGGTGACTTTTGTGTTGGATCGTTTTCCACACATCAAGTTTTTGGCGCTGTTGCCGGGGATTGAAATAGATTGACAATGATTAAGTGAAGTGGAGGTCTAGATCAAGCATTTTTTTTCTTTTCTGTTTCTTTAATTTTTGACTAACACACTAACTGTTTGAATTTTTGCTTAAACTAACTAAAACTTCATTCTAGCAGTAGATTGAAGTTTCACTGGTTTTCTGGATCTGTGTGTTTCTTGTTGTGTATTTGTATGTCAGGTATAGGAAGATCTTCCCCTATCCTCTCTGAAATTGACCAAAGAACTCTTCGAAGAATAAGAAGAGCTGAAAGAGGGAAGAACATCGTTGGAGAGGAAGAATCTGAGGAGGAATTTCAAGAGATGGAAGGAGATCCATCAAATCCCAATCAACCAGAAGGAGTAGCTAACAATAACCCACAACAAAGAAGAGTACTGGCTTCCTACACATTTGCAAATGTTAGACACTGTGGGAGTAGCATTCTTACTCCTAATGTCAATGCAAACAATTTTGAACTAAAGCCACAACTCATCACTTTGGTCCAAAACAACTGCTCTTTTGGAGGAGGGCCATTGGAGGACCCAAATCAACACCTATCTACCTTCTTGAGGATTTGTGACACTGTCAAAACCAATGGTGTGCCTCCTGACAGCTACAAGTTACTGCTCTTTCCATTCTCTCTCAGGGACAAAGCCACTCAATGGCTAGAAACATTTCCAAAGGAGAGCATCAACACTTGGGATGATTTGGTGAGCAAGTTTCTTGCCAAATTTTATCCCCCTCAAAGGATCATAAGATTGAAGACTGAGGTGCAGACATTCACTCAAATGGATGCTGAAAATTTATATGAGGCATGGGAAAGATATAAGGCTCTACTAAGGAAATGTCCACCAGAGATGTTCACTGAGTGGGACAAGCTGTAGAACTTCTATGAAGGACTTACTCTGAAGGCTCAAGAGGCACTTGATCACTCAGCCGGAGGATCATTGCAATTGATGAAAACTGTAGAGGAAGCTCAGAACCTCATTGATATGGTGGCTAACAACCAATATTTCTTTGCTCACCAAAGGCAACGCCAACCATCACAAAGGAGAGGAATAATAGAGTTGGAAGGAGTGGATTCAATCCTAGCTCGTAACAAAATGATGCAGCAGCAAATTCAACAACAGTTTGAGCAAATGGCCAGAAGGATTGATAGCCTTCAAGTTGCATCAGTGAGTGCCACAAGCCAACCATCAACCACTTGGGGGCAAAATGAAGAAATTCAAGAGGAGCAACAGCAAGAGCAAGTCCAATACATGCACAACCAAAATCCTGGAACAAATGAAGTCTATGGTGATACTTACAATCCCTCTTGGAAAAACCATCCCAACCTCAGATGGGGAGACAACCACAATCAAACTCAGTAGCCATGGCAAAGGAACTCAACTCAAAACAATTGGAAAAACACAAACCACAACAACCAGCCAAACACTAACCAAAACACATACAGAAAACCACAAAACACTTATCCCAACTCTAACCATTATCCACCCAATAACCACCCAACTAACCAAAATACTTACCATCATCCATCAACACCCCAAAACCAACCAATCTCACAAGACTCTCAGAGGATTACTAATCTAGAGATGCTCATGGAGAAGATGATGAAGAACCAAGAATTGACAACAAAGAACCAAGAAGCCTCTATGAAGAACCTAGAGAGGCAGATTGGGCAAATCTCCAAGCAGATTTCTGTTAAAAAACCATCAAGCTCACTACCAAGTGACACCATTCCTAATCCAAAAGAGGAGTGCAAGGCAATACAGTTAAGGAGTGGAAAAATCCTACTGAAAGATAAAGAAGCCACTAAGAAACCCAAGGAAAGTGACAAAAAACAAGTTGAAAAAGAGGAAGCCAATGATGAAGATGCAACAGCAAGCAATCACCCTCAGAATCAACCTCAAGAAAAAGAAGATAGACCACAAAATCTGAAGAAGGGAAAGCAGATCATGGAAGAACCAAATCCAAGACAACATCAAGTGGAGAAAAACTTGACATCTCCACTGCCTTATCCCCAAAGATTCCACAAAGAGGTTAAGGACCAACACTTTTCTAAATTCCTTGAGATTTTCAAGAAGCTAGAGATCAACATACCCTTGGCTGAAGCATTGGAGCAAATGCCTCTATATGCCAAGTTCTTAAAAGAGCTTATCAACAAGAAAAGGAGTTGGATTGAAAAAGAGATTGTGCTGCTCACTGAAGAATGCAGTGCATTAATCAGAAAAGGGCTCCCTCCCAAGCTTGAAGATCCTGGAGGTTTCTCCTTGCCTTGCACTATTGGAAGCCTATGTATCAACAAGGGGATGTGTGACTTAGGAGCAAGTATAAATCTAATTCCATCTTCTTTAGTGAAAAAGCTTGGCATAGGAGAAGTGAAACCAATACAGATGTCCTTGGAATTGGTGGACCAATCAGTGGTGTATCCTAAAGGGTTGATTGAAAACCTTTTAGTTAAGGTCGACAAGTTCATTTTTCCTACAGACTTTGTGATCCTAGATTCATTAGAGAATGAGAATGACTCCATAATACTTGGTCGACCATTTTTGGCCACTGCTAGAGCCATTGTAGATATAGAGCAGGGAGAGCTAACCCTCAGGATGCATGAAGAAAGCATCACCCTGAAAGTATTTCCAGAATCACAGAGTAATGAAGGAACAAGCAAGACAAGTAGTGACTCTCTTCCAAAGCAAGCAACCAACAATACAGTAGAACAGAAAAATGAGCAGGTACAAGGAGGAGAAGGAATTCAAAAAGAAGCTAGGATAATAAACAATAAGGGAAATGTCACAACTAAAGCCACTGTTAAGGAAGAAAGACTGACAAGAAAAAGGAAGAAAAACAAGAAGAAAGTTTCCAAAGGGTGGAAGAACAAAAAAATCCCAACTGAAGGATTTTCCTAAGGTGACAAGGTACAATTAGTATATCAACAGTTGGGAGCAGAAGACCACTACACTGTTAACCAAGTACTCTCTCTCGAGCACATTGAAATAGAGCATCAAGGCACACAGAGAAAGCTTACACTGAGAGGGGACAAGTTGAGACATCACCAGCATCAACCAACCTAAAGGGAGATCAATGTCAAGCTAGTGACAATAAAAGAGCGCTTGTTGGGAGGCAACCCAACCTGAGGTAGTTTTCTTTTCATAGCTCTTTCAATAAAAATGTTGAATAATTGGTATGCATTGCAAGGAGCTAAGTTTGGTGTTACACACCAAAACAATTTAAGGGAGAATGAAAGATTCTAAGTTTGGTGTTCCACCAAAATCTCACTTAAAAGAACATTCTCACCTCCTGCATAATGCCAGCTCCAAGCAATCAAACAACTTATCTAACTATTTAACTGCTTTCTAGTTTTAATTCCATAACCTTTAGCAAAGACACAAGATTTCACATATGGTTAAGTTGATGCATGAAAAATAGTGGCAAGGAACTAAGTTTGGTGTTCACACACCAAAGTAAGTTCAAAAAGCCATAATCATTTTTAGACTAACCATGCGCTTAAGGGCTTGAGAAGCAAGCAACTGTTGAGAATAATGCAGGAAATTAGCCAACAATTGAAGACAGTTTGCATTGTGACTCAAAAGGGGATACAACAAAAGGAAGAATCAAAGGGCTGCAACTTCAAAGGTTATATCTAAACTTGATCCTTGCTACTATAAATTGTTTTGAATCTGGGAGCCCTTATATGTCCTGCTAAGGTTTTTATCTGGTTGCAAGTGGAATTGTTTGTTAAGTATGCTTATCTGCATGATACTTGTCATTCATTACTCAGCTTAAATTTTGTTTTGTTCCCCATATGCTTGAATAAAAGAGAATTGGTTGAACTAGAAAGTAAACATCTAATGTTGCATAAGTTAGAATAGAAGTTAGTGGTGGTAGGTGTTTGACTCAATTGTTAGCTCATAGAATAATTGCTGCATAATGACATGTTACTTGAAGCTTAAGCTGGTTTGCTGCTATAACCCTTCAATCAATGAAAATCCCTTGGAAATAAAGCAAAATCAAAAGAAAAGGAAACAGAAAAAGCCAAAAGCTGGCAAAGAAACAAAGAATAAGGCTAGGCACCAATAGCTTGGACCCTAGGACACATGCCTGTGGTGTTCTTGTACTAGGATATGCTTGGACAAGTAAATTCTAAGGGGTATTTCAAAACCTGACCACTTAGATCAACTGATTTGGGATGGCCAATTGAAAATCCACAATAAAGAGCAACCTAGTTACAAAGCATTTAGTTATCCAAAGAGATGCTGGGCATCAATGATCCTAGGAGGAAATGGTGAGCCATGTGTCTGTGGTGAAGAAATGTTGAGCCAAAAATAAAGCCAAAGGCTGCTGCAACATTTGCCACCAAGCCTTCAACAAATAATAAGCTCTCTAATGCAAAAGAAAGAAGAAAAAGCTAACAAGGGAAATTATTAAAAAGTAATGTGTTATAGCAGCAACCTTGGTGAACCCTTTAGAAGACATTGTTTGTTATGACAGCAAGTAATAAATGAACTACTATTAATCTGCATGAAACTCCATGAACCAAGTTCTACTATATGCCTAATAAGGAAATGTTTGCTCTTCTTTTTCATTTCATTTCCTCTTAATTTTGATGCTTGCTTGGGGACAAGCAAGATTTAAGTTTGGTGTTGTGATGACAAGTCATCATATACCCATTTTTTCAAGCTAATTTCACTTGTTTCACTAGTTTTTATGCACTTTCTTGCATCCTAAGTAAGTAATTTGGAATGAAAATGCATAACTTCTTTAAATCAAACAACCACCATTAAATTGATGCTAAATCATGAGGTTTGAGCTAAAATTAATTGATTTTTAATGATTTATAAACCTTATGAGTTTAGAGATACTTTGATTGGTTGTTTTGGTTTCTTGTAGGTGAAGAAAGGAAGAAAAGAAGAAAAACGTGGCTTAAGAAGTGTGACCATGGGAGGAGAAGTGTGGTGCAACATAGAAGGAGGAAGCAAACACTGCCCTCCACAAGGGCACACTGCCCTCCAGGAGAGCAACATATTGAACCAAGCCTTGAAAAGCAACATTGCCCTGCCCACAACAAGGGCGGAGCACAATTTGATGCCAAGGACCAAAGGGAGCAAAAACTCTTCCCTGCCCTCCTCAAGAGCAATATCGGGCTTCAATCAAGAATAATTCAAAGGAAATTGCTTCCTAGTACTTCCTATGGGTTTCGAACCCAAGGACAAGGAAGGAAGGAGTAGCGTTCAAACAAAAAGAAAACAAGCTTGCTTTCAAACTCCAAGAATCGAACACGGCACCATGAGGAAGTAAGGAATTAAGCATGACTTTGGTGCCAAGAAAACCAACGAAAAAGGAGCAACATGTGCCTCCACCGAGTATCGAACGTGGGATTTCACCTTTGGCACATTGCCCTGCCCTCCACAAGGGCAGGGCAGCATTTTGTGATGCACAGCCAGCGTACAAGATTGAGCACACCAAGGGAGTCTCGGCAGCAGCAGCATGCACGGGCAGCAGAATCTGGCGCACCAAAAAACTCTGCCCTGCCCTCCACAAGGGCAGGGCAGCATCCTGCAGCACCACACGCACCAACACGCACGCACAAGGGCCGCACGCACAATTTCCTGCCCTGCCCTCCACAAGGGCAGGGCAGCCTCCTGGAAGCCAATTTTTCATGGGCTGAAAATTGGATTAAAAATCCAATTTAATTCATTTCTTCACCAAATCAAAAGCCCATCCAAATTCCAAGATCCAAGAATAGAAAGTGTATAAATAGGAGATAGTTTGATGTAATTAGGAACCTTTTCTTTTGAGCTTTGAACTTTTACTTTACTTTTGAACTTTTGAACCTTCTTTTGATTTTTGAATTTGGAGACTTCATTGAGAGCTAGGAACTGAGATTTCAGAGAATTGGGGAGGAGAATTGATCTCTCTTCTTCCTCGTTCTTGTTTGAGCATTTTTACTTTTCTTGTTTGAGTCTTGGGTGTGAAGAATTGAGGAATTTCTGTCTCAATCTCCATTCAAGATCTCTTTAATCTCTCTACTGCATAATTGAGTTCAATTTCATTTCCTTTACTGCTTCTTCTTTAATTTCTTGTTAATTGCTTTGTGAACTTGGATCTGGGAAGGCAATTGAGATCTAGGCTTTGCTATCTAGTCTCTGGAGCCCTGAGATCCCATTTTCCTTTTTGGTTCTTCTGTGAACCCCTGCTGCAAGTTAATTTCCATTTCTGTTTGAGATCTAGTCTATTTCAATTCATCTCTTGTTTTGATAATTGCTGCAATTTAATTTCCCTTGCTGAAATTCTGAATTCCCAATCCTCAACTCCCTTTTCCATTCAAGCAATTTATATTTCTTGCACTTTAAGTTACTGCAATTTACATTTCTTGCACTTTAAGTTTCAGTCATTTAATTTCCTGTTCTTTAAGATTCAGCACCTTTACTTTCAGTTCTCTTTAAATTCTGCAATTCATCCCTCTCCCTTTACATTTCCTGCTATTTACTTACTGTTGAATACAAAATCACTCAACCAATACATGATTCGCTTGACTAAATCAACCACTGAACTAAAATTGCTCAATCCTTCAATCCCTGTGGGATCGACCTCACTCCCGTGAGTTTTATTACTTGATGCGACACGGTACACTTGCCGGTGAGTTTTGTGTTGGATCGTTTTTCACACATCAAAGCTCTTACCAGTAACTTTTAGAGTCAAGCTTAAGGCAACTATGTATTCAATATATGAAATTTTAAAATGTTGAATGACTTGATTTATGCACAGAGGTAGAGTGATAAACAAAACTAATTTGTTATCATATAAATGATTTTCTGCTAAAAACAAACAGAGTTTTTTAGTACAGAGTACATGGCAACCAAAACATAATTGATAAACAATTTTCTGCCAAAAAAATGATTAAATGAACAACATTTTTCAGCTATCATATCAGAGCAAAAAATCAGTTTATGGCAAGGAAAAACATTTTCAATTTAAACAGAATAATATCTGAGTACAAAAAAAGTATTCAACACACATCAGAGCACAAGATAACTATCATAACATAACTAAGTTCTAAATACAGCAAACAAAGCATATCATAATCATTGGAACATGGAGTTTTATGCACATGGGTGATCATGAATCAAAAAATGATTTCAGCCCCTGTTTTCTTGTTTTCTTCAATTTTTCAACCTTTTCTCTCCCTTTTGTCATGAAAGGGGAACCTGCAATACAAAAGATAGTGGTATAAAAACAAAAATAACCAGAACAAATTTTTTAACAGTTTAACAAAATAATAGTGGTCCAGAGTATCCAACAGCATACAGTATACCAAAATAGAAAAACATAACCAGAGTTCAACAAGTGATAACTGGATCAATCATCCGAAAGATTATATTCAGAGCCAGAAGTAGCATCCTCATCTGCAGCTCCCATTTCTTGTTCAAGTTTTTCAAGCATCAGATTCACTCTTTCTTCACATTTGGTCCAGGCTTTTTCACTTTCATGCGCCTTTTTTCGAGCAGCCTTGTAGGATTGCACCATCAATTTTGACATATTGGAGAATTCAGTGAGGACCTCTTTGATGGATTCTCCAACCTTTGTTGGCTCGGTAGGGCGGCTTTCTAGATCACTATCAGAATATGTAGTTGGCTCAGAGCATTTTCCTTTGCCTTTCATAGAGCCCGGAACTCCTCCTCCCTTAATTGTGAAAACTTTATTCTCTACATCTTCATTAGTTAGATCAACATTAAAATATTAAAAAATGCATATAAGAAAGATTCCATAGGGAAGATTAGCCTTTTTGTTACTTCTAACACACTTCTACATGTGGCTTACCATGAGGTATGCAAAAGAGATAGGAGATGAAGTAAGAATAGCAAAAAGTACTAAGGTATCAGAAAAGGTTACTCTGTGGTATGAACCATTATAAGGCATCAGAATGTGAGTGATGATTCTGTGAAGAAGTGCTCTTTCAGGGCCAAGAGCTTTGTGGGTTAGGACTGTGCCATCCAGACCAGAGAAGTTTTCGCAGGTTTGGTGCAGAGCTATCTGATATGTGACCCCAACTTGTAAATCTCATTTTTCTGTCATATAAGCGGTGGCTCCCTCATCAACATATCCCAAGGCCGCACTTATTGTTTCTCTCTTCAGAGACATGTGAACCCTCTTGACATAGGAATGGATTGCACCATCAATAAGTCTTATGTTCGCATAAAACTCGCAAACTAAGGCAGGATACACATGTTTCTGAATATTGAACAAAGGAGTCCACTTCATGTTATCAAAGAGAGTGACAAAGTTGGCGCCTTTTGCAGCCAGGGATTCCAGGTTCACTATGTCGGAAGCACAGAGGTGACGCTTCTTCAGAACTTCATTATGGAACTCATATGAGGCACATGAGTTAAACCTGCCTAGATCAAAGTGTGAGTGACCCTTGTTGTATTTGTTTTAAAAATCCAGTGACTCCAAATTTGGTGGTTCCTTGGTGTTGCACAGAGTGTATCCTTTCCCTCGCTGAGAGCTTCGACCCGAGGCATGAGGAGTTGCCTTCTTTGGAGGAGAATGAGGCATTGATGATTGAGACTCCTCCTCTTCTTCTACAACTAGTTCTTTGTCCTTTCCAATCTTCCTTCGAGATGAAGTTTTCTGTGCAATAACCTTTCTTCTCATGGTTTCAGTTTGTTTGGAAAAAGGTGAAGGAGATGAGGAAGATGTAGAGTGGATATGAATGTGAGTATGAGTTTGGGGGGTAGAACTAAATGGAGGATTTTCGGGAAGAGGGTTTCGGCTACTTCTCTTTGGTGCAACCTTCTTTTTCATGTTATGAAAAACGGAGAAGGGAGAGGGAAGATGAAGAGAGGCTGAAGAGAGTGGTGAGAAGAGAGAGGTTACGGGAGCATTTAATGCTGATTGGAGAGAGAGAATTGAGGGAGTTATTACCCATTAATGGGCATGGTTATTAACCAAGGAAAGATTTTAAAATTAAAACTGAGAGGTTAGCTCCTAGAATCAAGGGATGAGGGAAGCATAAGGATTTTTTATTTGACGACAACCCCTTCCTACAAGATTTGATATGACAACTTCCCAAAGAGTATGATTAAAATATTGAGGAATTCAAAAACGGGTCAGAGTAAGGTCAAAGAAATTTTGGTGGAGCCCAAGATAATTAACATCAGTTCAGTCTCCTCCTGTATCAATGCCCGTTCATCACGTCCTAAAATTTGTGTCCTGCTTTCCTACGAGACAAAACCAAACAGAATCAAAAATTTCACAAATTATCAACAGAGTTTAATTCTATCATTCCCAAACTGTTTCTTAAAGAGCAGAATATGTCTTCACACAAGGGTTTAGTAAAAATGTCCGCAAGTTATTCTTCGGATTTTACAAATTGAATATCAATAGTTCCCTTTTGCACATGTTCTCTAATAAAATGATATTTAATTTCAATGTGCTTGGTTCTTGAATGCAGAACAGGGTTTTTAGAAATGTTAATAGCACTCATATTGTCACAAAACAAGGGTATACTATTGATTTTTAATTTGTAATCCTCCAATTGAGTTTTCAACCAAATTAATTGTGAACAACATGCAGATGCAGAAATGTATTCAGTTTCGGCTGTGGATAGAGCCACTGTGGCTTGGTTTTTGCTTGATCACATGTTAAGTAAGCTTCCAAGGAAGCAACACATGCCCGATGTGCTCCTTCTATCCACCCTATCTCCCGCATAATCTGCATCACAAAATCCTATTGCACAAAAATCATCAGATTTTGGATACCATAAGGCATAATCACACCCTTAATATATCGAATGATGCGTTTAATGGCCAAAAGATGGGATTCCTTTGGGTGAGATTGAAATCTTGAACAAACACCCACACTTCGAACAATAACCGGTCTAAAGGAGGTAAGATACATGAGTGAACCTATCATTCCTCTATACTTTGTTTCATCCACATCTTTGCCATCATCATCCTTTTCAAGTTTAGTTTTTGGATGCATGGGTGTTCCCATTGGTTTGGAATTTTCTAGGCCAAATTTCTTGATTAATTCTTTAGCATACTTTCCTTGGTGAATAAAGGTGCCACTAGGAGTTTGTTTAATTTGGAGGCCAAGAAAGAATGTTAGCTCTCCCATTAAACTCATTTCAAACTCACTAGTCATGAGTTTTTCAAACTCTTCACACAAGGATTCATTGGCCGATTCAAACACTACATCATCCACATAAACTTGAACTAGGAGAATATTATCAATAGATGCTTTAATAAATAAAGTAGTATCGGTGGTACCCCTTTGAAATTGATTTTCCAATAAGAAGGCATTAAGCCTTTCATACCAAGCTCTTGGAGCTTGCCTAAGACCATAAAGGGCCTTTGAAAGTTTGATAACATGATTTGGAAATTTTTTATTTTCAAAACCGGGGGGTTGAGGCACAAACACTTCTCTATCTATAAAGCCATTAAGCAAAGCACATTTGACATCCATTTGGAACATTTTAAAACCCTTATGGGCAGCATAGGCAAGAAGCAACCGAATTGCTTCCATTCTTGCTACCGGAGCAAAAGACTCATCAAAATCTATACCCACTTAATACCCGTTACCTAATTTATTTTGAATACCCACTTAGTACCCGTTACCTTCTTAGCATCCGAATGAGGTACTAATGTCCAAACCTCATTCTTGTCAAATTGGGCTAGCTCTTCTTGCATGGCTTTGATCCAAGAGGGATCTCCAAGAGCTTGCCTCACATTATTAGACTCCATTTGTGACAAGAAATCAAGATTGCTTGGTTCGATTTGCCTTTTGGTTAAGGATCTTGTTGTTACACCTTGTGAGGGATCACCAATGATAAAGTCATGAGGATAACCCTTCATTGACTTACATTCCCTTGGTTTCTGAAGTGATGTTGAGCTTTGATGAGCTTCAGCGGGTTGTTCTGTTCCAGATTCTCTTGCTGGATCAGGAGACAAAACAGAAATGTCTCTTTCATCTTGATGAGACAAAATTAGACAAACAGATTCTTCATTTTGGACAGACTTGGGATATTCTTCAGTGGCTTCCTTGTTGATAGCATCTTCACAATCTATATCATCTTCTATCACAGTACTGGGAATTGAGTTAGTATCACAAAAAGAGACATGTATGGATTTCTCTATGGTTATATGTTCTTTGAGGTAAATTCTATAAGCCTTGCTAGTGGTGGAGTATCCAACAAACATCCCCTCATAGGATTTTGGATCAAATTTACCAAGATTTTCATTATTGTTAAGTATAAAGCATTTACATCCAAAAACATGGAAATACTTAAGATTCGGAGGGGTTCCTTTCCATAGCTCATAAGGAGTTTTCTTTAACCCTTTTCTAATGATAGTCTTATTCAAAATGTAACAAGCTGTATTTACAGCTTCATCCCATAGAAATTTTGGAACCTCATTTTCACATAGCATAGCCGTAGTCATCTCTTGAAGACTTCTATTCCTTCTTTCAACGAACCCATTTTGTTGAGGGGTTCTAATGAGCGGATAATTTATATGCTTTTTGGCATTGTTTTTAGGTAGCTTTTAGTATGTTTTAGTTACTTTTTATTATATTTTTATTAGTTTTTATGCAAAAATCACATTTCTGGACTTTACTATGAGTGTGTTTGTTTTTCTGTAATTTTAGGTATTTTCTGGCTAAAGATGAGGGACCTGAGCAAAAATCTGATTTAGAGGCGGAGAAAGGATTGCAGATGCTGTTGGATTCTGAACTCCCTGCATGCAAACACATTTTTCTGGAGCTACAGAAGTCCAATTGGCATGTTCTTAATTGGGATGGAAATCTAACATCTTGGGCTTTCCATTAATGTATAATAGTTCATACTTTTCCTGGGATTTGATGGCCCAAACTGGCGTTCAAACACTAGCCAGAGACCCTTTTTTAGTGTAAAACGCCGTAATTGGCACCAAAACTGGAGTTAAACGCCCAAACTGGCATCCAAGCTAGTGTTTAACTCTAGAAAAGGCCTATGCATGTGTAAAGCTCAATGCTCAGCCCAAGCACACACCAAGTGGGCCCCTGAAGTGGATTTCTGCACTATCTGCACTTAGTTACTTATTTTCTGTAATCCTTAGTAACTAGTTTAGTATAAATAGCACTTTTTACTATTGTATTCAGGGGATGTTATGCCATTTTTCACATTTGGAAGGCTGGCCATTCGGCCATTCCTAGACCTTTTTCTCTTATCTATTTTCCAACGGTGGAGTTTCTACACCTCATAGATTAAGGTGCGGAGCTCTGCTGTTCTTCATGAATTAATGCAAGTACTATTGTTTCTCTTTCAATTCACGCTTACTTCTTCTTCAAGATATATGTACTTAATTTAGTTAAGTAAGAATGAAGGGGTGACTCGTGACAATTACCCACTATCTTCGTTACTCGCTTAGCCAAGATCCGCGTGCCTGACAACAACAAGCGATCTACATGATGTTCAACGTAGTCATTGGATGACAGCCGGAGTATAGTCTCTTGGGTTTCTGATCCACGGATTTGACTTTCCTCTCCTGACAACAGAGCATTCGAATCCGTGAGATTAGAACCTTCATGGTAGAGGCTAGAACCAATTGGCAGCATTCCCGAGATCCGGAAAGTCTAAACCTTGTCTGTGGTATTCCGAGTAGGATCTGGGATGAGATGACTGAGACGAGCTTCAAACTCACGAATGTTGGGCATAGTGACAGTGTGCAAAAGGATAGAGAGATCCTATTCCGACACAAGTGAGAACCGACAGATGATTAGCCGTGCGGTAGCTATGCCTGGTATTTTTCATCCGAGACGAGAGATCCGACAGTTGATTAGCCGTACAGAAACCGTACCTAGACTATTTTCACTGAGAGGACAGGTGGTGGCCATTGACAACGGTGATTCACCAACATACAGCTTGCCATGGAAGGGAGCACGCATGATTGGATGAAGACAATAGGAAAGCAGAGGTTCAGAAGCAACAAAGCATCTCCAAACGCTTATCTAAAATTTCCACCAATGAATTACATAAGTATCTTTATTTTAATTTACGTTTTATTTATCTTTCAATTATCAAAACTCATAACCAATTGAATCTACCTGACTAAGATTTACAGGATGACCATAGCTTGCTTCAAGCCAGCAATCTCCGTAGGATCGACCCTTACTCGCGTAAGGTTTTATTACTTGGACAACCCAGTGCACTTGCTGGTTAGTTGTACCGGAGTTGTGAAAAGTGTGATCACAATTCCGTGCACCAGGTTCTAGGGCAGGAAAAGTTATGAGCAATTCCAAAATCATCACAGAATTTTTCAAAATCTTAGTTTTTAAATTCTTTTCCGTGATCACTTCTTAAGTGGGCTATTTTTTCAAATCTTTTTCATTTTGAATTCTTTTGCAAAGGGTTGAGAAAGCATGAAAATCATCATTCCTATGAGCAAGAAAAAATACCCAACCGAATCTTGAGTAATCATCCACCACCACCAAACCATAGTATTTACCTCCTAAACTTTGAGTTCTTGTTGGACCAAAAAGATCAATGTGTAATATTTCTAATGGCCTCTTGGTTGAAATTCCATCTTTTGGTTTAAAAGAGGATTTCACTTGTTTGCCTAGTTGAAAAGCATCACAAGTAATATCCTTATCAAATTTAATATTTGGAATTCCTCTAACCAAATTTTTCTTAACTAGCTTAGAAATTTGGTACATACTAGCATGACCCAATTTCTTATGCCAAAGCCATTTTTCAGATTCAAGAGAGGTAAAATATGTTACATTTTGATCCTTTAAATCCTCAAGAATCAAACCATATACATTTTTACACCTTTTGGCTTCAAACAAAATATCCCCAGATTTTTCACAAATAACTAAGCACACCAATTTTCTAAAAATGACTTCATATCCAAGATCGCATAATTGGCTAACTGATAAACCACTATTTTATGGTTTATCTTGTGCTCAATTGAGTGGTTTTTATCAACTCTTTACCCACTTATTCATATGATTTGCATGTTTTATATTTTTCTTCCTGATTCTATGCTATGATTGAAAACATGCTTCTTTGGCTTTTATTTCCTTTTATTTAATCTTTTCTTATTACCATTAGATGCCTTGATATGTGTGTTAAGTGATTTTAGGAATTACAGGACAGGAATGACTTAGAGGATGGAAAGGAAGCATGCAAAAGTGGAAGGAATACAAGAAGTTGAAGGAACTGCAAAGCTGCCAACCTGACCCTCTCATACTAAAACGATAATAACTTGAGATACAGAGGATCAAATGATGCGGTTCCACTTGCGTTAGAAAGCTAACGTCTGGGGCTTCGATTTGATATATAATTCGCTATAGTGGCCATACAGATAGGTGATGCGAACATGCACTCTACGCAGACGCGTCGCATCTGCGAACTTCAATCCGCGCGGACGCGTGGATGACGCCTCCGCGTCACTTTGCCGCGACCTGTACGGACCGGATTTCACAATCAACGATTTCTGGACTGTTTCTGACCCAGTTTTCGGCCCAGAGAACACAGATTAGAGGCTATAAAGTGGGGGAATGCATCCATTCATGATCATGCTTTCACAACTTACAATTTTAGGTTTTAGATGTAGTTTTTAGAGAGAGAGGCTATCTCCTCTCTCTTAGGATTTAAGATTATGATTTTTAGAAATTAGGAATTTATCTCATCTTCACATCAGGTTCAATATTCCTTTATTTTGGCTTCTCTTCTACTTTGAGATATTTTAATGTTTTTATTTGTATTTGATTTATGTTGCCCAATTGGCTTATGAATATTGTCCATGTTAGATTTATTGCTTTGAATGTATGTTATTTGAGGTATTTCAGATCTAAGATTCATATTTAGCTTTTTATATTATTGGCTTTAATTGATTAACTAGAAGCTCTTGAGTTATCAACTATTCATGATTGATTGTTATGTTGGCTAATTAACTAGAATTCCACTAACTCTAGTCTTTCCTTAGGAGTTGGCTAGGACTTGGGAAATCTAACCAATTAGTTCACTTGACTTTCCCTTGCTTACGCAAAGGTTAACTAAGTGGGATTAACTTTCATTCTCATAGGAGTAACTAGGATAGGACTTCCGAATTTTCATATCTTGCCAAAAGTTTATTTTATAGTTAATTATTTATTTTATTTGTCATTGAATTTACTTGTTCCTCACTTTCAAAACCCCAATTTACAAAAACCCATAACCAATAATAAGAACATACCTCCCTGCAATTCCTTGAGAAGACGACCCAATGTTTGAATAGTCGGTTATCAATTTTAAAAGGGTTTGTTACTTGTGACAACCAAAACGTTTGTAAGAAAGGTTGATTGCTTGGTTTAGTAACTATACTTACAACGAGAGTTTACTATAACTTCTAAACCATCAATCTTTAGTTCTTCAAAATGGCGCCGTTGCCGGGAAATTGCAAACGTGTGCCTTATTATTGGTTATTGTAAATATTTTTCAAAAAAAAATTTCAGATTTTAAATTTTTTTTTTCTTATCTTATCCTTTTTCAAAAATTATATCTTTTTCAAAATATTTTCTTTTTGTTAGTTTTTGTTTTTATTTTCTCTCACTACTATGAATTCTCACCCCTCTCGCTTTGAGTTTGGTTCTAATTTTGTTGCAAGGAATGGAAGCTATAACATGACTATGCATCAAGGTCTAAGCAATCAAAGATGGATGGAGCCACAAGGATCTGATCACCCCTTTAGGCAACAACATCCTCCTATATATCATGGACAAAGACCATTTTACAATGCATGCCCAACTGATAGATTTGGTGGACCTCCTTGTAACTACCAACAAGCCCCACCCTGTGCTCAGAGACCATCCTCTCGACATAACTTCGAACCACCACACTCACAAGCTTCTTTTCACCATCCGCCACCATATGATCCTTATCCACCCCAACGCCAATCCAACTATTCCCAAGAACCACCACACACCTATGCACCATGTCCATATCCATCAAGCCAAGAATCACAGGTTCGCCTCAAAGAATCAGTAAAACAATTTAATGCAACCCTTCATCAACTGGAGCAAGCAATTAATCAATTATCTTCCAGACGTTCAGACACTCAGCAGACCCCCAAGGCTTCATGTGGAGAATCTAATGAAGAATGTATTGTGAAGAAGACACAAGAAACTCCAGTGGACAGCATAGAGCATAACTTCGTATTGGAACAAATAGAGGAAGCTGTCATTGTAGAAGAAGAAGAGTTGGTTGAAGATTTAGGAGATGCCGAACCGCCACCTGAATCTAGAGTTGTGGAGAATTCCGTCAAGAACGCTACAATTGATGCTAAGGATGATAGTGCACAGCCTCCAATGCAGATATCTTATGAAGAACTGGACAGAATAACCCAAGAAGCAAGTTTCCTTGATGACGATGATCACGAGTCGAGTTCTCTTCGTAACAAACTTGCATCCGCAAGTGAATTCTTTGAGATGGAAGAATCTTCCCCAAGTGAATATGAAGATGATGCAGAGGTCAACTTTTCTCAACCTCCTGTTTATGACTCAAGTGATGAGGAAGATATCAATGACTTTGATCAAGACATGGGTGAAGTTGAAGAAATTTGCAAAGAGGTGGAGGAATTCACTGAAGACCACAAGGGAGTAGAGCTTGCAGAACCACTAAAAACACTGATCCCAAGGCCACTACCAACCAACACAGACTTCAAGTGGGTAAAATCCTTGACTCTTATCTTTATTTTTCCACTTGAATATGGTTTACTTGAAACAGATGGCCAGCTTAGAGTTCTCTGCGGCTTTAAGAGTAAAAGGGAAATGACTCGCACTCAGAGATGGTATGCAAGATTCAATGAAGTTCCACGCTTCAACTCAAAGTACACGGATTGGCATCATGATCAATCGAATGGATCTGGGAAAATGTTTAGTCACCATCGTGAGAATTGGTGGACGAAATTGTGATCATCAATAATGGCTCTTTGGTATGTGCATCTATTAACTCAGCACTTTCTTTTCACAACTTCGCTCAACTAACCAGCAAGTGTACTGGGTCATCCAAGTAATAAACCTTATGTGAGTAAGGGTCGATCCCATAGAGATTGTTGGTATGAAGCAAGCTATGGTCACCTTGTAAATCTCAATCAGGCGGATAGTAATTGATTAAGGATTTTCGAAAATTAATAATAAATAATAAACATAAAATAAAGATAAAATTACTCATGTAATCCAATGATGGGGATTTCAGATAGGTGTATGGAGGTGCTGTGTTCCTTCTGAATCTCTGCTTTCCTACTTCTTCCTTCTAGTTTTTCATCACTCCTTTCCATGGCAAGCTGTATGTAGGGCATCACCGTTGTCAATGGCTACATCCCATCCTCTCAGTGAAAATGGTCCAAATGCTCTGTCACAGCATGGCTAATCATCTGTCGGTTCTCAATCAGGTTGGAATAGAATCTAGTGATTCTTTTGCATCTGTCACTAACGCCCAGCCTTCAGGAGTTTGAAGCTCGTCACAGTCATTCAATCCCGGAATACCACAGACAAGGTTAGACTTTCTTGATTCCCATGAATGCCGCCATCAATTCTAACTTATACCACGAAGATTCTGATTAAGGAATCCAAGAGATATGCGCCCGGCCTAAGGTAGAACGGAAGTAGTTGTCAGTCAGGCGTGTTCATAGGTGAGAATGATGATGAGTGTCACGGATCATCACATTCGTCAAGTTGAAGTGCAACGAATATCTTATAACAGGAATAAATCGAATTGGATGAAAAATAGTAGTAATTGCATTAAAACTCGAGGTACAGCAGAGCTCCACACCCTTAATCTTTGGTGTGTAGAAACTCCACCGTTGAAAATACATAAGTGATCAAGGTTCAGGCATGGCTGAATGGCCAGCCCCTAAAACGAAAACCAGGATGTCAAAATCCAAATATGGAACCAAGATGTCTAATAAACTAGTAAAAAGTTCTATGTATACTAAACTAGCTACTAGGGTTTACAGAGGTAAGTAATTGATGCATAAATCCACTTCCAGGGCCCACTTGGTGTGTGCTTGGGCTGAGCTTGATCTATCTATGAGCTGAGGCTTCTCTTGGAGTTGAACGCCATATTGTAACGTGTTTTGGGCGTTCAACTCTGGTTCGTGACGTGTTTCTGGCGTTTGACTCCAGAATGCAGTATGGAACTGGCGTTGAGCGCCAGTTTACGTCGTCAAATTCCAAATATAGTATGGGCTATTATATATTGTTGGAAAGCTCTGGATGTCTACTTTCCAACGCCGTTGAGAGCGCGTCATTTGGAGTTTTGTAGCTCCAGAAAATCCATTTCGAGTGCAGGGAGGTCAGATTCCAACAGCATCAGTAGTCCTTTGTCAGCCTTCTTTCAGAGTTTTGCTCAGGTCCCTCAATTTCAGCCAGAAAATACCTGAAATTACAGAAAAACACACAAACTCATAGTAAAGTCCAGAGCTTTAAGTAACTAGATCATACTAAAAACTATTGTTTAAGTAACTAGATCATACTAAAAACTACCTAAAAACAATGCCAAAAAGCGTATAAATTATCTGCTCATCAAGAATCTACTTTCTAAACCGCCCGGCTGGAGAAATGCAGATCAAGATAAAAATGGGTCTACAGGTAGAATATGGGATCCTGGAATCTATTCTACCATTCAACACTCCGGGAGCCTGCAAGCCTGTTTGAACTCACCTAAGGGCTTTACGTACCTTGTTTGGGATCCCAGAGGATGTTGGCATTCCAAACACTGGTGGAGATTTCTGGATGAATTTAAGCATAAGCCACCATAACAGGAAGCTCATCCAATTTCCAACTTAAGGACTTTAACTAAAAGTGCTGGGTGGGAGACAACCCACCATGGTATAATCGTCCCTTTTTTCAATTTTAATTCTAGTCTATTTTGTTTGTTTTTGAGTTTTGACTGAACCTGGAATCATGCATAGCATTCATATTAAACATTGCATTCTGCATACTGCATTAAAAAAAAACTCACGCGACGCGTAAGCGTCGCTGACGCGTCCGCGTCATATGTGCGTTGGGAAGAAAATAATATGAACAGAGAGTCACGCGAAAGCGCGGCTGGAGGCGTGCCTTTGACACAAGTTGACCCACGCGACCGCGTCGCCTACGCGTCCGCGTCATGTGGGAAGAACGCCTCCCACGCGTCCGCGTCACCCACGCGAACGCGTGCCCTGAAATCGACGTAAACAGGGTGTATGGCCGAAAGTTGAGCTAGAATTGGGCTGGACTCGTGCTAGAAGCGCAAGCCCTGCCACGCGTACGTGTGCCTCACGCGGTCGCGCCGTCTTCATAACTTGGCCATCCACGCGATCGCGTCAACCAAGTGAACGCGTCACCCTCAAAAGTGGCAATATAATTTTTGAACAGAGAGTTGTGCGAGCGCGAGGCTGCCCTCGCGCCACTAGCACAAACAATGTCACGCGTCCACGTGGCCGACGCTCCCACGTCACCTCACTTATGTGTTACCCGCGCGAACGCGTGCCCCACGCGTCCACGTCCCCTGCGCCGCACTGCCTATCTATCCCAGCGCCAACTATCTTATCTTTTCTTAATCTTTTTCTTTCCCCTTTCTTAATTCTTTCTTCTTCGTTCTTTACTTTCTTCTCTTATCTCTATTCTTCATCTTATTCTTTCCTTTTCTTCTTCTCTCTTTACTCTCTTCTTTCTCTTCTTCTCCCTTTCTTTTCTATATTTGCTATTTTACATTGGTGTTACAATTTTTTTACTCATCTGTTGCATATCTCCTGCATTATTTTAGGTGCTTCTTAACTTGTTTGCTATTTAGTTAACATGCCATGTGCTTCTATTGTTTTCTCACTTGCATGTTGTAGCTACCATGTATTTGAGACCCTCATTATTTGGCATTAACACACCCAGACTTTATTTATATTTATATTTTTATTTCTGGGTCACTTTTTCTTTTTTTTCTTCTTCTTTCAGGATGGCCACCGAGGAAGGGAAAGGGAAAGCTTCTAAATGGGGAGACAAACAGGTCAATCTGCACAATCTATAGCGCAAGGCATTAGTTGGAGCAGCCCGTCCACTTATACATCTTAGCATGCACCGAGGACGGTACAATCTTTAAGTGTGGGGAGGTCGATACCGATCTCCATGGGTTAGTTATTTTCTGACTCAACATCAATGTTTAAACTTTTCTGTAGTTAGTTCTTGCAATTGCATGTTTGATTGCATTATAGTTAAATTTTGTGCATATTTTACCACCACTTGGTTGAAGTAATGAATTTTTTTCAAGACCTTATTTTATAATATTTCACTAATTTAAATCAAAATTTAAATGTTAAATTTGTTTGGAAGTTGTATTTGGAACATAGTTAAAAGCTAGAACATACAACCTGTGAGATTTGAGCTTATTTACATGGTTACATTATTTAACAACAAATATTTTATTCTTGTGTGTTTTCTTCTCTATGATTGCAATCTTTGCTTTGTTCCATTCTATATGTCCATTATTTAGTATATTTACATACTTGCATATGATTGAGGCTATTGTTTGATTCTAGCTCACCATTCCCAAATTAGCCTACCTTTTACATCACCCTTGTTAGCCCCCTTGAGCCTTTAAATACCTCTTGTTTTATAACCACATTACTAGCCTTAAGCAAAAAAACAAAATAAAAATCCCAAGTTGAATCCTTGGTTAGCTTAAGATAAATATTGTGCAAAATTTAAGTGTGGAGAATTTTATGGGAACATGGGATGATAGAAAAAAAAGTAGGGAATTAATTTGAATAAGTTATTTGAAAATTTGGGAAGCATGCTTATATGAAATCAAAATAATTAAATTACCATGTGCATTGAAAAAAAATTATTAAGTAATTAAATAAGGGGATACAAAAAAATAATAATAATAAAAAAATTACCCCAAATAAAAAAAAAAGAATCAATGCACACGGGACAAAATTCAAAAATAAGTTTGATACATGAGCATGTAATACAAAAGTGGGAAAAATTTGGGTAGCTAGGTAAAGCATTTTAAATTGTATAAAGTATGTATATGTTAGGTGAGATCTTAGACTAATCAAGGATTCAATTATTTAGCTCACTTAGCCTTATATATATACCCTTACCCTTACCTTAGCCCCATTACAACCTTGAAAAAGACCTTATGATGTTTGTATGTATACATTAAATATTTGTTGATTGATGAGATGAAGAACAAAGTTTAGAAAGTATGACTAGGGAAGAGTAGAGTGGATTACCTTATACACTTGAGAGACTAGAGTGATATACACTATCAGTGAGGGTTTAATGCTTGATTCTATGTTCCCTGCTTTCATGAGCTATCTTCTTACAAGCTTACTTGCTTTTTATTGTACGATTTGAATTAGTGGAATTTGGTTCATATTTGTCTTGGAGAACTTATTTGCTTTTAACCAAGTAGGTAGAAACATTTTGCATGTAGTTGCATTCATATAGATAAGTTGCATTTCATACATTTTACCATTCCTCTTCACTCCCTTAAAGCTTCTCTTGAGCTTAGCAAGAGGACATGCTAATGTTTAAGTGTGGGGAGGTTGATAAACCACTATTTTATGGTTTATCTTGTACTCAATTGAGTGGTTTTTATCAACTCTTTACCCACTTATTCATATGATTTGCATGTTTTATATTTTCCTTCCTGATTCTGTGCTATGATTGAAAACATGCTTCTTTGGTTTTTATTTCCTTTTATTTAATCCTCTCTTATTACCATTAGATGCCTTGATATGTGTGTTAAGTGATTTCAGGAATTACAGGGCAGGAATGGCTTAGAGGATGGAAAGGAAGCATGGAAAAGTGGAGGGAATACAAGAAGTTGAAGGAACTGCAAAGCTGTCAGCCTGACCCTCTCGCACTAAAACAATCATAACATGAGCTATAGAGGTCCAAATGATGCGGTTCCACTTGCGTTGGAAAGCTAACGTTCGGGGCTTCGATTTGATATATAATTTGCTATAGTAGCTGTACAGATAGGCGACGCGAACGCGCACTCCACGCGGACGCGTCGCATTTGAGAACTTCAATCCGCGCGAACGCGTGGATGACGCCTCCGCGTCACTTTGCCGCGACCTGTATGGACCAGATTTCACAATCAGCGATTTCTGGGCGGTTTCTGACCCAATTTTCGGCCCAGAGAACACAGATTAGAAGCTATAAAGTGGGGGAATGCATCCATTCATGATCATGCTTTCACAACTCACAATTTTAGGTTTTAGATGTAGTTTTTAGAGAGAAAAGCTCTCTCCTCTCTCTTAGGATTAAGGATTAGGATTTTTAGAAATTAGGAATTTATCTCATCTTCACATTAGGTTCAATATTCCTTTATTTTGACTTCTCTTCTACTTTGAGATACTTTAATGCTTTTATTTGTATTTGATTTATGTTGCCCAATTTGCTTATGAATATTGTCCATATTAGATTTTCTTGCTTTGAATGTATGTTATTTGAGGTATTTCAGATCTAAGATTCATATTTAGCTTTTTATATTATTGGCTTTAATTGATTAACTGGAAGCTCTTGAGTTATCAACTATTCATGATTGATTGTTATGTTGGCTAATTAACTGGAATTCCACTAACTCTAGTCTTTCCTTAGGAGTTGGCTAGGACTTAGAAAATCTAACCAATTAGTTCACTTGACTTTCTCTTGCTTACGCAAAGGTTAACTAAGTGGGATTAACTTTCATTCTCATAGGAATAACTAGGATAGGACTTCCGAATTTTCATATCTTGCCAAAAGTTTATTTTATAGTTAATTATTTATTTTATTTGTCATTGAATTATTTACTTGTTTCTCACTTTCAAAACCCCAATTTACAAAAATCCATAACCAATAATAAGAACATACCTCCCTGCAATTCCTTGAGAAGACGACCCGAGGTTTGAATACTCGGTTATCAATTTTAAAAGGGTTTGTTACTTGTGACAACCAAAACGTTTGTAAGAAAGGTTGATTGCTTGGTTTAGTAACTATACTTACAACGAGAGTTTACTATAACTTCTAAACTATCAATCTTCAGTTCTTCACTAACACTTAGTAAATTGTGTTTCAAACCATCAACAAGAAGAACATCATTTATAAAAGATGAGAAGCTTTTACCAACTTTTCCAATGGCCACTATTTTCTCTTTACCATCATCACCGAAAGTGACGAACCCTCTGGTGGACGAAATTGTGATCAACAATAATGGCTCTTTGGCATGTGCATAAAAACATTAACTCAGCACTTTCTTTCCACAATCTCGTTCAACTAACCATCAAGTGTACTGGGTCGTCCAAGTAATAAACCTTACGTGAGTAAGGGTCGATCCCACAGAGATTGTTGGTATGAAGCAAGCTATGGTCACCTTGAAAATCTCAGTTAGGTAGATTAAATGGTTATGGATTTCGAAAATTAATAATAAACAGAAAATAAAATAGGATAGAAATACTCATGTAAATCAATAGTGGGAATTTCAGATAGGCGTATGGAGATGCTGTGCTCCCCTCGAATCTCTACTTTCTTATTACATTCATCCAATCCTTCCTACTCCTTTCCATGGCAAGCTGTATGTAGGGCATCACCATCGTCAATGGCTACTTTTCATCCTCTCGGGAAAATGGTCCTATGCGCTGTCACTGCATGGCTAATCGTCTGGAGGCATCACCCTTGACAATGGCTACATCCCATCCTCTCAGTGAAAATGGTCCAAATGCTCTGTCACAGCACGGCTAATCATCTGTCGGTTCTCAATCAGGTTAGAATAGAATCCATTGATTCTTTTGCGTCTGTTACTAACGCCCAGCTTTCAGGAGTTTGAAGCTCGTCACAGTCATTCAATACCGGAATCTTACTCGGAATACCACAGACAAGGTTAGACTTTCCAGATTCCTGGAATCCTACTCGGAATACCACAGACAAGGTTAGACTTTTTGGATTTTCATGAATGCCGCCATCTATCTAGCTTATACCACGAAGATTCTGTTGGGGAATCTAAGAGATATGCGCCCGGCCTAAGGTAGAACGGAAGTGGTTGTCAGTCATGTGCGTTCATAGGTGAGAATGATGATGAGTGTCACGGATCATCACATTCATCAAGTTGGAGTGCAACGTATATCTTGGAATAAGAATAAAAGAGAATTGAATAGAAAATAATAGTAATTGTATTGAAACTTGAGGTACAGCAGAGCTCCACACCCTTAATCTATGGTGTGTAGAAACTCCACCGTTGAAAATACATAAGTGAAAGGTTCAGGCATGGCCAAATGGCCAGCCCCCCCTAAAACGTGATCAATAGCCTCCTAAGATAAAGAATAAAACAAAACTGAGACCAAAGATGTCTAATACAATAGTAAATTATCCTATTTATACTAGACTAGCTACCAGGGTTTACATGAGTAAGTAATTGATGCATAAATCCACTTCCGGGGCCCACTTGTTGTATGTTTGGGCCGAGCTTGATCTATCCACGAGCTGAGGCTTCTCTTGGAGTTGAACGCCAAGTTATAACGTGTTTTGGGCGTTCAACTCCGGGTTGTGACGTGTTTCTGGCGTTTAACTCCAGACAGCAGCATGTACTTGGCGTTGAGCGCCACTTTACGTCGTCAATTCCCAAATAAAGTATGGACTATTATATATTTCTGGAAAGCTCTGAATGTCTACTTTACAACGCCATTGAGAGCGAGCCATTTAGAGTTCTGTAGCTCCAGAAAATCTATTTCGAGTGTAGGGAGGTCAGATTCCAACAGCATCAGCAGTCCTTTTGTCAGCCTTTTTCAGAGTTTTGCTCAAGTCCCTCAATTTCAGCCAGAAATTACCAGAAATCACAGAAAAATACACAAACTCATAGTAAAATCCAGAAATGTGAATTTAACATAAAAACTAATGAAAACATCCCTAAAAGTAGCTTGAACTTACTAAAAACTACCTAAAAACAATGCCAAAAAGCGTATAAATTATCCGCTCATCACAACACCAAACTTAAATTGTTGCTTGTCCCCAAGCAACTGAAAATCAAATAGGATAAAAAGAAGAGAATATACTATAAATTCCAAAATATCAATGAATATTAATTCTAATTAGATGAGCGGAACTTGTAGCTTTTTGCTTCTGAACAGTTTTGGCATCTCACTTTTTCCCTTGAAGTTTAGAATGATTGGCTTCTCTAGGAACTTAGAATTTCGGATAGTGTTATTGATTCTCCTAGTTAAGTATGTTGATTCTTGAACACAGCTACTTATGAGTCTTGGCCGTGGCCCTAAGCACTTTGTTTTCCAGTATTACCACCGGATACATAAATGCCACAGACACATGACTGGGTGAACCTTTTCAGATTGTGACTCAGCTTTGCTAGAGTCCCCAGTTAGAGGTATCCAGAGCTCTTAAGCACACTCTTTTTGCTTTGGATCACGACTTTAACCACTCAGTCTCAAGCTTTTCACTTGGACCTTCATGACACAAGCACATGGTTAGGGACAGCTTGATTTAGCCGCATAGGCCTGGATTTTATTTCCTTGGGCCCTCCTATCCATTGATGCTCAAAGCCTTGGATCCTTTTTACCCTTGCCTTTTGGTTTTAAGGGCTATTGGCTTTTTCTGCTTGCTTTTTCTTTTTCTTTTTATTATTTTTTTCGCCAATATTATTTTTTTTGCAAGCTGTTGCTTTTTCACTGCTTTTTCTTGCTTCAAGAATCAATTTTATGATTTTTCAGTTCATCAATAACATTTCTCTTTGTTCATCATTCTTTCAAGAGCCAACAGTTTTAACATTCATAAACAACAAGATAAAAAATATGCACTGTTTAAGCATTCATTCAGAAATCAAAAAGTATTGTCACCACATCAATATAATTAAACTAAATTCAAGGATAAATTCGAAATTCATGTACTTCTTGTTCTTTTGAATTAAAACATTTTTCATTCAAGAGAGGTGAAGGATTAATGGAATTTATTCATAGCTTTAAGACATAGTTACTAAACACTAATGATCATGAAGTAGAGACATAAAACATAGATAAACACAACATAAAAATCGAAAAACAGAATGAAATAAGAACAAGGAATGAATCCACCTTAGTGGCGTCTTCTTCTTGAAGGACCAACAATGTCCTTAAGCTCTTCTATGTCCCTTCCTTGCCTTTGTTGCTCCTCCCTCATTGCTCTTTGATCTTCTCTTATTTCATGGAGAATGATGGAGTGCTCATGATGTTCCACCCTTAATTGTTCCACATTGTAGCTCAAATCTTCTAAGGAAGTGTTGAGTTGTTCCCAATAGTTGTTGGGAGGAAAGTGCATCCCTTGAGGCATCTCAGGGATTTCTTGATGATGAGATTCCTCATGCATCTCTTGAGATCCGTGGAGGGTCTCTCTTGCTTGCTCCATCCTCTTCTTGGTGATGGGCTTATCCTCTTTAATGGGGATGTCTCCTTCTATGATAACTCCAGCTGAGTAACATAGATGGCAAATAAGGTGAGGAAAAGCTAGCCTAGCCATGGTGGAGGGCTTTTCGGCTATTTTGTAAAATTCATTGGAGATGACTTCATGAACTTCTACTTCCTCTCCAATCATGATGCTATGAATCATGATGGCCCGATCCACAGTAACTTCAGATCGGTTGCTAGTGGGAATAATGGAGAGTTGAATAAACTCCAACCATCCTCTAGCCACAGGCTTGAGGTCCAGTCTTCTTAGTTGAACTGGCTTGCCTTTGGAATCTCTTTTCCATTGAGCTCCTTCCACACATATGTCCATTAGGACTTGGTCCAGCCTTTGATTAAAGTTGACCCTTCTAGTGTAGGGGCGTACATCTCCTTGCATCATGGGCAAGTGGAACGCCAACCTCACATTCTCCGGACTAAAATCTAAGTATTTCCCCCGAACCATTATGAGATAATTCTTTGGATTCGGGTTCATACTTTGATCATGGTTCCTAGTGATCCATGCATTGGCATAGAACTCTTTAACCATTAAGATTCCGACTTGTTGCATGGGGTTGGTTAGGACTTCCCAACCTCTTCTTCAGATCTCATGTCGGATCTCCGGATACTCATTTTTCTTGAGCTTGAAAGGGACCTCAGGGATCACCTTCTTCTTCGCCACAACTTCATAGAAGTGGTCTTGATGGCTTTTGGAGATGAATCTTTCCATCTTCCATGACTCGGAGGTGGAAGCTTTTGTCTTCCCTTTTCCTTTTCTAGAGGATTCTTCGGCCTTAGGTGCCATTGATGGTAATGGAAAACAAAAAAGATTATGCTTTGACCACACCAAACTTAAAATATTGCTCGCCCTCGAGCAATAGAAGAAAGAAAAGAAGAAGAAGAAGAAGAAAATATGGAGGAGAAGGGGGAGTGTAGGTTTCGGCCAAGGTATAGAAGAGGGGATTTGTGTTGTGTGAAAATGAAGTAGAATGGAAAGGTATATATAGGGAAAGGGGAGAGGGTAGGTTCGGCCATTTAGGGTGGGTTTGGGTGGGAAAGTGTTTTTGAATTTTGAAGGTAGGTGGGGTTTTTGGAGAAGAGTGGATGGATGTGAGTGGTGAAGGGGGTAATTGGGAAGAGAGATTGAAGTTGATGGGAAGTGTGACATGGGGAAGAGTGAAATAGGATTAGAAGATAAGGTGGGAATATGTTAGGTGGGGATCCTGTGGGGTCCACAGATCCTGAGGTGATCCTGTGGGGTCCACAAATCCTGAGATGATCCTGTGGGGTCCACAGATCCTGAGGTGTCAAGGAATTACATCCCTGCACCAAATAGGCATGTAAAATGCCTTTGCATACCATTCTGGCATTTAAACGCCGAGGTGATGCACGTTCTAGGCGTTCAACGCCCATGTAAAGCATGTTCTGGGCGTTCAACGCCCATATGTAGCATGTTTCTAGCGTTGAACGCCAGTTTCATGCTTGTTACTGGCGTTCAGCGCCAGTTTTCCTTAAGGCACATTCCTGGCGTTCAAACGCCAGAATGTTGCTTGTTTCTGGCGTTCAGCGCCAGATTCATGCTCTGTTCTGGCGTTGAACGCCAGCCAGATGCTCCGTACTGGCGTTGAACGCCAGTCTGTCCTTCCTCCAAGGTGCAAATTTTTTTCTGCTGTTTTTGATTCTGTTTTTAATTTTTATGATTTTTTTCGTGACTCCTCATGATCATGTACCTAATAAAACACAAAATAACAATAAAATAAAATAAAAATTAGATAAATAAAATTGGGTTGCCTCCCAACAAGCGCTTCTTTAATGTCAATAGCTTGACATTGTGCTCTCATGGAGTCACAAAGGTGATCAGGTCAATGTTGTATAGTCCCAACACCAAACTTAGAGTTTGGATATGGGGTCTTAACACCAAACTTAGAGTTTGGTTGTGGCCTCCCAACACAAAACTTAGAGTTTGACTGTGGGGGCTCTTCTTGACTCTGAACTGAGAGAAGCTCTTCATGCTTACTCTCTTGTATCACAGAGGGATGGCCATGTGCCTTAAACACAAGGTAGTCCCCATTCAATTGAAGGACTAATTCACCTCTGTTGACATCTATCACAGCTCCTGCTGTGGCTAGGAAAGGTCTTCCAAGGATAATACACTCATCCTCTTCCTTCCTAGTGTTTTAGATTATGAAATTAGCAGGGATGTAAAGGCCTTCAACCTTTACTAACACGTCCTCTACTATTCCATAAGCTTGTCTCAGTGACTTGTCTGCCAATTGTAATGAGAACAAGGCAGGTTGTACCTCAATGATTCCCAGCTTCTCCATTACAGAGAGTGGCATAAGATTTATCCCTGACCCCAGATCACATAGAGCTTTTTCAAAGGTCAATGTGCCTATGGTACAAGGTATTAAGAATTTGCCAGGATCTTGTTTCTTTTGAGATAAAATTTGCTGAATCCAGGTATCTAGTTCACTAATGAGCAAGGGAGGTTCACTTTCCCAAGTCTCATTACCAAACAACTTGGCATTCAGCTTCATGATAGCTCCTAAATATTGAGCAACTTGCTCTCCAGTCACATCTTCATCCTCTTCAGAGGAAGAATAGTCTTTAGAGCTCATGAATGGCAGAAGGAGATTTAATGGAATCTCTATGGTCTCTATTTGAGCCTCAGATTCCTTTGGATCCTTAATAGGAAACTCCCTCTTGCTTCAGAGACGTCCCAAGAGGTCCTCCTCACTAGGATTTTCGTCCTCCTCCTCCCTTGTGCATTTGGCCATATTGATCACATCAATGGCCTTGCACTCTCCTTTTGGATTCTCTTCTGTATTGCTTGGGAAAATACTGGGAGGAGTTTCAATGACTTTCTTACTCAGCTGGCCCACTTGTGCCTCCAAATTTCTGATGGAGGATCTTGTTTCACTCATGAAACTGAAAGTGGCTTTTGACAGATCAGAGACTAGATTGGCTAAATTAGAAGTATTTTGGTCAGAATTCTCTGTCTATTGCTGAGAAGATGATGGAAAAGGCTTGCTATTGCTCAGCCTATTGCGTCCACCATTGTTAAAGCCTTGTTGAGGCTTTTGTTGATCCTTCCATGAGAAATTTGGATGATTTCTCCATGATGAATTATAGGTGTTTCCATAAGGTTCACCCATGTAATTAACCTCTGCCATTGCAGGGTTCTCAGGATCATAAGCTTCTTCAGAAGCTGCCTCTTTAGTACTGTTGGATGCATTTTGCCATCCATTCAGACTTTGAGAGATCATGTTGACTTGCTGAGTCAACACTTTGTTCTGAGCCAATATGGCATTCAGAGCATCAATCTCAAGAACTCCCTTCCTTTGAGGCGTCCCATTATTAATGGAACTCCTCTCAGAGGTGTACATGAATTGGTTATTTGCAACCATGTCAATAAGCTCTTGAGCTTCTGCAGGTGTTTTCTTTAGGTGAATGGATCCACCTGCAGAATGGTCCAATGACATTTTCGAAAATTCAGATAGACCATAATAGAATATATCTAGTATGGTCCATTCTGAAAACATGTCAGATGGACACCTTTTGGTCAGCTGCTTGTATCTTTCCCAAGCTTCATAGAGGAATTCACCTTCTTTTTGTTTGAAGGTCCGAACATCCACCCTAAGCTTGCTCAGCTTTTGAGGAGGAAAGAATTTATCCAAGAAGGCCGTGACCAGCTTATCCCAAGAGTCCAGGCTATCCTTAGGTTGTGAATCCAACCATATTCTAGCTCTGTCTCTTACAGCAAAAGGGAAAAGCATGAGCATGTAGACTTCAGGATCTACTCCATTCATCTTAACAGTCTCACAGATCTGCAAGAATTCAGTTAAAAACTGATAAGGATCTTCAGATAGAAGCCCATAAAACTTGCAGTTTTGTTGCATTAAAGCAACTAGCTGAGGCTTCAGCTCAAAATTGTTTGCTCCAATGGCAGGAATGGAGATGCTTCTTCCATCAAATTTGGACGTTGGTTTGGTAAAGTCACCAAGCATCCTTCTTGCATTATCATTATTGGGTTCAGCTGCCATCTCCTTCTCTTGTTCGAAAATTTCTGAAAGGTTACTTCTGGATTGTTGTAATTTGGCTTCTCTTAGCTTTCTCTTCAAAGTCCTTTCAGGTTCAGGATCAGCTTCAACAAGAGTGCTTTTGTCCTTGTTCCTGCTCATATGAAAGAGGAGAAAACAAGGAAAGAAAAGGAATCCTCTATGTCACAGTATAGAGATTCCTTTATGTCAGTAGAAAAAGAAGGGGGTAGAAGAAAGAAAAGTGAAGAATCCAAACACAAGGGATAGATTGAGTTCGGATTTTAGATGAAGAGAGGTGAAGAGAAGTGTTAGTAATTAAATAAATAAATAAAAGAAGAGAAGAGAGGGAGAAATTCGAAAATAATTTTGAAAAACTAGTTAATGATTTTCGAAAATTAGAGATAAGATAAGATTAAAATTAAAATTTAAAACAAAAAAGAATTTTTGAAAAAGGGATGAGATATTTTTCGAAATTAGAGAGGGAGAAGTAGTTAGTTGGTTTTGAAAAAGATTTGAAGTTTTTAATTTTTAAAAAGATAAGAAGATAGGAAGATAGAAAAGATATTTTAAAATCAAATTTTGAAAGAGATAAAATTTTGAAAAAGATAAGATAAAAAGATAAGATTTTTAAGAAAAAGGCATTTTGAAAAAGATAAAAAGATAAGGTAAAAAGATAAGATAAAAAGAAAAAAAGATTTTAATTTTTAAATTTAAAATTACTTACTTCACTAACAAGAAACTACAAGATGAGATTCTAGAACTTAAAGATTGAACCTTTCTTAACAAGAAAGTAACAAACTTCAAATTTTTGAATTAATCACATTAATTGTTAGTGAATTTTCGAAAATATGATATAAAGATAAGAAAAAGATTTTGAAAATATTTTGAAAAAGATTTTTGAAATTTTTCGAAAATAAAGAGAAAAATGGAAAAGACATGATTTTTGAAAAAGATTTTAAAAAGATAAGATTTTCAAAATTGAAAATTTGACTTGACTTGTTAGAAACAACTAATTTTAAGAATTTTTTGACCAAGTCAACCCAAAATTTCGAAAATTTGGAGAGAAAAAAGGAAAAGATATTTTTTTTATTTTTGAAATTTTTATTGATGAGAGAGAAAAACATCAAAAATACTCAATGCATGAAATTTTTAGATCAAAACAATGAATGCATGCAAGAATGCTATGAATGTCAAGATGAACACCAAGAACTCTTTGAAGATCATCATGAACATCAAGAACATAATTTTGAAAAATTTTTTATGCAAAGAAAACATGCAAGACACCAAACTTAGAAATCTTTAATGCATGGACTCTAACAAACGAAAAATGCATATGAAAAACAACAAACAACACAAAACAAGAAATAATCAAGATCAAACAAGAGAATTTACCAAGAACATCTTGAAGATCATGAAGAACACTATGAATGCATGAATTTTCAAAAAATGCAAGAAAATTTTTTTTAAAGCATGCAATTGACACCAAACTTAAAAATTAACTCAAGACTCAAACAAGAAATACAAAATATTTTTGGTTTTTATGATTTTCTAATAATTTTTTTGTATTTTTATTAATTTTTTTCTTTCGAAAATATTTTTTTTGGAAAAACAAAAAAGAAAAGAAAAATTCTGAAAAAGATTTTTGAAAAGAAAATTACCTACTCTAAGCAACAAGATGAACCGTCAGTTGTCCATACTCGAACAATCCCCGACAACGGCGCCAAAAACTTGGTGGACGAAATTGTGATCAACAATAATGGCTCTTTGGTATGTGCATAAAAACATTAACTCAGCACTTTCTTTCCACAATCTCGTTCAACTAACCAGCAAGTGTACTGGGTCGTCCAAGTAATAAACCTTACGTGAGTAAGGGTCGATCCCACAGAGATTGTTGGTATGAAGCAAGCTATGGTCACCTTGTAAATCTCAGTTAGGCAGATTAAATGGTTATGGATTTCAAAAATTAATAATAAACAGAAAATAAAATAGGATAGAAATACTCATGTAAATCAATAGTGGGAATTTCAGATAGGCGTATGGAGATGCTGTGCTCCCCTCGAATCTCTACTTTCTTATTACATTCATCCAATCCTTCCTACTCCTTTCCATGGCAAGCTGTATGTAGGGCATCACCATCGTCAATGGCTACTTTTCATCCTCTCGGGAAAATGGTCCTATGCGCTGTCACTGCATGGCTAATCGTCTGGAAGCATCACCCTTGACAATGGCTACATCCCATCCTCTCAGTGAAAATGGTCCAAATGCTCTGTCACAGCACGGCTAATCATCTGTCGGTTCTTGGTGCACGAAATTGCAATCACATTTTTGCAACCCTGCACAACTAACCAGCAAGTGCACTGGGTCGTTGGTGCACGAAATTGCAATCACACTTTTGCAACCCCGCACAACTAACCAGCAAGTGCACTGGGTCGTCCAAGTAATACCTTACGTGAGTAAGGGTCGATCCCACGGAGATTGTTGGCTTGAAGCAAGCTATGGTTATCTTGTAAATCTTAGTCAGGATATCAGAAATTATCAGGATTGATTGTGAAAAGTAAAAGAACATGAAATAAGTACTTGTTTTGCAGTGATGGAGAACAGGTTGAGGTTTTGGAGATGCTCCATCTTCTGAATCTCTGCTTTCCTACTGTCTTCTTCTTCAAGCACGCAAGGCTCCTTCCATGACAAGCTGTATGCAAGGGTTTCACCGTTGTCAGTGGCTACCTCCCGTCCTCTCAGTGGAAATGTTCAACGCACCCTGTCACGGCACGGCTATCCATCTGTCGGTTCTCAATCAGGCCGGAATAGAATCCAGTGATTCTTTTGCGTTTGTCACTAACGCCCCGCCTTCAGGAGTTTGAAGCTCGTCACAGTCATTCAATCATTGAATCCTACTCAGAATACCACAGACAAGGTTTAGACCTTCTGGATTCTCTTGAATGCCGCCATCAGTTCTAGCTTGTACCACGAAGATTCCGGTTAAAGAATCCAAGAGATATCTACTTAATCTAAGGTAGAACGGAGGTGGTTGTCAGGCACACGTTCATAATTGAGAATGATGATGAGTGTCACGGATCATCACATTCATCCGGTTTAAGAACAAGTAATATCTTAGAATGGAAGCAAGCATGATTGAATGAAAAACAGTAGTAATTGCATTAATCCATCAAGACACAGCAGAGCTCCTCACCCCCAACCATGGGGTTTAGAGACTCATGCCGTGGAAGGTACACAAAGAAACGTGTAAAGTGTCATGAGGTTCAGATACAATGTCAAAAGATCCTATTAATAGTGAACTAGTAACCTAGGGTATACAGAAATGAGTAAATGACATAAAAATCCACTTCCGGGCCCACTTGGTGTGTGCTTGGGCTGAGCATTGAAGCATTTTCGTGTAGAGACTCTTTCTGGAGTTAAACGCCAGTTTTCATGCCAGTTTGGGCGTTTAACTCCAATTTCAATGCCAGTTCCAGCGTTAAACGCTGGAAATTCTGAGGTTGATTTGCAACGCCGGTTTGGGCCATCAAATCTTGGGCAAAGTATGGACTATTATACATTGCTGGAAAGCCCAGGATGTCTACTTTCCAATTCCTTTGAGAGCGCGCCAATTGGGCTTCTGTAGCTCCAGAAAATCCACTTCGAGTGCAGGGAGGTCAGAATCCAACAGCATCTGCAGTCCTTTTCAGTCTCAGAATCAGATTTTTGCTCAGGACCCTCAATTTCAGCCAGAAAATACCTGAAATCACAGAAAAACACACAAAATCATAGTGAAGTCCAGAAAAGTGAATTTTAACTAAAAACTAATAAAAATATACAAAAAATTAACTAGATCATACCAAAAACACACTAAAAACAATGCCAAAAAGCGTATAAATTATCCGCTCATCACAACACCAAACTTAAATTGTTGCTTGTCCCCAAGCAACTGAAAATCAAAATAAGATAAAAAGAAGAGAATATACTATAGACTCCAAAATATCAAGGAAACTTAGTTTCAATTAGATGAGCGGGACTAGTAGCTTTTTGCTTCCGAACAGTTTTGGCATCTCACTCTATCCTTTGAAGTTCAGAATGATTGGCATCTATAAGAACTCAGAACTCAGATAGTGTTATTGATTCTCCTAGTTAAGTATAATGATTCTTGAACATAGCCAGTGTATGAGTCTTGGCTGTGGCCCAAAGCACTCTGTCTTCCAGTATTACCACCGGATACATACATGCCACAGACACATAATTGGGTGAACCTTTTCAGATTGTGACCCAGCTTTGCTAGAGTCCCCAATTAGAGGTGTCCAGGGTTCTTAAGCACACTCTTTTCTCCTTGGATCACAACTTTATTTCTTTCTTTTTCTCTTTTTTTTGAATTTTTTTTGTATCCACTGCTTTTTCTTGCTTCAAGAATCAATTAGATGATTTTTTTAGATCCTCAATAACAGTTCTCTTTTTCCTCATTCTTTCAAGAGCCAACAATTTTTAACATTCTCAAAACAACAAATTCAAGAGACATATGCACTGTTCAAGCATTCATTCGGAAAACAAAAATTATTGTCACCACATCAAACTAATTCAACTAGTTTCAAGGATAAATTTCGAAATCCTGTACTTCTTGTTCTTTTGTGATTAAAGCATTTTTCATTTAAGAGAGGTGATGGATTCATAGGACATTCATACCTTTAAGACACGAATTTTAAATTTTATTAGTTATGAATTAAGAACAAGACTCAAAGATAGATATAAGATGAGACTAAAAAAAATAGAAAACAAAAATTTAAACTAGGCTCCTAATGATAGAGGTTTTCACAGAGTTAGGACTCAACAACCTTGATTTTGAGAAGTGGATGCTCCTTCAAATTGAGGGGAGAATTTCTGGCGTTTCAGCTCTTGGAGTTCACGCCCCTGCTTCTCTTGTTCCTTCAGTAATTTGCAGAGCATGCAGTTCTGATTCTGCTGTTTTTCCTTAAGTTGCTCCATAGTCTCTTGTAACTTGATGATAGATGCTTCTAGGCTGGTCCAGTAGTCAATTTTAGGAAATTCAGGGAGGAACTCCTGCGCCCTCCTTTTGATAGAGTTGTCTTGCATTTGTCCTTCCATTGACTTCTTGGTGATTGGATGTTCAATGGGTATAAATTCATCTACTCCCATCTTTACCCCAGCCTCTTTACAGAGCAAGGAGATCAAGCTTGGGTAAGCCAATTTGGCTTCAGTGGAATTTTTATTTGCAATTGTGTAGATCTCACAAGCAATCACATGATGAACCTCCACTTCTTTTCCAAGCATAATGCAATGAATCATCACTACTCTCTTGATAGTGACCTCAGAACGGTTGCTAGTGGGCAATATGGAACGCCCAATAAAGTCTAGCCAACCTCTTGCAATTGGTTTGAGGTCTCCCCTCTTGAGTTGGTTTGGGACACCCTTTGAATTGGTTATCCACTTAGTTCCAGGGAGGCATATGTCCTCTAGAACTTGATCCAACCCTTTATCTGCTCTCACCATTCTCCTATTGAAGGATTCAGGATCATCCTGCAGTTGAGGCAATTTGAAGATTTCTCTTATTTTGTCCAGATGGAAGTACATAACTTTTCCTCTGACCATGGTTCTGTAGGTATAGTAAGCAGTTCCAGTCATTCTCTGCTTATCTGTTAGCCACAGATTTGAGTAGAATTCCTGAACCATATTCCTTCCAACCTTTATCTCAGGATTGGTTAGAACTTCCCATCCTCTGTTTCGAATTTGCTCTTGGATCCCCGGATATTCATCTTCTTTCAGATCAAATTTAACTTCCGGGATCACTGACCTTAGACCCATTATCTTGTGATAATGGTCTTCATGTTCTTTGGTTAAGAACTTCTCTTGATTCCAAAGATTCTTTGGATTATTCTCTTTCTTTCCTCTTAAATTGGTTTGTTTTCCCTTTGGAGCCATGATCTTGATGAATCTTGGCTTAGTGATCACGGAAAAGCACACCAAACTTAGAGGTTTGCTTGTCCTCAAGCAAAAGAAAGGAAAGAAGAGAGAGAGGAGAAGAGCAAATTCGAATGGTGTGGGGAATGGTGAGGCCGAACAAGCTTTCATAAGGGGGGGAAGAAGAGATTTCGAAAAATTGAAAGGGGATTTGAGAAGATATGGAGAGAATTTGAGAGAAGGGTGAGTTTTTTGAACAAGATTTGGGATTGATTTGAGAGATTTGAAGAATGATTTTTTATTTTTGAAGATTTGAAAGTGAATGATGAAAGGTTGAGATGTATTTATGTAGAAAAGTATGGGTAAGAAAAGAGAAATTTGAAAAAAATTGATTGGAAATCAAAATCTTGGTCCCCCCACCTTTCTGGCGTTAAACGCCCAGAATGGCATTCATTCTGGCGTTTAACGCCCATTTGTTGCCCATTATGGGCGTTTAACGCCCAGCCAGGTGCCCTGGCTGGCGTTAAACGCCAGAATTCCTTTATCACTGGGTGTTTTTCTAAAACGCCCAGGATGCTGCACACCTGGCGTTAAACGCCCAGAATGGTGCCCATTCTGGCGTTTAACGCCCAAAATGGTACCTTTACTGGCGTTAAACGCCCAGAATGGTGCCCATTCTGGCGTTTAACGCCCAAAATGCCCCTTACTGGCGTTTTTTCGCCAGTAAGCTCTTTTTCTCTGCTTTTTGCGCTGAATCCTTCTGTAACTCTGTGAATTCCTTCATTTTTGATACTTGCCTTTGTAAAAACAAAACATATAACCTGCTAATGACTGGGTTGCCTCCCAGCAAGCACTTCTTTATTGTCTTTAGCTGGACCTTTACTGAGAATCACTCAAGTATCAATTTTGAGCACTCCTGCTCAAAATTGCTCTCAAGATAAAGCTTGATTCTCTGTCCATTAACAATGAACTTTTTGTCAGAATCAATATCCTGAAGCTCAACATATCCATATGGTGACACTCCTGTAATCACATACGGACCCCTCCACCGGGATTTGAGTTTTCCTGGAAACAATCTGAGCCTAGAGTTGAAGAGCAGGACTTTTTGTCCCGGCTCAAAGACTCTGGATGACAGCTTCTTGTCATGCCACTTCTTTGCCTTTTCCTTATAAATTTTTGCATTTTCAAAGGCATTGAGTCTGAACTCTTCTACCTCATTTAGCTGGAGCAATCTTTTTTCATCAGCTAACTGAGCATCCATGTTTAGGAATCTGGTTGCCCAGTAGGCTTTATGTTCCAGTTCCACGGGCAGATGACAGGCCTTCCCATACACCAGTTGGTATGGAGAGGTTCCTATAGGAGTCTTGAATGCTGTTCTGTATGCCCACAGAGCATCATCCAAGCTCTTTGCCCAATCCTTTCTTCGGGTTATCACAGTCCGTTCCAGGATTCTTTTTAGCTCTCTGTTAGAGACTTCAGCTTGCCCATTTGTCTGTGGATGATACGGAGTTACCACTTTGTGGCTAATCCCATATCTAACCATAGCAGAGTATAGCTGTCTATTGCAGAAATGAGTGCCCCCGTCACTGATTAGTACTCTGGGAACACCAAATCTGCTGAAGATGTGTTTCTGGAGGAATTTTAGCACGGTCTTGGTATCATTAGTGGGTGTAGCAATTGCTTCTACCCACTTAGATACATAGTCCACTGCCACCAGAATGTAAGTGTTTGAGTATGATGGTGGGAATGGACCCATGAAGTCAATTCCCCATACATCAAACAATTCTATCTCTAATATCCCTTGTTGAGGCATGGCATATCCGTGAGGCAAGTTACCAGCTCTTTGGCAACTGTCACAGTTACGCACAAACTCTCGGGCATCTTTATAGAGAGTAGGCCAGTAGAAGTCACATTGGAGGACTTTAGTGGCTGTTCGCTCACTTCCAAAATGTCCTCCATACTGTGATCCATGGCAGTGCCATAGGATCCTTTGTGCTTCTTCTCTGGGTACACATCTGCGGATCATTCCGTCTGCACATCTCTTAAAGAGATATGGTTCATCCCAGAGGTAGTACTTGGCATCTGAAATTAATTTCTTTCTTTGCACTCTGCTGTACTCCTGGGGTATGAACCTCACAGCTTTATAATTTGCAATATCTGCAAACCATGGAGCTTCCTGAATGGCAAAGAGTTGCTCATCTGGGAAAGTCTCTGAGATCTCAGTAGAAGGGAGGGACGCCCCAGCTACTGGTTCTATTCGGGACAGATGATCAGCTACTTGGTTCTCTGTCCCTTTTCTGTCTCTTATTTTTATATCAAACTCTTGCAGAAGCAACACCCATCTGATAAGCCTGGGTTTTGAATCCTGCTTTGTGAGTAAGTATTTAAGAGCAGCATGGTCAGTGTACACAACCACTTTGGACCCCACTAGATAGGATCTAAACTTGTCAATGGCATAGACCACTGCAAGTAACTCTTTTTCTGTGGTTGTGTAATTCTTCTGTGCGTCATTTAGAACACGGCTGGCATAATAAATGATGTGCAGAAGCTTGTTATGCCTCTGTCCCAATACTGCACCAATGGCATGGTCACTGGCATCACACATTAGTTCAAATGGCAATGTCCAATCTGGTGCAGAGATGACTGGTGCTGTGACCAGCTTAGCTTTCAGGGTCTCAAATGCCTGCAGACACTGTGTGTCAAACACAAATGGTGTGTCAGCAGCTAGCAGGTTACTCAAAGGCTTTGCAATTTTCGAAAAATCCTTTATAAACCTTCTGTAGAATCCTGCATGCCCCAGAAAGCTTCTGATTGCCTTAACATTGGCAGGTGGTGGTAATTTTTCAATTACCTCTACCTTTGCCTTATCCACCTCTATTCCCCTGCTTGAAATTTTGTGCCCAAGGACAATTCCTTCAGTCACCATAAAGTGACATTTCTCCCAGTTTAAAACCAGGTTAGTCTCTTGGCACCTTTTCAGGACAAGTGATAGGTGGTTAAGACAGGAGTTGAATGAGTCTCCATATACTGAGAAGTCATCCATGAAGACTTCAAGAAATTTCTCCACCATATCAGAGAAGATGGATAGCATGCATCTCTGAAAGGTTGTAGGAGCATTACACAGACCAAAAGGCATCCTTCTGTAGGCAAACACACCAGAAGGGCAAGTAAATGCTGTTTTCTCTTGGTCCTGAGGATCTACTGCAATTTGGTTGTAACCTGAATAGCCATCCAAAAAGCAGTAATAATCATGACCAGCTAGTCTTTCTAGCATTTGGTCTATGAATGGTAAAGGAAAATGATCCTTTCTGGTGGCTGTATTGAGCCTTCTGTAGTCAATACACATACGCCACCCTGTGACTGTTCTTGTAGGAACCAGTTTATTTTTTTCATTATGAACCACTGTCATGCCTCCCTTTTTGGGGACAACTTGGACAGGGCTCACCCAGGGGCTATCAGAAATAGGATAAATAATCCCAGCCTCTAGTAATTTAGTGACCTCTTTCTGCACCACTTCCTTCATGGCTGGATTTAGCCTCCTTTGTGGTTAGACCACTAGTTTGGCATTATCCTCCAACAGGATCTTGTGCATGCATCTAGCTGGGCTAATGCCCTTAAGATCACTTATGGACCACCCAAGAGCTGTCTTGTGTGTCCTTAGCACTTGAATCAGTGCTTCCTCTTCCTGTGGATTTAAAGCAGAGCTTATAATCACTGGAAAAGTTTCACCCACTCCCAGAAATGCATATTTCAAGGATGGTGGTAATGGTTTGAGTTCAGGTTTGGGAGGCTTATCCTCCTCCTGAGGAATTTTCGAAAATTCCTTTGTTTCCTCTGGTTCTTCTTGATCAGGTTGAGCATCTTTGAAGATGTCCTCAAGCTCTGATTCTAGGCCTTCATTCATATTAATCTCTTCTACCAGAGAGTCAATAATGTCAGTGCCCATGCAGTCATTTGGTGTGTCTGGATGCTGCATAGCTTTTACAGCATTCAACTTGAACTCATCTTCATTGACTCTTAGGGTTACTTCCCCTTTTTGTACATCAATGAGAGTTCGTCCAGTTGCTAGGAAAGGTCTTCCTAGAATGAGAGTTGCACTCTTGTGCTCCTCCATTTCCAGCACCACAAAGTCAGTTGGAAAGGCGAATGGCCCAACCTTGACAATCATATCCTCTATTATGCCTGATGGATATTTAATGGAGCCATCAGCAAGTTGGAGGCATATCCGGGTTGGTTTGACTTCTCCAGTCAACCCAAGCCTTCTGATAGTGGATGCAGGTATTAGATTGATGCTTGCTCCAAGATCACATAGGGCCGTCTTGGTGCAAGCACCTTCTAATGTGCATGGTATCATAAAGCTTCCTGGATCCTGAAGCTTTTCTGGTAAGCTTTTCAGAATGACTGCACTGCATTCTTCAGTGAAAAATACTTTTTCAGTTTTTCTCCAATCCTTCTTATGACTTAAGATTTCTTTCATGAACTTAGCATAAGAAGGTATTTGCTCAAGTGCCTCTGCAAACGGAATCTTTATTTCAAGAGTCCTTAGATAGTCTGCAAAGCGGGCAAATTGCTTATCCTGTTCCACTTGGCGGAGTTTTTGAGGATAAGGCATCTTGGCTTTATAGTCTTCAACCTTAGATGCTGCAGGTTTATTCCTTACAGAAGTGGTTGAAGAAGCCTTGTTAGAGGAATTACTGTCAGCACTCTCAGGTGTCTGATCCTCCCTTGGCGTCTGAACGCCAGGATTGGGTGGAAAATGGGCGTTTAACGCCAACTTTTCCCCCTTTTCTGGCGTTTGAACGCCAGAACTGGGCAGGGAATGGGCGTTTAACGCCAGCTTTCCTTCCTTCTCTGGCGTTTGAACGCCAATAACATTCCTCTCTGGGCTCTTACTGTCCTCAGAGGGATTTTGAACAGTGGTTTGGTTATCCCCTGTCAATTGTTCCTTGTTTGGCTTTTTGCTACTTTGAGCAGTGTTATTCAATGTTTTCCCACTCCTCAGTTGAACTGCTTGGCATTCCTCTGTTATCTGTTTAGATATCTGCTGTTTTGCTTGATTCAACTGTAGTTCTATGTTCTTGTTAGCAACTTTAGTTTCATGGAGCATCTCTTTAAATTCTGCTAACTGTTCTGTCATCAGGAGCAATTGTTGATTAAGCTCAATCATCTGTTCTTGAGGATTAGGATCAGTGGCTAGTGCCATGACTTCCTCCTTAGGAGAGAACTCATTGCTAGAGTACAAACATTGGTTTCTAGCAACAGTGTCTATAAGCTCTTGAGCTTCTTCAATTGTCTTCCTCATGTGTATAGATCCACCAGCTGAGTGGTCTAAAGACATCTGAGCTTTTTCTATAAGCCCATAGTAGAAGATGTCTAATTGTACCCACTCTGAAAACATTTCAGAAGGGCATTTTCTTAGCATACCGCTATACCTCTCCCAGGCATTGTAAAAGGATTCATTATCCTCTTGTTTAAAGCCTTGGATGTCTAGCCTTAGCTGTGTCATCCTTTTTGGGGGGGTAAAAGTGATTCAGGAATTTGTCTGATAACTGTTTCCATGTCTTTATGCTTGCTGTAGGTTGGTTATTCAACCACCTTTTAGCTTGATCTTTTACAGCAAATGGAAACAGTAATAGTCTGTAGACATCCTGATCCACCTCTTTATCATGTACTATGTCAGCAATTTGTAAGAACTGTGCCAGAAACTCAGTAGGCTCTTCTTGTGGAAGACCGGAATACTGGCAATTTTGCTGCACTATGATAATGAGTTGAGGGTTTAGCTCAAAGATGATTGCTTTGATGGGAGGTGTACAGATGCTATTCCCATATGCAGCTGTAATGGGGTTAGCATATGACCCCAGAGTCCTTTTGGACTGATCAATCCCACTTATGTCCATAATGGATAAAGGGAAATGATATGGATTGCAAATAGATAAATTTTGTTTTGTGTTTTTTTTTTTTGAATTAACCGAAAAATAAAATAAAAACAAGAGGAAAATAAAAAAAATTCGAAAATCAAAAGAAAATAAGATCAAAGCAAATTGAAAACTGAATCAATTAGTTAATTAAAAAGATTTTGAGATTAGCAATTAGAAAGATATGATTGAAAATTTTTTTATGAAAAAGATTTGATTTTTGAAATGAGGAAAGAGAAAAACGACAAAATGACACCAAACTTAAATTTTTTAGAAAATCAAACACTAATTTTTTGAAAATTTTAAGGGAAAAACACAAAGAGGACACCAAACTTAGAATTTTTAAAGATCAAAAAGAGACTAAGGTCATGCAAATTCGAAAATTAAAAGAAAAGCAAAAGCATGCAATTGACACCAAACTTAAAATATGAAACTAGACTCAACTAAAAGACTCTAAACCAACAAAAATAAAACAGTCCTAATCTAAGCAACAAGATAAGCCGTCAGTTGTCCAAACTCGAACAATCCCCGGCAACGGCGCCAAAAACTTGGTGCACGAAATTGCAATCACACTTTTGCAACCCCGCACAACTAACCAGCAAGTGCACTGGGTCGTCCAAGTAATACCTTACGTGAGTAAGGGTCGATCCCACGGAGATTGTTGGCTTGAAGCAAGCTATGGTTATCTTGTAAATCTTAGTCAGGATATCAGAAATTATCAGGATTGATTGTGAAAAGTAAAAGAACATGAAATAAGTACTTGTTTTGCAGTGATGGAGAACAGGTTGAGGTTTTGGAGATGCTCCATCTTCTGAATCTCTGCTTTCCTACTGTCTTCTTCTTCAAGCATGCAAGGCTCCTTCCATGGCAAGCTGTATGCAAGGGTTTCACCGTTGTCAGTGGCTACCTCCCATCCTCTCAGTGGAAATGTTCAACGCACCCTGTCACGGCACGGCTATCCATCTGTCGGTTCTCAATCAGGCCGGAATAAAATCCAATGATTCTTTTGCGTTTGTCACTAACGCCCCGCCTTCAGGAGTTTGAAGCTCGTCACAGTCATTCAATCATTGAATCCTACTCAGAATACCACAGACAAGGTTTAGACCTTCCGGATTCTCTTGAATGCCGCCATCAGTTCTAGCTTGTACCACGAAGATTCCGGTTAAAGAATCCAAGAGATATCTACTTAATCTAAGGTAGAACGGAGGTGGTTGTCAGGCACACGTTCATAATTGAGAATGATGATAAGTGTCACGGATCATCACATTCATCCGGTTTAAGAACAAGTAATATCTTAGAATGGAAGCAAGCATGATTGAATGAAAAACAGTAGTAATTGCATTAATCCATCAAGACATAGTAGAGCTCCTCACCCCCAACCATGGGGTTTAGAGACTCATGCCATGAAAGGTACACAAAGAAACGTGTAAAGTGTCATGAGGTACAGATACAATGTCAAAAGATCCTATTAATAGTGAACTAGTAACCTAGGGTATACAGAAATGAGTAAATGACGTAAAAATCCACTTCTGGGTCCACTTAGTGTGTGCTTGGGCTGAGCATTGAAGCATTTTCGTGTAGAGACTCTTTCTGGAGTTAAACGCCAGTTTTCATGCCAGTTTGGGCGTTTAACTCCAATTTCCATGCCAGTTCCAGCGTTAAACGCTGGAAATTCTGAGGTTGATTTGCAACGCCGGTTTGGGCCATCAAATCTTGAGCAAAGTATGGACTATTATACATTGCTGGAAAGCCCAGGATGTCTACTTTCCAATGCCATTGAGAGCGCGCCAATTGGGCTTCTGTAGCTCTAGAAAATCCACTTCGAGTGCAGGGAGGTCAGAATCTAACAGCATCTGCAGTCCTTTTCAGTCTCTGAATCAGATTTTTGCTCAGGACCCTCAATTTCAGCCAGAAAATACCTGAAATCACAGAAAAACACACAAACTCATAGTGAAGTCCAGAAAAGTGAATTTTAACTAAAAACTAATAAAAATATACTAAAAACTAACTAGATCATACCAAAAACACACTAAAAACAATGCCAAAAAGCGTATAAATTATCCGCTCATCAGTCGTCCAAGTAATACCTTACGTGAGTAAGGGTCGATCCCACGGAGATTGTTGGCTTGAAGCAAGCTATGGTTATCTTGTAAATCTTAGTCAGGATATCAATAATTATCAAGGTTAATTGTGAAAAGTAAAAGAACATGAAATAAGTACTTGTTTTGCAGTAATGGGGAACAGGTTGAGGTTTTGGAGATGCTCCATCTTCTGAATCTCTGCTTTCCTACTGTCTTTTTCTTCAAGCACGCAAGGCTCCTTCCATGGCAAGCTGTATGCAAGGGTTTCACCGTTGTCAGTGGCTACCTCCCATCCTCACAGTGGAAATGTTCAACGCACCCTGTCACGGCACGACTATCCATCTGTCGGTTCTCAATCAGGCCTGAATAGAATCCAGTGATTCTTTTGCGTTTGTCACTAACGCCCCGCCTTCAGGAGTTTGAAGCTCGTCACAGTCATTCAATCATTGAATCCTACTCAGAATACCACAGACAAGGTTTAGACCTTCCGGATTCTCTTGAATGCCGCCATCAGTTCTAGCTTGTACCACGAAGATTCCGGTTAAAGAATTCAAGAGATATCTACTTAATCTAAGGTAGAACGGAGGTGGTTGTCAGGCACACGTTCATAATTGAGAATGATGATGAGTGTCACGGATCATCACATTCATCCGGTTTAAGAACAAGTAATATCTTAGAATGGAAGCAAGCATGATTGAATGAAAAACAGTAGTAATTGCATTAATCCATCAAGACACAGCAGAGCTCCTCACCCCCAACCATGGGGTTTAGAGACTCATGCCGTGGAAGGTACACAAAGAAACGTGTAAAGTGTCATGAGGTACAGATACAATGTCAAAAGATCCTATTAATAGTGAACTAGTAACCTAGGGTACACAGAAATGAGTAAATGACGTAAAAATCCACTTCTGGGTCCACTTAGTGTGTGCTTGGGCTGAGCATTGAAGCTTTCACGTGTAGAGACTTTTTCTGGAGTTAAACGCCAGCTTTCATGCCAGTTTGGGCGTTTAACTCCAATTTTTATGCCAGTTCCAGCGTTAAACGCTGGGAATTCTGAGACTGATTTGCAACGCCGGTTTCGGCCATCAAATCGCAGGCAAAGTATGGACTATTATACATTGCTGGAAAGCCCAGGATGTCTACTTTCCAACGCCGTTGAGAGCGCGCCAATTGGGCTTCTGTAGCTCCAGAAAATTCACTTCGAGTGCAGGGAGGTCAGAATCCAACAGCATCTGCAGTCCTTTTCAGTCTCTGAATCAGATTTTTGCTCAGGACCCTCAATTTCAGTCAGAAAATACCTGAAATCACAGAAAAACACACAAACTCATAGTAAAGTCCAGAAAAGTGAATTTTAACTAAAAACTAATAAAAATATACTAAAAACTAACTAGATCATACTAAAAACATACTAAAAACAATGCCAAAAAGCGTATAAATTATCTGCTCATCAGTTCTCAGTCAGGTTGGAATAGAATCCATTGATTCTTTTGTGTCTGTCACTAACGCCCAGCCTTCAGAAGTTTGAAGCTCGTCACAGTCATTCAATACCGGAATCTTACTCGGAATACCACAGACAAGGTTAGACTTTCCAGATTCCCGGAATCCTACTCGGAATACCACAGACAAGGTTAGACTTTCCGGATTCCCATGAATGCCGCCATCTATCTAGCTTATACCACGAAGATTCTGTTGGGGAATCTAAGAGATATGCGCCCGGCCTAAGGTAGAACGGAAGTGGTTGTCAGTCACGTGCGTTCATAGGTGAGAATGATGATGAGTGTCACGGATCATCACATTCATCAAGTTGGAGTGCAACGTATATCTTGGAATAAGAATAAAAGAGAATTGAATAGAAGATAATAGTAATTGTATTGAAACTTGAGGTACAGCAGAGCTCCACACCCTTAATCTATGGTGTGTAGAAACTCCACCGTTGAAAATACATAAGTGAAAGGTTCAGGCATGGCCGAATGGCCAGCCCCTCCCCCCCTAAAACGTGATCAATAGCCTCCTAAGATAAAGAATAAAACAAAACTGAGACCAAAGATGTCTAATACAATAGTAAATTATCCTATTTATACTAGGCTAGCTACCAGGGTTTACATGAGTAAGTAATTGATGCATAAATCCACTTCCGGGGCCCACTTGGTGTATGTTTGGGCTGAGCTTGATCTATTCACGAGCTGAGGCTTCTCTTGGAGTTGAACACCAAGTTATAACGTGTTTTGGGCGTTCAACTCCGGATCATGACGTTTTTCTGGCGTTTAACTCCAGACAGCAGCATGTACTTGGCGTTCAGCGCCACTTTACGTCGTCAATTCCCGAATAAAGTATGGACTATTATATATTTCTGGAAAGCTCTAGATGTCTAATTTCCAACGCCGTTGAGAGCGCGCCATTTGGAGTTCTGTAGCTCCAGAAAATCCATTTCGAGTGCAGGGAGGTCAGATTCCAACAGCATCAGTAGTCCTTTTGTCAGCCTTTTTCAGAGTTTTGCTCAAGTCCGTCAATTTCAGCTAGAAATTACCTGAAATCACAGAAAAACACACAAACTCATAGTAAAGTCCAGAAACGTGAATTTAACATAAAAACTAATAAAAACATCCCTAAAAGTAGCTTGAACTTACTAAAAACTACCTAAAAATAATGCCAAAAAGCGTATAAATTATCCGCTCATCACCCTCCATCATACTCATCAAGCTTAATAAAGAAGGTTGCCTTTCCGGTCATATGCCTAGGGCATCCATTGTCCACGTACCACATATTGTCTTTCCGCTTGGATGCTAGGCATACCTGTTCAACGTGATCTGCCATGAGACATTGTTGGGACTTGGTTTCTAATTCTTCATCGTCTTCTGAGTTATTTTCCATGTCCTCCCAAGAAGCCATCAGTCCCTTTTTCTTTTCCTTCTTTGGCTTCTCTTCCTTCTTCAACTTGGGGAATCGGATTTGAAATTCCCAGTCTCTTTGCAGTTGTAGCATGTCACCTTGCTGAAATCTTTCTTTTTGTTTTCTTGAACTGGTTCCCGTTGCTTCTTTCCTTGAGCTTCACCATTTTTCTAAATTTTTTGGCAAACAAAACAAATTCATTTTCAGAGGAATTATCACTGGATTCCTCATCCAGGGGGTTAGAAATAGATGTAAGAGCTATTCCTTTTATTTTTGAATCTTTTTTCAAATAGGTGTTTTCAAAAGCCAGTAAGTTTCCTCTCAAATCATTATATGTCATAGAGTCAAGACCACTACTCTCAGATATTATTAATGCCTTAGTTTTTCACTCTTTTGTGAGACATCTCAACACTCTCCTCACAAGCACAGATTTAGGATACTTAACTCGTCGGTATCCCTCGAACCTGATTGCACAGTTGAGCAAGTTGATAGCCTTGGCAATGAGCTCCACCTTCTTTCTGTCTTCTTCAGTCCAACTGGCTTTCGCTTTAAGAGAGACTACTCCTTCTGCACTTGTGGTTGTTGGAAATTGAGGACCCTCCAGGATGATCTTCCAAAGTCAGTAATCTACTGCTTACACAAAATCTTCAATCTCTCCTTCCAATAGGTGTAGTTTTTCTAGGTATGATTAATCATACATGATGGTTTATTAGTGGCAAAGAGAAGGGGGTTGAATCTTAGCCCCTTTTTTGCCTAATAACACTTGCTGTCTCCTTGGGATACTTGGGGAGATATTTCTTGTTTTTGTCTCGTAACCAACCAAGAGATATTTTTCAGTTTTGTCTCCTATGCAGCAGAAACAGAAATGGAGTAGAAGAGAGAGAAAATCACACCAAGATATATCCTGGTTCAGCTGCTAAGTGTAATGCAGCCTACATCCAGTCTCCATCACAACAATGATGGGTATTTACTATAATCATGGTTACATACACCAATTCTCCCTAGGAACTACCCTTCCTATCTGGGACAAGTCCAGAATCTGACCCCAATCCTGAACTTGACTTGGTAACCCACCAAGCTTTCAAATGCAAAGTGCTAACCCAACTTGCAAGGGGATTCCCACAGAATCATGAAACACAACACAGATGTACAAAGGACATCTAAGGACATCTATGGCTTTTTCTTTTAATTTTGTGCACTCTGCCTTGTTCCGCTCTATGGCTTTTTCTTACAAACCTCACTGTTTGACTTTTTCCATGAGACTCAAGACAGACAAAATTAAACAGAAAAATACAAAATGAAGAACATTGAAAGAGAAAAATTTCTGTTAGCTGGGGTAACTATAGGAACATTGTGCTTTCCACTCTTTTCTTTGCTTCAAGCCCTGGCTGTTCTCCCTTATTTCTAGAAGGGGAAGCCTCCAAGGTTGAAACTCTTGAAGCGAGCTAAACTTCTTCTTCTTCATGCAAAAACCGGTTCGGCCAGAGAGAAAGGAGAGGAAACTGAATGTAAAACCCTACATGCAATTACCTATGTGTCTTTCCTTGTCACCAATCTTCATCAATCCGGGCCTTCCATCTTGACTTGCACTCTAAGAAGGATTCCTAGCCCTTGATGAGTTCTTGATGATGACAGCTCCATCTGCTCTAACTTCTGCCTCTTCCTCCACGTAGCTACTATAACTACTTCCTGTGGTGGTTGATCAAAAGTTGAGACGAGCCATGCCTCCAAGGATCTTCTTCCTCTGACCGAAGTGGATCTCTTTTATTTTTGGGTATGGAAGACTTGAGATTACTTCACCACATCTTTCCTTTTGTGGTAAAGATCTCAGCCACACCATACTTCAAATTTTTTTTTCTTGATGCCATCATCACAATGGCCTTGCAACTAGCTTCTTCCACTTTCTTCTAATAGCTTAAATTTTCTTCCATATTTCCTATGAGGTGACCGAAGCTTAAAGAAAGAAGAGAGAGAAGAGAGAAATTGAAATGCTTTTAGTGGAGCTAAGAAAGAGAATGAAATGAATTAAGTTTTCCAAAACCCATGCCTAGTAGCGTGTAATACATTGAAAGCTATCAAATCACATTTTCACTTTCTCTTTCCTATTTCCAATGTCTGCATTAACTCTACTTAACAAAAATTTGAATTTCACCAAATGAAAGAGGCGATAACCATGGAAGCATGCATGGTTCCCTCTTTCTCATTTTTTCAATTTGGACCAAGCTAATGGATCTCTTCTTCTTCAAAAAAAAAAGATTTGGACTAATAATAATTAAATTTGGCCCAACAAGTATAGAAATAATTTAACCATAATATTTAACATTTTTAATAACCAAGGCTGAATATTAACTTTCCATTGGACTTGCTGTTTTTCGGCCCAAGCTAAGATCTGCACATCACAAAATTATTAAACAAATGTTAAATAAAGATCAAGTTAATAACTTTACAACTAATTATTTTAATAATAATAATATTATTATTGTTGTTGTTGTAACCGGATGTGTGAGTGTGTGAATTGATTGCTTAATTATGTTTTAGAGTGAAAAAAAGTAATAAAAATAAAAAACAAATAAACACACACACACACAACAAACCAAGAGAAATTATATTAAGAAAAGGACAATGCTTATGAAAGCAACCTGTCTTGTTAGGCCAAAAATACTTGCCACGCCTATCTTTAATATTTATTCCGGTACATATATAATATAAGATTTTTTAATGTTATTTTCGATATATACAAGTACATACTAGTTGTACCGATTTCGGATTATTCAAACGGGAAAAGAAGTTTGTTGTCTTAATTTTTTTTAATTATTTGAATTTTGAGAATAAAATAAAATGTATTAAAATAGATAATAATTACAATTTTTGTAATCAAATTATCAATCATTAATCTTCATGTAACCACTATTGAAAGTGTTCTAGGGAGATTGTTGCCACTATGGGTGTTTTATATGCCTCGATTTATGGAGATGATAGTGCGTGCTCCCAATTTCTAGTGGAGAGAATATGTTCTAGTTATCTATTTGTTGCTTGTGCTATTGGTGGCTAGAAGTGGTTAGTAGTTGACCAACGGATGAAGAGGTGAAATTAAATTTTATAATTTTAAAAAATAAAAATATTTAAAATACGATTTACCTAACTTAATTTCTTCTCCGCTTGTCCAGGGCCTCTTTCTCCTTAAATTGCTGAAATGAGGCTGAGTTGCCTCGTTAATTAGCTTGGATTCAATTTAGACTCAATTCAATTGGTTTATGTTTTTTATTCGTTTGCCTCAACTCTAAACCAAAATTTTTGAAATTAATGTCTATTTTCAATTTTAAATACTTTTTAAGTATTTTTGCAGTTTTTATTTTCTTATATACTACATTGAATATATTTAAGTTGGCACTATCGGCTAAATTACCGATACAGGTTTTTGCGTATTTTTTCGTAAAAAATTACATATTCTCACTCGAAAAAATCCGTTGAATCCAAATCTCACCTCTAAAATTTCAAATTAAGATTTCTATGTTATTCAACCTATTCAAAAAAGTCCTGTTGGCACACTTTTTTCTTGCACGCTTTTAAAGCGTGCCCAAAAGAGGTCTATCGCCACTTTTTTGCGAGGGTGATCACTGATTTGTGATTTGACCATGCTTTTTTTTGCCACGCTTGTAAAGCGTGGTCATAGAGGAAAATTGACACGCTTTTATGAGGATGGCCACTTATTTGAAATTTGGCCACGCTTTCTTATTGCCACGCATGAAAAGCGTGCCCATAGAGAGAAATCAACATGCTTTTACGAGGGAGACCACTGATTTGATATTTGGCTACGTTTTTTTGTCACGCTTGAAAAGCGTGGCCATAGAGAGAAACCGGCACGATTGAAAAGCGTGGCTATCTTGTGTTTAATCTGGCACCGTACAAAAACGTGCCGATAGAGTTTCCTCCCCTATGATCACAGTTTTTCATTTTTTTTTTTTGAGAAACCACTCCCAAACTACGCCGTTTTGACTCCAATTTCATCTCCTCCCAAAATTTCCCGATCCCCCTCCCCCAAATTCCGCATTCATTCATAATGAAATTCTTAACAAAAAAGGAAAACCATCGAGCCCTAACCCTCGTTCTCATCACGCGTGACCCTTCCATGGAGCCTTCTTCCTAACCCCATTTCCCAACCCATCCATGGAGCCTAACCCTCTCTCTTAGCCACGCACTTTCCTCCCCTCACGCATGACGACACCTTGACCAGCAACTGTCACCACACACTAGCCTCAGAGACACCTCGGCCCTCAGCGGAACTCCTCAGTTGATGATGGACGAGTGACGATTGATCCTTAGAGATACCAACTTCTCGATGACTACTAACACTTTTCTGCTCGGTCTGGTCATCTTCTTCATCTCTGTTAGCTTTGCCACTTCTTTTCTGCTCTCTTTTTCGATCGTCCTCTTCTTCTTTTCTCAGGTAAATAATTAATTATTAGAATGAATTGATATTTTGATTAGAGAATAAGGATTTTGATAATTAGAACTTCTGACTAAGGGTAAAAGTCTTGATTTTGATTATTAGAACTTCTGATTAGGGATGTTATTTTTTATTGTGAGAACTTTTGAATATTAAGGCGGTTGATTATTGTTTTGTGTAGTATTTTTTCTGACCTTCACTATAGTCCTCATGTTATTCATGTAGTTGAATTAGTTTCTACTGTAAAGATATTTTTAGTTGCTCACTATCTGAAGTTAAAGTGTTCTATCCAAAAAATATATCTGAAGTTAAGGTATTCATGTTCTAGTGTTCTAATAGATCCTGTAAATTTCAATACAATGATTATGGCACTTCAGTAAATTTGGTAAATAATTTCTCCCTCAAGTATGGTAGCAAAAGAGCATTTGTATTCATGTTGCATAACTTTATTAATTCACATGGTATTTGGAATTATTAATAGTGTTTTGTTGTTTAGCATAAAATTTTGCTTTGTTTAGGGTTTATGATTCCAGTTCATCTCTAGCTTCATAGTTTTTGCTAAATGATCTTCAAGATGTTACTTCATGACTTGCATTTAATTATTGCAGGTGGTTCACTATTTCTATTTGATCGAATGGTTTTGAGATACTTCAGAAAGGATGGGCATAATTGGAGAAAGAAAAAACATGGAAAAACTGTGAAAGAAGCTCATGAAAAATTGAAGGTAAGCTTTAAAGTTTCTTGACTTTGGAGTTTGTGTATAATCAAGTCTTTATATCCTCAAATAATTATATGATGTAGGAGTTGTAGCATTTTTCAATCAAATTTAGGTGGGAAGAGTTGACGTGTTGCATTGCTACTATGCCCATGGTGAAAAAAATGAAAAATTTTATAGATGAAGCTATTGGATACTTGAATCGTGAGTATTATTAAAATTGCTGTCATATTTCACCTTTATTTATTTATTTATTTATTTATTTATTTATTTATTTATTTATTTATTTGAATGGCTTTTCCTTGAAAGATTCAGAAAATCCTAACCTCCATCACGTCGTCATCTATCTCACCGTCGGCACCCTTTGTGCTCAAGATCGCAACCAGGTTTGTCGTTGTGTTTGCCAGCTCGCCATTCCTCTTACTGTTTTGCTTGTCGTGCTACTCGCCTCTCTCTCTCACGATTTAGCTCGCCATGCTGCTGGAAGGTTAGTGCTCAGTTGTGCTCCATCTTCAATTTTTTAAAATGCTCCATTTAGAAATCAATCAAAAAAATTGGATGATTATTGAATGTTTTCTACTGTTAACTTTTTATTGAATTGATAAGTGATTAGCTCTTGCTATGTTGCTGGTTTAATTTGTAAAATAGATGATTAATGGATGATTATTGAATGTTTTCTGCTGTTTTATTGATTAGTGATTAGCTCTTGCTGTGCTGCTGTTTTAATTTGTAATCAAGAAAGTTGGATGATTATTGGATGATTATTGAATGTTTTTTGCTATTTTATTGAATTGATTAGTGGTTAGCTCTTGCTTTTTATTGGATGATTTCTGCTATTTTAATTCATGTACAATATTAGAAAATAGCAAAATAGCTATCATTTATTCTTTTTTATACTATTTTATACTATTTTAATATATTTTTTTTAATTTACCTTTCATAAATCACTTGTCACAGTAAATCATATATAATGTAGGGACTTATAAGTTTAATTCTATTTGAATTAACTGTCATCTTCATTTTTGTTACAGCTTCTAATGATATTTCATTAACAAGTTCAGGTCAATGCGTCTCTCATGTGGTTTCTAGCCAAGATAATTCAAGCGAAAGCAAATTGAGGGATCTCCTCGACAGCTCGGAATACGTGCTTACTTTTGGGTGTAAGTTCGTCTTTTCTGGTTTGATTTTTAGGAGAATGTCAGTTACTTGAAGGAATTATGTCACCATTGTTGCTTGTAAATAAACTGAGAGAACCAAAGTAGCTAACAAAGTTTGACTTAGCAGTAAAAGGAGGGTAACTTATTGCTATAGCCTATAATATCCTAATTAGTCCTAATTAAGTTCTTGTAATGAACTAACAAAGTTTTTGATATACTCTAGTGTACAATTCAAGGTAGGAAACTAGTTTCTGATCATTGCTTCCATTTGGTGACAGGTCCTGACGGAAGGATCTTCTTGCCAGAAGGTCTCTTGGACCGATCCGAGATCCCATCTTACTTGACTGGAGAAGTTCCCCGAGAGTATGTGGATTCTACTCTAGCTAGTCCCCTTTGAATCACAAACATTGCGAAACTTTGACTTGTTTTGCTTAATTTTTCTTTGATATTTGTTGATGCAGCTATGGTTATGATCCTTTTGGTCTCAGCAAGAAGCCAGAGGACTTTGCCAAGTATGTCTTAACACTTTTTTTCAAACTTGATATATATCTTTTGGTCACATTAGTTTACAAACTACATTTAATACATTTATTATTTGAATTATACTAGTCGATCCCTTTTTTCAGATGTTAAATTGCTCTCTAGAATGCTTGGCAAGTAAATTCACTTTATTGAATGGGAATGATCATCTTTCTCTGTTCTCTCCTTGTTTAAGTGAATGCTCATTAGCTTAGGAGCTTATGTTGGAAACTTTACTCGTAACTAATGAGATTGAGCTTATATTTATGTAGTATAATTGAATGGTTTTGCAGAATTCTGGCTGTAGTTGAAAACCTTGCTGCTAATTGTAATGAGACTGAGCTTGTATTTAAAAAATTGGCTTATTTTCTTAATTTTTCTTTTTTGTTTCCTTGAACATAAGTTGGCTTATTAGTCAAGACAATCAAGTTTATGTATCTAGCTTACTTGTATATGTTCACTTTTAGTTGCTAAAATTCCTTAGTTATTTTTTCATATTTCAGGCTTTGGCATCCTACCTCGTTAAACTTCATGCAGAATGTAGTTAATGGAAACCAGAGTCTTGTAATAGCTGTTATCGAAGGATGCTAGGTGAATTTTTTCAGTTGATAGTTTATTTAATACTTTATTGTCATAATGTGTTCTTCCTTATTCCTTCCTCCAGCTACTTGGAACTTCTCACAAATGCCTTGGACCGTGAAAATTGGTCACTGGTTCAATTCCTCATGTCATCTTCTTATAGTGGATATGGCACCTTCAGCTTGCAACAAGTAAACAACTAAACTATTCCTAGTTTTACCATTCTTGTGACTGTTGCTCTAGAATATTACATTACAATTTGCATTTCAGTGTAGTACCACTAACGTTTAGCTCAAGGAATTATCTTTTGTAGGTAAAAAAGTTCACAAATGTTCCAGAAAAAATTATGTATGACCTAAGGAAAGGAAGTTTAAGAGGGCTAGAAGAAGGAGGAACAGCAAAGGAAATAGAATTTAAGTTGTATTATTTCTGTATTTTTTTTCAGTATTTAGTTTTGGAATTCGAACTCGAGATTTATTTTGTATTTGAGTATTAGTTTTTTAATGTATAAAACAATTATCGCAAAATTTATATGTGACTAATTATTGTTTGATTTATCTTGTACTAAAAATTGCATATTATATTTGTAGGTCTGGAAATAAAAAATGATTGAAAATTTATATTTTGCAGTGGTGAAGGTAAAATAAGAAAAAGGATTTTTTTATTTTATAAGGCTATTGCCACGCTTTTAAAGCGTCACCGTAGCATTGGCTATCGCTACGCTTAAAAAGTGTAGCCATATCTTCTCCTATCGACACGCTTTTAAAGAGTACACAAAATAAATATTCTGGGACGTTTTAAAAGCGTGGCGATATGTGTACTTTTCGGTACGCTTTTTAAGTAAACATATAGGTTAAGACTTATGGCCACCCTTTTTAAGCGTGGCAAGAAATAAAAGCGTGCCAACAAAAAAAGCGTGCCGATAGATCCACAAAAGCGTGGCGATAGAGCAACTGGCACGCCGGCGGCTGTGACCCTTTCAAAAGCGTGCCGATAGCTCAAAAAGCGTGGCGAAAAGCTATCGGCACGCATTTTTGCTCTTTTCAGCAAGCTTTTAAAGCGTGGCAGAAAGCTTATTTTCTTGTAGTGAATTATTATTTTATTTCCAATTAAACGGCTAAATAAATTTCCGGTTCTTACCTTTGAATTAAATTCATTAATTTTAAAATAGTATCCCCTAGCTCAATGTGTCAAATTTGAAAGAAATTGGAGACAGAATCGTGGCGGTAATAGTTGGCTGGGTTGTACCCTCAACACCGCAGCTTCATCATTCCAGTAGCAACCTCCAATAGAACTAGCAACAGCTTCAACAATCTCAAGGGAATATCAGCGCTAGTACTCAAGGTAATTGCTGCAGAGAAACAGGAAGAGCAAAGGGGCTGAACTAAAATAGAGGTATATGATACCATGAGTATAACAAGAACATAGCAGAGGAACGAAATAGAAACAAAGCAATGATAAAGGGCTATAGTTTCAAGAATGAAAGAATTGGAACCAAAACGGTGACTCCATTGGTGGCGTACGATTGATTGGCGACCGTGGCAGTGGCGGAGTGGCAACGGTACCAAGCCTTGCGGCGCCATCCCTCTTCCTCTCTGTTTCCCCTCACCTGGCTCACACTCTGATTCCTCACTCTCCCTCTCTGATTTCTAGCTCTTCTTTTTTTGATTTCCTCTTTTTCCGCTGTGTCAAATGGGTGAAGGTGAGTGAAGAGGGTGTTATATGTATTTTTTATGAGGGTGAGGGAGAGACAGGTAAGGATCTACATGTAAGATAATGGTGTGTGTAAAAAAAAAAAGAAACTTAGCAATAAAAATATATATTAATAGTATAAAAATTTTATAAAATATTTGAAATAAAATCGTAAGTTAGAACTAAAATATAAATTGTAAAATTATTTTGAAAACACGTAAAATTTAATAATATACTAATGAATTCAAATAATTATTCATATTAGAAAGTTTGAATAATTAAATAAATAATCTTTTATTTTCTAAAATAAATATAGACCCAAAATCTCAATTTAGTCAAATTAAATTAGTTAACTTATACAAGTTTTTAATTACATAAATCTTAATTTTAATTAGGCAAAATATCTAATTAATCTAAAATTATATAAAAATTTTAGTTAATGTAAACTCAAGGTATTATAAAAGTTTAATTTAAATATCTTTAATATAATAGTTTCTAAAAATAAAAGTTTAACAAAATAAGTTATAAATTATTCATAATTAACAATTCAAAATAAGATGTTTAGCAAAATATTAATTTCTCAATTTAAATCATATAATTTTTATTATCTATTAATTAATGAAATTCTAATTTCGATTATAAAATATTTTATTATAATACAATTATATATGATAATTCTAGTCAATTTAAAATTCATTAGTCATAAAAATAATTTGATGATATCTAACAGAATAGTTTCTAAATAAACAGTTCAAATTAATAAAATTAGTCATAAAAATATACGTGGTACCCTCCTCGCGTACGCTAGTTCAAATGAATGTCACTGGGGTTGTTTTGGAGTAGAACCCTAGTTTTAAAATTGAGACTTTAGAAAATAGAGGTTTTGGACTCTTTTAGTAAAATTAGATTTTTAACGAACATAGGTGGTCCATAACTTGAGCCTCAAATTTTGGATTTGAATGAAATTTGTTTCAAACTAAAATTAATTTTAAGAGCTTTAAAACAGTGTAAAGTTTGTGAAAATCGGAGTTTTGTGGAGGAAGTTATGAATGTCGAAAGTTACATGTAGAAAATTGGTTTTATGACTTAACAGTATTTTGAAAAAAAAGGAGGAGTCATGTACGCAAGCATGCACATGCGACGCGAGATTCATTCACTGTCTTGAAATCTCGCGTATGCGAACCTGCAAATTTGGATGGTCGTGTACGCGAGCAGTATACGCGACGCGAGAATCACCCACTGTTTTGAAATCTCACGTACGCAGAGCTCTTGTTTTGGCCCAATGTGATGTTTTGAATGTTTAACCAAACCTCTAGCATTCTAAAACTCTTTTACACTTGTTTAAGGTCCATTAATGAGTCTTTAAGCCTTAAAATGGAGATGAGTCTGTTAAATAAATTGAGGAGATACTTGGAAGGGTTTTGTGAATCGTTATCTGAACTAAGGAGGGGTTGGTAATGTTGAATAAGAAGTAAATAATGAAGATAATGAAAAAAGTAATGAAATCTGGCTGAATTGAGAGGTGCTTAATGGTGAGGTTGGCTATGGGAAAGAAGAATAAGGAGAATTGAGTTAATTATTAACTTTGAATTAGATATGATGAGATTGATTGAGATATCTTAGACTGGGTAAGATGCAGTGGCGTTGTCTACTTGCTCTGGGTATGAAATTAGAAAGAATAATTATTGAAAGTGATTATAAAGACAACGATTATAAATATGAACTGTGAATGTATGTTCTGTTTTGTTTTGTTGCATCATTTCCTCTCTGTTTTAAAGTGTGTCAGATACTATATCCCATGAGTGTGACAGACACTATATCCCAAGAGTGTGGCGGGCACTATATTCCAAGAGTACGTGAGCACTTTATCTTAGGAAGTTGTCAGGAACTATATTCTATGAGTGTGACGAGCACTATATCCCAAGAGCGTGGCAGGCGTTATATCTTAAGAGTGTATGAGTACTTTATCCCGGGAAATATGATGGGTACTATATCCCATGAGTGTGACGGGCACTATTTCCCAAGAGTGTGATGGGCACTATATCACCAGAGTGTGGAGGCATGTCAGAGAGACGATATCCGGATTAGCTACCGAGTATGTGAGTTCTAGCAAAGTAACCAACGCATGAGCTCACGGCCAGTAGGACAGGTGATGAGTCCATATTTGATGAGATATTTTGGCTTGATTTGAGTGAATTTCATCATATAAGCCTACTCTTAAGCACCAAAATAGCATACTTTTGTGTTTGATCCCTAAATTGAACCTAAATGTGAAAACATGCGTTTTTGTTCTTAAATTGAGCAATTTAATTTTACTTTTCTTCCATTCGATGCCATGACATGTTTGTTGAGTGATTCAGGCCTTAGAGGCAAGAATGTATGGCCAAAAGTGGAAGAAAGCATGTACAAGGGAGAACACATGAAGAAAATAAGGAGGAAGCACATAGATGCGCGTGCGTGCGCACAACCCTTTATGCGTACGCACAAGAAGGAAATCAGCATGCGTGCGTAGGCACAACCACCTGTGCGTACGCACAAGAGGAAATTCGGTAAAGTGTGCGGACCACACACCTGTGCGTCCGCACAGGTACCAATGTATGCCTCCAATAAAAAGTCACGTGCTGCGCGGTTTTGGGGGTCTCTAGGCCCATTTCTGAAGTGCTAAAAGCTTGTTTGAGAGACTATATGAAGGGGATAACATTACATAATAAAGGGAGCCATCTTAGAATAGGAAAAACACATAGTAGGAGTAGGAGTAGTGTAGATTAGGAAATTCTCTCTTATGGTGCTTAATTAGGGTTTGTAGCATTTTATACTTCAAGTTTTAATTTGGATTCTAGCAATTGCATTGTAAGTATTTCTTTAATTTCTCTTTTATTATACCACTTGTTTTACACTTTCCTTTATTTTCACTTCTTTTGTCAATTTATATATAGTTTTGAAATTTTGGACTTTTAGTTGTTTAATTTGATATTTGATAGCTTTTATATGTTTGTTTGAGTTGCCTTTATTAATTTTGATCATTTATGGTTTATAGCCTTTATCTATTTCTCAATTTTGCCATGTTTTATGTTTATGCCCACTATGTATTTGATGAAATGCCAATTTTGATTATGGTGTGATTCCCACCCCTTGGCTTGGGGAAAATGTGTCTATGAATTACTAGAGCCATAATGTCCAAAATTTAGTGATAATTCTTGGGTTGTTAGTTGTTATTGTTTCCTATAACGCTAGCTTTTTACTAAGGTAATTAGTAAGTTAGCTAGGACTTGTGGATTGATAACAATTATGTTTACTTGACTTACTCTCCGATGTGAAGATTGACTTAGTGAGATTAATCCATAATTATCATAGTTGTGGTTATGGCAAGGAAGGGATTCCATAACTCATCCCAAGTCAAGGTCTCTTTTATGTTTTGAACCACTTTTCCATTGCTTTTTAGCCTTACTTGTTTATATTACATACATAGTTCTTTTGTTCTTTTATTACTTTATTACTTGCAATTTTGTCTCGCTCTTTTATCTCTTTATTGTTTGCTTAAACTATTGAAAACCCCTATTTGCTTCTCACAACCAAAATTGGGCGCTCATTGGCATTAGTTCCTAGGGAAGACGACCCGGGAGTCTAAATACTCTTGGTTTATATTTGCTTTGAATTGTGACAATCTCTTGAATGATAATTTGATTGAGAGGATTCATTACCGCTTCGGACTATACTTATTTAGAATTCACACACTTATTTGTCATTCATGTAACACTAATCCACTCACTCATTTCTAGTGATTAGTTCCTCAATCCAACAATTATGTTTCCTTGCTTTTGTTTTCTCATCTTATGGTGTTATATTTTTTTGTCTTTCATGATGAATGCACCACAAGCAATAACGGAAGCAAGACTAAGAACACACAGCAATCCGGAGAGTCGCCGTACCCCCTTGCTCATCTTTGAGTGCACCGAGGACGGTGCAAACTTTTAAGTGTGGGGAGGTCGTCCGACCGGTCGGCGATTTTGGGTGACAAAATTCTAATCCCAACACTTTTGCATTTCATTTTAAGATTTTAGGATTTTTACTTGCATTTTCTTAATTTTTGCATATGTATACATAATAAGCTTAGTCAAAATAATGAAATTTTTCAAGGATTTCTATCTATAGGGCACCAATTCATTTGAGTGAAAACTTTTCATTAAACTTGCTTGAATTATATATCTTGTGGATCATGTTTTTTGAGCTAAGAACACAAGCAAGTGAGTTTTGAGCCTAATGGTGTGGTTACATCTTATAACCACTTATTTTTCCTTCTTGTGTGCATTATTCTCTTTCTATAATTGTAATCGTTGATTTGTTTGATTCTTTATGTCCATTATTTTATGTATTCATGTATTTATATGATTGAGGCCATCATTTCATTTAACTCACTTACCCCAAATAGCCTTACCTTTTATATTTCTTTGTTAGCCAATTTGAGCCTACGATTAACCCACTTCATTCTTATTTTAGCACATTACAAGCCATTAAGTGAAAAACAATAAATGTTCTTAATTTGGATCTGGCTTAGGCTAGTGTGCGTGAGTACCATTCAAGTGTGGGAATCTTGGGACATTTGGGGGAATAAAAAGGTAGTTTTTTATTGTTATTGAAAATATTGGAAATTGGGTACATACTCATATATTGATCAAATATAAAACCTTATGCATTGATGTTCTTGTATATAGAAAAAAAAGAAAAATAAGAAAAAGAAAAGAAAAAAAAAAGAGAAAAATAATATGGAAAAGAAAAAAATAGAAAAAGAAAGATAGGAAAAAAAAAAGAAAAAGTAATAAAAAGGGGACAAAATGCCCCAAAGCAAGGTCCAATAAAATCAATGCATATGTGTTGTGAAATGAAAAGAAATTGCATGAGTATGTGAAAAAGTGAGAAATGGGTAGGTAGGTCAGCTTTGAAATTGTATAGGATGTCATAGGTTAGGTGGGAAGTTTAAGCTTATCAAAGATTCAAATTTCAAGCTCACTTAACCATATATGCATCATACCTTGACCCTAGCCTCATTACAACCAAAGAAAAGTCCTCATGATAGATGTATGCATGCATGAAATATATGTCGATTGTTAGAAGAAAAACAAATCTTGGAAAGCATGATTAGGAGAGAATTGAGAGAATCAACCCTAAACACTTGAGCGAATAGAGTGCAAACACTACCGGTGAGGGTTTGATGCTCAATTACATGTTTCCACCTATGATCATCTCTTCTCATGCAAGTTTGTAAAAATATTTAATAACTCAATTCAATTGTGGATTAGACTTGCTAGTCCTTAGCCCTTGTGCATATATGCTTCTTGGGAATTGATTTATTTTGACCAAGCAATTGCATTCATGTAGATAGTTGCATATAGGTAGATTGCATTTAGTTAGTTTCCATTGAATAAATGTCATGCCCTTTACTTCATTCTTGGTTTAAGCATGAGGACATGCTTGGTTTAAGTGTGGGGAGGTTGATAAACCCCGTTTTGACGGTTTATCTTGTATTGATTTTAAGAGATTTTATCACCTTTTACCCACATTTATTCAATGAAATAGCATGGTTTTGTGATTGTCTCCTTATTTGTGCTTAGATGTGAAAACATGCTTTTTAGGCCTTTAACTTGATGATTATGATTCACCTTTGATTCCACTAGATGCCTTGATGTGTTTGTTAGTGAAGAGGAAAGCATGCAAAGTAGAGAAATCATGAAAAGGCAAAGAAGTTGAACTCGCCCATGGACGCGCGCGCGCAACTGGCGCTTGCGCGCACCTTGCGAATCACCCCATGGACGCGTACGCGTGCTGTGCGCGTACGCGTCGGTGCTGGTTTATGATTTTTTAATGAAAACGTGACCAACGAATTCTCAAGGGTTGTGGGGCCCAATTCCAACCATCTTTGGCGCCTAAACTGCTATTTAAAGCCAAGGATTGAAGAGCAAAGGGACATTAGTTCATTCACAACCATTAGTCATAGTTTTAGTTTAGAGTAGTTTTAGAGAGAGAAGCTCTCACTTCTCTCTAGAATTAGGATTAGGTTTAGGTTAATCTCTCATCTTAGATCTAGGTTTAATTCATGCTTTGATTCACTTTTCCTTTATCAATTCTTAATCTTCTCGTCTTCCTCTCTCTAGTTATGTACTTTACTTCTTGTAATTCTTCATCCTGTTATGGATAGATTGTTGTTCTTTTATTTCCTCTTTCAATAATGCAATTTGAGGTAATTCATGATAAATGTGTTTCTTTTGATTGTTGTTGTTAATTCTTTTCAATAATTGTTGTTAGATTTCATTCTTGTTGTCAATTTACTATGCCTTTATTTTGTGCCTTCCAAGTGTTTGATGAAATGCTTGGTTGGATTTTAGTGTAGGTTTTGTTCCTCTTGGCCTAGGTAGAGTAATTAGTGACTCTTGAGTTATCTAATTCCTTTGTTGATTGATAATTAGAAGTTGCTAATTGATTTGAATGCCTCTAAAGCTAGTCTTTCCTTTAGGAGTTGATTAGGACTTGAGGAGTCAAATTGATTCATCCACTTGATTTTCCTCCATGGTTAGAGGTTAACTAAGTGGTAGCAATGAACAATTCTCATCACAATTGAGAAGGATAACTAGGATAGGACTTCTAATTCTCATAACTTGCCAAGAGCCTTTTATAGTTGTTAGCTTATTTTCATTGCCATTTATATTTCTTGTCTAAAATCTTAAAAACCCCAAATATAACTCACAACCAATAACAAGACACTTCATTACAATTCCTAGGGAGAATGACCCAAGGTCCAATACTTCGGTTTATAAATTTTAGGGGTTTGTACTAGTGACAAACAACTTTTTGTATGAAAGGATTAGTGATTGGTTTAGAAACTATACTTGCAACAAGAATTCATCATCAACTTACAATGGAAATCTATTTAATTCTGAATTGGCATAAAATTCTCTTATATCAACAGCCATATATCATGTTCATTTGTATGTTTTGCTTGAGTGTGCACTGTTTTGGTTTGCTTCACTACTTTCTCTCTACTTATCTGCTACTTGTTCTTCTTGCTATAACTGCTATCTATATCTGTTTTTTTTTGTCTATTTTTTTTTCTTTGCAATTGAGAGATCCCTTATTTGACAGAGGTGTGACAAGGGTAGTTCTACCGGTATTTCAGAGGGTTGGAGGAAGCAAAAGTGAAAGTGTTGACTTAGGATTAGATTCAGAACTTGAGAACATTAGACATTTACCAAATTTCTGGTTTAGTTATTCCTTTAAGTTTAAATCTGAGTGTCGGAGTTCTAGGATTGCCTCTGGCTTTCCCGGGACTTTTTATATTAACTATGCGGACATCTTTACCAAACTGAGAACCTCCAGTTCTTATTCCATACATATATTATTGTATTCATATATAGGAAGCAAAGCACTGCACTAACTGTTCTGGAAACTTTTGGAAGCGAAGAACTATCTTGGGACTTGGTGTTTGTATGTTTGTTTTTATTTATATATGTAATAGATTCTCCACTTTGCATTTTGTATTTTTTCCCTGCTAGAGGTTGACTTGGAGAAATAGGAATTATGTTTTTCTTTTGGTTTATTTTTGAGTGGCATATGTATATATTCTAGTCGGCTTTTGCTTCGCAGGTCGAGTCTAAAACTTGATTATATAACTACCTTTTGGAACTCTACTTATATATATCCGTCTCTTGGTTTTCTGTATAAGCTTCTAGTCTTTCTGTCTTCCATGAGCGTTGTATCATCGGTTTTGTTTTGATCGTACCCTTTTCTTTCAAGGCTCTTAGATAACTCTCTTTTTTTATATATCATTGGTTTTGTTTTGATCGTAGCGCCTTGCCACCCTTGATTTACGTCCTAGGCGTAAAGCTCTATGTGGTAAGGTGTTACATTATGGTATCAGAGCAGTTTGTTCCTGTAGAGCCTGAGGGACGGACTAACTATGCTTTCTGGGCAAACTCTGCCTGTGTGTACATGCTATATAGGATGTTTACCTGACATATATAGTATAAATGTTCATGAGCATACTTTTGGAGTTTTGAAACACTAGACATGAGATATTAAGACTGATCACCTTAATATCGATTATTCAGCATGGACAAGACCTAAAGGGCATCTCGTGGATGCGAGCGAAGAGATACAGTTGAGTAAATGACCACGGCTATGCAAGCTATTACTAAAAGCATGGACCAAACAAGCTATGAACGAGGATGGAGGCGGTTTTGGACTTGATGGTGACTGATATTTTCGAGGGCAAAAATTTCTATTAAAGGGATAGTATGTAAACTCCGAGTAAATAATTAATAATTGGCTAATAAATTAATTATTATTCAAAGAAATTATAAAATTAAATTTTATGGATTAGAAAGGAAGAAAAATTAAAAATACGAATTTTAACACTAATTTTAAATAATTTGGCCCAAAACCGGGCCAATGTGCCAAATCGATTGGACCAAGCCTAAATGGGTGCAAGCTTATATAACAAAACCCTATTTATAAGCCAACATTCAACTCCTCTTCCCCCCCCCCCCCCCACTCTTTATTCTTTCATTCCATGGAGAAGAGAGGTAATGGGTGGAAACTTAACCCTAAAATTCATATCCAACTTCAATCCTCTGTAACTTTCAATCCAAAGCTCCGATTGACGAGCCGTTATTGCCACACGTTCATCTCAAAATTATCTACAAAACTCACCCAACAATTTAGTAAGAAAATTCTGATTTTATGCCCAATTCTCCCCTTTTCAGTTTTGTGATTTGGGTTTTGATATTCAGAGATTTTGTGATTTTGATGGTTTAGAGGTACTCTAGCATGGACTATAAGTGGTTTCACCCCAATTTTCTAGTGGGCAAGGTAAGGAACTCGTAACCTTTTTGCTTTCTTCAATTTTATGATGTTGGGTATTGAATTTAGTGGTGGTATATGACCTTGCATGAAATCAGGATGAATATTGTGTTGGTTGGAGACAAATTGGTGAATTCGAAACAAGTCGCGATGATTGAGGCTTGATTGAGTTAATTTGGAAACATTAGAACCTTGTCAAGTGGACCTTAGAAGCTTGAATTGAAGTGTCTTGGGCTTTAACGAAGAATTAGCCAAGGTGTGGTTTTGGTTTCTCGTAGTTAATGTTTAATGTCACGTGAAACTTAGGCTAGTTGACTGTAGGATAAGTTGAATTATATGAATGACTGAGAATTAGTGATTTTTTTAGAAATTGTTAAATAAATTGGTTGGTTTGATTGAGTATGTGTGGTGTATGTATATAATGAAAAAGTGTTAAGTTATTATAAAAATGTGATAATTATTAATGTTGTTGATGACTTAAGATTATTATGAGTTATGATGATGATGATATGTTGAAGAATAATGATTGTGTTGCTTTTATCCTGGCTTATATGGAATGGAATTTATAAAATGGGATGTTAGTATATTGTGGAAGGGATGGAAAGTGTAGGAATGTGGTTTGAATGCTGTTGGTGTTGTTTTGGAGTATGAACCTTGGTTTTATAATTGAGAGTTTGGAAAATATAGCTTTTGAATTCTTTTGGTTAGATTTTTAACAAACTTTGGCCATCCATAACTTGAGCCTCAGATTTTGGAAAGAGCTTTAAAACGGTGTAAAGTTTGTAAAAATCAGAGTTTTGTAGAGGAAGTTATGAACGTCATAAGTTAGGTGTAGAAAATTGGTTTTAAGACTTAGTAGTTTTTTTAGAAAAGGGAGGAGTCGCTTACGTGAGCATGAACACGCAAAGCGAAATTGATTCACTGCCATCAAATCTCGCGTACGCGGACATGATCTTTGCGTATGCGAACCTGCAAACTTGGACGTTCATGTACACAAGCAGTATATGGGATGCGAGAATCCCCCACTGTTTTGAAGTCTCACACGGACATAGTTTTGCATACGCAAAACTCTTGTTTTGGCCCAATATGATTATTTTGAATGTTTAACCAAACTTCTAGCTTTCCAAACCTTTTTTACACTTGTTTAATGTTCGTTAGTGAGTCTTTAAGCCTTGAAACGGGAATGAGTCTGTTAAATAAGTTGAGGAGATACTTGGGAGGGTTTTGTGAAGCGTTATCTGAATTAATGAGGCATTGATAATGTTGAATAAGAAGTAAATAATGAAGATAATGATAATAGTAATGAAATGTGACTGTGTTGAGAGGTGTTTGATGATGAGGTTAGCTTTGAGAAAGAAGAATAAGGAGAACTGATTTAATTATGAACTTTGAGTGAGATATGATGAGATTGATTGAGATATCTGAGACCGGGTAAAATGCAGTGCCATTGTCTACTTGATCTAGGAATGAAATGAGGAAGAATAATTATTTAAAGTGATTATGAAGACAATGATTATGAATGTGAAGTGTGAATGTATGTTCTATTTTGTTTTGTTGCATCATTTTCTCTCTATTTTAAAGTGTGTCAGACACTATATCCCTTGAGTATGACAGACATTATATCCCAAGAGTGTGGCGGGCACTATATCCATAGAGTCTGGGAGCATTTTTCCTTGGAAAGTGTGTCGGGAACTATATCCCATGGTGTGATAGGAACTATATCCTAGGAGCGTGGCGGGTGCTATATCCCAAGAGTGTGAGAGTACTTTATCCCGGAAAATACAATGGACACTATATCCCATGAGTGTGACGGGCACAATTTTCTGAGATTGTGACGGGCACTATATCCCAAGAGTGTGGAGCCATGTTAGAGAGACGATATCCGGATTCGCTACCGGGTGTGTGGGGTTCTGACAAAGTAACCGACACGTGAGCTCATGACTAGTAGGTCATGCATACATCATGTTCAATTGTATGTTTTGCTTGAGTGTGCATTGCTTTAGATTGCTTCACTGCATATCTGCTACTTGTTCTACTTGTTGTAATTGTTATCTATATCTGCATTTTTCTTGTCAATTTTGTTTGTCTTTGCTATTGAGAGATCCCTTATTTGACGGATGTGTGACGAGGGTAGTTCTACCAGTATTTCAAAGGGTTGGAGGAAGCAAAAGTGAAGTGTTGAGTTAGAATTAGATTCAGAACTTGAGAACATTAGACGATTACCAAATTTCTGTTTTAGTTATTCCTTTAAGTTTAAATATGAATGTCGGAGTTCTAGGATTGCCTCTGCTTTCCCAGGACCTTTAATATTAACAACGCGGACGCCTTTACCATACTGAGAACCTCCCATTCTCATTCCATACATATATTGTTGTATTCAGATATAGGAAGCAAAGCACTACACTAAGCATTCTGGAGACTTTTGGAAGCGAAGAACTATCTTGGGACTTGGTGTTTGTATTTTTGTTTTTATTTATATGTGTAATAGATTCTCCACCTTGCATTTTGTATTTTTTCCTTGGTAGAGGTTGACTTGGAGAAATAGGAATTATGTTTATCTTTTGGTTTATTTTTGAGTGGCATATGTATATATTCTAGCTAGCCTTTGTTTCACAGGTCGAGTCTAAAACTTGATTATGTAACTACCTTTTAGAACTCTACTTATATATATATTTGTCTCTTGGTTTTCTGTATAAGCTTTTTGTCTTTCCGTTTTCCATGAGAGTTGTATCATCGGTTTTGTTTTGATCATACCCTTTTTCTTTCAAGTTTCCTAGATAACTCCATTTTTAATATATCTACATATGTATTTTATTTTTAGAGGTCGTAACGCCTTGCCACCCTTGATTTACATCCTAGGCGTAAAGCTCTATGTGGTAAGGTGTTACATTATGGTATCAGAACAATTTGTTCTTGTAGAGCCTGAGGGATGGACTAATTATGCTTTCTGGATATACTCTGGTTGTGTGTACATGCTATTTAGGATGTTTACTTGACATATATAGCAAAAATGTTCATAAGCATACTTTTGGAGATTCGAAGCACTAGACTTGAGATATTAAGACCGATCATCTTAATATCGATTGTTTGGTATGCATAAGACCCAAAAGGCATCTCGTGGACACGAGCAAGGTGATATGGTTGAGTATATGATTGCTATTGTGCAAGCTACTGCTGAAAGCATGGAACAAACAAGCTAGGAATTGGGAATGGAGGTGGTGATGGACCTAATGGTGATTGACATTTTCGAGGGCAAAAATTTCTATTAAAGAGGTAGGATGTAAACTCCGAGTAAATAATAAATAATTAGCTAATAAATTAATTATTATTTAAAGAAATTAAAAAATTAAATTTTATGGATTAGAAAGGAAGAAATATTAAAAATACGAATTTTAACACTAATTTTAAATAATTTGGTCAAAAACCGGGCCAACGTGCCAAACCAATTGGACCGAGCCCAAATGGATCCAAGCCTACATAACAAAACCCCATTTATAAGCCAACATTCAACTCCCCCCCCCCCCCCCCGCCTTCTATTCTTTCATTCCACGGAGAAGAGAAGTAATGGGTGGAAATTTAACCCCAAAATTCATATCCAACTTCAATCTTCTGTAACTTTCAATCTGGAGCTCCAATTGACGAGCCGTCAGTGGCCACGCGTTCGTCTTAAAATTCTCTATAAAACTCACCCAACAATTTGGTAAGAAAATTCTGATTTCATGCCCAGTTATCCCCTTCTCAATTTCGTGATTTGGATTTTGATATTCAAAGATTTTGTGATTTTGATGGTTTAGAGGTACTCTAACATAGATTATAAGTGGTTTCACTCCAATTTTCAAGTGGGCAAGATAAGGAGCTCGTAACCTTTTTTCTTTCTTCGATTTTATGATGTTGGGTATTGAATTTAGTGGTGGTATATGACCTTGCATGAAATTAGGATGAATATTATGTTGGTTTGAGACAAATTGATGAATTGGAACCAAGTCGCGTGATTGAGGCTTGATTGAGTTAATTTGGAAACATTGGAAGCTTGTCAAGTAGACCTTCGAGGCTTGAATTGAAATATATTTGGATTTAATGAGGAATCGACCAAGGTATAGTTTCGGTTTCTCGTAGTTAATGTTTAATGTCACGTGAAACTTACGCTAGTTGACCGTTGGATAAGTTAAATTATATGAATGACTGAGAATTTATGATTTTTTTTAGAAATTGTTAAATGAATTGGTTGGTTTGATTGAGTGTGTGTGGTGCATGTGTATAATGAGAAAGTGTTAAGCTATTATGAAAATGTGATGATTATTAATGTTGGTGATGACTTAAGATTATTATGAGTTATGATGATGATGATATGTAGAAGAATAATGATTGTGTTGTTTTGATCCTGGCTTATCTGGAATGGAATTTATAAAATGGGATGTTGGTATATTGTGGAAGGGATGGAAAGTGTAGGCTTGTGGTTTGAATGCCGTTGGTTTTGTTTTGGAGTATGAACCCTGGTTTTATAGTTGAGAGTTTGGAAAATAGAGCTTTTGAACTTATTTTGTAAAAACAGATTTTTAACGAACTTCGGCAGTCCATAACTTGAGCCTCAGATTTTGGATTTGAATGAAATTCATTTCAAACTAAAGATAATTTCAAGAGCTTGAAAATGGTGTAAAGTTTGTAAAAGTCGTAGTTTTGCGGAGGATGTTATGAATGTCGGAAGTTAGGTGTAGAAAATTGGTTTTATGGCTTAGCAATTTTTTGAGAAAAAGGAGGAGTCACGTATGCGAGCATGCACATGCAATGCGAGATTGATTCACTGCCCTGAAATCTCGCATACGCAGACATGATCTCGCATATGTGAACCTGCAAACTTGGACATTTGTTTACGCAAGCAGTATACGCGATGCGAGAATCCCCCACTGTTTTAAAATCTAGCACGGGCATAGTCTTGTGTACGCGAAACTCTTGTTTTGGCCAAATTTGATGTTTTGAATGTTTAACCAAACCTCTTTTACACTTGTTTATGGTCCGTTAGTGATTCTTTAAGCCTTAAAATGAAAAGAGTCTGTCAAATAAGTTGAGGAGATACTTTGGAGAATTTTGCGAAGCGTTATCCGAATTAATGAGGCATTGGTATTATTGAATAAGAAGTAAATAATGAAGATAATGATAATAGTAATGCAATGTGGCTGAGTTGAGAGGTGTTTAATGATGAGGTTGGGTATGAAAAAGATGAATAAGGACAACTGAGTTTATTATGAACTTTGAATGAGATATGATGAGATTGATTTAGATATCTGAGACCATGTAAGATGCAGTGGCATTGTCCACTTTGCTCTGTGTATGAAATGAGGAAGAAGAATGATTGAAATTGGTTATGAAGACAATGATTATAAATGTGAAGTGTGAATGTATGTTCTGTCTTGTTTTGCTGCATTATTTTCTCTCTGTTGTAAAGTGTGTCAGACACTATATCCCATGTGTGTGACAGACACTATATTCAAAGAGTGTGGCAGGCACTATATCCCAAGAGTGTGGGAGAACTTTACCTTGAAAAGTATGTCAAGCATTATATCCTGTGAGTGTGATGGGCAATATATCCCAAGACCGTGGCCGGTGCTATATCCTAAGAGTGTGGGAGTACTTTATCCTGGAAAATGCGATGGGCACTATATCCCAGGAGTGTGACGGTCACTATCTCCCAAGAGTGTGACGAGTACTATATCCCAAGAGTATAGAGCATAGTTATCAGAACCGAACCGGTAATCAACCCAGTCATATGACCGGATCACCGGGTCACTAGTTTAACCGGTGGGTCACTGATTCATCCGGTTAACCCATTCATAATTAAAAAATATAAAATTATATAAATAAAATTAAAATAATATCTTAAAACTTAAAATACAAGTCTTTACAAACATTAATAATCTAATATCAATGTTTAAACATAACTAATGATCTAAAAAAGATAACAAAGTGGTTTTTAGTACAAAATATGTTCTCAATTTAAATCAACAAGGACAAACGAAGAACACAATCGGTAAATCAAGTCCAAGGAGTTGCTGATGATGCTTGTTCTTGAGATGGTGGCGTTTCTGATGGTGTTTAAGATGAAGACATTTTTAAAATTCTAGCAAAAGAAATAAAATATTTCAGCAACCAAAAATTTACCTAAATGAGTTTTTAAGCAACACAACAACAACCACCAAAGTGTTCAATTCAAAGTTTCAAACATTATCATCCAGCAACAAAATTCAAGTATTTAACTAAACCATTATCCAACAAGCAATTCTGTTATCCAGCAAGTATTCAAAATTTCTCAAAATACAACAGCAACATTAACCAAATTCAATAACAATTCTAAGTTTCTAACTCAAATTTTCTCAAGTTCACCAACTCTAAAACCAAATACAACAGCAACATTAACCAGATTCAATAACAATTCTAAGTTTCTAACTCAAATTTTTCTAAATCAAATTTTCTCAAATTCAACAACTCTAAAACTAAATACAACAGCAACATTAACCAGATTCAATAATAATTCTAAGTTTCTAACTCAAATTTTCTCAAGTTCACCAACTCTAAAACCAAACACAACAGCAACATTAACTAGATTCAATAATAATTCTAAGTTTCTAACTCAAATTTTTTCAATTTCAACAACTCAAACCAAATATAACAGCAACATTAACCAGACTCAATAACAATTCTAAGTTTCTAATTCTCTCCAGTTCAACAACTCTAAAACCAAATACAACAGTAATAACCACCAGATTTAACATCGATTCTAGTGAAAGAACAGGGTAGAAAACTTGAAGGGAGCTCACCTGATTGACGGGTTCCAACACTGCGACTGCCGCGACACAAGATGACGACCACCTCCACCCGATGAAGCAACGGTTGCTTGACTGGTTCCGTCTGCTTCTGCCACTGACGAACCGAACACAGGGGCACGGGATGGCGACGGTGACCGAGGTGAGGGGACAAGATGAGAGACTGAGAGAGCGACGAAGTGAGGCCATCGGAGGTTGAGAGCGACGAGGTCAAGGTGAGGCCATGAGCCAGCGAGTGAGACGAAGAGAGCACAGACCACAGAGACGAGGCTGGAGCTTGGCTGGGTGAGGGGGGTTCCACCGTTCCACACTCCCACTCACATTCAAAGTCTCGGATTTTGGATTTGGGCATTAAGTTTCATTGAAAGGGAAAAGAGAAGAGGGGGTGTGTTCTGAACGACACCATTTTAGGTTAAAAAAAATTGGGCCGGGTCAAATTAATCGCCGGGTCACCGGGTTTCATGAAAATCCATCGGGTTAAACTGGGTTCGACCGGGTCCATTGCACCTTTGGTTCAACTAGTGGCTCGGCCCGACCAGGTGACCGGGTGACCGGATTTTCGGCCGAACCGGCCGTATCGAGTCGGTTCTAATAACTATAGTGTAGAGGCATGTCAGAGAGACGTGATGAGAGAGTTACTACCAGTCTAGAATCTCACAAAATAGAATCTCGTTGCAAGCATAGTCTAAACCGAAAGTAACCCTCAATCAAAGTTTAATTTAAAGGTTCGTCACAATCAAAACAAAATAACTGGGAGTTTGAAGTCCTGGGTCGTATTTCCAAGGAACTAGTGACCACAAGTGTATAAATTTGGTTGTGAAATTGAGGGTTTCAATAATGAAACAAATAATTAAAGGAATTAAAGAACAAACAAAATTGCAATTAATGAACTAATGAATGAATTAAAGAACTATCAATGTAGAAATAACAAGTAAAGCTTAAAATGATTGAATTGTGGTTAAAAACATAAATGGAACCTTGGCTTAGGTTGAGTTAGGGAATCCCTTCCTTGCCATAACTACAACTATGATAATTATAATGGATTAATCTCACCTAGTCAACCCATAACATCGAAGAGTAAGTCAAGTGAGCATAGTTGTTCGTAATCCACAAATTCAAGCAAACTTACTAATCACCTTCATAAGAAGCTAGCGTTAGTGGAAACAAGAACAACTAACAATTCAAGAATTAACACTAAATGTCAGACATTTTGACTCTAGTATCTCATATATTCATTTTTCCAAGTCAAGGAGTGGAAATTTACTCCATATTCAAAGTTGACATTTCCACAAACACTTGACGTGCATAACCATATAACATGGCAAAATCGCAAAAATACTTAAAACTATAAACAATCAATGCATCAAATGGAATGAAAGTGGAATAAAATTGAAAAAGAGCATGTTTTCACAATTAGACATAATTTAGAGAGAAAGCACAAAGTATGCTATCTAAGTGAATAAATATGGGTTTATATGATAAAATTCATTCAATTTAATCCAAAATTTACCATCAAATATGGATTCATCAATTTTCTCACACTTAAACAATAACATGTCCCCATGCTAACTACAATCAAAAGAGAAGGGTAAAAGGGCAAGAAACTTATTTAATGCAACTACCTATATGCATGCAACTATGCTAATTGCTATCTACTTGTATCTATATCATGGTTTCCTATTGAGTTTGGCAAAAACAAACAATTAAATTCCAATCCATCCAAAATAGTTCTTTAGGGCTAAAGCAAAGAAATAGTGCAATATGGTCAAGACCTAAAGTGTTGATTCGAAATTCTTAAAATTACTAAGCCAACTTGCAAGAAAACAAAAGATAAGAGGTGAAAACATAGAATTGAGCAATCGAACCCCTCACCGGATGTGTATACGCTCTAATCGCTCAGTGTTTAGGGCTTAATCACTCAATTTTCCATTAATCATGTTTTCTAGGATTTGCTAGTTATCTAACAATCAACAAATACTTGATGCCCGAATGCAAGTATCATGAAGTCTTTAGAGGATTGTAATGGGGTTAGGGCAAGGATAAGATTAATGTGGTTAAGTGGACTAGTAGATTGGATCTTTTATTAGCTCAAGTATCTCACCTAATTCTATATCAACTTATGTACACAAAAGAAAACAACCTAACTTCTCATTCATCTATTTTTTTTCACATTCACTCATGCATCTTCTTTCTAATTCACACACACATATATGCATCCTCTATTTAGTATTATTATTATCATTTCTCTCCTTTTTTTTTAGGTACACCAAATTTTTTCTTTTATCACCAAAAAGAGATGCATATGTTTTAATTTATAAATGCATGAGTGTTTACCCATTTTTCCAAAATCTTTTAATGAATAAGCAAAGTAAACTTTTTCCTCACTACCAATGTTTCTCCACAAATCCTCCCCCACGCTTGAATAACACATACTCCTCAACCTAAGCTAATCAAACATAAAATTCATGGACATTAATGGTTTTTTGCTTAGGGAGAATGATGTGCTTAAAATTAGAACAAAAAGAGGAATAAAAAAGCTCAAAAGTGGGTTACAAAGGTAGATATAAGGGTATGGCCATATAGGTCAGTGAGTTTTTATTTCAAAGTTGGTCTCAATCATGCTAAATGTATCCAAAACATCAAGTATTGGACATAAAGAATCAAGAAAATCTAAGATCACAATCATTAAGGAGCATAGCACACAAGAACAAACATTGTGGTTGAAAATATGCAACCACACAATTGAAGCTCAAATCTTTCTTGATGTCTTATTCTAGCTCTTTCCTATGTTCCACAAAAATAGTTCAAGCAAGTTTGAAAGAAACATTTTCAAATCTAATCAATGGAACGCCCTAAAAGAGATTTCTTGAAAATTTCTTTGTTGTTTTTACCAAACTTATTTCCTATACTAGGCAACATGCAAATATTTACTAAACTGGAAGCAAGCCAACATATATATATATATATATATATATATATATATATATAAGCAAACTAAGCAAAGTGCAATGTAATAAAATAACAACAAATATTCACAAAAGACATAATCACTAAAAACTAGAAAATAGTGCAAAGTATTTAGAAAGAGAAATTTACGCCCCCAAAGTTGCGGATCCTTTCCCATATTTAATCCTTGCATGGTCCTCTGTGCATGCATACAATCCAGGAGGTGAGGAACTAAAAGGCTCCACCTACAGCTGGTGGGCACTAGGGCTTAGGCTGCTGTATAAAATAAATAAACAGGAATTGAGGACGAGTTCATATGAGTGTGGTATGATAAGAGACAATATGTGTATTCTAAATGTGCATGAAGTTAGAACACACACATTGACCATTGAAAATGGCAACCACACAATCAAACAGTAAGCATGCGTTCCTCAATTAAATAGCCTAAGATGCAAGCAAGAATAAGCAAAGATTAAAGTATAGGCAAGGTTAGGTAAACACAACAAAAGTGAATTGAATATTTGAGATATTGGATATTGGAATTGTGCAAGTGAATGCGCAAGATTAATATAAAATAGCACAACAAAAAATAACCAATTCAATGATGAAAAGAAAACTACTTATTCATCTGCAAGAATAAGGAAATTATCACACGGACAAGGTTCTTATTGCAAAAAGTGACAAGCTCAATAAGAATCCAATCAAGTCACTCAAACAAATGCAAAGCATTAAATAACAAGGACCTTGGTATGTGATTATGTTGATTTGAAAACCATGATGAAGAAGCAATTCAATTCAATTCACTAAATTTAATGCACTTACTTAAAATTTCACCTAATATGCAAAGAAATGTAAATGTGCAAATCCATTTAGGTGCTAGTAGTTTAAGGCAAAGTATAAGTGTTTTGATGAAATGCAATCTTAAATAACATCAACAATCATATAAGGTGCACAATTCATGATTAAATTTCCAAACAAGGATATAGTTTAACGCATATGGTAGTTACAACATATGAATCAAACTCAAAATTCATTTAGGCAGTTAAACAAAGACTTAATGCTTAGTGCACATATTCATCAAATTTAAGCCAAATTTCGATCAACAAGCAACCCAATTAACATCAAACAAACACTTGCAACTTATTTAATTAACAAACAACTAATCTAGACCTAATATAATTACTAAACTCAAAATAAAATGTAACTAAAACAAACTAGAATAAGTAAAAAATAGTGCAAAAGCAAGAGAAGAGAGGGATGGAGGGGAGGCAGAAGTGCGTTAGGGCTTAATTCAAAGTGCAATCAAAATTATGCCCAAGACTGCACTTGTGCATGCGCACCCAGCAGAGAGGCTATTAAGAGGTGTGCGTATGCATAGCTTGGTGCATACGCATAGAAGGTTTGTTTTTTTACTGAAAAAGGATCATGTGTTTGTACACACATGGGCATGCGTACGCACAGAAAGCAAAAAAGGCTGGGTTGCAAACGCACAGGGGTACGCGAGCGCTCACAGCGGAGGGTTTGCAATTGAGTTTGCATACACACATATGGGTGCGTACGCACAAAGTGCTGGATTTAGGGTTGGTGTGCGTACGCACAAGGGTGTGCGTACGCACAAGGGTGTGCGTACGCACAAGTGTGTGCGTACGCACACTGCTCTGTTTCTCCAAAAACTTTTCATCAAATTCTAAAGTTCCAAACTTGAGCTCAACCAAGGGTTTCAACCCCAAAACATCCAGAACTTCAAAAACTCATTATCCATACCAAAAATCAATCTAACTAAGCTCAAAATTAAATGAAACCTAAACTAGCTAAAAGAAGCAAAATGCAATAAACCAAGACTATAAACAAGGAGCGGGTTAGAAAGATGTTACCATGGAGGAGTGTCTCTCACCTAGAACTTTTATTTAAAGTCCTTAAGTTGGACTTCTTAAGGAGACTCTTGTTAAGGTGGCTTATTTTTTCATTCCTCTTTGAATCCCTACCCAAATTTGCACTTCAAAGGTCCTCCGGGATCCCATATTCTCGTTTCCTATTCACCTTCTTGTTGATCTCTATGCTTCAAATTAAATGGAAAACTCCTATATTACCCTTAAAGCACCCCCACACACTTTTCAGAATCCACTCAATTGTGCTTTACATCCCAATTGAACTCCAATTCTTGAGTTGGCCTTGTTGATGAGCCTTGGACTCCCTTGGAAACCAACAACCCTTTTTCCATTATGTAACAACCCAAGAAGAACTTTAAGTTGGTAATATGTCTCCAAGATAGCATATTAATGTGGGCTAATGAAGTTCAGTGGTAAAATTTCCACCCACTCAATTTTCTCCTTGAATGGACTTACTCTTGTAGACTCCACCTCTTAGTTGTCAACTCCTTCCTCACCAACCTCATCCAAATCTTTCCCATCACTTAAGTCATATTTTGGAAGTTGTGTGAAATCCACATCAACCTCCCCTTCAAATCCAATGGGAGAAGGTTTATTAAGATCATTGAGGGGATTGACCAATGTGGACAAAAAATCGTTGATGATGGAATCCACTTCTTGGTCAATCTCCTTTAATTATCCCTTTACTTCTTTTGGCTCACTCATCTCACCTTCTTCCCCTTGTTGTGGTTCAAACCTTAGCTCCTCTTCTTCCACTTGAGACTCCATATTTCCCTCCTCACTACACTTTTTAGTTGGCCCCCTATATTCTCTAAGAGAAGTGCCTTGATTACATGAGCGTAGTAGGACTAAGCGGTTCACTGCTTCGTCTATGGTAGCCATGAATTGCCTTTGTATCCTTCGAAATTCTTCTCGCTCTTGGAGAAAAGCTTGAAGCTCTTGTTGCTCTTGGATCAAGTACTAGAAAACTTCAAATTGGGGTGAAAAAAGAGGTTCATTATTTAGGAGAAAGGTTGTATATGTGGAAGGTGATTCATGTTGATGAGTATCTTGAGGTGGTATGTAAGGATGTGGATGGTGGTAGTGGTGTGGTGTTTGAAGATGTGGTGATTGATGAGCGGATAATTTATACATTTTTTGGCATTGTTTTTAGGTAGTTTTTAGTATGATCTAGTTACTTTTAGGGATGTTTTCATTAGTTTTTATGCTAAATTCACATTTCTGGACTTTACTATGAGTTTGTGTATTTTTCTGTGATTTCAGGTATTTTCTGGCTGAAATTGAGGGACCTGAGCAAAACTCTGATAGGAGGCTGACAAAGGACTGCTGATGCTGTTGGAATCTGACCTTCCTGCACTCGAAATGGATTTTCTGGAGCTACAGAATTTCAAATGGCGCACTCTCAACGGCGTTGGAAAGTAGACATCCAGAGCTTTCCAGCAATATATAATAGTTCATACTTTATTCGAGATTTGACGACGTAAACTGGCGCTCAACACCAGTTCCATGCTGCATTCTGGAGTCAAACGCCAGAAACACGTCACGAACCAGAGTTGAACGCCAAAAACACGTTACAACTTGGCGTTCAACTCCAAAAAAAGCCTAAGCTCATGTAAAGTTCAAGCTCAGCCCAAGCACACATCAAGTGGGCCCCGGAAGTGGATTTCTGCATCAATTACTTACTTTTGTAAACCCTAGTAGCTAGTTTAGTATAAATAGAACTTTTTACTAGTGTATTAGTCGTCTTTTTGACCATGTTACATCTTTTGGTCTCAATTTTATTTTATTATTCATCTTTTGACCATTCGGTCTTTTGATCACGTTTTGGGGGCTGGCCATTCGGCCATGCCTGGACCTTTCACTTATGTATTTTCAACGGTGGAGTTTCTACACACCATAGATTAAGGGTGTGGAGCTCTGCTGTACCTCAAGTTTTAATGCAATTACTACTATTTTCTATCCAATTCGATTTATTCCTGTTTTAAGATATTCGTTGCACTTCAACTTGATGAATGTGATGATCCGTGACACTCATCATCATTCTCACCTATGAACGCGCGTGACTGACAACCACTTCCGTTCTACCTTAGACCGGGTGCATATCTCTTGGATTCCTTGATCAGAATCTTCGTGGAATAAGCTAGAATTGATGGCGGCATTCATGGGAATCCGAAAAGTCTAACCTTGTCTGTGGTATTCCGAGTAGGATTCCGGGATTGAATGACTGTGACGAGCTTCAAACTCCTAAAGGCTGGGCGTTAGTGACAGACGCAAAAGAATCACTGGATTCTATTCCAACCTGATTGAGAACCGACAAATGATTAGCCGTGCTGTGACAGAGCATTTGGACCATTTTCACTGAGAGGATGGGATGTAGCCATTGACAACGGTGATGCCCTACATACAGCTTGCCATAGAAAAGAGTGATGAAAAACTAAAAGGAAGAAGTAGGAAAGCAGAGATTCCGAAGGAACACAGCACCTCCATACACCTATCTAAAATTTCCACCATTGAATTACATGAGTAACTTTATCTTTATTTTCTGTTTATTTTATTATCTTTATTTAAACCAATAATCTCTTAATCCAGTTAAATCCGTCTGACTGGGATTTACAAGATGACCATAGCTTGCTTCATACCAACAATCTCTGTGGGATCGACCCTTACTCACGTAAGGTATTACTTGGACGACCCAGTACACTTGCTGGTTAGTTGTGCGGAGTTGTGACAAAGTGTGATTCATGTTTGAGAGCACCAATCCTTTGGATCCATTATTGATGATCACAATTTCGTCCACCAGTGATCGAATCTTATGTTGGGGGTATGGGTCATAGGTACATAATCAAAGTGAAACCCATCATATCATTATTTGGGTATGTACATTGGGGAGGGTTTGGCTCATTGTGACATGGAGGAAGTTGCTCTTTCCTCAATTGATTTTCCCATCCCATGTTGCAATCCAAAGTTGAAGTTATCATTCCCTACATAATGATCACAACCATACTTCAAACAAAGAGGGTGATAACTCATAGAGAAAGCAAAAGAAATTAATTAACAAAAGAAACAAAATCCTAATTATTAACAAAAACAACCAAATAACCAAAAAGTAGTTATTCACACTATTCACATATTCACAACAACCAAAATTATGGCACTCAATTGCACTATCTCCACGGCAACAGCGACAAAAACTTAATGAGAGAGTTATTACCAGTCTAGAATTTCACAAAATTGAATCTCGTTGCAAGCATAGTCTAGACCGACAACTAAATCTCAATCAAAGATTAATTTAAAGGTTTGTCACAATAAAAAATAAATAACTGGGAGTTTGAAGTCTCGGGTCGTCTTCCCAAGGAACTAGTGACCACAAGTGCATAAGTTTGGTTGTGAAATCAGAGGTTTCAATAATGAAGCAAATAAATAAAGGAATTAAAGAACAATCAAAATTGAAATTAATGAACTAATAAATGAATTAAAGAACTATCAATGTAGCAAGATAAAGTAAAGCTTAAAATGGATTAATTATAATGGATTAATCTCACCTAGTCAACTCTTAACATCGAAAAGTAAGTCAAGTGAGCATAGTTGTTCTTAATCCACAAATCCTAGCTAACTTACTAATCATGTTAGTAAGAAGCTAGCGTTAGTGGAAACAAGAACAACTAACAATCTAAGGATTATCACTAAATATCAAACATTATGACTCTAGTATCCCATATACTCATTTTTCCCAAGCCAAGGAGTGGAAATTTACTCCATATTCAAAGTTGATATTTTCACAAACACCTGGCGTGTATAATTATAAAACATGGCAAAATTACAAAAATACTTAAAACTATGAACAATCAATAAACAAAATCAACAATGGCAACTCAAACAAACATATAATAACCATTAAATATTGATGAAGTGAATTAAAATATATGAAAGTGTAGAACAAGTAGTGTAATAAAAGAGAAAATTAAGAAATACTTACAATGAAAGCAAGCTAGAATCCAAAATCAAAATTAGAAAATGTAAACTTGTAGTATAAACCCTAATTAAACCCTAACAAAGTGGAGAGAAAACCTAAAGAGAAAATACTAAAACTAAAACTACCTAAAACTATCTAAAAATGCTTAAGTATCATATGGTATTTTCTCCCCTTGCTAACCCTTCCATATATGTTTCAGAGCAAGCAGAAACGGGCCAGAAAGCCTTCAAAATCGCAAGCTAAATGACTTTTTAATGAAGTCACGCGCTGGGACTTGTGTGTACGCACAGGTGTGTGCATACGTACACTTGCTGATTTTCATCACGTGCGTACGCACAGGAGGTTGTGCGTACGCACACTCTGAAATACTCTTCTCCTTTGTTTCTTCATGTTTTCTCCCCTTTGTATGCTTCTTTTCCACTCTTATCAAGTCATTCCTACTTATTACACCTAAAATCACTCATAAAAAAACCATCAAGGTATCGAATGGATTGAAAGTGGAATAAAATTGATTAAATTAAGCACAAAAGAGCATGTTTTCACAATTAGATACAATTTAGAGAGAAAACATAAAGTATGCTATTTAAGTGAATAATTGTGGGTTTATATGATGAAATACATTCAATTTAATCCAAAAATTTCCATCAAATATGGATTCATGAAGACAATATCCAGATTAGCTACCGGGTGTGTTAGATTCTGGCAGAGTAACCGACATATGAGTTCACAGCCAATAGGACAGGCATACATCATGTGCATTTGTATGTTTTGCTTGAGTGTGCATTCTTTTGGTTTGCTTAACTGCTTTATCACTGCTTATCTGCTACTTATTCTACTTGTTGTAACTACTATCTATATCTATGTATTTCTTGTCTATTTGTTTGTCTTTGCAACTGAGAGATCCCTTGTTTGGCAGAGGTGTGACGAGGGTAGTTCTACTGGTGTTTTGGAGGGTTTGAGAAAGCAAAAGTGAAGTGTTGAGTTGGGATTAGATTCAGAACTTGAGAAGCTTAGACAGTTACCAAATTTTTGGTTTAGTTATTCCTTTAACTTCAAATCTAAGTGTCAGAGTTCTAGGATTACCTCTGGCTTTCCCTGGAGCTTATATATTAACTATGTGGGTACCTTTACCATACTGAGAACCTCCAGTTCTCATTCTATACATATATTGTTGCATTTAGATACTAGACACGAAGCGCCGCTGATGCACCACTATTTCGTGGTACATCTTGTGCCTAATTGAGTGAATTTTGTGCTATGATTGAAAACATACTTCTTCAGCCTTAAATTTGCTAATTTTAATCTTCTCTTGTTACCATTCGATGCCTTGATATGTGTGTTAAGTGTTTTCGGATATCACAGGACAGGAATGGCTTAGAGGATGGAAAGGAAGCAAGCAAAAGTGGAAGGAATACAAGAAGCTGAAGGAATTGCAAAGCTGTCAGCACTGACCTCTTCGCACTCAAATAGTCATAACTTGAGCTATAAGGGTTCAAATGAGGCGGTTCTAGTTGCAATGGAAAGCTAACGTCTGGGACTTTGAAATGATATATAATTTTCCATAGTGGCCATACAGCTAGGTGACTCACAGGAGTGCATCACGCGCACACATTCATCTGCGAAATTTCAGCGTATCAGAATTCGCCCCCAGCGATTTCTGGGCTGCTTTTGGCCCAAGTTCAAGCCCGGAAAACACAGATTAGAGGCTGCAGAGTGGAGGAACGAAGAGACACTTCTCATTCACAGGATTTTAGGATTAGATGTAGTTTTCTAGAGAGAGAAGTCCTCTCCTCTCTCTTCGATTTTAGGATTTTAGGATTAGCTTTTCTTAAATTCAGATTTCTATCTTGCTTTAATTTAGTTTTCTTCTACTCCTATTTGTTCTAGTAGTTTAGTTTATTTAACTTCTTTTGTTGATCTATTTATTCTACAATTTAGTTTATGAACTCTTCATGTTAGATTGATTTTCCTTTTTATGCAATTTGAAGTATTTCATGTTTATTGCTTCTTCTATTATTTGTTATCATTGATTTTGCAATTGTTGGTTTTAGATTTAATATTCCCTTATTAATTTTCTATGTTTTTATGTTATGCCCTCCAAGTACTTAACAAAATGCTTAGAAGGATGTTAGAGTAGGATTTTATGTTCTTGGCTTGGGATGGTAACTTAGGAACTCTTGAGTTACTAATGTCTAAGTAATTGATGATTGGGAGCCATTACTCTAGTTCTCACTAATTGAATTGGTGGAGAGCTAGGACTTATGGACTTGGATTGATATAACTCATTTAACTTTTCTTTACTACTAGTTAGAGGATGATTTAATGGGATTGATCCTTGCCAATTCTCATGTTGTGGTTAGTGATAAGGATAGAGATCCTTGACCACCAAACCTTTCCAAGACCTTTTTATCATTTGAATTTCCTTGCAATTTACTTTTCTTGTTTCCTTATTCAAAAACCCCAAAATATACAATCTCATAACCAATAATAAACTACACTTCCCTGCAATTCCTTGAGAGACGACCCGAGGTTTAAATACTTCGATTTATTTTATTGGGTTTGCTTTAGTGACAACCAAATTTTTGTATGAAAAGATTCTTGTTGGTTTAGAAGCTATACTTCAACGAGAATATATTTGTGAATTCTACACCACACAAAAATTCGTTCATCAAAACGGCGCCGTTGCCGGAAAATTGCAAACGTGTGCCTTATTATTGGTTATTGTAAATATTTGCTTTTTGCTTGTTTGCTAGTTTTTGTTAGTTTAGGCCTTAATTGCTTATTTTTACTAGTTTTATTTTTTATTTTTTTTTAGCTATTATGAACTCTCACCCCTCTGGCTATGAGTCTGGTTACCATTGTGTTGCAGGAAAGGGAGATTAAAATGAGAACATGCATCAAGGTTGGAACAACCAAAGATGGGAGGTGCCACAAGAATTTGATCAACCCTCTTGGGAACAAACTCCTCCAATGTGTACAAGCAACAACCATTCTGTGATGCATATCAAGGCAATGTTATGGTGGACCCTTCCGTGACAATCAACCCCCACCACACTATACCTATGAGCCCCCTCCTCAACATAACTTTGAACCACCATACTCACAAGCCACCCACTACCAAACACCCTTCTATGATCCTAATCCTTACCCACCATACCAAGAACCTTATGAGCCATACTTAGAACCACCCCAATCCCAACACAATTACCCTCAAGAACCACCACCTCAATATACACCATCTCCATATCCTTATCAAGAGGAACCACTTCCGTATTATGGGTCCTTTCTCCCAACAAATGAACCCTCCTACCCACCCCAACCTCCATTGGATAACAACACACTTATCTCTAAGCTCATTGGTCTCACCTCTAAACTCTAATATCTTATATCCCGCAGGAACCAACCATCTACCTCTAATACTCAGCCCTCAAGCTTTAGTACACGACCACCCTCCATGCAAGAATACCCATATCCATCAATCCAAGAGCAACATGATCCCAATGATGCTACTGACCTAGAGAGAATAGATCGTCTTTACGAATTCATACTTTAAAAAAAGCTAGAGGAGGCCCTAAAGGTGGAGTTAGTAGAGACCCTTGACGGTGAAGGAGTGGTTGAAGAATTAGTGAATACATCAAGGAGGAGTTTGATTTTGTATTAGAGCAAGTGGAAAAAGCCAAAATTATCACAGAAGAGGAAATAGTTGAAGACTTGGGAGATGTGGAACCTCCATGGGAAAGTCCAGTCATAGAGCCTCCTTCCAAGGTGTTTGATGTTGATGTTGAGGAGGGTGTACAACCTCCAAGGCATATTATGGTTGAAGACTTTGCAGAGGTTGATCAAGCGATGGAGATTACAAAAGAAGAAGCACAGCCTCCCATGCCCTTGGTAGGCAATGAAAAAGATAATGAATTAGAAGAAAGCTACTAAGAGAAAGTGGTTGAAGTTGAAGAGGCTTGTAAAGAGGTGGAAGAATTAAAAGAAGAGCACAAGCGAGTGGAGCTAGCAAAGCCATTGGAAACACCTCTCCCAAAGCCATCACCATCCAATACAACATTCAAGTGGGTAAAATCCTTGTCCTTAACCTTTACTCCCCCACTTGAATATGGTTTGCTTGACACGGATGGTCAACTTAGAGCTCTTTGTGGCTTTAAGAGTAAGAGGGAGATGATTAGTGGTAGGAGTTGTCAGGCAAGGTTCAATATGGTTGTATGTTCCAAGTTGAAATGCAAAGGTTGGTGTAGAGCTCAATTGAATGGGTCTAGGGAGCTCTTTGGATGTCTCTGTGAAAATTCAAATTACTTGTCACCCGAATGGAAACATGAAGATCAAGAAGACGGGTGCAAAAGCAAGGTTTGGGACCCCGGAATTCAGTCTAGCAATCAACACTCTTGGAGCCTTGTCACTTGCTTTAACTTGCTTGAAGGCTCTTTATGCCTAGTTTGGGATCCCAGAGGCCATTGGAATTGCAAGCATTGGTGGAGATTCCTGGATGAGTTCAAGCACAAGCCACCATGACAAAGAGCTCACCAAATGTCCAACTTAAGGACAATAAAGAAAAGTGCTGGGTGGGAGACAACCCACCATGGTATGATCGCCTCTTTTTATTCTTAGTTTTATTTTATTTTAATTTCATCAGTGTTAATTCATAAATTCTACATCATCATCTGCATTCTGCATTTAGCATTCTACCTTCTGCATATAAAAAAATTTAAAAAAAAAAGAGAAAGAAGAAAAAGTGAAAACGACGTGAAAGTGTCGATGATGTGTAGTTTCGCACTCTTGAAAAATGACCCGAAAGTTAGGCTGGAACTGTGCAAGAAGGGTGCCTAGAGCACGAGCCACCCCACGCGTATGCGTGCCCCACACGTACGCGTCACCTGCAAATTAGTCCATCCACGCGTAAGCGTCAGTGACGCGTACGCGTGGGCTTCCCAATCGGCGTAAAAGAGTGTTTGAGCAAAAAGTTGGGCTGCCACTGTGCTGGAGGCGTGCCTTTAGCATGTGAGTGGTCACGCGTATGCGTGACCGATGCTCATGCGTTAGTGTGCCTTTTTTACCATCCACACGTACGCGTGGGCGACGGGTATGCGTCGAATGGCTATTTCAGTTTTACGCGTACATGTGATGCATGCGCGTGCGTCGCATCCGTTTCTTGTTCCCTTATAATTTCTCCTTCTTTCTTCTCTCCTCTCTTACTCCTTCTTCTTCTTTTCTCACTTTCTTCTCCTCTTTATTCTCTTTCATTTTCTTTTACTTATTGCATTTACATACCTTCATTCATTGCATTTCATTTTATGCATGTTTTAATTTTCTTTTCTAAAACTACCATTTTTTCGTTGGTGTTAAATTTTCTTACTCATCTGTTGAATATTTCTTCCATCGTTTTGGTGCATAGCAACTTGTTTATATTTTTGGATGATATTATTTATCGATCAATGCTAATCTTTTATAACACTTGTATTTCTTGTGCATTGATATGGACTTATACTATCTTTCATTATCCACTCTCTCTCCCTCATTATTGTAATTTTTGCACTATTGATATGTCATTTGCTTCTACTATTTTCTCACTGGCATGTTGTAGCTACCATGTCGTTGAGATCCTCATTATTTGGCATTAACCCATCCATCTTTTATTTATTTTCTTATCTCTATTTCTGGGTTACTTCTCCTCTGTTTTCTCTTCTTTCAGGATAGCCACCAAGAAGGAAAACGGAATACTTCTAAATGGAGCGACAGACAAGTGCCTGGCGCACATTCTTTGGAGAAAAGCATCAGTTGGAGCCACCTGTCAACTTGCACGTCTCTGCATGCACTGAGGATGGTGTAACTTTTAAGTGTGGGGAGGTCGATACTGATTTCCGCGGGTTAGTTAGTTCCTTCTCAACACCAATGTTTAATTTCCTTTGTTAGTTCATTGTTGCATTTGCATATTTGATTGCATGTTTGTTTGATTTTGTGCATATTCTACCACTGCTTGGTTGAAGTAATAATTTCTTTTTCAAGAAACTTTTTATAGCATTTCACTAATTTGAATTAAAATTTTGTTAAACTTGTTTGAAGAAAATTTTATTTTGTAACATGGTTTAGAGCTCGAACACACAAAACTAGTGAGATTTTGAGCCTATTTGATTGGTTGCATTTTATCAACCAATATTTTGTTTTGGTGTGTGTTGTTCTCTCTAAAATTGTGATCTATATCTTGCTTGATTCTATATTTCCATTGTTTGATGTATGCATGCACTTATATGATTGAGGCCTTCGTTTCACTTAGCTTATAGACCCATATGGCCTTAACCCTTCATTATCCTTTGTAAACCAATGTTAAGCCTATTTTACCCATTTGTTCTTTACTTTAGCACATCATTAACTCTAGGCGTAAAACAATAATGTCCTTAATTTGAATCTTTGGTTAACTTAAACTAGTGAGAGTGCTCATGATTTAAATGTGGGCAAATTGGGTTGGGAACATTTGGTTTAAGAATTGGGTGTTGTACATTTTTGCTAAATTTGTGAAAAAGATAATTAAGCACATATTCATGCATTCAATATTTCAATCATATGCATTAAGAAAGAAAAAAGAAAAGAATAGGAAAAAAGAAAAAAAAAAGAGAAAAAGAAAAAAAAGAGCAAACAATAGAAAAAAGGGACAAAATGCCCCAAAGTAAGTGATAGCAATGCATATGAGTTGTACTCAACTCTAGATACATGAATATGTGGAAAACCTAGTTAATGAGTAGTTAGATTTTGCATTTTAATTACATGGATTGTCCTAAAGTTAGGTGGGAAGTTTAGGTTAATTAAGGATTCAGATTTTAGTCCACTTGACCAAATACAATACTACCTTGACCCTAACCCCATTACAACCCTCAAAATACCTCTTGATTTGTGTATTGTGCATTAAATTTCTGTTGATTGGTAGAAGAAGAGCAAGCCTTAGAAAGCAAGATTAGTAGAGAATTGAGAGAATCAAACCTTAAACACTTGAGCTATTAGAGTATATACACTTCCAGTGAGGGTTCGATGCTCGATTCTTTGTTCCCGGCTTTCATGAGCTATTTTCTTCTGCAAGTCTATTTGTACTTCATTTTTATGATTTGAATTAGTGAAATCCATTTCATATTTGTTCTTGAAAGGTTTATTTACTTTCCACCAAGTAGGTAAAAGCATTTTGCATTTAGCTGCATTCATACAGATAGGTTGCATCTCATACTTTCTACCATTCGTCTTCACTCTTATAGCTTCTCTTGAGCTTAGCATGAGGACATGCTAATGTTTAAGTGTGGGAAGATTTGATGCACCACTATTTCGTGGTACATCTTGTGCCTAATTGAGTGGATTTTATCCACTATTCTCACATTTATTCATTGAATTCGCATGCTTTACATTTTCCTTCCTAATTTCATGCTATGATTAAAAATATGCTTCTTCGGCCTTAGATTTGCTAATTTTAATCTTCTCTTATTACCATTCGATGCCTTGATATGTGTGTTAAGTGTTTTCAGAGATCACATGGCATGAATGGCTTAGAGGATGGAAAGAAAGCATGCAAAAGTAGAAGGAATACAAGAAGCTAAAGGAACTCTTGAGTTACTAATGTCCAAGTAATTGATGATTGGGAGCCATTACTCTAGTTCTCACTAATTGAATTGGTGGAGAGCTAGGACTTATGGACTTGGATTGATATAGCTCATTTAACTTTCCTTTACTACTAGTTAGAGGATGACTTAATGGGATTGATCCTTGCCAATTCTCATGTTGTGGTTAATGATAAGGATAGAGATCCTTGACGATCAAACCTTGCCAAGACCTTTTTATCATTTGAATTTTCTTGCAATTTACTTTTCTTGTTTCCTTATTCAAAAACCCAAAAATATACAATCTCATAACCAATAATAAACTACACTTTCCTGCAATTCCTTGAGAGACGACACGAGGTTTAAATACTTCGGTTTATTTTATTTGGTTTGCTTTAGTGACAACCAAATTTTTCTATGAAAGGATTCTTGTTGGTTTAGAAGCTAAACTTCAACGAGAATATATTTGTGAATTCTAGACCACACAAAAATCCGTTCATCAGTCGTACTGAGAATTCTGGAGATTCTTGGAAGCGAAGAACTATCTTAGGACTTGGTGTTTGTATTTTTGTTTATATTTATATATATAATAGATTCCCCACCTTGTATTTTGTATTTTGTCCCTACTAGAGGTTGACTTGGAGAAATAGAAATTATGTTTATCTTTTGGTTTATTTTTGAGTGGCATATGTATATATTCTAGCCGGCTTTTGCTTTGCCGGTCGAGTCTAGAACTTGAATATATAACTATCTTTTGGAACTCTATATATATATATATATATATATATATATATATATATATATATATATCTTAGTTTTCTATATAAGCTTCCTTTCTTTCCATTTTCCGTGAGCATTGTATCATCGGTTTTGTTTTTATTGTACCCTTTTCTTTCAAGGCTCCTAGAAAACTCCCTTTTAATATATCTATATATGTATTTTATTTTTAGAGGTCGTAGCGCTTTGTCACCCTTGATTTATGTCCTTGGCGTAAAGCTCTATGTGGTAGGGTGTTATAGTGGTTCCCCGTCTCCCCCCCCCCCCTTCCCCCCACGGTGAGGATGGTGACTTAGTCCCAATCACGAGTTAATGATACTGATTAATAGATAGACGAAAAGAGTTATGATTGGTTGATATTATGATAGTTATTGAGTGAAAATTGATATGAGGCCTATGATAAAATTATGAATGAGATATACTTATACTAGCAAATATGATTAGTGGTGAATCTGATAAGGATAATGGGATTGGTCGATAATAATTATAAGTGATACAGGTGGTAGATATGATGAATTTTAATGAATTATTTTGCACAAACGAATTTATTTATGAGACACCTGCACCTGGTAGATGTAAGGACGTGGATTTTGTCCCGCTTGCTTAGTGTTGCGGGGAAGTTGTGGGTACGGTGGTTTATCGCGCCTATAGTGAGGATGGTGGTTTCATCTTGTTCATAGAATAATGAGGGTGCTTGTTAATGAATGAATGGGGTTAATGAATCTAGTAAGTTATGAAATTGATTAATATTAATGATTATTGATTAATTACCTGTGTAAGATGCAAGGATTGTGGTTTGTCCAACTTGCTCCCGGTTGAAAGTTAAAACACATGGGTAAGATGCAAGGGTTGTGGTTTGTCCCACTTGCTCTGGATTAAGATTTTAAACACTTGCCTAGGTATGATGCAAGGATCGTGGCTTCGTCCCACTTGCTTTGGGTTAAATGGGGATGGTGGTCTTGTCCCGCCCATGGTGAGGACAGTGGTGTTATTCCCTCGCGAGAGAACGAAATTGAATATTTAATAAAAAAAATTGGGATTAATGAATTTAATAACTTACAAAATTGATTAAAGTAAATGATTATGACAGATTGTGGTCTGAATGATCAATTTGGCAAGGTCGGAGGTTCGTCCCGCTTGAGAGGCAAGGTCGTGGATTCGTCCTTCTAGCGAGGTAAGGTTATAGATTTGTCCCACTTGTGTATTCGGTTTGGTACCTACATGCACCAAGCAAGGACGCGGGTTTTATCCTGCTTGTCTGTAGTTGTAGTGTGATGTAGGGATGGTGGTCTCATCCCACCTACACACTCTCTCTCTTTCTCTCTGGTTGCAAGATGTACAAGGCACTCTCCCTGCGAGACATGTACAAGGTATTCTCCCTGCGAGGTGTAATAGGGCACTCTTCCTGTGAAGTGTACAGTGCACTCTCCCTACGAGGTGTACAGGGCACTCTCCCTACGAGATCGGCTTATGATAAGCTCAGATATATTTTTCTTTTGGAGATGTGCAATAGAGAGACAATATCCGGGTTAGCTACCGGATGTGTCGGGTTCTAGTAGTTTAACCGACACGTGAGCTCATGGCTAATAGGATAGGCATTCATTATGTGCATTTATTTGTAATTATTTGGGTGTGCATAATTGTTTAGTTTTTCTACTTGTTAATCTATCTGCTACTTGTACTACTTGAACTAATTGCATTCTGTTGTGATTGACTTGGATATTTTGTTTGTGTCTGATTCTATTGAGAACTTGAGACTGGAAATATGAGATGGATGATGAGATGAGATTTGTGACCTTGAATTGTCGCTAAGTTTCGTAAATTGGTAAATGTTAGAGACTGAGATGATTAACAGATGGAGAATATATTATGGCAATGTCGGTTTAATACCGATGTGTAAGTTGTTTAACTTAAAATTCTTACTTTGTAAATGTGAGAGAATTACTATTGCATTAAGGAGTTCGTAAATCAAGAGACAAGTAAAAAGATTAACTAAATTGTACCAAACTTAAAGTATCTATTAGAGTTTCCTTCTTACACAAGGACGGTGGTATCGTCCCGCTTGTTCGTGGTTCTGTGCAAGATCGGTGGTTTTATATCGCTTGTTCGTGGTTGTGGTGATGTTGTGAGGACAGTGGCACAATCCCGCTCATGAACAGACAAGTTGAGGTTGAGAAATTCCTCTCTTGTTGTAGTAGACAAGCGGGGTTAAGGATTCCCTCTCTTGTTACATCAGAAAATTGGATGCAAGGTTGAAGATTCCCTTCTATTCAATTTTTGGCGGTGGTGTGGGCGAGTTAGGTTGAGAATTCCTTGTCTTGCTGTATCATGGTTTCTCTCTACTTAGAAAGTGTGGCAAGCACTATATCCCAAAAGTGTGGTGGGCACTATATCCCAAGAGTGTGACGGGAACCTTATCCCAAGAGTGTGGATGCAGGGTTAGCTACCGGATGTGTCGGGTTCTGATAGTTTAACCGACATGTGAGCTCATGGTCAGTAGGACAGGCATGCATCATGTGCATTTGTTTGCTATTGTTTGAGTGTGCATATTGTATTTAGTTTGCCTATTTGAATATTCTGTTAATTGCTAGTTGTATTACTTGCTATACTTGTTCTCTAACTGTGCTTGCTTTGTACTGCTTATTGTTTGTGTATGCTTTCACTATCGAGACTTGAGACTTGGATTAATGGTTATTTTGACTATGGGAGTGAATGAGATCAGTGATAGTTCAGATTATGTTAAATTTGGCAAGATGAACCCCATATTGATTATTAATTGTGATTGATATTACCGAGCTAAATACTAATCTGAGAAACTGTGATATTGGATATAAAGATGCTGGGATGTGTTTAGAAGAACTGATATTAGAGATTATTGGTATAGCTGAGAATTTAGCATATTAACTCTGTTGGAATTAAATGAAAATCCTATACTTGAACTTCTCTGAGTTCGGAGATTAGGATTGCCTAGTGGATTCGTGTAGTTTTACATAGTCTCTATTCAGAACTATTACCCTACTGGGAACCTTCGGGTTCTCAGCCATTCTGAAAATTGTTGATTTTTTAGATAATAGGACGTGGCGTATTTCGTTGAGAGTGCGGGGCTCATTGGTGAAGCGAGAAGACTTTATTTTTGAAGTTTATTCTATACTTAGTATATTTCTCCACTATTGAACATGTATTTGTATACTTTTCTCTTAGAGATTTTATTTTGGAAAAACAGGATTGTATTTTGTCTTTCTGGTTTTGTAATATTTTCTAGCTGGCCTTGTATTATTTTGTCCTTATATTATGTATCTTATTTTGAAACCTATGTGTGTGTGTGTGACGTTCACTCGTATTAACGTTTTTCTTGTGTGAGTATCAGTCATTTGATATTTTCATGGGCTCCTAAGTATGATATTATTCTTTTATATCTATATGATATTTTGTTTTTAGGCATCGTAATGTCTCATCACCTCTGATTTACGACTATAGCATAAAGGTTTGTGTGGTAAGATGTTAAAAAAGAGCAATAAAAAAGTAGAAAAAGATAGAAAAGACAATAGGTGCAGTTGATAAAACTGCATTACAAGAAAAAGATTATGAAAAAAAAACTTGGACCTATTATCAACTTTTACAAAAAAATATTACAAAAAATTTAAAAATTAGAAAACAAAATAATAACATTCTTAAAAATTATTAATTAAAATACATAAAATAAAAATTAATATAAAACAAAATTATGAAAAAAATGACAAAATAAAGATAAAAAACAAAAAATAAAATTTTATAATCATATTTATTTTAAGATTCATACTTCCAAAATAAATATAATTAAACGATACTAAAAATATGTAATAATTTTTATCGTATGTATATTACATTAAATATATAGTAATAATTATATACATGTTGATAAGAAACAGCAAAAATTCTAATCATATACATGTTTAAATATACAGCAAGAATTATATAATACATTTAATAGTTGTTAACATATATTATTAGTTATTGAATATAGAGAAGATTAGCAGTAATTACAATAAATTTAATTGTTGCCATAAAAGAGTGAATTAAATAACAATAATTGAATAATTTCTAATTTTAATTGATAGAAATTAATTTATTGAGTTAAAATAAGTAATTTGGAATTGATAATAAAAACAATATTCTTTTCCTATTTAAAAGAATAATATGATCTACTTTTTTTTCTGCCATTATAAAAAAAATTTATATACCTATATTATTTTGGCTATTATTTTGCTTAACACAATATCCACTTTATATAGTTCTTATTTATATGCAAATTAGTTTAGGTTGATCAATTTTTTTATTTATTTTTTGAACGCGAAACGGAATAATGATTATTTATTTATTTGAGAAATTGTTATTCTACATAAATTATTGTACCATTATACTAATAGTATAATAAGGAGATGTTGAGGCACATAGTACTTAATTGATAAATGATAATACTTTTATTATTATAACTTATTTTTTATTATTATAGAGAAGATTAGCAAGAATAAATTTATTACGAAAAAAATGCATAAAAATAAGCAAAAATAAAAATAAAAATGAATTAAATTAGAAAATGTAAAAAATAATATTTATAATTTATAATTTATTATTTATAAATAGTATTTATTATTAATTGATTTAATATAGATAATATTAGCAAGCATTATAATAAATTTAATTGTTATTTAAAATTAGTGAATTAAATAGCGATAATTGGAATTAGGATTTTTAGAAAATATTAGAAATAGAAATAAAAAAATAAAAAAATGATTAATAACATATAAGAGTGTATTTATTTTGAAAAGAATAAAAAATTATGAAGACATTAGTTTGAATAAAAATTTAATTTTAATATATTAAAATTAAAAGATTAGTATTATTGTTATTATATCATCAAATTATGTAGTAGTGTCCTATTCCTTTAAAATATATAGCTTGTAGAATTTTTTTTAAACTTTTTTATTTTTATTTATCAACTAAAAAATTATACACATATCACTAAAGTATTCTGGAACTAAATTGATATTTCTACACACGAGAAAATAGATATTATGATTTTTATCAAGGCTTTTGATTTGCAAAATTAAATATGTAATTACAATTTGAGGAGTAATAATTTGGACTTAAAAAAGAAGATAAATGCTCTAGTGGAATGAAATTTGTTTAACGTCTAATTATTTGCGCTTATAAAATAGTGTCTTATCCTAACATACAATTTATACTTTACAATGTTATTGACTCATGGTAAATAAAATTAAGAAATTGATAATTTTTGTACTATTGGATATTTGAATTAGTAACAATTAAATTTGTTTTCACATGATTAATGAATCAATAAAATTACGCTCATGATAGACATGATTTTAATATTAAGGAGACTGAATATGTAACCTGTAAAGAGTTACAATAAATTACCATATAACTGATAAAAATGATAAAATTTATAATAAAAAATAAAATATTAAATAAATAAAAATAAATAAAATAGATAAACTACAATAACACTTAATCATGGTTTATAGTTTATCAAAGAATTAAAGAGTAGAAATAGTACATTATAACAAAAAAAAAAGTAAATAAAATGTTGCTATAAAAACAACCCAAATGAAAAAAAAAAATTGATAAAAAGATAAAATTTTCTTCTAGTATATATGATTTTTTATAATGGTAGTATAAATAAAAATGAAAAGAATGAAATATTGTGTTTTTATATTAGTAATAAAATTTAATATTTATCCTAATCAAATTGAATAATTGATTAATTATAATTAGCATATTTAAATAAACATATTTTTAATAAAAATTAATGAATTCAATTAATTGATACAAATAATTATTATACTTTCTTGATTTATTTAATTGAAATAAAAAATTAAAAAATAATTAATTAAATTAATTAATTGATATAATTAATTGGTTATAATTGATTGGATTTAATAAATTAAAGAAAATTAAAAATATTTTTTAATTACGTCATGTTTATTATTAATTAAATACAAAAAAATCTAATTTTAATATAATCTACTAGATAGATGATATGATGGGCATGTGGCATATCTATAAAACAATAGCACTATGTTATGCTGAATTAAAAGTGGCAGCATATGTTCCAATATTCCTTGCAAACCAGTTAGATAGGTTTATTCCCAACATTCTTTCCACGCTCCAAAGCATATATATATATATATATATATATATATATATATATATAGACCTTCCCTTTTATTGTATGCCTTTTCTTTTGCTTTCAGAACAAATTAAAAGCGCCCAAGATTAATTACTAACAGAACGATAGAAATAAATCGTGTTAGGAAAAAGAAGTACCTATAGCATGTGCATATAGCTAGTGAAGCAAAGATAATAAATGCCAGCCTATTAGTCTATTACCCTTTTCATGAAATCCTCCTAAATTTTTTAAATCTATTGAAGTGGAAATAAATGCTGAGTATGTAGACTTAATCAATATTTTCTAAAGCTTTAACAAAGTAAAAAAAATATATATATATATATATATGAGAAAGAATAGAATTTGTCTAATAATCAGTAAACTACAGTTTTGAAATATAATAATATATCAAACACTATACTATTTTGTCTTAACAGATTCTTTTTTATGTGTTTTATTTTCTCTCTCTCTAATGATAAAACTAGCCTAATTCTTTTTCGACCATATATAATCATATTTATATTCTCTCAATGAATTTTATTTTTTACAATTATATTGCAGCATCCTTGCTTGTTAGCATCTTAAGAGCTTTATGATACTTATTTATATGTAAAAAATTATTAATTTTCTTGTAAGTTTAAACTAATTTTAAAGGACATAATATATACCCTTCTTATTTTCAATTGCCTCATTCTACTGGCTTGTGGCATGCATGTGGGAATGAACAATATATTATTCTTTCTATTTTCAATTGGTATTATTTTAGACGATGTAAAGTCTTCAATAACTAATCAAAAATAGGCAAGGAAGCACATATGAAACTTCCGAAAGAATGAAATGTTAGCAAAATATAGGAAAGGAAATTCTGATCTTAATTATTAGGCTATTAGAAAGCAATTGCTAGAACAGTATTTAAACATTGATGAGGAAATGGTTTAAGAGAGGACTCCAATTCCTTGAGCTTTGTCAAGAACTTAATATCTGTGTTCCAAATTCCAAGAGGATAGATAGTTCAGAGCAGCTTATTATACATAATAGTAGTAGGATAAATTATTGGGATGCCTGTTAATTAATAGAGTTATTATTATTAAAAATACATTGACTATACTCTAACTTGAACGTAAAGTTTAATCAAATGATGGATTGACTTAATAAATAATATAACTCTAAAAGTCTCCCGAGTTGAACTAACACAAATTTATATATGTTCAATATAAGTCTAAATTTAAGTTTAATCCGCCATCTAAACTAGGCTTAATTTATGACCCTAAAGCAATAGTTTTTTTCTTTTAAGCTTCATATTAAAATGTAATTGATAATAACCATTGGCTTGGAGTAACTTAGTTCTGTAATATATTTTGTTTATCGTAAACCATTTATACACAAATATATCATAGCTAATTGGCAGTTGATTTTTGTTTATACATAATATTTTTTATTTTATTTTGTTCAAATATATATACTAATTTTCATTAATTCAGATTTCTAAAAGAGTTAATAAAGTCATCATTTTATTTAATTTTCTTTTCTAGTCTTTTTTATTTTTGTTAAGACAACTATATATATATATATATATATATATAGGCCGGTTAGACCCTAATATAAATTGAGCTTGAATTTAAAAATAATGCCTCAAAAGTCAAAATATATGAAAACTGATCTAATCTTAATAATTAGCCTTATTTACGCGATTGCTCATCTTTCATGTTTGGTGTTTTTCTTTATTCAGTTTTGGTGCTTCTTCACTTAATCAATAATAATGTTAATGTTTAATTTTAGAGAAAAAGGACCGTATATATAGAGTAGTGTGATATCATGCGTTCAAGATATAAAACGTCTAATTTCTACATTATAAGCTTCTACATTTAGATGGCGGAACCAAAAGGTAATAAAAGAAAGAATGATGCGTAAATGAAATTGTATGGTGCAAATTGAAAGCGTAGAAAAGAAGAAACAAAAATGACGATATTTTAATGGGGGTGCTATGGTGCTGAAGGATAGAATCCTCAGCAGGTGCTGATGCTGTGAGTCCCAATGTGGTGGGAACACGCGTCCACCTAAAATAATCATTGTTTTAACATAAGTTGTGGTTGCAGGTAGTTAGTACAGGTGTGGATCCCACAATTCAGAATGATTGGTCAAATTTAAAGTGCTTAACGGATAAGTTAAGAAAGATTAATAACTTAAGCAACTGAAAAATAAATATAATGTAATATAATAATTTTTTTTGCTTTTATATCCAGGCTTTAGTTGGGTAGAAAAATTGGCTGGGCCTGGAGACCTTCAGATGCAAAGGAGCAAAAGGCTCCATGTTTTCAAAACCCAAAAAAAAAAAAAAATAGGAGACGTAACCCATCAACACCCCTCTACTCCCGTCATTTGTGAAGTTCCCCCTTCTCCCCTGCACTTCTGATGCAAAATCAAATTGGAACCATGCCAAAACCCTAGCCTTAGCTTCCTTCGCGCTGATAATGGCCGCCGGTCGTCCGTCAATGTAGGTTCATGTGGTGCTCCAAGTGTTGAACCATTGTTGGGTGACCGATCGCAGCTGCTTGGTAGTACTTGGCGTCCGTCGTCCCTGTCTTTGCAGCCGAGGTTGAGGAACCGCTGATTGTTTGCCGTTCAGGTTCGCTTATGCCATCAGCCTTCGTCTTCGTTCCAGATCTCCGCCCTCCTCTCCTCACTTGGCGTTAACCTTTCGCGTTCACCTGCCGTTCACCCTTCGATTTTTAGTTCGCGTTCCTCCGGAAGCCACATCAGTCTGCAGTAAACGTCGGGGAGAAGACCTCGCGCTCTACCTGGCTGGCGAGCTGATCTTATATCGCTTGTGTGAGTCCCCGAAAATCGCCAGCAGACCATACACCCACACAATACCAATACTCTCCTTCAACCTCTGCAACTTCTGATTTCTATAACAAAAGGTAAATTTTTTGATTTGGCACTTATTTGGATTTTTTGCTTAGACTGAATTAAAGTGTACAAGAGTTATGTTGTCATGTCTATGATGTTGATACTAAGCTGTGAATTCCGTTATTATGTTTAATTTCACTGCACCCAACGTGTTTGATGTAATGCCTTAATGGTATCTTTGGTTGATTTTATAATTTCTAGCCTTTAGAAACTTAGTAACTTGAGTGCATGTGAATAAGTTCTGGTTTAATGAAACAAAATATAATGATTCTTTAATTTGGATTATCACCATGGAAATAAGTTCTGGGCTAATACTATGCTAACAAATGACATAATAGTTGTGTTAAATTAAGTCGTTGGGACAGGGTTTGTAACGAGAACGATAATTTTGAGTATACTCTGATTAAACTCGACTGAGTCTTGCGTGATGTGTGGGAGCCAAATTAAAGATTGTTCTTGTTATGAACGGGTATATTTTTTGTTGGATAAAATGTTTTAGAAGTTTGTATTTAATGGCTTAATTTTGAACTTTTCTTCAGTTAGGTATGTGTTAAAAGAATCTAGTAGAAAAAATAGAAAATAATGTAGCATAAAATTATAAATAATTATTTATTAATCTTGTTATATTAGAATTCTTTCATGAAGTACATGATGTTGCGCTAAAGTTGCTCACAGGTAAAGACACATTGAACTACTTGTTCAAGAGAACATTTGAGATAGGGGAATGAAGGAAAGAGTGTTACTTAAAAATTATTACCTTTGAGGAGACCAATAAATATATAGTTTGAATAGTTGTAAGTGGAAGTTGTTATTAGTATAGTTTTTATGTAGATGATAATTGTATATTAGTTACTTGTAGATGGAGGTGTCTTTAAGTGATGGGAATGGGGAGCTCCTGGGTACCGACAACGAGGCTGATGTGGAATCAAACCCGGAGGACATGGATGGTCAGGATGTTGCAGACGAGTTTTTGGGTGAATATGAAGATGTCGCGACATTAGATGTGGATGACATAAAGCGGATGCGGTGGGATAGTGTTGATGCTGCTTATGAGTTTTACAGGAGGCTGGGAATGTGTCATGGATTCGGCGTCAGGAAGGGTGATTCAGGCAAAGACTGTAGAGGAAATCTGATTAGATATAGGTTTTTTTGTAACAAGGAAGGGTTGAGGGATGGGAGACACAACGACCGAGTTGATAGACGGAGGGCACACAAACCTGAGACACGAACCAATTGTGAGGCTAAGCTCTCCATATACTTTGATAAGATTGAGCGTTGTTGGAAGGTGCGAAAAGTTGCGACAGAACATAATCACGACTTGACGCCCGCATCAATGGTCCATCTGATAGCCAACCATCGTGAAATGACCGATGCAGCAAAGGCTCAGATTGATGGGTTGCATGCTAGTGGCATTGCGACATCGAAGATTGTTGGATACATGGCCGGAATGGCTGGTGGGTACTCGTTGTTGGGTTTCTTGAAGAAGGATGTGTACAACTACGCCGACAGAACCCGGCGCGCTAACATATCAGATGGCGATGCGAATGCGGCTGTTGTTTATCTGGAAGGAAAGGCTGGTTCGGATCCCATGTCGGTTGCTAGATATAGTGTAACAAAAGACGCAAGGCTGGCAAATTTAATTTGGGCCGATGGAGCTAGTAGAGTTGATTATCAACATTTTGGAGATGTGCTGGCCTTCGACTCGACATATAAGAAAAACAAGTACAAAAAACCTCTTGTGATTTTTTCAGGGTCAAACAACCACAAGCAGACCACAATTTTTGGGTTTGGTCTATTATTTGACGAGAGTGTCAGTTCTTACAAGTGGATGTTAGAAAATCTGCTTGAGGTGATGTGCATGAAGAAACCGTCTGTGGTTGTGACTGACGGGGATAAGGCGATCATAAAGGCAGTTCGATCTGTTCTTCCTGATTCGACACACCGACTGTGTGCCTGGCATATTGAGAAGAATGTTACCTCAAACGTGAAAGATGCAGTTTTACGTAGCTCTTTTAGAAGGTGGTTGTATGTTGACATGGAAATAGAGGAGTTCGAGATGGAATGGGAGCGTGCGGTTGCTGAGTATGACCTATATGACAAGGAGTGGGCCACCCAAATGTATGAGAGGAGGATGATGTGGGCAAATGCATATCTGCAAGGCAAGTTTTGCGCCGGTTTCCGGACAACGTCTCGATGTGAAGGGGTTAATGCCTTTGTAAAAAAGTTCTCGAAGACAACGCACACTATACTTGAGTTGGTTCAGAATTTGGAATTGGTGGTCCGGGAGTACCGAAACAAAGAGTTACTACTCCACTTCAACTCGATGAATTCCGTTCCAGTGATGACCACTGGCTTGACCTCGATTGAGCAACATGCCGCCTCGGTGTATACGAGAGAAGTCTTTACTGATGTCAAGAAACAGATAGTCCAAGCTGCAGCGTTGATTCTTATATCCAAGAAAAGGTGCCTTAACACAATGGTCTATATGGTTGAGGAGTACGAGCAGCCAGCTACGAGAGTCAAGGTTGCCTATGGCAGGTCCACGGGCAAAATTGACTGCCAATGTAACTTTTGGAGGAAGAATGGGTACCCCTGTAGACATATGTTCTTTGTGATGAAGTCCGAACATGTAACTACCATCCCGGATGCACTTGTGTTGCAGAGATGGTGATTAAACGCGAAGGCCATAGAGAGTTACGTCGAGAGGTGGGGTGGCACCAGTGAGGCCGGGTTTTTGCTTCGACACGGTGCCCTCCACACTGCATCGCATAGGCTCTTCCTAATAGGCGCCCAGAAATTGTCCTTATTTAGGAAGGCCCTGAATGGCGTACTTACGCTTTGCCGAGAGCTCGAACTAGAGTACAGAGCGTTCGAGGACGGAGGGGGGGAAAGGCCGATATCGGCGGTCCAAACCAAAGAGGTCAACTGCGTCGTTAGGGACCCAGCTGTTGCAAAACCGAAGGGGGCACAAAAGTTCACCAAAAAAGGACACCTTCGGAAGAAGCGTCTTTGCACAATATGCAAGCGGCCAGGGCACACGAAGAGACACTGCATGAAGAATATAGAATAGCAAAGAGATTGCAGCGAGGAAGAATTGGTAGAAGACAATGGCATCCACCAGGTGCGTTTATGGCTTTATGTGATTCGTCCATTTTCGCTGATAATAATTTGAGGGTGTCCTAGTGGGTCTCAATTGCCGCCGGGGACTTGTGGGAGGAACATATGAATAGGTAATGACAAAAAATGGGTGATTCGGGATAGTCATGCTTGTTGGTGAATGTTAGTAATATAGGGTTTAGTTTTGAAAATGGCTCCACTATAGTTCTAGAGTTTCAGATTAACAATAAATGTTGTGTCACCATTTGCTGTTATGAATTTTCCTTGTCTCAATGATGGTGGTGAGGCTTATAGGTTTCTGGTCTCTATCTTTCGTTACAGTCCTTAATATATATGCTGTTGGCTTTAATTTAAGACACCTTGAAATCGTTACATTTTACACATTTAATCCTTGTCTTATGTAATCACAACACTAACACTGAAGCTGATGCAGGGTCTGAATTCAGGTTCAAAGCGACGAAAATTGGTACTTCCTGTTGGAAAAAGCATGTCGCATCCCGTAGAGTCTTGCGCCGGTGATGAGGATTCCCCGGCTCGGATTATAGGAAATGAACCGCAGGTGTTGCATCAGGTTAGGGTGGCAATACATTTATAATTTTAATGGACGTTTGCACATATTTCCTTATTGATTGAGTATTTGTTCTTGCCCATCACAGATGCAGCAGTTCCTTCGTGAAGCAAGGCAGAATCACGGGCTAACAACTGGAGTGGCAAGTGAGTCCTTCGGTGGGGTTCGAGCATGTTGGAGTCCTTCAATAGAATGAACATTTGTGTAGACGCGGGATAATTTTTTGTAATGTTGGCATTTACATTATTTTGACATCCAACTTATTTTAAATCCCACGGTCGTTCTTTTGTTAGCCCAGGGCCAGCCCGGTTTGAGCGGAATACATGGCATGTGCGCTATTAACACATGATCTTTTGATGGTTTGAAACTGTGTAATTATTACCATGCAACATGCTCGCATCGTATAGTCATGTAAGGTTGTATAGATGCTGAACTGGTTGTGAAGTTATTACTGTGTTATTCGCGTCAGTCGTGGAAATAGTGAAGTCGTCACCAAAGAGCTTATGTGTAGTATAGTGGGGTGAGCCTTTCCCGCTTGTGTCGTTGTCAGGCTTGAGGCCTTTATTTGATCTTATTTCTTGCGTAATGTTGTCTAATTTCTTTATATATTTATGCATGGAGCATTGGAAGAATCTTTTTGAATCACCTTCTTATTTTTGAAACAGTTGGTTAAATTTTTGGTTAATTAATTTCAATATACGTAGATTGTATATGTGTACAAATTAAACATGGTTGTTACCTTCGTTATAGGATATTAGTTTAATATTAAGATGTATTGATATTATATATCCTAACAATTCATTTTAATAAATAATTTTAATATACATTTAGATTGTTACTATCTTACAATAAATGTTGTAGTCAATAATCTGTGTTCACACTATCTCTGAATTTGTATAGTACTATAGTACTACTTTCTTGCTCCACATATATGTGCAACATAATATATGTCTTAACTTCTGCATGACAACAGGAGTTATCCTATAGTGGTGATAATTTCCTAACTGGCCCATTTAATAAAAACTTTTAGGTTTACTTTTGGGGTTTCATGAAACCAATTCAAGTAAGATATCCATGAGAGCGAAATTTTCAACAACGCTGACATTACCTTCAATAAGAAATGTAATTAAATTGGGTAAGCTAGACATCTTTCATACAAGCATTAGTGCCAAGGGTGGATGCATAACTCTATACAACTGTTGCCATTGTAAAACTTTACGTACAACAAATATATACGTGCGTCTGAATTTCTAATAACATCTTAGGGTCAACTGCCACCCACAAAAAATGCCACAAAATACATACTTGCACTTTCCAAACAACTTTACACGAAACCCAAAAAGCTTACTCCGAATACATGCAAAGGCTTTTCAAACAGGGTCACTTCATTTGGTATTTAGGATTCAAAAATTTCTAATTCGTTGTTGCACAGGATATGGTCGTACCAGCAAATGCATGTGCGTCCCTTGCACGGATTCGTTTCAAATCTTCGGCAACAAATTACGTCAAAAAATACACTGTCACTAGGGATTATATGGTTAAACTTTGGCTGGGAGAAACCGCATCCATAATTGGTTTCTTCGCTCGCTTTTCTTTACCGGATGATTTGGCCATGTGTCTGTCCCACTCCTTCACTGCTCTGCGACTGACTTCACGGGCCAATGGGTTATAATCTCCCATCACCAAGTCTAGAGCCAACCTCATCCGAGTTTGATCATTCACATGCTGAAATTAACGACATTTGGTCACCAGGAAACCCAACTGTTACCAAATGGGAGAAAAAATTTTGTGTTCTCACCTCGACAACAAAATCTTCCCATAGCCATGCATGCATCATCCAATGGCAAACCCACACTCCGCAGTCATTTCTACATTAGATGGTGTAACATGTGTGGGTTAACTAGTGGAAGTTCCATTATGGTATCAATCTCTATGAATTTTCGCGAAACAAGAACGTGACTTACGAGAGTTCGCCTTGTTGGCCAACTTCAGGTTCCACCACCTCGAAGCTAGATGGGTGAGGTTGGTAGTGATCACCCTTTTTCCAGAAGCGGTTGTCCTCGAACATAGTCTCTATGAAGAAGGCCTTGCCGAATGATAACCGAAAAATAACAACGAAATACAGAAGGGTTATTCTTTAATTGGCTGGAAAGAGTGAAAACATTGTATTCTTAAATGTAGACGGTGTGACTCACCACGAACTTCATCTGCGCAACTCGACCATCACGCTCACTTGGGTCCTTGGCCGAGTCTAAATACATAAGCTTGCAGTGGACGAGATCGACGATCATTAGGTACCAATGGTGCTCCCTGTACATGGGGACATATATCTAGCAATCCAATTTGAAAAAAACCAAATTAATTTGCCATGGTTAAGCAGGTGGTGTACATAAGCTAATGGAGTATGATTAGAAGATTATCATACCATCCACAAATCATCTGCGAAGCCCATGAACCGGGTGCGGATGAACTCATATGTATCAATGCTATGATTAACGGGACTAAGCACAATTTGCTGCACAATAATGGAATTCAGCTTGTAATTGTCATAAAAAGGTTGTAACCGAAACTATCATCCAAAAACTAATAGGCATAATGCGTGGCAACTTCTTACCGCAAATGTGGTCGGCAGAAACCACTTTGGCAAATCGGCATCATGAGTGAGCTTGCTGCATGTTAGATTGATAACCTACGGAGCAAGAGAATTAGTAAATAATAACCCTGGATGGCCGGGGAAGCAATCTGGGAAAACCTAAGTCAAAATACATCCACATACATCCTCCACGAGCTGCTGTCCTGGACGCAAAGTCAACATGGTATCCCTGTCTCCACGGGAATGCTCATTTTCAACTAAGACCTCACTGCACATAAGGCACAGAACACACCGTTTCCAATAAAGGCTTCTTTCAAGGCATAATTATATAACAGACAGATATATATTATGGCCGATTTATGAAACACACAAATGCACTATAACTTTTTGGTATTGACTATAAAACAAACTGACCTTATATCAAGGCTTCTAGAGAAGATATACGCAGCTACCGCCAACTCCGCTCCAAGGAAGTTCATTCCAGCCGGAGGCCGGAAATGTAGACTCAAACACTGTAACAGCATGTTGTAATAAACTCGTTGATGACGGTAAAAAGGGAAACAACAGAAAAATGAAAACTTTTAGAAAAATAACCAAAGCCAAAAACGAACCACGGGCATCTCTTCTGCTACATGGTTGTGGCCATGTGTGCGGTAAGTGAATGGGGTCCCTGCTGCACCCTGCCAAACCTGACTGTACTCGGAGGAGGCCTCATCTATCTGATCGAAGTTCAGCTTTCTCTACAAGAAAGGCCGCAGTGAGGTTAACGAACGAAGAACAAGAGGAAAATGAACTACAGGTGAGGGTTCGACTGATATGATATGATATCCTCACCTTCAATGATGGGGACTTCTTCCTGGATTTCCCTGGATTATTTCGGGCACCCTTGTGTTCTATTGTTGATCTCTTAGACTTCCGTTTAGTTGCTTTTTGTGTTACCGCCGGAGCAGGACGCACTGGGCAACAAGCCTTGGAGTTGGTCCTTGACTTCCTGCTTCTTCTGTTGTGTTCGACATTAACATCTATTGCTGGATCCTTAACCGTACTCCCCACCTCGGCCGCCAGCTTAGTTGGGGTGTCGCCGGCACCATCGTCAATGCGTCGTATGAGTGCCTGAATGGCGTTTCCATGGTCGGATAGCATCCCGCAGATGGATCTTATTTGTACACACATAGTCCTCAGAACCTCCCATGTTGCTTCATTCTCCGTCAACACATGCTTCACCCAAAGTAAACAAGTTAGGGTTAAAAAAAACTAAGCACAAAACATACACGACGCAACTGGAAGCAGAGTTGTCAAATGGATGAACTATTACGTCGCTAATCTTGCTAAGGAAGACCAAAACTTGGTCGTCGACAGTAGACCGTTCGCCTCCTCCCGTTGCTTTACCTCCCTCGCTGAACAATGAAATAGCAACAGTGTAATTAGAAATGCATCATGATCTAGTAGACAAGTCACGTGAAGACATAGTTACCTTTCAGTGTGGTCCGGATCACCCCCTTTCGCTATGTCCGTATCTTTTTCCACCATGGTAGCAAGTGTGAGTGTCTTGGCAGCTGCAGAATTTCAGAAGGCTTGTAACGCGGGAGAAAAATTAATCAAGACTACAACCCACAGACCTCATGTTTTTGTTCCGGAATTGGATATCTCTTATTGGGCCTTCAAGATGAGCGGGTCCAGTCCATATAGGTAGTCTTCTCATCCTGGTAAATGTGAACCACTTCCTCTGACCCACTACGAATACCCCTCTTTTAATAGTAAATTATATATCCTAACTCTATCTTACCAGATTGGTTACAAAGGCAGTTTTAACCGGTCAATAGGAGTCGTCTGCTTCAGTCCTACTATGATGAGACGTTGACGTTGTAGGGACTTAGGGTTCGGCGCCTGTTACTTCGGACTAGACGTGGGATTAGTAACGAATGACATCGCAAATTTATTTAAGGACAAATCACAATAATAAGTCAAGGGATCAAAATTTTACACGAATCAGCCAAAATGAAAACTGCTTCATAAATCCTATGCAAAACAATTTTAAAAAATGGCTTAAAAGATGTTATGAATACTATAAAAATTTGTAATATTCTAGTGATCTAGGTAAATACATGATAAAAATATTTTTTTTTCAAGATTTAAATTATTATTGACTATGTAGAGTAATTCTTTAATGTCCTAAATTATATGGTGATTCGAATTTGTAATATATGGTGGCACCATATAATTTAGGACATTAAAAATTTGTAAAATCATAATGACTTAGACATTAAAGAAATACTCTACATAGTTAATAATAATTTAGATCTTAATGAAAAAAATATTTTTATCATGTATTTACCTAAATCACTAGAATATTACAATCTTTTATAGTACTCATAACATCTTTTAAGCCATTTTTTAAAATTATTTTGTATTAGAATAAAATATATATTTTTTAATTATTTTATATGGAATAAAATATTTTCTTTCGTCAACAAATTATTATTGACTATGTAGAGTATTTTATTTAAAATTTTAGTACATACATGTATTTACCTTAGTTATTAGAATATTACAAATTTTTATAGTACCCCTAATATTTTTTAAGCCATTCTTTTAAATTATTTTGCAAAGGATATGAAAGAATTTTTATTTAATTATTTTTAATTTAACTTAACAATAAAATAATTTCTTATGTTGATTTAATATAATTATTTAGCTCTTACTTATTAATTAAATACTGAATATAAGGAAGTAACATAAATGATTAATCAAATATGAATATAACTATTTAATATAATTAATTATTATAATTATTAATAAATTAAACATAACTAAGTTATTTATTTTTTTTAATATATAATTAAATTTTCAAATTAATTATTGTTTAAATAATTAATATAAATTATTAATTCAATATAAATATAATTAATTATTATAATTATCAATAACATACTTCAAATTTAATTATTTATTTATTTTTATTTTCTAAATAAATATTTTCTTTTAATAATAACTTTCATGTCGCAAGTTATTATTGAAAGGAGAAAGTCTCTATTCAGAGGGACTCATTCGTGCCTCTCTCCTTTTGGATAGTGTTGTAAAAACTCTTATCTCTTCTTCAATAGTTGGTCCCTGCATATGTCAGAAAGATTATAATATTTTGATAAAAATTATTTGTTCGCAGTCAGTACAAGTTTGAAAAAAAAGAAACAAGATAACAATATGAAAGGGGTATCAACTTTTTTTTAGAGGTATTTTCTAAAGTAAAAGTCGGAGAAAAAAAAAAGATAATTAACACACGATGTAGGTTTGTGTAACGATTTAAAAAATCATACTTCTACTTATGTATCATTTCATATTCTATTTCGGTCATTATCCTATATTGTAAACTATAAATTCCAAAATGTAAATTATAAAACTTACTAACCCTAAAACGATAAGTCCTAAAACGTAATTCCTAAATCTTACACCGTCAGAGTTAAACCATGTTTCTCCAACTCTCTACCATAAAGCCTTTCTACTAAACCCTATTCTAAATTCCGCAATCTAAATTTTCGACCTTAGATCCTAAATTGTAAATTTTCACATCTCAGAGAGGGTTGTGTCACACACTCCATCAACTACGAAATTATAGAAGACTAACCGTGTGTGAGTCAAGATAGTTATGGAGTCCACCATCATATTAATGTTTAACTTTCTTCTAATCGTAGGGCCTTTTATCAACTACCTTCGGTCTATCAGTAAGTTCAAATCAGAAGATACCCTAAACACTCTGAAACCTACAAAGGATTCACAATCGACTATTGCCTAGCGGATATCCAAACATACTAACCATTGTCATCGTCTGACTCTTGACATAAACTAACACTTTTTTTAACTCTCGCCGTGGGTCTACTGAGTAAGTATTCTTCGTTGAAATACAAATCTAGCGTTGCAGGAAACGGATTTAAATTAGGGTGCTGTTGATGACAATGACCACCTTTTTACAGGAATACAAAATATGTCTTTAAAAATTTATACTACTATTGTATTAGTCTGGTTGTATTTATTTGATGTCTATTTTCAACGGTCTTTACTACTGTATAAAGTAATAATCAAACAGAACTAAGAAAAGTTTAACTTATGTCGTCAATAAATATTCTTCTTCATGACATTTTAAACATACTCAAATTTTAACAAATTTTACTCAACAATTGATAAGCTAGATACTACTTAATAACAATATAACATTTTAGTATTTTTTGATAAAAACATAGTTTTAATTTTATTTTAAATTAAAATACATTTTTTTTACTAACTAACTCATTAGTTTATATTCATTATATTATTATACACTACATATTATATGTATTTATCGAAAATTGATATTAATATATGTTATATAATCTTAAAAAAATTTATTCTTATTTACTAAAATAATTGATTTTTTATATTCATGCATATTTAATTATATTCATAATAATAATCATGACTAATAAAAAATATACTTAGTTTAAATAAAAATGACTAACATTAAAATAATTAATAACAAAAATTATTACATATATTGATACAACATTTTTTTTATCTTTTTTATTTATTTATTCCACAATAATACATATAATTTAGTATAATTACATATATTGATCCAACATGCATCAAGCAAATCTCAAATGATTAATTTAACATACGATAATGACAATTGCTATAATATCATTAAAAAAATTACTCAATTTTATTTTCCACCTTTTGAAGTTATTAAGATATTAAATAATTATTTTAATATTATTGTGTATTAAAGTCAAAAAATAATATATTGTATTTTTTCTGTATAATATTAAAACCATCTAATTTAATCATTCATTTTCTTAAATCTCGTTTCACTATTTCAGTTTTAGGATAGTGTATTCAACTATCATTTCTTATTTTTTTTAAATGTTTTTTATTAAAAAGAGACAAAAAGGGTTTAAAAGGCCCATCTATGTAACTACCCAATTCGGTTAGCCCAACTATATCAAACAAAAAAGCTTTTACAGCCCATCCTATTTCATATAAAATATACTTAACTACAACAATTAAATGATTCTTAAATGCATTGATTATTATCCCTAAGCCATTTGTTAAATACCCACAACTTACACAGACACTGTCAACTGAGGGGCCCACAATAACTTTTGTCGGCATCATCCTTAGACACGCGTTTCAGCGACATGCATCCTCAGCAGGTGCCGATGGATCTTCACTCAGCACAGGAGAATTTTCCTATTTTAATTTGGTTTAATGACACTATATGGAAGAGGAGGACCCACACGTTGGTCGTGAAGCAACTTTTATATACAACAATGCTAAGGAACCAACTCTATATAAGCCAAGAATAAGCCAACTGGTAAACTAGAGGCACCGGTGATTTTAATCGAATGTTGCTACCGATAGGCACACGGATGTTTCTTTTTCTTGTAAATTGGATATTTTGGATATGATTTCTATGTTTCATGTGTTACGCATTAATAAAACATAATTAATTATATGGAACCAACTATGAATGATCAAAGCATTTGTTCTGTGATTCTCTCCTAACACTAGCGTATCTTCACTCATGTTTTGAACGTGGTCAACAATAATTTAACAAACAAATTAAATTATAAATTAATAAAACTAATTATAATTAATTATGTTGTTCCATTCTTAGTTGATTATTAGTTGGTTCCATATACTTTTCCTTATATATATTGATGCTGTTTGCTAAATCAAAGAAAAAATTCTACTCCTCTTTTTTATGAGATACTATTTCCTTATTTATAAAATATATATTATTTTATAATTTTTAAAAAAAAAATTAATTTATTTTAAATTTTGTATTAATTAATGTTAATTTTATTTATTTTAAAAAAAATAAATTATTTTTTATAAAAATACCTTTTAACAAAAATGTTATTTTTTTTGTCATTAAATTTTGTTTACTAAAATACTCTTTAATAAATTATTTTTTTATTAATTAAATTATATTTTTAACAAAATATTTTTTTAAAAAAATTTAATCATTAAATTATTTTTTCTAAGATATCCTTCAATAACTTTTTAATTATTAAATTATAATTTTACCAAAATTTTTGTTAACATTTTTTTATATTTTACTATTAAATTTTCGATATCAATATATATTAATTGTTATACATATTAACAACGGTAAAATTTTTTTATTTAATGTTAAAATAATATACATGGATATAAAAAAATTAATAATAAAATATAAACATATTTTAACAAAAATTTTGGTAAAATCATAATTTAATAATTAAAAAATTATTGAAGGATATCTTAAAAAAATTTAATTATTAAATATTTTTTAAAATATTTTGGTAAAAATATAATTTAATTAATAAAAAAATAATTTATTAAAGAGTATTTTGGTAAGTAAAATTTAATGACAAAAAAATAAAATTTTTGCTAAAGGGTATTTTTGTAAAAAAAATAATTTATTTTTCTTAAAAAATGGATAAAGTTAATCTTAGTTAACACAAAAAAATTAAAATGGATTAAAGAGGAGGTTTTCTAAAAGTTATAAGGGAAGAGAATGTACATTTTATAAATAAAGGGTAAGGGAGTGTCATTTTAGCATCTCGCCGAGAAGGGGAGTGAAATTTTCTCTTTAATCAATTTTACAGGGTATGTTGGAAGGAGGATGTTTCATAACGACCCGTAAAATGTCTTTTTGTAAAGATATTGATGTGTTGCATTATTATTAGACGTATTAATGAATTGGTTATTTTTGAATTTTTTAATAAATTAAAATAAAATCAATTTTTTTATAACAATAACAATAAACTCAATTATTATCAGATTCGGTCGAACCGACCAATTTACATAACCCGCTGGATCATGATTTTTTTTTTAACAAAAATCAAAGATATATTTATCTTTTTATCAAAAAATTTAAACATAATTCAGTTTAGATTGTGTAAATCGATCAGAGTAAATTGAGTCTAATAATTATAATGCGGACAATTGAGTTTATTATTATTGTTATAATAAACCGATTTTGTTTTGATTAATTAAAAATAAATTATTAACCGATTTAATAAAAATGTCCAATAATATCATGAGTCATGACACATATAAACATCTTTAAAAAAATATTTTTAATGTCTTTATCGAAGTGGCCTTCATGTTAGAATAGGATAAAAATGGGGTATGTTTAAATCAAGCATAATAATTTTGTGTATACTAATTATGTTATATTTATATAAATTATAAGATTTTATTAAATAAAAATTAAAGATTAATATAAAAGAAGAGTATTAATAGATTCTAATAAATACATAATATTTTATTACATGAATAAATATTTTTTAATATATAATACTTTAAATAATAACATAATTTTTTGTTTTTAAATAAATAAATAGAAAACATATAAATATAAAAAATATGAGTATTTTTTATTCATTAAGATTAATTATTATATAATAAAACTTTATAATATTAAAAAACTAAATTAAAATAATATTTTAAACTGAAACATAAAAATATAACATAATTAAATTTTATTTTATATTATTCAACAAATAATTAGATTATTATATTCAAAATTTATTAACTAACTATTTTTGTTAAAATTATTATTATATAATCTAACTTTTTATTAAAATATTTGTGAAATTTAAAATATTCACAATTTTTCTATACTCTTTTATCCTTTTGTACTTCTTTTCTCTTTTTTCCAAAACTACGATTTCAATCGATCACTAATTAGTCTTGACTACCCATACCAACCATCTATTGTTTTCGGCAATCCTAAATTCTAAATTCTAAATTTTAAATTCTCAATTCGAACTCTAAATTTAAAATTTTAACCCTAAATTTTTTATTTTAAATTTTAAATCTTAAATCTTAAACTCTATATCTTAAATTAATTTTATTTAATTTTTAAATGAATTTTAGATATTTTTATTATTTTAGTTTAAAATACTTTTTTAGTGTTTAATTATTGTTGGTTAATTTATGGATCGAAACAGGGTTAGATCCCAAAATTTTTTCCAATACAAATATCAGTTTCTATAATTGCATTAGCCACTACAAGATAGAATTGTTCATGCATAAAGATTTTTTTTTTTTCAGACAGTAAAATAATATATGAAAAAAGTCATCAAATGAGACAAATTTATAAAAATAAACTTGCTATGTATAACGTGGTTATACATATTAAATAAAGTTAAAAAATTAAATTTCAAAAATATTTTAAGAAAATATTATATTATATAATAATATTTTTAACAAAGATAATAATTAGTTAATAAATTTTGAAGATAATAATCTAATTATTTTTAAGTAATATAAAATAAAATTTAATTATTTTATATTTTTATATTAGAGTTTAAAATATTATTTTAATATTATAAAAATGTTATTGCATAATAATTAATTTTAATGAAAAAAATACTTATTTTTTATATTAATATATTTTTTATTTATTTATTTAAAAATAAAAGATTATATTATCATTTAAAATATTATATATTAAAAGATATTTATTTATATGCTAGGATATTCTGTATTTATTAGAGTCTATTAATACTTTTTTTTTTCATATTAACATTTGGTTTTTATTTAATGAAATCTAATGATTTATATAAATGTGGCACATCTAATGCGCACAAAATAGTTGTACTTATTTTAGACATACCTTAAAAATGAGTGAAATCTTTATACATAATTTGTTAATGTTTTATTAAATTTTGTGTTAATTACTAGTTTTGTAATTATGTTAATTACTTCCTATTAATTACTGTGTTTTAAACATGTTTAAAAAAAATTGTAGACTCATACACATAAACTTAAAAGATAATGATAAAAAGGTATAAGTAATGATTCTCCACTAATCAATGAGGTAGCGTTTATTTTGAGGTACTGAGAAAGAGACTGTGAGATTGAGACTCAATATTATATTTGTTGGTTTAGAGACTGGTATTAAAATTTCTGTCTCTGTTCTAAAAATTTCAGTATTTCAGTACCTACAAAAAATGAGGACATAGGGGACTAAAATTTTTAGAGATGGAGACTGAAATTTTAATAATATTTTATACTTAAAATACCTTCATTTCAATTAATTAATTCTAATTTTATCCTTTGTACAAATTGAATTAGAATTTTATTCTTTTTTCAATTTCTGTCTCCGACTTTACACCAAACAAAATATTGAGATTTATTTCAATCTCTGTCTCTTAGTCTCTGTCTCTCAGTCTCAGTCTTTCCGTCTCTGTCTCTCCACCAAACGCTACCTGAAAGATGATTGCTATGGTGCCTATATATAGTTGTTTAATTTACTAAAAAGAGATAAAAAAATTAATATTTAATTTAAAAATATAAAAATAAATAATTTTAAATATATAATACTTACCATAAAAGGTAAGTTCAGCAAATTCGACACCAAATTCAAAGGCATCAAAGAATTTATCTTAATCAAAGCCATCTATGGTTTAAAAATTAAAACAAACTCAAAATACAACTTGGTTTTTGAGTTTGTCTAACATCTTAAGGAGGTTGATTTTTATAGCACAACAAGTGATCCATTTCTACTCTTTAGATATGTTTCTAATTCTACAACATTTTTTTTATCATGTGTTAATGGTATTTTGATTAAGGATGTTAACTAAATCAAATCAAAATCAAATTTCTAATTTCTTTTATAAATCTTTTCTATAAATAGAATTAGTTATAATATCCTTTCTTTTTTAGTTTAACTTAATTTTAGAAATTTTATGATTAGAAATCTTTTTTTATTTAGCTTAGTGTTTTTTCTATTTCCTAGTTATTTCTATTTCGGTATTTTCTCTATAAAAAAGATAATTTCTTGTACATTTGATATATATAATATTCAAATATTTTAAGTTGGTATCAGGGCGGAATCTCTGCATTGTGCCTCTGATTTATAGCTATGCCTGACAGTTCTTCAGTTATTAATCATGAAGAGAAGAAGAACACCACTCATGTTCCATTAGATTTAAAATTTGAGCAACGGGTACTAGTTAGTGGTGACTCTGATTCAGTTCAGATCACCACATTTCAACTCAATGGGTCAAACTATCTTAGGTGATCTCAATCAGTTCAGATGTACATCCGTGAAAGAGAAAAAATTAGATATCTCACCGATGAGCGAAGCCAGCCTAACATCATTAACACACAATATAATATGTGGGATACTGAAAATTTTATGGTGATGACATGCCTGGTGAACTCAATGGAGGAGAATATCAGTATAACTATATATATTATACCATTGCCAAAGAATTATGGAATAGTGTCAAGGAGATGTATTCTGATCTTAGAAATAAATCCCAGATTTATAAACTTACTCTAAAAGTTAGAGAAATTCAACAAGGGAATGATAATGTCACCAAATATTTCCACACATTGAAGCAGGTGTGGCAGGACTTTGACCACTTCAATAACTACAAGTAAAATTCAGTCGCTAATGCCAAACACCATCAACGAATGGTAGAAGAAGGGAGGATATTCCAATTTTTTGCAGGTCTCAATGTGCGTGGAGCTAGAAGAAATTCATGGTAAAATTATTGAAAGAGAAATTCTACCCTCATTTGGAGAAGTATTTGCTAAAGTTAAAAGAGAAAAAACTCGTAAAGTGGTGATGATGGAAAAAGGCAAGACTGAACAGACTTCTTTAGAGTCTAATGCACTCTTAGTGGCACCTGCTACACTTAAAAGTTCATCAAATCAAAAGTACCCCTCCAATTTTTGGTGTGACCACTGCAATAAATCTCATCACACCCGAAAAATCTGCTAGAAGATTCATGAAAAACTAACACATTTTAAAGGTAGCAAACATGATCCTAAAATACGTTCAACCCCAACTGCTCATGAGGCTGAAAATTCATCCTTGAATAAAGTACAGGTTGAGCAGTTCATAAGACTGTTAAATTCCAACTCTGTGTCTAGTACTCCTAGTAGTTCTTTATCTCAAACAAGTAATTTTAGTATTCTATATCCCTTAACTGCACTCAAACTTGAATGCACCATAGATTATCGATTCAGGTGCATCTGTCCATATGACCAACCTCTCTGCTTTATTTAAAACTTATTCTCCTTACTTTAGAAATGAGAAAATTAGAGTTGCTGATGGTAATTTTTTATTTATTGCTGAAAAAAGTACAATTAAATTGTCCAAAAATATTGACCTAAAAAATATCCTACATGTACCAAACTTTCTTGTAATCTTCTCTCCATTAGTAAAATCTGCAAGGATTCTAATTGTACTGTGATATTCTTTGACACTCATGAAACTTTTTAGGATCGAACTTTGGAGAAGATGATTGACAATGCTAAGATGATGGATGGGCTCTATCATTTTGAGGATATTTCAGAGAATAAAGTAGCACAAAAATTTAGTAGTATAAGTTCTATGTCTATAAAGAACCAAATAATGCTCTAGCACAATAGACTAGGACACTCTAGTTTTCTCATATCTCAAACATTTGTTTCTAAGTTTGTTTAAGAATATTGATTTTTCCTTACTTAAATGTGAAAATTGTAGTCGTGTAAAGAGCCATAGAGTTTCTTATTACTCTCAATCTTATCATGCATCTAAACATTTTCACTTGATTCATAGTGATGTATAGGGGCCATCAAAAATAACAAATTAATTTAGAAAAAAAATAGTTTGTAATTTTTATCAATTACCACACATGGCTATGTTGGATCTATCTCATGCATGAAAAATCTGAGGTTTCTAAAATTTTTAAGTATTTTTTAACAATGGCAGAAACAAAATTTGACACAAAAATTTCAAATATTAAGAAGTGATCATAGCATTGAATACTTTAATAAAATTCTTGATGAATTTCTTCAAAAGAAAAGGTATTCAACATCAATCTACATATCCCAATACACTCCAACAAAATGGCATTGTTGAAAGGAAGAATAAACATCTTCTTGAAGTAGCATGTGCCATTATGTTTAAGGGTAATGTTCCAAAGTATTTATGGAGAGATGCTATCCTAACAGCAGTCTATCTCATAAATCAAATGTCCACGCGTGTGTTAAATTACTACACACCGTTGTATATTTTTTTAAAAAAATTTTCAACATGTAGGCTGCATTCTGACTTACCTTTAAAAGTACTTGGTTATACTTATTTTTGCATACACCTTCATATCGAAGTAAACTTGATCCAAAGGCAGCAAAATATATTTTTATTAGCTGTTTTCCAAGTCAAAATGGTTATAAATGTTTCAATCGACACACAAAGAAATTTCATGTAAGCATGGATGTTACTTTTTTATAACATGACATCTTTTTTCAAAAAAATTCTCTTCAGGGGAGAGTCTAAGTGAAGAAAATTTTTTGCATGAACATTTACCCACTCCTGTCTTACATATTGAGAATACAACTTTCACTAATCAAGCAAATTCTGAAATAATTGCAAAATAAGATGTGGAAACCAATTCTAAAATTATGCCAAAATTAGTTGGAATCCAAATAGGAAAAGAAATACCACAATCAGAAAAGGAGCTTCGATGTTATGTTAAAAAATATTCCAAGAAGACTAGAGACCAACCCATTATCTCTGTACCAACCCAATCTGAAAAACCAGAAGACGGTCTAACTGTAGTACTTTAGGAACTTCTAAGTAAATCTGAAAATGCCACTTCTAATAATAACTTACCAATAGCCCTTAGAAAAGAAACCAGAACCTGCACCAAAAAAGCACTCAAAACCAGTAGCAACCATCCTATTTTCAATTATGTCTCTTACCAAAATCTCTCTCAAAATTATTGAGCCTTTACTGCTAAAATTACAAATCTGTTTGAGTTTAGGAACATAGAGAAAACACTAGATGATCCCAACTAAAAAGTAGTAGTGTTAGAAGAGTAGCATGCATTCAAGAAGAATAAAATTTGGGAGATTGTAGACCTATCACAAGAAAAAAAAATTGGTTAGCTATAAGTGAATTTTCACAATCAAGTGCAAGGCTAATGGAAGCTTAGAGAGGTATAAGACTCGGTTAGTAACTAAGGGATTTACACAAACCTATAGAGTAGACTATCAAGATACTTTTGCTCTAGTTGCTAAACTCAATTCTGTGAGAATTCTCTCATCTCTTGCTGTGAATTACAATCAGACTTTACATCAATTAGATGTAAATAATACTTTTCTGAATGAGGAACTAAAAGAAGAGGTGTTCATGAAATTTCCACCCAGATTTGAGGCTGAACTAGAGAGGAATAAAGTATGCAAATTAAAAAAGTCTCCCTATGAATTGAAACAATCCCTAAGAGTTTGGTTTGAACGACTTGGAATGGTGGTGAAGGAAATTGGTTATGCTCAAAGCCAAGTTGACCATACACTTTTTTATAAACATTCAGCATCTAATAAAACGGCTATCTTAATTGTATATGTGGATGACATTATTCTAACAGGTAATGATATCTTGGAGCTAAAAGACTTAAAGGAGAAGCTTGGTAAATCATTTGAAATCAAAGAACCTGACTCATTAAAATACTTTCTTGGAATTAAATTTTCAAGGTTTAAGGAAGGCATTTTTATGAACCAACGAAAGTACATCTTAGATCTTCTAAAAAAGACGGATTTACTTGGTTACTGAAGCACCTATAGAGCCCAACTTAAAATTGAAGCCAGCTGAACCAGAAAATGTAATGGACAAAAGGAGATATCAACGGTTGGTAGGGAGGCTAAGCTATTTATCCATTACACACCCAGATAAAGCCTTTGTTGTGAGCATGGTTAGCCAGTTTATGCATTCACCTAGTCGAGAACACATGGATGTTGTCTTTAGAATTCTAAGATACTTGAAGGGGTCGCCTGGGAAAGGATTATTCTACAAAAACTATGTACATCTTCAAGTAGAAGCCTATACAGATGCAGATTGAGTTGGGAATGTCATGGATAGAAGATCAATATCTGGGTATTTTACTTTTGTTGGAGAAAACTTGGTTAGTTGGAGGAGTAAAAAACAGAGTATTGTGGCATGAAGTAGTGCATAAGCTGAGTTTAAAGTAGTGGCTCATGGAATATGTGAAGCACTATGGGTAGAGAAAATCGTACAAGAACTAAAGGTTCCCATTTCTCCACCAATAAGGTTGTATTGTGATACCAAATCCGCAATTTCTATTGCTCATAATCCAGTTCTGCATGATAGAACTAAACATGTTGAAGTTGACAAGTATTTTATAAAAGAAAAGATTGAGAGATGATAGATTTATATCTCATATGTTTTGACCATGAAACAATTAGCAAATGTTTTAACTAAAGGATTACTCAAGAAGACTTTTGATAGCATAATAAGCAAGTTGTCAATGAAGGATATCTTCAAGCCAGTTTGAGAGAAAATGTTGACTAGACCAAATCAAAATCAAAATTAGATTCTTAATTCCTTTTATTAATCTTTTCTGTAAATAAAATTAATTATAATATTCTTTCCTTTTTAATTTAGTTTAATTTTAGAAATTTTATGATTAATTTCTTTTATTTTAGATGAGTATTTTTCTATTTTCTAATTATTTCTATTTCAGTAATTCCTCTATAAAGAGGATAATTTCCTATACATTTGATATAATGATATACATAATATTCAAACATTTTAAGTCAGGAGATAATCCACAAGAGTTAGAGTTCATCATCATGAGGTTAAATTCTAATTTTTTTTAAAGGACCTAGGCAAGTTTAATTACTTTCTTGGTTTGAAAGTTAACTATGTTAGTCATGACTGTATTTTTATCACTCAAAAGATATACTATCAAAGACTAAGATGCTAGATGCTAACTCTGTCTCCACCCCAATGGTTTTATCTATTAAATTGAGCAAAAATGACTATAGCCCTTTTGATGGTCCTCATATGTACTGATCTATCACAGGTGCCTTATAATACTTGCACTTACTCGACCAGATCTGATCTTTACAGTTAGAAAAGTGTGCCAATACATGCATAACCCCACCATAAACCATTGGAAAGCTCTTTGGGAGGATTCTTGGATATGTTAAAGGTATGCTACGGACCAAGGTTTAATATTTTCTAAAAGCCCTGAGTTTAGACTTATCTCGTTCATAAATATTACTTGGGGGCAAATATAGATGATCGTAGATCAATGATAGGTTATTGCATTTACTTTGGAAGGAATTTAATTGTCTGGAAATTCAACAAGCAATAGGCTCGTGAGTAAGATCAACACTGAAGCCAAATTTAGAGCACTAGTAGCAGCACAAACAAAGCTCATATGGATTCGAAATTTAATATTCCTATCTCGCCCTCTTCTACTATATATTGCAACAACTAAAGCGCATGTTTACTAGGCGCAAATCCAATATTTCACAGTAAATCAAAGCATTTTGAGTTTGATCTTCTTTTTCTTAGAAACCAAGTTACAAACCAAAAAATATTTGTCATGAACATACCCGTCCATGACTAAGTAGTTGATATCTTCACCAAGGCTGTCTCCGTTCATCTTTTTATTAGCAAGTTCAAGGACGAATTCCGTGTGGCTTCAAGCCCCACACTCAGTTTGAGAGAGGTTGTGAAAGATAAAATTAAAAATTAAGTAGTTAGGAGTATTACTATATATAGCAAGAGTTCAACTATTTTTGTAAGCGAACTCATTCACTCTGTAATCCAATTATCCAATACAATTCAGTTTCCAATTCTCCCTCTTCTTTCTCTCGTCTATTCGTTTCATTGTTCTTCAATCAGTTGATAACTTATTTTCAAGATTTCAACTACAATAACCTTAATTCGTATTAATGATCACCACAAATGTTAGATGATAACTAATCTGTATATAATTATTGCAAACTAGTGTAGTTTATCATAGTTTGAAAATACACTAAAGTATATATTATCATAAAATTAATTACCTCAAAAAAATTATATTGTTAAATAATGGCATATAAAAAAATATATAATTAGTTATATATGATTTTAATTTATATTTGGAATAAATAATTTCGTAATAAGTACATAACTGCAAAATATATCCATTTTTTATAATAATTGTTGCAAGTAGTTGTATGTACACGAATAAGTTGCCTATTTAGAATTAGAAGAATCAATTTAATGATACAGAAAACTAAAGGCGACTAAGTGAAAATAGGTTACCCGAGAATTTGTTAGCATTTTAGATTAAGTCGGTAGAGAAATGTAACTTGGATATTTTGATTATTTATTCATGTTCTACGTAGGAGGCAGAAGTATAATCATAGTATGATCTATCTATGTATCTAAGTGACATTACTAATCAGAAGATACAATGGGGAAAGTGAAAGTGAAAGTGAAAGTGGTGGCAAAAGTAGGTTTGATAAGATTCTTGATGAAAAATTACTATTGGGTACCCTCGAAAACGTTGGCACTTTCGTTACCGACCAATTAAGGATACAACATTATTGTGTGTTCCATGACCATAAACCATGTAAGGAAAATCCAGCATGTCAATTCTATCAAGGCACGTTAGATGAGTTACACGACATAGATTGAAAGATACATGTCATATCATATATATACTATTATGTTCCAAGGGATCCATGTATATATGTCGTGTCTTTCAACTTTGTTGGTGCATGCATGTAATAAAGGTACTAAGTACTGTTTAGAATTATTAGAAATTAATATTAGGGATCCATTATATGGATTAGAAGCACAATCAAAAGAGTTAAAGAAAAAAAATAAAGTAAAACTTTTCGAATGCTAATATCAACAAGTGCATGTTGTCCAACAATTAACTATTTATTAGTTTATTACGTACCACTCACAAATAGAATAACATAGTTTGTTGGCATGTACCACTAGCGACGCATATATATATATATATATATATATATATATATATTACTATTAGTTACAATTTTCATAGTAACATTCATGTTATTGATTCCATTATACGAGCGAGGCCATATGTAATGTGAGCTTTTGGATGTGCTCTTAATTTTGTCTTTTTTTCTTTCTTGTGGGTTACATAATAATTTTGTCTTTTGATTATGAAATATAGGTGTCATTATTTTTTGCATGTGGCGAAAATAGATAGTATATCTTCATAGACATAAGATAAGGTTATTTATTTAACTTGCTTATTGAAACATTATTAAAATTAAAAAAATATACATATTAAGAACTTGCATAGTCCATCTTGCACCTAATTTAAGGCCTGATCAAATAATTTAATTCCTGTAGAAATATTGTTAGCTTACCATTTTATTTAACTTTAATTTTTGAACTTAAAATCCATGACAGTTGTGAAATAATGTTACAAAAATCAATTTAGAACAAAAAAGAGAAAAAGAAAAAAAATTAAAGGAAGGTTACCCTGGCTTCAAGTTTGGGATGCCGTCATCTTAAACTTGAGTCAAAATTCAAAAAAGAAAAAAATTGATAGCAAAGTGTGATTCATGTGCTATTTTAATAATTTTAGTGGCAATTCTTTAATGGAAAACAATATTATTTGTCTTGTTGAGAGTTTATATCTAACTAGTGAAAATATGACTCTCACTGTAACACTTCCTATTTTACCAACGGGTGATGATTCTTTCACATGATCATTTCTACAAAAACATTTAATTGAGTATCATTCTTGAGTTGTTTTTTCTTTTAGTATTCATTACCATCCAATAATGGTAATTAATCTCATAAGAGAAAACATTCTAAAAAAATAGGCTAAATTATAATTTCTATACCTACAAATATTTAAAATATTGACAAATTTATTAAAAAAAAAAGACAAAAATGATATTGTACTTATAAAAAATAAACTCTAATTGATAAAACTATCTGAACTCTACAACACTAGCCAAAATCTCAAACTATCCCCCGTTAATCTAGTGTCGCCAAACTAAAATGGATCATAACCTCTAATTGTCTCGCTATATTGCGGGTTGGTGGGCAACCCACCTAAAACCCCTCTTCTTTGAATGCTAAATTAATATATAAGGGTTATGTTGGGTAACTAATTATTTTTTTAAATAATATAAATAGTGGGTGTTAAAATTAGCTCAATTTAAGTAAAATACATTATATTTTTAAATTATTTACCTAAATTTTAATATTAGAATAATCATTTATATATTTAATAAATTAAACATCTAATATATCCATTATTTACATTGTTTAATATGTTTATTGTCTACCTATATTTTTTTTTTATTATATAAAAACACAATAATTCAATAAAATTTAATAAAAGACAAACATAAATAAAAATTTATTAGTCACATTAAAAATTATTTTTATTCCCCATTAAATATTTAAACATGAATTCTAAATACACCGTCTAACCTATACCATAATCATCGGTAGTCACTAAAATAGAATTTTCAGCATAACAAATTAAAAGTTTTCCAGCAAAATTTTTTATAATAAATAATAAAAGAAAAAAATTGAAAATACCAGAGCAGTAAAACTTAGAAGAAGATACAGAGAGAGATTATTGCTGCTGTTGTTACTCTTCCTTTCTATTCTTTTATATTTTTGTATTTTAGTTTTCTACTTACTATCTTATCTCTTCACTAAATATCTTTTAAAAGAAGGAAGCCACTTAAATAAAACGTTTAAAACGTTTTTTTTTAAGAAATTTTTAAATAATAAAAATTTAATACATATCATTTATTAAACTATATTATTTTTATTAAAATTAAATTAGATAAATTGATTTGGCCAAAAAAATTAATAAATTATATTTTAAATCGATCTAAACTAATATTTTTTTTATAAAAAATAATTATAATATTCCTATTATAAAAAATAACTAATATATATATATATATATATATATATATATATATATATATCTTTTTTTATCAATGTATCGTTATAGGGTTAGAATTTAGGGTTTTTAAAATTAAAAAATATATATAATAAAAATATTTCAATTATTTTCTATAATAAAGTTATTATAATCATTTTCTATAAAAAAAAAATATTAATTAGATTAGTTTAAGATTTGGTTTATTAATTTTTTGGTCAAATTAATTTGTCTGATCTAATTTTGATAAAAATAATTTAATTTAATCTATTATATGTATTAAATTTTAATTAATAAAAAATATCTTTAAAAAAAGATATTTTAAACATCTTTATCGAAGTGTCCCTTAAAAGAATTTATAAAAAAAATACTACATTATTGTTGTAACTAGAGAAAAACAATTTTTGATTTAAAAAAAAGAATTGTCTTTGATAATTGTTATGACAGAGAATTTTATCATTTAAATAAAACACAAATAAACTCATGTTATCCCACCAATGCAGGTCAAGAAAACCTCAATGGATAAGCTTTTGGTTTTATGACCTCACATTTTTGTGTGTGCAATGGAAATTTCTGCAAACCTAATTCTTATTTTCTAGTATCCACTTGCAAGTTTTAAATAGCCATGTTTTTAATTGCAATATATTACTTAATCTATAGAAGAAACTAAAAAGAAAATGGAGAGAGACGGCAAGCAAAGCCATTGTGTTCGTGTGTGCTAGGAAATGGGCATTGTAGTCACTTGGCATGCAAGGACAACACAACACTTATTCTTGCCGTTGCCACAATTAAATTAAATTAATTAATTATTATTAAAATAAGGATTAAGATTAACTTCCCTAGAGCACAGAAGCTGAGACAGAGAATCAATGGAGGCTTTGCATTATAAAATTAGAGAATATGTTGGAGTTTAGCAAATTGGGCGCCATCTAAACGCAGCACTAAACTAATCCCAATACCAACAGTCATAATATAGGGTAGGAGATTTAAATTTAATATGGTATTTATATAAAATAGATTTTATTGATAAATATAGTTAATACTTAATACATACCATTATACCAACTTGGTGAAGTAGCCTAGTTAGTACCACTTAAGAACGGTTACATTTCCCTATCTTTGATGATTCCGTTTAAACTTTAAAGTCTCTTGTAACACCAAAAGAAAGAGTTAGTTAATACATTTATACATTGTTAACTTATTAAATTAGATATTAATAAAATGAATTTAATATAAAAATAAACACTTTATTAAGTTTTAGTTCATTACATATATCATTTTTATATTATCGATAAATTACTATATTTTAATTTTAATAGTTAATTTTTTATAATATCTCTCAATTTGACGCATTAATAATTAATTTGTGACGAATTAAAATTTTATTTAAAAATTTATTACTGATTAATAAATTACTGTATATATAAAATAAAATTCGAATTATCAACGTTTATTTAAATGTATTAATAAATTAATTACTAAATTAGTCTAAAGTTAAAGTTTTTTTTAATCGTTTATTTGAGAGGATTTGTTATAAAATTTAAATATTCTTAATGATCCTAGTTACTGCTAATGCTGATCTCAAGTGGTGGCTGGATTTGTGTCACAACTTTGGCTGCGTCACGAATACATAATTGGTAATAAATAATGTCACCTATTAGATTATGTATAAATGTATATATAGATATAATGTAGCATCAATAATAACAAATAATAATTAAAATATAATCCCAATTTTCATTTCCTTTTTTGGCTCAAAGAAAGACTCTCTCTCTCTCTCTCTCTCTCTCTCTCTGAAAGAATCGCTTTTGTTTTCAATTCTGATTTTTGCACATCTTCAGACTTCAGCTACAGGGCACTATTTCTTCTGGGAACCTTCAAGTTCTTCCCTTTTCAATCTTAGGGTTCCTTTGATTCTGAAATTTTTGAATTTCAATTTTGACTCATTCTGCTTCTGCTCAGTTACTGACAGCACTTCATATTTTTCATGGTAAGAAGACTCAAAATAGCATGCAATTATGGGGCATGAATTTTGTGAATAGAAATTCTGTGTAGTAATCACTTCTCCAAAACCAGTGCTTTCTTTTTCTTTTCCTTTTTCGTTTTCCTACGGGTTGATGCTGCTTTGGATTAGTACCCTTACCTTGCTGTGAAAAACTACTCAAACCAGTTTAGTTTATTGTGTACTGAATATTGTATTGAATTCTGAAAAAGGATCTTTCTTTCCTCCTTCATTTGTTTTTCAATCATGTTCTGAAATCTAAGATTCTTTGTTGTTTTTCAACACCCGAGTTGAGCATTGTTTTCAATACCTTTCAAAAGTTTTGAACTTATACTTGTTAGTTAGTTTTCTCTTTGAATACTGTAACATTATTTATTTTATGGAAAAGTGCTTTTAATGTTCAAGCTTCCTTCCTTTAATCAATGCAAGTTTTACCCTTGCGCTTCTGCAATGCTTTGCTTGTTTGGATTTTCATTGAAGACCCTTTACTCACAAGTTACTAATCCGTTTGCTGATTTTCATGTTTCCTTGTTCCAAATTTTTGATCCAAAAAAGCCTTTTGCTTTAAGTTACTTTACCTTGTGCAAGTTAACCATGTTCTGGTTTGAACCTTGAATTGTTGCATATGTCGGGGGTTCTATTGTTAAGTGTTATGTTAATGGGGTGCACGGGATAATGCTACTTTTTATGGTTTTTTATCACCATGAATTAATTGGTGTAATCTTTTCAAAAAACTTTTTTTCTTTTCTTTTCTTCTTCTTATTAATTCTTACAACAAAAACATTGACACGGACCACACTTGGCATCTCTCATGCCATTCATGTGATATAGTTGCTTTTTTGGTTTTTGTATTTTGTTTATATACTTAAATGCTATTCTTGTGATTTTTTTTTGGCACAGAGAATACAAGAACTTTTGACCTGAAATAGAGAGTTGCCAAGGCAAAGGACAAGGTTAGTTGGATTAATGTTTGGTGCATATTTGTTAATTATGGTTTAAGATTGTATATCTTTTTTGGTTTGGCTTATATAGGGAAGTGGATAAAGAAGAGTGAACCATTTATGCTGCCGAAAAATGCCAAAATAAACGAAAAATGAAAATGCTGTTGAATTAAATGTCATTTATTTTTTTTAAAAAAAAAATAATATGGAGAACTAGTGGTACAAGTTAAAATGTAATGCTGCTCGTGAGTAGCCTTCAACCACTTCTTTGTTGGTTGACATTTAATTAGTCATGTCAGATGGTTCTTCTGTAGTTTCAGATGTTGCTTCTAAGTGTTCTTGAAACTCTTTGAACTTTGATCAATGAATCATCATCCTTTGTTTCCAATAATGTTATGCCCATCAATTTGTTCCAAAGTGCATGTTGTAGGCATTGGAATACAAGATTTCTGGAGGTGATATACTTTTCCTTATTTATATCAGCAGGTGTCGCACTTGGGACATGGGTTGTTTCGCCTCTACTCCAAAGGATTCAGGTGGAAATAGAAGGAGGCCAGGGAGTATTGGAGAAGTTTCTGTCTATGTTCCTGGCTTAAGAATTCCTAAACCTGTTGATTTTTCACAGTCGCTCGGTGATCACTTGTCGAAAAATATAGTGGAACGCCTGTCTGCTCTTAGAACTCGTATAGTTGTAATGGCCAGCTAAGAAGGTCCTACAATCACAAGAACGAAAAAAAAAAGTGCCACACAACATGGTTAGTTTTTGTAAGGATGAAGTGTATTTAATAACTAAGTTGTGCAAAGTTACCTACGAGTTGTGTCCGCAGGAGGTTCAACATTGGCAGATCTCCAGCAAGCTCTTGAAGACTACTTACCAGTACTTTTGGGATTAGTCAAAGATGGTAAAGCATGTGTTTCGTGTCTTTGTACAAGATGCATGTCCTAGCTATGAGCCATGATTAATTGCTTATCTTTGTTGTGCAGGGTGCCATTTACAATATAAAGTACAATTTGTTTGGGTGAATCAGGAAGATGATGCAGAGGTAATTCATGTCTTCATGACTTGTTTTTCTTTTTTTCCTCGGCATTTCTGTTTTGGTTTGACTATTAATTTCAAGACTTAAGGTTGCTGACCATTGTCTATTCACACTTTCCCTTTGTTTCGGTGTTTTTCCCCTCTCTCTCTCTCTCCAGGAAACAGCCATGTCTAATGCATGGTATGAAGTGTTGTCAGTTTTGCACTTGATGGCAACGTTATCTCTATCGCAAGCTAATTTGTTACTTCTTCCAAGAACATCTGCTGATGGTTATCAGCCAAAAGTATCAGAAGGTGAGAAATACCAAAAAAATCTTGGTTTCCTTTTTAGTTGCTCTTATTTCACCATACATCCAAAAATAAATAAATAAATAATAATAAATAAATAAAATAAAATTAGTCAAATTAGTCTTGGCCTCCAACTGGAGAAGTCTGTTTTCCCAATACATCACTGCTTTGCAGATTAACCAGAAACAGCAATAAAATATTCTCGAAGTTTTCTATAAATATTGTTTCTACTTTGTGAGTTTCGTGTGATTTTGTTGTCCTTCGCTTGATAATTTATATTCTATATTATCATTAAATTTGATTCATGGACCAACAATATCACAGCATAGAGGTATAATAGCAACTACTAATTGCTGATTTGTTACATTTCTTCCTGAATTGAGGAGAAATCATTTTTATTCTGCTTTCTTTTTTAATTGATCTCGTGTAACGGTTGATGGATTCTTCTTAGACTCAAACCTGACAGTTCATGCACATTTGCATATGAAGTAAAGAACTCTGCTGTTTGGTGGTTTTATGTCAAGTTATCTGTAAATTATAATGGAAATATTATCTTGTTATTGACTGGATGATACAAAGTTTACATAATTATTTTCACAATGCTGCCTATTTATTTTGGTAGCAGATTAACTAGAAAACAGAACCTTTGTCTAATATGCTGCAATACTTCGTTCCAAATGGTGTTGCTTCATTGATGCCATATTGTATATTGGTCTTATTGTGAAGTTTGAACTTTTGGTCATTACTAATTATTAGCAGAAAGCAGACGAGCTTCGGTTGACATATTCTTAAAGGCTGCTGGGTATCTGGATTGTGCCGTTAGGCACGTTCTTCCGCAGTTGCCTGCTGAACTCAGGTTCATTTACTAATAATTCAATGTATTAGATTTTACACTCCTTTATGTATATAATAAAATGTTTTGATTCTTTGATGTTTATTAACATGCTGGTGTTTGATTCTAATTTCAGGAGAAATCTACCAGTAGACCTCGCAGAAGGAGTTCTTCGAGCACTCTGTCTACAAGCATTGGGACAGGTAGGAATATTTCCATTTGTATTGACTGAAAATGAATTGCATGTCTGTTGTAGTTCACTGATCATGCATAAGTTGGAAGATATCTGGCCAAAAATGAATAATAGAAACCCTGCCATATACACCATAAGTATTAAATCAATTTGTTTTGTAACTCGAGTTAATGTGGAAAAATTCTTGCTCACTGTTCTTCTCATATAGCTATTGTTTTTGCTAGGCCTTATCTATCGATCAACCCAAAAAACCACACTGATTTTTTTTCTTGAAGTTAAAAGTTTAATAGATTGGAATGAACAAAAATATTAAAAGTAAATTTAACTATTAGCACATGTTGCGCGGTATGTCTTGAAAAATGATATCAAGATTGAGTAGAAGCCTGAAAAGGAACATGTTTATGTACAGATATTCTCTCTACCCCCATCTCCCACCCACCATTGTCTATTTTCAATGTTTAATTGTTCGTTTCTCCCATTTTTTAATAGGGTGTAGATATCCAACTTGGAATGGCAATTGATAGTACGAAAGCCACTCTTGCTGTAAAGCGTAGGCTTGCATGTGAGATGGTGAAATATTGGCAACAGGTACAAATGCTAATTTATTTACTTTATTTTATTTTATTATATTGATAAATCCTTTACTACATGATTGTATTGAATTGTCTGCCAACTTTATTGATCATCTCTCCCTTCCCTTATCATTAGATGTTTTCCATTTTACAGGCTCAAGACAATATTACGAACCTTCCATTAGGGAATGGTTGGGGCGAAAAGCACCGTCATTTTGTGAAATGGAAGTATGTAGAGGCAAAGGTTTGTATCCCTTCCCTTCCCCCAGATATGGCCAATAAATGCTGCTTATAAATATAAGTTGATTCAAATAATGGATTATTAAATGTAAAATATGGAGTTAGTGTGGAAACTTGCATTGTTGAATGTCTGTCTTAAAATGTCTTAGGAGATCAAGTTCAGGGGCTTTTAGTTAATTATTCTAGTCAATAGATCTGATTTAGACTAGTGGCTGATATGTGGAATACATGGCAAAGTTGATGCTTATATTGCCATAGAATGAAGAATACCAGAGGATGAGAGGATGATTAAATCGTTTCCGGTTCTAGTGATGAAAGATACGAAATGCTGTTCATTGGTGTTGTTGGTGTTATTGTATCTACTATCTCTTTGCTGAAATAAATGCTATGGTAGGAAAGGAGGAACGAGAGAAGAAATACTCTGAATAATAAAAGATATTAGATTGATTTAGGCAAATCCATGTGCAGTCACCGATGATTATAGAAAAAACCTTAGCCGAAGCAAGTGATGTTTAGTTCTTGGTGTGTTTGTTTTATTGAATTTACCAGGCTGCAGCATACTATTATCATGGCATGATTCTTGATGAGGGAAATACAGAGAAATCTCATGGGATGGCTGTAGCTGCTTTGCAAGCAGCAGATGAGTATTTCAAAGAAAGTAAGAAGCTGTGCGAGGCATTCAATGCGGCCCCTCCATTGTCAAGGTAATGCATTGCATCCCCTTACGTGCACCAATATGATATGCTACTTTGTTTCCACCCTCAGAAGAAAAATCCCATAGTATTTTCAGTGCTTTGAGGAGTTTTCTTCCGGCCTCCTTGTTGTCGCCCTATTTATGAAACGGTCCTAGTCACTTGGCACCCCGGACGACTGTGGTTATTATTCATTTATTTCTCTCTTTTCTTCTCTTATGGTCCATCTAATTGCCACTCATGTTGCAGAAATGCGCCACTTTGGGGTACTATGAAATATCTCTCTGAGAAGATTCCTAAAGATACTTCAAACAAGGTGCGAATCAACCGCGATCTGTACTCTTACGAGAGGTAAACTTTATAGACCGAACGATTAAATTGTCTCCTAAAATTAATTTTGCAGAGATTCATTCTTAAATCAAGGAATTACAGTGACTAATGAAAATCTTGTGTTTTCTTTGTCAACTTTACTACAGAATCATGGAGACAGCGCCGACATTGCCCGATTTTGCATTGGCCTTGAAACCGGATGAATATCAACTTCCTCAAGTGGATGCCTCTTGGAGAACAGAAAATGTGAATGGGATACAAACTGCACCAAACCATATCAAAGTGTGAAAAGAAATTATAAAACCTCTAAAATTGCAGAAAGGTCATCTCATCTGAAAGAAATGCAAAGTTCAACTTCAAGCTCAGAAGGGTGATTTCTCAATTCTTGTTAATAGAAGGAACAAAAAAAAGAAAAAAGATAGCTATTTCTGACTTTTTCTGTACCTAACCTTTTTTTCTCCCCCCATAAATTTGTTCAAAGGAAAAAAAAAAGGGTTCAGGCCTGCAACTGGAGTTAGAGCTTGAAAATATGTTTGGATGCAAGTTGTGTACTAAGGCCCCAGGAGAGGGTTTCATTGACATTAATAAGAACATTACTATTATTTTGTTTCAAAGCATCTGTTGAAATATTTATAGATGTGATTTGTGTAAGGTTGAATTTTGCATTGCAGAGAAAGAATAATTTGATTTTAGGTGTCAAAAGTCTAACAATTTGTAGAATTATACTCGTAGCCATTGATGGTTGATACTTGATACAAAGGAGAACCCCACATTTATAAAATAAACAGATTACACTGACATACAAATTAAGTCCTTCAAAAACAATATATAGGAAAACCAAGAAAGAAGAAAAAATTTGATGCATACAGATCATGGGAACTTCAAGTTACTACTAAAACTATTTTTCGATGCTGATTACAAGAAACTAATAAAAAGAAAAAAAAATATAATTTTGTTATGATAACCATGGGTGGATGCCCATTTAATGATTTATGACTTTTTTCACAATTCTAGGTGGCCAACCTTTTTGATATAGAATTTGCTTTTATCAAAGGAAGACCATATTTAATTACATTTGAAAGCACAACTTTTATGTGCCTATAAATAGGAGTATGATATGAAGCAAAGAACACAACAATGGTAATAAACAAATCAATTCTCTCTCTTTACGTTCCAATTTTACTAAATACTTCTCTCTCTTATATATATATATATATATATATATATATATATATATATATATATATGTAATATTAGTAAATACCTATATGAATTATTATTATTGAGCTAATTATATTAATATTAGAGTCTTCTATTTATACATTTTTATTTTATATTTAGTATATCTTTATTTATTTTACAATACGTTATCAGCACGAGACTCTGATCAAATTTTTAGGAAGACTCAGGTAACAAATTTTCATTATGTCGAAGCTCTCTCATCTTGAATTTAATGCTCTTGATATATCTGGAAACAATTATTTATCATGGATATTAGATGTTGAAATTCATCTCGATTCAATGGATCTTGGAGATACCATTAAGGCTGAAAATAATGCATCCCAGAAGGATAAAGCCAAAGCCATGATTTTCCTTCGTCGTCATCTTGACGAAGGATTGAAAAATGAGTATCTCACATTAAAAGATCCTGCAGATCTTTGGAAAGACCTTGAAGAAAGGTATAATCATCAAAAAACGATAATACTTCTTCAAGCCCGATATGAATGGACGCACTTGCGTCTACAGGATTTTAAATCCATAAATGAATATAATTCTGCAATGTTTCGAATCACCTCACGAATGAAATTATGTGGGGAAAAGATAACTGATCATGATATGTTGGAGAAAACTTTCTCAACCTTCCATGACTCGAATGTGCTCCTGCAGCAGCAGTATCGAGAAAAAGGATTTAAAAAATATTCTGAGTTAATTTCTTACCTTTTTGTTGCTGAACGCAACAATGAGTTACTTTTAAAGAATCATGAAACGCGCCCAGCTGGCGCCGTGCCATTTCCTGAAGTAAATGCAGCAAATAATTACCCCAGAAGAGGTAAATGGCAAGTTTTTAATAACAAGAAAAATTATGGAAGAAAAATGAATTATGTTCAAAAGAGATGATCTCACCAGAAGTGGATAAAGAAAGAAATATTGGGCCGAATAAATCAACTGAGGATAAGTGTTTCCGTTGTGGTGGAAATGGTCATTGGTCACGTACCTGTCGTACCCCAAGGCACTTAATCGATCTTTACTAGGCATCTTTGAAAAAGGATGACAAAGGAAAGGAAACAAATTTTATTTCAAATGATGCTGAAAATTCCACTTCTCATTATGATGTATCTGATTTCTTTGAGGATCTTGAAGGAAATATTGGCCATTTGATTAATGATGGAATAGTTTAATATCCGAGATTGTTAAGTATCCATGTAAATAAATAATGTAAAGAACTTATTGTTAAGTTTTATTTTCTATGTATTTGAATTTCAAATATGATGTATATAAATAATGAAATATTAATGTTTATGGCTTTTGAAATCATTAAATGTGTCATGTTTTAAAATAAAATTTTAGTATATGACATTATTTTTATGTACAGTGTTTTTTAGAAAAATAATTCCGATCAAGTATTCAATTTAACTGTGCATACTACTCATTTTATTATTATTTGTCTTTGAAGAGAATGGCAAGGACTTATAGTGAAGATATTTGCCTTGCGGATAGTGCAAGTTCGCACACTATTCTCAAAAGTGATATATATTTTACCCATCTTGTGCCAAAAGAAGAATGTGTTAATACTATTATTGGCTCAGGAAATATGATAGAAGGCTCCAGAAGAGCTATAATTTTGTTTTCTGAAGGAACAAAATTTATAATAAATAATGCACTATTGTCTACGAAGTCTCTAAGAAACTTGTTGAGTTTCAAAGATATTCGCCGAAATGGATATCATATTGAGATAATAAATGAGGGAAGTCATGAGTATTTATATATCACAACTCATGATTCAAATAAAAAGGTTATATTAGAAAAGTTGCTCTCACCTTCATCTGGTTTATATTATACAAAGATTAGTGCAATTGAATCACATGCCACTGTAAACCAGAAGTTTACTAGCCCAAATGAATTCATAACTTGGCACGACCGATTGGGTCATCCGGGAACAACCATGATGAGGAGAATTATTGAAAACTCCCATGGACATTCACTAAAGAACCAGAAGATTCTTAAATCTAGTGAATTTTGTTGTGCTGCATATTCTTAGAAAAATTTAATTTTAAGGCCATCACCAGTAAAGATTGGATTTGAGTCTCCTGAATTCCTAGAAAGAATTCAAGGTGATATATGTGGACCTATTCATCTACCATGTGGATCTTTTAGATATTTTATGGTCCTGATAGATGCATCTTCGAGATGGTCACATGTGTGCTTATTGTCTTCTCGCAACCTTGCGTTTGCGAGATTACTGGCTCAAATTATTCGATTAAAAGCACAATTTCCAGAAAATCCAATCAAAGTAATTCGTCTTGATAATGCCGGTGAATTCACTTCCCAAGCTTTTGATGCTTATTGTATGGCTAATGGAATAAGTGTTGAACATCCAATAGCTTATGTTCACACACAAAATGGGTTAACAGAATCACTTATTAAGCGCCTCCAATTAATTGCTAGACCCTTACTTATGAGAACTAATCTCCCAACTTCGCTTGGGGGCATGCTATTTTACATGCCGCAGCACTTATTCGTTTGAGGCCAACGAGTTACCATCAGTTCTCTCATATGCAATTAGCCTTTGGCCGGCAGCCAAATGTTTCCCATTTAAGAATATTTGTGTGTGCGATATATGTTCCCATTGCACCACCTAATCGCACTAAAATGGGACCCCAAAGAAAATTGGGGATATATGTTGGATATGATTCTCCCTCTATAGTGAGGTATCTTGAGATACAAACTGGAGATGTATTTAAAGCCCGGTTTGCGAATTGTCATTTTGATGAATCAAAATTTCCAACATTAGGGGGAGGGAATAAGCTTCCTGAAAAGGAACTTAATTGGAATGCATCATCCTTGATGCATTTAGATCCCCGATCAGGGCAATGTGAACTAGAAGTTCAAAAGATTATACATTTGCAAAGAATAGCAAATGAATTGCCTAATGCATTTTCCGATACAAAGAGGATAACCAAGTCTTATATACCAGCAGAAAATGCCCCAATTCGAATTGATGTCCCAGTTGGACAAATTGCCATTGAAGCAAATACAGCTAGAAGCGTGGCAGGCCAGTCGGTTCCAAAGACAAAAATTCTCGAAAGAGAAAAGAGGTAAATACTATTCCTGTTGAAAAAGACATAGTAAAGACACCTGCAGTTGTCCAAAATTCTGATATAATTTTAACGCCAGAAGACGTTCAAGTACCTGAAAATTATGAAAATAACGAGATCTCGATAAATTATGTCTTTACAGGAGAGAAATGGGACCGAAATAAGACAATTGTCAACAAAATATTTGCTTATAATGTGGCATTAAAAATCATGCATGAAAGTAAGGATCTTGAGCCAAGATCAGTCGAAGAATGTCGACAAATGAATGATTGGCCAAAATGGAAAGAAGCCATGAAGGCTGAGTTAGACTCACTTGCAAAATGTGAAGTCTTTGGACCTGTAGTCCATACACCAGAAGAAGTAAAACCTGTTGGATATAGGTGGGTATTTGTGAGAAAATGAAATGAGAAAAATGAAGTTGTGCACTATAAAGCCCGACTTGTGGCACAAGGTTTTTCACAAAGGCTTGGTATAGATTATGAAGAAACATATTCCCCTGTAGTGGATGTGATAACATTGCGTTATTTGGTCAGTTTATCTGCATATCATAAACTGCATATGCATTTAATGGATGTGGTAACAACCTACTTATATGGCTCATTAGATCGGGATATCTATATGAAAGTCCCTGAAGGACTAAAGATATCTAAATCATCCAATGAATATTCGCAAGGGTTATACTCAGTCAAATTGCAAATATCTTTATATGGTCTAAAGCAATCTGGACGGATGTGGTATAATCGTCTTACTGAGTATCTGGCCAAAAATGGATTCAAGAATGATGATATCCGTCCATGTGTTTTCATAAAGAAATATGCATTTGGATTTATTATAATTGCTGTGTACGTTGATGACTTAAATATCATTGAGACTCTTGAAGAGATTCTAACAATTATAAAAACTCTAAAAGAAGAGTTTGAGATGAAAGATCTTGGAAGGACTAAATTTTGCCTCGACCTGCAGATCATGCATATAAAAAATGGGATCTTTATTCATCAAACAACATACACAGAGAAGATCTTGAAAAGATTTTATATGGATAAGTCACATCCCTTGAGTACTCCAATGATCATAAGATCTTTGGATGTGGAGAAGGATCAGTTCCGTCCTAAGAAAGAAAATGAAGATATCCTTGGTCCTGAAGTACCATATCTTAGTGCCATTGGAGCGCTAATGTATCTTGCTAATAATACACGACCCGATATATCATTTGCTGTGAACTTACTAGCAAGGTATATTTCCTCTCCAACCAGAAGATATTGGAGCGGAATCAAGCAAGTATTTCGATATCTTCATGGAACGGTTGATATGGGATTGTTTTATCCCTATGGATCCAAGTCAAAATTAGTTGGCTATGCAGATGCTGGATACTTGTCTGATCCACATAAAGGGAGATCTCAAATAGGATACCTGTTCACATATGGTGGTACAACTATATCATGGAGGTCCACGAAACAGACGATAACAGCAACCTCCTTTAATCATGTTGAAATACTAGCAATTCATGAAGCTAGTCGCGAGTGTTTTTGGTTGAGGAGCCTGATTCAATATATTCTGTCATCATGTGGATTGATTGATCATAAGATAACTCCAACTGTCCTGTTTGAGGATAATACAACATGCATTGCTCAACTTAAAGGCGGATACATCAAAGGAGATAGAACAAAGCATATTTCTCCCAAATTATTCTTTACTCGTGATTTTCAAAATCAAGGGACAATTGATATCCAACAGATCCGCTCAAGTGATAATCTGGTAGATTTATTTACAAAGTCACTCCCAAAATCCTCCTTTGAAAGACTGGTATATGGGATTGGGATGCGCCGATTTCGAGACATTAAATGATGTCGACAAGAGGGGGAGACTGTACTCTTTTTCCCTTGGTCAGGTTTTTTTTCCTATTGGATTTTTCTTGACAAGGTTTTTAATGAGGCAGTCTCCATAACAAAAGATATTATACTCTTTTTCTTTCACTAAAGTTTTTTTCCATTGAGTTTTTTTAGTAAGGTTTTAACGAGGCAATAATCCTAAATGGTCATCTAAAGATGAGTGTTATGATAAGTATGGGTGGATACCCATTTAATGATTTATGACTTTCTTCACAATTCTGGGCGGCCAACCTTTTCGATATAGAATTTACTTTTATTAAAGGAAGACCATATTTAATTATATTTGAAAGCACAACTTTTATGTGCATATTATAGGAATATGATATGAAGCAAAGGACATAACAACAGTAATAAATAAATTAATTCTCTCTCTTTCTTTCTTTACGTTCCGATTTTACTAAATAATTCTCTCTCTTTATATATATATATATATATATATATATATATATATATATATATATATATATATATATAATATTAGTAAATACGTATATGAATTATTGTTATTGAACTAATTATATTAATATTAGAGTCTTCTATTTATGCATCTTTATTTTATATTTAGTATATCTTTATTTATTTTACAACAAATTTATCAATAAAACACATGAGTCGAAGCCAGCATATCTAAATATATGTCGGACCCATTTGGTTACTTTGTGTGAACTGAATCAGGAACGGACAAAATTAAATGTTCAAGATCAAAATTTAATTAGAATTGAACTAAATATAATAAAATAATATATTTTTTACGAAAATAATTTTTTTAAGAGAAAAAAAAGTCAATTTTCAATAAATGCCAAACTCGTTCATCAGTTTTTGACTAATCTTTTACAATATCAGGTTGAACCGACTAATTTAATCCAATTTTAAAACCATGTTACATTTAGTCAATTTCAGTAGTCCTCCACCATCGTTAGCTTATGAATCCCATATAAATTAAGATTAGGAATTAATTTACAACGGCCAAGGAACTTGGAAAGCTGGAAACTTGATCAATGCTATATGCTTCCTCTGCCTAGTTTCAAGTGTCTTTCTTTCTTTTCGGTACATTGTTGTGCTCATCAATCCCGAAAACAAAAAATAAAGCAACTATTGTTAGATATATTCCAAAAAACTGAAGGTAAAAACCGAGTGAAACGAATATGTAATTTAATGCAGCTGCCAGTATTTAAGATATTTCCTTTACAAACAATTCTAAATTATCTAATTCTCATTACTTCGCCATTGAAAGAGGAGTGAATGATACAACATTGAGTAATTGACCGTACATTGCAAAGTCGCAAAGACTTGTGCATCAGAACCCAGTTTTTGTTTGCATCAAGCAGATTAAATGAGGTGGGATTTAACAAATGCTTCGATATATGTATCTTCAGTTGCAGCAATAAATTGCAATCTAATCTGTTGTGCCATTTGATTCTTCTCCTTCAATCAACTGCTTTTGCTTTTCTTGCTCCTCTGTAAAAAAACACAAAATCATAGTCATGGCTCCATGATACATGTCATACGAATGAATTATTATTTACAAAATCAACAAAAAAAAAGGGTGGCTTAGCTAGCCTAGAAGAAATAACAAGGCGAACCTATGAGAAGTCATATTGCTAACAATGCTTAATCTTTTATATGTTTTTCACATAGCACTCAACTGGGAAAAAAACAGAACGTACTTGATTTTTTTTAAATAATCCCACAATTTTACAAAGTTGAAAGAAATGCAAACCAAGATGTAGTTATTAAGGCAAAAATAAATAAATAAATGAATAAAAAACACTTTTGGGCATGTAAATTAGTCTCAACTGTCAAGTTTAATTTTCATCCATAAACTTTTATGTTTTGGTTCGAGTCTTCTATCAAACCATTAGGTCCCTAGTTTTGTCCAGAATACAATATACCCAAATAAATTGCCTACATGCACGCATATAGCATCAGAGTGGCAAGGACATGATATTAACATTTCAGTTACATCCTATTTCTGGGGTGAAAAAGACAGCATTACATTTTTGGAAAAATATACTTTCCAATCCAACTGGGAAGTTGGAACATCCGGTGACTGGCCCTACATTTTGCTAAGTATATCTCAACATAACAATGCCAAATCAAAGATGGGATGACAAAAACAGTAACGAACAAGAACATAGATAAGTCTAAATATTTTTATCATGGAGAGAGAAACTTTATTAAATCTAGCCAGCAGTAAGTGACGGTTGCTGCTGACACTGTTGACAAATGTGATCTAGAATCAGAAAGGGAAAGAAACTAAACACAATTCTGCCATTTGTTGTTGTAAACAACAATCACTTAAACATCATCAGACAGATGCTTGTCTCCCCTGAACGTCATACAAACAATTTCTGTTAGTCCATCAGCTGGATTTAGCATTCAGTAAGTAGTTTATCAGATTCGATAAGATATAGGGTTTAACAGGAAAAAATAAATTTTCACTGGTGACAACAAAACTTGAGGCAAACTTAAATGCCAACTAGTACCATCCTTCCCATTACCTAATATATCTTAGAATTAAGGTTTCATTTATCACAAGCAAGGGTAAGAGAAACATGAATAATCGTAATAATACATCATCATAGGTTTAATCACACAAGCAATTCATAAAAACCACATCATACCAGAAAAATTGGACTAAACAAGTAAATAAATCAACAGAATATGGAAAAAAAGTGGGAATTGGGAGGCAGCTCAGGCAGGGGCACCAACCCATAAGCTTATAGAGAGCCTTCTGAGTCCGTTTCTCAAGCTTATCGAGCTTCTTCTGCACATCTCTCCGGAGGTCCCAGTTTGGTTTCTTGGGAGCAATACTCAGAAACGGATCCTAGCAACCACAATAAAAAACCAAATCAGAACAAATTCCACCTAACAATTGATAAAAGATAGAAACTCATATATAGTTGTCTTCATCTAAAGCTGACCAATGAAAACTGTTAATAATTTGACATATTTGGCTAAATTGTCGTCTAACGGTTTTCAAGAGAAAATATTTGGTTTGGTCCCTGAAGTTACACTCGAGTCTTAATTTAATCCTTGAAATTGCAATTGCCTCAATTTAGTCTCTAAACTTTTCAATTGACTCTGTGACCAAAACCACCGCAGAGACTAAGGTGATTAAAATTTAAAAAGTTTAGGGACTAAATTAGGCAATTGAAACTTTAAGGACTAAATTAAAGCTCGAGTGTAACTTGATAAACATATTCACATACACATTCATTCATATACATAGAAACGAAGTTACCTCAGTTGTGTCAGGTGGAGGAGCTGGTGCAGCAGGGTCCTCAAACTTGGGGAGCACTGCAGGGGCAAGCTTCCCTTCCTGAAGCTCTTTGTCATGAGGCACATAGTTCCGGAATTTCATACTCAGGTTCCTGCATCAAAATAACAAACAAAAAGAAAAAAAGAAAACAAAATTGTTTGATCAATCATATTATATGAACCAGTATCCCGAAAATTTAATTCAGAAAAAAAAATTAAGAAAAAAAATGCGTACTCTTCCTGATCATCATCATCATTGTGAGGATCGTTGTTGTTGTTGGAGGCAGTGTGATTAGGGTTAGAAGAGGGATCTTGGTCTTGTTCGGGAGCGTTGGAGAGTTCTTGTGCGGCTCTGAGAGCGAGGAGCCTCTCACGACGCGACGAAACTGCTTGCTCAATTGAAGAATCATCTTCGCTACCCATTTCCAGAATTTAATTCCCTTTCGCACTTCAACTTACTGGTTAGTGGTTACTCGTACTACTGCAACACTGGCTTTCCACTTTAAGATACTTGTTCGATCGCAAAAACCCTAATGTGCACACCGGTTACGGCTTTGAGGGTTTTGGCAATTGATTGGTTTTTTTTATTGCCAAATATAAAAAAATTTTAGATTTTACATATTCGGTAAAAATATTTTTGAAAGATCAATATGATAAAAATGAAAAGAAAATTGATAAAAATAGAAAAAAAGTATTTCCGTTCTTTTTTATAAGTAAAAACATTAATCCAAATTTTTTAGATATTTAAATATTTATTTAGAATATTTATATAAAAAAGCATTGCAATACTTATCCTTAGATTTAAAAGGATAAACAACCAAAATATCATTTAAAAAAATTAATATTTAGATTATGTTCAAAATTTTAGTTTACTCAATTTACTCTAAAAAATTGATATTTGTATTTACGTTAGATTTTTGTCTTATTTAATTTTTATTACAGCAAAATTAATAATGTATTGAAATAGACTATTGGCTACCACATTTAAATTTTTTAATAGTTATTTGATGCGACTATCAAAATTATAAGTTTTATTTGGCCCCTACAAACCTTTTAAAATTCTAATTTTCATTTTCATTAAAAAATAGAAGACCTCATAGATATAACAAAAAAAAATTCAAAATTACTTTTTCACCAATTATGAATTTTAAAAATGGTACCTAAGTGAGCAAAGAAGATGAAGAAGAAAAATTAACATACAATTCTAATTCTTATTAAAATTTTTTAAGATATGTCTATGTCCAGTATCACGGATAAAATTAAAGAGAGCATGTTCATAAAAATGTGAAAACATGCGATGGCAGTGAATTCTATATTGTAAATATACACAAAAGTATTTATGAATCAAAAGCTCCTAAACCATCGGACAGAGTAGAAAAATTGATAGCCTGTCAACCAAAATATCTAATTCACATTCCAAAATATCTAGAGACAGTAAATATTCGACATAAAAAAATTAGGACGAATGGATGAAGACTTTGATTGGGTGAATATTGATTCCTAATTCTACATGCTTTTTCTTCCCTCGAGTTAATCTTGCACCACCAAATTCTTTAACTTTTTAGTTGCGCTCACCAAAACTAACACCAATGATACATGCCAGATAACCTCAAAGATATGACAAATAATGGATTCACAATTACTTTTTCATCCACTATGATTTTTTGGAAACGTTATATAACAAGTAAAAGAGATGAAAAAAAGGACTTCTAATCGTGTATGATTGCTTCTCTAATAGAAATTAGGATTAAAATTTTTAAATATTTGAGAGACAAAATTGAGGTTTATAGTTTCAATTGTTACATTAGATAGTTGTTAATGAGTTAGAGATGTCAATTTTAAAAACTAAATTAAATATAATTCCGCTAGGTAGCCAAGAAAGCTCCAACCAACTCCTGCCAAATTTCATTGGACTAGACCCCAAAGTCCATCTCATTAAAAAAATCACATCCCCAATTACCCAAAGTTAAACCTAGTTTTCTTAATTACTATAGTAGCCCTAACTTACACTCATTTTAACCATTCAGCCTCATCCACCAATACCCTCTTTCAGCGCCACATAACCCTCATCTTTGGAGTCTTCTTCCGTCACTAACGTCAACCCTAGTCATCGCCGCCAGCACGTCCATCAGCGACCAACCGCGTGGCTTCTGGAAATCACCGACAGCGCCACCACTACTGCTACATGTCATTGTCGGCACTCTGTTAAAGACGCATCCACTCCTCTGAGGTACCAACCGATGGTGCCTCCTGTTGCTCTGCTTCCACGTATGCCGCGGTGGAAGTTTCGCTGCCTCGTCGAAGCCTTAGCCAACACCTCTTCTGTTCGCCCTGCATAGCCCTAGCCAGCGCCGCTCCTAGCCTCGCCTCCGAGACTCATCGTGTAGGGTGTCCTTCTTCCGTCGGCGTCGTTGTGATAACAAGTTAGTGGTAATTTACGATTTTGGTAAACAAAGATTTTGGCTGATTTGTTTCAAGTGCATGTGATAGGGTTTGACATTCATATAAGATGATCTTTTTAATTTGTGGATGCTACTTTTAAGTAGTTTTAGTGGGATTGATTGATATATGAGTTGAATTTAATTTTTGTATGATATTGGTTCATTATGCTTTGCTAGAGTGCAATTGTATGCGTTGGTAATCATAGTGGGTAAGAGAATTCTAAAATATGGGATAGAAAAAGGATTATTAATTCGTTTGTGTTTATCTATCCGGATTTAAACTGGGTTTGAATGTGGTCAACGTATAATTGGGTTTGAAAAATATGTAGTTGTTATCCTTGTAAATACAGAGTGATGTCTCGGAGTACTGAGTAAGAAATAGTAAGTGTAATCCCATTAACTGACTGTTATTTCAGATGTGTCTTCCGATCAACGTTAATTTTCATGCATCGTTCCATGGTTCACCTAATATGTATGGTTATCACTGAATGATTTTTTTTGTTACGTCAGGTGTTCCTTGATGTAAATATGATTAATAGATGTTGCTATCCAATGATTCTATGTGATGTTATTCTTGGACCTTTGATTTTGTTGATTAAGAAAAAACTAGTGGTTGAATGTTAGAATTTTTTTTTGATGAGTTGTGTTTTGGTTTGTGCACTAGTGATTAACAGGTGCAATGGTTTAAATTATCTAACAAATTATTGTGTGTTCTAATCAAATTTACTCTTAATGCACTGTTCCATGTTTCAAAGTATTTGTATGGTTATAAAAAAACTGAATTTATATGGGAACGTGCAGTGTTCTCTGATGTTCATTTGATTAATGGAGATTGCTATTGAATTACTTTATATCTTCTGAGTGTTGTACCTATGATTTAGTTGATCTAGAAAAACCAAAAGGTGAATCTTGAAATTTTTTATCAGCTAAATTGATTTTTGGTTTATAATTTAGTGCTTAACAAGTGCAATAGTTTAAATTCTCTAAAAATAAGTGTGTCTTCTGACCAAAGTTAATTGTTATGCACCATCCCATGGTTGAAATTATAGGTATGGTTGTCACTGGATGAATTTATTTGGTTTAGTTCAGTGTTCTTTAATGTCCGTTTGATTAATAGAGGTTGTTGTTGAATTACTTTATTTCTTCCTATTTTTGTACCTCTGACTTAGTTGAGTTAGAAAAAAAAGACAAGTTGATAGTTGGAATTAATTTTTCCTGAATTGGTCTTGGTTCATATTTGGTGATTTAGAGCTTTAATGGACTAAATTGTCGCAAAGATTTTTTTATCTCCTATTATTATGCGTTTAGATGAATTCTGAGTAGTGAATTACGTGTTTTATTCAAACTAGATGTGGGATGTAATATTTTGAGGGGTAATGTGTGTTTTGTTTGGTATTAATTGGACACTTGTATTGGATTGCATCTTTCAGTTATATTTGTATGCATTCCCAACCAGCATTGGAAACTCCCTAACTTTTGGTCTAGTGCTGGAAACCACCTGTAGACATGGGAAAACCAGTACTACATCGTTCACAATAGTGTGCTCTTCTTCTAGTTTGTCACTTTATTTATTTCTAATGGTCGCGTTGTATGTTGACAGAAATTATTGGAGACAAGGTGCTCACCATGTTACATTGCGGATATGTTCAAAGATCTGAAAACAAACCAACCCCAATCAAAGCTAGAAGGGATAGAATCAATGGGTTTTGGTTTCCTGAAGCTAGTCCCGAGGTGGCCTGTGAAACAAAGCATAATGGTTTCATTGGCTAAGTCTTACAAACTTGAAACAAGCACGTTGCCTATAGATGATGGAAACATCCACATTAACGCCGAGCTATTTTAGCTTGTTTCGGAATCCCGCCCGGTGGTGAGTATGACTTTTTTGTATTAAACAGCATTCAATCGGCTAAAATGCTTTCGGTTTCCATGGTTTTTCCTTTTTTATCCATATCGAACCTCTCATTTTACGCTAATTAATAAACCTACTTGTTGTAATAGACGACTTTCTAGTGTTTGACTGTGGGAATGCTGCTCATGTTACAATAAAAAAAATTCACCAGATGAAAACCATACAACTTAGGCATTTTGTCAACAACTGTGCTATGGATACTATAGACGACAGGATGGAGTTCAGGAAGCATTTTATCCTACTGATGCTGACAATGTTCCTGTCTCCGACAGTGCAACATGTCATCTCCTCATGGCACATTGATACAATACTCGATGTTTCTGATCCGGTGAGATTCCGTTGGCCTTTTCATATTTTCAACTGATTAGAACAGGAGATCAAGAAGTATTAATGTAAAAATAACAAGTACTGTAACGGTTGCATGTTCGCTTTGCTAGTAATTTTTTGAATACAAAATGCCAGTTTTTCTAACTCAAATTTTGCTTCCTAACATTTAAATTGTGTCTACAATTTCTCTAGGTATTGTACTTCCAGAAACTAAAGCATGCTGTACTAGAGCAGTGTCAAGAACCGGAGCTGTGGCTTTCTGCATGGATTGCCATGGAGCTCAGTGCTATGGCATCAACTATTCAATTAGAGGTATTCACTGAATCGATGTTAAAAGATTCCTGTAGCACATAGAACCTTTTTTCTTTCTATCATTGCTATTTTTTTTGTATCTGAAAAGTTTATAATGAGGCTGTCAATTTCTCATGTAATTAATTGCATGTGCTCTTCCATGGATCTAACATTTATGGTTGTGTCATCAATCAAAAATTACTCTAATTTGTCCGTAATGTAGTGTCTTCTGTTTCAATCGTACATTAATGTGTCCTCCCCTAGATATGTCTTATGTTGAATGTGCTTTTGACTAGTTGCTATTCATGAACAGGATTACGTTGACACCAGCGGGAATGATGTGGGGGTCGTCGAAGAACTCGCAAGTAAGGTCATGATGAACCTAGGTCCTGAAAGAGAAGGCTCACACCGTACAAAAACACCTTTAGGGTCCACAAAAGTTAGTAGACGTTACCATTTGAAGAGTTCTTAAGTTGCATGTTTCAAAGTTAAACCAAGATAACAGTACAAATTATTTTTTAAAATTTACTGGTGATGCCATGTTTTTAAGTTGCTTAATGAGATGTTGTATTAATTTACCTTGCATTGGTTGCGTTATTTAAAAGCACTTTGTGGTTGTTGTGTATGATTAGTTTGGTGTTTTAAATTCAGGGATCTGATAAGAGAGGGGGAGTTAGCAACGGCTCAGTGTGCACAGATGCACCTTCCTTCAGTTGCATTCGACGAAGATGACGATGATGACGAGTCCATTGCCAAGAGACTGTGCAGAAACATTAATCGAACAAGAACGCCTCAACTTCATAGGACAAAAGGGGACACCAGCACAATCAGCCAAATAAAAACAACAGAGAAACTAAAAGTGAGTAGACGTTACCATTTGAAGAATCTTTAAGTTGCATGTTTCAAAGTTAAAACATGAGAACAGTACAACTTACCGTTAAAAAAGTTACTGGTGATGCCATGTTTTTAAATTGCTTGATGACATGTTGTATTAATCTATGTTGCATTGGTTGTGTGATTTAAAAGCACTTTGAGGTTGTTGTGTATGACTAGTTTGGTGTTGTGAATTAAGGGATCTAATAAGAAGGGGGAGTTAGTAGCAGCTTAGTGCGCATAGATGCACCTTCAGTTGAATTTGACGAGGATAACGATGACGATGAGCCCATTAGCAATAGACTACGCAAAAAAATAGAGCAGACAAGAACACCTTAACATCATAGGACAGATGGGGATATTGATGAGCGGATAATTTATACGCTTTTTGGCATTGTTTTTAGGTAGTTTTTAGTAGGATCTAGCTACTTTTAGGGATGTTTTTATTAGTTTTTATGCAAAATTCATATTTATAGACTTTACTATGAGTTTTTGTGTTTTTCTGTGATTTCAGATATTTTCTGGCTGAAATTGAGGGACCTGAATAAAAATCTGATAGGAGGCTGACAAAGGACTGCTGATGCTGTTGGATTCTGATCTCTCTGCACTCGAAATGGATTTTCTGGAGCTAAAAAACTCCAAATGGAGCGCTGTCAATTGCGTTGGAAAGTAGACATCTAGGGCTTTCCAGAAATATATAATACTCTATACTTTATTCGAGTTTAGATGATGCAAACTGGCTGGAGTAAAACGCCAGAAACACGTCACAAACCAGAGTTAAACGCCAAAAACACGTTAAAACTTGGCGTTTAACTCCAAGAGAAGCCTCTGCACGTGTAAAGCTCAAGCTTAGCCCAAGCACACACCAAAGTGGGCACCGGAAGTAGATTTCTGCACTTAGACTTATTTCTGTAAACCCCAGTAGTTAGTCTAGTATAAATAGAACTTTTTACTATTGTATGTTCTTCTAGGAATTAGTCTTTTGATTAATCTCTTGATCACGTTTGGGGGCTGGCCATTCGGCCATGCCTGGACCTTTATCACTTATGTATTTTCAATGGTGGAGTTTCTACGCACCATAGATTAAGGTGTGGAACTCTGCTGTTCCTCGAGTATTAATGCAATTACTATTATTCTTCTATTCAATTCAGCTTATTCTTATTCTAAGATATTCGTTGCACGTCAACATGATGAATGTGATGATCCGTGACACTCATCATCATTCTCACCTGTGAACGCGTGCCTGACAACCACTTCCGTTCTACCTTAGATCGAGCGCGTATCTCTTAGCCTCTATTCCGAAAGATCGGAGTCTTCGCGGTATAAGCTAGAATTATTGGCGGCCATTCCTAAGATCCAAAAAGTCTAAACCTTGTCTGTGGTATTTCGAGTAAGATCTGAGATGGGATGACTGTGACAAGCTTCAAACTCGCGAGTGTTGGGCGTAGTGACAGACACAAAAGAATCACTGGATTCTATTCCGACATGATCGAGAACCGACAGATGATTAGCCGTGCTGTGTTAGAGCATTTGGACCATTTTCACTGAGAGGATGGGAGGTAGCTATTGACAACAGTGAAACCCAACAGACAGCTTACTATGGAAGGGAGTAAGAATGATTGGATGGAAGCAGTAGGAAAGCAGAGATTCAGAAGGAACACAGTATCTCCATGTGCTTATCTGAAATTCCCACCAATGAATTACATAAGTATCTCTATCTTTATTTTATGCTTTATATATGTTTATATTCGAAAACCATTATAACCATTAGAATCCGCCTGATTGAGATTTACAAGATGACCATAGCTTGCTTCATACCAATAATCTCCGTGGGATCGACCCTTACTCACGTAAGGTATTACTTGGACGACCCAGTGCACTTGCTGGTTAGTTGTGCGAAGTTGTGACAAAGTGTGATTCACGTTTGAGAGCTCCAAGTCTTTGGCGCCATTGTTGATGATCACAATTTCGTGCACCAAGTTTTTGGTGCCATTGTCGGGGATTGTTTGAGTTTGGACAACTGACGGTTCATCTTGTTGCTCAAATTAGGTAATTTTCTTTTTATTTTCTTTCCAAAAAAGTTTTCAAAATTTTTTTTCTTCTTTTTTGTTTTTTCTAAAAATTATTTTCGAAAAATCCAAAAAATGTAATAAAATCATAAAATCAAAAAATATTTTTGTGTTTTTTGTTTGAGTCTAGTGTCAATTTTTAAGTTTGGTGTCAATTGCATGTTTTTAAATTTTATGCATTTTTTTTTCGAAAAATTCATGCATAGTGTTCTTCAAGATCTTCAAGTTGTTCTTGGTAAGTCTTCTTGTTTGATCTTCATATTTTCTTGTTTTGTGTTTTTTTGTTGTTTTTCATATGCATTTTTGCATTCATAGTGTCTAAGCATTGAAAATTTCTAAGTTTGGTGTCTTGTATGTTTTTTCTTGTCTTGAAAATTTTTCAAAAATAAGTCTTGATGTTCATCTTGATCTTCAAAGTGTTCTTGGTGTTCATCTTGACATTCATAGTGTTCTTGCATGCATCATGTGTTTTGATTCATAATTTTCATGTTGTGAGTCAATTTTTGTGTTTTTCTCTCTCATCATTAAAAATTCAAAAATAAAAATATCTTTTCCTCATTTTACTAATAAATTTTGAAATCTTTGGGTTGACTTAGTCAAAAATTTTTAAAATAAGTTGTTTCTTGTTAGTCAAGTCAAGATTTCAATTTTAAAAATCCTATCTTTTCAAAATCTTTTTCAAAAATCAAATCTTTTTCATTTTTTATTATTTTTGAAAAGTTTAAAAATTGATTTCAAAATCTTTTTCTTAATTTTATTTCAAAATTTCAAAAACTTTACTAACAATTAATGTGATTGATTCAAAAAATTTCAAGTTTGTTACTTTCTTGTTAAGAAATGTTCAATCTTTAAATTCTAGAATCATATTTTTTAGTTTCTTGTTAGTCAAGTAATCAATTTTAATTTTAAAAATCAAATCTTTTTCAAAATATCTTTTCAATCATATCTTTTTAATCATATATTTTTTAAATCATATCTTTTTCAAAATCAATTTCAAAAATATTTTCTAACTCCGTATCTTTTTAAAATTGATTTTCAAATATTTTTCAACTAACTAATTGAATTTTTGTTTGTTTTACTATTTCTTATCTTTTTCAAAATCACCTAACTACTTTCCTCTCTCTAATTTTCGAAAATCACCCCTCTTTTTCAAAATTCTTTTAATTAACTAATTGTTTCAAATTTTAATTTTAATTTTATTTCTTCTCTTAATTTTCGAAAATCACTAACCTTTTTTCAAAAATAATTTTTGAAATTCTCTCTCTCTCATCTTCTTCCATTTATTTATTTATCTATTAACACTTCTCTTCTACTCAAAATTCGAACCCTCTTTTCCCCTCTACCTGTGTTCGGATTTTCTTCTTATCTTCTTCTACTCACTTAAAGGAATCTCTCTACTGTGGTAAAGAGGATCCCTATTATTATTTTCTGTTCCCTTCTTTTTCATATGAGCATGAGCAAGGACAAGAACATTCTTGTTGAAGCAAATCCTGAACCTGAACCTGAAAGGACTCTGAAGAAAAAACTAAGAGAAGCTAAAATACAACAATCTAGAGAAAACCTTACAGAAATTTTCGAAAAAGAAGAGGAGATGGCAGCCGAAAATAATAACAACAACAATAATGCAAGGAGGATGCTTGGTGATTATACTACACCTACTTCTAACTTTTATGGAAGAAGCATCTCAATCCCTGCCATTGGAGCAAATAATTTTGAGCTGAAGCCTCAACTAGTTGCTCTAATGCAACAGAACTGCAAGTTTCATGGACTTTCATCAGAAGATCCCTATCAGTTTTTAACTGAATTCTTGCAGATCTGTGATACTGTTAAGACTAATGAAGTAGATCTTGAAGTCTACAGGCTCATGCTTTTCCCTTTTGCTGTAAGAGACAGAGCTAGAACATGGTTGGACTCACAACCTAAAGATAGCCTGGACTCTTGGGATAAGCTGGTCACGGCTTTCTTGGCCAAGTTCTTTCCTCCTCAAAAGCTGAGCAAGTTCAGAGTGGATGTTCAGACCTTCAAGCAAAAAAAAATGGTGAATCCCTCTATGAAGCTTGGGAAAGATACAAGCAGTTGACCAAAAAATGTCGTTCTGACATGCTTTCAGAGTGGACCATCTTGGATATATTCTATGATGGTCTATCTGAGTTCTCTAAGATGTCACTGGACCATTCTGCAGGTGGATCCATTCACCTAAAGAAAACGCCTGCATAAGCTCAAGAACTTATTGACATGGTTGCAAATAACTAATCCATGTACACCTCTGAGAGGAATCCTGTGAGTAATGAGATGTCTCAGAAGAGGGGAGTTCTTGAAATTGATACTCTGAATGCCATATTGGCTCAAAATAAAATGTTGACTCAACAAGTCAACATGATTTCTCAGAGTCTGAATAGATTGCAAAATGCATCCAACAGTACTAAAGAAGCATCTTCTGAAGAAGAAGCTTATGATCCTGAGAACCCTGCAATGGCAGAGGTGAAATACATGGGTGAAGCCTATGGAAACACCTATAATCCCTCATGGAGAAATCATCCAAATTTCTCATGGAAGGATCAACAAAAGCCTCAACAAGGCTTTAATAATGGTGGAAGAAACAGGCTTAGCAATAGCAAGCCTTTTCCATCATCTTCTCAGCAACAGACAGAGAATTCTGAGCAGAGCCCCTCTAGCTTAGCAAACATAGTCTCTGATCTATCTAAGGCCACTTTAAGTTTCATGAGTGAAACAAGGTCCTCCATTAGAAATTTAGAGGCACAAGTGGGTCAGCTGAGTAAAAAAATCACTAAAACTCCTCCTAGTACTCTACCAAGCAATACAGAAGAGAATCCAAAAAGAGAGTGCAAGGCCATTGATATAATCAATATGGACGAATGCACAAAGGAGGAGAAGGACGTGAATCCAAGTGAGAAAGACCTCATGGGACGTCCTTTGAACAAAAAGGAGTTCCAAATTGAGGAACCTAAGGAATCTGAGGCTCACCTAGAGACCATAGAGATTCCATTGAACTTCCTTTTTTCATTCATGAGCTCTGAGAACTATTCTTCATCTGAAGAGGATGAAGATGTAACTGAAGAGCAAGTTGCTCAATATCTAGGAGCCATCATGAAGCTGAATGCCAAGTTGTTTAGTAATGAGACTTGGGAAGGTGAACCTCCCTTGCTCATTAGTGAACTAAATACATGGGTTCAGCAAACTTTACCTCAAAAGAAATAAGATCCTGGTAAATTCTTGATACCCTGTACCATAGGCACCATGACCTTTGAGAAGGCTCTGTGTGACCTAAGGTCAAGTATAAATCTTATGCCACTCTCTGTAATGGAGAAACTGGGGATCTTTGAGGTACAAGCTGCAAGAATCTCATTAGAGATGGCAGACAAGTCAATAAAACAAGCTTATGGATTGGTAGAGGACGTGTTAGTAAAGGTTAAAGGACTTTACATCCCTACTGATTTCATAATCTTAGACACTGGGAAGGATGAGAATGAATCCATCATTCTTGGAAGAACCTTCCTAGCCACAGCAGGAGCTGTGATTGATGTTGACAGAGGAGAGCTAGTCCTTCAATTGAATGGGGACTATCTTATGTTTAAAGCTCAAGGATCTTCCTTTGCAACCATGGAAAAGAGGCACGATAAGCTTCTCTTAATACAGAGTCAAACAAAGCCCCAACAATCAAACTCTAAGTTTGGTGTTAGGAGGTCACAACCAAACTCTAAGTTTGGTGTTGAACCCCCACATTCAAACTCTAAGTTTGGTGTTGGGAGGTCCCAACAATGCTCTAAACATCTGTGAAGCTCCATTAGAGCTCACTGTCAAGCTATTGACATTAAAGAAGCGCTTATTGGGAGGCAAGCCAATTTTTATTTATCTATATTTCTATTGTTCTTTTATGTTTTATTAGGTTTATGATCATGTGGAGTCACAAAACAATTGCAAAAATTAAAAACAGAATCAAAAACAGCAGAAGAAAAAGCACACCCTAGAGGAAGAGCTGTCTGGCGTTTAAACGCGAGAAACAAGCATCTGTCTGACGTTTAACGCCAGAAATAAGCATCAGTCTGGCATTAAACACCAGAAACAAGCTACATTTGGGCGTTTAACGCCAGAAACAAACGTCACTCTGGCGTTAAACACCAGGATTGCATACAGAGGGCGTTCCACACACCTAAAAGGTGCAGGGATGAGAAATCCTTGACACCTCAGGATCTGTGGACCCCACAGGATCACTACCTACCCCACTTCTTTCTTCTTCACACAATCCAATAACACTATACCCTTCACCAATCACCTCAATCTCTCTTCCCCATTAACCCTTCACCAATCACATCTATCCACTCTTCCCCATAAACCCCACCTACCTTCAAATTCAAAATCTCTTTCCCACCCAAACCCACCCTAAATGTCCGAACCTAACCCCTCTCCCTCCACTATATAAACCCCTCCATCCTTCTTCATTTTCACACAGCACAACCCTCTCTTCTCCCCCTTGGCCGAATACACATCTCTCTCCCTCTCCTCCATATCTTCTTCTTCTTCTTCATCTATTCTTTCTTTTGCTCGAGGGCGAGCAATATTATAAGTTTAATGTGGTAAAAGCATAGCTTTTTTTTATTTTTCTATAACCGTTTATGGCACCTAAGGCCGGAGAAACCTCTAGAAAGAGGAAAGGGAAGACAAAAGCTTCCACCTCTGAGTCATGGAAGATGGATAGATTCATCTCAAAGGTCCATCAAGACCACTTCTATGAAGTTGTGGCCAAGAAAAAGGTGATCCCTGAGGTCCCTTTCATGCTCAAGAAAAATGAGTATCCAGAGATCCGACATGAGATCCGAAGAAGAGGTTGGGAAGTTCTCACCAACCCCATTCAACAAGTCAGAATCTTAATGGTTCAAGAGTTCTATGCAAACGCATGGATCACTAGGAACCATGATCAAAGCATGAACCCAAACCCAAAGAATTGGCTTACAATGGTTCGGGGGAAATGCTTAGATTTCAGTCCGGAGAACGTAAGGTTGGCGTTCAACTTGCCTATGATGCAAGAAGACGCACGCCCCTACACTAGAAGGGTGGTGGACGAAATTGTGATCACTACAACTTCGCACAACTAACCAGCAAGTGTACTGGGTCGTCCAAGTAATAAACCTTACGCGAGTAAGGGTCGATCCCACAGAGATTGTTGGTATGAAGCAAGCTATGGTCACCTTGTAAATCTTAGTCAGGCAAACTCAAATGGATATGAATGATGAATAAACATAAAGATAAAGATAGAGATACTTATGTAATTCATTGGTGGGAATTTCAGATAAGCGTATGAAGATGCTGGATCCCTTCCGTCTCTCTGCTTTCCTACTGTCTTCATCCAATCCTTCTTACTCCTTTCCATGGCAAGCTTATGCAAGGGTTTCACCGTTGTCAGTGGCTACCTCCCATCCTCTCAGTGGAAATGTCCAACGCACCCTGTCACGGCACGGCTATCCATCTGTCGGTTCTCAATCAGGCCGGAATAGAATCCAGTGATTCTTTTGCGTCTGTCACTAATGCCCCGCCCTCAGGAGTTTGAAGCTCGTCACAGTCATTCAATCATCGAATCCTACTCAGAATACCACAGACAAGGTTAGACCTTCCGGATTCTCTTGAATGCCGCCATCAGTTCTAGCCTATACCACGAAGATGCTGATCTCATGGAATGGCTGGCTCGGTTGTCAGGCGAGCGCTCGGTTGTCAGGCGATCAACCATGCATCGTGTATCAGGAATCCAAGAGATATTCACCCAATCTAAGGTAGAACGGAGGTGGTTGTCAGTCACACGTTCATAGGTGAGAATGATGATGAGTGTCACGGATTATCACATTCATCAAGTTGAAGGACAAGTGATATCTTGGAACAAGAACAAGCGGAATTGAATAGAAGAACAATAGTAATTGCATTAATACTCGAGGTACAGCAGAGCTCCACACCTTAATCTATGGTGTGTAGAAACTCCACCGTTGAAAATACATAAGAACAAGGTCTAGGCATGGCCGTGAGGCCAGCCTCCCAATGATCAAAAGATCTAAAGATCAAAAGATTCCAAAGATCAGAAGATGAAAATACAATAGTAAAAGGTCCTATATATAGAGAACTAGTAGCCTAGGGTTTACAGAGATGAGTAAATGACATAAAAATCTACTTCCGGGCCCACTTGGTGTGTGCTTGGGCTGAGCATTGAAGCATTTTCGTGTAGAGACTCTTCTTGGAGTTAAACGCCAGCTTTGGTTCCAGTTTGGGCGTTTAACTCCCATCCTTGTGCCAGTTCCGGCGTTTAACGCTGGGAATTCTGAGGGTGACTTTGAACGTCGATTTGGGCCATCAAATCTTGGGCAAAGTATGGACTATCATATATTGCTGGAAAGCCCAGAATGTCTACTTTCCAACGCCGTTGAGAGCGCGCCAATTGGGCTTCTATAGCTCCAGAAAATCCACTTCGAGTGCAGGGAGGTCAGAATCCAACAGCATCTGCAGTCCTTTTTAGTCTCTGAATCAGATTTTTGCTCAGGTCCCTCAATTTCAGCCAGAAAATACCTGAAATCACAGAAAAACACACAAACTCATAGTAAAGTCCAGAAAATTTAAACTAATAAAAATATACTAAAAACTAACTAGATCATACTAAAAACATACTAAAAACAATGCCAAAAAGCGTACAAATTATCCGCTCATCACAACACCAAACTTAAATTGTTGCTTGTCCCCAAGCAACTGAAAATCAAATAAGATAAAAAGAAGAGAATATGCAATGAATTCCAAAAACATCTATGAAGATCAGTATTAATTAGATGAGCGGGGCTTTTAGCTTTTTGCCTCTGAACAGTTTTGGCATCTCACTCTATCCTTTGAAATTCAGAATGATTGGCTTCTCTAGGAACTCAGAATCCAGATAGTGTCATTGATTCTCCTAGTTAAGTATGATGATTCTTGAACATAGCTACTTATTGAGTCTTGGCCGTGGCCCAAAGCACTCTGTCTTCCAGTATTACCACCGGATACATACATGCCACAGACACATAATTGGGTGAACCTTTTCAGATTGTGACTCAGCTTTGCTAGAGTCCCCAATTAGAGGTGTCCAGGGTTCTTAAGCACACTCTTTTTGCCTTGGATCACACTTTTATTTCTTTCTTTTTCTTTCTCTTTTTTTTCGTTTTCCTTCTCTTTTTCTTTTTTTTGTGTATTCACTGCTTTTTCTTGCTTCAAGAATCATTTTTATGATTTTTCAGATCCTCAGTAACATGTCTCCTTTTTCATCATTCTTTCAAGAGCCAACATTCATGAACCACAAATTCAAAAGACATATGCACTGTTTAAGCATACATTCAGAAAACAAAAGTATTGCCACCACATCAAAATAATTAAACTGTTATAAAATTCAAAATTCATGCAATTTTTCTCTTTTTCAATTAAGAACATTTTTCATTTAAGAGAGGTGATGGATTCATAGGACATTCATAACTTTAAGGCATAGACACTAAGACACTAATGATCACAAGACATAAACATAGATAAACACAAGCATAATTTTTGAAAAACAGAAAATAAAGAACAAGGAAATTAAAGAACGGGTCCACCTTAGTGATGGCGGCTTGTTCTTCCTCTTGAAGATCCTATGGGGTGCTTGAGCTCCTCAATGTCTCTTCCTTGTCTTTGTTGCTCCTCTCTCGTGATTCTTTGATCTTCTCTAATTTCATGGAGGAGGATGGAATGTTCTTGGTGCTCCACCCTTAGTTGTCCCATGTTGGAACTCAATTCTCCTAGGGAGGTGTTTAGTTGCTCCCAATAGTTTTGTGGAGGAAAGTGCATCCCTTGAGGCATCTCAGGGATTTGATGATGAGAGGGGTCTCTTGTTTGCTCCATCCTCTTCTTAGTGATGGGCTTGTCCTTATCAATGGGGATGTCTCCCTCTATGTCAACTCCAACTGAATAACAGAGGTGACAAATGAGATGAGGAAAGGCTAACCTTGCCAAGGTAGAGGACTTGTCCGCCACCTTATAAAGTTCTTGGGATATCACCTCATGAACTTCTATTTCTTCTCCAATCATGATGCTATGAATCATGATAGCCCGGTCTATAGTAACTTCGGACCGGTTGCTAGTGGGAATGATTGAGCGTTGGATAAACTCCAACCATCCCCTAGCCACGGGTTTGAGGTCATGCCTTCTCAATTGAACCAGCTTTCCTCTTGAATCTCTCTTCCATTGGGCGCCCTCTTCACAAATGACTGTGAGGACTTGGTCCAACCTTTGATCAAAGTTGACCCTTCTAGTGTAAGGGTGTTCATCTCCTTGCATCATGGGCAAGTTGAATGCCAACCTTACATTTTCCGGACTAAAATCCAAGTATTTCCCCCGAACCATAGTAAGCCAATTCTTTGGATCCGGGTTCACACTTTGATCATGGTTCTTGGTGATCCATGCATTGGCATAGAACTCTTTAACCATTAAGATTCCGACTTGTTGAATGGGGTTGGTAAGAACTTCCCAACCTTTCCTTCGGATCTCATGTCGGATCTCCGGATATTCACTCTTTTTGAGTTTGAAAGGGACCTCGGGGATCACCTTCTTCTAGGCCACAACTTCATAGAAGTGGTCTTGATGCACCCTTGAGATGAATCTCTCCATCTCCCATGACTCGGAGGTGGAAGCTTTTGCCTTCCCTTTCCTCTTTCTAGAGGTTTCTCCGGCCTTGGATGCCATAAATGGTTATGGAAAAACAAAAAGCAGTGCTTTTACCACACCAAACTTAAAAGGTTTGCTCGTCCTCGAGCAAAAGAAGAAAGAAGAGAGTAGAAGAAGAAGAAATAGAGGAGATGGAGATGGCCTTGTGGTTCGGCCAAGGGAGAGAAAGAGTGTTTAGGTTGTGTGAAAATGAGGGAGTGAAGAAGGGTTTATATAGGAGTGGGGGGAGGGTGATGGTTCGGTCATGTATGGGTGGGTTTGGGAGGGAAAGTGGTTTGAATTTGAATGGTGGGGTAGGTGGGGTTTTATGAAGAATAGATGTGAGTGGTGAAGAGGAAGATGGGATTTGATAGGTGAAGGGTTTTTGGGGAAGAGGTGTTGAGGTGATTGGTGAATGGGTAAAGAAGAGAGAGAGAGTGGTGGGGTAGGTAGGGATCCTGTGGGGTCCACAGATCCTGAGGTGTCAAGGAAAAGTCATCCCTGCACTAAGTGGCGAGCAAAATTGCTCTTTGTGCCAATTCTGGCGTTAAACGTCGGGCTGGTGCCCCTTTCTGGCGTTTAACGCCAACTTCTTGCCCTTTTCTGGCGTTTAACGCCAGTCTGGTGCCCCTTTCTAGCGTTAAACGCCCAGAATGGTGCCAGACTGGGCGTTAAACGCCCATCTGCTAGCCTTACTGGCGTTTAAACGCCAGCAGGATCTTCCTCCAGGGTGTGCTGTTTTTCTTTCTATTTTTTCATTCTGTTTTTGCTTTTTCAATTGATTTTGTGACTTCTCATGATCATCAACCTACAGAAAATATAAAATAACAAAGGAAAAATAAATAAAATATAACATTGGGTTGCCTCCCAACAAGCGCTTCTTTAATGTCAGTAGCTTGACAGAGGGCTCTCATGGAGCCTCACAGATGCTCAGAGCAATGTTGGAACCTCCCAACACCAAACTTAAAGTTTGAATGTGGGGGTTCAACACCAAACTTAGAAGTTGGTTGTGGCCTCCCAACACCAAACTTAGAGTTTGACTGCGGGGGCTCTGTTTGGCTCTGTTTTAAGAGAAGCTCTTCATGCTTCCTCTCCATGATGACAGAGGGATATCCTTGAGCCTTAAACTCCAAGGATTCTTCATTCACTTGAATGATCAATTCTCCTCTATCAACATCAATCACAGCCTTTGCTGTGGCTAGGAAGGGTCTGCCAAGGATGATGGATTCATCCATGCACTTCCCAGTCTCTAGGACTATGAAATCAGCAGGGATGTAATGGTCTTCAACCTTTACCAGAACATCCTCTACAAGTCAATAGGCTTGTTTTCTTGAATTGTCTGCCATCTCTAGTGAGATTTTTGCAGCTTGCACCTCAAAGATCCCTAGCTTCTCCATTACAGAGAGAGGCATGAGGTTTACACTTGACCCTAAGTCACACAAGGCCTTCTTGAAGGTCATGGTGCCTATGGTACAAGGTATTGAAAACTTCCCAGGATCCTGTCTCCTTTGAGGTAATTTCTGCCTAGACAAGTCATCCAGTTCTTTGGTGAGCAAAGGGAGTTCATCCTCCCAAGTCTCATTTCCAAATAACTTGTCATTTAGCTTCATGATTGTTCCAAGGTATTTAGCAACTTGCTCTTCAGTGACATACTCATCCTCTTCAGAGGAAGAATACTCATCAGAGCTCATGAATGGCAGAAGTACGTCCAATGGAATCTCTATGGTCTCATTGGGAGCCTCAGATTCCCATGGTTCCTCTTTGGGGAACTCATTGGAGGCCAGTGGACGTCCATTGAGGTCTTCCTCAGTGGCGTTCACTGCCTCTCCCTCCTCTCCAAATTCGGCCATGTTGATGGCCTTGCACTCTCCTTTTGGATTTTCTTCTGTATTGCTTGGGAGAGTACTAGGAGGGAGTTCAGTAATTTTCTTGCTCAGCTATCCCACTTGTGCCTCCAAATTTCTAATGGAGGACCTTGTTTCAGTCATGAAACTTTGAGTGGTCTTGATTAGATCAGAGACCATGGTTGCTAAGTCAGAGGTGTTCTGCTTAGAACACTCTGTCTGTTGCTGAGAAGATGATGGAAAAGGCTTGCCATTGCTAAACCTGTTTCTTCCACCATTATTATTGTTGAAACCTTGTTGAGGTCTCTGTTGATCCTTCCATGAGAGATTTGGATGATTTCTCCATGAAGGATTATAGGTGTTTCCATAGGGTTCTCCCATGTAATTCACCTCTTCCATTGAAGGGTTCTCAGGATCATAAGCTTCTTCTTCAGATGAAGCTTCCTTAGTACTGCTTGGTGCATTTTGCGTTCCAGACAGACTTTGAGAAATCATATTGACTTGCTGAGTCAATATCTTGTTCTGAGCCAATATGGCATTCAGAGTGTCAATCTCAAGAACTCCTTTCTTCTGATTTATCCCATTGTTCACAGGATTCCTTTCAGAAGTGTACATGAATTGGTTATTTGCAACCATTTCAATCAGCTCTTGAGCTTCTGTAGGCGTCTTCTTCAGATGAAGAGATCCTCTAGCAGAGCTATCCAAAGACATCTTGGATAGTTCAGAGAGACCATCATAAAAAATACCTATGATGCTCCATTCAGAAAGCATATCAGAGGGACACTTTCTGATTAATTGTTTGTATCTTTCCCAAGCTTCATAGAGGGATTCTCCTTCCTTCTGTCTGAAGGTTTGGACTTCCACTCTAAGCTTACTCAATTTTTGAGGTGGAAAGAACTTTGCCAAGAAGGCATTGACTAGCTTTTCCCAAGAGTTCAGGCTTTCTTTAGGTTGTGAGTCCAACCATGTCCTAGCTCTGTCTCTTACAGCAAAAGGGAATAGCATAAGTCTGTAGACCTCAGGGTCAACCCCATTAGTCTTGACAGTGTCACAGATTTGCAAGAACTCAGCTAAGAACTGATGAGGATCTTCCAATGGAAGTCCATGGAACTTGCAATTCTGTTGCATTAGAGAAACTAATTGAGGCTTAAGCTCAAAGTTGTTTGCTCCAATGGCAGGGATAGAGATGCTTCTCCCATAGAAGTCGGGAGTAGGTGCAGTAAAGTCACCCAGCACCTTCCTTGCATTGTTGGCATTGTTGTTGTTTTCGGCTGCCATGGGTTCTTCTTCTTTGAAGATTTCTGTTAGGTCCTCTACAGAGAATTGTGCCTTAGCTTCTCTTAGCTTTCGCTTTAAGGTCCTTTCAGGTTCAGGGTCAGCCTCAACAAGAATGCTTTTGTCTTTGCTCCTGCTCATATGAAAGAGAAGAGAACAAGAAAATATGGAATCTTCTATGTCACAGTATAGAGATTCCTTGAGGTGTCAGAGGAAAAGAGAAATAGAAGGCAGAAATAGAAAATTCGAACTTATCAAAGAAGATGAAGTTCGAATTGTGCATTAAGGAATAGTGTTAGTCCATAAATAGAAGGATGTGAGAAGAGGGGAAGAAATTTTCGAAAATTAAGTAAGAGATTTTAAAAACATTTTGAAAAATAGTATTTAATTTTCGAAAACTTAAGTAAAGAAAATGATTTTTGAAAAAGATTTTGAAATAAGAAATTAAAAAGATTTGATTGAAAACTATTTTGAAAAAGATGTGATTAAAAAGATATGATTTGAAAAACATTTTAAAAAGATTTGATTTTGAAAATTAATGACTTGGCTATCAAGAAAAGATATGATTCAAACATTAAACCTTTCTCAACAGAAAAGGCAACATACTTGAAATGTTGAATCAAATCATTAATTGATAGCAAGTATCCTTAAAAATAGAAAGAAATTGATTTTGAAAAAGATTTGATTGAAAAGATTTGATTTGAAAAAGATTTGATTTTGAAAAATTTTGAAAACTTGAAAAAAAATCTGAATTAAAAACAGAATCTTCCCTCATGTGCCATCCTGGCGTTAAACGCCCAGAATGGTGCACATTCTGGCATTTAACGCCCAAACTACTACCCTTTTGGGCGTTAAACGCCCAGCCAGGCACCCTGGCTGGCGTTTAAATGCCAGTTTGCCCTTCTTCACTGGGCGTTTTGAACGCCCAGCTTTTTCTGTGTAATTCCTCTGCAGTATGTTCTGAATCTTCAATTTTCTGTATTATTGACTTGAAAAGACACAAATTAAAAATATTTTTGGATTTTTAATAATAAGGAATAATCAAAATGCAACTAAAATCAAATAATAATGCATGCAAGACACCAAACTTAGCAGTTTGTATACTACTGACACTAACAAAATGGGAATGCATATGAGACACATAAACACTCAAGTCAAGAGAATTTAAAAATCAGAGCAATGAAATTATCAAGAACAACTTGAAGATTAATGAAGACACATGCATGAATGCAAGAAAAACAGAAACATGCAATTGACACCAAACTTAAAATGAAACACTAGACTCAAAAAGAAACATAAAATATTTTTGGTTTTTTCGAAAATTAAGTGGAAAAAGAAAATAAAGGTATCAATTCTTAATGAGAATTCCAGGAATCATGCAATGTTAGTCTAAAGCTTCAGTCTAAAGAAATTAGACATGGCTGAACAAGCTTCAGTAGGACATTGCATTCAAGAGCTAAATTGATGAAAATCAATCAGCTTTGGTGATAATAAGAACATCACCTTGAAACACTAGAATTCATTCTTAAGAACTCTGAAGGAAAATACCTAATCTAAGCAACAAGATGAACCGTCAGTTGTCCATACTCGAACAATCCCCGGCAACGGCGCCAAAAACTTGGTGGACGAAATTGTGATCACTACAACTTCGCACAACTAACCAGCAAGTGTACTGGGTCGTCCAAGTAATAAACCTTACGCGAGTAAGGGTTGATCCCACAGAGATTGTTGGTATGAAGCAAGCTATGGTCACCTTGTAAATCTTAGTCAGGCAAACTCAAATGGATATGAATGATGAATAAACATAAAGATAAAGATAGAGATACTTATGTAATTCATTGGTGGGAATTTCAGATAAGCGTATGAAGATGCTGGATCCCTTCCGTCTCTCTGCTTTCCTACTGTCTTCATCCAATCCTTCTTACTCCTTTCCATGGCAAGCTTATGCAAGGGTTTCACCGTTGTCAGTGGCTACCTCCCATCCTCTATGTGGAAATGTTCAACGCACTCTGTCACGGCACGGCTATCCATCTGTCGGTTCTCAATCAGGCCGGAATAGAATCCAGTGATTCTTTTGCGTCTGTCACTAACGCCCCGCCCTCAGGAGTTTGAAGCTCGTCACAGTCATTCAATCATCGAATCCTACTCAGAATACCACAGACAAGGTTAGACCTTCCGGATTCTCTTGAATGCCGCCATCAGTTCTAGCCTATACCACGAAGATGCTGATCTCACGGAATGGCTGGCTCGGTTGTCAGGCGAGCGCTCGGTTGTCAGGCGATCAACCATGCATCGTGTATCAGGAATCTAAGAGATATTCACCCAATCTAAGGTAGAACGGAGGTGGTTGTCAGTCACACATTCATAGGTGAGAATGATGATGAGTGTCACGGATCATCACATTCATCAAGTTGAAGGACAAGTGATATCTTGGAACAAGAACAAGCGGAATTGAATAGAAGAACAATAGTAATTGCATTAATACTCGAGGTACAGCAGAGCTCCACACCTTAATCTATGGTGTGTAGAAACTCCACCATTGAAAATACATAAGAATAAGGTCTAGGCATGGCCGTGAGGCCAGCCTCCCAATGATCAAAAGATCTAAAGATCAAAAGATTCCAAAGATCAGAAGATGAAAATACAATAGTAAAAGGTCCTATATATAGAGAACTAGTAGCCTAGGGTTTACAGAGATGAGTAAATGACATAAAAATCTACTTCCGGGCCCACTTGGTGTGTGCTTGGGCTGAGCATTGAAGCATTTTCGTGTAGAGACTCTTCTTGGAGTTAAACACCAGCTTTGGTGCCAGTTTGGGCGTTTAACTCCCATCCTTGTGCCAGTTCCGGCGTTTAACGCTGGGAATTCTGAGGGTGACTTTGAACGTCAGTTTGGGCCATCAAATCTTGGGCAAAGTATGGACTATCATATATTTCTGGAAAGCCCAGAATGTCTACTTTCCAACGCCGTTGAGAGCGTGCCAATTGGGCTTCTGTAGCTCCAGAAAATCCACTTCGAGTGCAGGGAGGTCAGAATCCAACAGCATCTGCAGTCCTTTTTAGTCTCTGAATCAGATTTTTGCTCAGGTCCCTCAATTTCAGCCAGAAAATACCTGAAATCATAGAAAAACACACAAACTCATAGTAAAGTCCAGAAAAGTGAATTTTAACTAAAAACTAATAAAAATATACTAAAAACTAACTAGATCATACTAAAAACATACTAAAAACAATGCCAAAAAGCGTACAAATTATCCGCTCATCAAAGGGTCAACTTTGATCAAAGGTTGGACCAAGTCCTCATGGACATATGTGTGGAAGGAGCTCAATGGAAAAGAGACTCAAAAGGCAAGCCAGTTCAATTGAGAAGACTGGACCTTAAGCCTGTGGCTAGAGGATGGTTGGAGTTCATCCAACACTCCATCATCCCCACTAGCAATCGATCCGAAGTAACTGTGGATCGGGCCATCATGACCCATAGCATCATGATTGGAGAGGAGGTAGAAGTTCATGAAGTCATCCCTCTAGAACTCTACAAAGTAGCCGAAAAGCCCTCCACCTTAGCAAGGCTAGCTTTTCCTCATCTCATTTGCCATCTATGCAACTTAGCTGGAGTTGTCATAGAAGGAACCATCCTCATTGAAGAGGACAAGCCCATCACTAAGAAGAGGATGGAGCAAACAAGAGAGCCCATTCATGGATCTCAAAAGGCGCATGAGGAAGTTCATCATCAAGAAATCCTTGAGATGCCTCAAGGGATGTATTTTCCTCCAAACAACTATTGGGAACAACTCAACACTTCTCTAGAAGGATTGAGTCATGAGATGAACCAATTAAGGGTGGAACACCAAGAACACTCCATCATTCTCAATGAGATTAGAGAAGATCAAAGAGCTATGAGGGAGGAGCAACAAAGGCAAGGAAGAGACATAGAGGAGCTCAAGAACACCATTGGTCCTTCAAGAAGAAGGCGCCACCATCACTAAGGTGGACTCATTCCTTAAACTTCCTTGTTCTTATCTCTCTATTTTTTGGTTTTTGAGCTTCATGTTTGTCTATGTTTGTGTCTTTATTACATGATCATTAATGTCTAGAGTCTATGTCTTAAGGCTATGAATAATTCCATGAATCCTTCACCTGTCTTAAATGAAAAATATTTTTAATACAAAAGAACAAGAAGTACATGAGTTTCGAATTCATCCTTGAAATTAGCTTAATTATATTGATGTGGTGACAATACTTTTTGTTTTCTGAATGAATGCTTGAACAGTGCATATTTTTGATCTTGTTGTTTATGAATGTTAAAATTGTTGGCTCTTGAAAGAATGATGAAAAAGAGAAATGTTGTTGATGATCTGAAAAATCATAAAATTGATTCTTGAAGCAAGAAAAAGTAGTGAAGAACAAAGCTTGCGAAAAAAATGGAGAAAAAAATTTTAAGAAAGAAAAAGAAAAAGCAAGCAGAAAAAGCCAATAGCCCTTAAAACCAAAAGGCAAGGGTAAAAAGGATCCAAGGCTTTGAGCATCAATGGATAGGAGGGCCCAAGGAAATAAAATCCAGGCCTAAGCGGCTAAATCAAGCTGTCCCTAACCATGTGCTTGTGGCATGAAGGTCCAAGTGAAAAGCTTGAGACTGAATGGTTAAAGTCGTGATCCAAAGCAAAAAGAGTGTGCTTAAGAGCTCTGGACACCTCTAACTGGGGACTTTAGCAAAGCTGAGTCACAATCTGAAAAGGTTCACCCAGTCATGTGTCTGTGGCATTTATGTATCCGGTGGTAATACTGGAAAACAAAGTGCTTAGGGCCACGGCCAAGACTCATAAAAGTAGCTGTGTTCAAGAATCAACATACTTAACTAGGAGAATCAATAACACTATCTAAACTCTGAATTCCTATGGATGCCAATCATTCTAAACTTCAAAGGATAAAGTGAGATGCCAAAACTGTTCAGAAGCAAAAAGCTACAAGTCTCGCTCATTTAATTAGAACTAACATTCATTGATATTTTGAGATTTATAGTATATTCTCTTCTTTTTATCCTATTTGATTTTCAGTTGCTTGGGGACAAGCAACAATTTAAGTTTGGTGTTGTGATGAGCGGATAATTTATACGCTTTTTGGCATTTTTTAGGTAGTTTTTAGTAGGATCTAGCTACTTTTAGGGATGTTTTTATTAGTTTTTATGCAAAATTCACATTTCTGGACTTTACTACGAGTTTGTGTGTTTTTCTGTGATTTCAGGTATTTTCTGGCTGAAATTGAGGGACCTGAGCAAAAATCTGATAGGAGGCTGACAAAGGACTACTGATGCTGCTGGATTCTGACCTCCCTACACTCGAAATGGATTTTCTGGAGCTTCAGAACTCCGAATGGTGCGCTCTCAATTGCGTTGGAAATAGACATCTAGGGCTTTCCAGAAATATATAATAGTTTATACTTTATTCGATTTTAGATGATGCAAACTGGCATTCAACGCCAGTTCTATGCTGCATTCTGGAGTAAAACGCCAGAAACACGTCACAAACCAGAGTTAAACACCAAAAATACGTTACAACTTGGGGTTTAACTCCAAGGGAAGCCTCTGCACGTGTAAAGCTCAAGCTTAGCCCAAGCACACACCAAAGTGGGCCCCAGAAATGGATTTCTGCACTTAGACTTATTTCTGTAAACCCTAGTAGCTAGTCTAGTATAAATAGGATTTTTTACTATTGTATTTTCATCTGGGAATTAGTCTTTTGATTAATCTCTTGATCACGTCTGGGGGATGGCCATTTGGCCATGCATGGACCTTTATCACTTATGTAATTTCAACAGTTGAGTTTCTACACACCATAGATTAAGGTGTGGAGCTCTGCTGTTCCTCGAGTATTAATGCAATTACTATTATTCTTCCATTCAATTCAGCTTATTCTTTATTCTAAGATATTCGTTGCACTTCAACATGATGAATGTGATGATTCATGACACTCATCATCATTCTCACCTATGAACGTGTGCCTGACAACCACTTCCGTTCTACCTTAGATCAAGCGCGTATCTCTTAGCCTCTATTCCAAAAGATCAGAGTCTTCGTGGTATAAACTAGAATTATTGGTGGCTATTCCTAAGATCTAGAAAGTCTAAACCTTGTCTGTGGTATTCCGAGTAGGATCTGAGATGGGATGACTGTGACGAGCTTCAAACTCGCGAGTGTTGGGCGTAGTGACAGACGCAAAAGAATCACTGGATTCTATTCTGACATGATCGAGAATCGACGGATGATTAGCCATGCTGTGATAGAGCATTTGGACCATTTTCACTGAGAGAACGGGAGGTAGCCATTTACAACGGTGAAACCCAACAGACAGCTTTCCATGGAAGGGAGTAAGAATGATTGGATGGAAGCAGTAGGAAAGCACAGATTCAGAAGGAACACAGTATCTCCATGCGCTTATCTAAAATTCCCACCAATGAATTACATAAGTATCTCTGTCTTTATTTTATGTTTTATCTATCTTTATATTCAAAAACCATTATAACCATTAGAATCTGCCTGACTGAGATTTACAAGATGACCATAGCTTGCTTCATACCAACAATCTCCGTGGGATCGACCCTTACTCACGTAAGGTATTACTTGGATGACCCAGTGCACTTGCTGGTTAGTTGTGTGAAGTTGTGACGAAGTGTGATTCACGTTTGAGAGCTCCAAGTCTTTGGCACCATTGTTGATGATCACAATTTCGTCCACCAGATATCGACACGACCAGCCAGACAGAAACAACACAGAAACCAGCCGACCCAGAAGATCCTAAACCCAAGACTCCAGCAACAACATTGGTGCTGTATTTCAAGGTTTGATGAATGTTCTCGTAAATTTGAAAGGCAAGTAAATGCTAAAAAAACTTTTACGACTACTATGTATGTATTTTGCTATCAGCTTCTTCAAATGCATAAAGGTTCCCCCCTCACAAAAGTTGTTTTTGAAATAGTGATCCTTACATCTTATCTCAGTGACATCTGGAGTGCAAAAAGTTAAGGGTTGATATCAAACGGTGTTATGGCTCATAACCTGTTAGCGTGGATCCAATCCAAACCATTATTCCAAAAGGTTCATCTTGTTGCACACCCAGTCCACATTACTCCTCATTCTCACTTGGGATGACCCAGATGTTAAAAACACCCACACCGTCCCCCCTTCTCGTTCATCTGTTACTTCGGGGACAAAAACTCACTGAGCGGCATGAGCAATGAATCAGTGGGTGGGGTATGGACATGTCTCTTGATAGCTAGTAGACAGTGGCATCGTATATCAGTAGACCACACCTAGTCTTGGTAAGGGAGGACTTGTGCACGTTGAAACCACGTTGTTGGCTCAATAACAATGTATGTAACAAAAAATCATGTTACTTTAGTTTGTTTTCATTGCATATTTTAGCGACATTTATATTTTAAAAGCTGGTGATATAGGTCGTGCAGCGGATGTGTTGCGCGTTCAATGATTCAAGGTAAAAAAGATTCACGCATCACTTTTACTGCGTGTGGAGATACTGGTAAGGATACTTTTATATCAAGCCTTTATGTGCATTACAGGTTATCAACACTTACAAGTCTTCTTTTTTGGTTTCAAGATTCTTGTAGAAAAATGTTAGGAAACGCAAAGCAAAAGCATAAGAAGGAACCAATAATTGAAAATAAGTGCAGAGAAAATTTGTGAATGCTGTCAACCCTGACCTCTTCACACTCCAATGAGCATAACTTGAGTTACAGAGGTCCAAATGACACTCCAACGAGTAGCACTAGTGGTGCGGTGATTTATAACCACAAACTAACCAGCAAGTGCACCGGGTCGTACCAAGTAATACCTTACGTGAGTAAGGGTCGATCCCACGAGGATTGATGGATCAAGCAATAATGATTGATTGATTGGCTTAGTTAGACAAACAGAAAATAGTGTTTAGATGTTCAAAAAGCATTAAAGAGTAAAGAAGAGTTTGAAGAGACAGGTGAATAGGTGAATAAATTGGGAATAAAATATGGAGAAGATAGTTAAGGTTTCAGAGTTATCTATTTTTTCCGGATTAACTTTTCTTGCTAACTAATTTAATTATGCAGGATTTAATTTATGGCAAACTGTATGTGACTAGACCCTAATTCCTTAGACCTTCCTAGTCTCTTCTAAAATTCATTAACTGCCAATTCTTTGGTCAATTAATTCCAATTAGAGGGTGATAATCAATTTCTAGTTTATATGCCACAAAACTCTAATTACCCAAGAAATAAAAGGATTATATGTCACATATCCTATTAAATTCAGATAATTAAAATTTAGGAGAATTTGTTTTCAAGCTGTTGTTCAAATATAGAGCTTTTCCAAATTATACAAAAACTCAAATAGAAAGAGGGTCATACTTCCGTTCCATCCAAATTCATAAGATAAAGAGCGAAAATAATTCTTAAATTATAAATCCATACATGAATAAAATTAGAAAGAGCAAATGAATCAATCCATACAATAGACAGAGAGCTCCTAACCTTAACAATGGAGGTTTAGTTGCTCATGGAATGCGGAATGTAAATTTGTATAGAATTCCCTAATGGAATCCCCCTTTTTGGAACCTCCTCAATAGAAGAGAAGTCTCTCCTTTTTATAACTAATCCTAATTAATTTAAAATCTATTTTCTAAAATTAAAATAATATCTTTTCCTATTTTAAAATCAAATTTGAATTTACTAACTAGTCTTCAGTTGATGGGTGGGGACCACTTGATTCCTTCACTCTGCAGCCTCTAATCAGTACTTTCTGGGTTGAAAGCTGGGTCAAAAGCAGCCTAGAAATCGTCCCCAGCATTTTCTGCATTTTTTCCACGTGGCGCATGTCACGCGTACGCGTCGATGATCTTTTTCCCGAGTCACGCGGACGCGTCGGTCACACGCACGCGTCGCTGTGAAATTCTTCGAATCACGCGTACGCGTTAGTCACGCGCACGTGTCACCATGGAAAGCTCCAAATCACGCGTACGCGTCAATCACGCGTACGCGTCAGTCACGCGTACGCGTCGCTCTTTGCTACCATCTCCTTTTGTTCTTGTGCTGCAAAAACTCTATCAAATCCAGTCGAATGCTACCTAAAATAAACAAAATTGCAAAAGACTCAAAGTAGCATCCATATTGGCTAAAAGATAATAAATTCTTTATTAAACTCAACAAATTAGATGCAAATTCACTAGGAAAAGATAGGAAAGATGTTCACGCATTAACTAGAAAGCTAACTTTTAGAGGTTTCCAACTATATATAATAGTCCATACTTGCTCTTTGTCTTCATGGTGCTAAATGCCGTGACATTCACGTCCAACGCTAAACCACATCCTACATTGCAATTCTTATCAAGAGACTTGGCGCTAAATGCCACATCACCAGCGTTTAGCATCGGATGATGGAAATATCACCATTCCTCTTTGGAACTTTGGCACTAAATGCCACATCATCGGCGTTTAGCACCGGACCCAGGAACTCACACCATTTGTGTTTGGAAGGATGGCATTAAACGCCACCAACCCGACGATAAGCGTCATCAGCGCTGCAAAGAGCGGTGACCAGATCCCCATTAGAGTCAACACAGAAGATTTTATTCATTTTTAAATTTCAATAAATAAATAGAAAAGTTATGATTAGGTTTGAATTTTAGTTTTAAATCAATTAGGATTAGGACTATAAATAGGATAGAGATTCTGCAATTTTCATTCTGCAATTTTACACTTTTCTCTGCTAGGGTTTTCCTTACACTATGAGCAACTAATTCTCTATTGTTAAGGCTAGGAGCTCTATTTAATTTGATGGATTAATGATTATTTGTTCTTCTACTCTTGATTAGTGATGCGTGAGCATCTTTTCTATCTTTTCCTAGTGAATTTGCATCTAATTTGTTGAGTTTAATTAAGAATTAATTATGTTTTAGCCATTATGGATGCTATTTTGAGTTTTTTGCAATTTTATTTGTTTTAGGTAGCATTCGACTGGATTTGATGGAGTTTCTACAGCTAAAGAATTAAAGGAGATAGCAGCGAGGAGCGACGCGTACGCGTGACTGATGCGTACGCGTGATTTGGAGGTTTCCATGGTGACGCGTGTGCGTCACTGACGCGTACGCGTGATTTGAAGATTTGCTGACCGACGCGTTCACGTGACTCGCAAAAAAGACCATCGACGCATACACGTGACTGACGTGTACGCGTGACATGCGCCACGTGCAGAAAACGCAGAAAACGCTAAGGGGTGATTTCTGGGCCCCATTTTAGCACCTAAGTTAGGCGCATATCCAGTGAAGCCAAGTGGTCCCCACGTTACAAGACGCGGAGTAGTTAGTTGATTCTGATTTAAATTCAAATTTGATTTTAAATCTTATCTTTAGGAAAAGATATTATCTTAATTTTAGATATTAGATTTTAAATTAATTAGGATTAGATATAAAAAGGGGAGACTTCTCTTCTATTAGGTACATTACATTAGGGGGATTCCATTAGGAAATTCTATACAAATTTACATTCCACATTCCATGAGCAACTAATCCTCCATTGTTAAGGTTAGGAGCTCTGTCTATTTGTATGGATTGATTTTATTACTTTTTCTATTTTAATTCATGTGTGAATTTATAATTTAAGAATTATTTTCGTTTTTATCTTATGAATTTGGGTGGATCGGAAGTATGACCCTCTTTCTATTTGAGTTCTTGTAAAACTTGGAAAAGCTTTTTACTTGAACAACAGCTTGAAAACATATTCTCCTAACTTTTAATTATTTGGATTTAACAGGATACGTGACATATAATCCTCTTTTTTTTGGGTAATTAGAATTTTTGTGGCATATAAACTGGAATTTGAACTTCACCCTCTAATTGGAATTGATTGACCAAGGAATTGGCAGTTGATGAATTTTAGAGGAGACTAGGAAGGTCTAAGGAATTAGGGTCTAGTCATAAATAGTTTGCCATAAATTAAATCCTACATGATTAAAATAGTTAGTAAGAAAAGTTAATCTGGAAAAATAGATAACTCTGAAACCTTAACTATCTTCTCATTATATTATTCCCAACTTATTTATTCGTCTGTGTTTAATGCTCTTTGAATATCTCAAAACCATTTTCTGCTTGCCTAACTAATCCTATCAAATGCTATTGTTGCTTGATCCATCAATCCTCGTTGGATCGACCTTTACTCACGTAAGGTATTACTTGGTACGACCCGGTGCACTTGCCGGTTAGTAGTGTGGGTTGTAAAATACCGCACCAAGTTTTTGGCGCCGTTACCGGGGATTGATAGTGATTAACAACTATTAGTTGTTTGATTGCTTAGTTTAGGCGTTTTAGTTTTAATTTTATTAAAATCTATTTTAAAAAAAATTTTTGAAAATTTTTTTTAAATAAATTTATAGCACCAATATTTTTCTTAATTTCTGAAATTAAGTTTGGTGTTTCCCAGTTAGTTTTATTTTAAATTCTTAGAATTCTGTTCTTTTTTCTTTGCTTTCCTGTTTGCCACATGGTGCGTTTAATCCTTTTTGGTGTTTTGTGCTAAGGAAAAATAATGGAGAGAGATCATATGGGTTACTACTCACACCCGAGTAGTGATTCATATTATGGTGGATGGAGGAACTATCCAAATTTTGGTTGGCAAAGTCAATACCAAAGAAACTTCAATGCTCCATGTTTCAACTATCAAGAGCCACCACCTCCATATTCATACCACGAACCACCATCTCCATATTCGTACCAAGAACCACCATCTTTCTATCCATATCAAGAACCATCATCCTTCTACCCATATCAAGAGCCACCATCTTCCTATTCATCTTAAATACCATCAGATCTTGAGCTCCTCATAAAAGAATGCCTATATGATATAAAAACAAGTGTCAAAAATATGGAGAAACATGTGCAGTCAATTATCAAGTCACAAGAAGAGGAGCAAGCAAATTCCTTCCCAAGAGATATAATGCAATTCCTATGGAAGAAAGTGAGGAAATCAATCAAAGGAGTTTATACTCCAGTGAACTAGAGAACTTTCCATCCTCACACATGGAAGAAAAGGAAGATGCAAAAGCAAAAGAGGAAGATGCACCCACAAAGAAGGAAGATGCACAACCTCCCATGCCCTTGGGAAGCAATGAAGAAGAGATTGAATTAGAAGACAGCTACCAAGAGGAAGAGGTTGAAATTGAGGAAGCTTGCAAAGAAGTGGAAGAATTCACAAAAGAATACAAGGGAGTGGAGCTTGCAAGACCTCTCCCAAAGCCATCACCATCCAATACAACATTCAAGTGGGTAAAATTCCTACCCTTAATCCTTACTTTCCCACTTGAATATGGGCTACTGGAGACGGATGGTCAACTTAGAGCTCTTTGTAGCATTAAGAGTAAGAGGAAGATGGTTAGTGGCAAGAGTTGTTAAGCAAGGTTCAATACGGTTGCATGCTCCAAATTGAAGTGTAAGGATTGGTGTAGAGCAAATTTGAATGGGTCTAGAAGGTTGTTTAGATGTCTCTGTGAGAATTCAGATTTGTTGCCATCCGGTGGGAACAACAGTGATACACAAGAAGACGGGTGTAAAAGCAAGGTTTGGGACCCTGGGATTCATTCCCACAATCAACACTCTTGGGGCCTTGTCACTTGCTTCAACTTGCTCAAAGGTGTTATGCGCCTAGTTTGAGATCCCGGTAGCCATTGGAATTACAAACATTGGTGGAGATTCCTGGATTAATACAAGCATAAGCCACCATGACAAGGAGCTCACCACATGTCCAACTTAAGGACTTTAACTAAAAGTGCTTGGTGGGAGACAACCCACCGTGGTATGATCGTTTCTTTCCATTCTTAGCAGTTTTTTGTAGTAGTAGTTTTCTTACTTATTTGGTTTTATTGAGTTCTTACTAATTTTCTAATCATGTAGCTATTTTAGAACATGAACCGGATATATATATATATATATATATATATATATATATATATATATATATAAGATTGAAGAGCACCCGACGCGCAAGCATCGCTGACGCGTACGCGTCATATGCATGTGCGTGAAAAATAAAATTGAACAGAGAGTTACGCGGGAGTGGTGCAGGAATGAGGCCTTTCACACAAACATGGTGATGAGCGGATAATTTATACGCTTTTTGGCATTGTTTTTAGTATGTTTTTAGTATGTTTTAGTTAGTTTTTATTATATTTTTATTAGTTTTTAGTTAAAATTTACTTTTCTGAACTTTACTATGAGTTTGTGTGTTTTTCTGTGATTTTAGGTATTTCCTGGCTGAAATTGAGGGACCTGAGCAAAAATCTGATTCAGAGGCTGAAGAGGACTACAGATGCTGTTGGATTCTAACCTCCCTGCACTTGAAGTGGATTTTCTAGAGCTACAGAAGCCCAATAGGCGCGCTCTCAACTGCGTTGGAAAGTAGACATCCTGGGCTTTTCAGCAATATATAATAGTTCATACTTTGTCCGAGATTTGATGGCCCAAACCGGCGTTCCAAATCAGCTCAAAACTGCCCAGCGTTTAACGCCGGAACTGGCACAAGAATGGGAGTTAAACGCCCAAACTGGCATAAAAGCTGGCGTTTAACTCCAAGAAGAGTCTCTACACAAAAATGCTTCAATGCTCAGCCCAAGCACACACCAAGTGGGCCCGGAAGTGGATTTTTACTCATCTTTGTAAACCCTAGCTACTAGTTCTCTACAAATAGGACCTTTTGCTATTGTATTTTCATCTTTCAATCTTAGAATCTTTTGATCATGTTTTTATGATTGAACCCTCTATGGGAGGCTGGCCATTCGGCCATGCCTAGACCTTTTTCTTATGTATTTTCAATGGTGGAGTTTCTACACACCATAGATTAAGGTATGGAGCTCTGCTGTACCTCGAGTATTAATGCAATTACTATTGTTCTTCTATTCAATTCAGCTCATTCTTGTTCTAAGATATTCATTCGCACCCAAGAACATGATGAATGTGATGATTATGTGACGCTCATCATCATTCTCACTTATGAACGCGTGCCTGACAACCACCTCCGTTCTACAAGCAAACAAGGCTTGAATGTTTATCTCTTGGATCCCTTAATCGGAATCTTCGTGGTATAAGCTAGAATTGATGGCGGCATTCAAGAGAATCCGGAAGGTCTAAACCTTGTCTGTGGTATTCTGAGTAGGATTCAATGATTGAATGACTGTGACGAGCTTCAAACTCGCGATTGTGGGGCGTTAGTGACAGACGCAAAAGAATCACTGGATTCTATTCCGACATGATCGAGAACCGACAGCTGAATAGCCGTGCTGTGACAGAGCGCGTTGAACATTTTCACTGAGAGGATGGGAGGTAGCCACTGACAACGGTGAAACCCTACATACAGCTTGCCAAGGAAAGGAGTAAGAAGGATTGGATGAAGACAGTAGGAAAGCAGAGAGACGGAAGGGACAAAGCATCTCCATACGCTTATCTGAAATTCTCACCACTGAATTACATAAGTATCTCTATCTTTATTTTATGCTTTATTCATAAATCATCTATAACCATTTGAGTCTGCTTGACTAAGATTTACAAGATGATCATAGCTTGCTTCATACCAATAATCTTTGTGGGATCGACCCTTACTCGTGTAAGCTTTATTACTTGGACGACCCAGTGCACTTGCTGGTTAGTTGTGCGAAGTTGTGATAAAGAGTTGAGATTACAATTGAGCGTACCATGTTGATGGCGCCATTGATGATCACAATTTCGTGCACCAAGTTTTTGGCGCCGTTGCCAGGGATTGTTCGAGTTTGGACAACTGACGGTTCATCTTGTTGCTTAGATTAGGTATTTTTCAGAATTTTTAAGAATGAATTCTAGTGTTTCAAGGTGATGTTCTTATCATCACCAAAGCTGATTGATCTTCATCAATTTAGCTCTTGAATGCAATGTCCTGCTGAAGCTTGGCTAGCCATGTCTAATTCCTTTAGACTGAAGCTTTAGACTAACATTGCATGATTCTTGGAATTCTTATTAAAAATTTTGAATCTCTTTATTTTCTTTTCCATATAATTTTCGAAAAATAAAAAAAAAATTACAAAATCATAAAAACCAAAAATATTTCTTGTTTGAGTCTAGTGTCTCATTTTAAGTTTGGTGTCAGTTGCATGTTTCTGTTCTTCTTGCATTTTTCATGTGTCTTCAGTGATCTTCAAGTTGTTCTTGATGATTTACTTGCTCTGATCTTTAAATTCTCTGGTTTTGTGTGTTTTGTTGTTTCTCATATGCATTCTCAATTTGTTAGTATCAGTAGTATACAAACTTCTAAGTTTGGTGTCTTGCATGCATTGTTTATTTGATTTTAGTTGCATTTTGATTATTCCTCATCATTAAAAATCCAAAAAATTTTTAATTTGTGTCTTTTCAATCAATAATACAGAGAATTGAAGATTCAGAACATACAACAGAGGAATTACACAGAAAAAGCTGGGCGTTCAAAACGCCCAGTGAGGAAGGAAAACTGGCATTTAAACGCCAGCCAGGGTGCCTGGCTGGGCGTTTAACGCCCAAAAGGGTAGAGCTTTGGGCGTTAAACGCCCAGAATGGATACCATTCTGGGCGTTTAACGCCAGGATGGCACAAGAGGGAAGATTTTGTTTTTAATGCAGATTTTTTTTCAAGTTTTCAAAATCAAATCTTTTTCAAATCATATCTTTTTCAATCAAATCTTTTTAAAACCATAACTTTTCAATCATATATTTTTAATCACATCTTTTTCAAAAAAAAAAGTTTTCGATCATATCTTTTTGATTTCTAACTTCAAAATCTTTTTCAAAAATCACTTAATTTCTTTCCCACTCTTAGTTTTCAAAAATCATCAATCAATTTTCAAAATGTTTTTAAAATCTTTTTAATTTATTTTCAAAAATTTCTTCCCCTCTTCTCACATCCTTCTATTTATGGACTAACATGTACTATTCGAACTCTATCTTTCTAAGTTCGAATTCTTCTACCTCTTCCTTCTATTTTTCTTTTCCTCTGACATCTCAAGGAATCTCTATACTGTGACATAGAGGATTCCATATTTTCTTGTTCTCTTCTCTTTCATATGAGCAGGAGCAAAGACAAAAGCATTCTTGTTGAGGCTGACCCTGAACCTGAAAGGACCTTGAAGCGAAAGCTAAGAGAAGCTAAAGCACAACTCTCTGTAGAGGACCTAACAGAAATCTTCAAAGAAGAAGACATGGCAGCCGAAAACAACAACAATGCCAACAATGCAAGGAAGGTGTTGGGTGACTTTACTGCACCTACTCCCGACTTCTATGGGAGAAGCATCTCTATCCCTGCCATTGGAGCAAACAACTTTGAGCTTAAGCCTCAATTAGTTTCTCTAATGCAACAGAAGTTCCATGGACTTCCATTGGAAGATCCTTATCAGTTTTTATCTGAGTTCTTGCAAATCTGTGACACTGTCAAGACTAATGGGGTTGACCCTGAGGTCTACAGACTTATGATATTCCCTTTTGCTGTAAGAGACAGAGCTAGGATATGGTTGGACTCACAACCTAAAGAAAGCCTAAACTCTTGGGAAAAGCTAGTCAATGCCTTATTGGCAAAGTTCTTTCCACCTAAAAAAATGAGTAAGCTTAGAGTGGAAGTCCAAACCTTCAAACAGAAGGAAGGTGAATCCCTCTATGAAGCTTGGGAAACATACAAATAATTGATCAGAAAGTGTCCGTCTGACATGCTTTCTGAATGGAGCATCATAGGTATCTTCTATGATGGTCTGTCTGAACTGTCCAAGATGTCATTGGAAAGCTCTGCTGAAGGATCTCTTCTTCTGAAGAAGATGCCTGTAGAAGCTCAAGAACTCATTGAAATGGTTGCAAATAACCAATTCATGTACACTTCTGAAAGGAATCCTGTGAACAATGGGACGAATCAGAAGAAAGGAGTTCTTGAGATTGATATTCTGAATGCCATATTGGCTCAGAACAAAATATTGACTCAGCAAGTCAATATGATTTCTCAAAGTCTGTTTGGAATGCAAGCTGCACCAGGCAGTACTAAGGACGCTTCATCTGAAGAAGAAGCTTATGATCCTGAGAACCCTTCAATGGTAGAGGTGAATTACATGGGAAAACCCTATGGAAACACCTATAATCCTTTATGGAGAAATCATCCAAATCTCTCATGGAAGGATCAACAGAGACCTCAACAAGGTTTCAACAACAATAATGGTGGAAGAAACAGGTTTAGCAATGGCAAGCCTTTTCCATCATCTTCTCAGCAACAGACAGAGAATTCTAAGCAGAGCCACTCTGACTTAGCAACCATGGTCTCTGATCTAATCAAAACCACCCAAAGTTTCATGACTGAAACAAGGTCCTCCATTAGAAACTTGGAGGCACAAGTGGGTCAGCTGAGTAAGAAAGTTACTGAACTCCCTCCTAGTACTCTTCCAAGCAATACAGAAGAGAATCCAAAAGGAGAGTGAAAGGTCATCAACATGGCCGAATTTGGAGAGGAGGAAGAGGCAGTGAGCGCCACTAAGGAAGACCTCAATGGACGTCCACTGGCCTCCAATGAGTTCCATAATGAGGAACCATGGGAATCTGAGGCTCACACTGAGACCATAGAGATTCCATTGAATTTATTTCTGCCATTCATGAGCTCTGATGAGTATTCTTCCTCTGAAGAGGACGAAGATGTCACTGAAGAGCAAGTTGCTAAGTACCTTGGAGCAATCATGAAGCTAAATGACAAGTTATTTGGTAATGAGACTTGGGAGGATGAACCTCCTTTGCTCACCAAAGAACTGGATAACTTGACTAGGTAGAGATTACCTCAAAAGAGACAGGACCCTGGGAAGTTTTCAATACCTTGTACAATAGGCACCATGACCTTCAAGAAGGCTCTGTGTGACCTAGGGTCAAGCATAAACCTCATGCTTCTCTCTGTAATGGAGAAGCTAGGGATCTTTGAGGTACAAGCTGCAAGAATCTCACTAGAGATGGCAGACAATTCAAGAAAACAAGCTTATGGACTTGTAGAGGATGTTGTAGTAAATATTGAAGACCATTACATCCTTGCTAATTTCATAGTCCTAGAGACTGGGAAGTGCTTGGATGAAACCATCATCCTTGGCAGATCCTTCCTAGCCACAGCAAAGGCTGTGAATGATGTTGGCAGAGGAGAATTGATCATTCAAGTGAATGAAGAATCCCTTGTGTTTAAGGCTCAAGGATATCCCTCTGTAACCATGGAGAGGAAGCATGAAGAGCTTCTCTCAAAACAGAGTCAAACAGAGCCCCCACAGTCAAACTCTAAGTTTGGTGTTGGGAGGCCACAACCAAATTCTAAGTTTGGTGTTGAACCCCCACATTCAAACTCTAAGTTTGGTGTTGGGAGGTTCCAACATTGCTCTGAGTATCTATGAGGCTCCATGAGAGCCCACTGTCAAGCTACTGACATTAAAGAAGCGCTTGTTGGGAGGCAACCCAATGTTATATTTATCTATTTTCCTTTTGTTATTTTATGTTTTCTGTAGGTTGATGATCATGGGAAGTCAGAAAATCAATTGAAAAAGCAAAAACAGAATGAAAAATAGAAAGAAAAACAGCATACCCTGGAGGAAAATTTGCTGGCGTTTAAACGCCAGTAAGGGCAGCAAATTGGCATTTAACGCCCAGTCTGGCACCATTCTGGGCGTTTAACGCCAGAATGGGGCAGCAGACTGGCGTTAAATACCAGAAAAGGGCAAGAAGTTGGCGTTAAACGCCAGAAATGGGCACCAGCCCGGCGTTTAACGCCAGAATTGGCATAAAGAGCATTTTTTGCTCGCCACTTGGTGCAGGGATGAATTTTCTTTGACACCTCAGGATCTGTGGACCCCACAGGATCCCCACCTACCCCACCACCCTCTCTCTTCTTCACCCATTCACCAATCACCTCAACACCTCTTCTCCAAAACCCCTCACCTATCAAATCCCACTATTCTCCTCACCACTCACATCCATCCTTCATAAAACCTCACCTACCTCACCATTCAAATTCAAACCACTTTCCCTCCCAAACCCACCCATTATGGCCGAACCATACACCCCCTCTCCACTCCTATATAAACCCATCTTCACTCCTTCATTTTCACACAACCTAAACACTACTTCTCCCCCTTGGCCGAACCACAAAGCCTCCTCCATCTCCTCTATTTCTTCTTCTTCTACTCTCTTCTTTCTTCTTTTGCTCGAGGACGAGCAAACCTTCTAAGTTTGGTGTGGTAAAAGCATTGCTTTTTGTTTTTCCATAACCATTTATGGCATCTAAGGCCGGAGAAACCTCTAGAAAGAGGAAAGAAAAAGCAAAAGCTTTCTCCTCCGAGTCATGGGAGATGGAGAGATTCATCTCAAGGGTGCATCAAGACCACTTCTATGAAGTTGTGGCCATGAAAAAGGTGATCCCCGAGGACCCTTTCAAACTCAAAAAGGGTCAACTTTGATCAAAGGTTGGACCAAGTCCTCATGGATGCCACTAAGAAAAGGATGGAGCAAACAAGAGATCCCACTCATGGACATGAGCATGCGGAAACTCCTCATCATGAAATCCCTGAGATGCCTCAAGGGATGCACTTTCCTCCACAAAACTATTGGGAGCAAATCAACACCTCCCTAGGAGAATTGAGTTCCAACATGGGACAACTAAGGGTGGATCACCAAGAACATTCCATCCTCCTCCATGAGATTAGAGAAGACCAAAGAGTCATGAGAGAGGAGCAACAAAGGCAAGGAAGAGACATTGAGGAGCTCAAGCACTCCATAAGATCTTCAAGAGGAAGAACAAGCTACCATCACTAAGGTGGACCCGTTCTTTAATCTCCTTGTTCTTTATTTTCCTGTTTTTCAAAATTTTCATGCTTATGATATCCATGTTTGTGTCTTATGATCATTAGTGTCTTAGTGTCTATGCCTTAAAAGTTATGAATGTCCTATGAATCATCACCTTTCTTAAGTGAAAAATGTTCTTAATTGAAAAAGAGAAGAATTGCATGAATTTTGAATTTTATAACAGATTAATTATTTTGATGTGGTGGCAATACTTTGACTTCTGAATGTATGCTTGAATAGTGCATATGTCTTTTGAATTTGTTGTTCATGAATGTTGGCTCTTGAAAGAATGATGAAAAAGGAGACATGTTACTGAGGATCTGAAAAATCATAAAAAATGATTCTTGAAGCAAGAAAAAGCAGTGAATTCAAAAAAAAAAAACAAAAAAAAGGGAAAAGAAAAAAAAATGAAGTTGTGATCCAAGGCAAAAAGAGTGTGCTTAAGAACCCTGGACACCTCTAATTAGGGACTCTAGCAAAGCTGAGTCACAATCTGAAAAGGTTCACCCAGTTATGTGTCTGTGGCATGTATGTATCCGGTGGTAATACTGGAAGACAGAGTGCTTTGGGCCACGGCCAAGACTCATAAAGAAGCTATGTTCAAGAATCATCATACTTAACTAGGAGAATCAATAACACTATCTGGATTCTGAGTTCCTAGAGAAGCCAATCATTCTGAATTTCAAAGGATAAAGTGAGATGCCAAAACTGTTCAGAGACAAAAAGCTAAAGCCCTGCTCATCTAATTAATACTGATCTTCATAGATATTTTTGGAGTTCATTGCATATTCTCTTCTTTTTATCTTATTTGATTTTCAGTTGCTTGGGGACAAGCAACAATTTAAGTTTGGTGTTGTGATGAGCGGATAATTTATACGCTTTTTGGCATTGTTTTTAGTATGTTTTTAGTATGTTTTAGTTAGTTTTTATTATATTTTTATTAGTTTTTAGTTAAAATTTACTTTTCTGGACTTTACTATGAGTTTGTGTGTTTTTCTGTGATTTCAGGTATTTTCTGACTGAAATTGAGGGACCTGCGCAAAAATCTGATTCAGAGGCTGAAAAGGACTGCAGATGCTGTTGGATTCTGACCTCCTTGCACTCGAAGTGGATTTTCTGGAGCTACAGAAGCCCAATTGGCGCGCTCTCAACTGCGTTGGAAAGTAGACATTCTGGGGTTTTCAGCAATATATAATAGTCCAAACTTTGTCAGAGATTTGATGGCCCAAACTGGCGTTCTAAATCAGCTCAAAACTGCCCGGCGTTTAACGCCGGAACTGGCACAAGAATGGGTGTTAAACGCCCAAACTGGCATAACAGCTGGCGTTTAACTCCAAGAAGAGTCTATACATGAAAATGCTTCAATGCTCAGCCCAAGCACACACCAAGTGGGCCCAGAAGTAGATTTTTACTCATCTTTGTAAACCCTAGCTACTAGTTCTCTACAAATAGGACCTTTTGCTATTGTATTTTCATCTTTCAATCATAGAATCTTTTGATCATGTTTTTATGATTGAACCCTCTATGGGAGGCTGGCCATTTGGCTATGCCTAGACCTTGTTCTTATGTATTTTCAACAGTTGAGTTTCTACACACCATAGATTAAGGTGTGGAGCTCTGCTGTACCTCGAGTATTAATGCAATTACTATTGTTCTTCTATTCAATTCAGCTCATTCTTGTTCTAAGATATTCATTCGCACCCAAGAACATGATGAATGTGATGATTATGTGACACTCATAATCATTCTTACTTATGAACACGTGCCTGACAACCACCTCCGTTCTACAAGCAAACAAGGCTTGAATGTTTATCTCTTGGATCCCTTAATTGGAATCTTCGTGGTATAAGTTAGAATTGATGGCGGCATTCAAGAGAATCCGGAAGGTCTAAACCTTGTCTGTGGTATTCTGAGTAGGATTCAATGATTGAATGATTTTGACGAGCTTCAAACTCGCGATTGTGGGGCGTTAGTGACAGATGCAAAAGAATCACTGGATTCTATTTCGACATGATCGAGAACCGACAGCTGAATAGCCGTGCTGTGACAGAGCGCGTTGAACATTTTCACTGAGAGGATGGGAGGTAGCCACTGACAACGGTGAAACCCTACATACAGCTTGCCATGGAAAGGAGTAAGAAGGATTGGATGAAGACAGTAGGAAAGCAGAGAGACGGAAGGGACAAAGCATCTCCATACGCTTATCTGAAATTCTCACCACTGAATTACATAAGTATCTCTATCTTTATTTTATGCTTTATTCATAAATCATCTATAACCATTTGAGTCTGCTTGACTAAGATTTACAAGATGACCATAGCTTGCTTCATACCAACAATCTCCGTGGGATCGACCCTTACTCGCGTAAGGTTTATTACTTGGACGACCCAGTGCACTTGCTGGTTAGTTGTGCGAAGTTGTGATAAAGAGTTGAGATTGCAATTGAGCGTACCATGTTGATGGCGCCATTGATGATCACAATTTCGTTCACCACATGCCCATGCGTACGTGTACCCCACGCATGCACGTCATTGGTGATTTTGGCACTCCACGCGTGCGCGTCATTGACGCGTACGCGTGACTTGAATTTCGACGTAAATATGTGTTGGGCAGAAAGTTGTGTTGGTTTGGGGCTGAAAGTGTGCTAGATGCACAAAAGTTACCACGCGTACGCGTCCCTAACGCGTGGGCGTCATTTGACCAAACGGCCATTGAAGAACTGAAGATTGATGGTATAGAAGTTATAGTAAACTCTCGTTGTAAGTATAGTTACTAAACCAAGCAATCAACCTTTCTTACAAAAGTTTTGGTTGTCACAAGTAACAAACCCTTTTTAAAATTGATAACCGAGTATTCAAACCTCGGGTCGTCTTCTCAAGGAATTGCAGGGAGGTATGTTCTTATTATTGGTTATGGGTTTTATAAATTGGGGTTTTGAAAGTGAGGAACAAGTAAATTAAATGACAAATAAAATAAATAATTAACTATAAAATAACTCTTGGCAAGATATGAAAATTCAGAAGTCCTATCCTAGTTACTCCTATAAGAATGGAAGTTAATCCCACTTAGTTAACCTTTGCGTAAGCAAGGGAAAGTCAAGTGAACTAATTGGTTAGATTTCTCAAGTCCTAGCCAAATCCTAAGGAAAGACTAGAGTTAGTGGAATTCCAGTTAATTAGCCGACATAACAATCAATTATGAATAGTTGATAACTCAAGAGCTTCCAGTTAATCAATTAAAGCCAATAATATATAAAAAAAACTAAATAAGCATCTTAGATATGAAATACCTCAATTGCATTAATTAAGAAAATCCCAACATGAATAGCTCGTAAGCCAAATAGGCAACATATGTAATACAAGCATTAAATTATCTGAGAGTAAAAGAGAAAATAAATAAAAATAGGAACATTGAACCTGATATGAAGATGAAATAATCCTGAAGTGAAAAGAAATCCTAATCCTAAAATAAATTCTAATCCTAATCCTAATCCTAAGAGAGAGGAGAGAGCCTCTCTCTCTAAAAACTACATCTATAACTAAAAATTATGAATTATGAAATCATGATAATGAATTAATGGATTCTCCCACTTTATAGCCTCTGATCTGTGTTTTCTGGGCCGAAAACTGGGTCAGAAACAGCCCAGAAGTCGCTGTTTACGAATTTAGCTACGCTGGTTTTTTGTCACTGCGATGCGTCTGCGTGGATCACGCATTCGCATCGCCTAGCAGTATGGCCACTATGACAAATTTTATATCAAATCGAAGCCCCGGACGTTATCTTTCGAACACAACTGGAACCGCGTCATTTGGACCTCTGTAGCTCAAGTTATGTCTGTTTGAGTGCAAAGAGGTCAGGCTGACAACTTAGCAGTTTCTTCAACTTCTTGTATTCCTTCCACTTTTGCATGCTTCCTTTCCATCCTCTAAGCCGTTCCTGCCCTATAATCCCTGAAATAACTTAACACACATATCAAGGCATCAAATGGTAATAAAGGATAATTAAATTTAATATTTCTAAAGCATAGAAAACATGTTTTCACATATATCATATCATGAGGAAGGAATTGTAAAACCATGCAAATAGTATGAATAAGTGTGCAAAGGCTTGATAAAAACCACTCAATTGAGCACAAGAAAAACCATAAAATAGTGGTTTATCAATCTCCCCACACTTAAATATCAGCATGTCCTCATGCTAAGCTCAAGAGAAGCTATAAAGGAATGAAGAGGAATGGTAAAATGTATGAAATGCAACCTATCTATATGAATGCAAAAATGTTTCTATCTACTTGGTTAAAAGTAAGCAAGTTCTTCAAAATATGAATCAATTCTACTAATTCAAATTATACAATGAAAGACAAGTAAACTTGTAAGGAGATAGCTCATGAAAGCAGGGAACATATAATCAAGCATTGAACCCTCACTGGTAGTGTATATCACTATAATCTCTCATGTGTCTAGGGTCAATCACTCTGTTCTTCCCTAATCATGCTTTCTAAACTTTGTCCTTCATCTAACCAATCAACAAATATTTAGTATACCCATGCACACATCATGAGGTCTTTTCAAGGTTGTAATGGGGCCAAAGCAAGGGTGAGGATATATGTATGGCTAAGTGAGCTATAAATTGAATCTTTGAGTAACCTGAGCTATCACCTAACATACATACATTCTATATAATTTTTAAAATCATGCCTAGCTACCCATAATTCCCACTTTTATATCACATACTCATGTGTCAACTTTTCTTTTGATTTGTGTCACATATGCATTGATCTTTTATTAACTTAACATTAGGGTAATTTTGTCCCCTTATTTATTTATTTATATTATATATTTTTTTCTTTTCTTTTTTTTATAGAGACATAAAAACTAAAATAACATATCAATGCATATGGAATTTTTTTAATTTTCTGTTTTACATGAGTAGATACCCAAATTTCACAATATTCAGAATTAGAAACATGATACATTCCCTTATTAACCCATGTTCCCACAGTTTCCCCACACTTAGTTGATGCACAACCTCTATCTTAAGCTAACCAAAGATTCAATTGGGATATTTAATTTGTTTTTCTACTTAAGGCTAGTGATGTGGTTATAGAACAGAAAGGGATTAAAAAGCTCAAAGTGGCTAACAAGGGTGATGTAAAAGGTAGGCTAATTTGGGAATGGTGAGCTAGAATCAAATAGTGGCCTCAATCATATGCAAGTATGTAAATATACTAAATAATGGACATATAGAATGGAACAAAGCAAAGATTGCAATCATAGAGAAGAAAACACACAAGAATAAAATATTATGGTTAAATAATGTAACCATACAATTAAGCTCAAATCTTACAGGTTGTGTGTTCTAGCTTTTACCTATGTTCCAAATAAAACTTCCAAACAAGTTTTTCAAACAGTTTAATTCATTTTAGTGAAATGTTATAAAAAATTTCTTGAAAAAGAAAATATTACTTCAACCAAGTGGTAAAATATGCACAAAATCAAATAGATATGCAATCAAACATGCAAATGCAACAATGAAAAACAAAAATTGGTGTTGAGAAGGGACTAACTGACCCGTGGAGATTGGTATTGACCTCCCCACACTTAAAGATTGCACCGTCCTCGGTACATGCTGAGATGTGCAGGTGGGCGGGTGTTGTGGTTCCTCAGCTGTTGCTCGTTGTAGAAGCTTTCTCTTTACCCGTCCTGGTGGCCATCCTGAAAAGGAAGAAGAGAAAGGGACATGAAGTCAAAAGGATAGAGCAAAGAGCAGGGTAGTACGAGTGATAATCATGCCAAGTAAGGAAAATAGTGAATGAAAGACATGGTCGCGATTCCATGTAATCAGTTCATCAATGGAAATATAGGGCATGATAAATTGAGGCATTTAGATGCAAGATGTTTATTGGTATGCTGGCAAAGGCATGAATAGCATAAATCAAGCATTAAAAGCCATAATGTATTATTAGTCGTGAGAAACTAACAATAACGTTTGTATTGACAATTATATTCAATTAATAAAATATTGGAAAGGGTTTTGTGAAAAGCAGGCATTAGAGTAGAAGGATAGAAGATACTGAAAAACAGTGTATAATGCCATACGGGCATTTTCACAAACACTTAGCATGCATGGTAAATAAGTTATTGAATGCATTAAATTGAACATGCAAGCAATCCTTTAAAAGTAATATATAATTGTCAAACAATTCACAAAAATATAGAAAATAATGACCCAAATAAATTTCTAACACCAATGAAAATAATGCAATGAATGAAAGTATGCAAATAAATTAAATAAAATGAAAGAAAAGAAGAATGAGAAGTGAAAGAAAAGAAGAAGTGGTAAGTAAGAAAGAGGTAAGGAAAAATTAGGATTGGGGGAGAAAAGATAAAATTTTAGTGCGGATCAGGATAAGCTGTGCGGCGCAAGCGACGCGGACGCGTGGGGGACGCGTTCGCGCGACTTGCGCTTTAAGTTAATCGACGCGGTCGCGTCGGTCATGCAGACGCGTGACTCGTTTTATGCGACAGGCGTGAGGGCAGCCTCACGCCTGCACAACTCTCTGTTCAAAAATCTTATTTTGCCAAAATATGGGTGACGCGGTCGCGTGGGTCATGCGATCGCGTGAGTGGCCAATATTGGGATATGACGCGGATGTGTGGGGCACGCGTTCGCGTGGTAGGGATTGTGCGTCTAGTACTAATCCAGCACCACTCCAGCATAACTTTCGGCTATGCACTCTTTTTACGTCGATTACCAGGTCACGCGGCCGCGTGGGTGACGCGGACGCGTGGGAGGCATGTTTCGCATGTGACGTGGACGCGTCAGCGACGCGGTTGCGTGGGGCGATTTGTGCCACGGGCATGCCTCCAGCCACGCTCTTGCGTGACTCTCTGTTCGATTTATCATTCTCTCTGAGCCACCTACGCCGCGATCGCGTCGGCGACGCTGTCGTGTTGCGGCTTCCCCCTTTTTTTGTATATGCAGAATGCAATGCTAATATGAATGTTATGCAAAACTCTAGGTTCAATACAATAAAATAAAATAAAATTCGAAAACAAATAAAACTAAATAAAAATGAAAAAGGAACGATCATACCATGGTGGGTTGTCTCCCACCTAGCACTTTTAGTTAAAGTCCTTAAGTTGGACATTTGGTGAGCTCCCTATTATGGTGGCTTGTGCTTGAACTCATCCAGAAATCTCCACCAATGTTTGTATCTCCAGTAACCTCCGGGGTCCCAAACTAAGCATGTAAAGCCCTTAAGAAGCTTCAAACAAATTCTTAGGCTCCCGGGGTGACAAATGTCAGAGTAGATTCCAGGATCCCATATCTTGCTTTTACACCCATTTTTGTCGGGATCTACATTTTTCCAGTCGGGTGACAAGTAATTTGAATTCTCACTGCAGTGACCAAAAAGCTTCCGAGATCCTTTTAATTGAGCTTGATACCAATCCTTGCACCTCAAATTAAAGTGTGAAACCTCATTGAATCTTGCATACCATCTCTGAGGGCGAGTCATTTCTCTTTTACTCTTAAAGCCGCAGAGAACTCTAAGCTGGCCATCTAGTTCAAGTAAACCGTATTCAAGTGTAAAAATAAAGATAAGAGTCAAGGATTTTACCCACTTGAAGTCTGTGTTGGTTGGTAGTGGCCTTGGGATCAGTGTTTTTAGTGGTTCTGCAAGCTCTACTCCCTTGTGTTCTTCAGTGAATTCCTCTACTTCTTTGCAAACCTTTTCCATTCCAACCATGTCCTGGTCAAAGTCTTCTATATCTTCCTCATCACTTGAGTCATAATTAGGAGGTTGAGAAAAGTCGACCTCTGCATCATCTTCATATTCACTTGGGGAAGATTCTTCTGTCTCAAAAATTCACTTGCAGATGCAAGTTCATCACTCGGAGGACCTGACTAGTGACTATCATCATCAAGGAAATATGCGTCTTGGGTTATTCCGTCCAGTTCTTCATAAGATATTTGCATTGGAGGCTGTGCAACATCCTCTTTAGCGTCAATTATAACATCCTTGACGGGGTCTTCCATGGCTCTGTAATCCCGTGGAGGTTCAGCATCTCCTAAATCTTCAACCAACTCTTCTTCTTCTACAATGACAGCGTCCTCTATTTGTTCCAGTACGAAGTTATGCTCTATGCTGTCTACTGGAGTTTCTAGTGTCTTCTTCGTACTACGTTCTTCATTCGATTCTCCACATGAAGTCATGGGAGTCTGTTGAGTGTCTGAACGTCTGGAAGATAATCGATTTCTTGCTTGATCCAGGTATTTAAGTATGAAATTGTATTCATCCTTGATGATTTCCTGTTCAACTATTTCTTTACCTTCAAGTACAAAATCCTCCTTGATGGCTTTTTTTCTATGATAACTCCCTTCAACTACTCCTTCATCTGCAAAGGTCTCTACTACCTTTACCTTTAGTGCTTCCTCTAGCTCCTTATGAAGTATAGATTCGCGATGATGATCCTTTCTCTCTTGTTCCATTTCAATAGTATCATTGGGATCATGTTGCTCTTGGGTTGATGGATGTGGGTGCTCTTCCATGGATAGTGGTGATGGGATGGGTGGATCATTGTGTGGTTGAGATGGAAGTGCATTGGAGCTTGAGGGTTGAATATTGGGGGTAGAGGGTTGGTTCATGCGGGATATAAGTGCTTGAAGAGTAGAGGTGAGACTGGTGATGGAGGCAAGTTTGCTTTCCATGGAGGTTTGGGGTGGATAGGAGGGTCCGTTTGTTGGGAGAAAAGATTCATAACACGAAAGTGGTTCCTCTTGATAAGGATACAGAGATGGTGTATATTGAGGTGGTGGTTCTGGGGAATAGTTGGATTGGTGTTGGGGTGGATAAGGATCATATGGTGGCGAATGGTGAACAAGAGCCTGTGAGTATGGTGGATTGAGGTTGCGTTGAAAGGATGGTCTCTGAGCACAGGGTGGGACTTGTTGGCAGCTACAAGGCGGTCCACTATATCTATCAGCTTGGAATGCATTGTAGAATGGTCTCTGTCCATGATATCTAGGATGATGTTGTTGCCTAAAGGGGTGATCAGATCCTTGTGGCTCCATCCATCTTTGATTGCTCAGACCTTGATGCATAGTCCTGTTATAGCTTCCATTCCTTGCAACAAAATTAGAACCAAACTCAAAGCGAGAGGGGTGAGAATTCATAGTAGCTATCAGAAATAAGAGGTAAGAGGAGGAACAAATAAACAAGTAAAAGAAAAATATTTTTTTGAAAAATATTTACAATAACCAATAATAAGGCACACATTTGCAATTCTCCGGCAATGGCGCCATTTTGAAGAACTGAAGATTGATGGTTTAGAAGTTATAGTAAACTCTCGTTGTAAGTATAGTTACTAAACCAAGCAATCAACCTTTCTTACAAAAGTTTTGGTTGTCACAAGTAACAAACCCTTTTTAAAATTGATAACCGAGTATTCAAACTTCGGGTCGTCTTCTCAAGGAATTGCACGGAGGTATGTTCTTATTATTGGTTATGGGATTTGTAAATTGGGGATTTGAAAGTGAGGAACAAGTAAATTAAATGACAAATAAAATAAATAATTAACTATAAAATAACTCTTGGCAAGATATGAAAATTCGGAAGTCCTATCCTAGTTACTCCTATAATAATGGAAGTTAATCCCACTTAGTTAATCTTTGCGTAAGCAAGGGAAAGTCAAGTGAACTAATTGGTTAGATTTTCCAAATCCTAGCCAAATCCTAAGGAAAGACTAGAGTTAGTGGAATTCCAGTTAATTAGCCGACATAACAATCAATCATGAATAGTTGATAACTCTAGAGCTTCCAGTTAATCAATTAAAGCTAATAATATAAAAAAAACTAAATAAGAATCTTAGATCTGAAATACCTCAATTGCATTAATTAAGAAAATTCCAACATGAATGGCTCATAAGCCAAATAGGCAACATATGTAATACAAGCATTAAATTATCTGAGAGTAAAAGAGAAAATAAATAAAAATAGGAACATTGAACCTAATATGAAGATGAAATAATCCTGAAGTGAAAAGAAATCCTAATCCTAAAATAAATTCTAATCCTAATCCTAATCCTAAGAGAGAGGAGAGAGCCTCTCTCTCTAAAAACTACATCTATAACTAAAAATTATGAATTATGAAAGCATGATAATGAATTAATAGATTCCCCCACTTTATAGCCTCTTATCTGTGTTTTCTGAGTCGAAAACTGGGTCAGAAACAGCCCAGAAGTCGCTGTTTACGAATTTAGCTACGCTGGTTTTTCGTCACTGCGACACGTCCGCGTGGATCACGCGTTTGCGTCGCCTAGCGGTATGGCCATTATGGCAAATTATATATCCAATCGAAGCCCCGGACGTTATCTTTCCAACACAACTGGAACCACGTCATTTGGACCTCTGTAGCTCAAGTTATGTCCTTTTGAGTGCAAAGAGGTCAGGCTGACAGCTTAGCAGTTTCTTCAACTTCTTGTATTCCTTCCACTTTTGCATGCTTCCTTTCCATCCTTTAAGCCATTCCTGCCCTATAATCCCTGAAATCACATAAAACACATATGAAGGCATCGAATGGTAATAAAGGATAATTAAATTTAATATTTCTAAAGCATAGAAAACATGTTTTCACATATATCATATCATGAGGAAGGAATTGTAAAACCATGCAAATAGTATGAATAAGTGTGCAAAGGCTTGATAAAAATCACTCAATTGAGCACAAGATAAACCATTAAATAGTGGTTTATCAGCCATCCACGCGTGCGCGTGCATGACGCGAATGCGTCGTATGCCAATATTGGTTCTCTAGCCACGTGAACAGAGAATTGTGCGTGCGCGTGGCAGGTTTCGCGCGAATCGCACAAAACCCAGGGCACGCGGACGCGTGCCTGACGCTGACGCGTCATTAAGAAAATTTCACGACCCACGCGTACGCGTGCTGCACGCGTACGTGTCGATTGCGTTGCACAACTCCCCTAGTTCACCGCCCAAGTTTTAATTTTCTTTCTTTCTCTCCCAAATCCTAATTCTCTCTTGTTCTTTTATCCTTTTATTTTTCTTTCATCTCATTATTTGTTTTTGTTTTCAGATTTTCTTTGCTTGAGGACAAGTAAACATTTAAGTTTGGTGTTGACACTTCACTTAAAGCTTTTCTGTTTATTCTTATGGCACCAAAAGGGAGGCGAATCATCTTCACGGAGGAGCACAACCTGAAGAATAAAGCGACCACTAGGATAACTAAGGTGGTTGAGTTCCTTTCATATTTTTTATTCCTCCCCTCTTTTTCTATGTTATGTTCAGGTTTTTCTGCTATTTTGCGTTGTTTGTTGCATGATCCTTTATTAGTGAGAATCCTAGGTCTAGTTTAATTTTCCCTTAAGTGCTTTAATTCTGAAAGATGTCTCATGTATTTCCTACTGAGCTTGAAAAAAAATTTAAAAGTGATATATTGCATGAGAAATTGAGTTAATTCTAAGAATACTCTTATTTACATAAATGTGGTGGTATTAATTGTAATTCTGAATGCATGATATGAACAGTGAATATTTGAATCTGAATCAAGGGATGTTGATGTATAAGGAACAGGAATTTAGAGAATTATTATGACTTCTCTGAAATAAACAAAAATTTAATCCTTGAAGGAAAAGAAACAGCAAAAGAAAATAAAAATTTAGAAAATAATAATAATAATAAAAGCAAGGTCCAAGACTCTGAGCATCAATGACTAGGGAAGTCAGACGTGATTAAAAGCTCAAAGAGTTATTTTCCTGGTCATATGCTTGTGGTGCGATTGTGTCAAGTAATCCTTGAGACAGAACACTTAGAGTTGAGACCAAGTGCGCTTAACAGAGTATGCCAAAGGATTTGAGCACCATTGTCTGGGAGTAACTGAAAGAAAAATAAGGACTCAAAGAGAGTCCCCCAGTTAAGTGCTTGTGCTGTTTCTGTGTCAAGTAACCTTTGAGACAAAACATTTAAAGTCACGGCTAGGCTCAAGGTGCAAAGCACCAAAGAAAAATAAATTAAGGTGTATTTTGCTGTGTTCAAGGATTAAACTGAAATATAAAAGATTAGAGAATTCATAATATTATCCGGATTCTAATTCCGAATGACATTAACATTCCACTAATTCAAAGGAGAGTGAGATGCCAAACCTATTCATGATTGCAGTTGTAAACCCCACTATAAGAAGAGACACGAGCTTAATCAAACTCTCATTCTCATGCAAATTCACATTCTAAGCTTATATTAGTTTTGGTTGCTTGAGGACAAGCAACAGTTTAAGTTTGGTGTTGTGATGCGTGAGCATCTTTTCTATCTTTTCCTAGTGAATTTGCATCTAATTTGTTGAGTTTAATTAAGAATTAATTATGTTTTAGCCACTATGGATGCTATTTTGAGTTTGGTGCAATTTTATTTATTTTAGGTAGCATTCGACTGGATTTGATGGAGTTTCTGCAGCTCAAGAATTAAAGGAGATAGCAGCGAGGAGCGACGCGTATGCGTGACTGACGCGTACGCGTGATTTGGAGCTTTCCATGGCGACGCGTGCGTGTCACTGACGCGTACGCGTGATTTGAAGATTTGCTGACCGATGCGTACGCGTGATCGATGCGTACGCGTGACCGACGCGTCCGCATGACTCGCAGAAAAGACCATCGACGCGTACGCGTGACTGACGCGTACGCGTGACATGCGCCACGTGCAGAAAACGCAGAAAATACTTAGGGGTGATTTCTGGGCCCCATTTTAGCACCCAAGTTAGGCGCAGATCCAGTGAAGCCAAGTGGTCCCCACGTTACAAGACGCGGAGTAGTTAGTTAATTCTGATTTAAATTCAAATTTGATTTTAAATCTTATCTTTAGGAAAAGATATTATCTTAATTTTAGATATTAGATTTTAAATTAATTAGGATTAGATATAAAAAGGGGAGACTTCTCTGCTATTAGGTACATTACATTAGGGGGATTCCATTAGGGAATTCTATACAAATTTACATTCCACATTCCATGAGCAACTAATCCTCCATTGTTAAGGTTAGGAGCTCTGTCTATTTGTATGGATTGATTTTATTGCTTTTTCTATTTTAATTCATGTGTGGATTTATAATTTAAGAATTGTTTTCATTTTTATCTTATGAATTTGGGTGGAACGGAAGTATGACCCTCTTTCTATTTGAGTTCTTGTAAAACTTGGAAAAGCTCTTTACTTGAACAACAGCTTGAAAATATATTCTCCTAAATTTTAATTATTTGGATTTAATAGGATACGTGACATATAATCCTCTTATTTTTGGGTAATTAGAATTTTTGTGGCATATAAACTGAAATTTGAACTTCACCCTCTAATTGGAATTGATTGACCAAGGAATTGGCAGTTGATGAATTTTAAAGGAGACTAGGAAGGTCTAAGGAATTAGGGTCTCGTCATAAATAGTTTGCCATAAATTAAATCCTACATGATTAAAATAGTTAGTAAGAAAAGTTAATCCGGAAAAATAGATAACTCTGAAACCTTAACTATCTTCTCATTATATTATTCCCAACTTATTTATTCGTCTGTGTTTAATGCTCTTTGAATATCTCAAAACCATTTTCTGCTTGCCTAACTAATCCTATCAAACACTATTGTTACTTGATCCATCAATCCTCGTGGGATCAACCCTTACTCACGTAAGGTATTACTTGGTATAACCCGGTGCACTTGCCGGTTAGTAGTGTGGGTTGTAAAATACCGCACCAATTAATGCATTGATTATTGTTTAAGAATTGGTTTCATTCTTCATCCTACGGATTAGTGATTATTGGAAAATAACTCTAATCTAACTTGAATTCTTTTAAATCTTAGAAACGCTATATCATTAGAATTACAACTTGAAACCTTTTCTCACAACTCCTTAATTATCTAGACTTAATGATATGTGACATATAACTGCATCATTTTTTGGTTCTTAGGGTTTGTGTGGCTTATAAATCAGAAATTAAACTTAACCCTCTAATACAATTAATTGATCAAGAAATTGACGGTTGGTTGGTAAGAGGAGATTGGATTGCCTTGGAATAGGAATTCAAGCACTTAGGGTTTGCCATAAACTTAATCATTGCATGATCAAAGTAGTTGACATTGAATATTAATTCGGATATCTAAACATCTCTAAAGCCTTAACTCTATTCTCATATCGCTGTCTTAACTATTCACTGTTTATTTTTTCTTAATTTATTGTCTTTTATGCTATTTTCTATTCAAAACTCCTATTTCAACTTGTCTAACTAGAATAATTAATCAACCATTATTTGCTTAGTTCGTTAATCCACGTTGGATCGACACTCACTCACTTGAGTTTATTACTTGGTACGACCCGATGCACATGCTGGTAGGTTGTGGTTAGAAAATCCGTTCCTAGTTTTTGGCGTCGTTGCCGGGGATTAATTGTGGTTAACAACTACTAGTTGATTGATTACCTAGATTAGATACTTTTTCTTTTTTTTTTCTATTTTCTCTTCATTTAAAAAAAAGAAAATAAAAAATGTCTTTCTATTTTTCCTCTTTTCTTTTCTTTTCTTTTTACCACATGGTGCGTTTGATTCGGTTTTGTGTTTTATGCTAAGAAAAATAATGGAGAGAGATTACATGGGTTACTACTCACACTTAAGGGATGATTTATATTACTATGGATGGAGAAACTATCCAGATTTTGGTTGAAAAAGTCAAGGCCAAGGAAACTAAAGTGCTCTATATTCCATCTATCAAGAACTATCATCTCCTTACTCATACCAAGAACCATTATCTTTCTATTTATACCAAGAACCATTATCTCTTTATTCATATCATGAATCATCCTCCAATTTTTCATATCAAGAATCACCATTTCCCTATTCATATCAAGGATCATCATCTTTTTATTCATATCAAGAACCATCATCTACTTATTCATATCCAAAACCATCAGCTCTTGAGCTTGCCTTGAAAGAATTAAAGAACACTTCTCAAAGTTTCATACATGATATAAAAATGAGTGTAAAAAATATAGAGAAACATGTGGAGTTATTTACCAAGCACCTGATAGAGAAACAAGCAAATTCCTTCCCAAGAGGTACAATGCAAGATCCTATGGAAGAAAGAGAGAAAATAAATCAAAAGAGTTCATACTCTAGGGAATTAGGAAACTTTCCACCCTCACACATGGAAGAAGAGAAATATGCATAAACAAAGGAGGAAGATGTACAAACAAAGGAGGAAGCCATGCACACTCCATGCTTGCACATTCAAATAATTAAGGAGGAAGCCATACAAGTCCCTTTAAAACTACGCATGCAAGCTTCCGAGAGAAAAAATATGAATACACCACCCACATTTGAATTGAAGTCTTCTCCCCCAACACTTGAATATGCTTTCTTTGGTCCTAGTGAATCTGAGAGTTGATGGGGGTTACTTTTTGGTGGGTATCTTTTTTCATCTCATGTCCATTGAAGTCATTTCTCTTAACCAACTAGAAGAAGAGGAAGAAAAATTCAAGAACCAACCGTCAAGGTAGTGATGTTAAAGAAGCGCTTGTTGGGAGGCAACTCAAAATTAGGTAATTTCTTTTCATTTTTCATTTTGCTTTGCTTCATGTTGCATATGTGTTTCATGGATTAAGTTTGGTGTTGCTACACCAACATGATGCTTACATTTCACTGGGTACTTGGACCAGCTTCTCATTGGTTGTGCCACACTAAGTTTGGTGTTCTCACACCAAGTTTGGTATTACCACACTTCACCCATGAAAGGTCCACTCCCCTATGCCAATATATTAGCAACATGGTTATTCTACTTTATCTTGTCTTTCCTTTTGTTTTGTTTCTAATTTTGTTTGTTTTGTTTGAATGAGCTTCCACCTTGCTTCCTAATTTCTACTACACAATCATGATTATTTCTATTTTCATCACCACTGTTTTTCTTTGTTGCTTGAGGACAAGCAACCATCCTAAGTTTGGTGTTGGAGGCTATGTTCTACATAGTCTACAAAGATGATGAAGAGGACGATAATGAAGATGAAGGCAATGAGAACTAAGATTCTTGAATTACAATTTGTTTTAATTATATGCATATGTTATCTTGTTCTATCCTATATAATGCATTTATGAGTCTTGTTAGTCAAGTGTATATCATTACTTGTCAATCACAACCCACAATTATAATTGTGCTTTCTTTTCAACGTGGGTAAGGATCATGTGCCAAGAAAAAACAAAAATAAAAAGGGATTGATAATCAAATTGCTTGAGGCCTTAGTGTAAAGGACTATTATGGGATCTTTACACTTGACAAAGTCTTGAAGGAGCAACATGTAATGAAAAAAAAAAGAAAAAGGGTTGAAAGAGAAGCCAAAGGCTCTGAGTACCATAGACTAAGGATCCGAGTCAAGTGTTTGTGGTGCTTATGTACCAAGTAAAAGCTTGAAAACAAAGCATTTAGAGTCACGGCTAGGCTCAAGGTGCAAAGCACCCCCCCAAAAGAAGAGAAAGCCAAAGGCTCTGAGCACCAATGATGGGAATGTCAAAAGGACATGGTAAGCTCAAAGAGCTCCCTACTTAAGTTCTTGTGGTGTTTCTGTATCGAGCAAAGGTTGAGACAAAACATTTAGAGTCACAACTAGGCTCAAGGTGTAAAGCACCCAAAGAAAATAAGCTATGAAAGGAAAGTAAATAAGCTTGCTTCAAAGTGATTATTCAACGAAGGATTCTATAATCTATTCTAAACAGAGGCCTTGAAATATTATAACCAATTGTGTTGAATTGTGCATAAGTAAAATGGCTAACCAAACTCATTTGAATTGCAACCACTTACCCTTGTATTTTAAGGTTGGAAAGTTTGATGACTAAGCCATGATTCTTTGCTTGCTTGAGGACAAGCAAGAGCTTAAGTTTGGTGTTGTGATACATGAGTATCGTAAGCACTTTTCATTGGCATTTATTATAGAAAAGTTATTTCATTTGCTTGATAATTAAGATATGTTTTTAGATACCGCTATACAATTACAACCCGTCTTTGCTCAATGGATACAAAATACCCACGCTTTAGCACCGAACACAACGGCTCCTGGTGCAACAACAAGCACCAGTTTGACTTGGGGCGGTGGTGATTTAGTGGCAGTGGGGGGCAAGGTTGCTTTGTTATATGATTTTCAAAGATATTCTATTAGTACTTTCATTTTCTTTGTTTCATGATTCTTGTAGTGAAATGTTAGGAAAAGAGAAGCAAAATCATAAGGAGGAACCAAGAATTGAAGATAAGTACAGAGAAAATTTATGGATGCTATCAACTCTAACTTCTTCACACTCCAATGACTATAACTTGAGCTATAGAGGTCCAAATGACACAGTTCAAGTAGCACTGTAAAGTGGTGCACGAAATTGTGATCATCAATGGCGCCATCAACATGGTACACACAATTGTAATCTCAACTCTTTATCACAACTTCGCACAACTAACCAGCAAGTGCACTGGGTCATCCAAGTAATAAACCTTACGCGAGTAAGGGTCGATCCCACGGAGATTGTTGGTATGAAGCAAGCTATGGTCACCTTGTAAATCTTAGTCAGGCAGACTCAAATGGTTATGGATGATATATGAATAAAGCATAAAGATAGAGATACTTATGTAATTCATTGGTGAGAATTTTAGATAAGCGAATGGAGATGCTTTGTCCCTTCCGTCTCTCTGCTTTCCTACTGTCTTCATCCAATCCTTTTTACTCCTTTCCATGGCAAGCTGTATGTTGGGCATCAGCGTTGTCAGTGGCTACAATCCCGTCCTCTCAGTGAAAATGTTCAACGCACCCTGTCACGACACGGCTAATCATCTGTCGGTTCTCAATCAGGTTGGAATAGAATCCATTGATTCTTTTGCATCTGTCACTAACGCCCAGCCTTCAGGAGTTTGAAGCTCGTCACAGTCATTCAATCATTGAATCCTACTCAGAATACCACAGACAAGGTTTAGACCTTCTGGATTCTCTTGAATGCCGCCATCAATTCTAGCTTATACCACGAAGATTCCGATTAAGGAATCCAAGAGATAAACATTCAAGCCTTGTTTGCTTGAAGAACAGAAGTGGTTGTCAGACACTCGTTCATAAGTGAGAATGATGATGAGTGTCACATAATCATCACATTCATCATGTTCTTGGGTGCAAATGAATATCTTAGAACAAGAATAAGCTGAATTGAATAGAAGAACAATAGTAATTGCATTAATACTCGAGGTACAGCAGAGCTCCACACCTTAATCTATGGTGTGTAGAAACTCCACCGTTGAAAATACATAAGAACAAGGTCTAGGCATGGCCGAGAGGCCAGTCCCAAAACGTGATCAAAAGATTTAAAGATCTAAAGATGAAAATACAATAGTAAAAGGTCCTATTTGTAGAGAACTAGTAGCCTAGGGTTTACAAAAATGAGTAAATGACATAAAAATCCACTTCCAGGCCCACTTGGTGTGTGCTTGGGCTAAGCATTGAAGCATTTTCGTGTAGAGACTTCTCTTGGAGTTAAATGCCAGCTTTTGTGCCAGTTTGGGCGTTTAACTCCCATTCTTGTGCTAGTTCCGGCGTTTAACGCCGGGCAGTTTTGAGATGATTTGGGACGCCGGTTTGGGCCATCAAATCTCAGGCAAAGTATGGACTATTATACATTGCTGGAAATCCCAGGATGTCTACTTTCCAACGCCGTTGAGAGCGCGCCAATTAGGTTTCTGTAGGTCTAGAAAATCCACTTCGAGTGCAGGGAGGTCAGAATCCAACAGCATCTGCAGTCCTTTTCAGCCTTTGAATCAGATTTTTGCTCAAGTCCCTCAATTTCAGCCAGAAAATACATGAAATCAAAGAAAAATACACAAACTCATAGTAAAGTCCAGAAAAGTGAATTTTAACTAAAAACTAATAGAAATATACTAAAAACTAACAAAAACATACTAAAAACATACTAAAAACAATGCCAAAAAGCGTACAAATTATCCGCTCATCATAAAGCTAACTTTAAGAGATTTCCAATGATATAAATAGTCCATGCTTGCTCTCTGTCTTCATGGCACTACACTCCATGACATTGGCATCCAGTGCCAAACTAACTCCAACATTGCAATTCTTCTCGGGAGACTTAGTGTTAAATGCTGCATTACCGACGTTTAGTGTCGAACCATGGGGATCTCATCATTCCTCTCTTCCACCTTGGCACTAAACGCCACATCACTGATGTTTAGCACCAGATCCAGGAACTCACACCATTCGCGTCTGGAAGAGTGGCGCTAAACGCCACCAACCCAGCGTTTAGCATTGGCAGCGCTGTAAGGAGTGGGGACCACGTCCCCATTGGAGTCAACACGAAAGATTTTGTTTGTTTTTAAATTTAAATAAATAAATAGAAAAGATATGATTAGGTTTTGAATTTATGTTTTAAATCAATTAGGATTAGGACTATAAATAGGATAGAGATTTGCCCTCGCAGGGAGGACTCTTCTCCTAATTTTCATTCCGCAATTTTACACTTTTCTCTGCTATGATTTTTTCTACATTATAAGCAACTAAACCTCCATTGTTAAGGTTAGGAGCTCTGTTTACTTTGATGGATTAATGATTATTTTTTCTTCTACTCTTGATTAATGCATTGATTATTGTTTAAGAATTGGTTTCGTTCTTCAACCTATGAATTAGAGATTATTGGAAAATAATTATAATCTAACTTGAATTCTTTTGAATCTTGAAAAAGCTATATAATTAGAATTACAACTTGAAACCTTTTTTCACAACTCCTTAATTATCTGGACTTAATATGGTACATGATATATAATTGCATCATTTTTGGGTTCTTAGGGTTTGTGTGGCTTATGAATAAGAAATTAAACTTAACCCACTAATACAATTAATTGATCAAGGAATTAATGGTTGGTTGGATTAGACGAGATTGGATTGCCTAGGAATAGGAATTCAAGCACTTAGAGTTTGCCATAAACTTAATCATCGCATGATCAAAGTAGTTTGCATTGAATATTAATCCAGATATCTAAACATCTCTAAAGCCTTAACTCTATTCTCATATCGCAGTCTCAACTATTCACTGTTTGCTTTTCTTATTTTTCTGTCTTTTATGCTATTTGCTATTCAAAACTCCTATTTCAACTTGTTGGTGCGCGGAATTACACTTTGCACAACTGAACCAGCAAGTGCACTGGGTCATCCAAGTAATACCTGAGTGAGTCAGGGTCGATCCCACGAGGATTGTGATTTAAAGCAAGCTATGGTTATCTTGTAGATCTTAGTCAGGCGGATAAAAAAGTTGTTTAGTTGTTTAAACCGCATAAAAAGAAAATAAATAAAATGTTACTCAATTGATGGTGAATGCAATGATATGAAGATGGTTAAGGCTTCGGAGATGCTTTGTTCTTCTGGATAATTTCGATCTTACTATCTTTTTCAACTGTAAATGATTTCTTCTATGGCAGGCTATATGTGATCAATGCCTTTCTTGAGAGGTCGCCAATGCTCCTCCAGATCTGAACTCCAGGATTAGTGCGGATCCAGTCTGATTTAGGGTGAAGCTCCTGCAATCTATTCCCCTTAGTAATCCTACTCAAAATGCCACAAACAAGGTCGAATCTTCTGGATCAGAGAATGTTGCGCCTTTGGTTCTAGCCTTTACCATAAAGACCCTAATCTCCCCATATCTCGGCTGAACTGATGTCTCGAGATGTCCCCAACGAAGTCATGGATTAGCTGACGTGGCAGAAATTATCGATTAAGAATTTATAATGAACTGACGTTGCGAGTATAGCTCTTAACCAATGAAGATTCCGCGTATCAATTTAGAAAGGGGTTTGTCACAATTTAAGAATAAAATACTAGGAGTATGAATCCCAGGTCGTCTCCCAACGAGTTGCTAAGAGAGTGCTAATTATTGATCAGGAGGTTTCTGAGAAATTTGAAGTTGGAGAATAGGATTAAAGCGAAGAAAATGAACGATACATTTAACTAATTATGATAAAAAGCCTTGACTGGGAGAAGATTATTCAGAAGTTCTATCCTTGTTGAATTTTCCCAGGATTAATTAATAATGGGTTGTTGTTTTTACTTAGTTAACCTTTACCGAATAAAGGAAAGTCAAGTAATTGAGCCAACTTCTATTCACAAGTCCTAATCCTCTCCCATGGAAAGGATTAGCGTTAGTAACTAGAGAACTAGCCAACAACTTCCAATTACCAATTAATTATTGAGTATTCCAATTCAAGGGTCTCCTATTAATCAACTTCCAAGTTAAGTTGGGAGTCTACTCCATTGAAATGAATACAAAGTTCACAGGCATATGAAGGGAATAAAAAGAAGACATGATAAGCTAAATAAAATTATAATTGAAAATTAATTAAAGGTAAAAATAGTACTTTGCATTAATAAATCCCAAACATAAACATATGTATCTGAACAGGGTTAATGAGCAATAAAAGAGTAAGGAATAAGGAAACAAACTAGAATAATGGAAACTTCAACGGAGGTAGTAACTCTTCTCAATATCCAAAGCAAAAGCATCAAAAGCATCAAAACTAAAAATCTATGAATGTGAGGAAACCTAGAGGAAGTAGTAATTTCTCTCTAAGATTCTAATCTAAAACTAAAACTATGCGAATGAGAATGTGTGTTGAGTCTCTGTTTGTCCCCTGGCTCTAGTCTGTGTTTCTGGGCCGTCCAAACTTAGCCCAAAATCGCCCCCAGCATTTTCTGTGATTTCTGCAGGTAGCGCATGTCACGTGTATGCGTCAGTCACGTGTACACGTCGCAGGTCATCCTCGCGTGTCACGCGTACGCGTCAGGCACGCACACGCATCGCCGTGCGAACTTCAATTCACGCGCACGTGTTAGGTACGCGTACGCGTTGCTCCTCGCTGGCTATCTCCTTTAATTCTTGTGCTCCTTCCATTTATGCAAGCTTCCTCTCCATCCTCTAAGCCATTTCTACCCTATAAAGCCTGAAAACACTTAACGCACAGATCACGGCATCGAATGGTATAAAGAGAAATTAAAACACACAATTTAAGGGCTTAGGAAACAAGTTTTCAATTGTAAAACAAAACTAGGAAGGATTGTAAAACTATGCAAATTGTATGAATAAGTGTGCAGAGATTTGATAAAAACCACTCAATTGAGCATAAGATAAACAATAAAATAGTTCTTTATCATTAGCCGTCTAAGAGATGTATAATCAAGCTAGTGGTTCATCATTGTCTGATGAAAGACTCACTCTGAACCCATGTAGAATGAGATAACCTTATGCCAGTTCAACACATTCATAAGGATGAAGAACGAAGATACATCTTAGAATAGAGAATCAAACATGGATTGAAGATAAAACAGTAATACTTTATTAATCCATAAAAGTCAGCAGAGCTCCTCCCCTCAACCTAGGAGGTTTAGAAACTCATACTGATAGAAAATACAATGTGGAATTCAAAAATATGCTAAGAGTGTTTTCCGATCAAATGTTCCCCTATAAAGTATAAAAGTTCTCAAATAAATACTAGACTAATGACTAAGGATTACATAAGAAGGGTAAAATAGTCTTTTAGTGCGAAAATCCACTTTCAGGGCCCACTTGGTGAGTGTTTGGGCTGAGCTTGATTGAGATCCATGTGGTAGGAGGCCCTAAGGGCGTTGAACACTGGCTAAGATCCCCTTTTTAGGCGTTGGACGCTGGTCTCCTCCTTGTGGGCGTTGGACACCAGAATAGGGTAGGAGGCTGGCGTTGGACACCAATTTTGGGCCTTTAATTCTGAAGTAAAGTTTAAACTATTATACATTGATGAAAATCCATGGATGTTAGCTTTCCATAGCCATTGAGAACGCTCCATTTGGACTTCTGTAGCTCCAGAAAGCTCTCTCGAATGCATGGAGGTCAGATCCTGACAGCATCTACAGTGCTTTCTCTGCCTCTGAATTAGACCTTTGCTCCAGCTCCTCAATTTCAGCCAGAAAATACCTGAAATTGCATAAAAATCTATGAAACCTTAATAAAATTTAAATAAAACATACTGAAAACTATATGAAAATGATGGCAAAAGCATATAAAATATCCTCTCATCACTTGTCTAACTCGAATAATTAATCAACCATTGTTTGCTTAGTCTGTTAATCCTTGTGGGATCAACATTCACTCGCCTCAGTTTTTTATTTGGTACGATCCGGTGCACTTGCCGATAAGTTGTGGTTAGAAAATCCGCACCATATGTCCACCAAAGGCAGATGCAAGAGTACCACCTAACGCAAATGGACCTCCCTGATAACTAGTTGGCACTTCAATTTAGATCCACTACACCTACCTCAAATTATTGCCTATAATCACCACCTGGGCTGACAAATTAGACAATTTCTGCAAAAAATCACTGTCTGCACCAAAGATAGGGTTGATGCCAAAAATATGGTTGATGCCTGACGATCGGATTTCTATCGGCAAAGAATTTCAAAAATATAATCGCGTTGTAAGTATAGTTTCTAAACCAACAGAAAATCCTTTCGTACAAAAGTTTGGTTGTCACAAGTAACAAACCCAATAAAATTTATAAACCGAAGTATTCAAACCTCGGGTCGTCTTCTCAAGGAATTGCAGGGAGGTGTATTTTATTATTGGTTATGGAAAACAGTATTTTTGGGTTTTTGAAAGGTTTTGAACAAGAGAAATAAATTGTAGGGAATTAAATCAATAGCAAAGAAAAACTCTTGGCAAAGTATGAAAACTGGATGTCCTATCCTAGTTATCCTTATCAATGGTGATGAGAGTTATATTTTTGCTCCCACTAAGTCAACCTCTAACTATGAAGGTAAGTCAAGTGGATAAATCAATTTGACACCTAAAGTCCTAGTCAACTCCTGAGGAAAGACTAGAGTTATAGGAATCTAAATCAATCAGCAAAGATATCAATTATCAATCACGATGAGTTTGACAACTCAAGAGTTACCAATTAATCAACCAAAGCCAAGAATGTAGAAAGCTAAATTAAAATCATATATCTGAAATTACCTCAAATTGCATTAGTTCAGAAAATCCTAACATGAAAAGTTCAAAAGCCAATTTGGCAACATAAATCAAATAAAAGCATTAGAGTATCTAAGAATGGAAGAGAAACACAAATTAAAGTAACATTGAACCTGTAATTGAAGAAATCATAGCCTAATCCTAATAGAAATCCTAAATCCTAAGAGAGAGGAGAGAGCCTCTCTCTCTCTAAAACTACATCTAAATTATGAAAATTGAATTATAAATGTTGTACGAAGTATTCAATTATGAATGGATGCATTCCCCCACTTTATAGCCTCTAATATGTGCTTTCTGGGTTGAGAACTGGGTCAAAACAGCCCAGAATTCGCTGGTTTATGAAATCAAACACACTGATTTTCGTCACTGCGACACGTCCACGTAGATCACGTGTTCGCGTCGCTTAGCTGTATGGATACTATGGCAAATTATATATCAAATCGAAGCCCCGAATGTTAGCTTTCCAATGCAACTAGAACCGCATCATTTAGACCTCTGTAGCTAAAGTTATGACCATTTGAATGCAAAGAGGTCTGGCTGATAGCTTTAGCAGTTTCTTCAGTTTCTTGTATTCCTTCCACTTTTGCATGCTTCCTTTCTATCCTCTGAGCCATTCCTGCCCTGTAATCTCTGAAAACACTTAAAACACATATCAAGGCATCGAATGGTAATAAGAGATGATTAAAAAACACAAATTAAAGACTATAGGAAGCAAGTTTTCAATCATTGAACAAATTCTGGGAAGGAATTGTAAAACCATACAAATAGTATAAATAAGTGTGCAAAGGCTTGATAAAAATCACTCAATTGAGAATAAGATAAACCATAAAATAGTGATTTATCAATACGTCAACCTGGGAACCTCCATCCCCACCCTTAGCATTTCCACCAAATGCAGAACCCTTAACCCGGCCATCCCCACCCTTGGCCCTACCACCAAATGCATAATCGTCAGCTCCTCGTCCTCTAAAACCTCCAGAACCACCCCCTCCTCCCCATCCAATGCCACCCCCACCCCCTCCCTAACCAGAGCCACTTGCACCTCCTCCCTAACTAGAGCCAACTACACTACCTCCCCAACCGGAGCTACCACCACTCCAACCTCAACTAGACCCACCTCCACCATGTCCCCAACCTCCTCGATGACCTTGACTTCCAGCACCTCCATCCCTACCCCCAGTCCCACCCCTATTACCTCCATTATAATTATCAATGTCTTGTTCCTCATCCAACACTAATACATTATCGAATCTTGCTACCATAGGCTGGCTATATCAGGAGTCGACGCTCTCACAAATCACCCTACGTCTGTTGTCTAGCACCTTTGGTCCCTGTTGTCTTACCGGTGCAGCAATATGACCCTGATAAACCCCAATTTTGTGGTTTATCTTGTGCTTAATTTGGGAGATTTTATCACCTTTTCCCACATTTATTCAATGAAATAGCATGGTTTTGCAATTCTCCCTTGATTTGTGCTTAAATGTGAAAACATGCTTTTCAGGCCTTAAAATAGCTAAATTCAATTCACTTTAATTCCATTCGATGCCTTGATGTATTTTTTGAGTGATTTCAAATTCATAGGACAAGTATTGGATGGAAGAAGTGAGGAAAAAAGCATGCAAGTGGGAGAACTCATGAAGAAATGAAGGAACCGTAAAGCTGTCAAGCCTGATCTCTTCGCACTCAAACGACTATAACTTGAGCTACAGAGGTCCAAATGAGGCGGTTCCAGTTGCGTTGGAAATCTAACTTCCGGGGCTTAGAAATGATATAAAATTTGCCATAGTTGCTTCGTGTCTAAGGGATACGCATGCGCAATATACGCGTGCGCGCCGATTGAGCACGTGGTTCACTAAAGTGAAATCGTGGCCAGCGAATTCTAGAGCATTTTGGGCCCAGCCCAACTCATTTCCAATGCTATTTCATGCAGATTTCAAGGTTGGACAAAGGGGGAGCAATTGTTTGTAGCATTAGCATCATGTAGGTTAGTTTCTAGAGAGAGAAGCTCCCTCTTCTCTCTAGAATTAGGTTAGGTTTAGGTTAATTCTTCTAGATTTAGATCCAATTTCATGTTTCCATCTCATTTCTTTTATGATTTCTTACTTCTACCCTTTCATTCTCATGATTTGTAATGTTAATTTCTCTTTTATGTTCATGGATGCTCTTGCTGGATTTGATTTATTTTCAATGCAATTTAATGTTTGATGTTTCTTTTAATTGTTGATTTGAGTTGTGAATTTACTTTTCTTGCAATTTGTAGTTGGTAGATTTTATCATTTCTTGCAATTTACCATGCTTTCCATGTATGCCTTCCAAGTGTTTGACAAAATGCTTGGAAGGTTGTTAGAGTAGATTTTGAGTATTCTTGGTTTGGAAAGAGTAATTAGGCAATCTTGTGTCATGAATACCCAACTCATGTTGGTGATCTAGAGTTGTTAGCTAATATTGTTTCCATTGATGCTAATCTTTTGCTAATTTAATTAATAAATTGATTAGAACTTTTGGATTGAGATTAGCTAGTCTTATTAGACTTTTTCTCGTGGAAGATAATATGATACCTTCTTCCAAGGCAATCTTGAGTCATGAAAACCCAACTTACTCGAAGGCTTTCTGCGCCTTGTTTGGAACCCCAGAGGCTACAGGAACTCCAAACATTGGTGGAGATTTCTGGATGAGTTCAAACACAAGCCGCCATAACAGGAAGCTCCTCAATTGTCCAACTTAAGGATTTTAACTAAAAGTGCTAGGTGGGAGACAACCCACCATGGTATGATCGTTCCTTTTTCATTTTTTATTTAGTTTTATTTGTTTTCATGTTTTATTTTATTTTTCACTGAACCTGGAATTACTCATAACAATCATATCATTTTGCATTCTGCATACTGCATATTAAAAAAAACGCACACGATGCGGCAGCATCGCTGACGCGTTCGCGTCACCAGTGCGTTATGAAGAAAAGAAAGTTGAACAGAGAGTCATGCAAAAGCGTGGCTGGAGGCGTGCCCTTGGCACAGTTTACCCACGCGACCACGTCACTGACGCATCCGCGTCATATGGAAAATAAGCTTCCCACGCGTCCACGTCACCCACGCGGCCGCGTGACCTGAAAATCAACGTGAAAAGGGTGCAGAACTGAAAGTTGTGCTGGAGTGATGCTGGACTCGCGCTAGACGCGCCGTCCCTATCACGCGAACGCGTGCCCCACACGTCCGCGTCATATCCTTCTAATGGCCACTCACGCAATCGCATGACTCACGCGATCGCGTCACCCAAAATTTGGCAAAATAAGATTTTGAACAGAGAGTTGTGCGAGCGCGAGGCTGCCCACGCGCCAATAGCATAAAACATGTCACGCGACCACGTGACCGACGCAACCGCGTCGATTAACTTCAAACGCAAGTCACGCGACCGCGTGCCCCACGCGTCTGCGTCACTTGCACCGCACAGCTTATCCTAATTTGCCAAATATCTTATCTTTTCTTCCCCAATCCTAATTTTTCCCTCCCTCCTTTCTTACTCACTTCTTTCCCTTCTCATTCTTCTTATCTTTCATTTTATTTGTTTGCATATTTCATTCATTGTATTTTAATTTAGTGCATATTTTTCTTTTCTTTTCTAAATTTATTATTTTTTCCGTTGGTGTTGATTTCCTTATTTAACTGTTGCATCTTTTCCGGTATAATTTTTAGTGACTTGTTTTACAATGTTGGGTGATGCTATTTTTTTGTCAATTTCAATATTTTAGGATACTTGTATTCCTTTTGCATAGACATGAACTTACATTGTCTTTCATTACCCACTCTCTTCCTCATTGTTGTACATTTTGTACCACTGGCATGCCATGGCTTCTATTGTTTTCTCACGTACATGTTGAAGCTTCCATGTAAATGAGACCCTTATCATTTGGCATTAACCCATCCATACTTCATTTATTTTCTTATCTTTATTTCTGGGTTACTTTTCTTCCTTTTTTCTTTCAGGATGGCCACCCGGAAGGGAACCAAAAGACGTTTACATGGGGAGACAAGACAAGTCCATCTGCACAATCTTTGGAGAGAAGTATCAGTTGGAACAACCCGTCCACCTGCACATCTTAGCATGCACCGAGGACGGTGCAATCTTTAAGTATGGGGAGGTCGATACCGATCTCCATGTGTTAGCTATTTTCTTCTTTTCAACACCATTGTTTTATTTTCTTTGTTTTTTCATTATTGCATTTGCATATTTAATTGCATGTTTGTTTGATTTTATGCATTTAGTTACTACTTGGTTGAAGTAATATTTTCTTTTCAAGAAACTTTTATAGTATTTCACTAATTTAAATTAAAAATAATTATGTGTTAAATTTGTTTGAAGTTGTATATGGAACATGGTTTTTGATCCAAAGAACACACAACCTGTGAGATTTTGAGCTTATTTACATGGTTACATTATTTAACCATAATATTTATTCTCATCTAGAATTGCAATCTTTGCTTTGTTCCATTCTATATGTCCAATATTTAGTGTATTTACATGCTTGCATATGATTGAGGCCATACTTGATTATTAACTCACTTATCCCAAATAAGCCTACCTTTTTACATCACCTTTGTTAGCCCCTTGAGCTTTTAAATCCCCTCTTGTTTTATAACCACATTACTAGCCTTAAGCAGAAAAATAAAATAAAAATCCCAAGTTGAATCCTTGGTTAGCATAAGATAGAAATTGTGTACTTGTTTAAGTGTGGGGAAACTTTATGGGAACACGGATGATAGAAGTAAGATAGAAAGTTAAAAAGAATAAAGATATTTCAAAATAAAAATTTTTAGGAAGCATGCTCATGTGAAATCAAAGTAATTAAATTACCATGTGCATATTAAAAAAAATTCAGTATTTAAATAAAGGGGATACACAAGAATTCCCCAAATGCAAAATAAAGCAATGCACATGGGACAAAATTCAAAAATAAGTTTGATACATGAGCACGTAATACAAAAGTGGGAAAAATTTGGGTAGCTAGGTAAAGAATTTTAAATTTTATAAAGTATGTATATGTTAGGTGACATCTTAGACTAATCAAGGATTCACTCTGTTAGCTCACTTAGCCTTATATGTACATCCTTACCTTTACCTCAGCCCCATTACAACCCTGAAAAGACCTCATGATGTTTATATGTATACATTAAATATTTGTTGATTGGTTAGATGAAGAACAAAGTTTAGAAAGCATGACTAGGGAAGAGTAGAGTGATTGACCCTAGACACTTGAGAGATTAGAGTGATATATACTACCAGTGAGGGTTCAATGCTTGATTCTATATTCCATGCTTTTATGAGCTATCTTCTTACAAGTTTACTTATTTTCACTGTATGATTTGAGTTAGTGAAATCCAGTTCATATTTATTCTTGAAGGATTTATTTACTTTTTTACCAAGTAGGTAGAAACATTTTGCATGTAGTTGCATTCACATTCATAGGTTACATTGCATGAGTCTTGCCTTTCCCTACTCATTTATTTGGTCTCCTTGAGTTTAGCATGAGGACATGCTAATGTTTAAGTGTGGGGAGGTTGATAAACCACTATTTTATGGTTTATATTGTATTTAATTGAGTGGTTTTATCAAGCTTTTCACCCACTAATTCATAAGATTTGCATGATTTTACAATTCCTTCCTAGTTTAGTTCTATGATTGAAAACATACTTCTTTGGTCTTAATTTAGCTAATCTTAATCCTCTCTTATTACCATTCGATGCCTTGATCTGTGTGTTAAGTGTTTTAGGCTTCATAGGGCAGGAATGGCTTAGAGAATAAAGAGGAAGCATGCAAAAATGGAAGGAATACAAGGAATTGATGAGATGACCAGCGAGAAGTCACGCGGTCGCATGGCTCACGCGACCGCGCGAAATGGAAGAAATCATAGTGACGCGATCGCGTGCCTGACGCGGCCGCGCAGATTGGAAGCTGCACGAACGACGCGAATGTGTGGACGACGCGCACGCGTGATACAAAAAATGCTGAGTGACGCGATCGCGTAGACAACGCGGACGCGTGACGTACGCGATCTGCAGAATCACAAAAGTCACTGGCAGATATTCTGGGCCGCATTTCAACCCAGTTTTCGGCCCAGAAACACAGATTAAAGTCAGGGAACATGCAGAGACTCAACAGGCTTTCATAATTTATAATTTTAGGATTAGATGTAGTTTTTAGAGAGAGAGGTTCTCTCCACTCTCTTAGGATTAGGATTAGGATTAGAAATTCATCTTCTTCAATCACAGGTTCAATATTCCTTTTATTTTCTCAATTTAGTTTATGAACTCTTTATGTTTGGATTGATTTTATATTTAATATAATTTGAGATATTTTCAGATCTATGATTTGTTTCTCTTATTTATAATATAAATAATTTGGATTTTTCCCTTTTGGCTTTGGTTGAGTAATTGGTGACGCTTGAGCTGTCAAATAAAGCAGTGGTTGAAATTGGGAGTTGCTAATTAGTTTGAGTTCCAATAACTCTAGTCTTTCCAAAGGAAAGACTAGGACTTTAGGTATCAAATTAATTAGTCCACTTGACCTTCCTTTGTTTAGTAAAGGTTAACTAAGTGGGATTAAAATCCAATTCTCATAACAATTGATAAGGATAGGACTTCCAGTTCTTGTACCTTGCCAAAGGTTTATTTTACAGTTATTATTATTTTATTTTACTTGTCATTCAACTAACTTTTTACCTTAATCCAAAACCCCAAAACACACTTTTTCATAACCAATAATAAGAACATACCTCCCTACAATTCCTTGAGAAGACGATCCGAGGTTTAAATACTCGGTTATCAATTTCAAAGGGGTTTGTTACTTGTGACAACCAAAACTTTTGTAAGAAAGGTTGATTGCTTGGTTTAGTAACTATACTTACAACGATAATTTACTATAACTTCTAAACCATCAATCTTCAGTTCTTCAAAATGGCGCTGTTGCCGGGGAATTGCAAACGTGTGCCTTATTATTGGTTATTGTAAATATTTTTCAAAAAAAATTATATCTTTTTCAAAATCTTATCTTATCCTTTTTCAAAAATCATATCTTTTTCAAAATCCTATCATATCTTTTTCAAAATCTTATCTTTTTCAAAATATTTTCTTTTTGTTAGTTTTTGTTTTTATTTTCTTCTACTACTATGAACTCTCACCCCTTTGGCTATGAGTCTGGTTACAACTATGTTGCAGGAAGAGGAGATTATAATGGGAACAAGCATCAAGTCTGGAACAATCAAAGATGGAAGGAGCCACAAGGATTTAATCAACCTTCATGGCAACAACCACCTCCAATGGACTATCAACAACCGTTCTGTGATGCATATCAAGGCAATGGCTATGGTGAGCACTCTTTTGATTATCAACAACCACCACCATACGCCTATGAACCCCCTCCTCAACATAGCTTTGGACCACCATACTCACGAGCCCCTTACCACCAAACACCCTCATACGATCCTAACCCGTACCCATCATACCAACCACCTTATGAGCCAAATGAACCATACACAGAACTACCACCTCAATATACACCATCTCCTTATCATTATCAAGATGAACCACCTTCCTACCATGAACCCTCCTATCCACCCCAAACCTCCATGGAGAAAGCATTTACCGATCTAAACTCTACTATACAAGCTCTCGCCACCCGAATCAGACCACCAAATATCTTCAACAATCAACCCTCAAGCTCTAGTGCACTTCCTTTTCAACCACATAATGATCCACCCATCCCATCACCACCATCCATGGAAGAGCACCCACATCCATCAATCCAAGAGCAAGATGATCCCAATGATGCTATTGATATGGAACAAGAGAGAGAGGATCATCTTCGTGAATCCATACTTTATAAGGATCTAGAGGAGGCACTAAAGGTGAAGGTAGGAGAGACCCTTGAAGATGAAGGAGTATTTGAAGGAAGTTGTCATGGAAAGGTAATCATCAAGGAGGAACAATAGTCAATGGGTCATTTCAAGGAAACAGTAGATCAATTTCATGCAACCCTTCATCAATTAGAGCAAGCAATAAATCAATTACCTTCCAGACGTTCGGACACTCAAGGAACCCCCATGGCTTCATGTGGAGAATCTAATAAAGAACGTAGCATGAATGAGACACTAGAGACTCCAGTGGACAATAAGGAGCATAACTTTGTACTGGAACAAGTGGAGAAACCCATAATAGTTACAGAGGAAGAAGTGGTTAAAGATTTAGGAGTTGCAGAACCTCCACAGGAACCTCAAGTCATAGAACCCTCTTATAAGGAGTTTGAATTTGTTATTAAGGAGGGTGTACAACCTCCAAGGTATGTCATAATAGAAGACTTGGAAGAGGTTAATCAAGAGGTGGAGATTCAAGAAGAAGAGGCACAACCTCCCATGCCCTTGGTGAACAATGAAGAAGAGATTAAATTGGAAGAAATTCACCAAAAGGAAGAGGTTGATATTGAAGATTACAAAGAGGTGGAAGATGTCGAAGAAGAGCACAAGGGAGTGGAGCTTGCACGTTCATTAGAAACACCTCCCCCTAAGTTGCCATCATCCTTCACAACATTCAAGTGGGTAAAATTCATATCCCTTAGCTTTCTAATTCCACTTGAATACGGGCTACTGAAGATGGATGGCCAACTTAGAACTCTTTGTCGCATTAAGAGTAAGAAGAAGATGGTCAGTGATAAGATTTATCCTGCAAGGTTCAACATGGTCGTGTGCTCAACATTTAAACGCAAAGGTTGGTGTAGAGCTCAACTGAATGGGTCCAGAAAGTTGTCTGACTGCTTCAGTGAGAATTCAGATTGTTTGCCACCCGAATGGAACAATATTGCTCAACAAGAAGACGGGTGCAATAGCAAGATTTGGGACCCCGGAATTCAATCTAGAAATCAACACTCTTGGGGCCTTGTCACTTGCTTCAACTTGCTTGAAGGCTTTCTGCACCTTGTTTGGGACCCCGGAGGCTACTGGAACTCCAAACATTGGTGGAGATTTCTGGATGAGTTCAAACACAAGCCGCCATAACAGGAAGCTCCTCAATTGTCCAACTTAAGGACTTTAACTAAAAGTGCTAGGTGGGAGACAACCCACCATGGTATGATCGTTTCTTTTTCATTTTTTATTTAGTTTTATTTGTTTTCACGTTTTATTTTATTTTTCATTGAACCTGAAATTACTCATAACATTCATATCATTTTACATTCTACATACTGCATATTAAAAAAAATGCACGCAACGCGGCAGCGTCGCTGACGCGTTCGCGTCACCAGTGCGTTATGAAGAAAAGAAAGTTGAACAGAGAGTCATGCAAAAGCGTGGCTGGAGGTGTGCCCTTGGTACAGTTTGCCCACGCGACCATGTCACTGACGCATCCGCGTCATATGGAAAATAAGCCTCCCACGCGGCCGCGTTACCTGAAAATCGACGTGAAAAGGGTGCACAACCGAAAGTTGTGCTGGAGTGATGCTAGACTCGCGCTAGACGCGCCGTCCCTACCACGCAAACGCGTGCCCCACTTACCCTTATAAAGTATGTATATGTTAGGTGACATCTTAGACTAATCAAGGATTCACTCTATTAGCTCACTTAGCCTTATATGTACATCCTTACCTTTACCTCAGCCCCATTACAACCCTGAAAAGACCTCATGATGTTTATATGTATACATTAAATATTTGTTGATTGGTTAGATGAAGAACAAAGTTTAGAAAGCATGACTAGGGAAGAGTAGAGTGATTGACCCTAGACACTTGAGAGATTAGAGTGATATATACTACCAGTGAGGGTTCAATGCTTGATTCTATATTTCCTGCTTTTATGAGCTATCTTCTTACAAGTTTACTTATTTTCACTGTATAATTTGAATTAATGAAATCCAGTTCATATTTATTCTTGAAGGATTTATTTACTTTTTTACCAAGTAGGTAGAAACATTTTGCATGTAGTTGCATTCACATTCATAGGTTGCATTGCATGAGTCTTTCCTTTCCCTACTCATTTATTTGGTCTCCTTGAGTTTAGCATGAGGACATGCTAATGTTTAAGTGTGGGGAGGATGATAAACCACTATTTTATGGTTTATATTGTATTTAATTGAGTGGTTTTATCAAGCTTTTCACCCACTTATTCATAAGATTTACATGATTTTACAATTCCTTCCTAGTTTAGTTCTATAATTGAAAACATGCTTCTTTGGTCTTAATTTAGCTAATCTTAATCCTCTCTTATTTCCATTCGATGCCTTGATCTGTGTGTTAAGTGTTTCAGGCTTCATAGGGCAGGAATGGCTTAGAGAATAAAGAGGAAGCATGCAAAAATGGAAGGAATACAAAGAATTGAGGAGATGACCAGCGAGAAGTCACGCGGTCGCATCGCTCACGCGACCGCGTGAAATCTAAGAAATCAGAGTGACGCGATCTCGTCCCTGACGCGACCGCGCGGATTGGAAGCTGCACGAACGACGCGAATGCGTGGACGCACGCATGCGTGATACGAAAAATGCTGAGTGACGCGATCGCGTGGACGACGCGGACGCGTGACGTACGCGATCTGCAGAATCACAAAAGTCACTGGCAGATATTCTTGGCTGCATTTCAACCCAGTTTTTGGCCCAGAAACACCGATTAAAGTCAGGGAACATGCAGAGACTCAACAGGCTTTCATAATTTATAATTTTAGGATTAGATGTAGTTTTTAGAGAGAGAGGTTCTCTCCTCTCTCTTAGGATTAGGATTAGGATTAGGAATTCATCTTCTTCAATCACAGGTTCAATATTCCTTTTATTTTCTCAATTTAGTTTATGAACTCTTTATGTTTGGATTGATTTATATTTAATATAATTTGAGGTATTTTCAGATCTATGATTTGTTTCTTTTATTTATAATATAAATAATTTGGATTTTTCTCTTTTGGCTTTGGTTGAGTAATTGGTGACGCTTGAGCTGTCAAATAAAGCAGTATTTGAAATTGGGAGTTGCTAATTAATTTGAGTTCCAATAACTCTAGTCTTTCCAAAGGAAAGACTAGGACTTTAGGTATCAAATTAATTAGTCCACTTGACCTTCCTTTGTTTAGTAAAGGTTAACTAAGTGGGATTAAAATCCAATTCTCATAATAATTGATAAGGATAGGACTTCCAGTTCTTGTACCTTGCCAAAGGTTTATTTTACAGTTATTATTATTTTATTTTACTTGTCATTCAACTAACTTTTTACCTTAATCCAAAACCCCAAAACACACTTTTTCATAATCAATAAGAAGAACATACCTCCCTACAATTCCTTGAGAAGACGACCCGAGGTTTAAATACTCGGTTATCAATTTCAAAGGGGTTTGTTACTTGTGGCAACCAAAACTTTTGTTAGAAAGGTTGATTGCTTGGTTTAGTAACTATACTTACAACGAGAATTTACTATAACTTTTAAACCATCAATCTTCAGTTCTTCAGCCTTCCAAGTGTTTGACAAAATGCTTGGAAGGATGTTAGAGTAGATTTTGAGCATTCTTGGTTTGGAAAGAGTAATTAGGCAATCTTGAGTCATGAAAACCCAACTCATGTTGGTGATCTAGAGTTGTTAGCTAATATTGTTTCCATTGACGCTAATCTTTTGCTAATTTAATTAGTAAGTTGATTAGGACTTTTGGATTGAGATTAGCTAGTCTTATTAGACTTTCTCTCGTAGAAGATAATAAGATACCTTCTTCCAATGTTGGAGATGACGTAATTAGATAAATTCTTGTTTATTATTGTGATATGATTGATTAATCTTGTTTGACATTCTCCCTATTTGAAGATGACATGATACCTTCTTCTGTTTGATTGGAGTTAACTAAATAAGATGAATTAATCATTATATGACTAGGATAGAAAGCCTATGATCTCAACCCTTGCCATGAATGTCTCTCTTTATCACTTGCTTTCTTTAATTGCTTGCTTGATTTACTTTTCTTGTCATTTAATTTCTTGCCCTCTTATCAATCAAAACCCCATATACCCCTCATAGCCAATAGTCATACATTTCATTGGAATTCCTTGTGAGACGACCCGGAGTCCAAATACTCCGGTTAATTCTTATTTGGGGTTTGTTAATTGTGACAAAACCAAAATTTAATTTGGTGCGAGAGTTGTTTGTCGGTTGGGAACTATACTACCAACGAAATTATTTTGTGTGAAATTCCTAACCAACACGATTCTTGTGTCAAATTAATGGCGCCGTTGCCAGGGATTTGCAATGCTATTATGTTATTGGTTATTGTGTATATGTGAATATTGTAAATAGATTTACCTTTTGCTTCTTTGTTAGTTTTTGTTAGTTTAAGGATTTAATTTTCTTGCTTCTTATTTGATTTTGTTTTCATTTTCTCTTGCTATCATGAATTCTCACTTTGGCTATGAGTTTGGTTCTAATTATGTTGTAGGAAATGAGAGCTTCAATGAGGATGTGTATCAAGGATGGGATAACCAAAGGTGGGAGGAGCCATATGTATATGATCAATCCTCTTGGCAACAACCTCCACCAATGCACTATGAAGAAGAGCCATTCTATGATGCATACCAACCCAATGGCTATGGTGAATCTCCTTACCACCATGCATCCAATCTTCTTGGTGAAGAATCCTTTGAATTTGAAAAACCTTCTCCCAATTAATTTGAAAGTGATGTGGAGGTAGATTTCTCTCATCCTCTAATTCATGACTTGAATGATGGAGAAGAGTTAGATGAAGTTGATGAACAAATGATTGAAAATGAAGAAATTTATGAAGAGGTGGAGGTTCACAAGGAAGCACACAAGGGAATAGAGCTTACAAGGACATTAGAAATACCTCTCCCCAAGCCACCACCATCCATTCTTTCATTCAAGTGGGTAAATTCCTTATACTTAAGCTTTATTAATCCCCTTGAATATGGTTTGATTGAAATGGATGGTCAACTTAGACATATTTGTGGCTTTAAGAGTAAAAAGGGGATGGTTAGTGGTTGGAAATGCCATTCTAGGTTCACCATGGTTACATGTTCAAAGCTCAATTGCAAGGTTTAGTATAGAACTAGATTGCTTGGGTCTAGATGATGTTTGGTCACTTCTATGAGAATTCATCTCTCCTGCCACCCGGAGGAAATCGCCATGATCAACTCAAGGACGGGTGTGAAAACAAGGTGTGGGATCCCGGATTACAAGAGGAGGATCAACTTTGGGAGCCCATGGTTTGTGAAGAACTCCATCAAAGCTTGGAGTTATTAACTTTGAATGATGACGCACAATGGAAGTCCAAGCATTGGTGGATGTTCAAGGATGGATTCAAGCACAAGCCACCTTGATGGACAGCTCCCCATAAGTCCAACTTAAGGACAATAAACAAAAGTGCTAGGTGGGAGACAACCCACCATGGTAAACTCTTTCCTTTTTCTCTTTTGTATATATTAGTAAAATTAGTTTAATTTCATGTTTTGTCTAGTTAGTTGAATTTAATTGGGAATCTAGTAGGTTAAATAAGGTTTTATAATGTTTTGGTAGCCGTTTGGAGGTTTGGAATGCTTGGTTTGGTGCAAAAACATAGAAAAATTTTGAAAAACAGAGCACCATCCACGCACACGTGCACTCCACGTGTACGCGCGCCTCAAGCATTTTCAACCATCTACGCAGTCGCGTCGTGTACGCGTACGCATGGATTGAGTTTTCCCACACTCCATACATTTACCCGAGAGTTGTGCCTGAAGTGTGCCAACTTTGTGCCCAAGGCACGCGCACGCGTACCTTGCGTGCCCGCATCGACTCTCTGCTTTGCCATGCACGCGTACGCGTCAGCCGCGCGTACGCGTCGCTTCCATTTCATCAATCCACGCTTACGCGCATATGACGCGCACGCGTGGATTGCTCTGTTTCACCCACTTTCTTTTCTTCTCGTCTCTTTCCATTTCTTTCCCTCTTCTCTTCTCTTTCCACCCTTCAAACATCACCCAACACTACCAAACATCATCCATAACCATTTCTTTTAGTTAGTTAGTTAATTTAATTTTTGTTTTCCATTATAAGTGTTGGATTACTGGTGGACGAAATTGTGATTCGTACTCTTTGTACTTGTATGAAATTTAATTCGAGATAATAGCTCTTTACTATGTGTGGTCACAACTCCGTTCAACTAACCAGCAAGTGTACTGGGTCGTCCAAGTAATAAACCTTACGTGAGTAAGGGTCGATCCCACAGAGATTGTTGGTATGAAACAAGCTATGGTCATCTTGTAAATCTCAGTCAGGCGGATAGTAATTGATTATGGATTTTCAAAAATTAATAAATAATAAACATAAAATAAAGATAAAGTTACTCATGTATTTCTATGATGGGGATTTCAGATAGGCGTATGGAGATGTTGTGCTCCTCCTGAATCTCTGCTTTCCTACTGTTTTTATCCAATTTTATCACTCCCTTCTATGGCAAGCTGTATGTAGGGCATCACCATTGTCAATGGCTACATCCCATCATCTCAGTGAAAAAGGTCCAAATGCTCTATCACAGCACGGCTAATCATCTGTCGGTTCTCAATCAAGTTGGAGTAGAATCCCTTGATTCTTTTGCGTCTGTCACTAACGCCCAGCCTTCAGGAGTTTGAAGCTCGTCACAGTCATTCAATTCCAGAATCCTACTCGGAATACCACAGACAAGGTTAGACCTTCCGGATTCCCATGAATGCCGCCATCAATTCTAGCTTATACCACGAAGATTCTGATTAAGGAATCCAAGAGATATGCGCCCGGTCTAGGGTAGAACGGAAGTGGTTGTCAATCACGCGCGTTCATAGGTGAGAATGATGATGAGTGTCACGGATCATCACATTCATCAAGTTGAAGTGCAACGAATATCTTAGAATAGGAATAATTCGAATTGGATAGAAAATAATTGTAATTGCATTGAAGCTTGAGGTACAGCAGAGCTCCACACCCTTAATCTATGGTGTGTAGAAACTCCACCGTTGAAAATATATAAGTGAAAGGTTCAGGGATGGCCGAATGGCCAGCCTCCCAAAACGTGATCAATAGTCTCCTCAGATGAAGAATAAAATAAAACTGAGACCAAAGATGTCTAATACAATAGTAAATTATCCTATTTATACTAGACTAGCTACTAGGGTTTACATGAGTAAGTAATTGATGCATAAATCCACTTCCGGGGCCCACATGGTGTGTGTTTGGGCTGAGCTTGATCTATCCACGAGCTGAGGCTTCTTTTGGAGTTGAACCCCAAGTTGTAACGTGTTTTGGGCGTTCAACTCCGGGTCGTGACGTGTTTCTGGCGTTTTACTCCAGACAGCAACATGGAACTGGCGTTGAGCGCCAGTTTACGTCGTCAATTCCCGAATAAAGTATGGACTATTATATATTGCTGGAAAGCTCTGGATATCTAATTTCCAACACCGTTGAGAGCGCGCCATTTGGAGTTCTGTAGCTCCAGAAAATCCATTTCGAGTGCAGGGAGGTCAGATTCCAACAGCATCAGCAGTCCTTTGTCAGCCTCCTATCAGAGTTTTGCTCAAGTCCCTCAATTTCAGCCAGAAATTACCTGAAATCACAGAAAAACACAAAAACTCATAGTAAAGTCCAGAAATGTGAATTTAACATAAAAACTAATGAAAACATCCCTAAAAGTAGGTTGAACTTACTAAAAACTACCTAAAAACAATGCCAAAAAGCGTATAAATTATCCGCTCATCACAACACCAAACTTAAATTGTTGCTTGTCCCCAAGCAACTGAAAATCAAATAGGATAAAAGAAAGAGAATATACTATAAATTCCAAAATATCAATAAATATTTATTCTAATTAGATGAGCAGGACTTGTAGCTTTTTGCTTCTGAACAGTTTTGGCATCTCACTTTTTCCTTTGAAGTTCAGAATGATTGGCTTCTCTAGGAACTTAGAATTTTGGATGGTGTTATTGATTCTCCTAGTTAAGTATGTTGATTCTTGAACACAGCTACTTATGAGTCTTGGCCGTGGCCCTAAGCACTTTGTTTTCCAATATTACCACCGGATACATAAATGCCACAGACACATGACTGGGTGAACCTTTTCAGATTGTGACTCAGCTTTGCTAAAGTCCCCAGTTAGAGGTGTCCAGAGCTCTTAAGCACACTCTTTTTGCTTTGGATCACGACTTTAACCACTCAGTCTCAAGCTTTTCACTTGGACCTTCATGACACACAAGCACATGGTTAGGGACAGCTTAATTTAGCCGCTTAGGCCGGGATTTTATTTCCTTGGGCCCTTGATGAGCGGATAATTTGTACGCTTTTTGGCACTGTTTTTAGTATGTTTTTAGTATGATCTAGTTGGTTTTTAGTATATTTTTGTTAGTTTTTAGTTAAAATTCACTTTTCTGGACTTTACTATGAGTTTGTGTGTTTTTCTGTGATTTCAGGTATTTTCTGGCTGAAATTGAGGGACCTGAGCAAAAATCTGATTCAGAGACTGAAAAGGACTGCAGATGCTGTTGAATTCTAACCTCCCTGCACTCGAAGTGGATTTTCTGGAGCTACAAAAGCCCAATTGGCGCGCTCTCAACGGCGTTGGAAAGTAGACATCCTGGGCTTTCCAGCAATATATGATAGTCCATACTTTGCTCAAGATTTGATGGCCCAAACCGGCGTTCAAAGTCACCCTCAGAATTTCCAGCGTTAAACGCCGGAACTAGCATAAAAATTGGAGTTAAACGCCCAAACTGGCACCAAAGCTGGCGTTTAACTCCAGAAAGAGTATCTACACGAAAATGCTTCAATGCTCAGCCCAAGCACACACCAAGTGGGCCCAGAAGTGGATTTTTATGTCATTTACTCATTTCTGTATACCCTAGGTTACTAGTTCACTATTAATAGGATCTTTTGACATTGTATCTGTACTGGATGACACTTTACACGTTTCTTGGTGTACCTTCCATGGCATGAGTCTCTAAACCCCATGGTTGGGGGTGAGGAGCTCTGCTGTGTCTTGATGGATTAATGCAATTACTACTGTTTCTCATTCAATCATGCTTGCTTCCATTCTAAGATATCAGTTGTTCCTAAATCAGATGAATGTGATGATCCGTGACACTCATCATCATTCTCAACTATGAACGTGTGACTGACAACCACCTCCGTTCTACCTTAGATTAAGTAGATATCTCTTGGATTCTTTAACCGGAATCTTCGTGGTATAAGCTAGAACTGATGGCGGCATTCAAGAGAATCCGGAAGGTCTAAACCTTGTCTGTGGTATTCTGAGTAGGATTCAATGATTGAATGACTGTGACGAGCTTCAAACTCCTAAGGGCGGGGCGTTAGTGACAGACGCAAAAGAATCACTGGATTCTATTCCGGCCTGATTGAGAACCGACAGATGGATAGCCGTGCCATGACAGGGTGCGTTGAACATTTCCACTGAGAGGATGGGAGGTAGCCACTGACAACGGTGAAACCCTTGCATACAGCTTGCCATGGAAGGAGCCTTGCGTGCTTGAAGAAGAAGACAGTAGGAAAGCAGAGATTCAGAAGATGGAGCATCTCCAAAACCTCAACCTATTCTCCATTACTGCAAAACAAGTACTTATTTCATGTTCTTTTAATTTTCACAATCAACCCTGATAGTTATTGATATCCTGACTAAGATTTACAAGATAACCATAGCTTGCTTCAAGCCGACAATCTCCGTGGGATCGACCCTTACTCACGTAAGGTATTACTTGGCCGACCCAGTGCACTTGCTGGTTAGTTGTGCGGGATTGCAAAAGTGTGATTGCAATTTCGTGCACCAAGTTTTTGGCGCCGTTGCCGGGGATTGTTCGAGTTTGGACAACTGACGGTTTATCTTGTTGCTTAGATTAGGACTGTTTTATTTTTGTTGGTTTAGAGTCTTTTATTTGAGTTTAGTTTTATATTTTAAGTTTGGTGTCTTCTTTGTGTTTTCCTTTAAGTTTTCGAAAGTTTGTGTTTGATTTTCTAAAAATTTTAAGTTTGGTGTCTTTTGTGCTTTTATTCACTTAAAAATTTTTCAAAAATTTGTTCTTGGTGTTCATCTTGATCCTCAAAGTGTTCTTGGTGTTCATCTTGACATTCAAAGTTTTCTTGTTTGTTCTCTTTGTTTTGATCTAAAATTTCTAAGTTTAGTGTCGTTCTGTTGTTTTTCTCTTTCCTCATTAAAATTTAAAAATAAAAAAATATTCTTTCCTTGTTTTACTCATAATTTTCGAAATTTTGCATTAAATTAGTCAAAGATTTTCAAAATCATATCTTTTCAATCATTTTTATTTGCAATCATATCTTCTCAATCATATCTTTTTCAAAATAATTCTCAATCATATCTTTTTAATTAATTAATTAATTTAGTTTTTAATTTGCTTTGATTTTATTTTTCGAAGTTTTATTTTATTTTCCATTTATTTTCTTTTATTATTTTCGGTAACTTTTAATTAAAATAAAAAAAAAACTTTACTTGTGAATCCATATCATATTCCCTTTCTCCATCATGGACCTAAGTGGAATTGAACAGTCCAGAAGGACTCTGGGGTCATATGCTAACCCCATTACAGCTGCATATGGGAGTAGCATCTGTATACCTCCCATTAAAGCAAGCAGCTTTGAGCTAAATCCTCAACTCATTATCATAGTGCAGCAAAATTGCCAGTATTCCGGTCTTCCAGAGGAAGAACCTACTGAGTTTCTGGCACAATTCTTACAACTTGCTGACATAGTACATGATAAAGAGGTGGATCAGGATGTCTACAGATTATTACTGTTTCCATTTGCTGTAAAAGATCAAGCTAAGAGGTGGTTACATAACCAACCTACAGCAAGCATAAAGACATGGAAACAGTTATCAGAAAAATTCCTGAGTCAATTTTACCCTCCAAAAAGGATGACACAGCTAAGGATGGACATCCAAGGCTTTAAACAAGAGGATAATGAATCCCTTTATAATGCCTGGGAGAGGTATAGAGGTATGCTAAGAAAATGCCCCTCTGAAATGTTTTCAGAGTGGGTACAGTTAGACATCTTCTACTATGGGCTTACAGAAAAAGCTCAGATGTCTCTAGACCACTCAGCTGGTGGATCTATACATATGAGGAAGACGATTGAGGAGGCTCAAGAGCTTATAGATACTGTTGCTAGAAATCAACATTTGTACTCTAGCAATGAGTTCTCTACAAAAGAAGAAGTTATGGCAGTAGCCACTGATCCTAATCCTCAAGAACAGATGGTTGAGCTTAATCAGCAATTACACCTGATGACAAAACAGTTAGCAGAATTTAAAGAGATGCTCCAAGAGACTAAAATTGCTAACAAGAACATGGAATCACAGTTGAATCAGGCAAAACAGTAGCTATCTAAATAGATAACAGAAGAATGCCAAGCAGTTCAACTGAGGAGTGGGAAGACACTGAATAACACTGCTCAAAGTAGCAAAAAGTCAGTAAAGGAACAATTGACGGAGGATAGCCAAACCACTATCCAAAATCCCTCTGAGGACAGTAAGAGCCCAGAGAGGAATACTACTGGCGTTCAAACGCAAAAGGGGAACCAGACACCTGAGAGTGCTGATAGTAACCCCTCTAAAAAGACTTCTCCAACCACTTTGGAAGGAATAAACCTGCAGCAATTAAGGTTGAAGAATATAGAGCCAAGATGCCTTATCCTCAGAAACTCCGCCAAGCGGAACAGGATAAGCAATTTGCCCGCTTTGCAGACTATCTAAGGACTCTTGAAATAAAGATTCCGTTTGCAGAGGCACTTGAGCAAATACCTTCTTATGCTAAGTTCATGAAAGAGATCTTAAGTCATAAGAAGGATTGGAGAGAAACTGAAAAAGTTTTTCTCACTAAAGAATGCAGTGCAGTCATATTAAAGAGCTTACCAGAGAAGCTTAAAGATCCTGGAAGCTTTATGATACCATGCACATTAGAGGGTACTTGTACCAAGAAAGCTCTATGTGATCTTGGGGCAAGTATCAACCTAATACCTGCATCCACTATCAAAAAGCTTGGCTTGACTGAAGAAGTCAAACCAACCAGGATATGTCTCCAACTTGCTGATGGCTCCATTAAATACCCATCAGGCATAATTGAGGACATGATTGTCAAGGTTGGGCCATTTGCCTTTCCCACTGACTTTGTAGTGTTGGAAATGGAGGAGCACAAGAGTGCAACTCTCATTCTAGGAAGACCTTTCCTAGCAACTGGATGGACCCTCATTGATGTCCAAAAAGGGGAATTAACCCTGAGAGTCAATGAGGATGAGTTCAAGTTGAATGTTGTCAAAGCTATGCAGCATCCAGACACATCAAATGACTACATGAGCACTGATATTATTGACTCTTTGGTGGAGGAGGTCAATATGACTAAAAGTCTTGAATCAGAGCTAGATGACATCTTTAAAGATGTTCAGCCTGATCTGGAGGAACTAAAGGAAATAAAAGAAATTCTGAAAATTCCTCAGGAAGAAGATAAGCCTCCTAAACCAGAGCTCAAGCCACTACCACCATCCCTGAAATATGCATTTCTGGGAGAAGGTGACACTTTTCCAGTGATCATAAGCTCTGCTTTAAATCCACAGGAAGAGGAAGCACTAATTCAAGTGCTAAGGACACACAAGACAGCTCTTGGGTGGTCCATAAGTGATCTTAAGGGCATTAGCCCAGCAAGATGCATGCACAAGATCCTATTGGAGGATGATGCTAAGCCAGTGGTTCAACCACAAAGGCAGCTAAGTCCAGCCATGAAGGAGGTGGTGCAGAAAGAGGTCACTAAGTTACTAGAGGCTGGGATTATTTATCCTATTTCTGATAGCCCCTGGGTGAGCCCTGTCCACGTTGTCCCTAAGAAGGGAGGCATGACAGTGGTTCATAATGAAAAGAATGAACTCGTTCCTACAAGAACAGTTACAGGGTGGCGCATGTGTATTGACTACAGAAGGCTCAATACAGTCACCAGAAAGGATCATTTTCCTTTACCATTCATAGACCAGATGCTAGAGAGACTAGCAGGTCATGAATACTACTACTTTTTGGACGGCTACTCAGGTTACAACCAAATTGCAGTAGATCCTCAGGACCAAGAGAAAACAGCATTTACATGTCCTTCTGGAGTATTTGCCTACAGAAGGATGCCTTTTGGTCTGTGCAATGCACCTGCAACATTTCAGAGGTGCATGCTCTCTATCTTCTCAGATATGGTAGAGAAATTTCTGGAAGTCTTCATGGATGACTTTTCAGTATTTGGAGACTCATTCAGCTTCTACCTTAACCATCTAGCACTTGTTCTGAAAAGATGCCAAGAGACCAACCTAGTTTTAAACTGGGAAAAATGTCACTTTATGGTGACTGAAGGGATTGTCCTTAGGCATAAAATTTCAAACAAGGGAATAGAGGTGGATCAAGCTAAAGTTGAAGTAATTGAAAAATTACCACCACCTACCAATGTTAAGGCAATCAGAAGCTTTCTGGGGCATGCAGGATTCTACAGAAGGTTTATAAAGGATTTTTCAAAAATTGCCAAACCTCTGAGTAATCTGCTAGCTGCTGACACACCATTTGTGTTTGACACACAGTGTCTGCAGGCATTTGAGACCCTGAAAGCCAAGCTAGTCACAGCACCAGTCATCTCTGCACCAGACTGGACATTGCCATTCGAACTAATGTGTGATGCCAGTGACCATGCCATTGGTGCAGTGTTGGGACAGAGGCATAATAAGCTTCTGCACGTCATTTATTATGGCAGCCGTATTCTAAATGATGCACAGAAGAACTACACAACCACAAAAAAGGAGTTACTTGCAGTGGTTTATGCCATTGACAAGTTCAGATCTTATTTAGTAGGATCAAAAGTGATTGTGTACACTAACCATGCTGCTCTTAAATATCTACTCACAAAGCAGGATTCAAAACCCAGGCTCATAAGATGGGTGTTGCTTCTGCAAGAGTTTGATATAGAAATAAGAGACAGAAAAGGGACAGAGAATCAAGTAGCTGATCACCTATCAAGGATAGAACCAGTAGCAGGAGCATCCCTCCATCCTACTGAGATCTCTGAAACCTTTCCGGATGAGCAATTGTTTGCTATTCAGGAAGCTCCGTGGCTTGCAGACAGTGCAAACTATAAGACTCAAGGTTCTCCTTCTGTAACCATGGAGAGGAAGCATGAAGAGCTTCTCTCAAAACAGAGTCAAACAGAGCCCCCACAGTCAAACTATAAGTTTGGTGTTGGGAGGCCACCACCAACTTCTAAGTTTGGTGTTGAACCCCCACATTCAAACTCTAAGTTTGGTGTTGGGAGGTTCCAACATTGCTCTGAACATCTGTGAGGCTCCATGAGAGCCCACTGTCAAGCTACTGACATTAAAGAAGCGCTTGTTAGGAGGCAACCCAATGTTATATTTATTATTTTTCCTTTGTTATTTTATGTTTTCTATAGGTTGATGATCATGGAAAGTCACAAAATCAATTGAAAAAGCAGAAAGAGAATGAAAAACAGAAAGAAAAATAGCACACCCTGGAGGAAAACTTGCTGGCGTTTAAACGCCAGTAAGGGCAGCAAATGGGCGTTTAACGCCCAGTCTGGCACCATTCTGGGCGTTTAACGCCAGAAAAGGGCACCAGACTGGCGTTAAACGCCAGGAATGGGCACCAAGCTGGCGTTAAACGCCAGAAATGGGCACCAGCCCGGCGTTTAACGCCAGGATTGGCAGGAGGAGCATTTTTGCTTGCCACTTGGTGCAGGGATGAATTATCCTTGACACCTCAGGATCTGTGGACCCCACAGGATCCCCACCTACCCCACCACTCTCTCTTCTTTCTTCTTTTGCTCGAGGACGAGCAAACCTTCTAAGTTTGGTGTGGTAAAAGCGTTGCTTTTTGTTTCTCCATAACCATTTATGGCACCTAAGGCCGGAGAAACCTCTAGAAGGAGGAAGGGGAAGGCAAAAGCTTCCACCTCCGAGCCATGGGAGATGGAGAGATTCATCTCAAGGGATGCACTTTCCTCCACAAAACTATTGGGAGCAAATCAACACCTCCCTAGGAGAATTGAGTTCCAACATGGGACAACTAAGGGTGGAGCACCAAGAACATTCCGTCCTCCTCCATGAAATTAAAGAAGATCATAGAATCATGAGAGAGGAGCAACAAAGGCAAGGAAGAGACATTGAGGAGCTCAAGCACTCCATAAGATCTTCAAGAGGAAGAACAAGCCACCATCACTAAGGTGGACCCGTTCTTTAATCTCCTTGTTCTTTATTTTCTATTTTTCGAATCTTTATGCTTATGTTTATCCATGTTTGTGTCTTATTACATGATCATTAGTATCTTAGTGTCTATGCCTTAAAGCTATGAATGTCTTATGAATCCATCACCTCTCTTAAATGAAAAATGCTTTACTCACAAAAGAACAAGAAGTACAGGATTTCGAATTTATCCTTGAAACCAGTTGAATTAGTTTGATGTGGTGACAATACTTTTTGTTTTCCGAATGAATGCTTGAACAGTGCATATGTCTTTTGAATTTGTTGTTTTGAGAATGTTAAAATTGTTGGCTCTTGAAAGAATGATGGAAAAAGAGAACTGTTATTGAGGATCTGAAAAATCATCAAAGTGATTCTTGAAGCAAGAAAAAGCAGTGAATACAAAAAAAAACAAAAAAAAGGAGAAGAAATAGAAGAAAAAGAAGGAAATAAAGTTGTGATCCAAGGCAAAAAGAGTGTGCTTAAGAACCCTGGACACCTCTAATTGGGGACTCTAGCAAAGCTGGGTCATAATCTGAAAAGGTTCACCCAAGTATGTGTCTGTGGCATGTATGTATCCGGTGGTAATACTGGATGACAGAGTGCTTTGGGCCACAGCCAAGACTCATGACATAGCTATGTTCAAGAATCATTATACTTAACTAGGAGAATCAATAACATTATCTGAGTTCTGAGTTCCTATAGATGCCAATCATTCTGAACTTCAAAGGATAGAGTGAGGTGCCAAAACTGTTCGGAAGCAAAAAGCTACTAGTCCCGCTCATCTAATTGGAGCTGAGTTTCCTTGATATTTTGGAGTCTATAGTATATTCTCTTCTTTTTATCCTAATTGATTTTCAGTTGCTTGGGGACAAGCAACAATTTAAGTTTGGTGTTGTGATGAGCGGATAATTTGTACGCTTTTTGGCACTGTTTTTAGTATGATCTAGTTGGTTTTTAGTATATTTTTGTTAGTTTTTAGTTAAAATTCACTTTTCTGGACTTTACTATGAGTTTGTGTGTTTTTCTGTGATTTCAGGTATTTTCTGGCTGAAATTGAGGGACCTGAGCAAAAATCTGATTCAGAGACTGAAAAGGCCTGCAGATGCTGTTGGATTCTGACCTCCCTGCACTCGAAGTGGATTTTCTGGAGCTACAGAAGCCCAATTGGCGCGCTCTCAACGGCGTGGAAAGTAGACATCCTGGGCTTTCCAGCAATATATGATAGTCCATACTTTGCTCAAGATTTGATGGCCCAAACCGGCGTTCAAAGTCACCCTCAGAATTTCCAGCGTTAAACGCCGGAACTGGCATAAAAATTGGAGTTAAACGCCCAAACTGGCACCAAAGCTGGCGTTTAACTCCAGAAAGAGTCTCTACATGAAAATGCTTCAATGCTCAGCCCAAGCACACACCAAGTGGGCCCGGAAGTGGATTTTTATGTCATTTACTCATTTCTGTATACCCTAGGTTACTAGTTCACTATTAATAGGATCTTTTGACATTGTATCTATACTGGATGACACTTTACACGTTTCTTGGTGTACCTTCCACGGCATGAGTCTCTAAACCCTATGGTTGGGGGTGAGGAGCTCTGCTGTGTCTTGATGGATTAATACTGTTTCTCATTCAATCATGCTTGCTTCCATTCTAAGATATCACTTGTTCCTAAATCGGATGAATGTGATGATCCGTGACACTCATCATCATTCTCAACTATGAACGTGTGCCTGACAACCACCTCCATTCTACCTTAGATTAAGTAGATATCTCTTGGATTCTTTAACCGGAATCTTCATGGTATAAGCTAGAACTGATGGCGGCATTCAAGAGAATCCGGAAGGTCTAAACCTTGTCTGTGGTATTCTGAGTAGGATTCAATGATTGAATGACTGTGACGAGCTTCAAACTCCTGAGGGCGGGACGTTAGTGACAGACGCAAAAGAATCACTGGATTCTATTCCGGCCTAATTGAGAACCGACAGATGGATAGCCGTGCCGTGACAGGGTGCGTTGAACATTTCCACTGAGAGGATGGGAGGTAGCCACTGACAACGGTGAAACCCTTGCATACAGCTTGCCATGGAAGGAGCCTTGCGTGCTTGAAGAAGAAGACAGTAGGAAAGCAGAGATTCAGAAGATGGAGCATCTCCAAAACCTCAACTTATTCTCCATTACTGCAAAACAAGTACTTATTTCATGTTCTTTTACTTTTCACAATCAACCCTGATAGTTATTGATATCCTGACTAAGATTTACAAGATAACCATAGCTTGCTTCAAGCCGACAATCTCCGTGGGATCGACCCTTACTCACGTAAGGTATTACTTGGACGACCCAGTGCACTTGCTGGTTAGTTGTGCGGGATTGCAAAAGTGTGATTGCAATTTCGTGCACCAGCCCTCCTATCCATTGATGCTCA